>NW_028327172.1:148796135-150137801 GCF_987537825.1 Furipterus horrens | reverse complement strand
AGAGACATTATAATTGATATTTACCCAGATTTGGAGGTAGGACTTGGAGATAGATTGTATGTCTCCAGTTAAGGATGACTTGTGGATTGCGCTGAGCTTTTCTGGCATGAATGAGTGGATAGATGGAGGTACCATTAACTGAGTGATGCTGGAGGGGAAACACCCGCCTCCTCCCATAGAGAAATGAGTTTAGTTTGGGATAAGTTGCATTTCTGATGCCTGTAGAATGTTTAGTATTCACTTCAAAACTTGGATATGAAAGCTTATAGGGACTGAAAATAGATATGGAAGTCATCATTATATATGTTATAATTAAGTCCTAGGCATAAATGAAGCCATAAAGAGGTCATGAAGACATACAGGATAAAGATAAGACCGTAGGGCAGGCAACATCTAAGAGATGATCAGGAAGAAGAATCAGAAAGGAAATCTGAGAGGAAGTTTTGGAAGGTATGAGGACAACCAGGAGGAGTTGGTGACTTGCTCATTAAGAAGTGATAATTTCAGGAGCAAGTGCATAACTTGTCATTTGTTGTAGAAAATTAATTAGGTTGGAGACCAAAAAGATAATTTTGGACCAGACCTGACAAGTAGCAATTTGGTGAAGTAACTGAGAAGAAGAGTTCAGTGCAGTGGACAGAAGGGGTGATGAAACCAAGTATTAGTAGTTGGGAACCTAAGTTAGAGCAGTGAACCTCAGTGAGGATGGTGGTGGAGTGGGTGGCTAGGTCGGCAATTTTGCTGTATCACCATGTCAGGGGACATTTGTCAGTACCTGAGGAACTCAGAATTAGAAGGGAAGAAAATGCAGATAACTGAATATAGACTGTTCTTGCAAGAAGTATGAAACTGAAGGGATGGAGAAGGACCTATGATAACTATGTAGAAGGATAGGGAGAAGTTTTGCTCTTTTAAGTTTTGGAAAGTTGTATGTCTATGAGATATGGAGAGAAGAAGAGAGGTTGACTGAGGTTTTACACATGAGAAGAGGTGTTTTAGGGGAGCAAGGTCCTGAAGAGGCTGGTAAACAAATTATCACCTGAGACGTTGAAGTAAGGATAGGCAAAAAAATTTTTAAATAAGTATACAGCAATTGAGATACAGTTAGGTAAGACACAAGGTTATCCAAATAGTGTGAGGGAATCAGAATGGAATAGCAAGTTCCAGGAGGCAACCTTGAAGGAATTGCAATACAAGTCAGCGCCCTGGTTGGTGTGGCGTAGCTGGTTGAATCATTGTTCTGTAGCTGAAGGGTTGCAGGTTCGATTCCCGATCAGGTTACATACCTAGGTTGCGGGTTTGGTCCCAGGTTTAGGTGCGTGTGATGCTTCTCTCTCACTTCAGTGTTTCTTTTCTTCTCTTCCTCCCCCTCTCTCTAAAAGCAGTGAAAAAATGCCAGTGGGTGAGGGTTAAAAAATAAAAATACAAGCAAGAGATTTCAGTGATCAGTGTCAAGAACTTAGCTAAACTGGGAAACTATAAATCAGTGGGTTATGCAGTTTTATTCAGCAGGAATAGAACAAGAACAAGAGCTGGCAGCACATGGTTAGAATTCTCCACAGTTGGAGATTGGCAAATTGAATGCTTTTAAAGGTCAAGGGGGAGAGGAAGTTGAGGTTGCTGGTGAATTTTGTTGAAATATTGATGCATGGATAGTCTTAGTAAGAACGGAAGTGATTTCTGGAGGGAGACTGATAGTGCTGGAAAATAGAGAGTACCAAAGGGAATGGAAGATCTTCATAGAGTTGGGGAGCAAGTTTAACAGGTGAAGTGGTGGGCCCATGGCAAGGTCAGAGAGGTGGAAAGATAGCTGCTGGTGGTTAGCGCACTGTAACAGAGTTTTCTGGGTTTGCAGAGAGATTAAAGTCTAGCACAAAGGAAATAACACGGCTGTGAATCTAGGTGTGATACATAGTTTGTGAAATTCCTGAAACTTCAGAGAGAAAATCTTCAAATCTCCAGAAGACAGATCCCAGGCCTCTTTTTTTGTTCATTGGAGGATAATTGGCATCTGGCACATGGTCAGAGCTCAGTAAATATTTGTTAAATGAATAACACCCTTCCAGAGTCTTGTGTTGTACAGAAAATTTCGATTCATGTCTGACATCTAGTGGTATTATACTCAAATTACAATTAAGTGGCAGCATTTTCCTTCTCTTTGAAGGAAATTGAACAGATCGGTTGTAGAACAGTGACTTTGTTCCTGAAACCAATCTCCAAGTTGGTCTGGGGCAGTTTTACTGCTAGCATATTCCAGGGCTGTAATTTGAACCAGCCAGCAGTAGGTATTTATTGAGTGTCTACTATATGCCAAGCACTGTTATATGTGTTGGAGATTTTCATGGAGGGTACAATTTCCTGCAGGTATGAACTCGCTGAATTTGAGTACATAGCCTGACCATTCCATTGGGAATCTAACTTATGGTACTGTTTGATTTTGCATGAGAAACCTTTCTAAATGTGTTCCATAGCTGTTGGTGCTATAATCTCTATGTCATGGCTTACTACTTTTCCTTGATGTTAAGTCAGCATTTAGGAAGCTGACTTACATTACCCACCCTGAGCAGAATACTACATACTCTGGAGAACCATGGGAGGATTTTGTCATCTTTCCTTTTTGAAAAAGTAAAGTTCTTATTTGTTAGTGGTGCATACTGAATGTTTAAAGTATTTCTGAATAAAGAGACATGATATCTGGGAATTTGCTTTAAATATTTTTAGGAAAATACAGAGGAATATGTAAAGAGGAATGTAAATTGAAACAAACTGACAGATTCTTCATAATTATTTAAGTTGTGTTATTGTGTTATGAGGGTTTATTCTGCTGTTTTCTCTACTTTTGTGTACTATTGGGCATTTTCCACAAAAAATTAAATGGGTATGGGATAAAACAAAGTTTATCGTGATTAAGTTAGAACACAGTCTGCTTTTAAACAGATTTTCTTATTACATTTTGTCCTATTTGGTATTACTTGAAAATCAGATTGAGTAGAGAAATGGTATGTTATTGCTTATAATAGATATAAAGTGATTGAGATCTGACAGGTGACATGGTACTGACAGTGTCCAGAGATTATTGGAATTTTGGGTTTGAAGTTCATGATAATTGGTAGAGCTGCATGCAGATTGGAGACTTGGGAGATATAAAGTACCATACTAGCCATTGCCTTGAAATTGAGAGCCTCTTAAGTGGAAATTTGGGGAATGCCTAGATTTAACAAGCTGGCATATACAAGGTCTGTCCAGAAAAGGTCCAGCTGTTGTTAACATAATGAGAAAGGTTTGCATGACATCGATGTAACCTGGCAGCCAAGGAGGAATGCTCATGCATAAACGGTGACGACTTCACTGTACTAGTCAGTGGGGACAGTAGACACTGTTGAGTGAGCGTGTGTACTATGTGGCCATTGTATTCAAAATGACTGAGCAAGTAGAGCAATGAATCTGCATCCAGTTTTGCATTAAGCTTGAACATTCTTCCATGGAAACTACTTTGAAAGGGAGGCATCATTGTCCTACGTACAGTATTTCTTGTATTTTCAATAAATGTCTCTATTTTTCATATTACATGGCTGGATACCTTTTTTCTTTCTTAATCTGTCTGCCGTCTACCAAAGGAAAAAAGTACCTAATATATGACACTATATTAAATTGGATTCTGCTTAATTATCATATAGGATATATTTGTCATGTGATACATAGGGATTGTTTTATGTTAGGCAATGTGTTGCTGTTAACTCTTAAGATAATTTTGTGTGATGAGCAAACCCAACTCCTGGAATAAAAATCAGAAGCCTGTTTTCAACAATAAAAAATAATAGTTATGAAATATTTCAGGCAAACAGAAAATATAGGGGGAAATGTAAGTTCTAATGCTTGCTATCTATCTTTGTTAACTTAACATTTAAGCATTTCTCCCCCAAGCCTCTTACACACATCTTCCCTACCTACCCCTAGACATAAGTGACTGTAAGTATATATTTTATACTTTCCTCTATTCTTTTCCCCCAGATGTAATTGCAAGCTTGAATTTGGAGTTTATTACTCCTCAATTTTTTGCCTTAGTGGATGCTTAATTCCTAACTTTTGTTCAGTAAATTCTTTTACATTCCCCCTTTTTCCTGTGGCAATCTACTATTCATCATAGAGAAGTAAAGACCATTTTTCGTCATTCAGACTCAACTTTGCTATTATTTTAATCTCCATTGCAGTTTCAATTATTTTGGTCTGAAAATAGTATTAATTTCAATAAGCTATTTAATTGATTTTCTTTAAATAATTAATGCCTGGAGCTCTAATGTTCTGTTATGTGATGTGCCTCTTCAGCATTCCACCTCTGTGGAGGGTGTACTTTTTCCAAGGCTAATTTATAACTTTCACACTGAAGCACAATTTAATTTCAACTGTCTTCTCTTGTATAGAGAGAGTTGTTTCTTCTACAGCAAAGAAATTAATAAATAGAACACTTTAAAAAATTACTTCATAATAAAAGCAGAGAAAACTTAGTTCCATTAAAATTTTTAATAGCATGTTTGAAAACTGAGAGAGAAGAGAAAAAAAAGCTTAATTTTAGTGATAGCCATTATTTTCTATTGCTTTATTTTTGGTTGAAATAGGGTATTTCTTTGTGTAAAGGATATATTTTTTCAATCTGTTAAGGAATATATTTCTCTTGTTCCAGAACTCGAGGATCCCTGGCCTAGGCTTTATCTGTTTTGCTGTGCATCTTCATTACAGGACATTTTTTGCAATTGGCATAGCTCAAATTTTGTTATTTCTTAAAATAGTCTGTTTGCTTTCACCTGTTTGCTTTACATGCTTAATATTTTAATTTTGAAATAACTAAAATGTTGCACGTGATTTTGACTTTAGCACTCTTCAGAGAAGAGGGCCATTAGTGATTTAAATCATCTTTCTAACTGACAAAGCCCAAGGCCTAGAAATGAAGCACTCTGGTTTTGGACCACAGTCTATTTGGAGATGGTTGTGTCCTTCCTGTCAGCTACTGGAAATATTTTAGTACAGGCTTTCTTACTTTTCCACCTTCTTTTCTTTAGTGTCCTTTTTCTTTGGTCTGTATTCCTAGACTTGTCCATAATGTGACAGCAAAGGTTGTATACTCCTTTGGCTAGTGTTTATCAAGCACCTGCAGTGTGATGAGCATTCTGACCTTGACCATCCTGATTTATATGCAAACCTTCTGAACGTTTATCATCAGACTAGCATAGTAATAAGTGATATTTACTAAATATCTGCTTGTATTAGACATTATGTAAGTATTTTAATAGGTTATCTATTTTAAAAGGGCAACCTTGCTGGGAAGGAGTAAATAAATCATTTGTCTAAAATCACTTGGAGATAGGGTTGCCAGAAAATATACAGGAGGCCCTATTAAATTTGAGTTTCTGATAGACAACTAATAATTTTTAATACAAGCATGTGCCAGATATTACAGAATCTGAAAATCCTACTTGGAAAATAAATGGTAGAACTTAGATTTTTAAACCATGTAATCTTGCCATAGGGTCCACGCTCTGACCTACTGCATTATACGGGATATGGAGAATAAAAATCACATCCACCTAGATCTTAATCCAGTGTTTGGATGGCAGTTACTCAAGTCATTTTTTAATCCAACTGATTATACTTATAATAATATAAAAGTGATGCTTTCTGATTTCAAAGTCTAATATTCAGCTTCAGGTAAATTCACGTATACTTTTTGTCTTCTTGTTTAAGTCTTTACTAATTTCATATTAAATAGCATAAAATAAAACTTTTTCTGTACTTGGTAATTTTAGCCATTCTTGTTCATGTAAGATCATTGTATTTTTACTTCATTTCTCAAATATAGAAAGATTTAGTTACATGTGGGTGTGAAAAGGAAACATTTTCCTTTTCTTTTGATAAGGTCAAGGAAATGACACATGAATAAGGTATTTAACATGTCCTATGTGTTTTCAAAAAATTGAGAAATTATAAAATACAGATGTAGAACTGAAAGAGGCTTTTGCTAAGAATTGCCAGGAAAGCCATCGGACTCTGCCAAATGATCATCCAGGGAAGTGAGGAATCATTTTTCTTGGGGAATTGGCCAGATTCGGGAACCAGTGTTTAGTTTTGCATATCTAGAAGTTGACTTACAAAAAATACAAACAAGAGATTGAATAACACATACTATAAATTTGATACCATTGATTTCCAGTTCTAGCAGAATTGAAGACAGCACATGTTAAAAAGACTGTTCAAATTAAGGAACCAAGTGTTTAACTCAAGACTTGGAGTCAAAGAATATAGAAATTGAAGAGAAGTATATTTCTTAGTGAACCGTCTGTAATTAAGAGATATCTATGGGAAATTTTTCTCTTGTCCAGAGGAATTGGATAATACCTTGGTCGTAATAGAAAGTAGAATTTTGGAGAAAGTCCAAAAAGGAAACCCCAGAAACAAGAATCAAAAGTGTAACTCTCAGCAGATATAATAGGACTTGCTAATAGAATTGGCCTCTTTTTTAGTATACTCTGTATATTTTGTAAGTCTACTCATATGTTTTCAGGCATAGCATATTGAGAGATTTGTCAATGGCAAAGTGTCATTTTTTTACACAAGCAGTCATTGCAAAATCAATATTTCCTTTATGGAAATTAGAACCAAATTATTTTGGACTACATACAAATTATTCTGTATAAGTGAAATTTTCTATCAGAAAAAAAGGCACTGCATTGCTACTCAGCCAACTTTTTCTTATTTTGTAGAATTCATTAATGGTCATTGACATTTTGTATTTTTAAATCTAAGTCTGGTATTATCACTTTTGGGACATAGCAGACTAGCAGACATTAATAAGAAAAATGTTTCTTCTCTTTTATTATATAAATCTTTTCATGAAAGCAGTGACTTCATCAACAAAACTTATTAAACTGTCAGGTTTCTAGTCAAGAGGAAATAGATGGTTTTCCTTATGCCAGCTGTTGTAAATATTGAGTTGGCCAAGGAGGGACCTAGCCTGACTACCAGTTTGATTGAAATTAAGTATTTGTATTCTTTCAAATTAATTGTTAATTGTACTGTCTATTTGCATTTAGTAAAGCTTGAGAATGAGTAAGTAGTTCAGTTCCTTCTGAAGTTGCATGGAGCACCATATTTGGAGTCCAACCTGGGTTCAAATGCCTGCTTCATCTCTTGCAAGTACAAGGAGTCAGTCTCTGTTTTTTCTTCAATGCGTTGGTGATATTAGGGTCCTAATGCCCATTTTGAAGACTTGTTGTGAGAATTAAACTAGATAATACATTTTTTAATTAATTGAATACTTACTTATTGAATGCCTGCTCTGTATCAGGTATTGTTATAGGTGTCATGGGTATCAGGGAACATGACAAAATCCCAGCTCTTCATTTTAGTGGGAGAGATATACAACCAACATGTAAGCAAGTAAAAATGTAATTTTAGGTAGTGAGTGATAACTTCTATGAAGGAAAACAAAGCCTGGTACATACAGAAAAATTCCCCCAGCTTTTAACAAAAAATAATTTTCAAAGTACAGCAAACAAAAGTTGTCCATTTTGATTCAACAATTAACATGTTGTATGTTTGCGTTATCCATGTGTGCATCTGGGTGTGTGGGTATCTTGGTTTATTCCCCCTCGCCCCAAACCATTTGAAAATGAAGTTGCAATATAATTAGTTCCTAAGTATTTTTAAGAATTAGGATATTCTTCTGTGTAGTAGGGATTTAACTAACATTTGTTGTATTTTTACTTCTAACTCTCATGGAGGAAGCAATCATGGCTGTCCGTCATAGCTGTCATAGCTAATCAGAAATGATAAAGAATTCATAATATTTTCATGTTATCTGAACACAGAGAAAAGACTGTTTGAAGGATTTTTTGGGAAGATACCTGGTGTATAATAAATGCAGATTTGTAGTATTTAAAATTGGTTGAGATATTTTGCAAGGATGCTTTTATAACCATTCAAAATTTTAATTCTTAAGAATATAGGCACTATGCAAGGAAGAGTAGAAATATATTTTTACTGTGAAATTACTCAAGTTACTTGCTATACTGAGTACTTTTACATGTTATCTCATTTGGTCTTTGTAGAAACCCTTGAAGAGTATAAAAACAGAATAATTATCTATATTATAGAAAAAAAACGTTATGATTTAAGTAAAAAAGTTAATTGCATCCAGTCTATCAAGTTGTCTGACAAAGCAAGGATTTGAATTTATAGACATACTGGTTTCTAAAACAAGCAATTTTCACTAACCCTGTTGCTTTTTTAGTAGTTGAGTTGGCTGTTTGCTAATTAGGAGGACTTCTTTCAGTATAAATAGCTAAATATGTAAGGGTAGCCACAGATCAATATTCCTTTACAGGGAAACTTCTTTTGAGCCACCTTTGTGATACACCATGATAAAAATTCAGTTTTATATGGTAGTCATTATAAAGTCTTTGTATTTGACACGCAGTCATTTCCTGCCCAACATTGCTGTTGAATGAGTATTACTATATTACTTCATGCATGTTATCTGTTACATTCTTCTTTAAGGTCAGGCTGTGATTCTCAGATGAGTGTGCATCACAACCTCAGAGTTTCTGATTCAGTAGATCTGGGTGAGGTCCACAGATTTGCATTTCTAACTCATTCCTCAGTGATGCTAATGCTGCTGCTCTGGGAGCCACTCTTTGAGAACTATTGTCTACCTTTTTGTTTTCCCACAGTACTTATCATGGTGCTTGTCATTTGGCTTAAATGGCCTCTTATTTGTGAATCTTTCCCTGGATTCTATTTTACCAAAACTGTTGTTCTAAAGAATGAGTGTGTATGGTTCATCTGGAAAACTAGATGACACAGCAAATTTCTGATTGGGCCGCAAAACATTGGTTTTTAACAAGCACCTTAGATGTTACTGCATATGGTTCATGGACAGTGATCTGTGAAATAATTGGCTTACAGGGTGATCATGTGCTCCTCATTATCAGGACTGTATGTTATAGGGCCATTCTTTGTATGTCTCTCTCCTACCAGAATCCCTAATGGGGAAGTACTATGTCTTGTTCATTATTATAACTTAAAGCTTAGCACAATGCAGTGTCAAAAAGTGGTAGAATACTGCCTGTGTAATCCAACTATGTGACCTTGGAGAATTTTATTTAATCTCACTGATCCTCAGTTTCATTTAAAAAAAAAATTATTTACTTGTTTGTTTGTTTATTTATTTATTTATTTTTAGAGAGAGAGGTAAGGAGAAAGAGAGGGAGAGAAACATCAGTGTGTGGTTGACTCTCACTCGCGCCCCCAATTGAGCACCTGACGTGCAACCTAGTCATGTGCCCTGACTGGGAATTGAACCAGCGACCCTTGGCTCGCAGGCTGATGCTCAGTCCACTGAGCCACAGCAGCCAGGGCTCTCAGTTTCCTTTTTTAATGCGATGGTGATAGGAATACTTGCTATGGAAATTAGTTCTTAGCTATGTACAGTAAGTACTTCATGTAGTAATTTACATATAGAATGTACACAGTAAATGGGAACTATTACTATTGTAGTAGCTGTTGTCTTATGGAGGAAGCAAAATAAAATTTTGAATTAATGAAAACTCCTAAATTAGGATTTTAGTATCCAAATTCAGGGAATGTATTTAATACTTCATTCAGAATGCTTGTTTCAAGTAGGTATCATTTTATGTTTTGATATTTAATAAAATATTATCAAGTAAAACCATGCATTGGGCTTTTTTCTTTTCTCCCACAGGAAAACAAAGAAACCGCTTGGAACCCATGGACACCATATTCGTTAAACAGGTTAAAGAAGGAGGACCTGCTTTTGAAGCTGGATTATGCAAAGGTACTGATCTTCTTTAAACAACACCTTTTAATATCTCTTTTGCTTCATTTTTTCTTTTTCCATATTTTTCCTTAGCTATCCTTTTATATGTTTCTTTATCTTCTTCACATCTATTATTACTGTTTTTGAGATCCTAGTTATTTATGTTTCTTGGTACCTAAATGGATGGGTTTGAACAGAAATAACTTAATATAAATTATAAATTGTAGGCAATTTTGGTTATCACTTAGATAATGGACTCTTGGAGGCCCTTTTAAAGAACTTCTTTTGCACACATTTCGTTTTGACAAAGGGTTACAAAATAGAAAAATGATGAAGATATTATTGATATAATTGAAATAATCTTTGATCTCCAAGTTCTGAAAGTACCTGCTCTGAGTTAATTAATTTGCTCCACAAAAAGTAGCTTAAATCTCTAATGCAGTGCAAGCCTAGCCTCATCTGTAGGTATCAGTGGTTATAGTCTGATAGCTGTTTGTTCTAAAATATTTCTTAGAATGTGTCACCTATCTCATTCTAAGCATCACGTGATTGAGAAAGTGAAATAGAGATACTGTGATAAGCATATACAAAGGACATTTTTTATCCCTTTATTCCTCTTTCACCTGTCCTTTCTCTCCCAATCTTTTCCTTTCTACTCCCCTGAGTTTTTTCTGAGTAATCCAAATTCCCATTTCTCCATTAAAATGAACAAGTTAATATGTATAAACATTAAAACCATATGTAGATCCATATTTAAGTTTGTAATAGAGCACCAATCAATAAACTAAACAGATTGGGAGAACACTACAAGGAAATCAGCTGGATTAGAAATAGATCACACTGAGGTACTGAAACAATCAGTGTGTAAGTCTATTGAATAATGTTTCTCTATCACAGATGACAAGCTAAGCAGGAAAACTACAACTCAGAAAATAGCTCGCAGGCTGATGCTAGGGGCATAAATAGTACAGTAGAGCTGTGGTCACTTGGTGATTATACCTTTTGAGGTGGCCAGATTCATCAATGACTAGAACTCCTATTTAAAACATGGCTATATTTCATAAGAAGCTGGATATATTAAAATTTAGATTCATTTTGTAAAAGATACTTTAAAAAACAGTGAGCAAGGATTCATTAAAAAATCTCAAGATATTTCAAAAGTATTCACAAGTGACTTTCTTTAAGAATTCCTCATGTGATGTTTTTGGTTTGTTTTACTCTTCTTTGAAGGTGATCGA
The DNA here is from genome assembly GCF_987537825.1 of Furipterus horrens. Taxonomy (NCBI): domain Eukaryota; kingdom Metazoa; phylum Chordata; class Mammalia; order Chiroptera; family Furipteridae; genus Furipterus; species Furipterus horrens. The sequence goes on along the minus strand of NW_028327172.1, from coordinate 150,126,734 downwards.
ATTATAAAAGTCAATGGAGAAAGTGTTATTGGAAAGACCTATTCCCAAGTAATTGCTTTAATTCAGAACAGGTAAGCTTCTTGAAGTATGATTAATTTTGGCCAAAGATGGGTTTTCTAAACTAGTAAAGCTAGTAGATTTAATACAGCATTGCACTTCTCTCAGGAATTGGTGCAATGTGGAGAAGTGGACCTTTTCTTGAAGTGGATCACACACTTGGGAGTCGTCAGGGAGAAACTGCAAGGATAGCTTAGTTGATAGCTTTGCTTCACAAGATTTATCAAATTTGTGATTAAAATTCTTTAGAGTTTAAGAGGCACACATTTTAGATTTTCTTTAATTTCCCACTTTTATTTGAAGTGACAAGTGTTCATTTGTTTATAATAAATATATAAATAAATGTATTCATAAATGATTTTAAAACCTCTTACTAAGGTGTTATCTTTGAATAACTTATTGTATAAAATTTATTCATGTGTTTTTACCAAGACAACAAGATACTCTCTTAAAATTCATTTGTCTGCCTGCATTGTGCAGAATGATAAGAGTTCCGCATTTTAAGGTAAATAAATATTTGTCGTGTGACTATCTATGGGACTTCAAAGATAATTTAGTCCTACTCTATTTCTCTCTACCAGACACCCAGAAAGATTTTTTTTTTTAACTGCAAATAAAGAAATTGAAAGCCAAAAAGTTTACCATATTGAATTTCTGTCAAGAGTAGGCATAAATCTGGGATCCAATTTCTAGATAATTACTATTGTAGGAGGTTCTTTCCAGATCCAAATGTAGTAACTTTTGGATTATATACAATATTGCCTTATATTAGCCATACCTACCTGTCTAATTAAATTGAAAATTTTTTTTATGAAGATATTTATCAAGCTCCTCTAATCATGTCTAAAGCAGCTCATGCTAAATCAATTATTTACACAAATGCCCTAGTGCAGTGTCATTTTTACAGTTAGATAATGTGATCATGATTTATCGATCTCAGAGTATTCTTAATGTTTTAATATATAATGACATTCTTAGAGAAAACAAATCTTAAATCTGTCCTCTAATGTTGAATTCTAGGTGTTCCTTACAGTGATACTAATTGATTTTAAAGTATTGAGGAGACTTGGGGACAGGTGAAGCATTTAAAGTCTCTCCAGAGGCAGTGGGGAGATCCACCCAAAATTTCTTTTCTTTAAAATAATTTAGATCATAATAAATATAACAGTATATTTTGTCAGCCTATAATTTGAGGACTTTTAATGTAATTGTTAACATTTCTTCTTTAAAAATAGTATTTTCTAAGTGATCATAATTAAGTCTTTTGTTCTCCTCAAAACCCGTATTAATTTTTTTGTTACTGGTGCAGTTTATCTTTCAGAGTAATAACACTTTGAAATGATAGTCTTAATTTTCAAGCAAGAAAGGAATTTGAAAAAATAGAGAAATACTATGTTTTTATGATCTTATTTTCTTTAGAAAAAACACCTGTTCCTTTTGTCTGCAGTTGGTAGCAAATGGATAATGCAGCACAAAGCCATTGAGATTCTGCAGTGTATTATTGTAAAAATGTATTCTTGCAGAAGAATTTATTTAAACATCAGTACGGATTTTCTACCAACTCTAAATATTGACGTACATGTATCTACATATTTTAGTAGTTACATTTATTTGAACCTGTGGTCTTATTGGTTTTCTATTCTCTTAGCATTTATGAAGCCCCCAATAAGGATTCAGATTTATCAAAAAGAGACACCGATAAATTAATAAATTTTTTTTTTTTGTCGTTCGATTATTTTTTTTTAGTCTCTTGATTGTATTAGGAAAAATTCAATCCTGATATCAGGTAAGATATTGAAGCATTGATGGAGACAGCACCACTATCCTTGCCTTACCTAAATTCAGTTCCAGGTCATAGGATTCAGTATAATTTACCCCTTTGAACTTTTTCAAATGTAGAGAAACTTTTATTTTGAAGGGGAAATTTATAGTACCAAAATGAAATGAGATTTTGAGTGTGCTTGTAAAGGTTCTAAAATTAAATTATAGATTAGAAAGCAAATACAGTAGTTGAAATGCTGTATAGATTTTTAAAATAAGTTGTGATGGTGAACTCTGATTTCCTTCACCTCTGAGGCCAAAAAGGGAATATTTCAGAATGAGAATACATAATTAATATTGCCTAAAATGTTAAAATTGCAGGCTCTTTGGTTATTTTTATGTTAATGTACTTTTAATATAATAAATAGTGAGAATATGTCCTAAAAAAGGGTGATTTGGTCTGTTACTTGAAGTAAAATAATAAATTATGTACTTAAGAATTTTGATCCAAGATTATTTAACGTAAGTAATATACTTGGTTTCTAAATTAAATTGTTTCTAAATAATAAAGAAATCTTGAGTGACATGAATAGCTCAAACATATGGCAGGGTGCTCTCTTTTATATTTCATACATAATTAGCATATATATGTGTGTGTATATATATATGTATATATATATATATATATATATATATATATCTTCATTTTAATGGTTTACATTTGAAAAGTGAAAATTTGAAAAAACCAGAACTTAAACTCTGAAGCAATTTAAGAAGTATTTCTGAATTAACTATTTTTCCTTTTATGACTTTTTTACACATTCCACCTTCCCTAAAATAGTATTATCATATACTTAATTTCAGTGATACAACATTGGAACTTAGTGTTATGCCGAAAGATGAAGACATTATCCAAGTGGTAAGTTTTATTTATTCAAATATGAGTTGTTTTTTACTCATGAGTGTTAATTAAAAAAATTTTTAAGAGAAGGTAGATTGAATTTTTTAAAATTATAGAAATAAACCCCAAATGTCTGGTTCTGTTAACAGAATCTGAAATTCTCCACATTTTACAAAAGGGGGAAAAAAGACTAGTGTCAGTATTTTGCAATTAAGTGACATGAAAATGTTTTACTGATTCCATAGTGAACTCTTATTACTGTTGTCATTTGGAATGAGACCCCTAGAGTTTATCCCAGTTGCTTTCTAGGTTGTCATTTGACTGAAAGCCAAACTTCAGGGTACAAATGCATATCTGAAGGAATTAGAATCTTTTTTTCCTAATATGAGGAATTTCATGAAAACCATTTCTTAATTTTCCTATAAGGATTTTGTTTGTAAATTTATTTGGCAAGTAATTTTGTTTAACAGAATCAGCTTATCCCATTAGTAATATTCACAATAAATGGAATCTACAACTTAAGGAAAACATATTAATATATTAGAGAAGAAATGAAACTATATTATTAAAAACTTTAGCATTTAGTTTGAAGTATTTTTCTCATTTTTTAAGAAGGATTTTATCTATTTATTTATTTATTTTAGAGAGAGAGGGGCAGGGAGGGAGAAAAAGAGGGAGAGATATATAGACATAAGAGAGAAGCATCCATCCCCAACCAGTGACCAAACCCACAACCCAGGCATGTGCTCTGATCAGGAATCAAGCCAGTGGCTTTCACTCTGCGGAACAATGCCCAACCAACTGAGCAACACCAGTTAGGGCCGAATTATTTTTTTCTTTTTTAGGAAGAAAATAAATAAAATGGAGTATTTACCTCCTTTATTAAACTTAAATATTTCTAAGAGTAAAAAGATGATAAAATATATAAATTCATTTAAGAAACTAATACTTTTCTTCATTTAACTTTGCAGTTCTGTAGAATAAAACAGCATGAATAAAAGTGTTTAATTCGTACACTAAAAGCTAACAACTGGATCTAGGACCACTAAAGTTTTTTGTTTTGTTTTTTTAATTCTTTTTTATGAATTTTTTTTTCTTATTGAAGTAAAATAAGGAACTTAGCAATCTCTGGTGGAAATGGAAATGGTTAAGTAATGTTTTTCATTTGTAAGGCATTAGTTTGAACGTAACTCAACAAAAATCCTAAATAACCTTCTGTAAACTTTTATTTTTACAAAAAATGTCACTAAGTTGATCCTAATGATTCAACTTACTTTCTGACATTTAAATATAATTAACTGACATCCATGAAGCTCAACCATGTGTTTTCAAGGCATATTGATTGTATTCAAGAATGGCTTCTTACTGATAACAGATTACCCTTCTTAAATACACAGTTCTGTTGGGTTTGAGGGCCTCAGCAAGGAAGGTGCAACTATCCAAGATAATTTTCCTAGGCATATAGAGCTACTAGTAGAGTTTTTACCTTGATAATGCAGCGGAATGGCAGAGTAGCATACATAACGCTTGCAGTCAATGGAAGTTACCAGGTTAGAAATAAATAGGCGACTTCCCTTCAACAAAGGACTAGGACATGTTAGATAGTAGGGAAGGCTTTACCTTGCATCTTCCTTGTAATCTTGATGACTCAAAGACAGAATACACTTCCAAAACAGAACTGATTTCTCATCTTCAGTAGACATGTTCCTTGCCAAAGTGAAGGCACTGGTTGGACATGGTTTTGAACAGTGCACATTTCACAGAATAGCTGGTGTTGTACTAAATGCCTAGGGAAGGAAGTAGATGCGAATTACTGTCAGAGCCTGCTATGGGGTTGATGGAGAGCATCAGTGGAAGGAATAATTTTCTAATGATGTGATCAGTAGAAAATTAGGTTAATTAGTCTGTCTTGTTATATTCCATTTACGATAAATACATTATAAAATAAAGGTAAAATGAAAGTGTTGCAAACAAAGGGAAAAATTGGTTCACTAGAGTGACATGAGTATACAGATCTTCTGGTTCACCAGAAAGGGTTATGGTATACTGTAACAGAATTTATTTTTAAAACATGCCATTTGAATTTTAGGACAAAAGCTCATACCTATAACCATAAAAGAAAATCTCACTTTAAAACCTGGCTTTATTCACATTTGGATGTACTGTAATTCATTAGGAGATTAAAGGAGTATATATAATTAATGGACACAATGTATTGTTTCATATAGAACATTAAGATACAGCAATTTCTTTTCTGTATAAATGTTTTTAGCTGGAATATCTGCAAGTGTCATTTTTTTAAAGCTATTATAAAACAGAAATAGAACCTGGGACTTAAAAAACTGCATGTACAAATAGTTCTAACAGATTCTAGAGCTAAAACGTTCTGTAAGGCGCCTTCAGAAGTATTTATGTTGGTCTTAAATCTGGTACCCAAAATACATGCTTTTAAAGAATATTTGTCCCTGTGAGATTGAAAATTCATTATAAATAAAAAATAAACATGAACATTTTTACAGCCGCTGTAAAAATTATTTATCTGAGGGAAGAAAGCCTATCATAATTTGTGTGTGTTTGCTTGGGCAACAGCAGGTTGGGTGGCCGTGCAGTTGTGTTTCTGAAGTGATATTGGGTTGGCCGAAAAGTCCGTATGGTTTTCTCCATAAAATAAAAGACATGCTTTTTCATTTTCACCAATAACTTTATTGATTTGGATATTTTAAATATGTTGGCTGTCTTTCGTGCAGTGTAATGCTGATTGTCTCTGTTTGATCACTGTCAACCTTAAGAGGTCTACCCAACCGTGGAGTATTGTCCAGGAAGAAATCTCTAGTATGAAACTTTGCAAACCACTTTTGACATGTTTGATCAGTCACAGCACAAATTTTTTTTTTGCACTTCAGCTTCGTTTTCACCTTTTTTGAAATAATAAAGCATAATATGCTGAAAATGTTGCTTATTTTCTTCCATCTTCAATATTAAAATAGCTACATAAAAATTCCAATTTGGATACTTTTTTAGAAGGTGCACATGGTGCTCTAGAGCTATCTTATGGAAAAAAACAAATGAACTTTTTGGGCAATCCAATATATAGACCACATTGTTCTAGAGGTGCTCAGCTGATCTCTGAGAGGTGACAAATAAAATATAATTTGGCTTAAAACTTGACTTATACAAGGACAAGTATATTTTAATAAATTTCATAATTTACAGATGACAGTGATAGAACATTCAAGTACATGAAGTAAAATTAAGAATAAATCATTATGTGATTAACTAGTGCTGGTCGTAGTACTCAAGTACTTGGCAACCTCATTTTATTTTTTCTTTCATTTTTTTTATTGTTGTTCTATTACAGTTGTCCTATTTTCCCCCCATTGCTCTCCCCTGCCATGCCCACCTCCCCTTTTCTCACAGTCAGTCCCCACCTTGTCCATGCCCATGGCAACCTCATTTTTTAAACCAACATATATTTTCTAGATTAATGATAGGAATAGTATTACTATTAACATTTCATGTTATTTACTTCTGACAGTATTTTATACTGCTATTTTAGATTGTGATATCTTAGGTTTATATTTGTAAGGTATTACAAAATAAAAGGCATTTTCTGTTTCATTTTCAAAAAAATAAAATGGTTTTGTTAACTTCTCAAATGTCTGTGTGTGGATGAAATAGCCACCGCCTATCAAATCACCTAAACAGTGATGCTGGTGATTAAAGTACTTTCTTGAATAGTCTGATGATAGGAGAGTTCAGTCTGGGCATTCTTTTCAGTGGATGCCTCAAGATATTTTGTGAAGCATTTGGCTCAGTGGGCTCAAAATTAAATTTTAAGTTGATCAGTTCTGATAGCTGTGGAGGTGCTTGGGTGTGTCTAATGTTTGACCACGGTGTTTTAGCCTACTTGGTGTTGGTCTGGGTTAAATACAGCAAGATGAAGCACCATTTCTAGTAACAGGGCAGAAAGTGATGGCACTCGGATTTGAACCGTGGCTTGTCATAAACTGAAGCCTGATCTCTAAACTTGGATACAAATAAGGTGTTACGGTGGCTTACCACAGTCACACTGCTAGTTAGTTCAGAGCTGTTATTTTCACCCATATCTCTGTGCTTTGAGAGTCCAGTCTCTCTTTGCCACTGCATGAAGATGTGCTACAAACTGAAAGATGTAATTTAACCCAAGTTTTTCTTTAGATTTATTTAGAACTATCTGTGGTGCTTGGCAGGTACTGGAAATACCAGGGGAACACTTTGTAAAGTATATGATTGTCTAACCACTATGGTGTATACCTGAAACTAATACAAAGTAACAGTGAGTGTAAACTAACTGAAAAAAAATTACTTCCAAAATAATCATTTAATATGTTTTATTATCAGTAGAATATTCTATTTAAAATAAGATATCCATTTGTCAAGTGTGGATCAAGGTGGTCCTACCTAGAGTAAGAGAAATAAGAGCAGGGATTCTGAAGGGATTCATTCACATTTGGCAAGTTTGTAGCAGTTACTTTGTTCTTTTTTTAAAATCTATTTTTACATAATATAAGAATAGTACATGCTTGTTAGAAAAGTTTCAAGTAATTTAGAAAGGTATAAAGTATCCACACTATCCCCTTCTCCCACTCCCTGCTGTGGCATGATTGGCATGTATTTTTCTGAACAGACAGACGTGTAGTTATTTTTGCTTTTATCATAGTTAATAGCATTAAATTGATGTCAGTCTGTTAAAGTGAAAATGTAAAATTTTATTCTTACCAGCTTATGTATTCTGCAGGGTTTTTATTTGTTTTGTTGTTTGTTTTTACCATTTACTAGATAGTATAAGTATCATTGGGGTAGTAATAGTGATTTTGATGCAACTCTCCTAAAACTGAGTTGAAAGATTATTTTAGGATTATTTAGTTACTGTTAGGCACTGTACATTATTATAATAAAGTTTCAGATTGTTAATATTAAATGATACATTTTTATTTATTAAAATATTGATATGTCAGACCATGTGTCTCAATGAAAGATTTGGTAGTTTTTGACCAAGCACTCAAGGGAAAGTGTTCACAGTCACTGCTGAGCAAGTAGAGTTTTCAGTTCTCTTCCCAGAATATAAAACCTTATCAGTGTGTTCCATGTTCACCTAAAAGAGCTGCATATTGTAATTCATTCCAGATGATCCCAGTGTTTGCCCAAGCCCTGATGAATACTCTCCTCCTTGAAGGAGTCTAAAGCATGCCTTCGTACATTGTTTATTTTCGAGTGGAACATTGAAAGGCATCATGAGAGAAGAAGATTCCTTAAAATGCATATTGTCTATTCCTAATTTAGTTTCCTAAATTTGTGTGAAGGCAATTTATGTCTGTACCATACCTCTCACAATAGCCATAGAAGCTCCAGAATTATTCCCAAGTATGTCCATGACCTACTTGGAACAAATGCTAATCATTAGATAGTGGCCTTAGTGCACCGCTAATTTTCCCAGGGATGATAATTGAATGATATTGGTTCTCCAACATTATGAAAATGAGGAATAGATAGACAGATGGGTAGATAGACAGATAGATAGATAGAAGGACAAACGGATAGATAGATAGGTAGATAGGTATAGATAAATAAGCTTTTTTATTGTTCATGAACTGAGAATATGTGAGGAAGTTCAGTAATGCTCTTGAATAAATTAATATTTTATTAATTGCAACTATATCTGCTTACATTAGACAGTAGTCTGTATGTGTAAGACATTCTGTTTATTCAGGCTGCTGTTAATTCATGGTGCAGGTGGATGTATTTAAGGACCCCTGGCTGTAATTTTATCTGATAATGAGAACCCATGAATATAGAGTATTTAAGGTTATATAGGAATCTAACTGATGTCTGAAGTATGTCAAATCATTTTTCAAATATTTGATAGTTCCACTCATACATTTTTAATTAAAAGAGTATTTCTCCCAAATTTGAATAAAGGAGGTATCTTTAAATTATTAGTTCTAGAACAGCATTTTCTAGCAGAAATTCTAATCGTGTTAAAACCCCTAGAAAAAATGGGTTCTGTTACCAAATAAATTTGTAATTTCTCTTTTGAGTTTTACAATGTATAATAATGTAGTAGAGGCCTTGAGAAGTCAAGAAACTTAACAACCAACCTTCTCCTATATGATTGACCACAGAGAACACTGTCCACCAACCCTCTTTCAGGTGATACCTAATAAAATTGCACAAACACGCTGTGGGAAATACTTTATCAGAGAATTTACTCATCCAATCAGTTGTCCTTTCATGGAAAGGTATTGGTACGAATATAATCAGCATTTAAAAGATAGGTTTGTTATGTCAGTGCACCTATACAAAATGTGTATTTTGATTGACTGTATTCATGCATTAAAAATATCATGGCATGCATATTTTCTTCTATCTACTTTTAATTTCTCACTGCAATCAAGTTTATGTTTTAGAATATTCAGTATAAAAGGATTACTCTGGCAGTAATATTTTTTGTCTGTTCTGTAGTTATTTTCATAATAAAGCAGTGTTGAAAGATCTTAGTTTTTGAGTGAAATCTAATAAAAGTCATACTTTTTTTCCCACATCATACTGTAAAGACAGCTGCAGTCAGCTGACTGCTTGTGGTTATGCTCTGATTTACAGGGGAAGGAGGAGGTCCTACTATTTTAAATGCATAATAGAGCATTCGTTTCGTCATCTGGAAGCAGAGATGGAAGCAGCTCAGGGGAAATGAGAGACATCAATGTTGCTCTTGTGGAAGGGAAGCTTTGTAGCACACTGTCAGACAGCAGTGCGTATCAAAGAAAATAGCTGTTAGGCATGCATGTCACCAGATGTATTTTGTTTTCAAGAATGGTAGAAAAACCAAATACGAACCAGAAAAAAGCCTGAGAAAAAGATGCTTAGAAGGATACTGAAGTTATTCTTTATGCTTCACTGCCCTTTACCTCTCTTGGTACCTTCCGGAGAAATCAGTATAGATGTATTTTTAGCTTGCTGTTTCCAACATCAATATGACATGATTCTGTCTTTCTATCAGTAAGCAGCTTCTACTATGTTTTCCTATTTTCTGCTAGCTACAATTTACAAAGGATGTCACTGCTCTGGTAAGAAATGCACAGAAGCCATTTCCGTGCTTTTTAAGTCATGTTTGGTAGAGATTTATAATAAGCCAATTGATTAAACTGTTAAGTTTGATTAGAGAAATCTCTCCATAGTGTTAATCTTACTAACTTGCAGAATGTGTTTGTTTGTGGTATATGGTTTTCTTCATTATTTATTGTTTTTTTCTTTTCTTCTTTTTTTTTTTTGGTATCCTGTGCATAACTGGTGTTAAAACATGATATTTATCTGCATCTGTGTATTTTTAAGTGTCTCACCCTTCGTTTTCCTTAGTACTTTGCTGTGATGCTATGTTTGTGGCTGTGCTTGATATTTGCCAGCTAATGCAAAGACGGGATATGATGGTCTGGAATTCAGCCTGTTTTGATTAGGGGTGGCTATGTAATATGACACCACACCTAACTGTCTCAGGCGCTGAACTGCCCTGGGTTGCATTGATTAGCTCTGTTTTGTAGACTCTGTGCTTAATTTAAGTTTTCCTTAAATTTTAAAAATATTGCTAGACAGTTTCGCAAATAGTTGATAAAAATTTAATTTGAGCTGCATGCTTGCCTGTTAGTAATAGAGAAACATCTCCTCATAACAAGTAAGAGACCAAATAAATTTGTACACTATAATTTTGCATTAGCTTAAAATAAAAAATAAGAATTATATATAGAAAGGTGAATTACCTTTTTTTTATGTTTTTATGCCTTTACTATATGTATTTACTTTCTTTAACATGCCTATTCCTCTCATTTTAAATATTAAAATATTTAGCATGGCTGTTGAAAGACCTGATTTATCAAAATGAATTATTTTCTGGGATTCAGTAATCACTAATTGACAAGATACTTAATTTATGATAGCAACAGTGCTTAAAATAAACATGTTTGGTTAAGATTTTTAATATTTTCACCTCTGTTCTGGCAAAAGATCAGAATCTTTTTTTGCTGAGATTTATTAGGCAGCCATTTAACCTGTCGACTGCTGAAAAACGATAAAACTTAAATGGGGAACATTTGGAAGTAATCTGGCTATATCTAATTGGTGGGGAAATTTTTGGGTGTGTTTCTGATTCTTTGAGAAAACAGGCAATTGTAATTTTTATTTGTTGCATGTCCTACAATTTATTTGATTTCTAAGATACTAGCCCTTGCCTAAATTTGTGGAGCACCCTTATGTCGCATTTGCATGCATGCTTTAGTGAATGTCATTCAGGAACAAGGTAGGGCACAGTAAAATAAAATAGTACATTGCCAGAATGGGAATTATTGTTCTTTTAATGAATTTTTAATGACACTGTTCTCTCATTTCCCTGTAGGCATATTCTCAAGATGCCTACCTGAAAGGCAATGAAGCTTACAGTGGCAATGCCCGTAATATTCCTGAACCGCCACCAATCTGCTATCCCTGGCTGCCGTCTGCCCCATCAGCCATGGCACAGCCAGTTGAAGTATCTCCTCCAGCCTCATCATCCAGCAAACAGCAAACCAGTACTCCAGTACTCACCCAACCTGGCAGGGCCTATAGAATGGAAATACAAGTGCCTCCATCACCAACAGACGTTGCAAAGTCAAACACAGCAGTGTGTGTTTGCAATGAGAGTGTGAGGACTGTCATTGTACCTTCTGAGAAGGTTGTAGATTTGTTAACTAATAGAAACAACCATACAGTTCCTTCACATAGAACTGAAGAAGTAAGATACGGCATAAATGAGCAGCCCTCTTTAAAAACAGTGTCAAGAACCACATCACCATCATCATCCATTCCCACTGCCCATCTAATTCATCAGGCGCCAGCATCCAGATCATTGGAACCTTCTGGAATTTTACTGAAATCTAGCAATTATAGTGGACATTCAGAAGGAATCTCAAACAGTAGATCTCAAGCTGTGGATTCTCCTTCCGTGTCTGTTAATCATTATTCTCCAAATTCCCATCAACACATAGACTGGAAAAACTATAAAACATACAAGGAATATATTGATAACAGACGATTGCATATGGGTTGTCGGACAATTCAAGAAAGATTAGATAGTTTAAGGGCAGCATCTCAGAGTACAACGGATTATAACCAGGTGGTACCGAACCGCACGGCTTTGCAGGTACGACGCCGCAGCACCTCTCACGACCGAGTGCCCCAGTCTGCCCAGATCCGACAACGCAGTGTGTCCCAGGAGAGGCTGGAGGACTCAGTGTTAACAAAGTATTGTCCACGCAGTGCCTCACAAGGAGCACTGACAGCCCCACCTGTTAGTTTTAGCAATCACAGAACTCGTTCGTGGGATTACATTGAAGGACAGGGTGAAACCTTAGGAAATGTCACTTCTGAAAGTCAAATGCCAGATTCAAATGGAGAACGAAAGCAGACTTATAAATGGAGTGGATTTACTGAGCAGGATGATAGACGAGGTATTTATGAAAGACCTAGGCAGCACGAAATCCATAAATCTTTCCGAGGTTCCAATTTTACTGTGGCTCCGAGCGTTGTTAATTCTGATAATAGGCGAATCAGTGGCAGAGGAGTGGGATCTGTGTCTCAGTTTATAAAAATTCCACCAGATCTGAAAACACTGCAGTCAAACAGGAATTTTCAAGCTACTTGTGGAATGTCACTCCCTCAAGGTATTTCACAAGACAGGTCACCTCTTGTGAAAGTCAGAAGTAATTCTCTGAAAGCACCTTCGATGCATGTCACAAAACCATCGTTTAGCCAGAACTCATTTGTTTCTATCAAAGACCAAAGACCAGTAAATCACTTGCATCAAAACAGTCTGCTGACTCAGCAGACACGGTTAAGAACTGAAAGTGCCCCTGATCACCAAGTGGAGACTGGGAAAATCCCCTGTTTGTCTGGAGCTTCTATCAAGCTTGTGCCTCAAATGAGTGAGAACTCAGGCACTGCAGAAGTAGAATTATCTGCCACTCAAAGGAATCAAGACTTAAATTTACAAGAGGCTGAAACCCAGCAATTAGATGCTTTAGATAATAAAGAAACTGTCATCCTAAGAGAAAAACCTCCATCTGGTCGCCAAACACCGCAGCCTTTAAGGCATCAGTCTTACATCTTGGCAGTAAATGATCATGAAACGGGGTCAGACACGACCTGCTGGCTGCCCAATGACGCGCGCCGGGAGGTCCATATAAAAAGGATTGAGGAAAGGAAGGCCTCAAGCACCAGCCCACCCGGTGACTCCCTGGCTTCCATCCCATTCATAGGTGAGCTCATTTATAGTCATTGGCTGTATGTCCATATTTAGCACATCTTTTTAGCAAAGTATTATTTCTAATTTGACATGTACAGAAGTTTTACACTGAATTTTAAAACATTTGTTCTGATTTTCCCAAGTTGTGCTAAAACAGAGCCATAAGCTTTTACTCTCCTTTTCCTTTTCTTTTTTTTTAGACTTTACATATTCAGTCCCCATTTTTTATTTTTGTTTAAATGAAATAAATTCCCACTTTCTGGGGTCAAGGTACTCAGCAAACCAAATGGTAGCTAGTTGGTAGATTACTTGAATCAAAACCCAGAGAGCAATCAATCTTTCATATAAACAGTGCTTTTAACTTCCTAAAGCTTGTTTGTAAATTTAACTTGCCCTGAAAGAAAAAGACCTCTTCGTTGTCAAATTAACTCCTGGCATAGATTTGGAAAGATTACTTAAGTTACAAGCATGTGCCCCAGTCTAGAATACCAATCACAGCAGCGAGTCTTGAGTCCGCTCCCACCCACCACAGGTAACTTCTCCACAAAGCAGCCAGTGTAATGTTTCAGAAATGTAAATCAGATCATGTCACTCCTCTGACCAGAACCTTCTGTTTACTTCCTGTGTTACCCAAAATAGAATCTCAAATCCTAGGTGGCCTGCAAGGATTCCATGGTCTGCCTCCAACCCCATGCCCTGTGTCCCATGTATGCGCACCCCACTTTCAGCCACGCCAGCTGTGCAGCCCTGGAATGTGCGAAGCTTGTCCTGCTCCAGGGCCCTACCTCCTGGGGATGCACCCAACTCGCCTTCTCTCACCACATAGGTCTCTGCTCAAATATTACCTCATAAAAGCAGCCTTTTCTGACCAGCTTATCTAAAATAGGTACCCCCTACACATACACAGAACCTGGCAATTCTCTATCCTCTTAAGCTACTTATCTTCACGTCACTTGTTTCCTCTTGACATGCTTTGTATATTTTATTACATGTTTCTTTGCTGAGCTAAAACATAAGCTATATGAGAGCCAGGATTTTAGATCTTTTGTTCAGTTCTCTGTCCTTAAATGCCTAGAACATTGCCTGGCATATAGAAGGCACTCCATAAATATTTATTGAAATAATATGTAAATGATAAATGCAAGGTATAGCTAAATATATAGCAGACCCCCCAAAAAAGTTCTCATCATAATTACTATGCAGCTCCAAAACATAATCTGCTTGCTAACAGGGTATTACGTATATTCTCAGTATTATCTTCATTTAATAAATGGGAAATTTTAGTGATGGAGAGGTTAAGTAAATTCCCGAAAGCCACACAGTTAATAAGCAATAGAAACAGCGACTGGAGACTTTCCTGATTGAGCCAGATCGCAGAGCACCATTTATATAGAGTGCATTGTGAAGAGTGCCCCCTGGAGTTGTGTGATGTAGGGGCCTTGCTCTGAGGCCAAGGCCCATTCTGTTACTGTTACCCCATAGGTTCATGAAGAGTTCTCTACAGTTTGACAATATAATGTGCTTCTCTTTGAGTAATATTTTAGTTTTTCTTTTCTAGAGAAACTTTTTAAAGCTCTTGAACTATTAGACTGTCAAGTGGTACTATCAGAATTAGCTTTAAAAAAATTCTACATAACTTACTTTTTATAAATATGATATATTCAAGCTGTACATATTGTGGGAAATCCCAGCCTATGTATTCATATTCATATCTATACCCTTAAGGCCAATCTCAGAGAATTAATCTAACTTTACTGTAGTTCAGACCTTATACATCATCTAGATCTTTGGTAGAACTAATGATTGTTTTATGATTTTTTAAAACATGAAAAGCCATACAACCTGTGGCTGTATTTCATAGACCTGTGAGATCTTATTAGAATACTGGCATCACAATTTCTTCCTACTTAATGAGAATAACATAATCAAATTATATTAGAGTAATAAAAATATACTAGTTAGAGCTGTGAATATTTCTTCCTACCTACTTACTTCCAAAAACAGGAAGAAATAAAGATATCAGTTGTGTTATTAGAGAACTTTGGCTAAAATATAAAATAAAATTATGTAATTCTATATCCATAAATATTTAGAGAAAATGACTAAATAATTTTCTTTTTTCATTAAAAATAAAGATGCTCAGCCCTGGCCAGGTAGTTGGTTAGAGCGTCATCCCGATATGCCAAGGTTGTGGGTTTGATCCCTGGTCAGGGCACATATAAGAATTACCCAATGAATGCATAAATAAGTGGAACAGTCTTGCTCTCCCTTTTCTCCCTCTCCCCCCCAATCAATAAATTTAATTTTTTAAAAATGCTCAGTGATTATATCTGATCAGATTTTATTTACTTACTAGAGTCCCCTTCATAGTTACTAGTAAATATCTTTTGTTTAATGAATCATGACTTTTAAAAGTCACCCATCACAGAAATGTTTATATAGTTCATTTATTTCCTGTGTGCCTCCTAGAACCTTAATATATAGCACATGATTACTGTGGTATATCAGTTATACAGCACCAACGGAATAGGGTAGAATAAAGAACTGAAATTAAAAGATAACTTATTTCATTGTTTGTATATGTGAATGTTATCCATGGATGTAAACATTCTTAAAAATTTCTAGGCCCTGTGGTTGAACAACACCAATGCTTCCTAGGTTTTTATAGCTTTTTCATGGCTTTTATAAATTGAATGCTGTTTGAAAGAAAAGTGTGGAAAAAATTTGTTTTAGTATTTATCTGATTTTTAGAGCATAATATCAAAAGCATAGTTTATTTTGCATAATATACTTGCTTTTTACTGTGAAAATCTTTTAACTCCTTGATTACCTAAAAATATTTTACTGTAAGTTCAAAAAAATGCAAGGGTGGGGAAAAATAGGTTTATAGTAACAAATAATACAATAATTAATAAATAATAATACAAGAATAAACTTTTGTGTATTCACAACTATAAATCTACTTTTACCCACACCTGAATTTATTGGTCTGTTCTAGTGACTGTGTTGTTAAATATATAAATAACCAGTAAAAGAACTTTCTGCATTTCATTAAATATAAGTTACAGAATTAAGTATTGAAATCCTTTTATTATTGAGCTTTAAAGTTTTTATCTTTCCAGTCTAGTTTTTTTTTTAAATACATATTTTAGTGGAATAAGTGCCAGCATTGAAATGGAATAAAAGAGACTATTTGCAGTTTCCCAACGTGTTTTCCAGGAACATTAATTCCATTTGGTTAAAGGGGTAAAAAATTGTCAGTGATCAAATTAATTGAGAAATGTTGGGTTTAAATAGTTAAAGAAATTTTGTTCGTCTTTACCATAAGACTCTCACAATCATTAATGAGTTATTATATATTGTGAATTCTCTAGGTAAGATGTAATTTTTCTCAGAAGTATTCGCCCATGAATCCTTTTATTTAGAATATCTCACTGCAGTATACCATAAAACACACTTTGGGGAATGTTGCTCTATATATATTCTACATTATTTTATGGAATATCTAAATTCAAAGGAAAAAAATAAAGGTTTGCTTTTGTATCGTCACACTCCAGAATACCATATTCTCTGATTTTAATAATTACTTTATCATTTGAAAACATCATACACTAATGCAAAAAAATAATAAGTACCTTGGCTTTATTCCCAAAATATCAGATAATGGTGCCAATTCACTTATTTACTTATTTATAATAAGAGCTAATGATATGTCTACAGAAAGAAAATGTTCCAACATTTTTACACCTTTAACATCTAGTTTTCTCTGTGTCACAAAGATTTAGAATAATGAAGAAAATAAACCACTTTATTTGTTTTTAAATTAGGAATATCAGTCATTTATGGTATTTTATTTACCCGCCCCCCCACACACTTTTTAAAGCTTCGTTGTAAGTTCTGAAAATAAATTTTCAACTTTTACAAGTCAACACAAAACACCAAATGAATGAGTGTGTAAGTAATTTGACATTTAGTAGCAATGTTAAGATGTACTCTATGGTCTTAACTTTGTACATTAATTTATACTATTCAACTATTAATAAGAAGTATTCATCTCACATTTATTTTCCCCTCTTTTTTTGCCATATTTCTGCTACTCTGTTCTTCGCACCCCAAAGTTGTCCCATGTGTGTGTGCTTGTGTTAGCTTAACTAAAATTGAATTAGATTGGTGTAGCCTTATTGGCACGGCCACTTTAAATCAATTTAGAAGTTTTAAAGCTTGTACATGACAGTGTCTGTTCAAATAAGCTTAGCTATCTGAAATTTATCCAAGAGTAAATGGGTCACCTTATAGCCAACTTCTCTATTTGGGAGCTCTAGTCTTTAATGCCAACAGTGATATTGTAGGAAGAGGATTCACTGAGCATTCCAGACCCTCTTTTACACTGAATACATACTGAGTGTTTTTGCAAAACAAAT
Organism: Furipterus horrens; assembly: GCF_987537825.1. Lineage (NCBI taxonomy): Eukaryota > Metazoa > Chordata > Mammalia > Chiroptera > Furipteridae > Furipterus > Furipterus horrens. Next base: position 150,109,288 of record NW_028327172.1, on the reverse strand, counting down.
CTATAAAGAGGAAAATTGTACACTATCATCTTATTCTCTTTTTTATATTCAATTTTCCAAAAATGTGACTCCATTGGTTCATTTTTTAATCTTTAATTTATTTTTTACTTTAAATTTTTTATTTTTCAATTACAGTTGACATACAATATTATATTAGTTTCAGGTTTGAATATAATTAAGTTATCACCCTGATAAATCTAGTACCCATCTGACACCATGCATAGTTATTACACATTTTTGCTTATATTGAGTGACAGTATGAGGTAATTTTTAATATATTAAAAACACAAAACTTTTTTAGTACTTATAAAGTATTTCATGTACCAATCCTTATGATAGCATAGTAGGAAATTTAGGTTAGGACTAAATAACCCACTTTATGGATAAGGAAAGTTCAGTGTGTTGCTTAAAGTCTTACAGTGGGTAACACACAGAGTTGATGGCCTGTGCTTCCAGATCGCGTATTCTTTTGACAACGCTCTAAAACTGTGTTACATTTAAATCCTGCCTTTTTACTCTTGTACATCTTAGCCTAAAACTTAATTCTGAATTTACTATTCACCATTTTTAGCTCAGATTTGGAATTTTTTCATTAAATTTATTTGTTCGAATTGTTAACTAACTTGTTCACCACAGAATGATTTTAGATGCTCATTTATCTTCCTTTTGATAGTAACATTAGCCTTTATCCTAAAATATTACAAGTTTTTCTGTAGTACACCTTATAGAATACTGTGCTTTTTTGTTTAGGGAAATACTTTTTTAAAACTTTTCACTTATAAAAACTATGCAGTTATTTTCCTAAAATAGATTGTTTAGATTTTCAGCTATTTCTTTAATGTTGAAAATAGTTCCGATAGTAACTACACTCTCAGCTCCATCTGTCAGTTTTTAAAATAGATCCAAACCTTGAAAGCCCCCTTATAAATCCATTGTTTAGAAAAACCTAGAAGGATTTTATATTGTTATATAAAATAAATAAATAATTTTACCCCTTTAGTGGATTTATTATTGTCAGCCTCTTGAATTAGAATCAACCTTTCTGATAATCCTAGTCCAACTTCTTTATCCTGTAGGTAATAAACTTAATACCCAGAAAAATTAAGTGGCTTCACAAAGTCAAACAAGACAGAATCCTAAGCCTCTTGATTTCCTGCTCAGTCTTCCCCATTCCCAGTAGCTTCCTTTTTATATGTGTAAAAATTAATGATTTTACAAATTGATGAAATTGGTGCATTAAAATTCTTTTAAAGTAAATGTTAAGTTTCTTGAAATGAATACTTGCAGCATTTGTCAGCTGGCAAGCTGGGTCATTTTTCATATACACGTACCCCCTCTCACATAGACACAAACCTTCTCTGATCTATGGGACCACAGAAATTCAGCAAAGTAATTGTAACCCGCCATCTGTGACAGGTCTAAAAGTAATACTTCCATTTGACCTTTAAATTTTAGAGCACTTACTATGTTAATATGGTGCATCCCACCTTGTGGATGAGCTGCTAGGCCCTGAATTGACCATGGCATTGCACACATTCCTGCTTTTTCTCTTATTTCATCACCTGCCTTTCAAATTCCTGTTATCACAGCAGTTTCTCTTTCAAGTCTTCTCCCTTTACTTCAGTACCAACTGCCATATGGTCGTGGTAAGTATGAACCAAGTATTCAAAATCCTCCTCCCTTCCTAACCTTTTAAAAAATCATCTATATAGTAGGAAGACACAGCACTGAATTTCTTGGTTAACACAATCAAATCTAAAAATGGCTTTCAAAAAGCCAAATGTTAATTTAACTGTGTGTTGATCGAGCTGACTATTAAAGATGCTTGGTCTTAATTAAAAACCTGAATTCCAGTTTGATGAGCTGAATTATTATTATAGAAAATGGAGGTATTTGAACTACACTGATGGCACCCCTTACCAGTTTATGTAAAAGTTAGCAGGACTTATTGCTTCAAGGACTATATTTTGTGTAAAAGTTTCAGTGAGTCTACAGAAGTCTGTCACTCGATCAAAGATTAGAAGCCCATGTTAATATATTAATGGTTTATTTTTTAAACATTCTTTATAACCATGCCTTTTTAATTGAATGTAAGTGGAGTTTCTTGAGCATGCCATTTTGATCAGCCCCCAAATTTTTCTTGCCTGATGTTCACCAACTGGTGTTAATAGGGTTAAGTAAAATTTGCCTAGGGAGTTCATTTTTTAAGGATAACTTTATTTCATTGGGTTTAAATTTAAATTAGATTTTAAAAACCTGTGGTATTGCCAAAGATTAACAGATTGTCATTTCTTAAGAAAGAGCTTATATTTCCCTATTGAAAAGATAATTCTACCTTATATGTCAGAATGCAAATAAAAAGAAAGGATAATTGTGCCACTGAATTTCTTTTAAGACAAAAAAAATCCATTGACAGTATTTATTCTCCTCTTCCATGAGGACAAGGAAAAATCTCAAAGATTTTTTAATGTGTTTTGTTTGAAATACAGATTGACTTTTTAGTTTGCAGTGACTGTCCCTTCTTGTAGGACTTGGGAAATAAACAGTTTATTTAATCCATTTTTAGTAAAAAAAATACATATACATGCTCTCTTGCTATTTTGGAAACATAAATTTACTTTTATATTAGTTACTGTTTCTTCCAACTTAAATTGATTCCTCTTCATGTGACATATAATTTACTCCATCATTGACTATTATAGTGTTAACATTTCTTAAATAGTTATACTATGATTTAGGGAGTGGTAGCATCACCTCTTTATAGCAAAAGTGAAATAAAAAGCAAAATTATGTCAAGGAACTAATTCTTCTGCTACAGTCTATGCCAAAGATTCTGGTAATTTCACTGAGTTGTATAAAATTATTCTCAACTATCATTGTAAAGTACAAACTGCATTGATGATGTGTTCTTTTTGAGTAATTATATGACCTGTGAGGAAAATTCCTCCTAAGTCAGCTCATTTTAGAAGGGGCCTTTTTGGCTCTGTTCTAATCTGCAGCCTTGGACATTGGGTGTATGAGGCTTGTTTGTGAAAGGGAGCTAGAAACACATTATATTCTACTTTTGTATTGGTCAGAATTCTCTTGGTTATATATAGGAGAAATATATTTCAAATTAGCTCATGCCAAAAAGGAACATCTCCTCACAATGAGGAAGTTCTGGGGTAGACCTGGATCTGGATACTCAGTGATTGGACATTAAGATTGTGTCTTTTTTTCTCTCTCAGTTTTGATTGAAATACTAATGATATTTTTAAAGACTACTCAATTTCAGTTATCTCCTTTTGTAAAAGAGTGAAGTAATATATGTAAAGTATTTAGAATGGTGCTAGTATCTAGTAGTACTATTAGTATGTTAGTAATTGTTATTATGCATGCACGTGCTTTCGCATATACGTTTTTGCCCATGGCAGGCTTTTGAGAAGGTTAAAATTTATAACACCAAAAATATTTTTATTTTAATAAGGGTACAAGGGAGTAACTGGTGATTTCTCCTCTGAGTGAGGGCCTACATCTCCCTGGGGAAGAAGAGGGTCGTTTTTCTTTTGTTTTTTTTTTTTTTAAAGTACATTTTATTGATTATGCTGTTACAGTTGTCCCAGTTTCTCTTTCCTGTGCTTCCCTCCGCTGACCACTCTCCCTCCTTCCAGCAATCCCACCCTGCTTAGTTCATATCCATGGGTCGTGCATATAAGTTCTTTGGCTTTACCTTTTCCAGTACTATTCTTAGCATCCCCCTGTCTATTCTGCACCCTCCTGCTATGCTTCTTAATTCCTTCACCATTTACCCCCTCCTCCTCCTACCCCCTCCCAGCTGACACCCCTCTACATGCTCCTCATACTTATGATTCTGTTCCTGTTCTAGTTGTCTGCTTAGTTGGTTTTTGTTTTTATTTTTTAGATACAATTGTTGATAGTTGTGAGTTTGTTATTTTAATGTTCATAGTTTTGACCTTCATTTTCTTAAATTAGTTCCTTTAACATTTCATATAATAATGGCTTGGTGATGATGAACTCCTTTAGCTTTACCTTGTCTGGGAAGCACTTTATCTGCCCTTCCATTCTAAATGATAGCTTTGCTGGATAGAATAATCTTGGTTGTAGGTCCTTGGTTTTCATCACTTTGAATACTTCTTGCCAGTCCCTTCTTGCCTGTAAAGTTTCTTTTGAGAAATCTGCTGATAGTCTTATAGGTACCCCTTTGTAGGTAACTCTCTGCTTTTCTCTTGCTGCTTTTAATATTCTCTATATCTTTAACCTTTGTCATTTTAATGATGATGTGTCTTGGTATGGTCCTCTTTGGGTCTAGCTTGTTTGGGACTCTCTGTGCTTCCTGGACTTGTATGTCTTATTTCCTTCGCCAAATTAGAGAAGTTTTCCTTCATTATTTTTTCACATATTTTCAATTTCTTGCTCTCCCTCTTCTTCTGGCATCCCTATCATTCAGATGTTGGCACATTTAATGTTGTCCCAGAGGTTCTTAAGCCTTTCCTCATTTTTTTCAATTCTTGTTTCCTCCTTCTGTACTGGTTGACTATTTCTTCTTTATGTTCCAGTGCATTGATTTGAATCCTGGTTTCCTTCCATTCACCACTGGTTTTGTGTGGGTTTTTTCTCATTTCATTTAGCATAAACTTTATTTCTTCGCTTACGCATTTGTAGTGCATAATCTTGTCTGTCAAGTCTGTGAGCATTGTTATCACCAGTGTTTTGAACTGTGCGTCTGTTAAATTGGCTATCTCCTCGTCACGAAGTTCTCCCACTGGAACCTTGATATGAACCCCTTTTTGGCCATACTTCTCTGTCTCCTCACCTTGACAGCTTTCTGTGTTTGCTTCTGTGTTTTAGGTAGAGCTTTCACACCTGTTACATTATAAGGGGCAGAGCCTTAGGTATTGGCTCAGTACAGGCAACCATTTCACCACATTGTGGTGCTGTATGTGGGGGAGGAGCCTGAGAGGGAACAATGCCACTTGTCCCATACTCGCCGTTTTCCAGACAATTCTCCCACTTCCCGTACTAAACAAACTGATTCTGTTGAGAGATTGGCAGTTTCTTCCACCGCCCAAACCCCAACTAGTTTTCACACTCAGAAGCAATGTGGCTCTGTTTTCCCTGGTGCTGCAAGGTGTGACCTGGGGCTGGAATCGCTAACCAGGTTTCCTTCCCTACTTTTAAAATGTATGACCACTCTTTTCACCTGGGCTGCTGCCGCCATCACACCACGCTTTTCCGCCCCTTCTACTTGACTGGCTGAGTATTTCTTCTTTATTTCTTCATTTGTTGAACTTCCATGTAGTACGATTTTCTGTATCTTCTGGGTATTTTTAGTTTTGAGGTAGTTGTAAATTCCTTCTTAGTTGTGAGGGAGATGCAATGTGTCTACCTACGCCTCCATATTGGCTAGAAGTCCAGCGTCCTTTTTCTGATATACATAAATTGCCAAATAAACTAGCAGTGGCTGTCTCCATTCAGGCTGCTATAACAACAACAACAACAACAACAACAAAAACAGACTGGGTGGCTTAAATAACAAATTTATTCCTCACAGTTCTGGAGGCTAGGAAGTCCAAAATCAAGGTGCTAGCAGATTCATTGTCTATTGAAGTGCCACTCCAGGTTCATAGGCATGTTTTCCTGTGGTGGAAGGAGCAAGGGAGCTTCCTGGGGCCTCTTTTATAAGGTCACTGATCTCATTCATGAGAGTGGAGCCTAATCACCTCCCCAAAGCCCTACCTCCAAATACTATCACAGTAGGTGTTAGGTTTCAACATACAAAAATGGGGACTGGAGGCACACACATTCCATCTATAGCACTGGCCTTGATAATGTGTAACTTCTTCTGGCAGCTATACACTGTCCTTGCTTATTTTTCTACAAAAATTCAAGATACACTTGTGTGGGAGTGGGGGAAGGTAAGATTTTAGGAATTAATACTTTGAAAGTTAAGCCTCAGTGAATCATCATGCTTAACTGCCTGAAATGATAATGTGCAATGAATTTAAAAATCAGAAAATAATTATTTTAGGGTGGTGTGTGATTGCTCTGTTTTTGTAGATTTGGGTTCTGAATACCAACAAACATTGGCATTTTGATTATCGATTAGTGAAGGTATTGGTTGATTGGTAGAAGCAGCAAAAGAAGTAACTGATTTAATTTTTTTTACCATATCCTCAGGATTATTTGGAATTACTGGAATAATAACTGTATGAGGAGATTTTTAACAGGCCAAATATACCATTTACTGGTACTTTAATGGTTATGTGTTAAAATCTTTATCTCGTTCTTTTAATAATGATGAATGATTTTTTATTCTGTTATTAATAAAAATCAGGTCATTCAACATTTCAATTTTTATTTTATCTAATAGATGAACCAACTAGCCCTAGCATTGATCATGATCTTGCGCATATTCCCGCTTCTGCTGTCATCTCAGCCTCTACCTCTCAAGCACCCTCTATAGCAACAGTCCCTCCCAGCCTTACAACTTCAGCTCCTTTAATTCGACGTCAGCTCTCCCATGACCAGGGTATGTTTCAATGAGTGCTTATGTAAACCATCTCTCATTCTCCATTTTCTATTTAGAGTACTATGACACACTGTGATCTTGTCACCATTAAAAGAATCTGGAAACTATTTGCAAATGTCTAAATGTTGCATTTTAATTCTAGAATCTGTTGGACCTCCCAGCTTGGATGCCCAGCCCAACTCAAAGACAGAAAGATCAAAATCATATGATGAGGGCCTAGATGATTACAGAGAAGATGCAAAATTGTAAGTCTCAAGCATATTATTTTAAATGTTTATTTGTGGGTGTTCAACATGACTTTGATATATTGATATTGAATTTAATCGTATCTTATGTTTTCTAACTTTATGACATTAGAAATGAAATAAATCAAAGTTCTTACTGTATACTAATTGAGTTTTTAAATTAATATTTAAAAATCAATAGTATACAAACACAAGAATGTATATTAAGTAATCACTTCCCATTCTAAGCCTTCAGCCACCCAGTTTTTGTTTTCTTTTGTATAATTTCCAGTTATTCTATGCATAAAACCACACATAATTTACATATACTTATGTGTGTATTCTAATTATTTTTTATAAATAAATGATAAATGCTATACACATTGTTCTTAGAGATAATCAGTGCATACATTCTTGGCTCATTCTTTTTCATGGTTGTTTAATTTTCCATTGAAGAGTTGTACCATAGTATATCCAGCCAGTGTTCTAGATTCTATTAATAGACATTTAGATTGATCAAATCTTATTCTACCACAAACTACTTCAGTGACTATATTTGTACATCATTCATTTAGCGTGTGAAAAGTATGGTTGGGAAAGGATTATTACATGAAGGGATATGCATACGTTTTATTTTAATAAGGGTACAAGGGAGCAAATGGTGATTTCTCCTCTGAGTGAGGACCCACATCTCCCTGAAGTGGCAAACAAACTAGCAGTGGCTGTCTCAATCCATTCTAACTGCTGTAACAAAATTACCACAGACTGGGTGGCTTAAATAACAAATAGATTCCTGTTATTTATTCATTGGTTGTTCTCCATAAAGATTATACCAAATTACATTCCCACCTACAGTGTACAAAAGTCTCTGCTACTCCCCTCACCAACATAGCATGTTATTCATCGTTTGATTGTTTTGTAACTCTAATGATATCATATTGTAGTTTTAATTTGCAAATTTCTTCCCGTTAGTTGAACACCATTTTATGTGTATTTAAGAGGTATTTATATTTCTTTTTCTGTGAACTGCTTTTTCATGTTTCCTACTAGTTTTTATTGACTATTGGGGGCTCTTTATATAAAAGAAACTAGCTCTTTTTTGACATAAATGTTCCAAGTCTTTTTCCAATTTATTACTTTCTATTTGATTTTCTTAATTTTTTTTTAAACCAGGAAAAAATGGTTAAACATTTTATTTATTTTTTTGCAGTCAAATTTTGCAGTTGGATTTTGAGTCATACTGAAAAAGTCTTTCTCTCCTCATGAATTGTAACAAAATTATTTGTTGTTTACTTCTTGAATTTGTCTGTTTTTCTTTTTCTTTTTCGTATACTTACAACTTTGATTCACCTGAAATTTATTTTTTTCTAATTAGTGAAATAAAGAGCCAACTTTATATTTTCCAGCGTCTCTCAGTTGTCCCAAAAGCATCTATTGAATGTTATATTTGAGTATTATACTTTTTCCACTGATATTTCATCTTTATTATATACTAAATTTATATATATGTATTTAGTTTTACTTTTAGACTATTCCGTTCAGTTGATTCATCTGTTTATTCATGTATACCAGATTCTGTTAATTATAGTGGCTTTATAATGTTTTAGTATATGGGGCTATTCTCCCAATTACTTCATCATTTCCAAATTTTCCTGGCTATTTTTATTGTGCTATTTATACTTGAAAATTAATTTTATAGCTCTTAAACTCTTATGAATATTTTCATTGACACAGTATTTAATTTATAGATTAATATAGGAAATATTGACTTCTTTATGATATTGAACCTTCTGTCAAAGAACAGTTTTTTTTTTTTTTTATTATAGTATTTTTGTATAGATTCGATGAAGCTTTCTTTGGATGATTATTTATATTCCAATAAAATTATTTCTTCCCAGATCAGCGATTTTTAAATTAAATTTTTAAATTAAATTTATCGGGGTAGTATTGATTAATAAGATTATACATGTTTTAGGTGTAGATTTGTATATTGCAGGGAAATTTGTCTGAGGTGTGGCCAGTGCAGAGGTCCAGGCTAGCACGAATTTTTCTAATGATGCAGGATTTCATTTGTGAGCTCTTCTTCCTCGCTGCAAGATATCACTAATTGCCCCATTTCAGAGTCTACTTCACCTTGCACACTGCTTCTTGCAAGATGGTAGAACTATGTTTGTTCCTTAGCTCTCACCTCCCCTGATATTCATGGTAATAAATGAGGCTCCTGTCACCAGCAAAAGCACCCTCCTTCCCGTTGTTCCAAACCAGGGAAGGTTGATTGGATATCTCAGAGAACAGTGCCCCGCAGTTTGTTTTGAGGTGTGTAACCGGCAGCGTCCTCTCTTCCTACGTTAATTTTTTACTTCATTGCATTTAACCATCTTCCTTCATATATTGCAGTGCAGAGCTACAGATGTCTCCTGACGATTGTTGGAGATTGAGTTTGTGTATTTGTTTCTGGTTACCTTGTTGTTTGAGGTGGCTTCTCAGTCGCATCTTAAAATGCTAAGTTCCTTAAATAAATTTGAAATTAAAAAATAACAAAAATCTTGCCCTGTCTGGTGTGGGTCAGTTGGTTGGGCATCGTCTTGCGAGGTGAGGGGTTACCAGTTTGATTCTCAGTTAGAGCACATGCCTGGGATGTGGGTTCGGTCCCTGAACAGGGCATGTGCAGGAGGCAGCCCAAAGATGTTTCTTTCCCTCTCTCTCTCCCACCGTTCTCCCTCTCTAAAAATAAATAAAATAACAAAAAAAACAACTTTGTTCCCTAAAGTTAAATGATTTTGAGTAACTGATGTGACTCTGTCTACTGAATCTGTAAGACTGTCTAGTGGCAACAGTTGTTCTTATTGAAATCAATGTGTTTGGAGGGACAGAGTGGCCACGGGGACCAGCTCTGGCAGCACCTTCCTGCCACATTTAGGGCTCAGTATCCACAAGCTCTACGAGTGTAGACATGCTGTTCTCTCTGTGTCTGACTGTTCATGGCAACTACTTACCAACGATTAACACTGGAAATACTCAGTGAAGCATTGACTAATAATAGAAAGCTCAGTGTTTAGCCTGAGTAGCTTTTCTTTGATCTAAAAAAATACTTTATGCAGAAATAGTTTTCATGTACCAGATCAACTATGAAATCTTCTGTGGTATCAAAAGTTGAAGTAATTATAAAATTAGCTGTTTTTCTCACTTGTATTGAATGGTGAACATTTATTGTGGAAATGATGAAATGTCAGCTCACTAATGAAAGGTCAGTTGTATTATACAAACTATTCTTAACATCTTTAAAGTATTTTATGTACTATTGAAAATATTTATATACTTCTTTTCCAATAGGTCTTTTAAGCACATATCCAGCCTAAAGGGAATCAAGGTCAGTATTGAGTATTTTTAAAATATCGGCAAATGATAAATGTTTTTACTTACCTTCGTTTTCTTTAGCTCTTCACAGAGAATTATTTCTTTCATTTATTAGATACATTTCATAAATGTCATAATATTTTATTCTGTAAGTTTGAAGTACATTTGGAATATATCATATATAAAATATTCTTTTCTAATTTCTAAATGTATTTTACAGGGTAGGGCAAAAGTGGGTTTTCAGTTATGAGTACATAAAACACAGTCTATTATATTACTATTTATTATTGTGTTTTCCATACAAACAACTGTACACACATTTTTTTCACTTTATCAGTTTATAGCCCCAAATTGAACTGCCCAGCAATCAATCCTTCTGTATTTTGTTGTATATTTGTTTTCCTAACCTCAAAATTATTATTCCATGCCTTCCCTCTGCCCTCCCTACTAAAGTCTACCCTTGTCCTCTGTCATCCTCCCTTTTCCCATACTTGGTTGGAAAAATAAAAGCTGTTAGACAGGAATTTCCTTATTTTACCTTCCCTCGAAATATTAGCTACTTTCATTTATACCCACACTCTCTGCCTTCTTTACTCTTATCCTTTTACTTGGAATATTATCCTATTAAAAACCAACACCCACATTTCTTCTTTGAAGTCTGTTGTCTCTCACTTTCTCAAGACCCTTCCCTCTTCTGCAAAATTTTTCTCTAGTGGCTCATTTGCCGTCATATGTTAAGAATGTCCCACTCTATAAGCGTATTTTAAACACCTTCCCTGAATCCACATTTCCCCTATTTTTTTTTTCTGTTCTTTATTTCCACTATTCACAGCAAAACTCCTAGAAAAAAATTGTCCATAGTTTCTACTTCTTTGTGTCCCATCTTTCTCAACCCACACGCATCAGAGTCACCTTGCTCGAGCTAACTCTACCAGTGACATTCAAGTTCCAAAACAAATGATTACTTAGATTTTTAACTCATTTGACCTTCCAGTAATATTCAACACAATTTCCCACTCCCTTTCTGAAATACTTTCTTCTGCTGGTTGCTCTGCCTTATATGTTGAAATGTCTGGAGCTGGTCCTGACCCCTCTTTCCTTTCTATCTGGCCTGATTTCCCTTGCACAGATGTCTCCCAAAGTTTACATTGCTGGCCTTGACCCCTTCCTCGAACTGGAGCTCATGTAGAGTGCTGCCTACGTAACATCTTCATTTGGATGTCTGATAAGCAGTACAAGGTTCACATGTCTAATAGACCTCAATCACCCCCAGGCACATTTATCCCCTACTTTTCCCCATCTCACTAAGTCCGCTTCCATTCAGGATTTAGCCTTGTTTCTACTTTCTCACCTTCTTGCATATCACGTTCTGTCCCCACCACCTCCTGACTCCTTATATTCCTCCCTGTCTTCACTTCTGCTACTTTAGCCTAAGATGTCCTCGTCCCTCACCTGGATTCCTCCAGTAACACCTTTGTCACCGCTGTTCAATTCTCCGTGTAGCAAGCAGTGATGTGCATTGATTACATAATGCCACTCCCCTGGTTATTCTCTAATGGTTCCCTTTACACTTCCTACCAAGGCCTAAAAGACCCTATGCCATCTATAATTTTCCATTTCTCTTACATCGAATATTGAACATTTAAAATTATATTGATAAATATATGCATTCATTAACTGTACTTTTTCCCTAAAATTTTCTTTCCCTAACCTTTCATGATTGGCTCTTTTAACAGTTTTTCCTCTAGATTTAAACTTAAATGTTCTTTCTTCAGAGAGGTCTTGCCTCAGCACCACCAGTTTATAGTTGCTGCTGCCATTTGTTACTGCATCTCACTGTTTTTCATTCTTCAGATGGCACTAATCACGATCTGATCATTTTCTTGTATTTTTTTAAATACTTTTTTGTCTTTTTGCACTAAAATGTGACCTCTTGAGAGCAGGAAAATTATTTTAATAATTTTTTAATAATTATGAATTCCTTCAGATGACTTAAAAACTGATGGTGGTCACTTTTTTTTTTTTTTTTTAACAAGACCAGGAATTTTTCTAGTGTAATTGATAAAGTTAGGATTTTTCAAAAATGTCCCTTCACTTGGAACAGTAAATAAAAGACTTTTTCAGCAAAGCAGTTTCATTGTGCAAATATTTATAAAGGAGAAAGCTGACATTTTACTATGTTTTTTTCTTTTTGGCCTTTACTGTAGATCACAGACAGTCAAAAGTCATCAGAAGACTCTGGATCCAGGAAAGGTTCTTCCTCAGAGGTTTTCAGTGATGCTGCAAAGGAGGGGTGGCTCCATTACCGGCCACTGGTCACCGATAAGGGCAAGGTAGTGCATTTTCTGAGTTCCTGCAAGTGGGAGACATGCAGGCACTGAAAACTAAACATAAACTCTGTATATAAAATGGCAGCATATCCACAATAAAGGTTGGAAAACATCTTTTACAAACACCTTTTTCTGTATAAAACAAACATTATTTTTTTAAAAATTGTAGTCACGTTTAATTTTCTACTTTTTTAATTCTGGGTATCATCTATGGAATGTATTGTCTTATATTTTGGTAATGTAAAAAAGAAATCAAAGTATTTAAGAAGGAACTTTGCTTTTATTTTTAAGGTTTATTAGTTATTGATTATCACAGAGTAGTCCTTTGGGGAGTGATACTTAGTCATAGTAATATTTTTAAAATTTTTTATTTAACTTTTCTCAGTTCATTATTTTAAATTGTCTTTATAATTTCCTCATTTTGTAATACTGAGTTATATAAATGAATATCACAATATCACTATATGTTTCATTAAGTAGATTCCAATACAATGAAAATTTTGCAATTTTAAATATTGTAAGATTTCCTACAATATTCAGGCTGCTTATTTATAACAATATTTTAATATTGTCAAAAGAGTTTAAAAATTAAAAAAAAAAACTCACTTTGAATGTAACTATTATTACTTGACCATATAAAGTTGATCAATTTTGTTAATTTATTACTTAAATATACTGTTTTGGGATTTCCTTTTGCAATGTTTGTCATTTTCATGATATGACTTATCTTAAGCCTGACTTTCACTCAAAAGAATTTTCTGGCTGTTTTTTTTTTTCTTATTTTCTATTCCCTTAGCATTTTTAATATATTTTGCTATGCCTGTTTTTATCTTAATTACTTTGTTTATTTTCCTAACCAAATTGAAGTTGAGATTTCACTGTCCTTGATTTTGATATGACTATATTACCTAACTCGGTCTACACTCCACAACTTTTGTCCTTCATCTCCTAAGAAGTATATACTGAAGTGAATCAGACACCTGCTACATTTGGTATACATTTATGCTTAACAGTGTTGCTTAATGTGTTTATCCTGTCACTGCAATTTAGCCAAGAATTAAGTATGTGTGACTGTTTCATGTTTTCTAGCGAGTTGGTGGAAGCATCCGGCCATGGAAGCAGATGTATGTTGTACTTCGGGGCCATTCACTTTACTTGTACAAAGATAAACGAGAGCAGATGACTACATCTGAAGAAGAACAACCCATCAGTGTTAATGCTTGCTTAATAGACATCTCGTATAGTGAAACCAAGAGGAAAAATGTGTTCCGGCTCACCACACCAGACTGTGAATGCCTCTTTCAGGCCGAAGACAGAGACGATATGTTAGCCTGGATCAAGACCATCCAGGAGAGCAGCAACCTAAATGAAGAGGTATGGGTTCAAAATGATGTTGATAAAATCGGACATGTTTGTTCACATTTTTCTTATTTCTTTTTTTCTTTCAGAAGACTGAAAGAATCTGACACATTATTTTACTCCATTGAGCCACACCTGCCTGGCTTCTGATACAGTATTTTAAACAAATATAATAATATGCTTAAAAATAGTTGATCAAAAGGAAAACTCAACTGTACTATTTTTTATTATTTTTACTTACTGGAAAATCACCATTAGAACTAGAAAAATAGATTATTTGTATACTCCGCATACTTTTTCAGAGGCAGATCAGGGACTTTGGTTCCTAGTTCTGGTTATTACCTTTATGACTAAATAATTCCAGATCTGTCTTCTTATCTCTAAAACAGGAATGTTGTGTGACTTAAGTTATAGTGACAGTACTGCTCAAAACAAATTACTTTGTAAATACAAGAGATAATGACATGATGATTTTTACTGGTGGGATTATGCAGTTAAGAGTATAATATCACCTATTGTAATACATTAATTGGTTTTTAAGAAAAACTTGGATGATCAGAAATCATGTTACAAGCCAGTTTTCTTCTTCTTTTTTAAAGGTTTTGTTTATTCATTTTTAGAGAAAGGAGAAGGGAGGGAGAAAGAGAGGAAGAGAAATATCATTGTGTGGTTCCCTCTCGTGCACCCCAGCTGGGGCCCTGGCCCACAACCCAGGCATGTGCCCTGACTGGGATTTGAACTGGTGACCGTTTGTTTCGCAGGCCAGTGCTCAATCCACTGAGCCACATCAGCCAGGGTGCAGTTTTTCTTTTTAATAAGAAATAATGTTTAGGGACTTCAAGTGTTTTCTAGCTCATAATCATCAAGATATTTTAACAGTGTGAATTTCAGTAACAAAGGTAGTTTGTTAAGTGTATATAGCTAAATTTTAAACCGCAAGTTCAGCAATGATCATGTCTACCTTTTGAGTACCTTCTCTGTGTCATTGACAGTTTTTCTAACACATTGTTTTCACTTTTTGTGCCCATTGTTAGGATAAAAAGGAAAGTGCAACATTCTTTTCCCTTACTTTTTCTGCAGTACCCAGGAATGCATAAATTATCTGTCAGGTTATGCAATTTATCTTCTTTAATTATAGTCATTTCCATTATATCCAATTCAAATCATGTAAACTTAGGCCTGTGCTTTTTTTCTCTGATAGTTTACACCCTCCCTTGTTTGTGGTTAAAAGTTAACACCAGATTGTATCAGTACAACCTTTGTTCCACAACCACCACTACAAAGAGAGCATCAAACTTGAATTCTTGCAAAGAAACAAGAAGAATAAGAGCTTGGGTATAGATTTCAGCTTTCAGTGACAGTCCTATTTAAGAAGCACCTACTGTGTGCTAAGCATTCCATAGAGTGTTCTTGTTAAACTTCCTTCAGGTGACTTCATCTGTAAAACACAGAGGGCCCTCTTAAGGACTTAATGAGATAGAGCGTATGAAGAACTCATGCTGCCTGGTAGATAATAAGCATTTACTTAATGTTTGCCATTATCATCATCATTATCATCCAATATTAAGACACAGGTATTTTTTCCTGTTTTATAGATAAGAAAGTAATAATTCACTGTGCATATACCATATGGCACTCTTTTAAGCATTTTACATGAATTAGTCTCAGCAGCCATATGAATGTGTCCCATCATCATCATCACCATTTCCCAAACAAGGAAAGCCTGTGGCAAAGAGAGGTTATGTAATTTCTCCAAGGTCACATGGCTGATACGCACCAGGGCTAGCATTTAAACCAGGTAGTCTTATCCTATCTTAACCATATTATCTGTTAGGATGTGAGAAGAGTCATTTTGAATTTGACATTGACTCCAAAACCTGTATTTTTTGTAAATTACATTGTTTACTGTAATCAAAATGAGACAACTGAAAAATTTTTTTGAGAATACATGCCAGTGTATAATTGGAATCAATAGAAAAAAAAATCATCGCTTTTGAGTCATCGCTCTTAAGTTTGCCAGATAGCATATTATAAAAGTTACCTTGTTGAGATTTTTAAAAAAACTGTTTTGAGCTTTTCTCCTAATAATATCACTTCTGGCATTTAAATGACCCTTAATCTCACTACTCCTATAATTGTTAATTATTAACAATTTTGGCAGTATTTTTTCATCTTTGATCCAACTGACTGTTTTGTAGTGCTGATCGTTCTCTTCTGTTATTAGTGAGAGAAAAAACTGGCTCTCTGCTTCCCAGTAATGAATTAAAAATGACAGATTAATAACTTTGAACACTTGCTACTCACTGGTACTATTCTAAGTATTGCTGTGGTACAGAAAATAAACAGAAAACTCAGTGAGGGCAGCACTTGGAACATTTGTCATGTAGCAACCATAGGAGGTGATATTGAACAAAGGTTTGCTAACACCACCACTAAGAGTAAATATAGTGTCTTTATTGAATAAGTGAAGTAGGACAATAGAGAGCCTCAAAAAAAATAGAATTCCTATTTTTAGACTTGACTCTGAATTTTACCTTCTGTTTATTCTGTAGGACACTGGTGTTACTAACAGGGATCTCATTAGTCGAAGAATAAAAGAATATAACAGTCTGATGAGGTGAGAATTCCACCATGCGCATAAGTTAATTTGGATATAAAACATATAATTATTAAGAAACATGGATACAAAGTGTGTAGTTGTTAAGAAACTTCGTTTATTTCAGCAGCAAAGCAGAACAGTTGCCAAAAATGCCTCGCCAGAGCCTCAGCATCAGGCAGACTTTGCTTGGTGTGAAATCAGAGCCAAAGACACAAAGTCCACATTCTCCGAAGGAAGAGTCAGAGAGGAGGCTTCTCAGTAAAGGTACTAATGTTGGCATTCTCAGATAAAGTTATCAAATGAAATTATTTAAAATTGGGATTTTAAAGGTATTTTCATATTTTTCTGTACCATTTTTGCCAACCTCCACCCGGTATCCAGGTAGCTCAAAGACCACTATGGGTCTGGTCAAGGCCAAAGGGGCCTTTCCCTTTAAGGTGAGGTCCAAGGTGCCAGTTCTCATGATAACGACAAAGTGAAAGAACGTATAACACATACATTTACACTGCAAGTTTGATTAATTCGAATTTCTTGATTGTTTTAAAGAAAATTATGGTACAGATTGTAACAAGGTAAAGATGCATAACTGATAGCCATTAAATTATATGAAAAGTTAAAAGGAGTGCTGTATTAGGAAGAGAAGATAATATATTTTTGATAGATATAAGATATATTACAGCACAGGACTCTGATTTATGTAAATATTGATAAAGGATTTTTTAAGTCATGATTTAAACACTCATGTTTTCATTTTCTTTCTTATGTTGTTTTATTTTGAATAACAATCAAAAGATGATACCAGTCCTCCAAAAGACAAAGGCACATGGAGAAAAGGTATTCCTAGTATTATGAGAAAGACATTTGAGAAAAAGCCTGCTGCTACAGGAACGTTCGGGGTCAGACTGGACGATTGCCCACCAGCTCATACAAATCGGGTAGGAGATGCCAGCCAGCAGGATTTCCTAAAGCCTTCGTTCAGTTGTAGTCACAATAGGAGCCATTCAGATAACAGAGTACCTGTTGGTTTGCTGAGTTTTCCTGTTCATAGCTCACCTTAATTTCCCTAAGCGCTTTCTGACCTGTAAGGGTGTGTTGAGTAATTTTATCTTAATGCTTTTTTTTGGTGTATTGACTCTGAAATAGAATAATTATTCAGACATTAGGAGTGTATCTGAAATGGTCAGTAATAATTTATTTTCAAATCATGTGTGTTTCTGCTTTTAGCATCGTAAAAGAAGGATGAGAACAAGGACCTGACTAAGAAAGTATAATAAGTGTACTTATGTGTGTGTGTTTGCAATACCCGTGTTAGGATTCGTATCATGAGTTGATTGATGTTATTCTACCCCCACCCCCTTCTTTTTTTGACTTTATTCCTCTTTATTCAACTGAACTGTTCTCACAGTCTCCTTACTTGCTCTCGTTTCCTATTTAGACTGTTATCTCCCTGTGGACCTTTCCTTTCCTGTCTCGACCTATTTTCTCTTCCACTGTCTTAAGTATCTTTTGCTGGTTTTATCGGTTCCCAATTCTGTATCATCTATATTCATTATTTTCTCTATGAAAAAGCTGTAATTTATGCATTTCCTTTTGGATGAAAATGGCCTTTTAGCTACAGTATATATCTACTAACTAAATATAAAGATTGGTATTATATTAAATAAAATGTCTTTCTTGTTTTGCAGTATATTCCATTAATAGTTGACATATGTTGCAAATTAGTTGAAGAAAGAGGTCTTGAATATACAGGTATTTATAGAGTTCCTGGGAATAATGCAGCCATCTCAAGTATGCAGGAAGAGCTGAACAAGGGAATGGCTGACATCGATATACAAGATGATGTAAGTTGTTTATTTCTGTGTGGATAACTGATGTGTTTTTCCTTTTGTGGTATTGACTGCAAAACTACTATATTTCTGTTTTGCCACTTAGAAATGGCGAGATTTGAATGTGATAAGCAGTTTACTAAAATCCTTCTTCAGGAAACTCCCTGAACCTCTCTTCACAAATGGTGAGTTAATGCCCACAACAGAAACCAGATGAAACAGTTAAAAATTACATTGTTGGAAAACATAGAATATGAAATTGAAGGAGAAGAAAATGTTTTTGTCTAAGGAAACAGGAGATTTTGTTTAGTTCTTATTTATATATAAGGCATAATTATGTGCTGTTTTTCGTCATTTGGAGTTTTTTCCTCGTAAATATCAATGAAAAGCAGAATTTGTAAAAAATTATTTAGGCTCAATAAAATGTATAATCTGTTCATTCACATTTGCAGTCAAGTTAAAGAGATATTTTATTATTGTTTTGAGTCAAAAGTCTTCAGATCCTAACAATATACAATAAGTAGAAAAATATGTTTTTAGTCAAGGCGAATATTTGACTTATATAAGACACTGTACTAAATGTTGCAGTGTGGGGGAGAGAAAAAAATGTACAAAGTGTATAAATACTGGATGGTACCTGCAGGGAACTTACATCATAGAATTTTTTTTTTTTTTTTTTGATGATAAGGGTTAGATGATCATTAAAAACTATAGTAGTTTTAGAGACTTATATCTCAAAGCTATTTGGGTCTTTCCCACATTTGTTAAATTGTGGTTTGAAATTAAACCTTAAAGGAAAACTAGATTACAACTCATCTAAGCAATTTAAGATAAATTTGCTTTATTGTTCTTATTGTTGTTGTCAGATAAATATGCCGACTTTATTGAAGCCAATCGTAAAGAAGATCCTCTAGATCGTCTGAAAACGTTAAAAAGACTAGTAGGTATTGTTTTATATTTCTAGAGGTATACCTAAAATTCAGCATCTAAACCCATTGTGAAAATAATATGTTTCAGATTCACGATTTGCCTGAACATCATTATGAAACACTTAAGTTTCTTTCGGCTCATCTGAAGACAGTGGCAGAAAATTCAGAAAAAAATAAGGTATGTAAAAAATGCACACCAAAGCAATGTACTTCCACCAGTGACTTTAGTTGAAAAGATATGCTTCATTGCTTCATGCTAACTAATCAAATACCTGTATAGGGTTATAATTCAATAAAATCTCTAAAATACATCATATTGGCTGATTGATATCCCTAAAGATCCCTCCTAAAAGCAAAAGATCCTAAGATAACAGTTATCATTTTTAAAAGACATTTGTTTTCATTTATCCATCAAGAAAAATGAAAAAGGCAGAAATTTCATTTCATTTGTTTTTAAAGATTTTATTTATTTTTAGAAAGAGGGGGAGGGAGGGAGAAAGAAAGGGAGAGAAACATCAGTTGGTTGCCCCTTGCTCACCCCCAACTGGGGACCTGGCCCACAACCCAGGCATGTGCCCAGGCAGGGAATTGAATTGATGACCTTTCAGTTCTCAGGCCAACAGTCAATCCACTGAGCTACACTAGCCAAGGCTCATTTATTTTTCAATTGTATTTTTCAGATATTTTGAATAGGCAACATTTGCATGATACAACAGTCAAAATGTACCAAATAATAATAAATACAGTGAAAAACAATAGACATTTCTGTATTGTTTGCTTAGTTTTAAGCAGATAAGGCCTTTTCTTTGTGGTTTTTAACATTACCTTTATTAAACACATTCAAATTTGTGATTCCTTAATATTATTTAATACTCAGTTCATGTTCAGTTTTTCCAGACTAGTATGTGGACCTTGTTTGAATATTGATTTAAACAAACAACAGTAAAGACACTTCTTTAAATTATTGTCCAAACAAGGTGCACATATTGTGATTGACACATTATATAGCCTTAACTTATCACCATTCTCATCACTCAGTGGCGATGGTTGCCTCATTCCGTTATGTCAGTAGAGGCGGCAAATGATGATTCTGACTCCCAGGCATGACTTCTTAAAATACTTAAACACGGGCATTTTGGTTTCTGGAGAAGAAAAAAAAAGAAACAGAATGCCACAAGCTCAGGCATACTGCTGTCATTGCTTTTTCTAAGGAAGATAACCTGTTTAAGGTGGAGAAAAATGCTTTCATTCAGGTCAGCTTAGTGGTTCTTCATGTGCTGGAAGATAGTTGCTAACAGTTGTAGTAAGGCTGGATTGCCAGAACAATGTGAACCCCTATTACCTATAAATCGAGAAGATTACAAGCAGTGTTACAATTTCCTTTAGACAATCAGTTTCCTCAAGTGATAGGGCTATAAAAAAGAGGGAAAGAAAAGAAAGCCTATATTAATTGATTGTACTATTTCCAGAAGTTCATATAGTAGGAGTCAAAAAGTTGTCAATTATAGTTGAAATATTTTCTAACTATTTCAGCATTTTCCAAAGTGTAGTATATCATTTGTCAGTTTTGCTGGGTGTTACTAAGAGTTACTGGGAAAATAGTGTTTGATGGTCTAATTAGTTTAGAAAGCACTGAATTAAACAAAATAGAACTGATATCTTTACTGCAGGTTTTTAAGAATCTTTAATATATTAACACTGTGAGTCTTGAATAAGGATAGAAGGCATTTCATTCCCCAGACTTATTTGACTACATGTTGTGGGGCATCTTTCAAAAAATACAGAATTTGTTTTAAGTAATTAATGAATTCATAAACTGAACTACATATGTTATTAGTTTTATAAGGAAAACAGCTAAAACTGTATACCCACATAATAAGTATCACTGTATATATAAAATAATAAGGCATGTTATTGTTAGTCTAAAAATTTAATGAAATTATAGACAAGAATCTAGTAAAAATTTTACAGAAGCCTTTGAGGTGCTGAACTTTTGTTTTTTGATGGAAGGATGAGGTGACTACATTTTCTAGAGGGAAAATGAGAAATATGCCTTATGTGCCCAGTTTAAGTAAACCCCACCTGCAGTCATTTTCTTTTTTTTTTTTATTCTTTTTTAAACTTAGACTTTCATTTTACTTATTTTTAGAGAGAGGAGAAGGGAGGGAGAAAGAGAGGGAGAGAAACATCAATGTGTGGTTGCCTCTTGCCCTCCCCCAACTGAGTACCTGGCCTACAACCCAGGCATGTGCCTGACTGGGAATTGAACCAGCCACCCTTTGGTTTGCAGGCCAGTGCTAAGTCCACTGAGCCATACCAGCCAGGGTTGCAATCATGTTTTCTTTCTACTCAGTCAACTTTCTGTGGAAATACTGACTTCAATTACAAGTTAGAAGCCTAACAGTTACTTCAGAATTAGAAAGGATCTCTGGGCTTTCCACTTTGTACCATATCTGAGAGGCTTGTATATGCATGTGTGAATGTGTGTGTGTGCATGTGCATGCCTCTCACAAAATCGTATAGTAGTGTAGTTCCCTAAACAGTTTTTTTTTTTCCAATGAGGCTTTTCAGTTCTGTGGTCATTTGTAACCCCTTGGTATGTTTTCAGGGTTGATGAAAGTTATTTAACATTTGAATCAAATCCTAAGTTCAAAATATTACAGCAGACACTATAAGATATAACGAAGGAAAACAAAAGATCTATACCTTTGATAACTGTGTAATTTAACATGGTAATGAATATACAAACATGTTATGAGGCATTCAGATTGATGCAAGGATAGGCAAAGAACTTCAGAACATTTGGTTGAAGTAAAAATTGATTCAGAAGGAATATCTCCAGACATTTGGTTTTTACATAGTAGGGATTTTGCTATACAATTAGGGCAAATTTGGAAAATTTTGTGTATCATTTCTGTTTTTTAGTTTTGGTGGGAGAGGTTTCCATATTTTCTAAGTTTTTTTCCTTTGTTATTAATATTTTTTTTGTCACTTAATTTAGCTTCAGTAATATTAGTTTCAAACTACATCAATTGCTTTCTATTGACTTCTGGAAGAAAA
The DNA here is from genome assembly GCF_987537825.1 of Furipterus horrens. Taxonomy (NCBI): domain Eukaryota; kingdom Metazoa; phylum Chordata; class Mammalia; order Chiroptera; family Furipteridae; genus Furipterus; species Furipterus horrens. Next base: position 150,087,075 of record NW_028327172.1, on the reverse strand, counting down.
GAATGCCAATTGAGCATTGTCCATTGTCATTAAAGCAGGAGAAAGAAGTTGTGCAGAGGTTAACTTAGGGAAATCTTAACTAGGAGACTTTCTTTATTTTACACACACATCAGTCCACCATTCTTCTCTGAATTCTTTTTCATCAAAAGAACCTGTCAGAAATAAAATGCCAAATATGCAATGGGACTTTAAACCTATTTTCTTAAGAAAAAATTGTGATTTTTTTCCAATATCGTATTTTTATTTTAGATGGAACCAAGAAACCTAGCAATAGTTTTTGGCCCAACTCTTGTGAGAACATCTGAAGATAACATGACGCACATGGTCACCCACATGCCGGATCAGTACAAGATCGTAGAGACACTTATCCAGCATGTAAGTTTATGTTTCACTGCATCAGAAAAATTCTTTCTCCGTGAGCAGCTGATAGGACAGAAGTTGGTTATGATATTTTTGGGGGATAATTACCTTTCTCTGTATTCTGTGCTCCAAAATATAGATCTATTTAGAGAGTTGTTTAATTTCTCTTTTTACCTTTTTTATTTTAAATTTTAGCATGACTGGTTTTTCACAGAAGAAGGTGCAGAAGAACCTCTTGTAAGTAATGTCCAGCAGCATTTGCACTCTGTTGTTTTCATTTGGGACACCAGACCCTGAAGCTACAATGTCAGCCTCCTGCTTTGTATGCTCTTACCCACGCTGCACCCTGGCAGCAGGCCTATAGCTCTTCAGTTTCTAAGCTAAAGAAAATACAAGTATGATGCTCATTGCATAGTTAATTATATGTAAAGAAGGTAAAACATTATGACCATGTGCTCCACTCAGTATTGTGTCTTTTATTAAATGTTGCTTGAATTTTAAAGAAAGTATCTTTGAAGAGATGATGAAGAGCTCTTTGTTTATTAACCATAGACAACAATGCAGGAGGAAAACACAGTGGACTCGCAGCCAGTGCCCAACATAGATCATTTACTCACCAACATTGGAAGGACAGGAGTGTCCCCTGGAGATGTATCAGGTAACGCTAGCCTGGGCAGTATCAAGCTCTAGGTTAAAAGCTAAATTCTTAAAACATGAAAGTAAATCAATCATAAGTAACAATTCACTATAATTTTTTTCCTTTTCTTTTTTTTTCTTTCTAATAAGAACTAAAACTCCCTTTTCTGATTGACCTTAATTATCTTCCAATGACTATAATGCCATTATATGACTGTAATGCATGGAGTTACAGTGCTTGTCAAAATGGAAATATGAGGGAAATGAGCATGCGAACCACTGTTTTGTTCTTTCTTTCTTTTTTTTTTTAATTCACAGTTTCCATGTAATAGTCATCACGAGGTAAAACAGATATGTGCTACTGAATATGCGGTTGCTGTGATGGCAGAAAGTATGGTCTAGAGTGTATAAGTAGCTCTTATTCTTGGGCTAGACGTTCTGTTTAAAAGCAGCAAGGAAAATATGTTGAACTGCTAATGGGCACCATTTTCAGAAATACAGTATATTATTTGTCACTATAGATGTCACAATAAAAGTCAACTTATTTGACATTTTCTTCTGTTTTCTCCTGTCACCCTAACGTTTGGTTAAGTATTAGTTCTTGTAGGCTCTTTTGATGCAAATTTTCTCCTGCCAAACTGTTGCACTAACCTAGCATGTTGTTTTACACAATGTTCTCCCTTTGTCTCTAGTTCTTGTTCTAGTCCTAAAGGGTTTTTTTCAGCACTTACTGACACAGGCAAATCTATACTGATGTTGAACAGGCGAAGTGGGAGGAGTCTATCACACGGTAATGTCGCTAGTGGATTCTGTGGTGTCCCTGATGGACAGCTGGAACTGTAGGAAGAAGGAGGATTGCTGTCCACACTGTAGCTGCCTTGTCTGCAGAAACCCCCGATTCTTGTAAATGCAAACATCGTTGATCTGTGGTGTAAATTTTCTCATAAGATTCTTGTAAACAGATCAATACTACTTTCTTAAAAGTTTTTCTGCTGTTTCTTGTTATTTCTGAAGCAGACCATGAGGAGAAATAGCATGGTATGGTCTACCAGTTCTTAAAGTCATACAGCATTTAGCCATGTGTTAAAAGGGGCGTGGCACGGGGCTCAGCTCATTACTTCTGAAAATCAGTTTCCCTAAAGTCAAAACATAAAATTTCAAAATTGGTATGATCCGGGATAGTGCTAGCCCCTTCCTACCCTCTTTATAATTGTATAATCTGAGTTTTTGCCAGACAGTAAAATTATGGTCTCCATTTTTCCATTTCCATAATAGCATTTATTAGTAGATAATTACAAAACTGGTAGCAATTTAAACAAACTAGTCAAAAAGATCCCTGACTGCACAGATATGAAACTGGGGTCTCAATCACAAAGGTCAGCATTATTTAATATAAAACCAAAGTGACCTGAAAGCAGGGTTATCCTGATGCCTCTTTTGCATCCATATGCATACAGTATGTGCTTATAAAATTTAAGTTTGACAGTCTGACAAAAATCAACATGAATATTCCGAGTATGATTGTCTCAATTTGTAGCTAGGGCAGCAAAGAATCTTAAAAGTTCTACATTGTGTATCAGTTTCAGATACAGGATGTGGTACATAGTACAATTCCTAAAAAGGTCTTCAAGCTTCTTTATTGCTAGATTTAATACTAGAAAGTTTAGTGAGCACTAGCATTTCTGTTTTCGTTAGTATAGGGCTCCTTTGCCATCCTCTCATTGAGCTGGTTCTGCCTACAATTCACAGCACTCTCTCATGGCGGTGGCTTTCTGTGGTGCAGCTTGCATCTTTGTGAGCTCTGACTATCCACTGTGTTCAATGGTTTTGTTTGAGTTTTGCTTTTCCATTTTGTTCTGTGCCTGTCTTTTCCATAAGTTCTGCATTGTTTGTTGAAAGAGGTAAAGATTGACTAATACTGACCATGTTTTATTTAACTTCTCACAGATTCAGCTACTAGTGACTCAACAAAATCTAAGGTAAATTGTTTTGTATGATTGTGAAATATTTTAGGGGGGAATTGCTTTTTGGCCAATTACTATGATCATTATACAAATGCATCCCCATCTGTGTCCGATGACACAGGTGAACGAGGTTTCATCAAGGGAAAAATGAGTTCTAAGAAGAGAATATGGTAGAAGAATACTGGATTGTGAGTTGGAATGTTGGGTTTCTCTCAGCATAGTTTTGCATAATTCAAAGAAGTAGGCTTTACTTTCTCATTTCTTAACATGAAAAGTTTCTAACATACAAAAGTAGAGAGAATAGTATAATGAGCCCTCATTATCTATCTCCACAATTAACTCAGGGCCAAGTTTATTTCATCTGCATGCCACTCAAATATCATTATATATGTAAATATTTCAATAGCAATACAGATTTTTTTGTTATTATATATTTTTATAGAAATTATATATTTTAGCAAAATAACTAATTTTGTTTTTATGATCAATATTTTTAATATAATTTGTGTGCCACTGACACCATCACCAAATGACACAATTTTTTGAGTAGTCTTTAGGAAGTTTTTATATTTCTTAGACACTGTTTTATTAATTCAATCTATTTAAACTTTGTTTTACTGAGACAGTAGCAACTAGAATTGTCAATAAAGTTCTTAAAACATTTTCAACTTGGAAATGAGATATGAATTTTACTCATATTTAAATATAATGGGTTGTATACAATTAAATGTAATTCTCGCAGAAAATATTAAAAACTATTATTATATCATGTTATTCACTGTCACATATTTTCACCATCTTTTGCATTAACTTTTTATTTTCAATAATTTTAAACCTACAGAAAAATTACTAGAATAATAGTTAGCATGAAAATCTTTTACTCTAGACTCATAAGTTGGTAAATCTTTATTGTTTTTTTATTTTTCTGAACCATTTGAGAGTTACTTAATACACATAACACCTTACCCCTAAGTATTTCCCCAATTGTGTGTTTTTTATTTCTTTATACAGAATACAATCAAGAATAATTTCTTGTATTCAGTTGTCAGGTCTCTTTAGTCTTCTTTAATCTAGAACAGTTACTCACCTTTTTTGCCAGAATATAAAATTTTAGGTTTAGATTTTAGATTTCAGACCTCTTGGAAATTCATGCCTTCCCTGTTATTAAATGCATATTTCTTAATCTGTTGTGATAGCCATTTCTTTATCTTAATTATGGTGGTATTTATCCCATGCTTGTAAAATAATGGCTCTCCAAATGGTATAATTCTTTGTAACAGTTTCTCAATTGTAAAATAGTCATTTGCGTCAACACATATTTTATGGTCATAAATGTCTAGAAGTTTAAAGGGAACCCTAGTAAATCTAGAAGAAAACATAAAGTTATTTCTTCTCACCTAAATAATGAAATTGAGATGTTTAAAGGTGAGTCACTTGCTCAGTACCATACACAGCAAGCTGCAGGCAGGAAGGTCCGCTCTCCTAATTCAGAGCTCTGTCCAAACCATTATCTATCCCCTACCGTCTTTAGCACAATGTGTTAAAATGTGAATGACCATTAGAAATGTACAGGATAATTATGAAATCCTTTAAACTTATCAAAAACAAAGTTCTATTAATCTGTGATTTCATTTTGGTGAATTATTCTTAATATGACAATCTAAATTTGTTTTTCAAAGCCTTCAGTATGGGAGTTTGGGCGAGTCTTAAAATTTTTATGACAGTAGAGAAATACACTTTTGGTTATTCAGCATGCTTCCTGCCTGCCTGCTTTCTTGTGTTAAATGGTGTGTGGTAACCCAACAAGGGTTTATTGACCTTACCACCACCATTTACGTAGCATATAGGCATATGAACAAGTTAATTGAATGTTGTCATCAAGAACCTGTTGTGCATAGCTAAAAAAGCCAGTAATCTGCACCACAACTTTATCAATAACAGTGCACTAAAGTGTTTCTTTGGTAAGGACTCAAGATCTTCCATTGACCTTATGTTATTTGAATTTTTTAAAAAAATATTTGTTTATTTATTTGTTTATTTATTTATTTTTAGACAGGGGGGACAGGAGAAAGAAAGGGAGAGAAACATCACTGTGTGGTTGCCTCTCACACCCCCAACTGGGGACCTGACGTGCAACCTAGTCATGCGCCCTGACTGGGAATCAAACCAGCGACACTTGGTTTGCAGGCCAATGCTCAACCCACTGAGCCACAGCAGCCAGGGCTCTATTTGAATTTTTTGATTTTGTTATTACCTTAGATAAATGAAGACATTATCAACCTGATTTCCCTAAGGCAAGTTCCTAAAGTCCAGCCTTGCCAAAATAATGGAAGACCAAAGAGTCCCTTATCTTAATGAGCTTATCAGATACAATATCTTTATCGTAGGCTATCTGTAATTAGAAAATTGAAGTCAGTCATGAGATTTCAGTAACCTATTTCAGAATACTGTATTCAGCTATGTCAGAATATTAACTCTTACACCTGACAGAACCTTAAGTATGAGCACTGCAGAAGCAGGGAAAGTCAGTAGGGACAGGGGAATTAACAAGCATAGGAGAGCTGGATTGCACTGAACACAAAATACTTCTTTCAAAGATAGATGTCTCTGAGCTGTGATATGGCAGTTAAATAACACCTGCATGACTTGGCAGTAAGTACTACTAGGCAAGAAATTGGACTAGTTACATTAAAAGTAAATTTTTTCTAAAATTATCTTTCCAAAAAAATTTATTTATTTATTTATTTTGAGAGAGAGAGGAAGAAAAGGAGAGAAACATCAATGTGTGGTTGTCTCTGGGGCTCCCCCAACTGGGGACGTGGCCCACAACCCAGGCATGTGCCTTGACTGGGAATCAAACTGGCATCCTTTGATTTGCAGCCTGGCACTCAATCCACTGAGCGACTGCAGCCAGGGCTAAAATTATCTTTATATATAGATAAATAAAAATATATCTTAAAGGAGGGATAAAAACTAATTACATTTATTAATGCTTCTAGAGCTTTAGTATGGATAATTTAGTACGAAATATCTGGGGGAAAACCCTTTCAGAAAAGGAACTTGATAATGTTCTTACGCTCAATATCTCATTTCTGATTGCTTCTCAGGGTTCTTGGGGATCTGGAAAAGATCAGTATAGCAGGGAACTGCTTGTATCCTCCATCTTCGCAGCTGCTAGTCGCAAGAGGAAAAAGCCAAAAGAAAAAACACAACCTAGTAGCTCAGAAGATGAACTGGACAATGTGTTTTTTAAGAAAGAAAATGCAGAACTGTGTCACAACAATATTAAAGAAGAAGCCAAAAAAGAGAGTGAGACATCAGGAAGAAAACAGAGGACTGTCATTTCCAAAGAAAATAATGCTAAGAAAGATAGCAGTGCAACGAAAGATGAAAAGATATCGCTGCAAAGAGAGAGCATGCCATCCGAAGAACCTTCACCCCCACACAATTCAAAACACAACAAGTCACCCACCCTGAGCTGCCGCTTCACTGTCCTGAAAGAGAGCCCCAGATCCCTTTTGACCCAAAAGTCCTCCCACTTTGAAGAGACAGGGTCGGACTCTGGCACTTTGCTTAGCATTTCTTCTCAGGCTTCTCTGGCAAGGTTTTCTGCTAAGAAATCCACCAGTCCAGAAACTAAACGTGGTGAGTTTTTGGCCAATGTTAGCACCATCACCTCAGATTATTCAACCACGTCGTCCACTACGTACTTGACCAGCCTTGACTCCAGCCGACTGAGCCCCGAGGTGCAGTCTGTTGCAGAAAGTAAAGGAGACGAGGCTGACGATGAGAGAAGCGAACTGATCAGTGAAGGGCGGCCTGTGGAGACTGACAGTGAGAACGATTTCCCCGTTTTTCCCACCGCTTTGACTTCCGAGAGGCTTTTCCGAGGAAAACTGCAAGAAGTCTCTAAGACGAGCCGGAGAAATTCAGAGGGAAGCGAAGTAAGTTATACTGAGGGAAGTTTAACGCCCAGTTTGGATAGCCGAAGACAGCTCTTCAGTTCCCATAAGCTGATTGAATGTGATACGCTGTCCCGGAAAAAATCCGCCAGGTTCAAGTCAGACAGTGGGAATCTAGGGGATGCCAAGAATGAGAAAGAAACACCTTCAATAACCAAAGTATTTGATGTTATGAAGAAAGGAAAGTCAACAGGGAGTTTACTAGCACCAGCCAGGAGTGACTCAGAAAAACAGGAACCCACTTGGAAAACGAAAATAGCAGATCGGTTAAAACTGAGACCACGAGTCCCAGCAGATGACATGTTTGGAGTAGGAAATCAAAAGACGAGTGCTGAGACTGTTAAAAGGAAAAACATCAAACGTCGTCATACACTCGGAGGGCACAGAGATGCTTCAGAAATCAGCGTTCTGAATTTTTGGAAAGTACAGGAGCAGAGTGAGGAGAGAGAGTCTGAACTTTCAGCTGTGACTCGGTTAAAGCCCAAATGCTCGGCCCAGGACTTGTCCATCTCAGACTGGCTTGCAAGGGAGCGCTTACGCACCAGTACATCTGACCTTAGCAGAGGAGAAACGGGGGACTCCCAACAGGATTCTGGCACATTAGAAATTTCCATGACAGACACATCCATGTCTTTTCAGTCCGATGCTGGCAGTTCTCCCACCTTGGCTTCAGCTAACAGGCCCCTTCTTTCCATACCACCACAGTCACCTGACCAAATAAATGGAGGAAACTTCCAGAACATGAGCCAAAATGCTAGTTCTGCAACTAATGCCCAACCTCATAAACTGTCTGAGTCCCCAGGCACTAAAGCACAGCTTCATCCCTGTCTTTAAACTGGGGATATGTCCACAATAGCAAATAAAAAGCTACTGTTACACGTTCCAGTAACTCTGTAAATATATTCTCCTACCAGAATTGTTATTATGCAGCCCTCATTTGGGCTGGTTTTATCATTTTGCACTGTGAAATAGCTTTACAGTGCATTACTACAGCCAGAAGAACATATATATATATATATATATTTAAAAATATATTGGATAGTTGTATACAAATGAGTAAGGTATTTGTTGCAACTTACTACATAGCGTATATCCAAGATTACTGAAGAAAATAGCTGGCATTAGTGTGCAGCAAATTTGTTCTTTTGGTTTCATCACTAACAAAAGTGCCTCATCATAAAAATCCATTTGGTTTTTAGGGTGCCATATTGTTAAAATTAGATAACTTAACATTAAATAAATGAATGCGTTTTATGGGTAACAAATTTCATTACATTTACCAGTTTTAACACAGGTGGATACAGAACTTCCATTCTTTAGTCATTCCAGGTGGATCTCTAAGTTTTATATTCAAACTTTTAATACAGTTTTTGAGTTTTGTGTGACTTGAATTTTTAATCTTTCTGTAAAATACGTAACTTAAATGAACATATTATATGTGTATCTTTTCTTCAGATACCAGATTTGATATAAATGTTGTAACATAGATGTGTAGATAGTGACCTGGATAGAACTGGCTTCTTTATTGAGAAGAATATAATTCTGCATGAGGACTTAATGAATCCAAACCCATGTCATGCCTGTGTGCATACCCACTTAAACACTGGAAATAAAAATTGTTTTGGTGAACTTTGCATGGCTTGAAACTTATTCTAATGTATTTTAAAATGTGATCCACTTATAACTACCTTAATTGGTCCTGACTTTAAAAAATTACCTACTCTATTTATATATTCTTTCTCTCCTCTTTTCTGCTCTGGTTGGCAGGAATCTCTTATAAATGTTTACATTGGCCTAACCCCACTTTTGTACACAGATACTTTTCTAGATAAGGTAACATAGTAGTCTCCACTTATCTGTGGAAGGTACGTTCTGAGAACCCCAGCAGATAGTACCAAACCCTAATCAACTTCTACTACTCTGCTGGGAATGTGGCAGAAGCTTCTTTACTGGAAGACACCCTCTCCAGTAATCTTTATATCTTTCCGTTCAAACCTGTTCCTGAGTCTGTGTGACTATCCTTTACTTGCAGTAAGTCAGTAAGTGACTTGCTATCATTTGTCTCAGGGGATCCCTGCTGGAATCTTTCTACAGGCTCACTGCTTTCTGGCACAACACATTGCCACTAGTTGAACCCATTTTTCTTTTTTTCCCCAACTTTTCTTTATTGATTATATTGTTACAATAGTTCCAATTTTCTCCCCTTTACTCCCCTCCACCCAGCAACTCCCTCCCCCAGCAATCCCCCCCCAAGTCCATACCCATGGTTTGTAAAAAATAACTATCCTTCCCTCTCAGATATTAAGACCCTTTGTAATCTTGTAAAGGACAATGGGCGAAGGTCTCAAGCTCCTCTAGCTGCTTCAAGCTGGACATGGTCGTCGTCCTACCTACCCTTGGGTCCAGAAATCCCTAATAATAGTGGGGGTGTGGAGGGGAGGGTGGCCTTCCCACATGGGGAAGGATTGTGCAGACTCCAGGTCGGTTGGCTGTCCCCGGACAATGGCGTGCTTGGTTTAACAGGCTGGCATCATTGTTGTGTTCTGGGGGCAACAGACTTGGCGAAAAGGGTGAACCCATTTTTCGTTCGTGTCTCCAACCACAGATTTAATGCCTTTTCCATTTTATCTTATTAAATCACTGTGTGGCAGTAACTTTCGCAGTTTGAGTTGGGATAGCTAAACTAGAATAAATTTATTTTTCTTCACAATTTTATGGATAAAAGATTTGTTCTTACCACAGATCTTAGCAACCTCAGCAAATGATTTTTTTCTTTCCTTATTAAGGTGAGAACATTCACCTTTTCACTTAAAGGAAACACGTTTCAGCTTCTGTTTGGCAATCCAGATTGCCAGCATCACTACTCTAGCACTTTGGGCACAAACACTGTGAGACTGTGACAGGTGACTGGATAATCAAGCCCGTGGCTACCAAGTGACTAAGGTGGCAGGAAGAAACTATAGGGTGAGATGCTGGATCAAGGGATGTTCAGGTCCCAAACGGGATGGAGTGAAACAGCGAGGGATTTCATCACACTACTTGAACAGTGAAGAAATTAAAACTTATTAATTGTTCATTTCTGGATTTTTCTACTTAGTATTTTTGGGTCTGATTTGACTACAGGTAGCTGAAATTGCAGGTAATTGGCGGGGGTAACTATTGACAGTGTATGTTTACCTTTTCTTGGAGATAACTGAGTGAAAACAACATGAATTTGGGAGTCAAACCAACTCTGTGCTTTCTAGATATGTAAACTCAAATTATTAACCTCTGGATTTATTCCCTCATAGAAACAATGACAATAGTATCTTTTTCAGGGTTATTAGATTTAAATAAGACACTGTTCCAGACAGAGTGCCTGCTGCATGCTACTTGCAAAGTACATCAAAACTATTGTTAGAAATAATGGATAATTTTTAAAAATCTTAGAATGTTAAGACTGAGAGGGCCTTAAAAATCAAGGTTCTCAACCTTGTCAGGTCCAGTTTTCTCTTTCTGTAAAAAATACTTTGTAATTTCTTTTTTACTGTTTTGAAATGGAATTCATAGATAATATAACATCTGTATAATCTACATATGTTACTTGATATATTTTCAATGTAGAATGATTCTGAGAAACGATAAAAGGAAAGTTATAAAATAATAATTATTTCAACACGTGAGGTAAGTAGAGTCACTAACAATGCAATGTATCAGCCTTTCTTGTTTTCTAATTTCCATTGTGACTTTTTCTTTAACCTGTGAGTTATTTAAATATGTATTGTTTAATTTCCAAATATTTGGAAGGTTTCTATTTCTAGTTATCTTTTTAAAAAATTGATTTCTAGCATAATTCCACGTGATAATTAAAAATACCCTAATAGTTTTCAGTTGTTTGAAATGTTTATTATAAACTAGCATCTGATTAATTTTGATAAACATGTTCTGTCCATTTGAAGAGAATGTATATTCTGTCATTATTGGCTGCTCTATTATATTGATTAAGTCAGCCTTCGTGTTTTTCAAATCTGTATCCTTACTGATTTCATACCTGGTTCTTTTCAGTTCCTGAGAGGTGATATAGTCTTGTGTTATGGTTGTAGACTTATACATTTTTTTCTTTTAATGTTTTTATTACATGTTTTGAAGTTAGTTTCTTAGGTGGACATAAATTTAGAATCATTTTATTGTCATAGTAGATTGACCCTTTGATAAATATGGAATGCCCTTTGCTATGTCTAGCAAAGCTGCTTAAATTTTATTTTACATGATATTAGTGTAGGTGTACCAGTTACTTCTGGTTAGTGTTTTCATAATAAATCTTCGTCCTTTTACTTCTAACACTTCATGCTTATATTTTTCAGGTTATCTCTTGTGGCAGCATATAGATGTGTTGTTGTTTTAATGTAATCTGGTAATCTTTGTCTTCTAATTGAAATATGTAATCTAGTTACATTTTTTAATCCTCACCCAATAATATAGTTATTGACTTTTTTTTTTTTTTTTTTTTTTTAAAGAGAGAAGAAGGGAAAGGGAGGGAGAGGGAAAGAAACATTGATCGGTTGCCTCTAGTGCATGCCCCAGCCAGGAATCAAACCCACAACCTAGGTACATGCCCTGACTGGGGATCACACCCACAGCCTTTTGGTGTATGGGACGGTACTCCAACCAACCAAGCCACCTTGGTTTAATGTAATTCTGTTGTATTTGGATCCATATCTGCCATCTTAATACTTATTTTTTATACTTGGTCCACAAGTTTTATGTACCTTTTTCTCTTGTTTCTTGCCTCTTGGCTTAAGTAAATATTTTTATTATACCTTTTCCCCCTTCTATAGCATGTTATTTATTCTTTTTTAAAAAGTGACATCCTTCACTTAATAGAATCTAATTTAAATTGGAACACTTACTACTTTTCACATGTTTAATGTTATTGATATGCGTATACCTTGTAAGGCATTTTCATTTCATACAGTTGATTATTCATCTGCATTTACCAACAGTTATTTCTACTGCTCTTCATTCTCATATTTTTTTCTCCTTCCTATAGAACTCAATAATTATTACATCTTTAATATGGGCCTGCTAATGAATTCACTAAGTTTATATTTGTTTGAAGATGTCTTTATTTTACTTGCTTTTTTTTTTTTTAAAAGAGGTTTACTGCCTATATATAGAATGCTAGGATTTTCTTTCAGCACTTTAAAGATATCACTATTTTCTTCTTGTTTCTATGTGATTGTTGAGAATTAGCTGTATGTAAGTCTTACTGCTACTTTGAAGATGACTGTCTAATAAACTATTTGCAGGCAGAGACAGAGCTGGTTGAGGCAGGTTTGTAGTCTTTATAAGTCTGGGTCTATCCTCTGGTTCAGATCCTCTTCTTAAGTGTTAACTTTCCAGAGATCTCAGCTGATGGTCTCCAGTAGTTCTTAAGGCCCCTTCTCCTCGCATGTCCTGAACACCATTGTTAGTCATCACAGACCCTTGAGACCAACCTGCTTTAATTCAGTTAGCATCAAAGAGAAAACCACAAACTATAGTCTTTTCTTACCAGAGTTATCAAGGGTTTTGTTTCATGTCTCAGCTGACGTGGTATCCTGCACCCTTGTACTTATTTACTCCCTACCCTAGCCCAGGAAGATTGATGGAAGCCTACTTCTTAGACCCCTCTTTTCCAATGTCTGACTTTAGCTCCTCATCGTAGCTGCCTTGACAGCTCTCCAGTTTGTTTCTTTATTAATTGATTGTATGTATTTTATTCAGCTTTTCTAATTATTCTCAGTAGGAGTGTTCACCTGCTATGAGCCATTCCATTGTGGTTAGAAATAGGTATCCCCTAAACTCAGATCATTACTAATAGGCTTTTTACCTATAAGAATGCCAGAACATTTAAAAATGTGTAGGGTATTAAATCATTCTTTACTATTTGCAGATTTTGACACTTGTACTGGAGCTTTTAGGGAAATATGTTTATTCTAACAATAAAGGAATATGTATGAATAAATAACTATTTTCTAATAAATCTTAGAAACAATGAGTCCTTCAAAAGCATGCAGATAGGCAAGTAGTACCTCTTAAGTAATCTGATATTACATTAAGAATTCAGCGGTTACAGTCATTCAAACTGCCCAGTTTCTTAAGTTATTCTGGTTTCACTTCAGTAAAAATGTAATGGTTAGAATGGCTTATCCCATAGAAATCGAGTCTTAGTTTGATTTCTACTTAAAAAAAAAAAAAAAATCCTTAACCAAGGATATGTTTATTGATTTTAGAGAGACAGAAAGGGAGAGAGAAGGAAAGAGAAAGAAACATCAATTGGTTGCCTTCCATGTGTGCCCTGACTGGGGATCAAGCCTTCAACCTTTTGGTGCATGGGATGACGCTCCAACCAGCTGTACCACCTGGGCATGGATATTTCTACTTTTTAATCAAAATGTTTTAAGGATTATTTAGTCTTACTTTAAAAATAACATACTGCTTCTTTACAAAAAGAGACCAGCATTTCTGTTGGATTCATTCGTTGAAACTTTTATGAAGTGCTTGCTCAGATGCAATTTCTGCCCACTAAATAAGTTTACAGATGACAGATTTCAACTTCACCATTCTGATTCTCCTCTAGATTACCATACTAGAACTCTGTAGAGATGGCAACATATTTTTCTTTAAAAATAAAAATATGACTTCTAGTCAGGACAGAGGTGTAGGTAGACATGCTTCACCTCCTTGCACAACCATAAGAAGGATTACAGCTAACCTCAAAACAAAAAAGCACTGAGAACTTCCAGAAAATTGAACTGTATGGAAGTTGGACTACCAAGGATTTAAAGAAGCCATATTCAGACAGGAGGGGCGGAGACGGGGAGCCAGGGCAGAGAGGACATGATGTGGTGGCAGTGGGTGGCGAGGTGGTGGTGGTGGCAGCCGGCAAAACAGGCATCTCGCATTTGTGTGTGGTAGATAAAAATCACGAGGGATAACTTGGAAGCAAGTGATCCCAGCCCCAGGCCAGATCACTCAGCCCAGGGTTCCAGCACAGGAAAAATAGAGCCTCATAATAACTTCTGGCTGTAAAAACCAGTAGGGGTTGGGGCAGTGGAAGAAACTGCCCATCTCAGGAGAGTCCATTTAAAGGGATCTCAGGTCCTAGAAAGTGCACAAACCCACCCACTCTGGGAACCACCACCAGGGCAATAGATAGAGGGGCACCAGTCACATATGGGAAGCGGGTGAAGAAACTGGAAATGACGAGTGCCAAGCCTCCAGCAGCCAGGCAGCAGAAGTGTCTCCTCTGACCCCTCCCCCACGTAGAGCCACAAAGCAGTGCAGCAGGTTGCCCCATCCTGGTGAAAACCTGAAGTTCCCCCTCATACAACCTAACAGGTGCACTAAGATGGAGTCAAAGCAGCTCTACCTAGTACACAAACAAAGAGAGGATGCTAAGTTAGGGAGACAAAGAAATATGGCCCAGATGAAAGAACAAAACCCCCCATAAAGAACTAAATGAAATGTAGATAGCCAACCTATCAGATGCAGAGTTCAAAATACTGGGGATAAAGCTGCTCAGAGAACTCACCAAGTACAGCAAAAGCATAAGGAAAGAAATGAAGGCTACACTAACTTAAGAAAAATCCACAGGGAGCCAACAATAAAGGGAAGGAAGCTGGGGAACAAATCAATGATTTGAAACATTAACAAGAGATCAATGTTCTACCAGAACAGAATGAAGAAACAAGAAACAAAAATTAAAAAAATGAGAATATGAAGAAGCACACACATCTCCAAAAGTGCCAACATCCAAATCATAGGGATGTCAGAAGGAGAAAAGGAAGAGCAAGAAATTGAAAACTTCCTTGAAATGATAATGAAAGAAAATTTTTCTAATGTGGAGAAGGAAATAGACATACAAGTCCAGGAAGCACAAAGTCCCAAACAAGTTGGACCCAAAGAGGACCACACTTAGACACATCGTCATTAAAATGCCAAAGGTTCAAGATAAAAAGAGAATCTCAAAAGCAGAGTTACCTACAAAGGGGATCCCATAAGACTGTCAGCTGATTTCTCAAAAGAAAGTTTGTAGGCAAGAAGGGACTGGCAAGAGTATTCAAAGTGATGTAAAGCAAGGACCTACAACCAAGATTACTCTATCTAGCAAAGCCACCATTTTGAATTGAAGGGCAAATAAAATGTTTCCCAGACAAGGTGAAGCTAAAGGAGTTCATCATCCCCAAGCCCTTATTATATGAAATGTTAAAGGGACTTATTTAAGAAAACAAAGAAGATCTAAACTACGAACATTAAAATGACAACCAACTCACAACTATTAACAATTGAATCTAAGAAACAAAAAGACAAACTAAGCAAACCACCAGAACAGGAACAGAATCATAGATAGGGAGATTATTTGGAGGGTTATCAGCTGGGATTGGGAGGGGGAGAATAGGGAAAAAGATACAGGTATTAAAAAGCATAATTAGTAGATACAAAATAGGCAGGGGGATGTTAAGAATAGTATAGGAAAGGGAGAAGCCAAAGAACTTACAAGCATGACCCATGGAGATGAACTAAGTTGGGGGAATTGCTGGAGGAAAGGTGGGTACTGGGGTGGAGGGGGCAAAGGGGGAAAAATTGGGACAACTGTAATAGCATAATCAATAAAATATACTTTAAAATAAAGCACCAAAAAATAAAAATTGAAAACAAGGATAATATGACACTGTTCACATCACCCAGGATTAACGAATATTAACATTTTATAATATTTACATCAGATATTTTTTAACAAAATATTTCTGATATTTTTACTGTTGCTTTTTTTCTCCCATTTCCTCCCCACATACATCAGTATATCCTTCAAGTCCACATTTTACTTTTATTATATACATAGCCATAATTATTTGTGATATATATTGACATCAGTCATATTACAGGATAGTATGTAACTTGCTTTTTTTTTACTCACTACATTTTGTGATATGTGTTGATAAATGTAGCTCTGTTTTCCCATTTTGTTAGGGATAGTCATGGTCATGAAAGTGGTTTTTTGTACATGCCTCCTGTGCACACAGTGTCTTAAAGCTTCTGTATTGAAAAATGTGCCCATTTTCAACTTGACTAGGTTTTGTCAAATTAATCTCCAAAGTTATATCAACTTAGATTCCCTCAATAGTGTATGAGTTTTCTCATTTCTTCACATCCTCTTGGACACTAGATTTTTTAGGGTTCTAATACTCCTTTTTCCAACAAAATATGAGTGTGACATGGTATCTCATTGTTTTGCATTTCCTGCGTTATTAGTCAAGAATTTTTTCTGTTGTTGGCTTTTTTCCAGAGATCTGTACACAATCTGGATACTGATCTTTTGCTTGTGTAAATTTCATATGCCTTCTTCAGTGTGTAGTTTTTAAACTTTGTTTAAGGTATTTAATTGGATAGGTTTAAAATTTTTAATCAGTTACCAGCTTTTTTATATACATTCTGAGTTCCACTTAAGAAACACTTTCATATCCACAGGCATAAGTAAGCTGTATTTGTTTTCTAATAGATTTAATGTGTGGTTCTCACTTTTAGGTGTTCATGAATCTGGGATTTATTTTGTGAATGAAGTGAGGTAGGATGACAGCATCACCCCCTCCCTCACCCCATGGTAGTCATTACTGAGGTTTTGGCTGTAAAACTTCAGATCCAGGCATTCTTAAGCAAGACAATAAAATATCCCTACTTGCCACTTCATTGTAAGGTGAAGAAATGATCCCCACCCCAGCAGGGTTGCACTGGAAACCTGTGTTGTGCAGAAAGAACAGAGGGAGCTGGCTATACTACAGGCACTCAGCTGGCTGCTCTGAAAGGAAGCAGAGAACGGAGTTGCACCAGGGGAAAAACGTATGCTATGTGAGTCTCCCAGCCTCCCTGCTGTGAAAGCTACAGTGCGTGCTAGACAGTAACTTAGAAGAGTAAAAAGAAATGCAAAAAGAAATCTTAGTCCTGTCCAGCCAAGCAGAGGATTGAGACTTTATAAGATATGCCTAAACTTTCCAATCGTAAAGCCGTTAGAAAAGGAAAATATTGGGAAATGAACATAGAGCTTTATCAATTGTCAAATTGTGAATTTCTAAAGATGCTTTCTTTTTTCTCTTTTTTATTTTTTTATAATTTCTTCTTTTATTGTTCTATTAGTTACCTCACTTTCCCCCCGTTGCTCTCCACTGCCTCGCCCACCCCCCTAAAGATGCTTTCTTACCAATATAGAAAACAAAGAAATAAAAAAGATGCCTTGAAGCCTTTTTGAGAATAGAATAAAGATGATACTTATGAAAACTGACTAAAAGAATGAAGCCAAACAGCAGGGTGCTCATATGCTATGTACTCCATTTCACATGGATTAGACAGTATTAGATGCGAGGGTGCAGATAAATTTTCCCACACCCTGCAAATTACTGTGCTTCAGTTCTTGACTGCATTATAAAAATACAGAGGTTTGGGTAACCTTAAAATGATGTTCATTGGTTCATGGTAGATTTTTAAATTTAAATATTGAAATCAATGATAATCGAAGCCAGCCTACTTTCTCTGCAGAATATACCCCCAAAGTAAAATTTGTTTCCCAAATCTTATCTTTTCCACTTTAAGCATTCTAATTGCTTAACGTGGAGGAGTGGACAAAAGTACAAAGAAGTAGGTTTTATATTTGTATGAGGAAGAGAATTCTAACCAGTTCTAGCTGTTTATAATGCGCTGTATAAATATTCACAGGTTCTAGGGATTAGAGGACAAGGACGTGTGTATCTTTGGGGGCCCGTGGTCTACTAAAAGTACTTAAAATACTATATTCTAATGACATTTGTTTTCTACAATAGATTATTAAATGCACCAAACAGAAGGAGGCCCCACCAATCACCACGCAGACCCTCACTCAATCCCCACACCATTGTCCATGTCCATGTCCATGGGTCATGTATATATATTCTTTGGCTGCTCTGTTCTGTATGCTGTACTTTACATTTCCATGACTGTTCTGCAACTACCAATTTATACTTCTTAATCCCTTCACCTTTTCACCTATCCTCCTGACCACGTTCCTATCTGGCAACCATCAAAATGTTCACTATATCTATGACTGTTTCTGTTCTGCTTGTTTGTTTACTTCGTTTTCTTAAAATCAGTTGTTGATAGATATGTATTTATTAGCATTTTATTTCATATTTTTGATCTTCTTAAAGAAAACCCTTTAACATTTCATATAATACTGGTTTGGTGGTGATAAACTCCTGTAGCTTTTTCTTGTCTGGGAAGCTCTTTATCTGCCCTTATATTCTAAATAATAGCTTTGCTGGGCAGAGTAATCTTCGTTGTAATAGCTTTGCTGGGCAGAGTAATCTTCGTTGTAGGTCCTTTTTATCATTTTGAATATTTCTAGCCAATCACTTCTAGCCTAGAAAGTTTCTTTTTGAGAATTCAGCTAAAAGTCTTTGGGGAGCTCCTTTGGGTAACTTAACTGCTCTTTTCTTGCTGCTTTTAAAATTCTCTCTTTGTATTTAACCCTTGGCATTTTAATTATGATGTGACTTGGTGTGCACCCCTTTGGGTTCATCTTTTTTGGGGAGTCTCAACTTCCTGGACTTGTATACCTATTTCCTTCACCAAACTAGGGAAGTTTTCTGTCATTACTTTTTCAAATAGGTTTTCAATTTCTTGTTCTCCTCTCCTTCCGGCACTCCCATGATGCAAATGTTGGTATGCTTGAAGTTGTTCAAGAGGCTCCTTACACTATCCTTTTTTATTTTTTTATTTTTTCTTCTTGCTGTTCTGATTTGTTGTTTTTTGCTTCCTTATGTTCCAAATCACTGACTTGATTCTCGATTTTCTCCACTCTACTGTTTCCCTGTAAATTGTTTTTTGATTTCAAGTAGTGTATCCTTTATTTCTGACTATTTCTTTTTTATGCTGTTGAGGCTCTCACTAAGTTAATCAAGCATCTTTAAAACCAGTGGTTTGAACTCTGCACCTAGTAGATTGCTTGTCTCCATTTTGTTTAGTTCTTTTTCTGGGGTTTTGTTCTCTTCTTTCATTTGGGCCATGTCTCTTTGTCTCCTCATTTTGGCAGTTTCCCTGTGTTTGGTTCTGCCCATTAGGTAGAACTGCTACATCTCCCAGGCATTGTAGGGTCCAGTGGTACAGCCTCCCATATTACCCAAGCTTGGTACTCAAGGTGAACCCACCATTTGGGCTGTGTGTACCCTTGTGTTGTAGTTGAGCCTTGATTGCCCCCACCTGTGCTCTGTTCAGGGTCATACAGCATAAGCTACAAAGTGATCTGCAGATGGCTGCCCCTTGTTTTCAGCTTGAAGGTGCCTATGTGAGGCCAAGCTGTAAACCAATGCCAGCTGTTGTGTGGGGCAACTTAGCAAAAGGTATGGAGCTCCCTAAAGCCAAATGCTACTTGTTATAGAGAATTTAGGAAAATCTGAAGCATTAGGCAAGACAAGCCATTTTTAAAGAAAAGCCACTGGATGGGCCCTAAATGTGGTGGGGAAAAGCCTTATAGAATCACCAGGGTGGGGCAAACAGGTTGAGCCAGGTTGATGGATTCTCAGATACGGTGCCCGCCTGCCAGCTCTGTGGCTCTGTGGGTAGAGGGCTCAGAAAAAGAACAATGGCATTTACCAGCACTTCTGTCTGTGAGAAAGCTGCCCTCCAACTCTCAACCCAATGCCAGACAATTCGGTTCTTCCCCATATGTCTCTGATGCCTTTCAATCTGCTGTCACTGCGCTGGACCTCGCAGTGAATCCGAGTAAGTCTGTGCTTGGGGCATTTAAAAGGAACTGGCAGGGACTCCAGCAGTTTTTGTCTTCCACAGCCTCAATCTCTGCTGGTTTTTCCAGTCAGAAGTTATCTTCCTGGCACTGAAACCCTGGGTTGGGGGGCCTTGTTTGGGCTGGGACTCTTGAGATATCCCTCCTAATTTTTACTCACCACACATGGGTGTGGGACCAGCCTGTTCTGCATCTCTGCCCCTCCTACCAGTCTGTGTGATTTTTTAAATTCCGTAGTTGTAGAACATCTATTCAGGTCAATTTATGATGGTTCTGAATGATGGTTGTTCTAGTTTAGTTTAATTTTGATGTGGTTGTACAAGAAAGTGAGCCGCATTTACCTACGCCATCTTCCATGCTAAGTATTTTTAAGTATCCGTTATGATTTCTTCTTGACACATGGGATGTTTAGAAGTATGTTTTAAGTTTCCCAAAGATATGGGATTTTTCTAGTATCTTTTTGTAATTTTTAAAAAACTAATTGCACTTCGGTAGAGTATGTTTGTAGTTTGTATGATCCTAGTTCTTTCATTTATGCTCTATGTGTGTTTGAAAAAAGTATGTACTCTCCAGTTGCAAGGCACACACCTTCTACGTACGTCCATTGAGATTTTCCAATGTAAACCTTTCCCGATTTTTAGATGATGGATTTCTCACTTTCCCCTTATTTTATCATAGTTTTCTTTTTCTTTTGAAGACTTTTTGAGTCTATCTTACAAGTTTAGAATTGCTATAACTTCCTCTTTCTTTCTTAGAAGACACTTATGATTACACAATGATTAAACTTTCATCACTATCTGTGATTTTTAATCTCTTTTTTTGCTCAAACCCTATTTTGTATTCTGTCTTATGTTATTATAGCTATATGTGCTTTGTTTTGGTTTGTGTTTCCTTAGTTTTTCCATCATCTTATCTTTAACCTTCTACATCTCTGTGTGTGAAGTTTGTCCTTATAAATAGCACATAGCTGCATTTTCTTCCCTTTACTTTTTCGTGTTTCTACATTAGTTTGACAAAATATATCATTAACTTGCACCAGTAGTATTTTTTACATTGACAGGGCTTATTGATTGCTATTGAATTACCTTTTTTTAAATTTTTAATTGAACTTATTGGGGTAACATTGGATAATACAATTATATAGGTTTCAGGAGTAAAATTCTATAAGATATCGTCTGTATATTGTATTGTGTATTCACCACCCAAAGTCAAGTCTCCTTCTGTCATCATTTATCCCTTCTTTACCCTCTTTTAGGTACCCCCAACCCCATTTCCCTCTGGTAATCACTATTGTCTGTGTCTATGGTTTCCTTTTTCCCCTTAATCCCTCCACCTATTTGCCCAGCCCCCTATGCCCAGCCCCTCTGACAGTTATCAGTCTGTTCTCTGTATCTATGAGTCTGCTTCTATTTTGTTAATTTATTTTGTTCATTAAATTCCACATATGAGTGAAATCATATACAATTTATCTTCTCTGACTGGCCTATTTCACTTAGCATAATATTCTCTAGGTCCATCCATGCTGTTGCAAAAGGTAAGATTTTCTTCTGTTTTTACAGCCAAATAGTATTCCATTGTATAAAAATGTACCACAGTTTTTTATCCACTCATCTACTGCTGGGCACTTGGGCTGCTTCCAAATCTTGGCTATTGTAAGTAATGTTGCAGTGAACATAGGGGTGCATATATTCTTTTGAATTAGTGTTTCAGGTTTCTTCAGATATATTCCCAGAAGTGGAATCACTGGCTCATAATATTTCCAGGTAACTCCATGCTTCTTTCCACAGTAGCTGCACCAATCTGCCTTCCAATGAACAGTGCATGAAGGTTCACTTTTATCCATCCTTGCCAGCACTTATTTTTTGTGGATTTATTGATGATGGCCATTCTAACAGGTGTGAGGTGATATTTAATTGAGGTTTTAATTTGAATCTCTTTGATGATTAGTGACCTCGAGCATATTTTCACCCATATTGGCCACCCATATGTCCTCCTTAAAGAGATTGTCTATTCAGGTCCTTTGCCCATTTTTTAAATTGGAATGTTTGGTTTTTTGGTATTGAATTTTATAACTTCTTTATAAATTTTGGATATTAACCCCTTATCAGATGTATTAATGGTGGATATGTTTTCTGACTCAGTGGGTTGTCTTTTCACTTTTGATGATGGTTTTCTTTGCTGTGAAAAAATGTTTTAGTTTGATATAGTCTCATTTGCTTATATTTTGTTACAAGAGGAGTTAATATAATATTGCTATGAGAAATGTCTGAGATTTTATTGTCTATGTTTTCTTCTAGGATTTTTGTGGTTGTGAGCCTAATTTTTAAGTCTCTAATCCATCTTGAGCTTATTCTGGTGTATAGTGTAAAAAGGTGATCTAGTTTCTTTTTTTTCTTCCATTTATCTGTCATATTTTCCCAACACCATTTATTGAATAGACTATCTTTATCCCATTGTATGTCCTTGTCTCCTCTGTCAAATATTAATTAACCATAATGGCATAGGTTTATTTCTTGGCTCTCTATTCTGTTCCATTAATCTATAGTGTGTGTTTATGTCAATACCATGCTGTTTTGATTACTCTGGCCTTCTAGTACAGTTTAATATCAGGTAGCATGATTCTTCCAACTTTATTCTTTTTTCTCAAGGTTGCTGAGGCTATTCAATGTATTTTGGGGTCCATATACAGTTTTGGAATATTTGTTCTAGTTCTGTGAAATACAAAATTGGTATCTTGATAGGAATTGCTTTGAATCTATAGGTTACATTTGATAGTATGGACATTTTAATGATGTTAATTCTTCCTCCTCATGAACACAGTATATACTTCCACTTATTTGTATCTTCTTCAATTTCTCCAGTGTCTTATACTTTTCCAAGTACAAGTGTTTTATCTCCTTAATTAGGTTTATTTCTAGGCAATTTATTTTATTTTAGATACAATTGTAAATGGGATTGTTTTCTTAATTTCCCTTTCTGATAGCTCATTATAGGTGTATAAAAATACAGGTGATTTCTGGATACTTATTTTGTACCTTTCTACTTTACTAAATTCATTTATCAGTTCTAGTAGTTTTTTAGTGGAATCTTTAGATCCTCTATGTACAGTATCATGTCATCTGCAAATAATGACAATTTTACTTCTTCCTTTCCTCTTTCCATGCCTTTCATTTCTTGTCTGTTTGCCATGGCTAAGAATTTTAGTGCTATGTTGAATAAGAGTGGTGAAAGTGAACGTTCCTGTTTTGTTCCTGATCTTAAGGGCCATGCTTTTAATTTTTGCCCATTGAATGTGACTTTACAGTGGGTTTGTCATATATGACCTTTATTATGTTGAGTGATGCTCCCTCCATTCCCACTTTGCTGAGATTTTTTAAATCATAAATTGGTGTTGGATTTTATTAAATTCTTTTTCTGTATCTATTGATATTATCCTGTGATTTTTATCCTTCATTTTGTTTATGTGGTGTATCACATTTATTGATTTGTGGATATTGTACCAAACTTGCATACCAGGAATTAATCCCTCTTCATCATGATGTGTGGCCTTTTTAATATATTATTGGAATCAGTTTCTAATATTTTGTTACGGATTTTAGCATCTGTTCATTAGAGATGTTGGCCTATAATTTTCTTTCTACATAGTGTCTTTATCTGATTTTTGATTTAGGATAATGCTGACTTCGTAAAATGAGCTTGGGAGTCTTCCCTCTTCTTAATTTTTTTGGAATAGTTTCAGAAGGAAAGATGATAGATCTTCTCTGAATGTTTGGTAAAATTCTCTTGTGAAGCTGTTCAGTCCAGGACTTCTGTGTGTTTGGAGTCTTTTGAGTACTGCCTCAATTACACTAGTTGTAATCTGTCTATTTAGATTCTCTGATTCTTTCTGATTCAGTTTCGAAAGATTATGTGTTTTTAGGAATTTCCTCATTTTGTTGTGATTGTGCAATTTCTTGGCATATAGTTGTTTGTAATATTTTCTTACAGTTTCTTATTTCTGCAGTCTGCAGTTACTTCTCTTTCATTTCTGATTTTATTCTCTCTTTTTCTCTCTCTATCTCATCTGATTAAAGATTTGACAATATTATTATCATTTCAAAGAACCAGCTCTTGGTTTCATTGATCTTTTGTATTTATTTTTTTAGACTGTATTGTGTTTATTTCTGTTCTAATTTTTATTATTTTTTTCCTTCTACTCACTTTGGGCTTTGTTTGCTGTTATGTTTTTAGTTCTTATAAATGTAAAGTTATATTATTTATTTGAGGATTTTCTTGTTTCTTGAGATAGACATGTAATGCCATGAATTTTCCTTTTAGGATTGCTTTCACTGTGTCCCATAGATTTTGGGTTGTTGTATTCTCATTTTCATTTGTTTCATGGTATCTTTTGATTTCTGCCTTGATCTCATTATCAACCCATTCATTGTTTAGTAACAAGTTATTTAACCTCCATGTGTTTGTGTGTTTTTCTGGGTTGTGTGTGTGTGTGATTTATTTCTAGTTTCATCTCATTATGGTCAGAGAAGATGCTTGATATGATTTGAGTTTTCTTAGGTTTTGTGAGACTTGTTTTATATCCTAACATGTTGTCTAGCCTAGAAAATGTTCTACATGCACTTGAAAAAATATATATTCTGCTGGTCTGTGGTGAAATGCTCTGAAGACATCAACTAAATTCATCTGATCTAGTGTGTCATTTAAGGCTGCTGTTTCCTTGTTGATTTTCTGTCTGGAAGACTTGTCTAATGATGTCAATGGGGTGTTAAAGCCCCCTACTGTGACTATTACTATCACTTTCTTCCTTTATGTCCATCAAGTATTGCTTTATATATTTAGGTGTCTCTGTGTTTCTATTTTTTGAGTTTATAACTGTTTACTCGGGTTATACCCTCTTGTTGGATTGTTTCTGTTACATGGTGTCCTATGTCTCTTACTATATCCTTTGTTTTAATGTCTATTTTTCAGATATAAGTATGGCTACTCCAGTATTTTTTTTCATTTCCATTTGCATGAAATATCTTTTTCCATCCCTTTAGTCTGTGTGTATCTTTCTGTCTGAGGTGGGTCTCTTGTAGACAGCATATAAATGGGTCTTGTTTTCATATCTGTTCAGCTACCCTATATGTTCTGATTGGAGAATTTAATCCATTTACATTTAAAGGGATTATTGATAAACACATTTATTTTTTATTTTATTCTTTTTATTATGTTCTCTGTTGTTGTTGGTTTTTTTTTTCTTAAAGCAGGCCCTTTAACATTTCTTGTAATAGTAGTTTGGTGGTAATGAACTCCTTAACTTTTTCTTGTCCTGGAAGCTTTTTATTTCTCCCTCAACTTCACTTAATTTTATTTTTATTAATCTTCCCTTAAGGATATTTTCATTTGATTTTATATATAGAGAGGAAGATAGAGAGAGAGATGAGAGATAAATACTAATCAGTTGCCTCCCATATGTGCCTCAACTAGGATTCAAACCCACAACCTAGGTATGTGCCTTGATCAGGGATCAAACCCACAACCATTTGGTGTACAGGATGATGCTCAAATGAACTGAACCACCCAGCAAGGGCATTTCTCCTTCGATTTTAAATGATAGCCTTGCTGGGTGAAGTAGTCTTGGTTGGAGGTACTTGCTTTTCATCACTTTGAATATTCCATGCCAACTCCTTTTGGCCTGAAATGTTTCTGTTGAGAAATCAGCTGACAGTTTTATGTAAGTCCCCTAGTAGGTACCTAAGTGTCTTTTTTTTTGCTGCTTTTAAGTTTTTCTTTTTGTCTTTAACCTCTGCCATTTTAATTATGATGTGTCTTTGGGTTCATCTTGTTTGGGAATCCCTGTGCTACCTGGGCTCATGTGTCTTTTCCCTTCACCACACTTGGGAAGTTTTCCCTCATTATTTCTTCAACTAGGTTCTTGATCCTTTGCTCTCTCTCTTCTCCTTCTGGTACACCTATGATGTGGATGTTGTTACACTTCATGTTGTCCCTTAAACTATTCTCATTTTTAAAACATATGTTTATTTTGTTTATAAAGGGAGGAAGTTAGAGAGAGAGAAAGAGAATGAGAGGGAGAGAGAGGAACTTCAGTGTGAGAGAGAAACATGAATTGGTTGCCTTCCATTTGTGATTCAACCTGGGACTGAACCCACAACTAGGTCTGTGCCCTGACTGGGAATCAAACCCCCAGCCCTTTGGTGTATGGGTTGATGCTCCAAACAACTGAGCCACACCGGCCAGGGCTAAACTATCTTCATTTTTTATTTTTATTTTTATTTCATTCTGCTGCTCTTATTGGGTGGTTTCTGCTACCTTTTCTTTCAAATCTCTGTTCAGTCCTCTGCTTCATTTAACCAACAGTTTACTCTTTCTAGTGTATTGTATATTTCTGTCTGGTTCTTTTTTATTGTTTCTATGTTCCTTTTCATGCTTTTGAAATTCTGACTAATTCCTTCCACATCCTTATAACCATTTTTATTTTTGAACTCTGGTAAATTGTTTGCCTCGCTTTCATATAGCACTTTTGGAGGGGAGATTATTTGCTGTTCTTTTATTTAAGGAATGTTTCTTTGTCTCCCCTTTTGGCTACCTCTTTGTGTTTGTTTCTATGTATTAGGTAGATCTGCTATGTCTTCAAGTCTCATGTAGTAGGTGTCCGGTGGGATCCTGTGAAACAATCTCCTTGATCACCTGAGCTGGGTGATCCAAGAATGTACTTGTGTGAGTTATGTGAGTCCTCCTGCTGTAATTGAGTCTTCGTTGCTATTGGCCCATTTGTGTGTGAGGCCAACCTCAAGCTGGCTGACTGTGAGAACTGATACTGACCACAGTGTATGAGCTTCTGTGCAGGTGCTGACTACAAGAAATGGAATTTGCCTCAGCAACGTCAGGTGCCTACTGAGATCTCTTTTTGGGTATGGTGCTTGTGAAGCCAATTGGATCCTGTTCTGATGTTGTCTGAAACTGGAAATTGGGAATATTGGTTCTAGGGCTTCTTGGGAGGGACTCTGGTACAGGTCAATGTCATATGCTGCCTGTGACTGGTTCTGGGCAACCTGTTTGGAGCTACAAAGCAATCCAGTTTGTGGGTCCCTCTGCTGGGCGTGGGTGTGGCACACTAAGCCCTGCTTCCATCAGCAGTGAGCCTGGGTGCTGGTCAGTAAAAAGCCCAAGGCACCCCAAGATCCACCTCTGCCTGCCTTTGTCTGTTAGCTGCCTGTTAGACTGAGTCACTGAAAGAGCCTCTAGTGGTACTCAAGTTGCATGAGAGGTTCTCATTGAGTCACCAAGTAGGGAAGAGTGGTCTGCAGCAGGTTGCTATGGGCTCAAACTTCGTGCTAGTGCTGGGTCTGAGGCCACTCAGCAAAAGTCTCAGAGTATAGCAAGTCTGGCTGCCACCCTCTGGGAGCCCACATACCTCTGTGGTGGTGGGGTGGCGTGGTGTCTCAGGGAGTCATCAGGGTGAGGCCATCAGACTTTCTCAGGCCCAAACAGACCAAGATTTGAACATGTGAAAGGAGGGCTCTACACTGCCTTAGGCATGCAAGGGAAAAAGCATCCTGCTTCTAGAGCCACACTACTCAGTCTGTCCCAGATTCTGCCGGAACCTCCTGGAGAGGTCAAGCTCAGAAGGAAGGGCTGCCAGATTTTGGGAGGGTGGGGCTGGCAGATCTCCCATGAGAGGAAGTGCCGGTCAGGCTCACAGGAAGGTGGGGGCAATTTCCCCAGCCCCAGAGTCACACGACTCAGTCTGTCCCCAGTTCTGCCAGGAGCCAAAGTTCAGTAGAGCAGGATCGCCACAAACTGGGAGGGTGGGACTAGACGATCCCCCATGAGAGGGAAGCACTGGTTCGGCTTGTGGCAAGTAGTGAGGGGTGGCCTGCACCCCAGAGCCACAGAACTCAGTCTGTCCAGGATTCTGCCCAGACCTCCTGGAGAGCACGCACTTGGCAGGCAGAGCCACCAGGAGTTGAGAGGATGGGGCTGCCTGGAATCTGGACAATGGGCCTAGTGGATCTCCCATGAGGGGAGGCACTTCCCAGGTTCACAGGAAAGTAGGGGAAATGTTCCCCACCCCAAAACCATGCAACACAGTCACTGACACCCCCTGAGTCTTCCAGGACCTCTACACCCTGGCCCAAGCAGCTGACTCCACTGCAGGGCATGAACTTTGCAGGGAGCAGTGACAGGGAGTCCAGAGGGTGGGGCTATTGCCTTCTCCCAGGCTGATGCCATAAGGAGAGTAGTGCTTTACCCAAGAAAGATGGCATCTGCAGTGTGAGAGAGGAACTCAGCACAGGGACACTGGCAGCTGTCCCATCAGCTCTCTCCCCAGAGCCAACAAACCTCAGCCTTTCCTTGCACAAATCTAGTTCACTCTGTGCCAGAGCCCAGTGCGAATGTCTATGAATGAGATTTTGTGCATTGGTCCTTTAAGAAGGTGCCTGTGTCTCAGATTGACTCACATCTCTCCCTGGCAGACAGAAGCCCCGCTGATTTTTCACAGCCAGATGTTATATGGGTGTGTCTTCTTGGCTGTGGTGTTCTGGGCTGGGGCATCTAGCATGAGGTTCAGAACCCACACTTCTTGGGGGCAACCTTTTTAGCTGAGATATCCCTCCAGAGTCTCCACCTCTGCCCATGGGAGTGGGGCAGCAGCCCTTTTTGTATCTCTGCTCGTCCTACCAGTCTTGATGTGGCTGCTTCTGTAAACCCTCAGTTATAAGACCTCAGTTCAGCTAGTCTTCAGTTGGTTATTCAGGTTGATTGTTCTATATTTTAGTTGTAATTCCACTTTGGTCCTGGGAGAAGGTGAGTATAACTTTCACCTCCTCTGCCACCATCTTGGACCCTCTCCTTGGAAGTTTCTTGCTGACCATACTCTGGCTTTGCAGATGTTGCCTGGATTTTTTCCTGACTCAACCTCTCTGTGTCTGGTGCTTCTCAGCTTCAGGAAGCCGTCACTAACATAGTTGCTTCTCTTCCCAACTTTGGAGCCACCCTCGCTGTCATTGCATCACTCGCAATGTGTTTGGTACCCTCAGCCACCCTCCCTCCTTCCTTGCTCCATACCCCTGGAATAATGGCCACCTTCCTTCAGGTGCCATTCTCCAGCCCTGTTTCCCACTGATATTTTCTAATATTGTAGCAAGAAGGTAGCGTGGCAGAATGCCACTTCTGTTCCCTGATGCCCCAGTGGTTGTCACTGGTGTGGGAGAGAGGCAGCCTGAGCCCCAGGTCACCATGGGCTGACTTCCCATATAAGCAAGCTTGCTTGTCAGCTGGGCTGCATGCCACACAGGTCTTTATCTGAGGGAACTGCGCTCTTCTTTCCAGAACAAGCTGGCTGTCACCACCATAGGGGGGACCAGAGTTGGGTGACATTTTCTTTGGAAGCAAGTAAGGCAGGACAGTTCTGGCCCTGACCCAGAGGGGTACAGTTAGAGTCCAGGGGTGGTAGATGTTGAGGTTGTGCCCAGAATAGTGGTTTCTGGAGAAAGCTGGGAGTGCCCAGGCTATCACTGGAGGTCTCTTGGAGTGACTGCACTTGAGACAATAATTAAGCTGATTTTCCAAAACCTTGATCTCCAACTACAAAACCAAAAGTTTAAAAAAATAGTGTCACTTTTTCTCAGTGCCAGTGTCTTTGCCAGAAGCATCTGGTATTGCTGTGGCAACAGAATGAGGACAATGTGTGTAGCTGCATGCACAGTGCTTATCGCTAACGGGATTTGAGAGCCTCTTCTCTGTGTCATCCATGGGCGAGCAGGATCTTCTAATTTTGCAGAAGGCAGGGGTGGAGAGAAAGGGCAGGAGGAGTGAGACTCCAGGCCAAGTGGAAACCCAGTCCCACACATCCAAGTAGGCACCAGATGGAGTTGTTTGTCAGGCTCTGCAATCTGTCACTCATGAGTCCTCTCAACTCAGAGCCTCCATCTCTCTCCTCATTCCCCACCCCTTCCAAAATGACTTACCCAATGCAAATTGTGTCACTTTTCTGCTTCAAATCTACTAATCTTTTCCTTTTGCCTACAAAGAAAATTACTAACCTTGCTGCTTAGTATGCAAGGCCCTTCTTATTTTGGTTCCAACCTACTTCATGACACCACCTCTGCTCCTCCCCTAAGGCACCAGCCCAGCGCCCCAGCCTTGCTCCTCTGAGTGGAACTTCACTTCTCGTCCCTGTTGGTGAATGAGGACCATCCTGCGGGTGCTACGCTCGGCCCCGCGCAGCAGTGGTTTGTGTCTCTTCACTGTCCTGCCTTTCCTGCTGGATTCTGAGTTGAGGACGGGCTTGAGTGTTCCTGGGACCTTACACAGTGGCCCACAAGGGATGTGGTGGCACTGCAGGTTTTGTGCCCTCGAGGCAGGTCAGCAGTAGGCGAGGACACACTGAACACCAGGGTGACTAAGGATGGCTGTGGCCTCTAGGGGAAGCTGAAGTGGATTACCTATTCCCCAAACGCGTGAGCAGAGGAGCCCGTCTCGCCTTGTAGCCTACAGGCTGCTCCCTGTGCTCCCACACCAACGCTCTCAGGGTTAGTTCCCAAGATGGCCATGGCCTGGCACCCTGCAGCCACACACACAGCATCATTTTGCATTCAATACTGTATTCACCTCTCTGTTCGTTACCTCCTGCTCACCCATCAAAACTCAAACAACATGAAGGCTTCTGTGACAGTTCTCATGTGAGGTTTTTCTAGCCTCCCCTCCCCACTAAACATAGTTTCTCTATCTTGGGATTCCTACAGCATTTGGGGGGCCCTTTATTTTTGGAGGAGTAAAAGATCTCAAGATTCCAGGTTACCCCAGATGACACCGTCACTTTCTGGGGAACAGGGTCTCTGGAAGTCATGCATGCAGCTCACATATGTGATTTTTTTCAAAGTGGACACTTCGGGCAGGACTTCCTTTGTGGGGGCCTTAGAGCCTGCCAGGATGTAGCATGTTCACCTCAGAAGCAAGAACCCCCTTCAATCTTCCAAGAAAAAGCTGATGGTGTCTCAGAGCTGGCACTGGGCCTGGAAAGTAGCCAGGAATGGAGGCAGGCCCACTCATGTCCCCCCTCTTCTCCTGGAGCTCCCCAGCTTCTCTAACTAGACTTCTTGGCCCCTCTGGGCACATCTGCTTCATTCCTCCCTCCCCTCACCCTGGCTCCCTCCTAACAGCAGCTCCAGGTCAACGAGGAGGCGACTTTCTTGTTGTTTAGTGCCCTGCTGCTATGGAACTGTTCTCAGGTGGTCAACTGCCACCACCCCCAACCATACACGACTCAGAAGAGCAGGTCACAGAACCCCTGTCGGTGAGGGAGGCCACAGAGGTTCTGGTTAACACCCCTGCCCTTTGGTCTGGGCAGCTGTTGGGAGCCGGCAGAGGGGTGTGGAGCCCCCTGGTGGACCTTCGAGGCAGAGCTGCCTTGGTTACCTCAGCTGTTCCTACCTACACCCAGGTGCTGGGCCTCATCCCAGGCCTGTGAGTTTTTCAGGCCCACAGCTGATTCTTATAGCTGGTCACGTTGGAGAACACGGCTTGCCTCACTCTTCCCATTCTGAGTGGCTGTGAGAGGACAGGACTCGGAGCCTGGGATACCGCAGGGAACTTACGTGGCTCTCTCT
Organism: Furipterus horrens; assembly: GCF_987537825.1. NCBI lineage: Eukaryota > Metazoa > Chordata > Mammalia > Chiroptera > Furipteridae > Furipterus > Furipterus horrens. The sequence continues at coordinate 150,055,748 of NW_028327172.1, read as the reverse complement.
CTCCCTTCAAAGCCCTATTTGTAACAGGAACTTATGTTAAGATATAGATGGAAGGGCAAAAGTTTGAAAAGGCTATATTATGGGAACAAAAAGAGCAGGAGTTCGAGGACTAGAGGAGGTGGCTTGGTACATGAGGGGAATGGGAGGCACCGTCTCCGTCTCTGCCACTGGAGGCCACCCTATGTCACAGTCAACTGCTGGGGTAGGGGTTCCCCTCAAAGGGAACGGCTTTGCTTATAAAACATGATACAACCAGCAGAGCTCCGTGGCCCTGCGGACCCATGTGTCGGTCACTCTCGGTTATGGGGGTCCACTCTGTGCAATGTAGGTTGGTTAGCAGCACCCCTCGCCTCTGCCCATGAGGTGCCAGCAGTGCCCCCACTGCTCCTGGTTATGACAACCAAAAATGTCTCCAGACATCCCTAAATGTCTTCTGGGGGCAAAATGGTCTGTGGTGGAGGCCCATGGAGATAGACTTCCTGGTGGCCAGGAGGCAGAGGGTCGGCTCTGTGGGGAAGCTGTGCATCAGAAGGGAGAACACCTCGGGCTCTGCAAGGTCCTGGCCTTTCTTGCAGTGCTGATAGCTGAGAGCACTTCAAAAAAGATGCTGTGGCCAAACGTTTCCATCTTCTTTGGGAGCATTCGACCCTTTGTTATGGATGAAAATTCCACACACCTCCCCTGCATCCCCATATGGCTTTGGGGGACAATAAGGGTTACCCACACTCTGAGGCAATGTCTTTGCATTCACTCATCAGGCAAAATGTGTCTGCAGGGAAATAGGTCCAGTTAGAGGTGTTGGCAGGAGCTGCACAGCAGAGCCCTGTAGGCCATAGTAAAGGGTTTGGATATTATTTAACTGCACCTGGAATGATCTGTTGAATCTAACAGGTGAAAATGTAACTGGGTTACATAGAAACTTATTGTTGGATCCAAAATATCAATTGCACAAGGCCAGGACAGGGGCATGTGGCATCTTTCTTTACCCAGGTGTTTATAACTGTGAGCTCCTTCATCCCTGCAGTAGATGGCAATACATCCTCCAGAAATTCCACAACTAGAAATGAAACAATAGCAAATTCATGGGGATCAGAGCGAACTGTATGGTAGGCAGGGCAGAAGGCTGCCTGCGTGGACTAGAATTTTTGCCTATGGGATTTATTTCCCAGGGAATTCCGCCTTGCTTCTTGTCTTAGTCAGCAGGGGCTGCTGTAACCAATGCTACGGACTCGGTGGCTTAAGCAGCACATTTATTTCTCACAGTTCTGGAGTCTGGATGTCTGAGATCAAGGTGCCAGCAGAAGTGGGTTCTAGCAAGAGCCCTCTTCTGGCTTGCAGGTGCCACCATCTCAGGTTTGTCTTCCCATGGTGTTCATTCCACCATGAGGGCATCATCCCTCAGCTAACCTGCATTACTTCCTCAAGGCCCCTCCTCCAAATACAATCACATTGGGGACTGGGGTGTCATTATATGAACGGGAGGGGGTGCATAGACATTATCATTTAGTCTATGCAGTTTTGCCCTCTGACATCTGGAATTCCACCCCTGGATGCATACCCATTTGATTAAATGCTATCTTCTTCATATAGCCCTAATGTGCTTGGAAGGGAACATTAATTTTCCACTGCCTCAGTTTATCATTACTTTCCCCCAAAATGGGAGGTGACAATTCTGAGATGGAGGCCTTGAGATGAGGAACATGCCACCTGCCTCATATTTGCATCCAGGGCTGCAGCTGCATACTGCAGGCGAGTTGTGCATTGTTACAGCTGTGGCAAAAGGGAAATGAAGGAACTTGAGAGATTTAGTGAAGAGCAGGGCTTCCAATAGTCTCCCAGAGAAGTTCCAGAAATAACCACTAAGTGGCAGCAAGTGAACAGTTAGTTGTTCCTAAAACCCTGCAGAATCTTAAGGAAATCTTAAGTCCTTTAGCTCTGGATGATGCGAGTGGTAGGTACAATGTGAGCCCCCTACTCCACTCCACCAACCTGTGTCTCCACAGAAAAGCGTGGTCCTTCATGGTTTGTAGCAGGTTCTGCTATGGTCCCCTTTGGGTGCATTATAGATGTTAAAACCTGTAACACAAACAAATCAACCTCCACCTATCACATAATTCTCTTTATCCATCCATATTTCCCCCATATTCACCTTATATTATATCTTATTCTTACACAACTTTCCATCATTTCCCACACACACAAAACCACCACCACATATTTAATAATATATATCTCTATCCCACAAACCCAACCAAAACATCACCAATCACTTTCCCCACCCACCCACCATATCCCCTTTTAAAACTGAAATATTCATATCTCCCCACACCTATACATCTCCACTTTTCCATCTTCTTTGTCCAGGTCGTGTAAGGTGTGTCAGACCTGGCAGGGTCCCTTCCACTGTGTGACTGCTCACTTGTGGAAATAATGTTGATTGCAATCACCACACAATGATCTATTTATTCCTGCAAGTTTTCTTCCCTGACTTCATTTCCAGGTGAATGAACTCTTTCTTTTGAGTAAAATACAACCTTTTGGCTTGGCTTACTGGAGCTGATGTCAGGGTAAGAAGTGCTTCTCATGGTTCAGGAAGTGGACAGACCCATCTGCTTCAGGAAGAGCAGGGACTATGCCAGAAGGCCCTTTTCTGGCTGAGAGGAGCCCAGGGATGTGGAGGAAAGGGGTGCTGAGGCCCCAGACTCAGGGATCAGAGCATGTAGTCCAGGGAGCACAAAATCAGAAAGGGGGAAAGACCCAAGAGACTGAATAGGTCAGAAACAAACTTCATCTTTCTTATGAATCTAAGGAATCTCAGGTGTCTGGTCTGCAATCTCAGATCTAATCCAACAATGCCTTCCCGGACAGACCAGCAGGGCTGGTGCTCGCAGGCACTGTGGGTCACGTGTTCCCACTCCTTGCAAAGGTATGTTGACTGGTAAAGGCGTGGGATTGGTCCCTATGGCCCTTGATCAATAGGAAAGGGACTTAATTTATTTGTTTAATATGGAATCTTTGTAGGTAAAGCCTTTAAAGAAGGCCAAAGATGGGGATGAAAAATGTGCGCTGTGCGTCGCAATATGGAGGCATTTGTGCCACTAGGGGGAGCCATTGCAGAGCATGGCGGGAGCTGGCGCCAGCGACCCTCTTGCCTCCAGGTCATCAGGGTGAGCGAGCCTTTGGGCTAGAACGTGGCTCTGGAGCTGGATGGCCATGAGCCCTGGCAGGGTCTGGGATTCTCTCCTCAAAGTGCTCTTGTAGTCACTTTATTCCTCAAGAGAGATCATCAGTGTGCACAGTTGCCTGTGGCCCACAGTGTATTTTCCTGGACAGGTCACCTAGTTGCTTTTGCAAAATTACCTTTTGAATATTCAGTAGAAGCAGTCTGCATTCCTTTGCTGCCTCCCAACAAAGCTCCTGGTGGCTCTTATATGCCTTTGCATTTAGGGAGCCAGGTGGAAGCTAGTTCCACCCCCAGGGCAGGCAGTCAGGGAAAGGCCAGGATTTGTCTTGAATCTGGCTGCGGGGAGGGAGGAGAGTAGTAGCCACACCTGCTCTTGGAGCACGCTGGAGTACCTGCTTTTCCCATGCGTCTTTGCCCCTGGCACAGGCTCAGGGATGGGTGGCAGCTCCACCCCTCACCACCGGAGGGGTCTGGTTGGGGTGATTTCGGTGCACTTTCTCCCAAGCCTGAAAACGACACCTCACAAAAGGACCCTGCTTCTTAGCTTGGCTTTGCCCAAGTCTCTGTAACTCTTTGCTGTACTTTGGAAAGAATTCTGGTCACAAGCAGCATTATGAGAAAAGCAGCCTCTTCAAAGCTTTTCTCTATTAAAAGTTCCGGATCAGACCTGCAAGGGCCAAATGCCACCACCTCCATTAAGCGATCCCCCTCGCCTGGCTCCTTTGCCAGCCTGTGTTTGTGCCACCCCCTCCCCACTAGGCCAGAGCCTCTTTAGGGTGGGAACAGTGTCCAGTCACCATTGCAGCAGTGACGACGACAGCCATCCTAACTGACCTTAATTGAGTTTTTGGTAGGTGTCAGGCTCTGTCTTAGAAATTTCCTGTACATCTCATTTAATCCTCCCATCCATCCTACGAGGAAGGTTTCATTGTTCTCTGTTAACTGAAAACGAGGCAAGCTCAAGGTAGCGCCACCAGCAGGCAGCACTGATTATGGACTGTTGATGAATTTGAGAAGGCCCCACAATTTATTTCTAAGAATCTGTTTCAGATATAATAATTGGTTAGTTTAATGATGAAGTTAAAAGGTAATGTAGTGAGAGTCTGCTAATAGTATTTCAACAAAATCTAAAAACCCAGCAGTTAATACTATCTAATATCACCCACCTGAGCTGCTAAAAGAACGGAAGTGCCTTTTTGTTAAGTGTTGTCCCAGGCAGCTGATTCAGTTCCTCCAATTAGGGTGGCTTCCCCTTCAGTTTCCTGAGGAGCAGGCAGCAGCACATTGCTGGGTCTCCAGCAGGGTCCATGCTGAGTTTTCTCTCCCCTAGTGAACCTATTTTTTCCTTCATTACATGGGCTGAAGTTGACCATCAGCTGTATGTCCTGCCAGAGCTCTGGGAAGTCTGAGGTTATACTGAAAGTATGAGCCACAATCTGTTTAGCTGTTTACTAAGAAGTCTAACTGTCCATAAGCAGGAGCACATTTACTGGCATGAATTAGCTAGCTATTATGTATCCTTTGACATAATGCAGCTGTTGAGTCCATTGTGGGACATGATTGAAATGTTGGAACCTTTTATACCTAAAAGGAATAATAAGATAACTTTCCTGAGCACTACTAAAATGTGCTTATAATTACTATAATGAGTAGAGACACAATAAAGCATTTCTGGTGAAGGCACGCCACTCAGCAAGCCCAAAGGTTACAAACCAACAACTGGGTGGTATAGTAATAAGAAAATTTGCATTTTACATGAAACCACCAAATTAAATATTTTGGAGGCAAAGAATAATGACAAGTGAGTTCCTGAGATTGTTCTTGTAGTCAATTCATAATCTTGGTATTATTTTCATTAACTTTTATTTCTATTTTAAAAAGGGAAAACAGAGTGTAATGTTAGCATATTTCCCTCTAGACCAATATTTTTTTTTTTAAATTGAGAACTCAAAAATAATTCCCAGTGATAAAAGACATTTTATTTCTACTTTACTTCTACTGGAATTCAAACAGGAAAGAGAAGGTAGGAGGAGCCCCTCTGGTAAGTGAAGGAGGAAACTGTGCCCAGGTTTGCTTTCTGTTAGCCAAACCTTGACAAGCCACAGGGAAGGGAGAAGTGAGACAGCAGGTAACATCAGAAGGCACCATACGTGCATTGAGAACTCATCAGGAGCCACCCCAGAATTTTCAGAGAAACAGAGCTTTCAGAATACCAGTTTGTGGCTGGTTACATGTTATTTATAATGCCCTCAAAGCCCAAACCATTTAACTTGGTAATTGTTACATTCTGTTCTTTGACTAGGAAATAGCTATAGTGACAAGGTACAAAAAATAATAAGCATGCAGCCCTTTATTTAGTTTGCAAAGTCTCTGCTTATAGTTCTGTATATTACATGACTGTGTTATACAAATACAGTTATTTACAAAAACACTCTAGCTGTGCAAACTTGTTGCTTTTTAAAAATGTATATAGTCCCATTTCAACCCATCCCAATATATATTTTGAAAGCATGCATAAAAACTAACTTTGGTGTGGGAAAACTACTCTCTGTGCTGTCACATTCAGTATTTTTATGTCTATTTATATATTTACAAAAGTTTATCAGTTTATAGAACAGTACAGAAGTGTACACTTTAAAATTCACAATATTGTAGTGTGGGTTGCCAGGTCCAAAATACAAAGGAAGGGGGTTACGAATTGCAATGAAAACAACAAGAGAATCCCAATATATTAAAAAAAAAAAGAGAGAGCAATGAAAAGAAAACTAGCTCGTTTGGGCTGGCAAATTACTATACACAATTTTCATGGTAGTGCAACTGGTTTGATAAATTGCTTTCTACATGTGCCCCTGGGGTGGCCGGTGCAGAAGTTCATTGGCTTATTGTCTAGCATACTACTTTCAAATGTACAATGCTATAGTATCAAAATGTTTTGGCAAAAAAGATCTTGAAAGGAACCATGAAGTTTTGACAAAAATAGAAATCTGTAATAAAGCTAAATAACACTAAAATAAAAGGAAATATTATAGTATCTGTTTTACAATTTGTATAGTCACACATGTGTATTTCTCTGTTCACGTCTAGTCTCCATAATGAAAAATATTTTTATACAAAACATACTAAAATTTTGGAATCATACATGTTTTACATGCTGAATACACTTTTCCCTGCCTCACACACACTCTTCGCTCTCGCCACACTCTCCTGTAACACATGCTCACTTCATTTATAGGAACTGAATAGACAGTGAACACTGTGTAATTACAACAGCAACAAAGTAAATGAACAAACCAACAAACAAGCTTTACTGAAATCTAGCATTAAGTCTCAAACAGTACAGCAAACTGTTACATTCTCTGTTGAAAACAGTTGTTAAGGACTATTAAAATTTTTATGAATTCTTAAATGAAACTCCAACCTTTTCCTAATAGGATTTGGCCTTTAAGAGGTTTCCTTTGCTGTGGATGGGGTAGCTTTGCTTGAACTTCCATTCTGTGCCTTGTAGCTGGTGAGGCTAGGAGTATGGATGGTCCTGATGCTCTTGGCACCTTGATTCAGTGAAGTGGGGGAGGCAGGGGAGGGGGAGGAGGAGGAGCAGGAAGGAGGGGCAGCTCGGCCGTTTGGAGTCTGCAGTGAGAATGAAAGATGGTGACCTTTACCTGTGTGAGTGGGGCTCTGAAACTTTAAGGAGCCATTAGAGACGGAGGGGATGAGGGAGGCAGAGGGAGCAGATCGTCCTGTTGGGGGGCTGAGAGGGTTAGAAGTAACCGATGGTTTAGAAGCAGGTGGATTAGGGGAGTTAGAGCTGTCACCACTAGCAGAGGGCAGAGAACCGCTTTTCCCAGAGCTGGGAGAAAGGGCTGGAATCTTAGAAGCAGGTAAGGAGGGGAAAGTAGGCTTACAGTCCCCACCAGCTTTCTTAGCACTTCCATTAGCCTGCAAATAAAGATGGTGGGAGACAGTTTGTCAGAAAGCCGGTAATATCATCATTCCACAGGGTCTGGCAACACAGCCCTTCTGAGAATAATTAAATAAAAGATACCAAAACAAACCAAATCAGTGCAAGGCCTGAGCTAAGTCTTGTTGTGCTGTACTGGACCTAGTAGATACCCCCAAAGTACAGAGCAAAGGATGTGCAAAACAGAGAAAAGGAAGACTATTTCCAGGTACTGGGTCAGCCATGCGTCTGGGTTATTATTGGGGTGGGGGTGGGGCATGTGACGGAGAGTTAATGTGCCTCTAATGCAATGCAGTCAACACATATGTTAGTACGAGTGACTTTCAGTACAGTTCAACATCAGATTTGTCTGGCTCGGTTTCTCAAGGTGTTCTGATGAACCACTACATTCACCAAAGAAAAGCCAACTGGTGTGGCAGCTTGTGTTAATGGTTAAACTTTGGAGTCACACAGCAAAAGATGTTTTATTGCAAGCATGCAAAAGCGTGGTGAAAAGTTCAACAAAGGTTTTTAGACTTTCTGCATGCCCCCAGATCCAGGAAGTCTACATAAACCATAGCTTACACAGAAAACACAGTATTTGGTATAAACTAAGTCAGTGACTTGCTTCTTAACTGTAAGAGTGTCCATCCAAAATTGGGTTTAAGGTAAAACTACCTGACGATACTGGCGGGGATCCTGCAGTTTGGTCTTGCCAGGTTTGTCCAGGCTTCCGGGTCTATTCTTGGAGCTCATGGGGACTGGCATCCTGCTCGTCTGTGGGGCCCCACTGGAGGCCTGTGGGGAAGAACAGCGAAGGGGGAAAAGAAGCACGTGAGTGTGTCATCAGCGAGGCTGCCCCACTGTGTGCAGAGAAGCTCAATGTGAGAAACCACAGCCCTCCATGCAGGACAGATCTAGGACACAGACATCAGAAGACACCACTGGGGTTAATTCCAAGAATCAAACAGAATAAACTGCTGCACTACTGATCAAACGGATTTTAATGTATCAGAGCAATCATTTCAACAGCAAATGGATGACCCAGCATCCTTGCGTTTACCCAACACCAATCAGCAACAGAGGTAAAACAGAATCAATTAGCTGTTAGACACCTAGTTGTTGTTTTGAGGGTGAGGGAGACAGTGTGAGAGAAAGGTTTCAAGGCGAACAGATAAAAAATTAAAAAATGAGCCACCTGAAAGGAAGCAAGTAAATCACAAGACACCTTTTGCTAATGGTGATTATGGCAGGTTTAAGAAAGCAGCTGGGTCTTTTCATTTTCTGTCAGACCAAGGTACCTTACGTGAAGCTGAAGGTATTGATGAGGGGAGCTCTAGGGCAGTGGGAGCTTCTTCCAGAACTAGCAAGGATCGGGGAGAGGCCTCCCGGGCTATGTGGGATGAGCTTGCAACAGAATCTCTGTTGAAAGAACATGAGGTGTCAACTAGGGCTTTTGGACTCATTTCACTGATCGTATTTTCAAGCTGTTTGATGGTCTGCTCCAGGCTGTCCAATGTTCTGTAGGTATTTTTTCTAATTTCATCAGTTCTTGAAATGGGAGATGTGTTCTCTAGGCTGGGCTGCTCTTGTCTCTTGAGCCTATTTTGGGGAGTGTCTTCCAGTTGAGAAGACCTAGTAATTTCGAATCGCTTGGCTTCTTTGTGCTGTTTCAAAGTGCCATCCTCTTCCTCCTCTTCGTAGACAACCACCTGCAAAGTCTTCTTCCCCGTTTTGGTTCCTGTGCGAATTGCCTGAGTGAGTGCGGCAAGTTGCTTTTTAGGGAATTTGAACTTAAACTTTTTCTTGGGGCTTTCAAATTGGTCATACGTCATATCACATTTGCTTTCTGAACTTGGAGAATCTGCTTGGCTGCACATGGTCAGCCCGGTCTCATCCGTTTCCTGTCCTCCTGATGCTCTGGTGTCTCTTAAGAGGAGGTGTGGCTGTAGTCTACTCCCAGCCTGCAGTCCTGACCTGGGGCTGCCTGACACAACCTTATGAGACTTTTGGGAGGTGTTATTCTGGACCAAAGCATCTCCATTTTCTTCCTCTTCCTCCTCCTCTATCTTTTCCTCTGTCATCATTTTCTCTAATTCCTCATCACATTCCTCAAATATGGTTGAAAGTCTCTTATATGCAGACCGGATGTCCATGGGTTCGTCAAAAATGATGATGACTGGTTTCTTGTCCAGGCACACGACTGGCTCTTCATTTTCAATCCCTTTTTGTCGGGAGGTCATCTCTTTTTTGGCATCAATATTTACCGTCTGTACATCCTCTCCCTTTTTGCTCACTATGTCACGGACCTCCCCGCTGGAAAGAACCTGGACCGCAGTTCTGGTAATCATGAAGGCAATGTTGTCTGTGGGTGCATTCTCGTCAGTGGGAGAACTTAGGCTTGATTCTCTGTCTTCATTAGGCTTCACACTAGCATGCCAAGCCCCCCTGTGTCTTAGCACAACTTGGCCACACTCTGTCACAGGAGCCTCTTGATCTTGACTTCTGACATCACAAATACTCACTTCAGTTGATCTAGTGGGAGAGAGTAGGTGACCCTTATCTATATTTTCTTGATCTTGTTGATTCATCTCTTTTGTCTTTGCATAATTAATCTTTTGACTCTCAGTGTCAGATGTAGGGTCCTCCAATCCCGAGCTTTTAGGCCCTTTGCTCATTTCAGCTTCTTGTGAACTAATGCGAGGGAAACTGGAATTGGCCACAGACACAATTTTCTGGGAATAGTTCCTGCTGTCTCTAAGTAAACTCTTATTGGATATGGGATTTTCCTTCATGAAGATGTCAGTTTTATAGTCTGATGTTCTTGATGCATCAGAAATACTATCCTCCATTCCTCTTTCCCACATAGGATGGTCACCAGGTGTAAGAGCCCCTGCAGTAACCTGAGAGAGGGTGGAGGAGGGAAACCACATGCATTAATCAGAAATGGATCTGCAAAGGAAAGTCGTTAATCTGCATGGTGTCAGTTGGAACACAGATCTTGGAACTCACCTTTCGGGATTCCATTTGGGAGCCATTTTCATATTCAACCTCAGATTTCCGTACGTCTTCAAGGAAAAATTCCAAGTTCTGGTAGAATAGTGTAGGACATGTTACTCCACAAAACCACATCCTCCCCAAAGTGGACTATAACTAAATCGTTCCTTTAATTATACTTCCAAAACATGCGTGCCAAGCACATTTGCCACACACCAGTCCAAAGCCTAGAGCTCTGTTTACCTGGGGCTGTTTTGTTTGCCCACTTCCAAAAATGCCCCATGTTTGCACAAGATGAAAATCTCAATGAGCAAAATATTTCAAGAATTTCAAATTTGGTCGAGGAGGAGTTAAGAGAATAAAGGGAGTGATTTTGTATGAACATGTCCTCTTTTCCACATCTGATCATGAGCTTTGCAGAAGCTAAAACTAGAATGGCATGGCATTGCAGAAAGCACAATATGTCAGCAAGCAGAAGTCTGATTCTAATCCAGATCTGCCACTTTACTGTGCTGCTTTAGGCCAGTCACTCTACTTCTCTGGGCCTCAGTTTTCTTGCTTATAAACTGAGGCACTAGACCAGGAGATTGTTCACGTCCCTTCTAGCTAGTTATTGCACTCCTATCAGTTTTGGTTATTAAAAGTGTCCTACAAGGATGTCTGCGCATTGGCTGGGTGTGGTACTTTGAGATGAAAAAATTTTTTCATTCTTTTTGAAATAACAGATTGAAATATACTTGCAGTTTGTACTTGCACTTGCCAAGGAAAGTGTCAAAATAGCCTTCAAACTAATTATACCGAAAAGATCAAATTCAAATTCAGTGTCATAATGCTGCTAAAATATCACCTAAACATTTAGAAAACAGATATTTGATGCTAAAGTGATGACCGGAACATCACAATTCAGATTTTATTCTCTATGTTCTCTGATTCAGAGCAAAGGTACACTTCTGAGGCTCTCACCAAGAGTCAGAACCTCAGAGCCCAGCAGGGAGGATCAGGAATGGAGAGGGCTCCCAGGGGAAGCAGGCCCTTTCCCTCATGGCTGTGTCGGAGCTGGGGGCCCTGTCACAACACTAATGCTAGCCAAGCCCTGTCATTTTCAGGGCACTGCTGTCCTTTCTTCTTGCTGCAGAAGCCCAAGAGGAAGAGGTGGTTTTAGCAGGATGGTACACAACCCTGAGAAGGCAGCTTGGTTTACAGCAATGACAACATAACGAAGCACAATAACACAGGTGCCGCCAGAGTCACCCCAGAGCAATCCTACCACCCTGGTTAATAATGGAAAGGATGTTCACACACATTTAAAGAATAACACACAAACCACAAAGTCACTATTAATCACACGAAAGATCGCACAAGATACGAGGTGCATTAACTAGCCAACCCCGCCAGTTTAACTTCCCCTCACCTTCTCGAGGCCCCCAGACACGTGCAATGAGTCAGCTGCTGCAGCTGAACAACATAGTATCTTCATGGGATTTTAACTTTAGGTTATCAAACAACTAAAACACTAAGTGAAAGGTTTGAAGAAGAAAAATAAGTGTGGTTTGGGCCTAAGGTTTCCATTCCAATTATGGAGTAAGCATAGTAGGACCTGAGTGGGAATTTATCCTCAAGTCCGGGAAGGAACTGGCATGTAATCCAACAGAGACACCTGCACAGCCGATGTCCTGCTGGCCCCGTGTGCCGGGGGCTGGGGCAGGGAGGCCTGGCATCTGTTCTCACTGATGAGGGCCCAGGTCATGCCTGCCATTAGATATTTGGAATGCCACCATGTGAGACATGTGTTTTAAAACAGCTCTAGTATCAGAATACTCCAATGAAAGTCACTAAGATAAAGATGTCGGGTGTAGATTTCACATGGCCTACCATTTTTATCACTGGGCTAGAAAAAAGAATGTATCAAATCAAGTGCATTAACTTTATTCAGAGCAACTTGATAACAATTATCATGTAATCTCACAATTATTTTAGATAGTCAAGACTGCATGAAAGGTAATTAAGCCTCATTAATATCTATTTATGGGCCCTGAGATTTAGATTGTTCAGACAACTGGTGAAGCAGGCTCAATATGCATACAGACAATAAACCAAAATTAGAGACACAATTATAGGAAAAGGATAGAAAAGTCAAGTACTAGGCTAATGCTTCATGATGACAGGAGAAATATTTTAAGAAAACATTCGATTTATAGAAAAGTAGATGAATAGCCCAGGAAGAGGTTAAATAATGAGAATGATTTGGGAACAAGTCTGATGCTCACATTGTATATAATACTCAAATACAAGTCTGATACTGATATTACAAGTAGATCAGCCTACTGAGTATAATTATCCAGAATAAGTGCCTGTGATTAAACCCAATTTTGGGCACTCAATACACACCTGCTTATTATTATTTGATGGACCCTTGATTAAGATAAAAGAAATTGATGGGAAATGGATTTCCAATCACTAGGCAAAAATCTCATGCAACTTTGTAGCCAGTTAGCAAAATTCTACAGTGATTGTCTCTGGAAGGGTCTTTGAGAAGTTTCCAGTTTCCAGTGTTTTAGAAAATGGTCACATTGGCCCGAATATGCCATGTTACTCAAACCTGCTAGGGCCTTCCATGATCTGCTTTTAATGAGGCCACCTAAGGCAATTCCGGAGACTGAAAAAGCAATATATTTCCAATGTAATGTCATGGACTTAATTAGTAGGAGGTTTTCTTCATGAGAAAGATCTATCAACGATAATCTCATAATCTCCCATGGTATACTGAGAGATCTCACGTCGCCTGGTTAATGGCTTCATGTGTCAGTCACGTGGCAGACTCATTTTACACGGGGCTCTGTGGTGGCTGTGAGCCAGGGAGGGGCAGGTCGGAGTCCTTCAAACCACCTCTCGGCCGGGAGCTAGAAGCCTCAAGACTGCATCTTTTGAAGGGTTGTATTAGGATAACTTCCGACTGTGTGATTCTTTAGCTCCCTCACTGGGCTTACTTACACATGGACTGATGTACCCATTTGGAGTAGCAATTGAGCTAGCAGATATGTTTGACTTTATTAAAGGGAAGCTAGAACCTCTGAATTCTGAAATATTAAGTTCTGGTGAAAAAAGCCAGGGCTTGAGTTGGTCACAATACGCTTTCCATCCTGAAATTTAGACAGAGGTTTTGTTCAAATCCAATGGCTCTGTATCCAAAAATCATAAAAGCTCTAGGTTTAACTTAATGTTGAAGTTCCAACTCTCAGGCTCATGTCCTTTCTCTAAAATACTGAGGTAACGACAATGAACTTTGTTCTGGAGCCTGAATATCTGTTCTGAGGCCATTTGAAATCCACAAAGTGTATCAGCACTAAAACTATACTGAACATATTCTCTTGGAAGGTATACTTTGAGAATTTGTAATACTAAAGAAAATTGCTTGGCATCTTTAAATATATGTACGAATACATATGTGTATGCTTTCCTGAGGATCCGGCTGTGGCTGGTGGTGGGTATACAGCTCTGCCCTGGGTTTTCTTCCTGGAATCTAAGGCTTTCACTTATTTTTAACATAGATGTTTCTGGTCCAGGAGACACAAAAAAGTGCTATATACTTGATTGGTGTTTCTTCCATTTTTTTGGTAAGAATCACTCTAGAACATTGTGACAGGTGTATATTCTTTAGTTTGGGAAGATAATGGCTCAATTATGCACATACAATTGTACATTGTGCACAAGGAACAACACGTTCTGCTCAGAAGGCCTCAGCCAGTCGTCTCTGAACTAAACCCAAAGCTGTGTCTCTATTAGGTTTTTCTTTTAAGGTGAGAGGAAAAGGAGAAGGCACAGGAGAACAAGCGCAGGAGTGGTGTTAGCATCAGAGCCAGGAAAGAAGGGCTGTCTGGCTGTGTGGCAAACGTGTAATTGCCACGTTACCTTCTTCTCCTTGGGTGGGACTGTGGCCCCCGGCCTATTGTCTTTAACGTGACTGTCAGCCCGGGGCGGCTCAGCATGACTGTTTGAATTTACATCCATAAAGGAACACTTCTGGAATGCCTAAGGAATTAAAATACTGAGGTTAATAGGATTCCAAGGGTAGGGAAAAAGGAGGGGACAGTCAGGGAGCCAGTCCAGCGGTGTGGAGACCCCAGCTTGTTCCTGCATGCAGGCCACACCAGGGCCAGGGAGGCGGTGCCTGACAACCTGCTCCCCTCTTGGCCTCAGGCCTACAGAGCTGGGGGTGGGGTGGAGCTTGGGGCAAAGGCATCCTGATTTCTGGGCCACCCCAAGACAAAAGGACACAACCCTTCAAAAGAGCACCCTCTCTTTCTGTCTGGGGTGAACTTGGTTTGTGCTTAGTAGGGCTTCTTGTTTTGATCTTTAAAAAGTACTGAGTATATAAATGAATTAAAACAAAACAAGAAGCTATATTTCTTCACTTTTTTAACCAGATTCAATTTATTTTTGTTTTTATTGAGACTACAGACAAAAAGAGCACAAGATATTACAAACCTTTAAACCTTAAAATAATAGTTATCCTTATCAACTCATTGCCTGAAATGGTACCAGGTAGTCTGTTCTCTGAGGTGTTCTGAGGCTCATTTAGAATAAAGTGATGCTCTTCTGCACCACGTGACGCTGAGTGGCCTCGGCGCTGCCTGAGCCCTAGACCTGTCTCTGGGAACTGTCATAGTTACAGGAGCCCACACCGACTCATGTGAACAAAGTCAGGAAGGTCAGTTCTCAGGGAGAGGGAAAGCGTAGGCTGTGTCTGTAGGGTGGGCAGCAAGGGAGTGCCGACAGCACGGTGGTGAGAGCAGGAGAGACCATAACCCAAGAACCTGAGTTCCTTGAAATCAGAGGTTTTCAACATATTACCTGGTTTAAAAAAACCAGAGAATAATTAACTCAGAATCTCTGGGCTGTACAACTTAAAAACAAAGACAAAAACAAAACTCTCTATGTAATTATGTGCAGCCATGATTAAAAACCACATTTAATCATCTCAAACAATTCTTCCATATTTTCTTAATGTCAAATATTGCCATTTGGGACTAACTGCAAGCAGAAAGACTAACCCATGCCCTCTGCAAGTGAACATTTCAGCACTGGTCCTAAAATAAGAATGGAGCTGGTGCCTGGGACTCTCTCCAGCCTGCCTTTCCACGCTCTGCTGACTCCCTGTTCCCACTGCTCTAGCCTCCTCCTTGCTGGCCCTGGAGATGCCCAGGGCTCCACTCGCTAAGACCACTTGCCACCTCCATTGGGGCATTAGACCGTGGACTTCAGAGCCTGTGGTTTCTGATGATGCCTGTTGACATGGAGCAGGAATGTTGTCCCACAATCATACTCAGGGGGCTTCAGTTCTTCCTTGTACTGCTGGGGGCTTGTGCAGGAGAAGGCTGTCAAACTAGAGCCATTGGCCAACTTTCTGATGCAGCAGGTCTGGCCCCTACCCCAGCAGGATGGCTAACGGGGTTTGGTTAAGTTAGGGTTAGAGTACTTCATTCACCCCTCTTCCCTAACCACCAATAATAAAGCAAGAAGCCAGATACATTGCTTTTGTAAGGCTTTCAGTTAAAGAAAGCACCAGAGATGTTCAGACTTCAACGGAGGAAAATATTCTCAAGAGATGGGCTCTAAGTGGCTAGAACAAATAAGTTACTTTTCTTAAGAGGCTAGTGCAGGGTTGTTCATAAGCCTAAAAGTCTCTGCTGTACTTCTTTGCGTCTTAGTAATTGTTCACCTTGCACAGATTTAAAACGATCTAGGGAGCCATGATCAATTCGCATCCTAATTTGGGGACAGATGCTACCATGAATGGCCCCAAAATCTGTGCACACATCTTTAGGACATGCACCAATCCTCAGCAACAAGTAGCCTTGACATGCCAGTGTCAACAGCCAAGGGTCCTCACTAGATAAATGAGTGATAGATGCCTCCATGCTCTCAACTGTTTTATGAGTTGCTGACTTTATAAATCTATGATTCCTATGAGTGCAATTCTCCAGCCGTCTAGAAGCCTATAAATAATCTGACTGGTGGAGGGGGTGTGCCAGTCCCCTGTGAGTTTTAGTGAGGCTCACACATGTGACCATCAACCAGCCACTCTGTGTTCCCTAGAAAATCCCAGCAGCTCCTCTTTGACAGGGGTTACCACAGAAAGCACAGCAGGGCAGCAGCAATGCAAAGGACACAGTTGGAAAGTTCTCCCTGTTCAAAATGAAGAATGCAGATCCTCGGGCTGCATAAAACTATGGGCACACTGGTGAATCGGGGACTGTTTTGGAGCCCTGGGAAAGTTGTGGTCATACCATCCGAAGAGCATAATAATCCTCTAATAAGCATGGGCCAAAATGCAACGTCTAGAAGCAAACTTTGGTCTAAACATTGTGCGTATATCTTTGATGAGTCAAATTCTCAGAACGTATTCCTAGGGCAGGTTCACATCCATGATATGAATGTGGATCAATTTTAGGTAGAGCCCCTGCACCCCATCCCCAATCCTATGAGTGGACTGTGCAATTAGTTAAAAAATAAAAATCTAAAAATGAATAATATTTCTTAACTAGGCAAGGCAAATGGGAAATAAAACTATTCAGCTTTTTAGAATATTTGAAAAGGTGAAACCTCCATTGAATGGGAACCTGGTATGGAGTAAAGGAGGCCACGCGACTCAACACCAGTCATTCTAAATACGGAAGTTGAACAATGGGACCCCCCTGAAGTGGGAGTTCGTCAGTCCTTATCAAGAAAAGATGATGGCAGGTGTTTCTGATTTCCTTTTAATTGTTTTTGAAATGAAACAGAGACTATTAAGACTGAATGAAAGAAAAGTGAATTCTACCAGCTAGAGCTAGGAAAGCCTGTAACTGATTTTTGTGTCAACTTTCTGAGTTGTTTTTGTGAAATGGCTATTCCTCATATACACCCCAAAGGTGTCCTGAGAGCCCAGTGGAGGTCAAGGCCAGAGATGTTTACAGGGCTTGGGGCTCTTCGCCAGTCTTCTCTAGCTAATGAACCTGTGAGAGACGTAGTCAGCGTCTGTGATGGGAAGGGCAAGGAACCAGTCAGTCATTTCATCCACATACCTGTAGTTCTGCCATGATTTTGTCTCCTTCTTCTTCTTCCTCCTCATCCTTTGAGGAGCAGGTAGTGACTGGTGGTGGGGATGGGGTCCAGGCTGAGGCAGGCTCCTCTGTTGGGCATTTTGTGGCTCTAGCCTGAGGGCTTGGTTCAGCATCTTCATTGCTTGCCTACAGAAGATTCAAATCACAGATATTGGCTTAACACACCCAGGTGCTGGCAAAAAGAGGGAGAGATCACAAGAATAACTCATGTTCCTTCACTGCCTAGTACATTGGCTTCCCAGCTCTTCAACTTGAGCTGAAGGGCTATTTTGTCCACTTGCATTGAGTGTCAGTTCTTGTTTATGCAAGCTACCATTTTGGTGAGTGGATTGAAAAATTATAATAGAATTGCAATTCCTCAACATTCAGTGCCTTCATGAAGGGCTTTTCGATACTACCTCTCCTTGAAACTTGAATTTTACATTGAACATAAGAGACAAAACTAGTCAAGTGAAAGCGAAAGCTCATTGAGCATCTTTCTGTATGGATGCCACAACTGTGTTAGTAATCTCAGTTATCTTTATAAGGTGGTCTTTTCTTTTGCTTCCCTCCCTATCCTTATTTGCAATCTTACAATGACCTACTGGGAAGTAGCTTGTGACTTGCATTTCACATAGTTACAGCTAAAAGTCAAATAAAGATAAAATTTGTAGTACTGAGTCTAGTCCAGTAACACTGGCTGACGTTTTTCCATGTGTGGTACTTCCTGCCGATCTAGTTTATTTGATTCTCTTCTTCTCTTCTCTGCCTCACTCCTTTTTATGTTCTAAATGAGAACAGATTTGACCTTGTCTAAGGGGATCATCTGAACCCAGAGACCAGTTTACCAGGGCTTAACCCATCTGACCTTGGTGGTGGTGTTCTCCTTCCTGCTGGTGTAGACCACGTCGCCGGACCTGGTGGTGGTGAGTCCTGATCCTGGCAGGTAGCTCCGCCTCGGGGGTGGGGGAGGAGGAGGTGGGGACTTACCCCCCAGCTTGTCCAAGTCCTGTTCTGAATTCGGAGAGTCTTCTGGAAAAAAGTGTGCCTTTGCATAATAATCTCTTCTCAAGATGATGCCCAGAAAGTCCAGTGTATTTCTAAAACTTGACACATTCTGACTTAAAAATTTCTTATTTTCTCCATAGCACAAAAATTAATGGTATAAACCCTGAAGCCCAACTGGCTTAAAATCCCAGAAAGATCTTACACGAGTTACTTAATCTCTCTCTGCCTTGATTTCCTTATAGGTTAAATGAGTTATTATAACAATATCCTCTCCACTGGGGTGCTATGAGGATTAAACGACTTAACAGATGTCTTTGTGAATAACTGTAGTGTTAACATTGACTGAGGCCATAATCCCCCAAATTTTCCATTGATTTTTGGGGGGGAGCTATCCATCCTTCCCCATTACTTAAGTAGTCAGGCAATTCACACAAAAGGAAATACAAATGATCTTTTAAAACCCCAAATTTAGAATTTTACCTCATTAGTATACAAAAATAAAGACTATAACATCCATGACAAATAAATAAAAGTACTAGAAATCAGCTTACAGACAATGGATGACAACCTAACACATTTCTGGTGGCCTACACATTAGTGGACTCTTTCTGACAGGAAACCAGGTCATGTGTTAAAAAAGAAAAACAAAACAAAACAAAACAAAACAAAACAGTAAGAACACTTTAACAGTGTAAAAATACTTTGGAGAGTAATTTAAAATATAATTTATGCAAATTTTTTAAATCTGAAAAATATAAAAGTTCCAAATGAGATTAACAAAATGTATATTATTTTTTGTTGTACAATCAGGAGAAGGAAAAATTATAATTTATTTATCCTTATAGATATAATTTACTTGTAATTCTAAAACATCAAAGGAGACTCTGTGACAAAATAAATAACGGGAGAGCTGCACTAGGGAAGACAGACGTGCACTGAGGTAGATCATTTTCTCCATCAGAAATTCCTCATGGGAACTTGGGGAGAAGAGCTGTCGTTGTGAGAGCAGAGCTGCCCCTCTCAGGGCTTGTTCCTCCCGGGGCCTGGTGCCTGACCCCTCCAGGGGCCGAGACAGGCCTCACAAAGCTGGCAGGTAGTGCAGGAGGTGAAAAACACATCTTAGCACAGACTGGGGGGAAATTTCAGTGAGTGTAGTTTGAGAGCAGCTTTGTGGAATGAAAACCTGGAGAGTGGTGCAGAGGTTTTGCTGCGGTTATAAATTGCATCCACTTTCATGTCCCTTGACATGCAAGTCAAGATGGTGATCCCTCTTAAAACTAATTTTTGTTCCCGGACAGGGCCTCTTTGAAATGTGACTCTGAGACACATTGGGCCACAAGTAAAAATGATGTCTTTTTTCTTTTTTTTTAAGAGAGGGGAAGGGAGGGAGAAAGGGAGAGAAATATTGATGTGAGACAGAAACATTGATTGGCTGCCTTCTATACACATCCCTGAACCCACAACTCACGTATGTGCCCTAGCTCAGGAACTGAACTAGCAACCTTTCAATTTGCAGGCCAGTGTTTAACCAACTGAGCCACATCAGCCAGGCAAAATTTTAGTATCGGGGTAAGGCATGTGGCTTGTTATTGGAGATTTAGTAGGCTGCGCTTTTAAAGTTATTTTATATTACTATTGACATATAGATACTTAACTTCCATAGTTTATTTGGTTAAACACAGAATGTAATAATTTTGATTTTAAAAATGTCATTTTATCTTATGATCTACTACCCCCCTGGGTGCTCATAAAAGCTGGCATTTTCTTTCTGCAGCATATAAAAAGCTCTTGCTTTAAAGGCAGGCCTCGTATTTTCTCAGCTGGTGCTGTGAAGCATCCTCAATTCACAGGAAATGCAGAAGCTGGGAAATGTAAATTTTTCCGCATTGGGCATTGTTCTAGTATCGGAACAGAGACTCGTTTCCCTGCTATGGTTCCAGTTATGGTTTGAAAGTAGTAGTGAGGCTCTAAGGACACCTGAGGGATTTGCTCTCCCAGTTTTTCAATTTTATAAGATTCTTAAGAAGTGAGAGTTTGGCCAGCACGTGCCTAAGTGGGTGGCCCCACACAGATCTGAGGGCAGCCAGGTACACAACTCTGTCGGTGTCTTACCTGAAAGTTCCAGCCTGTCTACGGCAGCGTCGCCTTTGGGTAGGGGTCCGGAGGCTGGAGGCATCTCCAGGTTTGGAATTGACTTCATGATATTGGCCTGAGCTTCTTCTAGGAGCTTCTCAAACTCTTTCCCATTGTAGTGGTCCAGATTTTGCCTTTTCTCTTCCCATTTCCTCTCTGCTTTCTGAAGGAAAACAGCAGGTGAAGAAAAATTTAAAAACTAGAGTGAAAAGCTAATTAATTGTTCAGAGACTTCCTGCTGGGCGGGAGGAGGTGCACAGGTAAAGTGTAGGTAAAATAATGCTCTGGCTTCCGTGCCAATCGAGACTGTACCTCTGACAAAGCTGACCCCTGTGCTGTCTGCTACATCTTCTAGAGCTAAATGGGCTGCATTTAAGCGCAAGTGATACTCACAGAGAAGCAAGCTTGGAAACTCAAATTCACTCATTAAATGACGATAGAACACTCACTACATACTTCTACCAACAGTAAATAAAAAGACAAGTATCCATAACCAAGTTTTTGAGTTTTCATTGTAGAGACAGTCAAACCAACAGAAATAAACACCAAAACATTCACTAGGAGCAAAGAATCCTATGTCTTAGTTCCACCTGTATCAAAGACTCACTATGTGGCCATGGGCCACATTTCCTTATTCAGAAAGTGGGGAGGGGTACTTAGATGACCTGGAAGCTCCATCAAGTTCTACAACAGGGAATATATAAGATGTCTTTTAAAATATTTATACATTCTTTTGAGGGACATTGGACTATGATTCTGAGATGGCACATGGATCATTCTGGGAGGACAGAGTAGAAATTAGCAACAGGATTAATGGAACCCTGTAATGTTAAAATTATAAGTGTCCCAGGTGGTCACTAACTAAATCAACACAGGAGAACGGTGGGGTGCAGTGAGGCAAAGGATTTGCCCAAGATTCACTCTATATAAAAAACGGCCACCACCATCACCATCCTTTATGTTTTCCTTCCTAGCATTTATTACCACCTGGCATATCCTTGTTCTCTGTCTCTCCCTACAAGCAGGTAAGTTTCTGCAGTGCATGGACTTCATCTACTCTGCTCACTGCCTACCCCAGAGCCTACAAGGGCCTGCTGCATAGCAGTGCTCTGTGATGTTTGTTGAGTGAATGAGCTCACCCCTTTGTCAGTGGCAGAGCTGGCAGAAAGGCCCAGGCCTCCTTATGTGGGTTGGTCACTGTCAGAGACAACGCATAACTTAAAACACCCATAACTGCGAAAACTGTGCCTAGTGGGTTCCCAACAGATATATTTGTTCCATGACAGTTGTCCCACTGACATCCTTTAAACGCGGGCATGTTTGAAGTGGCAAATCCATTCACTCTAGGAGGAACTGTGTTTTCGGTTCTCTACCCTACCCAACAGGCACACCCTATGGATCATCATCAGCCAGTGCACTTTGTAGATGCTGACTGGGATCAGGGCACAGTCTCTGACTTTGGAGCAGAGAGCAGCTACCCAGTGTTCGGAGGTGCAGTCGCCACGACCATGGCCTTAGCGCTTATAAGAGGTCACCTCTTCAAACCCAGGTTATGCCCTGCTCACCTGCAGGAGAGGTGGGAGTAGTTAGGGCCAGGTTGCTGAGGATACAATCATGAATGGAGAAAACACATGTGGGTAAGAGGAAGGAAGGCGCTAGGGAAGCCAAATGCGTTAGTTGAGCACTGATGCCAGCTCTTGATAAAAAGAATATTTAAAAGCATAGCATGTTTCTTCTCTATAGTGTGTGACTTGAAGGCCTAGCTTTCTCTATGCATTTTGACGGCCTCCACCTTTTCTTCTGAGACTACTGTCATAACTTCCCATCCATCCCCGTGAATTCTAGACCCAGCACCTCAATCAGTTCTGTATATTGTGTCCAGATTCATTTTCTGAAGATACCATTTTTATCACTGGCTCAAGCGGCAGCATTCCTCTGCTGCCTACACAGTCCACTTTAGTCACCTTGGGCTGCTGTTCAAGCTCTCCCAAAGCAGGTTCCGGCCTGTTTTGCCAACCTTATCTGCTCTTTCTCGTTCAAGTTAAACAGGTTTGCTCTTGGTTCCAGCCTTTGCTCCAGCATTCCTCTATCCTAGAATGCCCTCACCAGCCTTCTCTGCTTACCCAAATTCTACTTATTTCTGAAGACCAGTGGCAAGCACTCCCCAGGCCTGCATCCACCATGGCATGCTTGAGCCTGCTCCCGGAGGCTCAGGAGAGCTGATGATTCCCATGTCTCCCCCCCACTGCATGTTCTCTGATGTCATGTTGTAACTCGAAATCAGCGATGGTAGGAGTCCTCACATCACAGAAACTAACAAATGCCACAATCAGGACTTTTCCCACCAGAGAGCTGGTTGTTAAACACTATCACATCACTGCCTCCCCCTCCTCCAGGTTAGATATCTTATGCTTCTCTGAAATCTGATGACCTTTCTCTTAACCTGGCCATGATGTTCTGGCCACTTACAGCTTTAAAAACCTATTTTTCATATATGTTACTATATACATGCCATTTTATAAAAATATAACTGATACATACATGCCTAATCTCTATAGCCAGACGGTAAATTCTTTCAGGGAAAGGACCGTGAGTTACCCTTCTTTATGGGGTTACAAAGATGGAAAAAAGACTCTACCTCAATGGACACTGCCCTGTTCTTGGCACTCACACTGTGGATTTCCTCAATGAACAAGCTCTGCATGGCAGAACCGTTCACAGGCGCCTGTGGGGGCTGAGCTGCCTGTGATGACTGCAGGGTGGACGTCACTTCTTGTGCAACAGCTGGAGGGCTGGTCGGTGGAGGACCAGCCCTTCCGGGCGAGTGCTGGGCAGGGGCCAGCAGAGCAGAGGAGAGCTGGGAGGGCTGGATGAGCACAGGAGAGCTCTGTGCATGGTGGATCATCAAGGGCACCACGTCCGCCTTCACATCTCGAGGCACTGCTGTGCCCTGCAGGGGCCGGCTTGAGGCCTGGGGCGCCTCCTCCTGGTGTTTCAGGACCTCTGCGGCAGTGGCCTTTTCCATAGCAACATACTGGGCGGCCTGGGCTGCATCTGTACCTTTCAAGAGCCCATCAGTGACATGTCTAGGAGAAAGCAAGCACAGCAGAATTAAATATTGAAATAGATAACTTTCATTTTCTTATTATGGTGTACTTAAATGCCGTGCCACCCCAAAGCCAGGCAAGATTTTGTTGCAAAATGACAACATTCTAAAACTCAGAGTAGCAGCTCAGGGCTGAGGGTTTCCATAGCAACTCTCCAATGCTGGTGAATTACCTCCTAGTTATCTCTAGCAGCTGTTTTTCAGGACTTTCCTCAGGTGGCCTGTGTTGCTCTTGTCCTCTGACACCGCTGTACCCTGACAAAATTCTGTCATTGTTTTTTGGGGGAGGTGGCAGCATAAAGTGATCACATGATTCTAGCATCTCCTCCACCTGATCTTGACCTGGAGGTACTCAGTTCTAACCCCCAAAGCTTCCTAACACCCCATACTCTGTTCCTTTCCCTGCCAAACATCCTGGGAGGGCAGTTTATCTTCTGATTCGATTCCTTCTGCTTGCTCTTCCTGTAGGTCAGCCTGGTGCAATACAGCTTCCTCACCTGGCCTTGGCCAAGTTTTCTGCAACGTCACCAGTGACACCAAATCCAACAGCTGGGTTAGTCCTCATTCTCCTTTGCTCTTTGGGGTCATGTAATGCTACTTGTTCACCTCCGCCCCTGGTGCAGTGAGAAAGACATGGCCTTTGGGGTCAGACTGACATGTATCTGAATATCACTTCTACCATGTTTGACTGATATGTCAGGAATGTTACCCTTTTGAATCTCAGGTACTTTTCTATTGATTGTGATAATGATGATGAGGACAGCAATGTTGATAATGTCTTCCTCAGGAGTGGCTGTTAGGATCAATGTAAAGTTAGACATGTAAGGCAATATGAGACATGGCACCTGACCTATGATTTTTAATTAGTTCTTCATTCCCCTCTTATTGAAATGCTCTCTTTTGGATTTGAAATAAGACACTGTAGCCTATGACTCTGTTATGCCACTCACTTCTCTGTTTCTTTTGCTGTGTCCTTTTCCTATTCTGTCCCTTCTGTCCCCAAGGATGTCCAAGGATCTGTTCCCTCCTCCCCCTCTCATTCTACCACAGCCATCTCTTCTATTCTTAATAATCATCTTCACGAAGGCAACTTGTGGTTCTAAATCTCTCCTTCCTGCCTGCCTCCATCCCTCCCTCCCTCCTTCCCCGTCAGGCAGGGGCATCCCTCTGTCTACATCTCCCGAACTTCAGTCCACATTTCTAAGTGCCTAGTGGGCAGCTATGTTTAGTTATCATTCCAGCACCTCAAATTCAACACATGTCAAAACATTTCAGCATCTTCCCAAGCTACTAAGTTGCTTTGAACTGTGACTGTTGCCTGTTTTATCTTCTCTGCATGTCCTTGGGGCTCTGTGTATAGTCCTATCCTCTTCATTGTGTCTCCACAGTGCTGAATACAGCACATGATACACAACAGATACCGATGTAAAATTAAAAGTATAAAGGTTTGTGGTGGGCAGACTAATGGCAGTTAAAATTTCTTTTATTTTTATTTTAAAAGTTACTTACCTGAGCTTGCCATTCTGACCACTGAGCATTTACGGGACAAAAAGTTCTATAACATTCAAAACACAAATCATATCTTTTTTTAGAACTTGCATTCCCTGGAGATAAGGCAAACACTGAGTTTTCATCACTGTGCTGGCTCTAAAATTTTCTTTTAATTGTTTTCCAGAGAAGAGAAGGGAGAATGGGGCAGTGTTATCTGTCGGCCTGCTATCTATTTCCACTTAACAAGGGTGGTTTGTTCTAGTCTTTGCGGATGGGTTACCACATTTAGGTAAGAGCTTAATGAAGAATTCTTTTCACAGATCTTTATCTTACTGGAAGAAAAGTTTCACTCTGGCAATTTAAAATGAGAGAACCTATGAGAAAATATACTTCAGGTACAATCTCTTCCTGTACTCAGTCAGATGTGGTCTCTGCAGAAGAGGGCCAGTGTTGTTTGAATTCAGAATCCCTTTGGCATCCTGAAACTCATGCAAGTGGTGATATGTTTTCATCTCAAAAGAGGCTCTTTCCTGAGGTCATTGTTACTAAAAAAGTCTCACTTATTCCTATGGTTAATAATTAATCTGAAAGTCAGCTGCACATTTAATATATTTTTCTTATAAATTTGATTAAATGATTGATTACAGTTAGTTATTAAAATTCTCCCATGAAGCTGACTTACATGTTACTTCTGCTTGTGACCTGCTCTCAAATCTGGTCTAAGATCTGAAGGGTAATGTCTTTGCAATTTCCTAGTTCTATTAAAACACTGAAAACTCAAGGACTGCCACTGTTAGAAAATGGTTTATTTTGGTAGTTGTGTCTATTTCCCATGTGAGTGAGGAAGCTTAACAAGGGCAGGGTTCTTATTTGTCTTTATTCTCATATCCTTAACACCCAATACCAGATCTGAAAGTCCAAATATTACTGACTTCCTGGCTGTGAGATCAGAATCAACTCTGATCTCTGGAGTTAAAACTATCAGTTCATATCCCAGCCCCACCTCTGACCTGAAGTGAACTTCCTCAAAGCTCAGATTCTACCTATATGATGGGAATAACAATGCCTGCCATGGAGGGTTTTACATTAAGACTGAGTGAAGTAATGCTTACAAAGGGCTCAGTTCAGTGCCTGATCCGTAGAAAGTGCTCTTAGATATAAACTGTTGTTATGATTGTGTTGAGAAGAAAGAGATCTATTTGTCACCCCAAGACACAGTAAATAATGGTACACGAGATGTCATTTATAAGGATGTTTCTGGCTGTACAAATCCTACTTGCATATATGTCAGCACTTTTTATGTGGGTATAGAGTGCAAGAGTTTTCTTTCCAGTGAAAGTCATGGGTGAGTCAGTGGTTTATTTTATTTCAGTCTGTCTTCCACTGTGACCCTGTTTTGTGGGCAGGTAAGGGTGACTGGAGGTTTGTTTCTTTTTTCTAGGTGGGACCAACAATCTCTCAGATACTCTTTCAGTAGGTAACTCAAGAAAGGCTCTATTTATTTTCACTCATTTTCTTTTAAATGAAGTCAAATAATGTATTTCGACCCATTCTTCAACTTCAAAATGTTATTGAAAGGAACAACCTTCAAATGATTTTTTAAAAATGTTTACTGTGTTTACTAGTAAATTTTAAGCCCTAGCATGTGCCAAATGGAGAGAGCCTATGCTGAAGAATCAGGACCTCAAGCCATGTTTACAACGGACATTCCAGGTGGGAAGGAGCTGTGGCTTCTCCCCAGGACAGATGTGATATGTCACAGCAAGGGAGACAGGTCCCAGGAGGATGGAGGAAGCCTGGGAGTCCAAAACATACACCCCGCACCTTCCCAGCACATCCCCCCACCGCCCCTGGCTCTGCACGCCCTGCAGGAAGCCCGGTCACCTCCGCAGCATGGTCAGGATGTCGGTCATGCTCCGCACTCTCTGCAGGAGACTGTCCAGCCGGTGCGGCTCCTCCTTCAGAAACCGCACGGCCTCCACCTCTATGCGCAGGATGGCTCGCATCTTGTTTTGTAAGGTAGGAAATTCTCCTGTGGCCAAGAGCAGGGGCTGAGTTGTAGGAGAAAAAGTCAGAGCAGCAGGCACCCGTCCCTCACCCGACACTGGATACGGTACAGCGTGTGGAGTTCACCAGCCACAACGCCCATCACACATCTGCAGGTGGCAGAAGCGTGTCAAACAGAGATGGGTTCAGAATGACCATAGGCAAGGACAGGGCTCCTCTGGGCCTCATTTCCTGTGTGCATAGCTGGGATAACGTCAACTGTCTCTGAGGGTTGTCTTTCATGAATTTGGCATAGGTGCCTGGTGCTCTGTAAGACCCCACTGAAGACCAACTGTTATTATCATTTAGTCCTAAATCTTACAGCACCCACCACCAGATCGGCTTTAGGAAGACAGGGACATTTGCCTGCATTGTTCAGTGGTGGATCCAAGTGCCCAGAGCAGTTCCTGATGCACTCAAGTGTTTGATAAAGACTTGTGTGCATGAGTAAATGAATGAATGAAGCCCTCACTGTTTGACAGATTTTTAATATCCCTGAGAAACACCCTTCAGACCTCTCCCTTCAAGGAGGAAACTCACCTTTCAGGGAAGCTACAGCTTCTCCCACTTGCCGCAGGAGGAAAGCCCCATCTTCCACATCTTTCAGAGTGACCACTCGGCTGGCTGAGGCAGAGTCCTTCTTCAAGTCTTCAACAAGGTCTTCCAGGTCACTGGGGAATTGAGCAGATCACAGATGGCCATGAACACCAAGGGTCTCCAAAAGGGCAGGTGCAGTAGCACAGGGCCCACCTGGGCCTCCCATTGTGCACTGTCACAGCCCACCTTGCCTACCACCTAGGTGGCGGGAACACATTTTAGAGGAGTAGCCTAGTTTGGCTTAAAATAATGCGCTGAGGTGTCAGGCAGATGCAAGCAAGCTTGCCCAGGGCCTTGACAAAGGACCCGCTCGTTGTTTTCAGTGGCATTGCTGCCAGCTGAGGGAGGGATGTGTACAATTTCTGACATGACAGAGAACAGAGAGACAGAGAGAAAGAGAGAGGAAGAGAGAGAGAGGAAGAGAGAGAGAGAATGCTGCTGTTGTAGAGCAAAATGAGGAGCTGCAGACCAGGCTTCTCAAACTTGGCATTTGATGTTTGGACCAGATAATTCTTTGTAGTAGGGGTCTGTCCTATGCACTGAAGATGTTTAGCAGCACCCCTGGTTTCCAAGTATTAAATGTCAGTAGCATTTTTACCACCTATTACAAATAAGAATGTCTCCAGGCATTATTAAATGTTCCTGGGAGGGGAGCAAACTTGCCCCTGATCCCACCTCTGATTTATACTGATTGCCCCACCAATAAGGATTGACTTTCCTTTCAAAGTTACAAAGAAATGATCACAGATCTGATTACACAATCACATACATGTATATACATGCATATACACGCATACACACACACTTCGCATGTGCACAGCTCCAGAAGAAATAAGGTCTTTCACTTAAACAAACATCCTGTCACTTGGGCACATTAATAACCTCACCCTAAACATCATTTCAGTTTGCCTGAAGCTCCAATGGGAAAATTCCTTCTAAAGAAATGGGAAGAGGATATCGGGTCAAGAAGTAGGCATAGGCCCACGTAGCTTGCCTCTTCGCACAACCACATCAAAATTACAACTAAAATATAGAACAACCAACACTCAGATACATCAGAAATCGATTTGAATGGAAGTCTGACAGCTATAGAATTAAAGAAACCACATCCATCTAGACAGGTAGGAGGGGCCCAAATGCAGAATGGGCTGGACTCTCACCCATGTGTGGTGGATAAAAATTCAGAAGGAGCAAGGAGTCCCAGTCCCGTAACAGACCCCCTATCCCAGGGTTCCAGTGCCAGGAAAATAAGTCCCCACAACTTCTGGCTGCAAAAACCAGTGGGGATTGAGTTGGTGGAAGAAATGGCTGAAGCCCCAAGCAGTTCCTCTTAAAGAACCCAACACCCAGACTCACCTACTCACTCACTCCCTGTGAGCTCGAGCACCGGGGTAGCAGCTTGAAAGGCACCAGTGGCACATAGGGAGAAACTGAAGTGTCTGGCATCAATGTGAGCAAAGGTCCTTGTTCCTTTTCTAAACCCTCCCCTCACAGCTGGCAAGCTGGTTTCATATCTGAGGCTCTATTGACCTGGCTAACACTGTTTGACCTGCCCTGGAGATCCCCAGAGACTCTGCCCCATCCAAGCTTCTTTTCCATATGAATGGCTGGTCTTGGCTCATGCCAAGTAACAGCTGGCCTAAGTGAGCTCCAGGCCCAGCACTCACAGCAGCCAGCTTAGATTTACAGCTTGGCTTCACCTGGGAATCTCCAAGCCCAGCACAAGTAGCAGCCATCTCAGATTGGTTTATACCTCATGCATGGTGGCCCCGGGCAAAACACAGGTGGGCGCTGAGCTTGGCCTGCACCATCTGGGAAACCCAGGGTCAGCGCACCCAGTGGACAGCTACAGACCACGTTGCAGCACCACCATCCTGCCCCTGCACAGCTGATTCTCCACGGAGGGCAGAGGTTGGTGGTCAGTGGTCACAGCTAGTCCTTGCAGCTGACTGGCCTGGGTAAATCCTTTCCATTGACCAGCTAACAGCAACCAAGACTTAACTACAAGAAGAAGGTGTACTCAGCCCACACAAAGGGTGTACCTCAAGTACCCAGCTTGGGTGATAGGGGAGGCTGTGCCACAGGACCCTACAGGACACCTACTACGTTAGGCCACACTACCAAAACACAGAGTCAAAGCAGCTCCACCCAATACACAGAAACAAACACAGGGAGGCTGCCAATTAAGGAGGCAAAGAAATATGGCTCAAATGAAAGAATAGGAAAAAAAAGAAAAAGAAAAAGAACTAAATGAAACAGAGATAGCCAACCTATCAGATGCAGAGTTCAAAACACTGGTGATCAGGATGCTCAGAGAAATTATTGAGTATGGCCACAAAATAAAGGGTGAAGTGAAGTTTATACAGAGTAAAGAAAATATACAGGGAATGAACAATGATGGGGAGGAAGCCAGGATTCAAATAAATGATTTGGAACAAAAGGAAGAAATAAACATTCACCTGGAACAGAAAGAAGAAACAAGAATTGAAAAAAACAAGGAGAGGCTTAGGAACCTCTGGGACAACTTTAAACATACCAATATCCAAATCATAGTGGTTCCAGAAGGAGAAGAGGAAGAGCAAGAAATTGAAAACTTATTTGAAAAAATAATGAAAAATATCTTCCCTAATTTGGTGAAGGAAAGACATACAAGTCCAGGAAGCACAGAGAGTCCCAAACAAGTTAGCCCCAGAGGAACACACCAAGACACATCCTAATTAAAATGACAAAGGTTAAAGATAAAGAGAGAATCTTAAAAGCAGCAAGAGAAAAGCAAGAGCCACCTACAAAGGGGTTCCTATAAGGCTTATCAGCTGATTTCTCAAAAGAAACTTTGTAGGCAAAAAGGGGCTGGCAAGAATTATTCAAGGTGATGAAAAGCAAGGACTTACAACCAAGATTACTCTATCCAGCAAAGCTATCATTTAGAATGGAAGAGCAGATAAAGTCCTTTCCAGACAAGGTAAAGCTAAAGGAGTTTATCATCACCAAGCCATTACTATATGAAATGTTAAAGGGACTAATTTAAGAAAAAGAAGAATATCAAAATTCACAACTATCAATAATTTAATCTAAAAAAAGAAAAACAGAACAAACTAAGCAAACCACCAGCACAGGAACAGATTCATGGGTATGGGGATCATTTGGAGGGTTATCAGCTGGGAAGGGGAAGGGGAAGAAATGGGGAAATGGTGCAGGGATCAAGAAACATAACTGGTAGGAACAAAATAGACAGGGGGACATTAAGAATAGTGTAGGAAAGGATAAAGCCAAAGAACTTACATGCACGACCCATGGATATGAACTAAAAAGGGGGATTGCTGGAGGCAAGGGGAGTACTGGATGGAGGGCAGCAAAGGAAAAAGTATTGGGACAACTGTAACAACATAATCAATAAAATATACTTAAAAAATAAAGATGTAAAATGGTAACTATGAAAAAAAGAAATGGGAAGAGAACTTTGAGAGATGAAGAGCCACTAGGTGGCAGTAAGTGACCAGTGATTTCAATGCCTTGAGTCTGGAGTGGGCAGCAGCAGGAGGAGGAAAAGAAGGCAGTATCTGCAAAATGATGGCGTGCCAAGAGCCTTCCCACCAGGCAGGCAAGTGAAGTTATGGATGGCATGATAGCTGCAAGAGGGATTCAGGCAGATGTCTCATGTGTTCAACAAGGACCACAGGGCAAACAACAAATTCAATTCATCTACCTCCAACAAGTGGGGTGAAGTTTTTGCTGATGTCTTTCATTCTGTTATGAGAAATGGACTAAAATTGCCTATGATCACTTCAGATGAGATGAAGCAACTTCAGGACCAAAATGGAAAGCTGTCTTCTCACTGTCTACATTTACAAATGATGGGAAGGCACCCAGTGTTATGTGAACCCAGTGGAATGTTCCTACAGCTCCTGAATCCCCGAGGCAGAGAGAATGTGTGCCTGCTCTCAAAAGAGTTCTAAATGTGTGTGGAAAAGCTTCTTCTATTATAACCAAACAGATTATTTTAATGTGTAGACTGGATACACTGTCCAATCCTTCTAAACTTTGATGGAAGAGCTAAGACCCAAATGTTATCATGGTTCCATTAAAAATCCTCCTGTCGGCCAGGTTGCAATTAATACTCAAAGAAGCTGTCATCTGACCCGAAGTCAGCCAGCCTAAAATTCTATTTTAATCTCTTCTACACAACATGACTCTTGGATTTCATAACCTTGTGCACAGTAGACCCTTAAATGTCACAGTTTTCTCTTTATGGATCATGGAACGTACACAGATGTGTACTGATATATCATACACAACAATGAAACTTCTCTTCATATACTTCTATGATAGATAAAGCACTCAGATAAAATTTGTTCATCCAAAATATAAAAACAGGCCATGGAGTTAAAATGAATGCTGAAAATAATTTTTTGAATATTAATCAATATGATTTTTGAGATGTAAATTCTGCTCAAAAGACTCAGATGTTCACATATGCTGTGGTTTATAGGTAAATCCATTCTATTTGTTGAACTTGCCTTTCCTTCTACCTTGGGTAAGAAGAAGCATTAACTTGTTGAAATATATTTCATTTGACTATTAGAAGCCCAATTATTATGTCCATGTAGAAACCCATCAAAGAGAAGTTATCTTGATCCAATTTCTCTCTATAGTTCTAGACCCAAATTTCATTTTTCTGCCGTCTAAATGGCTCTCCAGCAACTTACCATAACATGATCCCCAAGGGAACTTATTTTCCTTGGAGTGTGTGTGCACGTGCGTGTGTGTATAAGGAGAGAGGCATGTGTAAGGCATGTGTAAGGGGAGGAAGGGGGGCAGGGGCAAGAAGAGAAAGGGGATAGGGGAGATATAATTTTTTTCCTAATGGTTCAGAGTTGAAATTTCCAGCTGTCCTTTGTAAGCTGTTCTTTCTCACCACTCTGCTCCATCCAATCATTTCCTTTGCATTTGATTTATTTTCTCATTCCTTTTTCTACTGCTTGATTCAGGTCTTAGTGGCTTTTGTTTGGGCTGTTAAAGTCGGTCCCAATATGATTTCTTAGAAGTGCATTTTTTCTCCCTCAATCAGTCCTGCACATGATGGTCAGAGGGCTTCTAATATCTGAAATACAGCTCTGAATCTGTTACTTCCTTAATGAAAAAGCTTCAGTGACCTCCTCATCAGGCCAGGCAGGAACTCTCAAATATGAAGATGCTTCAAAATCCTCCCTGTATCTTTGTAAAATGCATATTCCTAGGCTCCATCCAGAGAAATTCTGAACCTTGGGTTGGACCCAGAGACAGACATCAAGCAGTCATGCCGGACATGCATATGGTCTAAGGTGGGGTCAGTACCATGCAAACAGAAACAGCACAACCCAAATACAAGACGTGATTAGTATCTTGCACCCGCTCTCTCCCAAACTGGACTACTCCAATTTTCCAAGGATGTCCTGTGCCTTCCTGGTCCCAAGACTGGTTGGTTCACAGGGATCCTCTACCTGGGAGGGGCCCCCGTCTAGCCTCCACTAATGAAATCCCACCTGTTTTCAAGACCGTTTTCAGTTTAACAAACCTTTGTGAGCCCCTGTTATGCACATGGTACTGTGCTTGGCCTGGAGGCGTATGAAGAACTTATTTCAGGTTAAGTCTCCCTGGTTCCTGGGACTTGAAGCAATCTTTCCTTTGTAGAGGTTAACCTGTAAATCACCTATTTTGTGCTATATGCATTCTCCTATGTTCTGCTTTGCCAGATGGAAGTTTCTCAAGTGCCCCATGCACAACTTATTCTCGTATGGCCGTCCCACAAAGCCGCAGGCACAGTCCTCTCATGATAATGTGTGCCCCTTCTCCTCATGTCTCATTCCTAAGCTGGCCTACTAGTCTCAGGATAATACTGAGATTAAAGATGCCTTTTTTAATCAAGAAGCAAGAGTTATCTCAGTAACTAATAAATATAATTTTTAAAATGAGGAAATTTACTTCTATAATTTAGTTGGAAAATGTATAAAATATTATTAAAAGGCTATACATTTTAAAAGAAGTTTTCAAAAGAATCCTGAGACCTACTTTTTAAGTAATCGAGCTTTCACAAAAATATTTTAGACAAATAAACACCTTATTGCCTCATGGTGAATGATTAACTAAATGTGTGAACTAAATAAAATATTTGGAGATGTCAATGAACAGGGGTCAAATTTAAATTTCTGTAAAATAATAACTGAAACTGATTTTTCTCTAGGCCGCTACTGGGAGGGACATTCTAACTTTCATCAGCCCCACTGGGTTGGCACCTGAGGTGAGATGAGCTGTGGCTCAGACATCAGACAGGAGAGAGAGCACAGTGCTTCCCACCACTGAGGCCTCCGGTGATTCTGGGCGTGAGGAGAATTTAGAAGTTGCTCCCTTCCATCCCAATTTGGAAGGTTTAAGCTTTCCAAGAAATAAGATAATTACCAACACATGGAGAAACTGCAGAAGTTACTATTCATTATACTAAAAGGCGAAATAGTCCTATGATAAATCTCTGTTGCATAACAAAACATACATTAACATAAAAGATGTGCTTGCCCTCGTGACTGGGAAGTCATAAAACTGCTCATTTCAACCGAGGGACTTGATAGATGCTTTCAATAAGAACCTCACAGAAGAATGGGAACATTCAAGGAAGCATCTCTCATTCTGGATCAGACATACTTTACATTTAAATTCGTCTTTTGTGATTTTAGGAAGATAATTTTAGCTCTGGGTTATTTTGACTATTAGTTTTAATTTATTGAGATTAAATGCAGACTTCCCATTTGTCACTGGGTTTTGCTATTTGCTCCTTTTAAGTCAGTGTTTCCGAGCCCTGCAAAAGAGTGTGATGCTCCAACTTTTAAAGAGACCGACTCAGTTACCTGAGTATTGTTGAATTTCTTGGGCCTGGGCAGAGGGACGCTAAGTGTCTACAGACACCCAGACCCGGTAGAACTCTAATTTGTATATAGTAGGTGCTCAATGAAAGAAGAAGGAGCGAACACCATTTAGGAAGGACATCTTCCTTGGCAAAGAAAGGTTTTCTTTTTCTGGTTAAACAGCTAGACATGCGACAAGTGACTGGCACTCACCATAACTTCTTGACGATCTTCTCCTCTTCGTGCAGGTATTTCTGCCTTTCTTGCTCGACCAGGACACGCTGTCGTTGCACAGGATCCTCCAGTCTCTTCATCGTTTCAATCACTTTGCCACTGATTTCCAGCTCAGCCTTCTTGATCATTGCCCTCAGCAGCTCCTGGTTCTGCAGCTGTTGAACAAAAGAAATCAACCTCAATTGGTTCTGCCTTACTGACAGTGGGGTGAGTGTCTGGCAGTCTTCAGAGGCAGGTTAAAATAAACAGCCCGCAGCTGATTCTTTCTTTCTTTCTTTCAATGAAAAAGGGAAGGACCAAAGGCTGTATATGATGTTGCTTCTTTAGCCAACATCTGAATTTTAGCAGCCAACTGACAATCAGACTTTCATGTTTGAACCTGCAAAAAACAGGTTCCCTTCTTTACTATGGTCAATGCATCATGGACAATGGGCATCAACTCTCACTGACATGTTTTTATAGGGACTAGCCAAGAGCACCAGGTTTGGATCCAAGCTGAGTTTGGATCAAACCCTAAGCCCTTTCCCTCACTCCTGTGAGATTCTGGGCCTGTTACTCAGATAATTTTGGTCTCTGTTTTCTCATCTCTAAGGATGGGGATTCCTTCCCTTGGCAGGACTATTCTGAGGATTAAATGAGATACTGCTTAGTATAGAACAGGTACTCAAAAAAATGTTGATTTGGCTATAGATTATTTCAGAAAATCTGTTAAAAGAGAATTGTGTGCCTCTTGTTTACATGGGTCCATGTACCAAAGATAATGATCCCAGATGAACCCAAGGCTCTTGGCAATTTACTTATTTTCCTAGATTATAAGCAGGCTGCTTGCATGCATAAGATCACAATTTCCACATAACCTTCCATATACTTTCTAGAGCATTCTTGTTTCTCACCCCGGCAAGTATAGGATGTGCGAGTTTCCAACCAGGCTTCACAAAAATCTAGTTAAACACTTGAGTCCCATTTCCAAGATGTTGTTAAGTGTTTCTCTGGGGCAAGACAATTTCCTGACAGCACATAATGTCAAGTGAATTCACTTAATCAGCCTCAAAAATAGTAATTATATTACACCTAAATTTCCCCTGAAATTTCAATTAGCTGTTATTATTGCTTCTGTTTTCCGGTCCTGTGGACTGTTCCATGACTCCTGTGTATCACCTCTTCAGAGTGACAATGTCTTTGTCAACCATCCATTACCTGCAAATCGAGGGAAATGCCATCTGACTATGCTACAACTTGCTGGAAACCTCATCCTGCTTCCACTGTCTCTGAGTAAAGAGAAAGCATTTTAGCCGGAGCCATGAGCAGAGGCCCCATCATACCTCATCATCAGCACAGCACCCCACCCAACTGGCCATCCAAAGAAAAGCTGCTTGGGCTCAACTGCTAGTTTTACCACCTAGTAGCAGTGTGACTGTGGCCAAGTTATCGATCTCTCTGTGTCCATTTATTTAAAAAAGTAGTAATAGTTCATATTTCATAGGCTGGTAATGTAGAGTCATTGAGGCAATACAGTGCTTAGAATAGTGCCTGGCACAAACCTAGCTCTCAGTACATACCAGCTACTGTTATCAGGGAGCATAACTCTGGGGCAGGGCTGGCGGTTTTGTCTGTGACGGAACCAGATAACAATGTGCCACTCAGGTTACCTCCTCTATATATGACTCATGATCATGCTGTCATACTGCTTTGGCTAATAATGTCTTTTTATTGTGGTCTTAAAAACAGTCAGTATATTGCTGAAAGTTACCACATTTGGAGACAATGCACAGAGGGTGACTTCCTCCCAGGCTCTCCGCAGCTCCACCTATAAGGCGCAGGGCAGGATGGCCATTTCCAACATGCCAGCATCCTCACACTGCATGCGGGGTACGGTCTATGCTCCAGCCACATAAACATTCTTTCAGTTCTGATTGGCCAAACTCCTTTCTGCCACAGGGATTTTGCACATGCTATTCTCTCCACCTGGTTAATTTCTCCTCTCCACAGAGTCTCCAGGACACAGTGTCTGGCACATACCAGGCATTCAATAAATATTAATTGAATGCATGAATTGAGTTAAGCAGCAATGATGGTAATAACAGGTAACAGAGATTGAAAAGCTCTTTCCTAGATGATAGAAATATAGGGTGACCATGGGCTCAGCTCTAATGCCCTGCCCGCCTCGTTCTGACTGCAGTGGTTAAACACACACAGCAATACTCGTCGGCAGCCGTCCGTCTCGAGAGACGATGGTGTAGCTTCTTAAGAGTCTATCTGCACCGCCGAGAATGGCTGTGCAGTCCGACTCGGGAGTGACATGGTATCTGTCTCCTCCCGTGTTGAATCGACATCTTGTGATGACGCTGAAGCTACAGAGCCTGGGCAGGGTAATATGGAGGGTCTGCTGTTGCCCATGCAGCAGACCCCCCCTCTCTTCGCAGCTGAGGGGTCCAAGGGAAAGACGGAGTCGATACAGCTTGGGTTCAGGTGCGCCGCAGGAGTTGCCGGTGTTGACTACAACGTCAAACCGCCTTAGGGACTCCGGCTCCGGATTTTCTGTCGGGGTTTACTCCCTTAGCCTTTCCCCTGAAGAGGTATGCCGCAAGGCAGCGGAGGTTTTTTGGAGTCAGAGTTTTCCTTCTCTGATGTACCCTGACTGGAAGATCGAACCAGCGACACTTAGCTCGCGGCCGACGCTCAATCCACTGAGCTAAACCAGCCAGGGCATACACAGCAATACTACCTACTATCAAATGGTATACTTAAATTCAGTGCCATGTGTCAAATCCCACAGAGCCATTTCCTTTGGGTCTGGGGAGTAAGTGGTAATGGGTATGTAAGGGACAAGTAAGTAGATGATTATTTGTGTCTAAAAGTGGCTGATGCCTAAGTCCACCCCCAAGGGAGTCTGACTTAATTGGTCTGAAGTGCAGCCTAGGCAATAAGAATTTTTAAAACTCCTCAGGTGATTCTAATGTGCCACCAAGGGTCAGCAAAGTGGTCCAAGAAAAGGGCCCTTGAATACATAGATGATGTCACTGTGCCATGGGCTATGTGGCGCAGTCCTCTGCATCTCTTGCCTATATCTCACAAATAAGCTCCAATAAAGTTCTAGTCCAGTTAGCAGTGGGTAGATGGCAACAGTGGCTATCAAGCTGGAAATTACTGAAAGCCTATTTAAAATTCTTAAAGCTGAAATTTGAAAGATGGAAAAAATAAAGCTCTGAGAGGTAAAATGACTTATTCAGAGTCACTTAGGCAACTGCAGGGCAGAATCGGGATGAGAACTGGGTCTTTTGAATTTACCCCAGTAATCTTTCGACCACCATCTGCTAGGTAGAGAGTACCAGGTAGCATGGCAGGGAGCATGTCTGTTTTATTCCAAGGCACAAGAACAAACACAGTTTCTGGCACACAGTAGGTACCCAACACATAATTGCTATATGAATGACTCAAAATAATGTTTCTGAGAAGCCTGAAGACATATCAGAATACAAATGCATGTAATATTTAAATTATTCAACTGATAATGAGACAGAATAGTAAGAAGCTATTCCCTGGAAAGTGGAATCGGGAAACTGAGGCAGATAGCTGAACACAAAGGCCAGGCAACTTACAGCCAGGTGCAGAAGGTCACCAGGGAGGAAGGTCCCTAGTGCCTAGCAGTGGGGCAAACCTGGGAAAACAAGGACCTCACCTCCAGGGTAACCTTTCCACCCCTGGCCTTTCCTCCCTGGAGATAATATCTAGGCCTCAGTTGTGTTTCAAGTCCAGGCCCAGAAAAGCAGCAAACCCAGGTGGGCGATGCCAGAACGAACTACAAAGACTAACCTACCCCTGCCGTGGCACTGACCAATCAGAAGAGACCACGACCCTGAAAGGGCACACCTGGAGATCCAATGAATATTCTACTGAAACCCTCCCCCTGAAACCTCCCCTAAAATTCCCACTTGCAAGAAAGAGATAAAAGCCTTAAGACAAAGGACTTAGCGCTCTGGGGAGTAGCCTGTTTCATTTCCTCTCCTTCATCCCCCTCTTCTTTCTTCACAGATACGTGTCTCCTAAAGACTAAGGCAACGAGCAGCTGGCAGCTCATCCCAGGCCAATCCCCTAAACCTGTCCCCAATGTCCCCTTTTCTCTGACTTCCCAGTGAGCTAAGACAGCCCAGTGTAGGCTCCCCCATTGCTTCTATGCTAAGTCCTTCCTTGTTTCGCTGTCCCCAGCTTTACTAAACAGATCCTCATAGTCACCTGGGCTTGCGTTGTGAAATCTTTCCTACATGAAGTCAAGAACCCAATTACTACTGGCTGGCCCTGGGCAGACCCGTTCAGG
Organism: Furipterus horrens; assembly: GCF_987537825.1. NCBI lineage: Eukaryota > Metazoa > Chordata > Mammalia > Chiroptera > Furipteridae > Furipterus > Furipterus horrens. The sequence goes on along the minus strand of NW_028327172.1, from coordinate 150,016,743 downwards.
GCCAGGACCCTGTCCGGTAATGGTAACGTCGTCAGATCATATTCAAATTATTCCACTCAAAGAGGAGAGGATAGAGAGATTCGACTGGGGTTTCAGGCTGCTCGACCATCCTTCCTAGAAAAGGGAGCTTATGGAGTTTTCTGTACACACTGGCTGGCACAAGGTCAACACTGAGTTAATCGTGAAGGAACAAATGTGCACAGGTTCTCTTTCCACTCTCCTCCAGTCCTGTCCCACCCAACCCCGCCTGGCCTGTTGTTCTTGCCATTGATCCCACAGTGTGTGAAAAGGTGCCGAAGGCAGCATGTAGATCAACATGTCTCTAAATGCTTCAAATAAATTAGTCATCAGCACGTCAAGTCATTATGTTTATTTTGGCTTAGCAGTGATATGATATTTCAATTAGCTCAGGTAAGATGTAGTTTACCAACAATGAAATACAGATGCTCATATGGACATGGACAACAGGGTGGGAAATGACTGTGGTGGGGGCAGGGTGGGCTGGGTGGGGGAGGGTACAGGGGGGAAAATCGCAACAACTGTAACAGAATAACAATAAAATATTTAATAAAAAAATACAGAGGCTCCTCAACTTACCAATGGGTTAGGTCCCCATAAGTTGGAATTAACATAAGTTGAAAATATATTTAATACACCTAGCCCACTGAACATCATAGTGAAGCCTAGCCTACTTACAGGGCCTTAGAACACTTAAACTAGCTACAGTTGGGCAAAATCATGTAACACAATGATAATGCTGCAGAGTATCGATTTACCCTCATGATCATGTGGCTAACTGGAAGCTGCCCAGCATTGCGAGAGGATCAGACAACATATTGCTAGCCCAGAAAAGATAAAAATTCAAAATTTGAAGTACAGTTTCTACTGAATGTGTATCGCTTGCATACCATTCTAAGTTGAACCATTCTAGGTGGGGGACCCTCTGTATAGCCATTTGAAGTACACAAGTCAACGAGATTTGACAAATGTATATACTAAAGTAACCATCATTAAAAAGAAAGGCAATATTTATCACCCTAAAAAGTCCTTCATGACTTTGCAATCAATCGCCCACCCCCCTGCCCAAGGAAACCACCAATCTGCTTTCTGCCCCTGTGGATTTAGTTCTTCCTGTTCTAGAATGTTGTAGAAATGGAATTATGCAATATGTAATCATTTGTGTCTGGCTTCTTTCCAAAAGTATATTGTTTTTGAAATCCAGCCACCGTGTTGCTTTAGTAGTTAATTCTTTTTAATGCAGAGTGGTATTTCATAGCAGGCATAAATTCATTGTATGTATTTGTACACTGTATGTACTAAAATTTTTATATTTTTGCTTATTGACTTGTTTCTGGTGATTTTACTAAAATTTACTTATTTTTGGTAGCACTTAAAAAAGATTCTATTTGATTTTATACCATCGGGTCATTTCTGAGTAAAACCAATTACACCTTTTACTTTCCTATCCATAAGCCCTTTCTTTCTTTTCCTTGCCTTATTGTGTATGCTCGGGTCTTTAGTAGTTTTCAATAGAAGTGACAGCAGCCTTCCTGGGCCTTTTTCTCAATTTTATGGGGAATGTGCTTAGCGTTTTACCATTAACTATAGGTTCTATAGTTTCTTTCCTTCTCCTTGAGTGCTGGGTGTTTTTATCATAGGTATTGAATTTTGCATTTTTTTGGTACACTTATTGAAATATTATTTTTCTCCTTTATTCTGTTAATAAGGTCAGATATATCAATTCCTTTTTATTTTCATATTAAAACAATCCTGCATTCTTGGGATAAAACAAAGGACATTATATTATCTTTTTAATTGCTAAAAATATTTTCTTGAGAGATATTGGTCTGTGGGTGGTTTTTCATATAATATAATTGATTGGATTTGCTCTAAGGATAATGCTAGCTTCATAAAATGAGCTGGGAAGTGTCTTTTATTTTTTGAGTTTTTGTTTTTCAATTCTTTAAATATGTCATTCCATTGTCTTCTGACTTAACTTTTGTCTTTGATGAGAAGTCAGTGTAAATTCTCATTTATGTGTCCTTTTTTCACCCTGGCTGCTTTTAAGATATTTCTATTTATTCCTGTTTTTTAGCAATTTTATTCCAATGTGCTTTAGTGTGGTTGCATTTGTGCTTGTCATTCGAGGGTTTATTAAGCTTTTTTGGTCTGTGGATTTACAGTATTCATCAGATTTGGAGAAATTTCAATCATTGTTTCTTCTAATGTTTTTCTCTTTCCCCTTGTCCACTTAACATTTTCCCACAAATAACCAAATTTTGGTTCATTTTCTTCAGTCTTTTTTTCTTTATACTTTAGTTTGGACAGTTTCTATTGTGTTGTCATGTTCATTGATATTTTGTTTCAGCAGTGATTAGTCTTCTCTGAATTCTATACAGATATTGAGTTTTTCATTTCTTTAAAGCCCCACTTAGGTATTTTTTTATATCAACCATTTCTTTTCTCATTGTGTCCATGTTTTCCTTTACATCTTTAGAATAATTATAATAGCAATTTCAAAGCCCTTGTTGCTGATCTCATTATTCCTGTCATTTCTGGTAGATATCCACTGATGGATTTTTCTTAAAGTTATGGGTCACATGCCTCAGAATCATCACATGTCTAGTAATATTTTGATTGGATGCTGGGTATTCAGTTCTGGATTTTGTTGTTTTCCATTACAGAGAGCTTTCTCTGGCTGCTGTTTCTTTGACATGTGAATCATTTTTGTTCTTTATAAGCTTGTTTTTCATCTTTCTTAGGGGAAATCTGGGGTACTTTTTAATCTGGGGCTAGTTTAATCCTAAAACTGAAGCATGGCTCTTCTCTGATCCTACTGAATATCCCAAGTGACCAATGGGCTCTTTACTCTTGCTTGTCAAATCATGAACATCTCCCAGGCTTCTGTAAGCTCTGGGAATTTTAAAATCCTACAGCCTGCCATTTTGTTTTTGCCTGGCTTACCGGTTTTTCACGCTGCACACACTTGGCTTATCATTCAATAGCAGACCCAGAGATTTACACCATTCTTTCTCCGCAGAGCTCCCTCTTGTTTTATATTCCACAACTTCTAGCTGCTTCAGCTCTCTGAATTTTGATAGTATCTCCTCAATTAAGAGTGTCAGTGTCATGCTTAGGTTACCCTTTTCTGCATTATAATCTGAAAAGTGCCCTTGGGCAGAAACCTGAGTCAATTGTAGGTACAGATCCTTTGTTTCCCTTCTCTTAAGGATCACAACCCTGTGTTGCTTGTTGTCCAATATTTAAAAAATAGTTGTTGCATACATTTATTTATTTTTGTTTTCTAGCTGTCAACTGTAGGAACGCAAGTATAGTTGTAGTACCCCCTCACTGCTGGAAACATACATTTATTGTAAATGCCATGCCTAGACATTTTTATTAAAATACTTCAACAGAAATAATGTACTTGGTCATTAAAAATTTAATTGGGCCTAATAAGCTATCCATATCAACTAAATCAAGAAAGTAAGAAATTGCTTAAACCTAATTGCACCCACCTCAAAATAGACATATACCTCATATATTCAATCTTGATTTCTTAGGTAAAATTTAAGACTATTGGTCTTGCCAACCATGTAGTTAAACTGAATAATAGTAGAGTTGAACTAATTTTGCTGCCTAACAGTGACACTGAACAAATCAGGAAGTTTCATGATGATAGCCAGGCCCCAGAATGAGTCCTGACCACTTGGGAAAGTTACCTCGCCTGTCGGGACAAGGTAAAGGAATACCTGGTCACAACTACATATTAACTGGGCCCATCTTAGCTGGCCTCTGTTTGAATATTTGACTAGGGCTTAGCACAAAGTACGACAGCCTAACTCTCAAATCCCATACTAGTTCCATTTATTAGGTCTTCTCAGCATGGGTCAACCTCTAGTGTGCTCTTCTCAGGGATACACATTTCTATGATCATTATTTTGGATGTCAGAAGGTAAATGATACTCCTGCACATTTCTGTGAGGCACTCTTATAAAAAGATACCTTAAGCTCTGAGTGGTGAGGCTCAGTTGGTTGGATGTCATCCTGCAACAATGGTTTGATTTCTGGTCAAGGCACATGTCTGGGTTGTGAACCCATGTGTGAGAGGCAACCAATTAAAGATGTTTCTCTTACTCATCAATGTTTCTCACCCTCTCTTTCCCCCTCCTTCCTCTCTCTCTAGGAGTAAATAAATAAAATCTTTAAAAAAAAAAATAAAAAGACACTTTAGGACTTCCGGCCAAGATGGAGGCCTAGACTGACATGCTGCATCTCCCTCCAAAACTAAGAAGGAATACAACTACCGCAAAACCAGAAATAACCAGAAGTTCCAGAAAATAAGTGGAAGTCCAACGTATGAAGTTACAGAGAAGTGGTGCTCATCCGCACTGGTACGTGGGCGAAGCTGGGGCAGAGAGGTCAAGCTGTGCTGTCAGTGGCAGCAGCAGCGACAGTGGTGAGACGGTGGTAAGCACAGACACCTGTATTTAAAGGGAGCTGAGAAGCACCTGGGGAGCACCCCCGGCTACAGACCGGACCAATCAGCTTGCAATTCCAATGCCAGGGAAGGAAGATCCCCATTGCCTTGGACTGTGAGGTCCAGAGGGGGTGAGGATGGAGGAGGAGGCTCTCAGTCTCTCAGCGGAGAGTGAAAGGCAGGAAGCCATCTGGATCCCCACCCCCACAGAAGAAGCCACAGCGTGGTGAGAAGAGTTGCCCAGTTGTGACAAGTGCACGGGGCTCCGCCCCCTATAGCATAGGAGGTGTGACAGCCCTGCCCAGGAAGCAAAGGTAAACACAAAACTGTCAGGATGGCACAGATCATGACAGAGATCCTGGTGATGCAGCTGACCAGACAGCAAATATCTAATCTAACGAAGCAGTAGACAGGAAATCTTTCTGAGGCACAGTTCAGAACTTTGGTCATAAGAATGCTTACAGACCTAACAGCAGATCTTAAACAAGACAGGGAAGGAATGAAGGCTAGTCCTGCTGAAATTAACAAAAACACATATGAAACTAGTGGTGAGGGAAAGAAAACCAGGGATCAAATCAACAAATTGGAACACAGGGAAGGAACAGTCAACCAGTGCAGAAAGAGGAAACAGAAAGTGAGGAAAATGAAGAGAGGCTCAGAAACCTATGGGCCAACATCCAAAACAGAGGGTGGCCAGAAAGTGAAGAAGAAGAACTAGAAATGGAAAAATTATGTGAAAAAATAATGAAGCAGAACTTCCCTAACTTGGGGAAGGAAATAAGACTTACAGATCCAGGAAGGACAGAGAGTTCCAAAAAAACTGGACCCAAGGAGAACCACACCAAGACATATTATAATCAAAATGTCAAAAATTAAGGATAAACAGAGAATCTTAAAAGCAGTAAGAGAGAAGAAGAGAATTACATACAAATGGGTCCCAATAAGACTATCGGCTGATTTCTCAAAGGAGACTCTGCAGGCAAGAAGGGACTGGCAAGAAATATTCAAAGTAATGAAAAGCAAAATCCTACAGTCACGATTACTCTATCCAATGAAGCTGCCATTCAGAATAGAAGAGCAGAGAAAGTGCTTCCAGAATAAAGTAAAACTGAAGGAGTTCATCAGATCCAAACCACTGTTATATGAAATGTTAAAGGGACTTGTTTAGGAGAAAGAGGATCAAAACTATGAACATTAAAATGAAAACTGTATCACAACCACCAACAACAGAAGCTAGGGAACTGAAACAAAGGCAAACTAAGTAGGCAACAAGAGTGGGAAAAGAATTATAGGTATGGGGAACATTATGGGGGGAGGTCAGCAGGGAGGGGGAAGGAGGGAAAGGGAGGGAGATGGTACAGGAATTAAGAAGCATAATAGGAGGGAGTGGAGTAGACAGGAAGATGTTGAGAAGAACTATATGCACAACCAATGGGCATGGACTAAGGGGGGGGGTGACAAACTGGAGGGATGGGGGTCACTGGGTGGAGGGGAATAAAGGTAAAAGAAATTGGGACAACTGTAACAGCATAATCAATAAGGCATATTTAAAAAAACAAAAACAAACAAACAACAACAAAAAGACACTTAAAAGTTAATGGAACTGAATTATATCACTTCAAACAAAAGTATTGCTATGTTTCTTTTTTTATATTGATGTTTTACCTTCTCCGTCTCTTAGGAAGAGATGGTAAACTCAGTAGTTTTAAAAATGGAGCATTGACCTGGCTGGTGTGGCTCAGTGGATTGAGTGACAGCCTGTGAACCAAAAGGTTGCCAGTTTGATTCCCTGTCAGGGCACCTACCTGGGTTGTGGGCCAGGCCCCCAGTTGGGGGCATGTAAGAGGCAACCGATTGATGTTTTTCCCTTTCTCCCTCCCTTCCCCTCTCTCTAAAAATAAATAAATAAAATCTTTAAAAAAATAAAAAGGGAGCTCTAATCCTCTTTTATTTATCTATCAGGAAGCAGAATAAGGAGATAGGGACCAAGAAAAAATTGTGGGAATTAGAGAAGAATGTATCCATTCTTTCTTTAGCCAAGTCTCATCTGGCCCCCACCGAACTTGTACCATCTCTTCCAGAAGCTTATCTTTCCCCTCAGCCAACAGAGAGGGGAAGAACTGCAGTTACTTCTGTGAATACAGGATTAATTGATAAAACCCAAGTACTGTGGCATTTTGGGAAAAATATGTAGCTCATCATTTCCCCCCCTAAATCAACAGAAAGGGTAATAGACAAAGGTAATTATCTCAAGTGAGCATTTGTTAACTACAAGACCTTCACCAATCCCTTTTACCATTATTGCCTATTAATGGTAGACTCCTGTTACCTGAGAATGGGAACACAACAATATAAAGTCCCAGGCGAGAACACATATGATTAGCTGCTGGGAATGAGGGACAATTGCTTAAAGTCAGGGCTTTAAAGTCAGTGGGTTGTCTTTCACACTTTCAGGGTGGCAGAAACCCCATTTGTTTTTGCTTCAACCTGTGATAGCTGACTGAGATTGCCACATTTCCAAGAAGCATGGCAATGAGCTGAGCAGTCATAATACATGACAGCAATTCTCACCGTGGAACATTCTAGAATCAGCACTGCCTGGAACACGCTGGAATCTCACCCTGGCACATTCTCGAATCACCACTGCATGGCCTCTAGCCCACACCCATGGAAGTCAGACTCTGGCAGTGGTGCTTGGGTATTGGTATTTTTGTTCAAGAACCCAGGTAGTTTTAATGGGCAGCCGAGATTAAGGACCATGCTCTTATACTGACAGTTCACCTGCATGCACCTGGAGAGCAGCGATGACATAAGCAGTTTCAATGGTTTTCTTAACTTGTTTAGGCTCCTCTGCCTCCCTTGACATTGTTTTTGCCCCATTTAAATGTATCCACCCCACTGTGTCTGCATCAGATTTCTTTTCTTTTCTTTAGAACACTCCATCAATTCTGAAAATGAAATGCTCAGATAGGAAATGCTCTGCAGTCTAGGATTTTCCAGTGATTTAATTATCTAATTACTGGAGCCGGCTGCCAAGCACAAATGATTTCATTCAGTTTCACTATTTTATAACACAGTTCAAAGAACATTTAAATTTCTAATTCAATTTTTGTTCTTTTGAGACTATTCTACAGAGTTTTGTATATCTTTAATGATAGCTCCATTATTGGACTTATAATCACTCTGGGGTTGTACTTCACTTTTGCAGTATATAACACATATGCAGAAGCAGAATTGGTGCTGAGATGGCTTAATTATTCTAAACTCCTTTTGTCTTAAATAGACTCCCCTGACAGAAAAGACAGAGGTCTGATGGGAAGGAAAGCTGGCAGAGACTCTGAGGACTCAAGGACTGAGGCTGCTACAGCAACCGGCTTGGAGACAAGCTGCTTATCTTTTCCATGTGACTTCTCTTTAGAACTGCAAACACTTTTAAGCTCCAGGACATGTCTGCTCACTATTCTTCACACCCCCCAAGCCAGAAAAGCGGAGCAGTTCTGGACAGTAAAAGAACTAGTGTGGTTAAGAAAGCATTCCCAAACCTTGAGTGGAGAGCTGCTTTGAGAAGCTATGAATCTGCAACTGAGCCTCCACAGTTCAAAGGTTGCAAGGAGTAGCAAATTGTTGGAGAACCCTCCCAGCGAGCCAGAGGGACCACACAATGCCAGACACCAACAGGGTGATGTCACAGCCACCCACATCACAATCTGGGTATCAAATTTGCGACACTTCTGCGATGTTTATGCTACAGCAATTCCACCCCTACCCTCAAACCAACAAGTGTTCACTTTTGAAAGCAGCAGGCACTACCACACAAAGGATACATTTAGGAATTGTTTTTCTTAAGAAGGTCCACTAACGAGCGACAATTTCCCACTGGCCAGCAGGTGGCACTACAAGGAAAGAGTAGTGTGAGAAGGGGCTTGCCCTCCATAAACCCCAGGGTAAGAACGTGGGAGAGGACAGACCCTCTCTGTCCTGCACATGTGTTGTTTGGCTTGCAGAGCACCAAATAATTGGGTTTTAATTATTTTACAACATTAAAAAAATGAATAAAGATATTTCATATAAAACCTGTATTTCCTGAAACACTGAAATGTCTAGGAACACTAATTCTTTCAGGTTAAGAGCTGGCTGGGGTTGAGTGGTCCTTTCGAGGGGCCACTTTGCCTTTGTCTCTCCTCCACTTCACTTGTTAAGTTACTGCCTGGATGCTGTGGGCATTGGACTTTGTCACCCCATACACACCCTCAACCCAACCTGTACACTTCATTTCACTGCAGTCTTCAAAATTGCAAAGCAAGGAGAAGCTAATGCAAAGGATGGAGAACTTCACCAGTAATATGATTCCGAAAAGGATTTAAATGAATTTGCCTGGGACATGCGAGATGTCGGGGACACTGCCTGAGGGACAGAGTAGCCTTGGAGATCTGAGCACTGGGCCCTGCTGTTTGGTGTATTGGGCCATCAATCACTGACAGAGCCTCTCAAGCCAGCTGGCTTTCTGTTTATTTTCTGGTAGGTAGAGGGTGAGAGGAAATCATCTTCTTGGCTTAATTAGGTGGTAACAAATGGAGGGCTCATGCATCTATGAACTGAGGGAGGAAGCCCTTTCCTTACTGGACCTCCCTGGCTGAGGAGGTGACACCCCATTGGCTACTCTTGATGCCACACCTGTGTCGCTGCTCCAGGCTCCTGGGTGGTTTTGTCTTTTACCAATATTTGAACTATGAACTTCTCAAAGTCTAGGAAGCTGCCTGAGTATAGTCTGAATCAGTTCTTCATCCTCATGGTCAGCTTCCTATGGAAGGCAGGAGGTGTGAGGTTGATACACAAAGCAGACACATGATCTCAGGAAGAGCGGCACTACCCAGCTCCTCAGAACCCACAACCAGGAGATACATTATTCTACTTTGTCAGATTTATGGGATTTGCTCACCAAGATTCATGACACGAAGGGTCATTTTCTCTCCCTTTCAGTTCCTATGCAGTGTATATATTCCTCAACATTATGGAACATACTATCCAGATAAAATGTAGATGCTCTTCTCAACAAAATCATCCATGATGACTTCTTTTCCTTGTGGATTAACGGGCTAGTTTACACTTATATTTCTAAATACACGGTAGTTCCTTGCAAAAAAGTTAGCTGACTGTCCCGCCATTGTGCATGCTCATTGGGGAGAAGCAAGGGGCCGAGACGCTAAGCAGGAAGTCTTAACTGGCTGTTCAAATGCTCCAAGTGCTCCACGGGGCTCCTTTGCCTTCAGCTCTCCTCAGAAACAGACTTCTAATGGGCTTTTCGTGTGTAAAAGCATGCAGAACTTAGAGAAGTGGCTTCACATTGAGTATGGTTGCAGCAGAAGGCTCTAGGCTAAGAATGTGTGTGTGTGTGAAGAAGGAAACCATGCCTTTATGGTTCTACTTACTCATGCCCTCAGTTCACCTTTAGGAAAGGATGGTGGAAAGAAACCTGGGAAGGTACTTGGGGCTAGAGGTGCGGGAGGAGTAGAAAGGTGACTTTGAGCAAATAAGACAGATGACGTAGACCACAAGGAACACCATCTGTACCTGGAGCTGTCGCATCTGCTGCAGCTGGAGCCTGAGTTCCACCACGTTCCGCTTCATGTCAAGCAGGCTCAGGTGGACGGCCGAGGTGCTGGCATGCAGAGGCTGGGTGGATGGCCCTGTGGACTCCAGGGCACTGAGGGTCTTCCCACCAGAGATATGGGGAGCTCCTGAGAGAAAAGAGCAGCAAAGAACCTAAGAAAGCCAGAAAGGAAAGTCTAAGCTAAGTCCCATCCCAATACAGATGACTTGGTAACTCAAAAAATGCCCATTGCCCTCATTGTAAAAAAAAATTATGTTGGTCCTCTAAATGGCAAAATAAGGAATTAAGTTTAAATAAATTATGGAAACTTCATGCAATGTTGTAGCATATGGTCTATAAAAGTCATGTTCTAGAAGTTTAGTGCCAAAGGGAGGCTGATGAGTGCAGTAGTTAAAGCACAGTGTCAGTGTAGGAAGCTAGCTGTCTATCTATGTAACTTCTTTAGATATACAAGTTTGCACAGAGAAAGGATCAGATGTATGCATAGGAAAGAATTAACAGTATCTCTAGCTGTTGATATTCCACGAGTTTTATATATTTTATATTACTATTTTTCTATTTTTAAATTTGCATAGTGAATATCTGTAATTTTATAACAATAATAATTTTAAAATACTGGGACCTAACATAGGTGCTTCCCTGACTATTTCCTGCAGGCAGATGTACCTCAAGAACATGCACTTGGTTCTGAGGAGAGGTTTGGCTGATCGTCGAGGGAAAACTAGTAAGAACTGAGTACTCTCCTGATACTTCCATCTTTCCGAACCTAAAGAAGCAGGACCTCAGCCCCCATCTTCTTTAGGGAGAAAATCAGACGTGATGCGGAATCCTTTAGGAGAGGAATCAAGGCAGCAGAAAGAAACTTTCCTAAATAGTTTCTAGCTACCATAAACTTTGGCTCCTGGATCCAACTTAAGCCTTATGTATTTTAGAAGTTCATCTGGGAAGGGCCTGATTTGACCAAGTTTCCTTTAAAAGTGATTCAGGCCTGGCCATGTAACTCAGTTGGTTGGAGCGTTGTCCCAATACACAAAGGCTGTAGGTTTAATCCCCAGTCAGGGTACAAACAAGAATCAACCAATGAATGCGTAAGTGGAACAACAAATCAGTGTTTCTTTCTCCTTATCTCTCTCTCTCTCTAAAACAATAAATAAATTTTTTAAAATGCCTCAAAAAGGATCCCAAGTAGCACTTACAGGATGAGCAAGGTACAGGAATCAAAAGGAAGTGCTATTTATTATTGCTATTTTTTTTTGACAATGCATTTCTATGGAACAGGCCACCAGAGTGGAATTCTCATCTCTCTCTCTCTCTCTCTCTCTCTCTCTCTCTCTCTTTCTCTCTCTCCTCTCTCTCTCTCTCTCTCTCTCACACACACACACACACACACACACACTTCAGAAGGGGTTGTTCAACTCTTTCCTGTAAAAGACACAGTGGAGGATTTGCAGTGGGCCAAGCTGGCCTCCCACCACAGAACCCTGTGGTTGCTTTGTCTACCCTGGAGTGGTTTCAGCATGGTGGTCTCTCTTTGTATCTTGGCTCAGGACCCATGGGAAATTTCCTTTCCCAGCACATGCAGAGCTGCTGCCATGAGCTACAGGTGGAGTGCCAGTGAGTGAGGGGGTGCCTCAAAACTGTCCTCTTTTTTTTTTTTTTAAAGATTTTATTTATTTTCTGAGAGAGGAGAACGGAGGGAGAAAGGGAGAGAAACATCAATGTGTGAGAGATACATCGATCGGTTGCCTCTTGCATGCTCCCAGCTACAGACCTGCCCTGCAACCCAGGCATGTGCCCCGACTGGGAATCAAACCAGTGACCTTTCGGTTCGCAGGCCGGCACTCAGTCTACTGAGCCACACCAGCCAGGGCACAACTGTCTTCTTAATGCTTGGCCCCAGCAACACCAATGGAGATCTGATGGTACACCATGTCCCTCCCTCGGATGGAACCAGTTGCCCAACCCTCTCCTGGTCCCCTTGGGGAAGGCAGGGGAACTGGCCAGAAAGCATTTAAAGGATTTCCAAAGGAACCCTAGCCGAGCAGACAGTGAGTTTTACGTTATTTTATGAGCCTAACAAGCCACTACCATCATCACCATGGCTCTGACCAACTTATGACAGTCTTCCACCCCCAAGTCAAAATCACTCTCATAATGGCAAGATTTCCCATATCTGTAATTGTTCCAAAGAATATTCTCAAATGGTGAAGGGTTTCAGTAAAAGGACATCCAGTAACATTTCCATTAACAGCAGCTTCAAGATTAAGTATTCTGAGGGAATCACAATAAACAGGAAGTTTTTCTTTTAGAAAGGCTCATGTTACTTTATCATCGCTCAATCCTTCCTTCCCTTTATACTCTGAGGGCACCAGCGCACGTCCCCAACCTCCTGCATGGAGGAGAGGCAGGAGTCTACATGCCATCAATTATGGGTGAATGCTGATCACTGGTCTAAAAAGTATCCTTCACAACCAAATGGCTATATGGAATCTATACTTATTTTTTAAAATGTCTTCATCATTAACCTCTTAATCCACTAAATTTGGTTTCTAGCTCCATCTTTCACTGAAACAGCTCTTTATAAGGTGGACAATGGTCAGTTGTCAACCCAACAGACATCTCCTTGGTGTGATGCTGGGCTTGGTTTGTCACTTCTTTCCTTTTAAGTCAATTGGAACTTTCCTGTCCTTCCTCTTCTTACCTCTCTGCTGTTCCAATTGGTCAGCTTTTAAAATCCTGACCTATTCTGTCCTGGGCCTGTTTCTTCTCTCACTGGACATTCTTTCCAGGGAGGTCAACTTCTACCACCAGCACTTGTGGAGGTCCCCCACATCTTTGTCTCCAGCATACAGTTCTCTTTAGATCCACATGTCAGTACCTTTCATGTTGCTTCAGAGGACTTTTCATCTTCCCTAGACCTCTTTCTGTCTCTGTAGGTCTGTTCTTAGCCAGTGGTACTGCTATACACTCAATTATTTACATCAAAAGCCTGGAAATCATTCTCATTATCCACTTCCTAGTTGTGGGATGTTGGCTGAATAACTTAAGCTCTCTCCCTCTCAGTTTCCTCATCTGTAAAATGGGTGCAAGGATTATTGTGTGAGATAATGGAATTAACACATGTAAATTGCTTAGTTGGGAGTCTGGCACAGAGACCCCCAACCCCCACTGCAATCAATTCTGATTATTTCTCTGAGCAGAGTGGAGCCTCTTCCAGCCTCCCCTCCTCACCTGAGTGTCAGCAGGTGCGGAAGGCCGGGGGTGGCAGCAGTAGGCTGGGATCTATAGGCAGATGCCTCGATATCTATGCATGGAGCTGGAGCTGGTGGGTGGGGACCCCGAGTGATAAAAGTTTCCCTTCAGATTAGGTTCACAGGACGTGGGATCTGCTCTCCCCACCCACACGCAGGGTGGTCACATTCTATCTTCCTTACAGAGTTATGTGTGTTAAATAATATAATACACGGTATATAACACATAGAAGAGTATGCCTTTGAAATGGGAGGGTCCTTCTGTTCTCTTATATTCATAGAATCAAATATTCCTAAAATAACAGGAAGTCCGGGTTTTCCCTTTTCATTTACCCTTGGACAAATGAGCTCCTTGACTTCTATACAATTCCATGTACTTGTCTACAGGACAGGCATAATAGATCTTGTCTTAGAGCTTACTTACTTCCTTGGATTCTGGAAGAATTAACATATTTTGTGCACTGTACAAGGCTGCTATGGCAACCAAAGCCCTGTGGACCACATCTAGCCCTGACACATTAGAATGAGAATGACCAAATCAGCAGAGACCCAGGGGAGCAAACACTATGCCTGTTGCTGGTGGCACTGCAAATTGGCTCAGCTTTTCAGAAGAGAAAGCTGGCAGCATGTTGCTAGAGATATCAACTGGTCGTCCCTTTGGACTTATTGATTCCACTTTGGGAAATACATACCTAGGAAATTATACCTGCTCCTTCCCCATGCTCCGAAAAAGACACTTACAAAATTTTTCCACCCCCCACCCCGAAAAACCTACCTATTTTTAAGGGATGGGGGCACCTTAACACAAAACAATAGGAAGAAAATGACAGGTGGGTGGACCATGTGGGTGTGTCACATGTGTGGAAGTGTGTTCAGTCTTTTTTGGAATATGGAAAAAATGAGGATGTGCGAGGAGTTAACATGTATGGAAAGCACCCAGCACAGTGCCTGGCACATTGGAAACACTCACTAAATGTTTCTCTTTATGGTGATTATGATGACGACGTCACTGAAAGTGAAAGGAATAAAAGAAGAATACAAAACAGCATGTATGTATTGATTAGAACAATTATATCAGATACTGATAATTTCTAGACTAGAATTGAAAGAACTGGAAAGTTTCAGTGTTCAGTAGTTTCCTTCTGTTCCTCCCAGCTTTACTGAGATATAATTGGCATATACCATTGTGTAAGTGTACAGAATGTTGATGTGACACACTTATACATAGCAATATGGTTGCCACTGCGGTGTTAGCTAACACATCCATCATGTCACATATTTACCATTTCTTTTTTGTGGTGAGAACACTTAAGATTTACTCTCTTGGCAACTTTCAGGTACATAACTCAGCTTTCTATTTTTCTTTTTATTGAATTTATTGGTGTAACATTGGTTAATAAAGTTATACAGGTTTCAGGTGTACAATTCTAAAACATATCGTCTTTATATTGTATTATCTGTTCACCATTCAAGTCCAGTCTCCTCCCACCACCATCTCTCCCCACTATACCCTTTTCTCCCTCCCATCACTGCTCTTTCCCTCTGGCAATCACCATGCTGTTTCCTGTGTAAATGAGTTCTTTTTTAAGTATATTTTATTAATTATGTTGTTACAGTAGTTACAATTTTTTTTCTTTTGCTCCCCTCCACCCAGTACCCTCCTTCCCTCCAACAATCCCACCTCTCTTAGCTCATGGCCATGGGTTGTGCATGTAAGTTCTTTGGCTTCACCCTTTCTTATATTATTCTTAACTTCCCCCGGTCTATCTTGTACCTACCAATTATGCGTCTTAGTCCCTGCACCATTTCCCTATTTCTCTCCCTTCCCCCTCCCAGCTAATAACCCTGCAAATGATCCCCACACCTATGATTCAGTTCCTATTCTGGTTTGCTTAGTTGGATTTTGTTTTTATTTTTTAGATTCAGTTGTTGATAGTTGTGAGTTTGTTGCCTTTTTAATGTTCATGGTGTTGATGTTCTTCATTTTCTTAAATAAGTCCCTTTAACATTTCATATAATAATGGCTTAGTGATGATGAACTCCTTTAGCTTTACCTTGTCTGGAAAGCACTTCATCTGCCCTTCCATTCCAAATGATAGCTTTGCTGGATAGAGAAATCTTGGTTGTAGGTCCTAGCTTTTCATCACATGGAATACTTCTCGCCACTCCCTTCTTGCCTGCAAAGTTTCTTTTGAGAAATAAGCTGATAGTCTTATAGGCACCCCTTTGTAGGTAACTCTCTGCTTTTCTCTTGCTGCTTTTAAGATTCTCCCTTTGGCATTTTAATTATTATGTGACTTGGTGTGGTCCTTTTTGGGTGTAGCTTGTTTGGGACTCTCTGTGCTTCCTGGACTTGTATGTCTATTTCCTTTGCCAAATTTGGGATGTTTTCCTTCATTATTTTTTCACATAAGTTTTCAATTTCTCACTCTTCCTCTTCTCCTTCTGGCACCCCTATGATTCAGATGTTGGCATATTTAACGTTGCCCCAGAGGTTCCTAAGCCTCTCCTCATTTTTTTCAATTCTTGTTTCCTCATTCTGTACTGGTTGACTGTTTTTTCCTTCTTATGTTCCAAATCATTGATTTGAACCTGGTTTCCTTCCCTTCACCATTGGTTTTGTGTGGATTTTCCTTCGATTCATTTAGCATAGCCTTCATTTCTTCTCTTATGTGTTTGCCATACTTAAGCATCTGTCAAGCCTGTGAGCATCTTTATCACCAGTGTTTTGAATTCTGTGTCTGTTAGGTTGGCTATCTCCTCATTGCTTAGTTCTCCCACTGGACCCTTGATCCATTCCCTTTTTTGGGCCATACTTCTCTGTCTCCTCATCTTGACAGGTTCCTGTTTGTTTGCCTCTGTGTCTTAGGTACAGCTGTCACTCCTGTTATGTTGTAAGGGGTGGAGCTTTAGGGATTCATCATACAGGGCAACCTGTTTCACCACGTTGTGGCACTGTATGTGGGGGAAGGGTCTGAGAGGGAACAATGCTGCTTGCTCAGCACTTGCCCTTTTTCTAAGCTCTTCTCCCACTTCTGTATGATACTGATTCCTCTCTAGCTGTTGCCCTGGCCATCATTCCCAGAATGGGTGGGTCTGCGGATATTCTAGGACCTTTAAGCAGTTTCTTCCTCCGCACCAACCCCCACTGGTTTGCACAGTCAAAAGTAATGAGGTTCTATTTTTCCTGGCACTGGAACTGTAGCTACGTGGTCTGGTTTGGTGCTGGGAGTGCTCCCCAGATGTCCCACCCAACTTTTTAAAACGTGTGACTGTGCTTTCCTCTGGCCTGCCACAGCTGCTGCCACCACACCTCGTCCTCTCCACCCTGGCTCCACCCCTCCTACCTGTCTGGATGAGTATTTCTTCTTTATATCTTTGTTTATTGGATTTCCACGCAGCTCGATTTTCTGGAACTTCTGGCTGTCTCTAGTTTTGAGGTAGCTGTGGCTGTTTTTCTTTTCCTTTGCTTAATCCCTTCACTTTTTTTTCCCCCTGCCTCACAAATCCCTCCCCTCTGACAACTGTCAGTCTGTTCTCTCTAGCTATGAGTCTGTTTCTATTTTGTTAGTTTATTTTGTTCATTAGATGCCACATATGAGTGAAATTGTATGGTACTTGTCTTTCTCTGACATATTACTTTATCTCTAATCACAATGCTGTGCATTAGATTCCCAGAACTTACTCATCTTCCAACTGGAAGTGTGCACTCTCTGACCAACCTCTCCCCATTTCCCATCCCTCAGCCCCTGGTAACCACCACTCTACTTTCTATTTCTATGAGTCCCATAGGTTCCTTTTTTCTTAAGTTCATAATAGATCAAAAAATAAATACGTGAATAGGAATATCCAAAACACTTGCTCTGAAGACAAGTTTAGCAATTTTTGTGAAATAATTCTCTGGCTGCCACCAAAGTCACTGCTTAATTTCTAAGTAAACCAACAAGTTCCACGAGGATGGGGGTGCTGACAGACCAGGCCCGCCGGCTTCCAAGCTAAACCACCTGGACTTAGTCAGTGCGGCACCAGGACCAACAGGGGTCTCAGCTGAAGTCCCAAATTCTGTCCATTCTACCATGCTGCACAACACTCTGTGGCCTCCCCAAATTAGGGGTTTCACCCAACTGCCACGTGCTTCCTGTGTAATTCAGTAGCTGAACATTTTCCTGGCAATGATTTCTATTTCCAACCCAGTGGGAGGGAGGACGACCTCACATTCTTGAGAGAGGCCTGCCTTGAGCCTGCATATAAATGTACATCATATATACCTGGATACTAGGGAACTCCATGTAAAACTTAATTGGGGCCTTTTTGTGGGGAATGTTGGCATTTAAAAAGCAGGCCCTGGTCCAAGGATACCTTGTTCTCCTGCCTTGGCCACTGGTGGCTCCCTCTCAGCTCACACCCCTTCTTACCCATTCCCATCCTGAGCCGGGCTGAGGTCCTTCCCCAGTGTAAAGCCTTCCAAAGGCTTCACTTTACACTTAGAATATTACCTAAATTCCTTACCATAGCATTTGCAATGCTTCTCCCTCACCCTGCATGTCTCGGCTCTTCCCTTCCCCCTTCACTTACTTAAGTCCTATTTGTCTTTCAGGCCTGTTTGTGTCACTTCCTCAGGGAAATGTCCTTGGTCTAGGCTACATCTGTCCTGACTTTTGCTTAACACTCAACATTCATAGAATTACTTGTCCCATATCCATTTTCCCCACAGGATTAGGAATTTCTGGGCAGGCAGCTGTGTCTGAATCATGCCCACTGTCCTAGCCCAGTAAGTGGCACATATATATTTGTTGGATGTGTGGCCATATAAGTGAACAAGTGAATGAAAATGAATGAATGAATAAAGAAGGGCTCAGGCCCCCACAAATTGATCACCAATCTGAAATTTCAGCATTAAGCAGGGAAGGTGTGAGGGTACAGGGTGTTCTCCAGGAAGCCTCTGAAGTCACAGCAAGTCGATGATGTGGGGGAAGGTTATACACTTCTACAATAAGCAGAGCTCATCAAAGGCAGCCTGCAGTTCTCCTGGAGCCCCATGAACACTTACCTGCACTATCTATGTGGTTCTTATTGGCTGCAGTTTTCATCATTTTCTCACTGAATAAAAGAAAAAAAGACAATTAGTTATACAGTTTCCAAAATGCCCTTTGTTTGCCCCCTCCATTCATTATTCTAAGCAATGAGCAGCAGGTAGGGATGGTATCAAGCAATGAGGGTAGTTTGGCATCAGCACCACTATTGGCCGGGATGGTAAAGGCTTCCCAGGTGTGCAGCTGTCACTGCCGGTGGGACACAGCAGGCGGGCCCTCATGACTTTCAGATGATGGCGATGTGGAGACGTGAGGATGGCGGTTGCAGGCACTGCGCAGTGGTCCATGAAGCCACATGCACTGGGAAGCCCATTTACCTTTCTTGGGCCAAAGTGTTACCTTCGACCAAGAATTACCAGAAGGAAAAAAAAAAAAACAAACAAACAAACAAACAAACCATGATTCAGAGAGCTGTAAATATTTTCAGTCTTGAAATGATTACAAGAAAACAGATTTGAATGAATGAATGATCTTAATGATTAGAGAGAAATAGATTGAATTATTTTTAATTGGTTTGCTTTCTTTTTTTTACCTAGATGCATCTTTGCTATTAGTTGTGAGGGACCCTTTAAAAAGCGCAGACTGCACAAGGCCAGTTAAACTGGCAATCTGTTTCTCCATGGCTTGCATCCTCTCTCTGTAAAACAAGAGAACTGTTTGTTAAAGCTCTATTGACCTTCGGACTGGTTAGTCCAGGTGGATGATCACCTGACGCTCAAAGAAGGTACCACCTAGTAGGCGGTCAAAGGGCACCCCAGCCTGACACGGGGAACGTGAAGAACCTGCACAGCCCTGCTGAGCTCCAGAGCTGAAGATCAGAGTTGAGTATTACCCCAAAGATCTCATTGAAAAGACGCTGCACAGATCTGCAGAGGCCCCCTGAAAAGCTGAAACGCATCTCCCTCAGAAATAATTTTGTTTGTGTGCCGCGATCTTGAGCCCTTCTGCCTTGCTTTGCAGTGTCACCTCTGGCACTAGCAGTGTGCTGAGGCCAGCTGTGGGTCAGACGCACAAACATCTAACCTGTACTCCTTAGCTGGGGGCCGATGGCTGGTTTTGGTGGAGATGATTGTTGTGACGGAAAACTTGTTTTATTGTCTGAAAGCCAACACCAACAAATGTCTAAGACCATGGAAAAATATGATTGAAATTAATGTCTGACTTGCAGGTGATCTGTGCTCCATCTAAGGATATAGGAACTTTAATCTAGGGCTTTTATAGATTCAAGTAGAAAAAAACAAATATTCCTAACAACTTGGTCATCTCAAGATCTGGACGAAAAGTCCTCCAAATTATTTCCGTGCACAGATGCTGCACCTCTCTGTTCAGGGCTCTCTAATGCTTCATCACAATTCATTTGGCTCACATTTCTGTACCTGAGACAAGGGCAGTTTTGCAGGGCTATTACCATTATTTTCAGGACAATATGCAAACAGCACAAGTGACCTTCCTCTACTGGCCAGGTGCGGAGGACGTCACACACATCTTGGCATGCACATTCAGTTACATTTACTGCGGAGTTTAAAACAATAAAGGGAGATATGGGAGGGCAGTTTGAACAGTGTGGGCACCTTGCCTGTCATCACACTCCACAAGCAGGTGTCCTAGCATGAGCTGTGACAGAGAAGCCCCCAGTCTTCATTGTGAATCTCAGTCCCACCAACCTCTCATAGTGTAAGCAATGGCGATTCCTGTGCTACAAACAGCATGTTCACACATTGTGGCCTTTACAGAAAAGCTAACTATTTTATCTGGTACCCAATGGAAAGAAATCATGATGGTCTGCACGTTCCCTGGAAAACAATAACTGGTTAAGTTGGATTTATTGAGAGATGCTATATCTGTATTTTACACTCCATGGCAATCAAGAGGACTTTCAAGGGTAATTTTGTCCATACATAACTTTTTGGCCTTGGGTTTTGCCTTTGGAATACAAAACATTGAGCTCAGTTTCACAACTGCAAGCTTTTGACTTCTGAATTCCATGCATTTTCTTTAGTTCAGCGGTCCCCAACTTTTTTGGCACCAGGGATAGGTTTTGTGGAAGACAGTTTTTCCATGGATGGGGAGAGGGGACAAAGTGGGGGGATGGGAAGGATGTGGGAGAGTGGGGGGTAGGAGGGACAGGCGGTGGAGCTCAGGCAGTAATGTTAGCCACCACTCATCTCCTGTGGTGTGGCCTGGTTCCTAACGGGCCGTGGACTGGTAGCGGTCCATGGCCCGGGTATTGGGGACTCCTGCTTGAGTTTAAAATGGATGGCTCTGTCACAATATTGAGTTTCTTGGACATAAGGCATGCAGTCTAAATAGTTAATGGCTGTACACCTGCTAAGGAGGAAGAAACAATTTAAATATGAATAGTAGGATCTCTTTGCTCTGAGAGTGTGGGAAGGAGAAATCTCAAGCAGTGAGAGCAGAAGTGCATCCCCTTCTCCATGCAGTGACTTTTCATGTGTCTCCAGGTGTAGCAGTGAATGCTAAACCCCTGAGCTGCAAAGCATTTTCAGTCACACCTGTGTCCCTGGTCGCCTCTCTGCCACAACACAGAGCACGTGCCAAAGAAAAAAATTAGTAAGAAACGCCACTCAAGAAAGCAGGTTAGTAAATACCCAAAGGATAACCCAAGTTCATCAGACCCAAGTTGCTATGGTATCTCAGAAATAACGATGGTGGCTGATGTGCTGCTGCCATGTGGGAGAGAATCTCTCACAAATGGGCTCCTGGCAATGAATGAGTTCCATGGGGACCAGCTAAGCACCAGTTGGAAGTTGTCCAGTGCCCCACTCTTCCCATGGTAATGCTGGCAGGAATAAATTCATGGCCCTCAGAGTCGAGGTGCATTCAGGGCCACCTCAAGATATACTATTTGCTGCTCTTAGCCAATTCTGGGCAAACGCAAAGGATTTTCTCCTCTCCTCCCCTTCCTTCCCCTATTTTTCTTTCAAAAAGCAGCATGACATTTTTAGGGTCTAGACAGCTTTGGTTAGGAAGCAGCTTAATGGGTTCCATGAAGCTGCAGTGTGGGTTAGGAAGGCATGGTGACAATCTAACTACACACAGATGACAGTACTACTAAGAAAAATGTAAGGAATGGGCAAGTCTATGACTGTAGAGAGTAAGTGGGACTCTGAAATGGCAGAAGGGATTCCAATATTGGCTCTAGGCACAACCCTGATTAGGGTGTTCTTTCTGATCCCTCTCTGGCCAATAGCTTTCATTACCTTGTCTAAGAAAGGAGAGCAGTAGCATTAAAAACCAAAACAAAGCACCTGGATTGTTCCAGAATCGGGACATTGATCTGTAGCTGATTCATCATGGGGATTAGAATTGCATGTTTCAGCACAGGTTGGGTCATCTCCACACCAGCGTCCATAGGGTGGTATTTTCCTTGGCTCAGTGGGTACTTGGCTTTCTGATGCACTTCCCCAGACAATGGTTTTAGGGTGCAGAGAAAGACAACCCCCAAGTCGCACCCCACTCTCCTTACTCCTCAGTGATCATGCAACATAGTTGCAGAACTTCTGGGGTAAAAGTCTGGATGCTTTGAAGGAAAGGCCCTATATTCAGTCCAGGATCCACACCCTTGGTTCTCCTGTTTTGCACCCCTGAGGATGGAAGTACATGCTTCCTGGGTGGCCTCCTCCAGGCTATGTTACCGGTTGGGCCACCAGGAAGGAGACATGATCTCTCAGAGCCTTTTGAGAGTTCAGGCACTTGAGCTTGACAGTTGAGGGGGAGCGATTCTCTGCCATTGCCCAGGAAACAGTGGGTCCTGCACGTGGCCAGGGCAGTGAGCACACTGATTGCACACGCGTGTTCCACTATCTTGGCCGAAACCACTTTATGAAAATACAATTCTTTGACACATGGGAATGAGAAAACTTTTTCCCTCCTATTTAATCATCAAAGTATTTTTGGTTTCAGGATTCATTTGAGGGAGATTTATCTGATTTATAAATTCATAAATAGGATTGTCTTTCCATTTCATGGTTGGTAATCTGGAAACAATTTTATGGTTTAACTAAATTACAGCAACTGGAAACTTACGCAGTCTTAGCCCATGATGAAATGTTGTGAAGGATGTTTTAATGTGAAAGGAAAAGAAGCAAAATGCAGTGGAAGAAGAGAAATTATATTCGACCCTATCATTTTATTACAGGGGCAATTTTGTATAATAATAGCCAAAATATTAAAGATGCTTAAGCTAATTCTTGCCAATATCACTTGGTTTAAGGTATTACAGAACTGGCATAATTACTGTTGAAAAGATGGTTTAAAAGTAATTTCACAAACCACTTTCAATCATTCTATAAACCACATTTATGGTCTTAGTATATGTGGTTAACTAGTCATTTAGTGCCATAAGTCAGCCTGGATGAATGAATCTTTTTGGGACTCAAGCATAATATTAATAAAAAAATCAAGTCCAAGTCCAGGTAAAGTGCCGATCCCAGTATTTAAATTCCTGTTGCTACAATGGGCTTTTCTGCAAGTTCCTGTCTGTTTGTGAAGAAGACAAGCAAGACCTGGACTGCCTGCAGTCTGCTCCCTGTCTTCAGAGTAAAGGAAAAAAATGCATTAATGCATTTGAGCGAATAAGGTTTAGTCAGTAACTCCATTTACACAACTTTTTTGATTCAAGTTTTCACCTTCAACATTGGACTTGTCTTTGTTGTGACCAAGGCCTCATTAAGCCTGAATTAAGTCCTATCATTGCCTATCTGAGTAAATTAATGGCTATTAAAAAACAAGTCAAGGCTGTAACAAGTATGAGACTGGTAATTCCCCTATAATTAAGCCCTTAGGTTATGTTTTTAAATATCCAAAACAAGAGCTGGGGAGCTGGCTGAAACCAGCCAGCCAAGGTTGTAGGATGGGTTAGGCCCCCCATCCCAGGCACTCACCTTCCTAACGAGTCACTAACTTTGAAACCTAGTGGTGCAGGATGATCAGTAACAAGGGTTATAACCAGGGCTAGCGTTCTGTGAGTACTTTCTAGGTGGTCTATCAATTCATGTCTAGTTCTAATAGTTTGTGCCCCCCCACACTCATTTCCTGTCATCTCTCTCCCCACCAGATAGTGATAAATGGTCAACCAGACACCAACAATCGTTTCTGAGCACTGAAGTTTTGTTAGGCACAGTGCAAGCTGCTGTGGACACAGCAGTGAAAAGGTATCATTCTTAAGCAGTACCTTCCTTTTACAAAGTAACTTTCTTTTTTTCTAGGAGAAATCTAAGTGAACTAAAACCTTGAGTCCTGGCAGTGCCAAAGGCATTTTCCAGAACTAAACAGTGAACAGCTTAAAGCTAGGTTATGCCCTTGTTTGCTCATGCCCTGACTCTGGTATGAGGGAAAAAAACCAAAGTAATTAAAGACACTGTTTTCAGATGAGTTCAACAGAAGACTGGAATTCAAATTATCTGAACTTGTGGTAAAGCTTCAAATAGGATGCTGAGCAGCAAACTTTCTGTTTCTGCTTCGCTTTAATCTGTTGGTAAAAGAACTACAGTATTCCCTCACTCATCCTGGGTATTACGTTCTAGAATCCCTGCGATAGGTGAAAATCCACAAAGTAGGAACCTTACATTTATTTTAGTATTTATATACACTTTACGGCTTTATAAACCCTTCCCACACACTTATAAACCATTCCCAGTCCCTTATTAACCTTTCCCACTCCCTTATTAACCTTTTCCACACTTTTATAAACACTAGTTATGTTCTTAAACATATTCTATACTCTTAAACCTATGTAACTTTAACAACATACATATACAGCACCGCAAAATTCCGCAATATAGTGAAAAATCCGTGATAAATGATTAAATATATTTTTTAAAATCTTGTGATACAGTGAGGCTGTGATAAGTGAACCGCAATATAGAGAGGGACTACTGTATATAACTAGAGACATTATTCCAAAATCCCCTAACAAATGTAACTTCTCAATGAACCATCCAGATTTGAGGCGATACTGACGGAGCTGGTGGTGACTGCAATGGACTACAATGTCTGTGTGCATTAATACTGTCCTCCTACCCCTGTATGCACTACAGACAATAGCCATTTCTTGCACTTTTCTCGCATTTTCAGTCCTTAGAAGAGGACTGCGTACACAGAGGGTCATTAAGAAGTACTGTTTATAACCCTGACCTGGAAGGCGGCTGGCTGTTTGTCCCCCTGCCCACTGCTCACGGAAGAAGACTGGGTATGTTTTATGTTCCCTATTGGCCCATCATTCCATTGTCCATACAATCTCTCAACATCTCCCCCACTTCTGAATTGAGTTACTCGTCTGTAAGTTCCCTAGTGCCATTAGAGACTGAGGCTAAGATCATCTGTACCCTTTCATCCCCAATTACTATGTACAGACGTGAAAGCTGGACAATGAAGAAGACTGACAGAAAAAAAGAAAATGATTCGTTTGAAATACAGAATTGGAGGAGAGCTCTGCAGATCTCCAGGATCACTAGAAAGACAAACAAGTGGGTCCTAGAGCAAATGGAGCCTGAAACGTCGCCGGAGGCAAAAATGACAAAACCGAAGCTGTTCCACTTCGGGCGCATCATAGGAAGGCAGAGTTCTCTGGAAAAGGCGCTAGTACTGGGAAACACAGAAGACAGCAGAACAGGAGGAAGAGCAAATATGAGATGAACTGACTGCATAGAAGAAGCCACAGGCATGTGTCTACAGGAGTGAGCAGGGCTGTGAGGACAGGACCCTGTGGACCTCACTCATTCATAGAGCAGCTAGGAGTCAGAGCTGACTCAATGGCACGTGGCACACACCAGTTCCCTACCAGGATCTAGAAAATCCCCTCACTTCCTTGAATGACTTCAGCCTGGGAAGACGGCATCCTGTTGGTCACATGCCATTGCAAAAGTCTGGCATTATAGCTCCTCAAACTCTTCTTCACAGACGTACTCTGACCTTAAATTCTTCCTTGGTATAGCTTTCCTGTCCAGATCAGAAGCTCCCAAATCCTCTTTAAGTGTAGCAATTTTCAGTTGATTTTGGCTCCCTTATTCACACAAACTAGCTCTTTACCTGAACCCTTACCTCCTTCATTCTCAGCCACCAAGACTGTCTGGAAAATTGATTTAATATTCCTGCCCCTCACTCAGGCAGGTCACACACACTCTCTCCACCATCCTGATTGGATTCTCTGGCGGCTGGCCTCTCCCTCAGCCTTGCTGCGCCTGTGCTGGCTGATCTCGCTTTCTGACTGACTGAGGACAGAAATAACTGAGAAGAAAGGCCCCTGTGTGTCCATCTGTTTCTTTCCCCATCAATTCTTCTTGGTGGTACTTCAAGGAGACAGAGTGTGGAATCCTCTCCTCAGGCATCCAGGTTTTCCCCAAGTCAGGAAAGACAACGGCCAGAGCGAAAGTGTTTGCCTGGAATGCTCTGCACTTTACTTATGACCCAGGAAGATACACATTGGATGACAACTGAAAAGAAACAGGCAAGCCCTGGCTGGTGTGGCTCAGTGGGTCAAGTGCTGGCCTGAGAACCAAAAGGTCGCTGGTTCGATTCCCAATCAGGGCACCTGCCTGGATCTGGATTGTGGGTGAGAAGCAGCCGATGGATGTTTCTCTATCTCTCTTTCTCCCTCCCTTCCCCCCTCACTAAAAGAATTAATAAAATCTTAAAAAATAGAAAGGAGTAGGCAAAAAATGGAGCCCCATTTATGAGGATCTGGAGGAAAAAAGCTATTTCTAACCTTCATAAATTTACCAAGGCACTGAGAGAAGGAGAGTTTATAATGAGAGGTGAGAAGGAATGTTGTGGGATAGTGGTAATCCCGGTAATAAATAGTTCTTCACATATTATAACTGCGGCTATTTACCCTGACTGCCAGGTGATGTCTGATTACCTATAATTTCAACTCAACAATTGCTGTTGAGTGTGATAGCCCTGGGGGTAAAAGCTTCTTGATCTAGGCTTCACACAACCCAGCTAGGTGGGCACTGGTGGCTGGATTCTGCAGGGTGCGTGTATGCTTCGTGGTTGGTCAGATGGTCCTGGATGACAGAGTCCGAGGGGTCGCCTAGGGGACAGCTACTCCCTCTGAGAGGAAGCATGTGAAGGGAGCCACGAAGAATAGTAGGATTTAGCCAGAGAGAGAAGATGAAGATGAAGAGAGTGGAGCAGAGTGTTCTATGTAAGGAGAGTTCCAGGCAAAACAGAAGCATTAGACTAATAAAATTTAATGGAAGCAAAAATAGTGGACTAGGAATTAACCGAGATTTTTGCTCTTACTCCAGAGGTGGACAGGACAGGGTGGGGGGACCTGGTGGGAGGCCACTGAGGCAGATAGGGCGAGAGTGGGTGGTAGTGGCTTGGACCAGAGTAGTGGCATGAGGCAGAGAACATGGGCTGGAGCCAGGGAGTCTTTGGATATAGAGCTCTCTCTAGTTGCCCAAATGTGGAGTGTCAGTAAGCACCATGACACCAAGGCTTTTGGCCTAAGCAATGGATAAAATTATCATACATGATAAGGGAAAACAAGCATTCATTTCTGGACATGCTGATTTTGACCTGAGCAATAGACATCCAGGGGGAGATGCAAATCTCCACTCATAAATCACTCAATATTTCTGAGTCTGAGTTTCCTCAACTGTCAAACTAGGGTAACAACTGCCTTCCCTGTCCCACAGGGGTGTCATCCTACAGAGATGTGGAAAATAAGGGCAAGCCAGAAAATGTATGTGCAAGCACTTTATAATCTGAAATATGTATGGATATGGAAGGCTTCCTTTTATTGCTTCAACTTCATTCATTCAACAAACACTTTTCTGGCATGAGCTGTGTGCCAGGCATAGAGTCAAATGCTGGGGCTATGACTGTGAATCAAACAAATGGCTTCTTACCCTCACAGAACTTATATTTTAGGGGTGAGGGTAATGGTACAACAAGCTAATTAAGTAGAGAAATATATATATATATATATATATGTAAATACAAAAATATATACTTACATATATACATATATTATTTATTTAATCATACTATTTTGTGTTTATGTGCGTGTGTATATATGATGGTCGGTCGGGAAAGGCCTCCCTGAGCAGGTAGCATTGGCATGAAGCCTGGCCTTTGGCAAGGAGCCAGCCAGCTAGGCAGACAGACTGCTGGAAGAGAAGAGCAAATGCAAAGTCCCAGAGGTCAGAAAGTCCCAAGTTCAAACACAGGAAGCCGGTGGATGTGGAGTGCAGCTGGTGACAGGGAGTGGAAAAGGCTGAATGAACTCTGACTGCAGAGGAAATAGGGCCTCTAAGGTCCCCCCCCCCCCGTCTTGTTAAATAGAGGCGCCCATTCCTTAATTCTCAACACCTAGAGAACACCATGTCTGAAATCCTGCCAGACTTAGTCTTCCAGAATCACACAATTTTCTAGTTGGAGGGAACTTATTTAGACCCCATAGTTTTTTTCCCATTCTAATTCAGAGATCTTGATTGAAGCAGAAAAAAAACCAAAAAACAAAAAACAAACAAAAAAATGAAACCAGGCATGTCAGGCCCAGCAGACTGGGCAAAGCTGAGCCACGCCCAGGCCTGTGCTCCCAACACGCACAATCACTGATTTCCGGCATTCTGACAGCGTCCTGCCCAGCACAGCAAATGCTCCTGGGAACGCTCCAGGTAGCCTCTATTTCACAACTCACTTTCTGGAAGGCTGTCCTGGTTGGGACCAGATGTAGTCCTAAGTCAGGCACAGGGACACAGAGTTTCTCAGATCCCAATGGCCAACACGTTACTGCTCCTTTATGCAAGGGACTAGGGCTTCATAATTTTATGTCAATTAAGACTCTTATTTTTAGAGACCTTTCCAGTTCACAAAAGGATCTTATACTAATTTTCATTTAAACTGCACAGAGCCCTTAAGAGGTCATGGTTCCTGTCACGGTCAGGCAAAGGCCCCGAGGCTCAGGGAGTAGGGTTCCTCTAGGAAACACGGCTAGTTTATCTGCAGACACCTGCACACCCAGTGCTTCCTGCAGGGCTCTGAGCTGCCTGCTTAGTGATTCACCAGCTGGGGTGAGGCCCTCCACTTCCTGGGTGATGAGAGCCTTCACTCCCCAGGGGATGCCTATGCCCTGCTTGATGAAATCACTTACTTTGCATTTTCTTTCTCTCCCCTAAGGGTAATTTTTAATATTCATGCTCTGCAAGTGACAGCTCATTTTTTTGTACAGGTACAAACCAGTAATGAATAGCTGTTTGTTCAGGTTCTGGCAACCTGAACACAGACTGGCCTGTAATTTACCTTCCAACAAGAGACGGTGTCAGAAGCTGTGGAACGACTATCTCCTGAGGGGTCCAAAGGGAGCCTTGGAACTAAGCTCCCCTTTCTCCCTCCTGCTTTGGATCTGCAAAGCCACAGCATGGACTCAAAAGAAGATAATGACTCTTAAGGAAAAAGAAGGAAAACATTTCCTATACTTGGCGTCTCTCTTGTATGTTTTAATTTTGTCTTCTTAGATACCTGTGCTTGTTGGAGGAGTTAGGATACACTGCCTTTATTAAGAAGACAAAAAAATTATTGAGACAGCATGAGAGTGAAAACATCATTTGACCAGTAGCTGCAGTCATTGGACCATTGGGAAGTCTCCTGTTTCCCCTTCTGTAAAGCCACTGATTAGGAGAGTGTCCTGTAAGATCCCTTCAGCTCTGAAGATGGACAGGAGGAAAGAGGAGGTATTTCCTGGCAGCGCAAGTTGGTCCTACAAGAGTGTTGTGGGCAACACAGACGTCTTAAGACCTGCAGTTTTCGAAAGTTCAAATTCATGCTTAGACTGGCTATATTTTTGAATCATTTCCTTCATGAAAAATAAAGTCCAAAATTGAAAACAAGTGCGACCTCCATGGTCTTCACCAGAGAGAAAGACAACTACCTAGTCATAAAAGAGGCTAAGGTGTAGCCTGGACATCATGAGAGCCCAGGATTATCCGGCTGCCGGGCTGTTGGACTATTTAGAGGAGCCCCATCTTCAGGCTGGGTCGAACCCACAATGAGTCTGCACTGAGTCTTTCAAGGAGGCTGAAGCTGCACCTAAACATTTATTTGTTTTCTCTTTGAAGAAAGAAGTTCCAGTCGGCAAGGAAAGGGGCTTATCTGAGTCTCACAGTATTTAGGTTCCTCAAGCTTAGCTTCTGGTTTCAGACCTAAGGCATCTGATTGACAGCATCTCATGAATATTCAAAGGACATATTTAAATTTCATCTAATTAGTGACAGATGACAGCTTTTCTTTTGAGAAATTGGTTTGAAGTAACACAGACCTTGTGACAGTCATTCCACTGGTATTTTTGATAGAATAGTCCTTGTGTAAGAGGAGGGCTATCTTCAAAATTTGTCAGGTAGTTAAGTATCATGTTTATCATATAGCTGTTGCCTGAACTCAGCAATTAAGAAATGACTAGCAAATATTACTTAACTATGAAGTTTATATTCCTGTGACTGAAGCAATAATTCAATTTATCAGCCCTTACTTGACTTCTGAGACTTGCAAAACATCATATCCAGATGTCATTTTTATAGGGACCATAATTGTAGAAATACAGCAAATTTTGGATGAAGATCAGTCTGACTTCCCAAATGGTAACTTTCATTCTATTGTAAATATCCCTTACATTTTAGTTCATCTTGACATTCTCATGAAGGCTCCCAGACTAATATAAGTTCAGGAAAGCGCTCCCTTGTCTGAATTCATAGCAATAATTGTCTGTATCACTTGTTTGGAATTAATTATGTACAAGCAGTCCCCAAATTAGGCTTATAATTAAAAGTTTACTTGTACTTCAATTGTTTAGAACTTGAAGTAAATGGTGGTTGAATTTCCAGCTGGTCCATGAAAGCATCTATAGCCTACAATATATTATTAGAGTTATCATTATTCCTCATTGTTTTCAAGGAAAATGTGGCCTGACTTGGAGGTGCTGGGAACAGAACTCCTCCAGAAGGAGGCTCCTGGCTCTGGGAGAACCATTCTTTCCCCATAGTGACTTGGCATGGCCTCCTCCCTTCTCCATGTGTTACTAGGAGACATTGCCACTGTCAAAGTGACAAGAAGAGAATCCCTGAGCATTACCCATGAATGAAATCCTATTCTTGTGGTTGTTCCTGCAAAACAGTTTTTATAGTAGGCATTCAGGGTCCAGAAACTTCCTATACTTAATTGTGGCATTGCTTATATGTTTATATTACAATTTTAATGTTTTATGACAGTCTTCAGTTTATCTTCCTTGGGCAGGGGACCACATAGAAGTTTCTTTGTGTCCTGCAAAGCATCCAGCTCACAGCTAAGCTCAATAAACGTTTATTGATCCATAGTTACAGCTACATGGAAAGCCAATTCAGACAAGAGCTGAATCAGTCAGGCATTATTAGGCATCAAGACAGATAACCTCATAATCTCAACTGCACCTTGTTAGACATATTCATCCTCAGTCACATGGTTTCGGTGCCCTTTTAAAAGGATGCCCTAATCCTGGCTTGTCTTTTTGCTCCTGGGCCCTTGACTACTCTCCTGAAATGGACTTAAATGTGGCTTTGATATTACACATTCTAATTTGGATCCTGAAGCCCAGTTGATTCCACTGTCTGTTCACACTTAGTTTTCTGTTTCCTATAACCTGCTCCCCTGCTTTATGTCTTTCTTGGTATTATACTCACAAATAGTCCCTTGTCCTAGCCAGCTTTGTATATCCAGCTCTTGTTAGTAGGATGCTTTTCTCAAAGTAGGCGCTTTTTGAGCACTTACAATATGGCAGGCATGGCACACGGCACTTAACTGTAATGTGTTCTTTCATCCAGTGAAGCTGTGTTATTATCACCCTTATTTTACAAATGAGCAAACGGAGGCAGAACAAGATTCAGTAATGTGTCAATGATCCCAATTGCTAGCAAGTAAGTATTAGAACTGGGATTTGAACTCAAGCAATCTGGCTTTGGAATCCACATTCACAAACACTGCTTGTTACTGCCTCTCAATAAATGGTTGACAGCAGATTGAATGAAATGAAGGTAACAGTAGCAAGTTAGGACAATAATGTAGTTGCTTTACCAACAGGTAAGAACAGAACTGTAACAACTGTCAAGATCTGTGTTTTATGACTCCATTTACACGCCTTAAGTGCGAGGCATTCTTTCATTTCTACACTGCATTAAGTAGAAAAAGTCCAAATTTCCTTCAGAGCAGTGCTGCACAACCAGGGGCATTTTATGCTCCAGGGGGCATTTCATGTCTGGAGACATTTATGATGGTCATGACTGGGGCAAGGCTGGTTGGGGGGTTAGTCTGCTATTGGCATCTAATAGGGTAGAGACTGAGGATGCTGTTAAATATCCCATAATGCACAAGAGAACGCCCCCCCCAATTATCAGGCCCCAAATATCAATAGTGAACAAATTTAAGGAAATTTTGCTTTAGAAAGATGCCAAGTCTAACTATTTAGGATATATCTGATGTGGTTCACTTCTGACAATATACTCTGGAAAAGGAAAAAAAAAATTCAATTATTCTATTTGAATCATTCAGACTCACCTCTCTAGCAAGGACAAAGCATTGTTTAGATAATCTTCAACAACCTGTCGGTCACCGTGAACATGGTTAAATGACATAAATCTGAGTTTAGACTTTCACTCAACCAACCGCCAATGAAGGATGTATCCCACCCCTCAAAGCTACCAACAGAGAAACATTTAATCCTCATAAAATGAGAAAATGATGTAAAATTATTAAGAACAGATACAAACTACCAGTTAGCATGCAGGCTTCCTCTAGTACACATAATTTTTCTTTTCCCTTCTTTCTAATTGGCTCAAGACCAGAGATGCTGTTTCTTTAAATCTGCAATACTCTAGAAATCCCAGCGGGATCTCATGTGCATTCTCTTTCTCTAGATATACATGCTCAGACAGGGCAAGAATTTGCTCCTCTGTGGACTCTTGACCAGTTAGTTGCATTTAGCTACTGAAGATGAAGGAAAGTAAAAAAATTATCTGAGTTCAAGTGTACTATGTTTTGAAAGATATTACATTAGGAGGAATCTGTTATACACTTGGAAGGAGAGTTATTAATCACTTTGAAGTGAGCACGCTTCAATTTTGAGTGTTATTTCAATAAAGATACTGCATATTATATGATCCAAACTATAAATAGAAAATAACAAAACATAAATCATAAATGTGTTAGAATTTTATGAATAGAAATAATGGTGCTATTTAATGAAGTAATTTTATAACTGAGGTTAGAGGGAACCTCATGCACTCAGTCACCTGTCACGCGCCGTCTCCGTCAGCGCTCCTTAACAGTCACAGGGACCCACACTCTTCTCGGAGTCCCAGCTGAAGGGAAATCGTCTGAGTAAAGTCACTTCATCCCTCAAGATGGTTTTTTTCTTTCTAGATGCTCAGACACAAGAACTGCTATCCCGAAAGTCAAAGCAGTTGTACTCTTCCCTTCTACCCCAAAGTCCAGGGTCATCTTGGGAGGAGAGCCCTACCAACATATCTGTTCTCCTAGATACACTATCTTTTGAAGGTCTTCTATATATAATTTTTCATTGCTCAATATTTTGTGGAAGCACCTTTATAAGAAAAGAGATGCCAAACTCATTAAGTCAAGGCACATGACTAAATATAAGAATCAAGATGAAACTGCTTTGAACTCATTTTCACGTCAATGGATCTGTTATGAAATCATGTGTCCTCAAAAGAAAAAACAAAAAACAAACCAAAAAAAGCTACCTTTGGAAGTTTCCTGAGTACAGATGGGAAAGAAAGGCTTTTTCTCTGTGATTTCAAACATCCTGCAGTTATTTGGGCTATTTCATAGAAGTGCTCTTCTGAACAGCATCTGAATCCAGCCATGTCCAAAGGAAAGCATTGCTGCAGATCGCTCAGTCTCCCTCCTGTGTTTTTGTAGCTTCACATCTTAGATGTAAAATTTCACTTCAGAGTTTTATATAAAAAGTACTCTCAGATTTATTTGCTTTCTAACATCATGAATCAGCAACAGAAGTTGGTTTGGCACCTCATAGGACCCTATACTCATGAAGTTAAGATGTTTAGGGGATGAAGACTCTTTAAAAATACACAGATTAAATATATCTAAAATAACATCATGATATAGGTGAAACAATGAACTATAATTTTGTGCTTCACAAGTTTTTTTGTGCTTGTTTTTAAAAATTTTCATTGACATAGTATTCACATTCATTTTTTTAAAAAATAAAATCTATCAAGAGCGTTCTTTATATTCTCTCTGTATTTCTGCATAATTGTGCTAATGTATTAGCTAAGGCAGTTATATTTTAAATGGCACATATGTATATATTTAGCAATGTAATTAAGCAAATCCTACCACATTTATGATTGTAAATATGTAAATATCCTTTAGGAGCACTCGCTTAGCATCTAATCCTGAAACAATTTTTGGAAAATTCTGTTGAAATGCTCAGAATTTACTCCTGAATTCACTTCTCTTCGGGATGAAGGTGGGGCTCATAGTTCTTACTCACCAGGCAGAATATTGCACATTGGTAAAAGGTATGGATTCTTTAATGGATCTGGACATTCTATGTCACTTCGTGGCTTTGTGACCTTGGACGAGTCACTTAACTTCTCTAAGCTCAGTTTCTGATTTGTGAAATTGGATGATGACAGTCTGTACCTCCTGGGGTCATGATGATTATATCCCATGATGTGTAGAAACTACTTAACACAGTATTTGGCCCATTAAAGGGTCTCGGTAATAATTCTTCTTTTTAAAATAGTAGTACTTATAAATGTAGCGCCTAGCAGTACTACATTTCAGTCCAGTCATTAAGTCTGTAAAAGAGGTCAGAATTATAGTGGATGAGGAAGTATGACTATCTAGGTAACTATGGGGTGATAGGTGGCAGTGCTGGTAGCAGAACTTCCAGGCTCAAATTCTTTTTACTAGAGAATCATTGTATACACACTTTATCCATGTGCCTGTGTTGAGTCAGTGATGATATTTAGGTGTTTTAGTAATGGGAGCTTTAAGTCTCGAAGTGTGTGTGTGTGTGTGTGTGTGTGCGCGCACACCTACCTATAGGAGAAAGGAATCTAGTCTGCTCATGTACATACAAGCACTCTAATTTGACCCTCTGGAGATAAGCCAATTAACAGGTGAGGAATCACCTAGGTGAGATGTGTGAGATAAAATTCTTGCTCTGCCATTTCACATTTCAGGGAATGAAAAAAATGCAAAAATGTAAAATTATGTTCATAATTACAATCATATGACAGAATATGGTAGCAAAAATGACAGTATATTTTAGGTGTACATTAATCTTTTCAGTCAACTTTTCTAATACTTGTTATTCTAGACGATAATTTAGAATTTCTAAAAAGGATTTCTAACAGAAACCTAAAGAGGACGCAGAGGCCCTGAAAGACTACTGATGCTACTTAAGGCTAAAACTATTCAAGACTTCGATCCAATATAGAGAAGACTCCACATATCAGCAGAGGGCTCCTTAATTTTGTTCCCTCTCATAACTAAATCCTATAAAAAACTGGATTCGATGATGTTCATTAAGTTATATACATGTGGTAACTGCAGGCATGGCACTGAGCTAGGCGCTGGGGAAGAAGTCAGACACCATCATTGACCAAACCACGCCTCCAGCCCAGCAGCGTGGTAACAGCTTAAAACGATCCACAGTGGTATCAAGCTCTCAGTCCTCTTCCACCTACAAGGAGGGCCAGCATGGGGATGGATGGGGATGGTGGGGATTCTGGCCTTCACAATATACTCTAGAAATAAATAGTTTTAATTGTTTCCTAAATTCTTAGGACTCTTAAGTCCCATCCTCTAAGTGACCCATTTTTCCCGACCAGCCCCTTACAGCCCACTGCAGAGGACGCATAACCCTTTCTCTGAGGAACAGGGCACAAGCTTCTGAGACTCAGGCACATCTTGGTAGATTTCCCTGCAGTTGTGACATTGGTCTGTTCCAATAAGCTTCAGTATTTATCCCACACCCTCAGCTGTCCACGGTCACAAGAAGTATCCCTTTCTTGGGTTCTTAGAATTTCACTTCCTGAGACCTTTGGAAAGGAGGAAATAGACATTCTTTTCCAATCATTAATTTTTCTTAGTCCTACATAATCAAGCCAGTCACCACTGCTGTTTTTTTGTTTTTTGTTTTTCCAGTTGTGTGGGAGGATTAAAATTGTTAGTGCATTAATGATCCCCAGACTTCCATGCTCATTCTCTTTCCATCCTCCAGGAATCTGTCTGCTGTGACTGAACAGATAAGGATGATACAATTTGCATGATACAATTCTGCTAATTAGGACATGGCTTTCTGATTTGTGTGGGAAAAAGTAAAATAGATAATTCATATTCCATTCACAATTTTTGCATTCTTTTTATAAGGTTATGTAATAGCAGTAAGTGATACTACCATTTTTAGTGAGGAGTGAGAAAGACTGGTTCTTATAAGGTACTGAATAATTAAATATCTAGATCTTATTTTTCATACTTCTGAATTTTTATATGACAATGGTAAAAGGCTTAATCTTTTTTTGACTCAATTTCTTTGACTAGATTTTTTTTGTGATTGTAATTATTATGTTGATTTCCTTTAACCAATTCAGGCAAGAGAAATTCCCTCTATCAAAATTAGCTTTTCTATTACTATTGAACTTTGGAGGGCTTTTAAGATGTAGTAGGAAGGTTCTGGACTGGCAAATTAAAAAATATGCATATTAAAAAAGAAATTAAAATGCCCAGTGTGTGCCATTCACTAGATAATTTTGCTGACCTCAGTATCACCCTGGAATGAGTATTAAATCTAAACCATCCTATTTTTATGCAAATTTATGTTTTTATCACTTTAGATGACCGCCAGTAGTAACACATTCTTTCCATTTCCCAAAACCAGATAAGAAAACAAAGTTTCACCACACAAGGAAAAACACAAATCATCCTTTCAAACAGCTACATCTTGAACCGCTCACTCCTTGTTTTCTGTGACAGATCAATATAAGCTCTTGACTTATTTGTCTGAATGGTTTCTGCTAATCACAATTTTCTTCTGAATTATTCAGATGTAGGTAATGGTAACACTGTTTGACTTAGGCTCAGGGAGCTTGTGCTGACCACTCTTGGTGTGACTACCCTCCTTTAGCACGGCCATGGGCTGCCTCTCTTGACCCCCTCACCAATTCAGAAACTGCAGACAAGGATGGCCTTTGATCCTCTCTGTGCCTTCTGCAGCATCCTTCGCAAGGCACACTGCACAAGGCTGGGGCTCAACTGCTATCTGCTCTCCCGGTTTGACCTCTGAAGAGCAACTCTGAACAACACCTGGGCACACACCACCCTCGGCCACCCTCACCACGTTACCTGGTCTCTCTGTCTTTGGGTATCGTAGCAGTGCTGTAAGCAAACATTTGCTTCTCCACTAGAGGAGGGCCAAGGTCCACAATGCCGGATAGTCCTGGAGTCCGTGGTTTTTCAATATACACCAAGGTGCCTGGCTCCTTTTTGAAGGTCTGGCGGCTGGGTGAGACCCGGTCTGGCTGCATGGTGTGAGGGGGCCCGTGTGCGTTATGATGAGTGTGCATGTCCATTCTCATGTCACTGACTCGGTGAGGAGAGGTGGGGGGTGTTTTGGAGCCCAGTGTAGGCAAGTGGCTCTCTGGATATTTCCTTGATTTCTGTCTGTACAAGGACTGCTCCATATGCATTTCTGCTTGCAAAGAAGGGTTGCAGTACGCACTCGCTGACCGGATTGCTGTGCGGTGATATGCAATGATGTGATCAGGGACATCCAGTGGGTGCCCGCCATGGGAAGAGGCTATGCTCATCCGTCCCTCGTGATACAAGTAAGGATCCACATAGAAACCCTCATTTCGGTACATTGCAATGTTCTTGCCACTCATGTCTTCATCTGGCTTTACATCTCTTCTTTCCAAAATGGCGCTTGGGCTGGGTGAGATGGACCTGGAGACTGGCAGGCTGGAGAGTCTGTCCCTGGGGATGGTGGCGTTGCCAGGAACAAGCACGGGGCGGGTGCCCCCATAAGGAATTCTGGATGGAGATGGTGGCATGGAATGGGGAACCGGAGTGGATGGTGGAGAATTTGGAATGGCATGGGGTAGATGAGCTGTGGATCCAGGTCGAGAGGCACCAGGGCCATCTCCTCTTGCATAAACAATTTCTCTCTGCATCTGAAAATAAAACAAGACGTTAGAGAATCTACTTTGATATTTACATTTTTAGAGAAGACTCACTGTGACAGTGTGGCTTCCCTGATGTGGTAGGCTGAATAAGGGCCCTTGTAAGATGTCCACACCCTAATCCCTGGATCCTGTAACCATGGTCCCTTACATGGCACAGGGACTTTGCAGATGTACTCCTTTACAAATGTTGAGAGGGGGAGATTATCCTGGGAGGATTAATGCAATCATGAGGGTCCTTATATGTGACAGGGAAGCAGAAGAAGGTGTGATGACAGAAGCAGGGTCAGAGAGACACTAGAGGATGTTACACCACTGGCTTTGAAGATGGAGGAGGGGCCGTGTGCCAAAGAATGCAGGCAGTGTCTAGAAGCTGGAAAAGGCAAGGAAATGGATCCTCCCCTTGAGCCTCAGAAGAAGTGTGGCACTGCCAACACCTTGATATTGGCCTGTGAAACCCATTCTGGACTTCTGATCTCCACGACTGTAAGATAATGCATTTATGGTGTTTTAAGCCACTAAGTTGGTAGTAATTTGCTACAGGAGCCACAGGAACCAAACGTACCTGATAAAGAACTCACCATTGTGGAAAAAATAGTGCAATGGTTTAAATTTTGAAGTCATAGCTTCTCAGAGACACTTAATAAATGTATATAAAAAGTGCTAAAATTATGTTTTCTAAAACTTGTTCTGGGCACATTTTCTAGGATTAGCCCTAGAAAATAGTTAGTAAGCATCTTTCCCATCTTGCCAAGCTGGCAGAGTCTAGGGACATGACCAGAAAGGAAAAAGACATGCATGTGGAAACCTGAAGGGAAGTTTCACTGATTCACCATCTCCTTACTTGAACTGAGCCTATGAGAAACCAGGCTCTGAGAGGTTGGGAGGAAATTCCAGGAGGTAAGTGTGCAACAGGAGGCAAGCGAGCAAAGACGGAAGGAAATCCCAGGAATGGTGGAAAGAAAGAATCCCAAAGGTACATTCTGTGGGGCTGCTAAGTGTTGACAAGAAGCCTGCCTGGGTTGGCCATGACAAGCCCGGTACTTCTTGATCAGGCAGCAGTGACTTCTGGGCTGTGTCATTACCATCAGTTTAGGAGAGCAAGGACTCCCACAGGGTCTTCCATTAGCTCTCCTTTAAGAGGAACGATAACTAAAATATCAATGACTCAAGAATCATAGCTACTGAGAGCAGATTGGTGGCTGCCAGAGGCAGGAGGTGAGGAGTGGGTGAAGGTGGTCCAAGATACAAACTTGCAATTATAAACAAATAAAATAAGTCATGGTGGTATAATGTACAGCATGATGAGTGTAGTTAATAATACTGTATTGTATATTTGCAAGTTGCTAAGAGAGTGATTTTAAAAGTTCTCATCACAAGAAAGAAAAGTTGGAACTATATGAGGTAATGGATATTAACTAGACTTATTGTGGTGATCCTTTCTCAATATTCATATACATAGAATCACTATGTCCATCTGAAAATAACACAATGTTATATGTCAATTATATTTTAATAAAAAAGGAATCAACTTAATGGGGAAAGGGAAAACTAACTTGCAACTACACTGCTGTGTTTAGAAGGGGCAGTAATTCAGGATATTAATGTTTAATACTTTTTGTTTTGCTTAAAGCCCAGGAGCGTGATGCTCACTGAGATTTCCCAAATGGATATGAGGGAAGGGACAAACAGCCTTGGCACCTCCCAAGTCTATCCATTAAGTTCATTTGCGCTGTCACAGGAGCCCACATTCCCATCCAGACTCTGGGAGACGTGAAAGACAAGGAGGACACACATGGTTGGGGTGGGTGAGGTAGGGGCATGAGGAGAGGGGAGGTGGGCTCAAATGGATGAGAACTAAGATGAGAAGCTGAGAGACCCATAGTGTGGGTGATAGGGGAAGAGAAGAAATTGCAGAGGCAACTGAAGAAGGCTGAAAATGAAGCAGAGTTGAATGCTCTGACTACATACCGATTTCTTATCTTACAAATTCATTTAGTTAGTGAACAGTATTTACCAAGTGCTTGCTGAGAACCAGGCATTATTCTAGCATACAGCTCTAATGAGCCCCTAGTATCCACCCTTAAGAGGGTGCTCTTGTGTACATCTTTTAGATGAGAATGCCAGGGAAGAATGGTGGGGCTCCCACATTTCCTTGATTTCTCTCTGGAAAGATCCAGCAGTGCAGAACCACTGACCCAGGAGTTTTACGTGTAGTGGAGGATTTCGAAATGGGAATGACCAATAAAAAATGCAAGCAAGATGCAAATAGGTATGTAATAACTACAAGGAGCCCTTTCAATCTACCTTATCTGAGCACCATTGGATTGGCTCCTTAGCCCTACTGAGGGGGAGGCACGACTGTTTCTGGAAAACCCAAAGTACACAGGCTCCTCACTTGCAATTGCAACTTTATTTCCACTTCCTCCACCTCCCAACACACACACACACACACACACGCACGCGCGTGCACACACACAGTCCCACCGCAGTAGGCTAGTCAGTTGCCCTCTAAACTGAACTTGGGATATCCTCAAGCTGTCCTCATCCTGGGGACTCTTTCCCCATTTCCCAGTCCTCATGGATCCAAACTGAGGCTGAGGGTCTGGGTTGGGCTCCAGGTGTGTCTGCTCCACACAAGGTGAAGCCAGTCATTTCTCTGCTCACTCACCTAACTTGTCATGACTCAGTTGCCCAAGGGCTTTCTCAAAGTGTGATGTTATCACTATGTGATAAGATTCCCATTTTTTTCCCCAGAATGCCTGGAGCAGCCAAGTGGCAGAAATTTTGCAGCAGAGCAACATGGATCCTCTATAAATACCTCTCCTACTCTATCTTCCACAAGGCAGGGCTCAATAAAAATAAACTACTACACTTCTGGCCAAGATGGAGACCTAGGCAGACATGCTGCATCTCCCTCAACAACTAAGAAGGAATACAACTACTGCACCTCAAAACTAGAGACAACCAGAAGCTCTAGAAAATTGACCTGCATGGAATCCAACAAACAAAGATAAAGAAGAAATACTCATCCAGACAAGTAGGAGGGGCGGAGCTGGGGCAGAGAGGATGCGATGCGGTGGCAACAACAGTGGCAGCGTCAGCAGCAGCAGGCTGGCGGAAAGTGCAGTCACACATTTTAAAACATCAGGAGGGATATCTAGGGAGTGCTCCCAGCACCAGATCAGACCATGCAGCTCATGGTCCCAGCTCCAGGGAAAATAAAGCCTCATTGCTTTTGACTGTGCAAACCAGTGGGGGTTGGGGCAGAGGAAGAAACTGCTCATCTCTTAGCAGATACCACTTGTTTAAAGGGGCCCCACAGTCTTAAAACATCCGCAGACAAACCCACACTGGGAACAACAGTCAGGGCAACAGCTGGAGAGGCGCCAGTCCCATACAAAGTGGGAGAAGTGCCTGGAAAAGGGGGGAGTGCTGAGCAAGTGCCATTGTTCCCTCTCAGACCCCTCCCCAACAAACAGTGCCACAACATGGTGAAACAGGTTGCCCTCTACTGATGAATACCTAAGGCTCCACCCTTTACAACATAACAGAAGCAACAGCTCTACCTCAGACACAGAGGCAATCAAACACAGAATCCTGTCAAGATGAGGAGACAGAGAAGTATGGCTCAAAAGAGGGAATGGATCAAGGTTCCAGTGGGAGAATTATGCAACGAGGAGATAGCCAACCTAACAGATGTAGAGTTCAAAACACTGGTGATAAAGATGCTCACAGGCTTGACAGATATGGTTAAGTATAGCAAACGCATAAGGGAAGAGGTGAAGGCTATGCTAAAAGAAACGAAGGAAAATCTACACAAAACCAATGATGAAGGGAAGGAAAATGGGGTTCAAATCAATGATTTGGAACACAAGAAAAAAAAGTTAACCAGTACAGAATGAGGAAACAAGAATTGAAAAAAATGAGGAGAGGCTTAGGAACCTCTGGGACAACCTTAAATGTGCCAATATCCAAACCATAGGGGTGCCTGAAGGAGAAGAGGAAGAGCAGGAAATTGAAAACTTACGTGAAAAAATAATTAAGAAAAATATCCCAAATTTGGCAAAGGAAATAGACATACAAGTCCAGGAAGTACAGAGAGTCCCAAACAAGCTAGACCCAAAAAATACCATACCAAGACACATCATAATTAAAATGCCAAAGGTGAAAGATAAAGGGAGAATCTTAAAAGCAGCAAGAGAAAAGCAGAGAGTTTCCTGCAAAGGGCTGCCTATAACACTACCAGCTGATTTCTCAAAAGACACTTTGCAGACAAGAAGGAACTGGCAAGAAGTATTCAATGTGATGAAAAGCAAGGACCTACAACCAAGACTACTCTATCCAGCAAAGCTATCATTTGGAATGGAAGAGCAGATGAAGTGCTTCCCATACAAAATAAAGCTAAAGGAATTTATCATCACCAAGCTATTAATATGTGAAATGTCAAAGGGACTTAAGAAAAAGATCGACATTATGAACATTAAAATGGCAACAAACTCACAGCTATGAACAACTGAATCTAAAAAGTAAAAACAAAATCCAACTAAGCAAACCAGAATAAGAACAGAATCATAGGTATGGGGATCATTTGGAGGGTTATCAGCTGGGAGGGGGAAGGGGGAGAAATGGGGAAATGGTGCAGGGATTAAGAAGCATAATTGTTTGTTACAAAATAGAGGGGGAAGTTAAGAATAATACAGGAAAGGGTAAAGCCAAAGAACTTATATGCATGACCCATGGACATGAACTAAGGGGGGTGGGATTGTTGAAAGGAAGGGGGGTACTGGGCAGAGGGGAGCAAAGGAAAGAGAAAGTTGGGACTACTGTAACAACATAATCTATAAAATACACTTAAAAAAATAAACTAACTACCAACTTAAAGTCTAAAGACTTCTGGGGTGAGTCTGATGCCAGTAACTTGAAATTAAAGCTGCTCTATGTCCTAGAAACAATAACACAACCAGTGATGATTTTGATGA
The DNA here is from genome assembly GCF_987537825.1 of Furipterus horrens. NCBI lineage: Eukaryota > Metazoa > Chordata > Mammalia > Chiroptera > Furipteridae > Furipterus > Furipterus horrens. Next base: position 149,974,100 of record NW_028327172.1, on the reverse strand, counting down.
CTAACAAGCTCTAACAGCTGTTGATATAAAGTCATTAAACAAATTGAAAAAAAAAAAAAAAGGTCTGGCTCAATGGTGAGCAAAGCAGGACTTCACAGATCATCATATACATGAGGGACAGGCTCAGTCAGCAGGGTGTATCTGGCCAAATTCCCCATGCAACACAATAACCAACCCAAATAAAAGTAAAGATAAATTTATCATATTGATTCAAACATGCTACTGTGTATAAAGTGTAACAGTGCTCAAGGTGAAGCAGGTGCAATAAATGGTAGGCATTATCATCATTATTCTTAATTCCAAAAATTAAAGGGTATTCCATATGTCTACAACCCACTTAAAATGAATACTAATCTGAACTGGGCTAGTCACTACCCCTGTTTTTTTTCCCTCCTGATCTGACTTCAGATTACATCTTGATTTGGGAGCTCCTGACCCCAATTAATACACATCAAATACCCTCCCCCCATTTCCTGGCAAGAGAGTAAAAGGAGACATCAAGATTCTGAGGAGTACAGAAATATTTAGAAGGATAAAGAGTATCAATAGAAAAAAAATGTAAACTTCACTTTATTTCATGAAGGGTTGAGTAAATTTCTTTTAAAACAACAGGGTGCTTGCATAGGTGTTTCAAAAACATGTTTGGTGAAGTGAAAAAATAAATGGTTAAGAGGTACATTACATAATTAAATTTTAAAATAAAACATAACTTCTTGATGAAGTTAGAAATATAATGATTAACAATAATTTTTTTTAACAATAATTTTAATATGCAGTGCATTTGTATTGGAAATGTAGGGGATTAGTCAAAATATTTAACAGTCAGTAGCCAGAATCACACGGGTACTAACCAACCAGAATGGGGACTCAGCCTTCAAAGGTGGATCCTGGCCACAAATGATCAGTATCATGTACCTGATGGTAATGCTGTGTATCACCCCTGCCTTGTCCACTTCAAAATAATTTTGCCATCATTCAACAAGGCCACTGGAAGAATCATTGTCTACCTGTAATCCACTGTAGAGGTGAATATAAGCATTCAGCTATGGCAGAATAGGTAGCTAATCTACAGTTGAGTATTTCCATCAGCATGAGTGACTTAGAGGTTGGAAGCCTTTGGCAGAATTCTTACATTGGTTTGCCAAGTTATGACTGACTTTCCAAGACTGAGTTCTAAAACGAACCTTGATAATTTCATCCTTGGCTCTCCCTACACAGAGCGCAAGGAGAGAATGACATGATGTTCCCATTATGTAGTGGGGAATGTGTTATGTTAAACTTACAACTAGAATGAACCTTTAAAACTGGATAACTTGGGTTCATACACTAAAGAACATGGATCAGCCAAAGGTAACTCACTCTTAGGATGAGGCAGAAGGTATAGATGGGCAGATGAGAAGAGAGAGTCCTCTTCAAGTCTTCAGTGTACTCTTCCCTGAAGCCTATTTGCTATTCTAATAAAAAGTGGACTTCATATACTCCAGGAGATACTCATTGTCTGAATGACTGAATTGGTATGATGCTTAAGATTCTATAATTCATAATTTAAAAAAAAACCCAGCCTTTAATGTTAGTGTTCTTTCAATGGAGGTCTCTTCCTAGAATCAGGCACCTGTACAGTTTCCTTTTGCTTTTTAACTGTTTTTTGGCAAATGAATAAAAAGTGGTATTAAATACATACTGGGATTTTCCTGCACTAGTACTCAAAGTCAGTCCTTTTAGGAAAAACTATATTAAACTTTAAAGGTAAAATAAATAAGCAAAACTCACACATACCCACACAGTTGCTATGCACCTTAATATACTCAAATCCCTTATTCTCCCACCAATCTCTCTAATGCCACTAGACCACTCTACCATCTCACTTCTCTTAGGAAGTTAAACATATCTGAATATGTTCTATCATTGACCCTTTTGCCCCACAAGATTTTAACAGTAATATCTTTATTTCACCTTTAAAGAATTTCATTTTACACCAGGAAAGAGACAACCTACACACAAAAGTAAAGGCTCTTTTAACACCTTACCAGAACACAACACAGATATTTCTTTGCCTGCACCTCGGCCCAGACAAAGAAAATGCCAAATATACTGGCAATGTACGGACAAGTTGGTTCTCCATCGTTCATCTGCTGTGCTGGGCATCGAATCTTCCTCTTTCTATTTCTGCCCAAACCACTGCTGCCTCTGGGTTGAACCCTTCCATTTCTTGTAAAGACCACAGTTTCTTCCAGAGACCAGCACCACAGCCCCAGCTGAGGCTGCTGCCCCTGACCACAGCTCACAGCTCAATATGCTCTTTGGCCTGAACTTCCTGAAGACCAGAAGAAATCTGGGGCAGTTTCAAATGAATTGCCTAAAGTTTGAGTTAGAAACCCTAACATATACCTATCAATATTCGACTTCCCCTAAGCACCGTAAGTTAAATCAACTATTACTCATTGATAAGTTTCTTGAATGTAGGATAAGAGGGGGAAACATCTTAAAATTATTTCTGGAGAGAAAAAAAATCTAGCATGAAAAAATGTTTATTTAAAATCATTCTGGAAAACTGTCTCCTGTAATCACATCTTTTTTGTGGATTATTTAAAATACATATATTGTTTGCAGAAAGGGAATATTATGTACAGTTTACTTCAAACCCCACCCTTTCAAGTCTAGAATTTGTAAACATCCCACTCAATCAGACTACACAATGAAGTAAATGGACAAAACTCAAGAGGATTCTAATGAGACTTTCACCCACAAAGAATTAAAGCTACTTACTTTCTCTTACGGAAATCACCTGTATAACTAACGCCGTGAGAAATCACATTGGCTCAATTCCCAATTACATGATTCTTTTGTTTGCTGCTTCATCTAAATCTTCAGTTCCACACTTGGATATTTTAGACAGTTTTCTCTTCACAGAAGAAATCACAAAGAACACAGATCCTGAAATGTCCCCCAGCTTGAGAGTTCACAACCAGTCAAGACCATCTTGTTCTGCTCGGTCTTCTGAAAGAAGCCGCCACAGGCATGGACAAAAAGTCGTCCTCCCCATGATAAGCCAATTTCTCCTCCCCTTGGAAGTCAGTCACTAAACAACCTCAGCCCACATCCAACCACGGGCTACTGCTCGGGTGACTCAGTCCTTTAACAATTGCTTACAAGGAAAACACACACCAATGAACGAACTCTGAGAGACGTAGGTAAATGGGTTAACAATGAAGGAAACCTTACTAAATAGATTTACTAAGCAAACAGGATCATTAAAACCAGCAAACAAGCAGCCACCAACAACGGAAACCATCAGAAAAACCAACACGCTAATTACCCTAAGGACCAACTCACAGGTCAGAGCTCTGTGACAGGAGGTTGCTACCAGCACCCCACACCCATTCTGCTGCCAGACTTTGGAAGTCTCTGGATTGGCTACCGAAGGAAATGTGAGCCAATTCCCCTGGTTTATAACACCGGAGGGAAAACATGAGGGAGGAGGCTGTCTGTCTACTCATTAACCAGACTGGTTTTACCAAGCTGAACTTTGGGTAGCAGCCATTAATCAGTCTTACACTGTGCCAGGCAGGCAACTGCAATCATTCTGGAAAACATACCTGAAAGGAGAGGATAAGATAGACGGTGGCGGCCAACGCTTAAGCACAGAGGAAACTTGAGAAAGGAAAGCAGAGCCTTTCTGCCCCGCCCTCAACGGGATGGAGGAGGAGACCCGAGTAGTCTTCAGAGACCTTTGTGAGCAGCCGCTGTCAAGGCAGCAGTTCTCTTCCAGGTGAACAGGCACAAGGACTAGTGTGTTCCCAACAAGAAAGGGCTTGTGCAGTGCTCTGCAGAGAACAGGTATTAACACATTGCTAACAAAAGAGGAGGGAGAGAGAGGCATTTCCTTAGCCCACAGGTAGGCTCCGTTAGTCACCCATGCGTTCTGAGTCCTCCGGGCCTGAGTGGAAGAGGAAGCTATCCAAGTGGCAATCGAGCGAAAAGTCACTCACGACACTGGGCTGGAAGCCTCGCCGGCCTCAGGCCACACCCCGTGACCACGCTCTGGGCAGCCTGCACATTTTTCAAACATTTTAAGGCTTTTAGAGGTTGTTCCTGCTGACCAAAAGCATTCCATGATGTCCCTCAAGTTCAATTTCAGTCAGCACTGCAGGTTTTCTCAAAAAACTGTTTACTGCCATCGAGATGCTTTGTGGTTATTAAGGGGGCGGGGGCAGGGGGAGAAAACAGCACATGACATCGCCACTCTCCTCAGATGTCTCATTAGAAACAATATTTGGATGACGTGGTGGTTAAGAGGTCGGACAAGAGAAGAAAGAATGTGAAAACCTTTGTTTTGATTTTTAATCTAATCAGCAGGAGTTTGTTATTTCTCACCGGAGTACGGGAAGCGCACACTATCAGCCCCGGACGCATCTGGTATACATTTGGCAGGTTTTGTTTCTTCAGTCCAATGTGAGCTTCCCAGGAAGGCGGAGGCAGGGGCTGCTCACCCATGCCTGATTGAGCCAAGATTCCACCCCTATCATATCCCGAAAGACCCCGTTTTTGGCATAAGACATCCTAACCATCAGGCTCTTGTACTAATTTACCTGCTGTTTCTCTGCACAGGGATGCTTGTAAAAGGGAACAAATGTGAAGTGTCTGGGTCATGTCGCCATCCCCAGAAAACAGAAGCTCTCAGCTCACGGCTGTTTGGCTAAGCGACTCACGCCACGCTCCACACATTCATCCGTGTCAGCTATTTTCGAGACAGGTGGCTTCTGTTGACCGTGTTACCAGGTAAGTCGGAGGATGCAAGGTGAGAGAAGATCTGGTTCACCTCTCCCATCCCTTCCTTCCTGTCAGGTTCAGAACAATTTCCTTTCACTTTCAAAATGGTCCGGGGCACCGTCCGCAGAAAACACACGGCTCTGTCATCACCAGAGCAGTAATTCACGGCAAGAGTTTGAAAGCTCGCCCAGTCCTGTGGTGAATCAGGATGAATCCAATGCCCTCTAGTAAGAAGCACGCAGCTCACCCAAAAGAGCGAGCAGGCAGTCAATATCATAAGTGCCGTCTGAGGAAGGGGCGATCTGATTTCCTAAACACTATCCTGGCGCCCTGCAGGCCTCAGCTCCCGCTGAGTGGCATGCGCTCTCCAGAGAAGGGGGCCTGCAGGCTAGGCCACCACAACCCAACCACTGACACCCTACACTCTGGCTTCCTGACTTCACCAGACCCTCCTTAGCAGAGCCATCCCTGGATGCTGCAGCCTCTGGGAACCTGCTCTTCACTCTCCCTCTTCCTTTCACTCACTGCCTGGCCCTTTAGCAAAGTGGAAGCAATGTATGTCTTTTGAGTTACTATTAAAAAAGGACATGCCAGCAAATTCAGCATTACCTCAGCAGGAAATACTTTTTATGCTCTGGTAAGGTTAAGAGTCTTGAGAAATTTACTCCTATTCCCTTCCTCTTACTCATTTCTTTATTGGCTTCAACAAAATTACATATGCTAAAGGAAAATCTAAAATGTGCTTATAAACATTAAGATGATATTGTGAAGGGAAGTGAGTATGTTAATAAATTTTCAAGTTCATATTGCTTACACTGTTAAAATTAGAAAGATGGTCATTTGTGAGGTCTTAGCAAACCTATCAATATTTCATATGATCATAAATGAAATGTCTCCCAGACGTAAGACAGACTGTTGCCAAAATTATTTAATTTTCGGGAAAGAGAAGGTTCAGTGAGTGGTTAGCTTATAGTTATATTTAAGATAAGCGTTATTTCCACAAATATTTTGACACAGGGAACTCTGCTGAGCCCTCCAGTACCAGATCCGATTGACTTAGTATTTTGCCCAATGGTGATTAAAGATCTCAGTCTGGAACACAGTAAAGAAGTGATGTCAAATAAATCATTTAACTTCCACAACCAGAAACTGTGTAGAGCTGCAGGACAGATAAGAGAAAAATGTTCTTCTCTCACTGATACTCAATCTTCTGTTGGGATACTCCTGCATTTCCCAGGCCAAGGGCAACCTCCTTTTGTACCTAAAATAGTTACAGTTTGTAAAATGATATCTTCTTTCTACCGCTTGCAGCAGTTGGTGCAAATAGTTTTTCATTAATTATCTCCACCGCTGCACATCACCCATTTCCCGGATGGACGCGGTTCTTTTATACAGGAATCCCTTTAAGTGTTCTAGATTTGTTGCTTGTAGTAATTCATCTCTGTCACCTAAATATAACTTTCAGTGCCTTAGACTGTATTTTTCTTTTTATGACAGTTCTCTAAACTCCTATTTAACTTGTCAACATACATTCTGCAATATATAATATATTGCTTTATTTATTTATAACATTTCTTATTGTATCATACAAAGGATTTATTTGGCTACACACACACATACACACACAATAACATCCAGCAGTTTGCAGTTTGCACAGCACTTTCCATTATGATTTCATTTCATGGGCCTCAGAAATGCAAGGGTTAGGTACTACTATCCCCATCTAAATGGGTAGGAAATGTATGAGTAAGGAGGTGAGAGCCTTGCTTAACATCCTGTCACTACTAAGGAGTGAAGCAGTGAGAAGGGCCATCCAGCCAGGCCAAGGTGTCATCATCCTTCTTTTGTGTTTAAATGTGAGATCACGTGTCCTCCAAGATACTGGGAGCTGTTCTGAGAGGAATCGTGTCCCCAGGGCCTTCCCTACTGGGACCACTGAGGGTTTCTTTGTTTGAGTTTTGCCCTTCTATGTGCAGCATGGTAAACTCTGTGGGAGAAATATCTCAATCATGCCACTCCCAGGCGGAGGTTTTCACAGCAAAGGAAAGAATAAATGGAACATTAACAGTGAGCTTAGCATCTAATTACCTAAGTCCTCTCTTGACTTCTAGCAGGTTTTATCTTCTTGCCTCAAAATTAGTTATGTTGGCTATATAATTAAGTATGCATTCTATTTAACTAATATACATATGCTTATATATTATAATTACATAAACTTATTTATATATTATGTATTATTAATTATCACTATATAAATATTTCACCACTAGTGATATGAGTAAGTATGTACACAAATACATAGATGTCTTCATTAGTCACAGACACCCAATTACTTGTAGGATAAAATATCTGGGCATTTACTATTAACAATTGTTAGTATTGTAACTGCAATCCTGCTACTGGGTGATATTCCTGGGGCCAACCTATCGGAGATGCTGAATCACTGCAGAGGCATCACATCTTTGTCACTGTGCCCAATGTTCTTCTTACCTGGCATTAGGGAAAGTGATCAAGTTGATTATGTTTTAAGTGAAAAAAGTTGAAACTTCCAGTCAAGATGATGGCGTAGGTAAACATGGTTTGCCTCCTCACATCAAAATTACAACTATAGAACAACCATCATTCAGAACTGTCAGAAATCGAGCTGACTAGAAGTCCTACAACTACAAAATTAAAGAAGAAACCACACTGAGACTGGTAGGAGTGGTGGAGACACAAACAGGCTGGTCGCACACTCATGTGTGGCAGATAAAAATCAGGAGCAAGGGGCTCCAGCTCCACATGGGGCCCTCCCAAGCCGAGGCTTCCAGTGCCAGGAAGATCAGTCCCCATAACTTCTGGCTCTAAAAACCAGTGGGGATTGAGACTGAGTGAGACAGAAACTGCTGCAGTCTCAGGCAGCTACTCTTAAAAAAGAGTCTACACATGGACTTACTTGGACTCACTCCCTCTAAGCTCCAGCACCAGGGCAGCAGATTGAAAGGCACCAGGGACATACTAGGAGGAAATTAATTATCCAGCATCAGAGCAAGAGCTTGGGGGCAGATTTCTCCCAAATCGAAGTGCTAGCAGAGACCATTATTCCTTCTCTGAGCCCTCCCCCAACCAGAGCCATAGAGGCAGCAGGTGGGTGCCATATCTGAAACTCCATCAGCCTGGCGCACACTGTTCATCCCACACTGGTGATTCCTTGAGGTCCTGCCCCACCTAACTTTCAGGCCCATTCAAGCTGTTCCCAGTGGCTTTTCCATACAAAAACCATGCTTCAGATATTCCTAAATTCTCTCAAACAAGCAATATCCAGCTTCAGATAACTCCTTACCTCTTGCTATGTTGCCACAGGCCCAGCACTAGCAGCAGCTGGCCTTGATTCACAGGTTGGCCTTGCCTGAGCACCTCCAAGCCCTGTATAAGCAGCAGGCATCTGCAGATCACTTTGTAGTTTATGCTGTGTAACCACGGACAGAACACAGCTGGTGAATGACCTTGGATGTGCCAATAGCTATCAAGGCTCGACTACAACAGGAGGGTGTATACAGCCCACATGGAGGGGGCACCTTGAGTATCCAGCTTGGGTAATAGGGGAGGTCTGTGCCACTGGATCCTATGGAACACCTACTACATTTAGGCCACAGTACCAAGCCTGGGAGATGTAGCAGCTCTACCTAATACATAGATGCAAAGAGAGGGAGGCTGACAAAATGAAGAGACAAACAATGGCCAAATGAAAGAACAGAACAAAACTCCAGAAAAAGAGCTAAACAAATTGGAGACAAGTTAAAAACACTGGTTATAAGGATGTTCAATGAACTAAGTGAGAACTGGAGCCAGGAATCAGATCAGCTATTTGGAATCTAAGGAAGTAAAAAACACCCAATCAGAATAATAAGAAGGAAAAAGAATCCAAAACAATGAAGATACTATAAGCAGCCTCTGGGACAAATTCAAGCATACCAACATCCGCATCTTGGGGGTGCTGGAAGAAGAGAGACAGCAAGAAATTAGAAACTTATTTGAGAAAATGACAGAAAACTTCTCTAATTTGGTGAAGGAAATAAACATACAAGTTCAGGAAGCACAGAGAGTCCCAAGTAAGCACAAGAGACCCCCTCCAAGACACATCATAATTAAAATGCCAAAGGTAAAAGATAAAAAGAGAATCTTAAAGCAGCAAGAGAAAAGTAGCTAGTTACCTACAGGGGAGTCCCCATAAGATTGTCAGCTGATTCCTCAAAAGAAACTTTGCAGGCTAGAACGGACTGGCAAAAAATATTCAAAGTGATGAAAAGCAAGGACCTACAACCAAGATTACTCTGCTGAGCAAAGCTCTCATTTAGAATCGAAGGGCAGATAAAGAGCTTCCCAGACAAGTAAAAGCTAGAGTTCATCCTCACCAAACCAGTAATATATGAAATGTTAAAGAGTCCTTTTTAAGAAGAAGAAGATCAAAAATATGGACAATAAATGCATATCTATCAACCATTGAATCTAAAAAACTAAAGCAGAACAGAAACAATCATAGATACAGAGAACTATTTGATGGTTGCCAGATGGAAGTGGGGTCAGGGGAATGGGTGAAAAAGGTGAAGGATTATGAAATACCAATTGGTAGTAAAAGAATAGTCATAGGGATGTAAAGTACAAGACAGGGAATACTGGAGCCCAAGAATATGTATGCATGACCCATGGACATGGACAACAGCGTGGGGATTCCCTGAGGTAGGAGGGGAGGACTGAGTGGAGAGAGGCAAAGGGGGAAAAATTAGGACAACTGCAATAGCATAAACAATAAAATATAATTAAAAAATAAAAATAAAAAGTTGATACATTTTTTTAGTTTTAGGATTATCAGCACAATGTAAGAATTTAAAAATATATATTAGTTTGATGATATTACATATCCTCAACATAGCTAAACTTAAACAATAAATTGATGATAATTTTATGGTCTACAGCTGCAGCTTTAAAAAAAGTAGATATTTTTCAGAGATTGTTGCAGAAAATGGTAGTAAACATTGATGAATGGGAGATGCCAAACTGGAAAACAAAGGATCCTTTATTCATGGCCCGTCACTGTCCTTTCACAATGTAGCCACTCAAATCTCAAGACTTCCCTTGGTTCCTTTCATCAGATCCTTTCTCAGGCTTTAAGCAGCCTCAGCTTCTTAACACTAAGTGTCCCCGGAGGTTTAACCCCTTCAGGTTGGCTCCCTGTCTTCCCTGCACATCTCCTTTTCTCTTCACAGCCTCCTGAAAAACAGCTTCATGGAACTGGGTTAAAATAGTGGCCTTTCTACTGCCATCACCCCATTGTCTGCATTCTGCTCTGCTTTTCTATTGATTGGAGCAGGACATGTGCTGGTTCCATTACCAAGTAATAGAACAAATACACAACACACTGTGAGCTCTGTTGGCAAAACCCATTTTAAACGGAATTTTATGGATGGCTTCTGATGGAAGGTTTTCCAGTTGTGCCATTATTTTGATCTTTGGCTGAACAATATTAGCCTATGTGTCAAGAAAAGAAAGGGTTGTATGAGGGAAGAGCCCCAGAGGGTATCAGTGAAGGACAATAATTCAACAAATCCACCAAGTTCAATTTTCCCTCAAAATAAACATGAAAAAACAATGATGGAAATCCAGATCAAAACAGTCCTTGTGCCAACTCCTCTTGGGTGCAGAAGAGCCACTTACTTTCCTCTTTACAGAAACTTCTGAAGCCAAAAGAAGCTCCATGGGTATCCCAGGTATAATGAATCAGTGAACTGGGAAAAGTTGTATAAGACTGGGAATCAATATCATTTGTTTTATGATTTATAGGCTCATAAACTGTCCCACTCCTCATTAGTTATAAAAGAATTTAAGGGTTCCAGATTTATAAATTAAATAAACATACTTCTGAAAATCCATTTGTTTTCCCTGAGTTTTGCTGGAGTCTGTGGCAGAGAGCACAAGAGTACCCACTAGTCTGGATCAGACGTGTGGCCCCGCATGCCTCCACTCAGGGTGTCTGTTCACAGTCAGTGCAGCATTGTGAAGTCGAACGAACACTAAACAGGGAATCATGAGACCTGTACTCCGTTCCAGGTGTTAAAAACAGGTTTTTAACTATAAACAAGAAGTCTGATCTAGGCTGTCTCTAAGGCCCATTCCAACTGTATTTGTGGGTTCACAGAGTATTTATTGAATAGCCACTATGTAGACAAAGCCCAGAGTTAAGACTGATGACAAAAAACTAATAATAATCTGTAAGACATAATTCCTACCTTGGACAAATTTACATTCTGGTAGAAAAAATGAGGCATATACATGAATATTCAAAAAGAGACAAAGCAAGAATAATTTTGGCAATTATCAAATGAACGCAAAAGACAAACTCTTGGAACCTATAAGAGTAATATTCTTCTGGCTAGTATAGTTGAGGAACACTTTTCTGAAGAGGTGAGATTTAATTGAGTTCATAAATAATGAGCAGAATTTCAGTCGGTAAGACAGAGTTTCCTTCCTTAGGTGTTCAAGGCAGGAAGTAAGGCAAGGACAGAAGTGAACTGGGGAATGGGGGCATCTTGGGGGCAATGGTTTGACCTCTGATCTAACTGGTAAGCTACTCTAGGGCAGTGGCTCTCCAACTTGAACATATATCAGGATCACCTGGAGGGCTTGCTAACACAGAGAAATGGGCGCCACTTTCAGTGTCTGATTTAGCAGGTCTCAGTGGGGCCCAATAACCTGTATTTCTAATAAGTCCCCAGGTGGTGCTGATGATGGTCCAGGCACCACACTTTGAGAATCACTTCTTTAGGGACTAGAGGGAGGGGGGAAGCTCACATCAAAATCTCCATTCAACTGTGGGCTTGGTTAAATCCTATTTTAGGAAGCTAATCTTATTAAACTTTCGGTGGCAATCATAATGACCCAGAATTTATCTGTAAATATTTGCAACTAAATCTGCTAGGAGAAAATGAACAGAGGGAAAGGAAACTCATATTTTCGGAAACTTCCTGTTTACCAAATGCTTTCCAGAATTCCCCTCATTTAATACCCGGCTCATTCCCACTAGGTAAATGTTAGAAACCCTATTTTATAGACGAAGAAACTGGGGCCCAGAGACCTCAAATGTCTTACTCAAAGTCAAGGGCTAGGGCAGGGACCTATGAAGGGCCAGAATAACCTTGCACTCTAGTGTTAAGAGGTCAGTATAGAGGCTTGGTCTTCCTTGAACACTCTGCAAAGAAAGGCAATAGTTCAGGGATCACTATGACCATCTCAGTCAGGTTCAGCAAAGGGGAAAAAACTGAAAAGAAATAAAAAGAAGAAGAAGAAGAAGAAAATAAACAATGTGCATTAAAAAATAAAATAAAATCAGGTCCAGAAATATCTGAACAGGGTCACCCATATCGAATGCTGTAAGAGGTACCAGAGAAGCAGAGCAGAGCATATTACTGTTATCTACAAATTTGGGAGAAACTGCCTTCCAAGCTACCCATGAACCCCACAAGAATGCTCCATTTCAAAGAAATACCTTTGTGTTATCAGTTCAAATATCAAGTCAGTCAGCCAGCCAGTGGACAAGGCTGGGCTCAGAAATCTGAGCTGGTCAGCAAAACCACTGCTTCTCCTTATTTGGATAAATAACAGCCTCAAAAACAGCCAGTTTGGGAGTCATGCATACCCGGAGGCCTGGCTGGCAAGCTTCTAGCCAGCCCTGCCTTCCCATGCTGTGTCCCTCAGCCAGTCACTGCTTCCCCACAGGTTCCAATACTGCCAGAAGCCTCCTCCTCTGAGACAAGATCTGCTTCCCTGCGTCCTAAGGACAAACTGCCAGGCCTTTGTACATTCCTGAAATGGAGGCACTCGGGAGAAAAAGCAAGATAGCTACTGGTCTGGTGACTCCATGTAAAGAAGTCATGCTCCATATGACAGAACGCCCACATCCAGCAAAGGAGCAGACATGCAGACATGGGCTAGTTGCTCCCCCCAAGCATTGCCCCTGACAGGAAAGAATCTTCTGCCACAGAGGAGGTGGTGCATGTGAGGAAAATGCTTTGCAATCTTTGAAGCACCTTTGGAAGTTCATGATCAGCAGCAACAGCTTTCAACTCACTGCAAAGAGAAACAAGCTTCAGGCTGACTCCAAAGTAGCTCATCTCCCCCCACTACCCAACCCAACCTCTAGTCTTTTTTCTTATTTATATTATCCTTTCTTTTACTTTTCTTCCCCTCTCTGAAAAGCAATATTGGGGCAAAATCTCTCCCAGAGGGGACAGGGAGATATGGGTCAATGAACAGACAAAAGTAGTTAAATAAATAAAATTAAAGCAGGGAGACAATGGCTTGATGCCAATGACCCTCAACTCTCAAGTTCTCCTTCAATGTAGTGAAGTCTACAAATTAGTTTCCAATTTTTTAAATGGGTGTAGTCATCCTCTTCCCTCAGTTCTCCTCTCCAACTTGATGTCCAGGGAAGGCAGGAGGGTGTGGTGGGATGAGTACTGGGTGAATTGGCTTGGTTTCTCCTGCTGAGGACCTCCTGGCTGTGGTCTCCTGGCCGTGACTGCGATCCTGCCATTGAACTTTTCTGAGGCTCTGGTTCAGGTGCTAAGCTTATTCAGGGTTACCTTCTGTACTGACCCTCCTGGGGCTGTGGACATCATGTAAGCTAAATTATTCTTATATCACTTTGTATGCAGAAAAGCATGATCAACATGCTATTATTAAAATCACCAACAAACATTCATGGCCTCACTCAGTGAACTGTGAGAGCAAAACAAAAAGAATGGGCAATATCTACTTTAATATTATATTCACAGGAGGATGAAGAGAATGACACATTCTCTTTTTGAGATGTGAGCTCATGCAAGAATGGAGATCCTGAGGATAGCCCATGTAAGAACTCCATGCTTTATTATATTCCATAGCATCGTCCTTGAGAAAAAAGGCCAATTATATGTCACATTTAGGAAGGTGTTTTTACTCATTTTCATTCCCAAATGAATTGGCAATGTGAACCCAGATCAGGTTAGATAAAGACTTCCCATCCACTTTATACTGGTATGACAAGTACATTCAAATATCAATTACTTATAAAAATTATGAAAAGAGGAATTATCCACATTTCCTCCCTTCCCAGCTTATCACCCAGGAGAACCTCTCTTCAGGAATGAAAGAGAATCTGTGTCATCACTTACCTGTGGACAAATAAAATTTTGATTGGCCCTGTCCAGGTGGCACATTTGGTTGAAGTGTTGTCTAGTATACCAAAAGGTTGCAGGTCTCCCTCCCTCCCTCTCTCTCTCTCTCCCCACTGCCTCCTTCCCTCCCTCCCTTTCTTTCTAGTATCAATAATCATATCCTTAGGTGAGGAAACAAATTAAGAAGTATTAAAAAGTTTTGGTTGGTGAGGAGAAGCCAAACCAATTAGTGAAACACAAGTTTTTGAATGCTCTCAGAATTATAACTATATTAGCCATTCTAATCCTGTCCCATATTTGTATTAAAAACATTGTGTGCTTTAGTTCTTGATAGAAAAACAATTATCTGTGGTATTGCTAAAAAAATAATTTTGGGTTTTTTTGGGGGGTGCTGGATGTATAGTATGGTGATTTAATGTAAATGTAGAAATGTTTTGTTATTGAACATATATGCCAAGATGGCCTTGCACATTTAGTCACTATATCTACTTTAAAATATAAAAATGTTTTGATAGTTTTTATATTGGGATGTACTATGTATATAAGTACAGTCCTGAAGATCAAAATTCTCTACCAGAATTAAAAATATCAGAATACCACATCTGACTCATTGTTATGCTGTAGTCACAAAGCGATACTGAATAGAAACTTATTAGCATTTCACTAAATTTCTTCAGATCATTGTTACAAATAATAAAAATACAGACACATTTTAAAACAACATACTTCAGTCTTAAAATGATCAGATTAACATAATTATAGCCTTAGGTTGCCAATAGTGGCACGTTTCTCATTTTCATGAGAATGCAGAGGTTCTCCCAGATCGCAAGCTAATAGGCTCCTTGGTCTAAATACATACACTACAATTTGCAGCAAATTTCTGAAGCATTAAGACCTGAACCCTGGAGATGTCTAGTGAGTAATTTGCACTGCAGTGGAGCAGATTTTTTTTTGTTGTTGTTGTTGTTTTGTTTTGCAGTGACACAGCTGCTAGGAAATATATTTTTAGATTTGCTTTTAAAGCAAGCAAAAATGACATCCACTTTGTGGATATGCATCTAGAATGTTCCCTCAGTCCCTACAGTAATGGGTCAACCACCTACAGAATGTTCTATTCAGTTGCCTTCCTCCCTGGAAGTGAGTGGAAAAAAAACCCCAAATACCACAACTAGACACTCATCTTAGACGAAGCTCTCAGAGCCTGACTGGGCCACCTCACCCTTAAGAGGTGTGTTTCAGAAAAACACATGTGCTGGAGAGCAAGCCCTGTAGATCAGGTCCCTGCTGTTTCTGAATCACCTCATCATTGACATCGTTATGATTTTTTATTATTGTGTGGATTTTCCTTTGGCAGCTCTTCCTACTATGTCAAGGGCAAATGAAAAGGAATAGGTTCAAAGAGTTAAATGAGACCAAGGGAAAGTATGACCTTTGATTTCACAGGAAAAGAAGGAAATAAAAAGAAAGAAATCAAGTACTTGTGTCAATCAACCGAGAGAAACATATTTTCTGTATTTCAGAAATATGGAGTGTGTTAGTGCTTCCTGAACAATAAGAAGGGTCCCCTAGCTTAAATAACACACTGGGTATTTACACTTTTTATCAGGAGAGGACTTAAATAAATCTGCTCCTCCTTTGTGCCAAAAAACAAGATGCCAGAGGTCTTGAGAACTCTTAACCAAGAACTCAATTTGATGCTGACAGCTAAATGGTTCATTTTTTAACTCTATGATCTTTAATATTTTACTCTGTCTCCTCCATGAACACCCAACTTGGGCTTTGTCATAAGGCCTTGGTTTCTACATTCAATAACAAGATATTGTCACCATTTCTGCCACACTAAATGTACTATTATGCTTTGCTTTAAGTCAGTTTTAAATAGAATTTTTTACTTAGTTGTGATAAAGCAATAATCTTCATTAACTTTCAAGTTCTTGGCACTACTTATCTTTCCAATGCTCATTAAAACATTATTTAATTATTAAAAATTTAAAAGCCTATTTTTCTATGTGCCAATTAAAATCACTGGCTGCAAGTGAAAAACAGTTTTGAACGTACTTTGAATAGTAAAACATTAAAGTTTCAAATAGAGTTATTGTAAGGAGCTATTTGCCTTAGCAAAGAGGTTGACTTTTGAAAATAACACTATATAACCCTTTTAAGCCAGTATTGTTTTACTCAGAGTATCTCATAATTTGAAGCAGCTGCTGTTTTTCAGTTGACTTGATGGCTTATTCTCCTTTAATAAAATATTGAATAATATAAAACTGGTTAGTTCAAATGGGGGACATCTGTAATAGTGTCAACAACATAATTTTTTAAAATAAAAATAAAAAATAAAATCTAAAAATAGACAAAAACAAAAACCAATCCATTTATTTTTGGTCCAGGCCCATGCATTTCTAATTAATGACCTCTGGCCACACAACAGTGTTGTGCTGCTATTTGACCGTAAGTGAAACCTGACTATACTCAATACAACAATGGATGGCCGAGAAGTCAAGTGTATAATGTTTGCCTAAGTCAATCAAGAAAACAAACCTTGAGAGGGTGAGCAGAAAAACAGGGGAGCCCTGGAAATGGACAAAAGGCTGGTGTGAAGGGCCAGTGGGCCTGCACTCCAGACATATTTTTGTCACTTGCTTATTGTGTGGTCTTAACTAAGTCACACCAACCATGCTCGGCCTCTTGAGTCGCAACTGACAGGTGAAAGGGTTGTAAGAGATGATGCATAAGATCTTTCTACCTCTAAAACCCTGACTCCAAATAAGCCAGGCCTGTTTCTTGAGGGACTATCGCAGACACAGGTGAGGTATATTTCTGGTCACAGATCTACAGTAGCCAGCTCTAGTTCTTCAGGAGCAGACAGAGTCACGCCCGTGACTGACACACAAGCAAAGTGATCACCAACCCCAGGGAAAAAGCAGGGCTTACCACCAGGCGATAAGTATCTTAAAAACATTTTTTTCCTCATCAAAAAATGAACATGTGTTTTCACCCAAATGTCCATAAGACTAACACATGCTCACCTGCAGAATTTTAGAATCAGCATGAAGAAAAGAATGGTCATCTGGAAGCCCTCTGCAGGGTAGAATCTTGGACCTGAGGGAGCCTGTGCTGATATCATAGGAAACAAACTCCTCTAGCCCAAGCTGCCCTGATGGGGACCCACAGAGGTGACTAAAACAAAACCCCAGGAAGAAAACAGCACGTGGGTGGCAAGAAGTACAACCTGAAAATACCAGGACATATGATCCCAGTGAAAGGCAATTTCTGCTGACATTTCTGTTTGTAAGAGCCAAGAAAAGGGATGTGGCTTGGGTATCAAAAAGCTGAGGGTGTGGCATAAATCTTTCCTGAACTTTCTAGCAAGGCACAGAGCTCTCAGGAGCTCACCCCAGTAGCGGCCGAAGGAGCAGGAAGGTCCTGTTCCGGTCAACTTTCAATTGTGTTGGCTGTTTAGCTGGACCGAGTCTTATGCAGAAATGGGGCTGGAAGCAAGCTGCTTTGATTCTGAAGCCCAAGTGCAGGGCTGTGATGAGCAGCCGCATCTCCTGTGGATGCTGTTGGCAGTCGTTGCTTTGCATCCCAGGTCACCAGGACGTTATTGCAGCGAAGCGAATGCCTTGGTCTTCAGGAGGGAGTGAGGAAAGCAACAGCCCCCACTTCGGAGATGGCTCAGGGAGCTGTCCTGACTCCAGAACCCTACACCTTCAATGTTCTTTAACATTCTTCCTGTCCGCCTCCTTTTACAAGCCTAAGAGGACAGCAGGCAGGCACACGTGGGCAGTCTCCATTCAAAGACCCCTTCTTACTTCCAAATCAAGCTCACGAAGAAGCTCCCAGCCCTGTCGCATGAGAAGAGTTCCTGAGTGGCATAGCACATGAAGCAGAGATGAAGGCACTAAGGAAGGAACCGTCCTTTCCCCCCGAGGCTTTTTGCTACCCACACTACCTGATGTTCACTGTTCTCATTTCACTCTGAGTAAGCTGTAATCAGGTCCCTGAGTAACAGCCAGTCTGGTACTAGGTTTTGGATGCTACAGATCTAAAAAAATGCAAAGTTGTACAAAATAATTTATCTTGA
Source organism: Furipterus horrens (assembly GCF_987537825.1). Lineage (NCBI taxonomy): Eukaryota > Metazoa > Chordata > Mammalia > Chiroptera > Furipteridae > Furipterus > Furipterus horrens. The sequence continues at coordinate 149,956,052 of NW_028327172.1, read as the reverse complement.
AGACAAATAAGCATTACTTATTTATTGATAATTATTACTTTCAAGGTTACTTATCTGTATCTGACTCCACACTTGGAGCTCTTAGTTTCTGGTAGGGTTGTGCATTGCAGGATCTTAAAATAATAACTGTAGAGACAGTCAGCCTGGGTCTGAATCACAACTCTGCTACTTACTAGTGTGTGATCTTGTAATTAATCTCTCTCAGCCTTGGTTTCCCAGTCTGAAGATGGGTATGATAGTACCTATGCCATAGGGTTATTGTGATGACTAAATAAAATAGTATATATTATTTAGACCACATTGGAAAACAACTTCTCATGCATATTAACTTATCTATAAATTGAGATAAAGATGTCCACAGAGTTATGGATAAGCAGATCCATGCACATATGTACCTTTAAAAGGAAGCAGATTTACTTAATAGAACACAGTTCTTATTAAACTCTTTTAAAAGAAATAAATGCAAAATATTGTGACTGAACTAGTACAAGAGTAAGACAGAATAGTTATTCTCAAGTAAATGTAATTTCTGCCAAAGACTTTTTTTTCAGACAATCATTAAACCTGATAGAAAAGAAATATATCTGTTATATAAAACTGTAGAAGTTTTTAAATGTTATCATAAAGCTTAAATTGATATTTCTTTTAAAAATGTCAAGATGAAGATAAAAGAGCTATTTTAAAATTTAAAGTGTTTTTCACAAGAAAAGAGCAAGAAATCTTCCCTAGAATGTTGAAGGACAGACACCAATCTCCCCCCACCCCCATTTATACCACACCTTCAAATTTTCTACATTTGTCTCAGAAACTAAATGCAGGTGAACATCTTCATGAAAACACTGAAAATTGTTGAAAAACACACAAATCAATGAGATCTTTACTAACAGTGTTGACAATTTAAATCCTTTTCTAAATTATAAGGTTGAAAAGAAAATAGATCACAAGACTTCTAGACTGAAGACAGCCCAATGAAATTTAAATGGATTTTTAAAACAGAAGAGCGCCAATAACAAAGAAGTGTGCTTCTAAGCAGTTAAAGTAAAAAACCTGAAAATTTAATTCTTCATTGAATCCACTTGAATACAGAAGACCTGTCTCAATTCATGTAAATGTGCCACAGCATGGCAAAAGGAATTCTGAAAATTATATTTTGTTATAAAGGCACAGTTCTTACCTTACATCTCCCACGAACATTCTCTTCTACAGGAAACTTCCTAGACTTGCAGAGACCTTGAAACCACCCATCTCTTGAATGCTTCCAGCTCTGCTTGTCTTTATGGTGACTGAATGCAAGGCTTGGGGTTTTTTTTTTTTTTCCCAGAAGGAAGCTTTTAGTCAAAATATGTGGTTTAAAGGAGCAGTATCCACCCTTGTTAAAACTATTTCACGGACGTTCAGAGGTTTTGTTTCTACTCTATGAAAGTTAAATCTGAGTAGGAAGGCATTTTTCCTGTCCCGGAAATCGGCATAACTAAAACCAATACTGAGCTAACGAGAAATGTTTCTTCCATGTGTTCCGTCTGGCAGAAACTGCAAGCCATATCAAGGAAACACGTGATGTTTATAAATACAATATGGCTCATGTTGTCATAACCTCTCAATGACAAAAAGAAAAAAATAAGTGCAAGGAAAAGCAGGCAGCCACACAGCAGGAAAGATGAGATTTGTATCACTTGGAAGCTGCATATCAGATGTGCATATATTACCCTTTCTTGCTTCTTAAAAATAAAGTATAACTGGAAGCAGTGAGGGAGGAATATCTACCTTGTCTTGGATGGCCACCGTATCAAAATGTGTTTGCCTAGCTACTTATCTCAATAAGAGTAATTCCTTACCATTCTAATAGAAACACTGTTTTGCCTGTCAGAAAGCCACAGCATAAAAGGGAAATAATCACACCATCATGCATAAGTGATGTTAACTCAGGCATATAACAGAACAGAAGCAAGGATATCACAGAGCCTCGAACTGATGTGAAAATGATAAATGCCTGTATCATTATTGATTATTGACTTTCTGATCTTCTATTAGACTGTAAGATTCGTGAGGCCAGTTACCATACTTGGTCACTATTATAGTTGACTGTTGAACAAAGTGGGGGTTAGGGGCTCTGACTCTCAGCACTGCCAAAGATCTGTGTTTAACTTTTGAGTCCCCCAAACTTAACTACTAATAGACAGCTGTTGACTGGAAGCCTTACTGATATTATAGTTGATTAACACATATTACTTGTGTTATATGTATCATATACTATAGTCTTACAATTAAGATAAAGAAAAAAAATGTTAGTAAAAAAGTCCTAAGTTTGATATGGTCTCATTCATTTATTTTTGCTTTCACTGCCCTGCCTTTGAGGTCAAATTCAAAAACTCCTCTCTAAGATCAAGGTCTACAAATTTAGTACCTTTGTTTTCTTCTATGTAGTTTATTGTTTCAAATCTCATACTTACGTCTGATCCACTTTAAGTTAATTTTTGTATATGATGACAAACAATTCCTTTGCCTGTAGCTTTCCAATTTTCCCAACACCACTTATTGAAGCGGCTCTTTAGCGGCTCTTTTCTCCATTGAATGTTTTTGCTCCTTTGTACAATGGAATACTACTCAGCCATGAAAAAAGATGAAATACTGCCATTTGTGACAACATGACTGGATCTTGAGAATATCATGTTAACAAAATAAGTCAGATAGAAAATGCCAAGAACAATATTATTTCACTCATATGTGGGATATAAAACTAAAACCAACAAATGAACAAACCAGATGAACAAAGGGAAAGGAGTGTGTGGGGAAGGTAGCAAAAGGTAAAGGAGGTCAAATATATGGTGATGGAAAGAGATTTGACTTTGGGTGATAAATACACATGCAATATACAGATGATGTTATTATACAGCTGTGCACTTGAAACCTATATAATGTTATTAATCTATGCTGCCCAAATAAATTTAATTAAAAATTTTAAAAAAGTAATCAAGAAGAGAAAATACATTTATAGTACTGCACTATAAATGAAAAAATTCTGCATATAAATGGACCCACACAGTTCAAAACCATGTTGTTCAAGGGTAAACTGTACATCTTCAGAATCTTTCACAAAAGCCTGAACCAATGAAGTGTTTCAATGCACAGTGATTGGGTGAGTGAATAAGAAAGGGGTCAGATTAAGTGTTCTAAAATAATCACTCCTACTTTATAAGTTTGGCGGTATTTAAAATACTGACTACCAATTCAATCTAGAAGCAAGATTTGTCCTACCAAGTTCTAAATACAGTGAAACAAGATCTGTCCTTTTTAATTTGCTATCTGGAGATTTGTTTCCTTTCTACTATAGGAGAACTTAACTCCTGGAAATAAAATGCAGATATGTGTGCATTTCTGACAATCACTTAATTTAATCTGACAAATCTGTTTTTCTCATCTTGAACTTTAGGGCTATTCACTGCTATGAAATTATATTGATAGGAAATTTTCTTATGCTAGACAGGCATTCTTATTTCTCATTTTGGTCAGGAACTATTCCTGGGATAAACTAGGGAATATGTTATAAACCTCAGACATTTCCATTTATAAATTATTGTACTGATCTTGGTAGAGAAGGCATTAACTGGAAATTTGTGATAGGAAAAGTGCTGAAGTGGGCCCCCTTTTCATCCAGACACTTAGTGAGAATTTTCTGAAGGCAGGACATGGTCCAAGGGAAACACAGGGACTTTCCCGGCAAAGCTTAGAGTTTAGAAAAGAACTTAAGACATGTACATCAACAACTACAAGGCAGGCGGGAAAAGATGAGTGCACTATGAGGGGTAGACACTTGAAGTTCTGTGGAAGTCAGAGAAGAAACAGTGATGACTGAGGCTTGGGGAGAAGTAGAGTAAGGGGAGGCTGGATGATGACAGTGGCTTTTGAGTTAGGTCTTCAAAAATGGGTGGTTCATAGACACTGATGATGAAGACAGTAGTGTGGAGAAGGACAGTAGTGACCACTGGCATAATTAAAAAGGCCAGTTCTGGAGTTGACCTGCCTGGCTCTGAAACCAGCTCTACTCTGACAAGCTGTGTGACTTTGGTCAAGTTCCCTAACCTCCCTGGTTCTCAACTTGCACATCTGAAACAGAGGGCTAAAAAGAGTTCCTCTCACAACGGGTTGTTTTAAAAATCAAATGAGCAAAATGTTTAGTCTGCAAATTGCTGGGCACAGTACCTGGTCCAGAATTAAGTATATCAGGAAAGTTAGTTGTCAATACCACTGTTATTATGTGAGTGAAGGCAATACCGTGGTGATTGGGTCAAGGAGGACCTTGAATGAATGTTTTCTGAAAATTCCATTTCTATGGGATTCTTTTCTCTTCTATTTCTATAGGATTATTTCATTCATGCCTGCCCTCCCCACATCCCAAACCCTTCTCAACCAGAACACTGCCCTGTAGGAGAAAAAAGAGCTATATTACACTGCAAAATGGGTGCATGCTTCTTCTTTCCCTTTTCTTTGATTTTCTTTCTCCCTTTTCTTTGTGAGACATCTTTTTAACCTTGTCAGAAGAGAACAGAATGAAACAAAGTAAAAAAGATGCCATGATAGAATTAAGAAGTGAAACAAATATTTTAAAAGGATACTTTATGTGTTTTAAAATCTTATTAGGAACATCATTTCAAAACTTGCAAAACTTACATGGAAATATCAAGAAAAAAAAAGACTGTGGGCTGAATCCAAAGTCAGAAAGAACAGGGTTCTAATCCAACATCTGATGTTTACCATTTGTAGGGACCTGGGAGAGACATCATTGCCTCAGCTGTATCATCTGTAAAATGGAGTCAGAATACTCATTGGTAGGGTTGTTGACTAATTTAAATAATATGTAGAGTATTTAACACATTGCCTGCCATACAGACACAAAAAAGTCTACTATAATCTTAAATCCAGCAAAACAATGGTATAGAATGAATATTGCTTATATTTTGACTGATTCCACAAACACTTAATAGAGTTCATAGAAATTATTACAATTATGCCAAAAAAAGTCAAAGTGGAACATATGACAAAAAGAACATGAGAGGAGGAAAATTAAAAAGAGAGGCCAGGAACAAAGCCAACACACAAAATACACACTGCGAAATGCCTGCGCGCTTGCTGTGGGTGGGCCCCAAATTTAATTCTAAGCTTTGGAGTAGCAACACAAAGAGGGAAAATGATCACTTACAAGATTCAGAGTGTCCATATGACAAAAATAAACCAGGAGAAGCACAACTATTTCTGGTGATGAGAACAGAGAGATATTTTTACAGTGGGTTCTCATTAATGACGGAAAATGAATAATATAGCATTTATAGCACTATCAATACAGTACTCCATGCACTGTGTTTAATGAGTGTTTACACTCACCATGTGTAAGACACTGCAACTGGCTTTTGGAAGGATGCAGAGATGAACAAGAGAATGTGTGTGCTTTTGGAGAACTGACAGTCTTAGGGGTGAGATGAACATGCATTTAAATGATTAAACACCAAGAGAACATGCAAAGTGCCTCCCAAAAAGAAAGGTTATTTCTGACAGAGCATTACGGAAAGCTGCGTGGAGCAGGCAGCCTTTGATTTGGCCTCTAAAAGCACGTGCTTATTTTTCTACATTTTATTATGGAAATTTTCAACCATAACAATGTAGAGAAAGTAACATAACAGATTACCATCACCCAGCTTTGACATTTTACCAATTTTGTTTCATATATTTTTACTTTTTTGGTTTCCTTGCTGGAGTATTTTAAGGCAAATCCTATTAATTGTGCCATATGACCTGTTAATACTTTAGCATGCCTCATTTTAAAAAATACAACCACCAAGCCATCATCATACTCAACAAAACTGCCAGTTAACCCTTAATATCATCTGAATCCCAACACATGTTCAAATTTCCCAAACACTTGCAAACATCTCTTTTACAGTTGGTTTGTATGCAGGTGGAGTTTGGTTGTTGCAATACAGAAGAGACCAAAAACATAATAGTGCCCCCTCCCACCCTTCATTCATGCCAGCAATTTGTTGATGGAATTGGGCAATTGTCCTGGAGTATGTTAGATGGGTGGGACTGTGAAAGGCAGATATGTGAGGTGGGGGAATACATTATGTACTTGGAGTAAGAACTGTGAGGCAGCTTTGCTGGGTGTTGCGGGTGGAGATGATTTGACTGGTTGGCCTGTACTGGTGGGGCACAATGGGAAGCTGGGCTTAGGGAGATGACTTGGAAAGCAGTTGTTAAGACTGGAGTATGAAGAATTGGGGAGACTAATTAAAGGCTGTTGCACAACTGACTAGAAAAATAATGAATACTGTAAGTACAGCATACAGCAGTATTGCTAACAGCCTGGAATCTGGAGCCCAGATGCCTGGGTTCAAATCTCAGCCCTGCCATGATCTAGGTGTATAACCTTGGGCAAATTTCTTAACATTATCTAAGCCACTGTTTCCTGCGTTATAAATAAGAGGGCTTATACGAATACCTGCCTCAAAATGTTGTCTTGAAGATTAAATAAAATTACCCAGAAAAGTAATTAGCGAATGCTCAAAAAAGTCAGCTATGTAAGAGGGCAGGAACTGGCAGAAGGTTCAATGTAAGAGGCCTTGCACAGTAGAGTGGTTCTGGAGATTGGTGGGATGTGCCAAGAAACAGGAATTAGGTAACTGAAGAATCATTGATAACTCAGCTCTTTAAATCGCTTTTCCTCACCATCCAAAACCCACACACGTGCATGCCATCACTCACAAAGATAGAAAAACAGGAGGAAATGGCGTGGAAGAAAAAAAAAATTAGGATTTCTTTCCTCAGTAGGATACACTGGAAGCCTTGGAAGACTATCCATGTAGAGATAACCAGTTGGAAGTTGGATATTTGGATCTTGAACTCCTAGGAAATGCCAGAGCTAGGGCTATAGTCTCAAGGATCTTCCTCATTGACATAATGGTTAAATCAGTAGAAAGATAAAAATCACAAATGAAAAGATACAGATAAAAAGAAGCAAAATAAAAATACATCTATACACAAACTGGTGAAGAAATTTGCCCGAACACTTTGAAGAAGATAGAAGGCAAGAGGAAGGAAAAAAGTTAATGAAAAAAAGATGCTGAGGTGTGTTTGAATCTAGGCAGGAATGTATAAATGGCCGTGTAATGGAAACCCAGGTTTCTAAGGAGACTGTCCATTGGTGTCAAATGTGGAGCTCAAATAGAAGAGGTCTGGGAGGCAGTAGCTGAATTGGGTATTACGAGTAATTTAAGATGCAGGGCCAATTCTGGGTACTGTGTTCTAAATGCAAATCTGGAAACTATCTTCATACAAGTAACAATTAAAGATACACAAGAGGGAGAGAAGTGAATGATGGGAGTAGAGAATATCAGAAAGTGCACGAGAAGGTGGAAAAGCCTGAAAACTGAAAAAGCCACTGGGTTTGGTAGAGAGGATATCACTGGTGGAATGGAATGGCTCACCTTTGAGTTATACAATACATTTGTGAACTACAAACCCGTAAGTACACACATAATTTTTTGCAAAAGGGCCTGTTCCACATGGTGAGTACAGTACCACGGGAAAACAGGGGAACAATTTTTAATGTAATTCCAGTTGAGTTTGATTTTTCAGCTGTTTTAGACTTAAATAGCCATGCTGATTTCAAAACTGCAGTTAGTTTTCTTCTATCACGTTAGGTTTTCTGTACAGCTTCTCTTAATGCAACCACCCTAGGCTGGATCTAGACTCGATCGAGCCTGGATCGAGGGAAGCACTAGAGCTCTCCTATTGGCTGAGAGCAAACCTCCCTCGAGTGGGGAGGGGTGGGGGATGACCTTGGACACCAGCAACAGGTTGATACTTGTCTAGGCTATTCAGATACACGTGAGAGGTCGTGTGCTGCTCTATATAGTGAATCATATTCTGAAGTATAGTCCGAGTTCTTGTCTGCATACAAGGAGTTAGCAGAATTTACATATGTACTTATTTCCTTTCCTTTAGATCATGTCTGCCTCTGCTATTTCTCATCATAAGTGCCTAAGCAACCCTGATTCGTTTTGTTCTATCTGTGGCAGTTTCACCATTCCCAGTCAAAGGACAAACATCAGCGTGTTTGTCAGGCAAGCCTAGTTTGCATATTTTAAGGTAAAAGTTGGTGATCGAGATGAATTTTGGGCCCCTTACAAGGTGTGCAAGCAGTGTGTTGAGAGTTTATAGATGTAGATGAAGGGAACATGTGATAAATTGCCATTTGGTATACCTATGGTTTGGTGAGAGCCCAGAGATCATTCAAGTGACTGTTACTTTTGTATAGTGAAGACGTCAGAATATAACAAGAAAAATAAATGTAAACGAGAGCATCCTAGTCTACCGTCAGCTATACGCCCAGTGCCTCATTCAGCTGAAATCCCAGTGCCAGTTTTCATTGAACTACCCTCTTTCGAAAAACAGGAGTATGGTGAAGAACTAAGTGACAACAACGATGAAGATTTTGAAATTGAAGATGACTCAGTTTGATTTTGATCAGCATGAGTTGAATGATTTGGCATGAGATTTAGGACTATCCAAAAAGCCTTCAGGACTCCTAGCATCAAGACTGCATGAGAAAAATCTGCTTGCAAAAGGAGCGAAGGCATTCTACTTTTGATCAAGAGAAAGTGCATGTCTGCAGTACTTTAGAAGTGATGGTGGCTTTGTGTATTGTCATAACATACATGGTTTAATGGAGGAACTGGTAATTCCAATCTAGTACGCAACTGAATGGCGACTGTTCATCAATAGCTCAAAGCGGAGCTTGAAGTGTGTCCTCCTCCACAATGGCAATTTATTTGGTGCAGTCCCAATTGGCCATTCAGTTTGTTTTCGTGAAGGATATGTAGACATAAAGAGAGTCACTGATCTGTTGCAATATCACAAGCACAATTGGATCATCTGTGTTGACCTTTAAATGGTCTGCTTCCATCTTGGTCAGCAACAGGGATACACCAAGTATCCCTGTTTTCTGTGTATGTGGGACAGCAGAGCTCGTGAGAAGCATTGGGTGGAGTTGAATTGGCCTCCAAGATCTGACCTCAAACCTGGTGATCCAAACATTCTACATGAGCCACTTGACAGAGAGAACACTATATTCCCACCTCTGCATATAAAACTGGGTTTCATGAAGCAATTTGTTAAAGCTTTGACAACTGAAGGAGACTGTTTCAAGTATCTCATTTTGGCATTTCCTAGCCTGTCATTTGAAAAGATAAAATACTTTAATATGTATGTTTGGTAGCAGAACTTTACTACTTGTACACAATTTGACTTACAGTAACAATATATAGCCTTTATATGAATAAAATAACTCTAAATAAGTATATTCAGGTAATTTTTCCCTTATTTTCCTTTGTATGTACATTTTTTATAATTTTGGGGACAAAGGGAGGGTATCCTGTACCTTAAAAAGTTGACATGATAGAGAAAAACTGGGGTCATTTTTTGGATTCAGATGCCAAAAGTTAGTCAAAGACCAGTGTCAGATCTAACTGAACAAAAATGTGTTCCCCAGTGTTATCAAAGGTACTATCTAATGTAACAAAACAAAAGCCAGTCAATGGAAAAATCCAGGAGATGGGTGCCCTTGGTTCCAGCAGAGAGCCACAAGTCTCATTAAATAGACTAACCTCAAAAATGCTCAGTTAGATGCTAAATGAAAAACTAGACATGTTTTCCTCACCAAGTATATATTCCGTGCATGCTCACAACCTCAGAGCTAATAGTTTAGTCTAACATGCTTCCTGAGTAATGCTGCTAGCATCATAGCACTGCTCTGGAGAACTGACTGTGTTAGATCCAGAGTCTTAACATCATTTCTTTCACAGGCAAGATATTCAATGCATTGTGTAAGGGAAGTTTCAGAGGCCACTGCAGAGTTCTGGCATTGCTGTTGTTGCATCTCAGCATGGTCTCACCATTTTTCACAATACACGTGTGTACAGGCAATGAGTGGGCAGCTGGACGTGTGTCCCAGGCCGCCTCTAGAGACTGGAGTGGAAAGGTCAATGACGTCAGACACAGGGCTGCATAACCGACGCATGTGAGCAGTTACCACATTCCTCCACAGTCACAGCCACATTGCGAACACACGGGAGGATGGAGTCTCCTCAACCCACCATGCAGCTCAGTTTAGTCTACAACAATTCATCCTTGTTCTTTTCTCTACTTCTGTTATTCACCATGAGCAATGGGGTTATGCAGCTGCACTCCAGACAGGGCTCAACAAAGCTTCCTTTCCTTTAATAGAAAGGCAGCTACGTTTATCAGGAAGGAGAGAGAATTCCAACCACAAGCCAAAAGGTGAGGCTGAATGAATTCCATATCTTTTAATTTCTGGAATCTGTGATGAGGCCAAGTTACAAACTGCAGGCACAATCACATCCAGTTGTTTTTTAAACTGTGTTCTATTTCTCATTTCTCAGTTTTCTTCAGTGAAACCTGAAAGCTTTTTAGTGGGTGGGATGGTAAACATTTGTTGTCTCCTCATCTGGGGAAAACAGTTGATTTTCTCCCACAAAAAACTGCTGTATAAAATAGGCCTTGAACAACTCAGAAAGTGACTGCTAGGGTCTTGTCTAAAAGTAAAAACACAACAACTTCACTGAAACCCACAGAAAAAGTTTTGAATTCTAATAGGCTTTGTTCATATGGTTAATATTTGATTCTTTCCATGCTTACTGCTGGCCCCTTATGTAGGTACCACATGTGCTTAAGAGTTAAAACAGGTGTCTTCCCCGGCCATAAACAAGATTTTCGGAGGTGATAGTGGGACCCCCTGTGTGGGCTCTACATAACAGAAACAGACTCTGAGCACCATGAAATTTCAGTTCAAAGCCTAGACATATCAAACACAAAGACTTCCAAGGGAGCAAAGACTCTTAAGAACATCGCCAAGAAAGAGAATAACGAAGTAATAAAAGGCAAAGGGTTCTGTAATATTCAGTCCATGCTTCCTGATTAGCATGGCCTGATCTGTCTTCACATGGTGCTGGTTTACATTTTGAGTGTAACTGGCTATAAATAAACCTCAAGATCTTAGATTGTCTGAAGTAGCTACACAGCCTTCACTTCAAATCACACATCATTTCTGACATAAAAAAAGCAGCAGTTGAGTACGTAAGAGGCCTTTTCCTCCAGAAGTGTAGGCTCTGATCCCACAATGTCATCACTCGTATTCCAGGCCAGAATTACAAAGAAATCCTTCCAGCTCTTTCTGTTGGACCTCTTGGGCTCTTGGTCCTAAACACATACCCTGTGTAGTAAACAGAACAATAATGTCTACATTCTAAACTCTGGAACATGTGACTATATGGGAGAGGGAGATTAAGGTTGCTAATCAGCTGACTTTAAAATAGGGAGATGATCCTGGAGTACTAAGTAGGCCCAATGTAATCACAGGTGACCGTAACAGCGGAAGAGGAGGGTTTGGACATGTGATGATGGTAGCAAAGCCAGACAAATGCCATTTGGCTGGATTTGACGATGGAGGAAGAGGGCTGCAAGCTGAGGAAAGTGGATGGCCCCTAAAAGCTGAGAAAAAAAGGGAAATCCTCCCTACAGCTTTCAGAAAGGAAAGCCAACAGCCTGCTGATGACCCCTTGATTTCAGTCCACTCAAACTGGATGTCAGGCCTATTGAACCGTAAAATAGTAAATCTGTGTTGTCTTAAGCCACTAAGTGTGTGCTAATTATTACAGCAGCAATAGAAAACTAATACACGCTGTCTGGAAGTGAAGATGGCTTCACCTCAGGCTCTTTACTCCAACTCTAGGACAGACAGTGCTTAGATTTCTTTGGCAATAAAACGAATTAACTTACTTTTTCTAGTTAAACTCCAGCATCCAGCCAAGTGCTAAACCTTAAGAAAGATGATATAAAATAGCACAGCACTTCTAAATTTGAGTGTGGGAGTGGGAAGGAGGGAGGAGGTACAGTTAGAGAGGTTAATCTTTTTTTTTTTTTTCCTACAGAGGGATGTAGCGCTATTCTTAGAAACACAATCCTTTTCTAGTGGACCTGCATTAATGTGGTTTTAAAATCTACCTTTTCAGTTCCTCTGCTTTTTTTTCTCCAAAACATATCTGTGTGCTTTGAGTGTTTGGATAATCTGAGATGATCTAAATCAAGAGAATTTTAGCACCCAAATCATGCAGATTTCTGTACTATTGTGCCTTCAACATGGTTCAGATATGATGTGATAACATTTAGTACAGTACAACAGCAAAGGGTCCTGGAAGAGAAGGCGGATAATTTAGATAGAGTGCTAGAACTTGGAATAGCTGATGTAAGAACACTAATAGATTTTACATGCAATTATTTATGGTTTTTTTGGTTGTTGGTTGTAACCTAGTTTGTTTGAATTGGAAAAAAATAGCAAGAGATTCTCTGAGGAAGTGAATGTGATATGGACCAAGAGCCCTTTTATGTAAAGATATTTCAGTGTCCTCTTGGAGTGAGGACATAACTAAACTCCATGCTTAGAGATGAATGAGGATGTGTGAGGTCCAATTTCAATTCCTTTGCCCCAAATGACCAGAAAAACTCTTTCTCTACCAAGAAACAAATGAGCCATCAGACAAGATGCATGGGGAGAATACTCAAAACCTAGTGGTGGGATATGATTATATCAGGAGCACATAGCAGAAGAGATGATTTGACCCGCCAAATAAAATTAAAAATAGAACAGGAACACTTACACTTACCCTCATGTCCCCGTTCACAGTTTTTGGCATGTGACTGAATGCATGTGCGGGATCCTTGTTGTACACTTTGAGGAGCGATCTGTCCTGAATGTTCCTGGAATCAAAAACATCAATAACTATGATAGACAAAAGGAGCCTGACTTTGGCCATTTTCTTTGTCTGCCCAAAAGAATCAGGTAAAAGACAGCAGCAGACAATCCAGCTGTTTGTCCACAAGCAATCAGACAAAAGGTATTTTACCACGGAATAGGCAAAAATAAATAAGGATAAGAAAAATGACTTCAACTTTTCTGTTCCTTTTTTATTTTATTTTTTTTATTCCTCCAGAAAGTATAACTCTTTCTGTGTAGTTCTCCACCCATGGATATCAGGTGGCATGAACTTTCTTTCAAGATTGTGAGCAAGGAAAGCTAACACTTTAAGAAACAACAAAGCTCCAATATCTACAATATGTTATAAAAGATTTGGTTACTATTTAATTATTTAATTGCTTACTTTACCCAAACACCTGGTTTTCTGCTTATCTCATGAATGCACACAAATGAAAAATGCTTTTTTTCCTTCAAGCAATTTCAGCAAGAGAAAGAACATCTATTTGCAGTCCAGGAAGAAAAAAAAAAAGACCACAAAGATCAAAACTAGTTTCTTTACATGCCTTTTTTTTCTTCCACAGGGGGTTTTTAAAAATACTTTTCTACATACAAGTTGAATTAATGGATGCGCAGTGTATTTAAAAGGAATAGCAGCAGATAAATTCTTCCACCTGTCTGTCTCTTCTTCAGAACCCAGAATTTAGAGCTGGGGAATCAATCATACCGCAACAAAGAACAGAAGTCTCACATCTTACTCAATTTCTACCTTAAAATTATTTAAGAGCATATGAATGTCTATGAAGTCCTTTTCCCTCCATACTCAGATTTCATCTGCAGAGGGGCCACCCACGGCACTTTTAGTATCCTCTGCACTGTTGATTCCTTCCAATGCCAGCGCAGTGAGCTCAGGGAAACGTGCGCAGGAAGACACATTCCTTTCCTCCAGGTGCAGCTGCACGTTTTGTGGGCTGATTGCAATCTCTGGGATTACTGGGTTATGTTTTTGTTTTAAACGAAGTGCAGAATTCTTGGACTAGTCTTGCTTCCCTCCGTTAAATATCCGTCAGTAATTGCTTTGAAGCAATGACTAGCCCTGGCTTGCACGATTGCTCCAGATTTCAAGTAGCTCATTAGAAGTTGGCTTAGGGGAAGCATGCAGTCCTTGTTATTAGAAGGGACTAGGTTATTATGAAGGGGGTAGTTCACAGAAAAGAATGTGGGAATTCACTAAAGGAACTTACCCTATGGCTTTGGGGAAAAGTCATAGTAATGATGTGAAGAGACTAAAGACCATATCTGAGTCACGAAAACACCTTGGTGTGATTCTAAAGGTATTTAAAATACATGAGGTTGGTTTATGATTAATTTAGAAACATACTCATCCAAGATGAACCAGCAGTATAGGCTCAGATTGCATTTACCATGGCAACATTTACAACACAGCATTTCAACCTGAGCTCTCTGTGGCATTTCCCTAAGGAAAACATGGAGAACCCAACACAGTGATGAAATAGCCCCACGTTTAACAAGTATACTCTCACTTCAAAAATACTGAAGGATGTAAAATAAAATTTGTCTCTGGGTTTAGATTAAACCCATTGTCTTCAGTTAAAATCCACATGATATATTTTGGGGGGGAGGAAGGAAGATTCTATATAATGGTGATGGTGAAAATTTATTCGACCCTTCAAATAAGATATAGTTGAGGCATTTTATGCTTAAAAGCAAAGAAAGAGAGTAATTATTTGGAAAGGACATACATTTGATTATGTAACATAAACATAATATTCAAATAAAAACATTTTCTCCACTTAAAGTTTTTAGATCCATTATTATAAGTCAAACACTAAAAAGTAAAATTCTAGACAAATTTATAAATCAATGGCTTCCCACTTAAGATTTTTTAAAAATCAGGCTATCAATACTGCAGTATAAGGATCAATAAGATAAATCGTTTTTGCAAATATAAAGATATTAACTGAAAACTATGTTAAAAGTGATCACTTCATCTATTTTATCAACTTAATTTGCATGAAAAAGGATTATCTTAATTTGAAAGTTTTGGGGACCTTTTCCTCTTTGTTCTTCCTCCCACTTGTCTCTTTGTGACTATCTAATAACACTCCCTCAAAGTGCATAAAGGAAGTATTACTAATACCCCAAGGCTTGGGAAAGGCTCTAGAATATTGTGAGGCATTGTAACAGAAAAATTCTTGCACAGGCTGCAAGGCATGGGGTCCAATTGTGCATAATAACCTCATCAGCCTTGAGCTCCGTAATCACAAGTGGCTTTGCCTAGTTTCATGCTTATTTATCATTACTGTAGCTCTCAATTCCTCTAACTGTAAAATGCAGAAATTCAAGAGGATTGTTGTAAAATGCCTTGTCCATGTAAAAACTCTACATGGGATTCTAGTAGTGCAAACATACTCTTTAAACATAACTTGATTACTTCATGTTTAAGTTTATGCTTTGCAAATTCCTTTTTTTTGTGACAGCTTAATAATTTATTTCAAGAAACAAACAAAAATTTCCAATACCTATGAATATTTAAACATATTTTTAAAAAAGCAGGAAGGTGATGCGACAGATGCAGCACCTCTACCTTAGGGCATGTGTCAAACTTTGAAAGCCCTAAATTACTCATCCACCTTGGCACATGCCTAAATATCTCATTTGTGATCATTGTTAGATATTTATCAGTTTACATTTATTATGTATTAAGGGCATATCTTTAAAAGTGGTTTCCACTAATTCCATAATGAAGAAATAGGCAACCTGCTATTCCCACAGGGCAAGGACCCAAAAAGCCAAGTTGGGGCCCGGATGAGTTGAGGAGGGAACATTTTGAGGGAATAAAAAAATTCTTAACCAAGAATGTGGACAGTCAGGTCTGGAGCTGGGTGTGATCATGAACTGGCTGTGTGATCCTGAATAAGTCCATTAACTTTTATGCATCTGAGTATCTGGTACCATAAAATGAAAAGGCTGGTTAATCACTAAATAATTTTTTAATTTCTAAATGTTTAAGGGCTATACTAGCACCTGCTTGTTGGTGTTGATTCAAATTCTGTTTTTCAAGCTGTTTGGCCGGGACAGATCCAATCGGTCCCTTCTGCTCTATACACAACACCACTACAGGTGAAAAGGATGCCTTTATTTCTATGCCACCTGCAGTAGCAGGAGTCCATTTAGCCTCACTTTAGAGTACATTCTATGGGGGGGGGGGGGGGGCACTGGAGAAAGCCCACCTAGAAAGTGAGATTCTTTGGTAAAGGCCAACTATTTAATAAACAAATGGAAAGGGAGAATACTTCTCAGCCTCTTTCCTTGTAGACAGTGACGGAGTCTGCTGCTGTTATTCTAACTTGCTCATGTAAAGAATGACTCAATGGAGTCATTACCTAAGATGTCTACAGGCTCTGTCCATGAGGGACACAGCACTTGAGAAGAAGTTGGGAATGTTCCAGTGATAAGCAGTGCCTTCAACTCATGATTTTGATCAAGTCTCTCTATCTGGGACTTAGGTTCCCTAATCTTTGATAACCAGTGGACTGGATCACTTCCTAAGTTTTCTTCCACTGTGACATGTAAAGATTGATGTAGGAGAAGTCTGCCCTCATCTTTCTCTACTTTGTAAACCATACCTTGTAAGTAAATTACAGAAAACCAGATAGTGAATTCACACTGGGGTGAGATAGGCCTGCCAGTCAGGGTAAGAGCAATGCTTTCTTCCCTGGGACACGAAGAGATTAGGACTCAAAACAAACTATAGCAATGCTGAATGTAGTATGGTGGGTGGGCGCGCGGGCGCACGCGCGCACGCACACAAACACACAGACACACACAACTACTTACCTTACATCATTTAATTCATAATACACATTTCTGCTTTCGTCTTTGATGTAAAT
The DNA here is from genome assembly GCF_987537825.1 of Furipterus horrens. NCBI lineage: Eukaryota > Metazoa > Chordata > Mammalia > Chiroptera > Furipteridae > Furipterus > Furipterus horrens. The sequence goes on along the minus strand of NW_028327172.1, from coordinate 149,939,318 downwards.
GGCGACACTGGGCGACTCCAGCATTTTCATGGTGAGCTGCTGTGGAAAGGCACTTACAAAGAGAGCCCGGATCGTGTCTGCACTTGTGATTTCATTTGGCATCCTGAGCTGCTTGGTTTCATCTCCATACTGCAGATAGAGAACCCCTGCATGCAGAATGAACACAGGAATCAGTCACAGACCAAAATTCACAGCACATGCAGCAAAGCTAAACCATTCTGTCTGACCACATGTTGGAATGTTCTGGGCATGCTTGAGAGCAAGAAATACATGTTTGGAATTTCCAAGGAATGCACTCTCTGGTTATCTCTAAATACCCATTTTTATTCTTTGGAGTCCAGGCAGGTGTTAAAGAGGCTAATTTTCAACTTTTTTGAAACCAAAAAAAAAAAAAAAAGGCTAACCTCTGGTGACCTAAAGCAAAGCCAATGCTTAATTCCCTTGAAAGGTATATTTAGGAATTTAACCCCATAGCATAATATTTCCCCCCCATGTCTTTCACTAACTAAAAACATATTCATTATAGCCATAAGTAAGATAAATTGTTCAGGTCTTTATAGTCCATTCAGAAACATTTTAGTGACAATGCTATAATACTTCTGTGGTCTAATACATATTTACTAGATGTTTATATCATACAAAACTATCTATAAGAAAAGCATCTGGTAACCCCAATGTCTCAGAAAGAAACTGGAACAAGTCAGTTATACAAAGAAAAACAAGCACAGGATTGTAGAATTTCAGAGTTCCAGAGAAGATGTGGCTTCCGATAAACCATGCTTCCTAGTAGTCATGCTCTTATAAAGTGTAGTTTCTTCCCAAATGGAGTCTGAGTTTTGCCATGTGGCTTGCTTTGGCCAATGGGACATTAGCAAGTGTGATGGGAAATGGAAGCTAGAAGTGCCTGCATGCTATTGGTGAGTGTGATCACGGATTCTCCCCCATAAAACCAAGCTTCTCTGGAGTCCAGCCAAGCAACACGAGGAGGCTGCATGGAGAAGAATGGAAGCCCAGATTGATGGCCCCGCTAAGCACCCATTCTACTGCCAGGATGACCGGCCAGTCAAGAGTGTGAGCCATCTTGGTAGGGTAGCCCTAGCCCCAGGTGAGCTACCCCGTGATACAGAAATGAGATGCCCCCTTGACATCACATGAAACAGAAATGAGATGCCCCATTGAAGCCCTGCCCAAGTTACAGAATCATAAGCAAATAAGCAACTGTGGTTGTTTTAAGTCATTATGGTCATGGTCATTTGTTATTCAGAAAGAGATAACTGAACCAGGGTATCGAAGGTGCTGATATTTAATTTGAATCCTATTTCTTTTGGGAATCTACTGAGGAGGGACTATTACCATGAGAGGAACCTTTGGCAGGAGATAATAGAAAGAGAATACAATATAACTTCTGGTTAAATATGGCAGTTGGTGGAACAAATTTATCTGTCTCCTCCTGTAATTCCATTAAAATGTGAATGAGGAATAAACAAGCATGCATTAGAGAATTAAGGGAATGAGAGAGGAAACCAGAGCAGATAAGAGAAAGCTGACAGCTAGGTCTTGCAGGAGACAGCTCCACATAAAACATGCAGGCCCAGGGAAGCTCAGGAAATGAGGTGCCAGATCCTTTGAAGGCAGGAATTTGGAGTGAGTGGAAAGCACGAGCCCTGATTTAACTGTTTTTTTGTTTGTTTGTTTGTTTTTTGCACAAAACCTGCCCAAATCTCCCTTTCTATCCCACTTAGCCAAGTGACTCTCTGTATCCACAGAAGACCGAAGAGGTTGAACCAACGTACCAGATCCACCAGGCATAGGAGAGGGTGGGTGAGGTGCCCTCTGACAGGATGCTGGCAAAGGGGTAACATCTCAGTCAGGAAACTAGAGGAACCCCTCTAGGAAAGCTGACTGGCCCATGACAAGAGACCCACAGATTTTGAGGTTCACTGTTCAGGTTTTGTTTGGTCACCGCGTTGTTAAGCAGCCTGGCCCATATATAAAAGCTTCGTGTTATACACCCATGCCTCGCTCATACATTACCAGACTACCTACGATTAACAGACAGTTCATAAAAGCCTCTAGCATGGGGAAAAAAAAAAAAAAGACTGAAGTAAACAGAAAACAAAAATGCAGAAGAGACTGAGACAGTCCAAGAAAACGGGAACATTTGGAGAGTAAGAGCAAGCTCCAGAAGCCATGACAGCAGAAATTATAACTTCAGTGAAAAAGGAAAAGTTGACAAAATCTTAGAAAACGGAGTAAAAAGACTAAGAGATGTGAAAAGGGTGAAAACCAGTAAGAAAAACAGAGAATTACTTCAGAGCATCCCAACAGCTAATAACGGAGATTTGGATAAAATGAGATCAGGAAAAACAGAGAAATTTTACAATAAAGTACTACAAGAATCTTCCCTCCCCCAAACTGAAGCACATGAGATTGGAGACTGAACATATTCAAGAAACGCTCAACACACTCAGGCCTGTCACTGAGAAATTCCAGGTGGCAGGGGAAACAGAGGTTCCTACCAGCCCCGAGGGTGGGGAGGAAAGTCACAAAAGAAGGATCAGGAGACAGAAAAGCATTAGCTTCCTCAACAGCAACCCAGAAGTCAAAGATCATGTGGAAACAGCCTTGAAAATCTGGGGAAAAAAGGTTCTGATTAGGTTTATATCCATGCAAACGATCAACTGAGTACTCATTAAATACAGCTTCTCAACAAAGTCTTTCCAGATTACCCGGTTCATTATTTCAGCACCCATTTCCCCTAATATTTCATACTCCCACACTTGCTTCATCTCCGTTCTTAAGCCTTTTTCACTGTACAGTTGACACTTGAACAATGTAGGGGTTAGAGATTGGCCCCTACATAGCTAAGAATCTGAGCATAACTTCTGAGTCCCCCAAAGTGTAACAGCTGGTAGCCTACTGTTGACCAGAAACCTTACCGATAATATCATACAAGGTGGGGTAAAAGTAGGGTTATAGTTGTAAGTACGTGAAACACAGAGTTATTCTTGCATTATTATTTATTAATTATTCTTTTATTTTCCATGTGAACAACTACAAGCCTACTTTTGTCTCACCTTGTATAAAGTTGATTGACACAGCTTGTATGTTATACATATTATATACTGTATTCTTAGAAAAAAGTAAGCTAGACAAAAGAAAATGTTATTAAGAAAATCATAAGGAAAAGAAAATACATTTACAGAATTTATTGAAAAACAATCTGTCTAAGTGGACCCATGCAATTCAAAGCATGCTGTTCAAGGGTCAACTGTATAATATATTTTAATTATTGTTATTGTTTATCATCAATCTCTTCCTCTAAAATGTAAGGTTCATAAAGTCAGGGATATTTAAAAATGTCTTATGTTATTGTTCACCATGGTATCCTCAGCACCCGTTACACAGCCTGTTAGGTAGTACTATAATTCTCAATGGATGTTGAGTGAATGAACAAATGAATGGACGAAAGGATGGATGAATGATTTATTAGCCATCCAAAAGGAGTGTTCATTTGGAGTCTATCTAAACTATAAGAGCTTTTGATGCCGACGTAAATAGCCTAGTGATCTCCTTCCTGTTTTGTATACACAGTAGAACTACATTCTGAAGTGTCCTTTTGCATTCAGCATGAGCAGCCCAACTTCCTCTCTGCCCAACACAGTTTCGGCCCTCAGCTTCTTCCTGGAGTTAGTTTTCCAGAATATCTATGCTGTTCCACGTTCCTCAGAATGCAGGAAAATATTTTCGAGCCTGTCTGATCACAGATTGTGCAACATCTTTGCCCAAAGAGATGTGGTGACTGCCCCTGTGATTTGTAATGATCTACCCAAAGGCCAGAGCCACTCTGGAGGTCTGGGCCCCAACCATGCCTGGGCAAGGCCTGTGCTGATGGCCACTGATGGCCTCACTGCAGTCAAATATCATGGCCTCACTCCCCAAAGAGCCTGGTTTTCATTCCCACATCTGCATTCTGTACATGTGTGTGCTTTAAATGGAATTTGTATGCTCTCAGTGAAAAAAAGAAATTGGGCTTAAACTAAGGTGACCTCAGGGTCTGGCTGGTGCAGCTGCCAGCTGGGTACACAAGTCCAGTTCCAGATCATGAAAATCTGGAAAAGATGAGAAAGATGCCTTTATAAACAGAGTACAGTCTTTTCACACTTGATTCAGTTTGGTTTCCCAATTCAGGAAAGGTATTTAGAAATGCTTAAACTCAGAAGGAATTCTCTTAATACGCGATGGCGTTTTACTGGCACTGTGATGAGAGTCGGCGCACTCTGGCATACTTCCCCAGCTCTGAGTTCGTGCTGGCTGCTCGCGATTCACAGAGGAAGTCTGAAGGGCTTTGGATCATAAACTTCTTCTTTATGAAGGAACGAGGACAGGGAGATGCATTTATAGGATGTCGCTATGTGTCAGAAACAGCATGCATGTACAGCAGGTCCTCAATAGCGCTATTAGTTTGTAACATTGATGAGATGCTCTAGGAATGTAACGCTTGTTTATATCTACTAGCTTGTGGTAAAATTGGTTTCCTTATATGTCATTCCACTTCGAGTTGCAGAACCTATGAATGATGTTAAGTGAGGAGTTAATGTATTTCATTTAATTAGCTCAGCATCTCTCGCCAGATCGGTGCTACAGCCCCATTTCACAGATTGCACCTAAAGTTACAACCATGAAATGGCCTAATTAATTTATATATCTAGTTCCATCCATCTGTAGAACCAACTGTAAACAATAATATAAACAGAGCCACTTTAAAACGGAGCCGGGGTTGCCATGCCAGAGGAACTGCCTTGTAGTCTTGTACCTCAAATCTTGGAATGTTAAAATGGGACAAAACATGGCCCTAGCCAGATAACTCAGCTGGTTAAGAGTGTCGTCCTGATATGCCAATGTGGTGGGTTCGATCTTGGTCAGGGCACATACAAGAATCAACCAATGAATACATAAGTAAGTGGGACAACAAATCTCTCTCTCCCTCCCTCTCTCCCTCTCTGTTTCACTCTAAAAATCAGTACATTAAAAAAAAAGAACAAAACAAAATAACCACTGGGCTGGACCTGGGGTAACATTTTATACCAAGAGCTACTTGCAAAGATAATAAGAAAGCAGTTATTATAACTATTGGACTGAAAAAATTTTTGAAAACTCTAAAATTAACATCATATGTTATCCACACCAATAGAAATGCCTTTCTTTTATTGATATAATTATTCCCCTTCCCTTCCTCATAAATATCCATTACCCTTGCCTCCTAATCATAACACTATTTGAGCTTCTGCCTGAATTAATAATTCCAGAATAGCGATTCTTACTGATGTCAAGTACACCTCTTTGCCTCTCACTTTGAAGGGCCTTTTAATGTTTAGCTTAGGACCATAGTCTCTCTCTTGAAGCATACAGCCTAAATAAACGTCTGCGTTCAGTCACATCCATTTCCTCTAACCTTCCTGTCTGGATGAACTTAGCTGTCCTCACACTTTAGCCTGACCGTCTGCTTGAATAGGTTGAAGCATGATGGGGGCAGCTTGGAATGAACATTCCTATCTTTCAGTCAGCTGAAGTCAATGCTAACGCACAGTCAGAAACAGTGCACATGGTGGGAGAAGTGGGGAAGACAGAGCTCAGAAGGCAAGAGAGTTGAAACGAACCTCACAACACCTGGAGTCCTTCTGAGAAGCCTGAACACTCAAGGGTGTTCCCACCTCAATGGCTCCGCAAAGGCAATGTGTGTTGCGTATCAAGAACTCTGGGTCACAATTTTACAAAAAAAAAAAAAAAAAAAAAAAAAGTGCGCTTTGCAGGTCACAGTTGTGGCACATATTTTCATAAGCTTTTGAGTTTCAGAACAGTTCCAGAATGTGGGACATCTTCTGAAATATCCTTTATCTTAATATGACATGCAAAATTTTCACAGTGTGACCTTGTTATGGACTGAATGTGTTTGTTTCTCTAAAAGTCATGTTAAAACCGAATCTCCACTATGACTGCATTTCAAGGTAGGGCCCTGGAACTAATTAAGTCATAAGGATAGAGCCCCTGTGCTGGGATTTATGCCCTTATAGGAAGAGACAGAGGGTTCTCTCTCTTTTCATCTGGAATACATGCAGAAGAAGATAGCCATTTGCAAACCATGCTCTCCCCAGACACCAGGCCTGCGAGCACCTTGACACTGAACTTCCCAATCTCTAGAACTGTGAGAAATACATTGTGGCTTAAGACACTCAGCAGACTGAATGGACTCATAGAAATCTCAGCCTCATCCTGTTCCAGCCTGATTACCCACATCATTCCCAGAGCACTGTAGTTGTCCAGACCTCTTGCTGTCCTGTGAACTTAACTCTCAGTGGCTCAGGTGACTTTCCCACCACTTCTTTGTTTGGCACCCACATTACCTCCTCTGAGCAATCTTCCCCAACTCACTCCATTATCACTTTTTCATTAAGATGTGAGGAATTAATACTTCTCACATATTTACTTACATTGTGTTTTACTGAAATTGCAAGCACGGCTTTTAATTCTGCATTATTATTAGTTGTATCGATCAGATGGTAACATATGGTGGAGTACTGGGTACATAGGAGATGTTCAAATAACGTTTTGTAGAAATGAAGTCAAATCTCCCATAATGCAGCCATGTTAATCAATGTGTGCCTACCTTCTGGGATGCCTTCTGCAATTTCCAAATGACCTAAATTCCTCAGTTTCTCCAAATCCAATGTTAAGATTATGCAAATCAATATTTATATTACAATTATGGCAACTGGTTAACTCTTAAAAATAAAGAGCTATTATAATACTTTCTGATGGAAACTAGTTTTCAACTTAATAAGAAAAACATAAATATTAAAACAAGATAGCTTTTTACACGTATGAAATTGCAAATGTTTTTACAATAAAATACTCAGTTCTGACAAGAATTGGGAAAATGAATTCTCTCGCATACCACTGTAGGGAAAGTAAATTGATACCATTTCTCCAAAGAGCTATTTGTCAATATGTGTCAAAAAGCTCCCAAAATATACATATGTCTTGAGCCAGTAATTCTATTTCTAGACATTTATGCACAAAGATGCACTTACTAGGGTGTTTAATAAAACATCGTTTATAAGAATAACATGGGGGGGGTTCAATATTGGGGATTCATTTAATAATCAATTCATTTCATAAGCTTTATTTATTGGAACTCTACATTGTTGTTAAAAGAAATTCTAGACTTCCGGCCAAGATGGAGGCATAGACCGACATGCTCTGTCTCCCTCCACAACTAAGAAGGACTACAACTACCGCTAAACCAAAAATAATAAGAAGGTCCAGAAAATAAAGCTACATGGAAGTCCAACGTATGAAGTCATAAACAAGTGTGCTCGTCCGGACAGGTAGGAAGTGCGAACCGGGGGCTGAAAAAGATCGAACTGTGCTGGAGGCAGCAGTTGCGGCAGCGAACAGCGGGACCCAGTAAGCAGACACCTGTATTTGCGGGAAGGAGAGAAGCACCTGGGAGTTAGCCCTGGCTGCAGACCAGACCTGTCGGCTCGCGATTCCAACGCCGAGGAAGGCAGACCCCATTGTTTCAGACTATAGGGATGGAGTAGGCTCCTGGTTCCTCAGCAGAGATTAACAGCAGGAATCCATCTTAGACCCCCACCCCCACGAAAAGTGCTATAGTATGGTGAGAAAGGTCGCCAGGTTGTGACAAGCACAAAGGGCTCTGCCCAATATAGCGTACGAGGTGTGACGGCGCCCCGCCCAAGAAGGAAAGATAAACAAAACAGTCAGAATGGCAGAATTAATGATTGAAATACCAATCACACAGCTAATGAAAAAACAAATAAAGGCCTTGACCGATGAATAAATAGTGAATCTTTCTGAGGCTCAGTTCAGAGCTATAGTCATAAGGCAGCTTACAGATCTAACAGCGGGGCTGAATCAAGACAAGGAAGGAATGAAGGCTAGTCCTGCTGAAATGAACAAAAATACATACAAGACAAGAGGTGAGGAAGGGAAAGCCAGGGATCAAATAAACAAATAGGAACATAGGGAGGGAACAGTCAACTGGTGCAGAAAGAGGAAACAAAAAGTGAGGAAGATGAGGAGAGGCTCAGAAACCTCTGGGACAGCTATAAGTGAACGAACATTCAAATTATAGGATTGCCAGAGGGTGAAGAAGAACTAGAAATAGAAAAATTATGTAAAAAAATAATGAAACAGAACTTCCCTAACTTGAGGAAGGAAATGAACTTACAGGTCCAGGAAGCACAGAGTTCCGGTTAGGCTGGACCCAGGAAGGACCACACCAAGACACATTATCATCAAAATGTCAAAAATTAAAGATAAAGAGAAAAATCTTAAAAGCAGCAAGAGAGAAGAGAAGAATTATGTACAAAGGGGTCCCAATTAGACTATCAGCTGACTTCTCAAAGGAAACCCTACAGGCAAGAAGGGACTGGCAAGAAATATTCAAAGTAATGAAAATCAAAAACCTACAACTACGATTATTTTATTCACCGAAACTGTCATTCAGGATAGAAGGGCAGAGAAAGTGTTTCCAGGACAAAGTAAAACTGAAGGAGTTCATCAGACCCAAACCACTATTATATGAGATGTTAAAGGGACTTGTTTAGAAGGAGGAGGATCAAAACTATGAACATTAAAATGAAAACTGTATCACAACAACCAACAGCAGAAGCTAGGGAATAGAAACAAAGGCAAACTAAATAGGCAACGAGAGGGGAAAAAGAATTTTAGGTACAGGGAACATATTGGGGGGAGGTCAGCGGGGTGGGGGTAGGGGGAAAGGGAGGGAGATGGTACAGGAATTAAGAAGCATAGTAGGAGGGAGTGGACAGGAAGATGTTGAGAAGAACTATATGCACAACCAATGGGCATGGATTAAGGGGGGGGGACAACTGGAGGGAGGGGAGAGCAGGGGGAAAAGAAATTGGGACAACTGTAACAGCATAATCAATAAAATAAAATAAAAAATAAAAAATAAAATAATGAATAAAGTTGGCATTTGCTGAAAATAAAAAAATTAAAATACCAACACCCCCCCAAAAAATTCTTAAAGAATATAGTAATGAGAAAATAATGTGTATTTTGTTAAGTGACAACGTATGTTATAAGACGAAAAGGAACTAGATTTAAAAAAATTAATCAATCACTTTAATGGTAGTGATGAATCCAGGCTTTGTGGGGCCTAAAGTTTATACAATTTTGAAGGGACCTTTTTAAAACTCAGAATATAAAGTTAGAAACATAAAATTCAGTATGAAAATTAATTATTTATTTATAGGAGCCAGAACCTTAGAATGGTAATACCATTCACATGAGCATCCCATGGCGTTGCCCTTAAAAAATGCCTTGAAAAATCTGTAACTTAAGCTGTGTTGAATACACGAATGTCAAAGATGCTGATTTCTGGTGCTGTTATCCTGTTCATCCTAATGGCTCCTGCTTCCCTTTTATATGGATTACTAGAAGCTTGACTGTAAAGAACCTATAATGCAAAGTCACTACAGAATTAGCAGCAACATCAACAGAGTCAATAATTTAATCTTAAAAGGTTACTCAACAATTAAGGGAGAAAACATCATAGAAAATGCTGTGAGAAGCACTATAGCTGATTGTGCATATATTACAATTATAATTGAATTATTTCTTACACTTAAGGTGAAATGTCAGTTAAATTAAGCATTGCAATATGAATTCATATTATAAGGCTGAATATTAGAAAAGTAAAAATAGAAAAGACTTCCAATTTAAATGCAGTCCCCTAAATAAAATATTAGTAAAGCAAATCTAGCAACGTATGAAAATATATTTAGAGTTTATCTCAGGAATGCAAGGATGGTTTAACACTAAGAAAGTCTAGTACCAATACATTCTCCAATAATAAAAGAAACTATACAATAATCTTGATAGTGTCAAAAATGTTAAGAAAAACACATTTGTGATTTAAAAAAAGAATTATAAGAATTTAAGAGAACTTCCTTAACTTGATAAAAGAAGTCCATCAAAATTCTCAAAAAAGCATAATGCAAAATGATATAACATTAAAAGCACTCTCCTTAAACTCAGAATTTTTGCTGAAATCCTGGCTAGCATAGTTAATACAAGAAAAAGAAATAAAATGCATATGAATTAGAAGGGATAATCAAAAGTGATTATTCTCTGATGATATAACAGAGAATCCAAGGAAACTGGCAGATATACTATTAGAACTAATAAGGATTCAATGTGACTGAATGATATAAAATCAACATATAGAATCAAAAGCAATCTCTTATAACAACCAATGGCAATTTTGAAGAACAATGGTAAGAGAGGGTACTTGCTCTACCAAATACCAACTTTATTAAAACAGTGTGGGTTTGGCAAAGGGATAGAACAGATAGACCATGGAACAAAATAACTTTAAAAAAAACATATTTTTTAAAAAGTCAAGCTGACAGAAGTGATGGTACAAATCCTTGGAGAAATGGCTGTTCAATAAATAGTGCCAAGAATACTGGCTCTCCATAAAGAAAAAGTAAAAAATATATCCTTTCCTTACACCGTAAGTAAAATAGATCCTTGGTGGGCTAAAGACCTATGAAGCCTTAAAAACTTAACAAAACAAAACATGATATAGTTTCCTAGCATTCTGATATCAGGAAAGATTTTTAAAAGAAACAAAAATCATAAACCATAGAGAAACACATGCTTAATTATACTACATTAAAATGATTATCTTGTACTGCAGAAGACGCTGCAAACAAAGGAGAAAAACTACAGTTTGAGAGAACATATAGCTCATATGCTCTATCAAGGAGCAGTATTCAGGATAAATAAGGAACACTTATGAATCAATAAGAAAACAGAAAATGGGCAATAATGAATAACCAAAAATGGGTTTAAACAGGCAACTCATAAATAGGCAATCCCAGCAGCCAATAAACATTAGAGTGCCCAACTTTCTAGTAATTATGGGAATAAAAATGGAAGTAGTGACATACTATTCCATACTCATCAGGTAGGCAAAATTCAGTAAATCAAATAACCTCAAGTATTGATCTGGCCTTAAACAAATGGAGCCTGTTATTCATTGCTAGTGGGAGTGTAAATCTGCACAATCATTTTGGGACACTTGGTAAAGCTGCAGATGTGCAGCCCAGAATCTGGCGACTTCTTTTATATTATCCATCACAGATAAAAATTTCATGTGCAGGCACTTGCCCCAGGATGCTCTTGAAGCTCCATTGATTTGTTCTCAGTGGCTTATTCATATAATGGGATAGTAAACAGCAGTTCTAATGAATGGAATAGAACCACATCCATCAACACGGATAAACCTCAAACACTAAAGTTAAGTGAACACAGGAAGTTACAAAAGAATATATGCAGTATGATCTCATTTATGTAAAGTTTTATAACACACAAGACAGTAATATATATTCTTTATGGAAGCAGCAACATTTGATGACAATCATACCCTCCAACTTTAGTATGTGGTTAGCTCTAGGAAAGAAAGAGGGGGGAAGGAAAGGAGATGGGGTTTTATAACATTTTCTTTATTTGAAAATGTAAGAGGCCCAAATCAATTATAGAAACATACTTTTCTCCTTAAAATTTGACAACTTATATAGTACTTGCTAAGTGCAAGGCACTAATCTAAACCCTTTCCAAAGATTAACTCATTTAATCTTCTTTATGAGGTTGCTACTATAATTATCCCCATTTTACAGATGTGGAACACTGAGGCCAAGAGAAGTAATTCGTATGACATACACAGCTAATGATCTTCACCATCACGCTATGCTGCCTCTCAGGTGTTAAACACATGAGAATATCTGTTTAATTTTGGTAATGTCTATTATATTGTTATGTTTTCTGTACTTTTTCATTTAAAAAATAATATGTATTTTTAAAGAAGAATGCCAAAACAATGCTGTCTAAATAGCATCTCTTCCACAGTATACCCAGCTCTGACCCGGGAGCTTAAACCTGGATGTAGTTATGGAAATTTGGAAGTTTTCCCTTGGCTTTTGATGAAAGAGTGGGTGTAGAAATTATATAATACAAAGCAAAGAATAAAGGCAACAAAGAAAGGAGATTTTCTTAAAGATAAGAACAAAAGGATAAAAGTACAATGATCATGGTTCCAGAAAAAATATTAGCTGGCCTTCTAGGGATATGAAAAGTGTGACTTTTACAGTTTCCAATGCCTGTTTTCAAAGAATCAGAAATATTGGCTATAAATCAAAGAAAGTCTATAACCTCCCCCACTAGGAGATTATATATCCTACATTTCCTTCAATCACACTGATTAGAAGATTTAGGCTCAGCGATTATAGACATTAGTGAGAAACTGTCTGAGTTAATCTGAAATTTATTTTCTTCTCTTCTAAATTATTAGTATTTTGCATAATAATAACAACCAGTAATTATTATGGATGAATGAATACATCTTTAGAAAAGTTTTTAGTGTGAAATGCTAGTTTTTATATAATTACATGGAGATTAAAAAAACGCACAAACATATAGTGTTATGAATTTTATTGTTCAGAATTTCTTGAATTTCCTATTATTATTTAGAAATGATTCTACTTGTAAAGGTATAACCTGTTTGTGTAAACTGGGAGGAAAAGACATAAGGAGATGTCCACAGGAGAAATTCTTTTCTCCTCAGGCAAACAAACCTCAGGATAAACAAGAATTTCCAGAGGAAACTGTCAGGGTAAATGAGGACGCTGGTGTTTCTTTATATTTTTATACTGTAAGTCATGCTAACAACAAAAAACAAAAGCCATCTTTGATGATAAACATTGTAACTAAGTGTCATAGACCCATATTGGTGGGATTCCTTTTCACAGGACAAAACCCCTACTTTTTCAAGCTTATGTTTAATAAGTAGTAAACATGAAATGTTTGGACTCCAAAGAGCCTTGCCCATTGGTGCACCTCTTCCCACGTCTTTTCCTTTCTCGGCCTCATTCCTGGGGACCACACCTGGTCTCCTGCCTCTGTTCCATGCCCACCACAGGGGCTCTCGGCCCCAGGAATTCTAGTCCCTGTCAGTCTAACTCTCATGAAACTCATCCACTCTCTAGCATCTCAGGAAAATATTTTTGGAGAAAAAAATGACCATCAGTCTGCAAAAAACTAGTCTAGAGGTTCACCTCCTCAGCGCCTGAAATGGGGTGCTTCAGTAGAAGGGTGATACTCTGGCCATAGACAGCCATTGAGGGATATTTAAGGAACACTCAAATTTTACTCCTTGCTTTTCTCTTCCCCAAAGGAGGACATGGGGCGGAACCTTCCCCAGGGGTGGGGTGGGGGGAGGATTGTGCTGGTCAGCAGCTGTTCCTCTTCTGGGCTGCTTTTTTTTTTCAGCTTCTTCGCAGGTGTCTCAGGGGGAGGCTCAGAACTTTTTCCAGAGAGTGGTGAGAAATAGGGTGTGGGATGTTCTGGGAATTCATACCTCACTGGCTTTTAAAAAAACAGACTTGCTGTATCTCCTATGTTACCCCAAAACATAAAGTTACCTAATCCATCCAATGCAGTGCTCATAAGAATGATCAGTTTCTCTCAATATCTATGATTTGACTTGATGGAAGTGTGGGGCTTGTGAGGAGTGTGATGAGGGGCCCCTGCCTCAGGCATACACTTTAGAGCCCCCTGCTCCCAGCTCTGGTGCATGCTCCCCAAGTATAGAGGGGTGATCAAGGCACGGCTGCTTGCAGGGCGTATGGGAGGCACCTGCCCTGTGAGTGGGCAATCACTTGCATCTGCAACGTGAAGGGAGTGGAGGGAATGGGAAGTAGAATGAGGGGGTGGAATGGCTGCTGCAGATTGGGGGTGCGGGGATCCCTTTTGCATCTCATCACCCAGCACAGAACTCTATGAGAAGTATTGAGAATTCTGAAATCAAACTGGGCTTTCTAGGTCATTTTATAAAGGTGTATTTGTCAAGGATGAGGGCAGAACATATTTTATCTAACGGTGTGTCAGCTTGATTTATAGCTTTAAAAATATTTAGACGGTAGACAGCCCCTGTGCTCTTGCCTCTGGCAGGCTTGTGTGAGCTGCAGAAAGATGAGGAGTGTTTCCCAAACACTGGCCTCAAAGCCAGGAATAGAACCTTCTTCGCCTCTTGTACTCAAGCTGGTGTGATGTGCTCTATTAACAGGTGATTTTCTGTCTATTTTTGAGTAGTCTTAATGGAGGTGGGTACCTGAGTTCCTCTACTTCTCCACAGGTTTGGTGACTTTATTTTTGGTTTTCTGTTTGTGGGAAAGGCTGAGTCATGCTGCGCGGCTTTTAGTGTCTCCATATTTTATATATTGGTCAACTGTTTTTGGTACTAATTTAAACTTTAAAATTTTCCTGTTACTAGTATGTGCTAATTATTGTTATTTGTTCACTATCTGATTCCTTGGGGTTTTCAATAGACATTCTTGGGACTGGGATAAAAGTTCCCTCCACCAAGGCCAGCCACAGCTGCCAAGCTGACACTCCCAGGCAAAGCCATCCCGACTCCAGCCTACAGTGGTGACAGAACACGCGGCAGGGTCAGTGTGTTCTGAGGCCTGAGCCTGGCTTCCTGCCTACTGCCCCTCCCTGTGTCCTCCCTGCTGCTCTAGTATCTCTCCTCCCTGTCCTCGGGCCCATGCCAGAGGGTGTGGATCTTCTGGAAGCCTCCTCTGTGTCTCCTGCCTTTGCCACTCTCCACGCCCTACCCCTATGGAGAGAATAGGAATGTCCTTTTTTCAACCCTGGCCAGAAGAAGAAAGGGGTCCCCAAGACAGCTATTGTCTAGGAAAATCCAGAGATGGCAGAAGAAAGTGAGCCAGTTCTCTACAGCCTGGGATGGGTGCTCAGGACCACAGTCGTGTGTGAGCAGGACAGAAGACAGAATGGTGGTTGAGATCTATTCAGGTCATTTTGGTGGCACTTGTCCTGGTGGGGAAGGGGACTTTAACAAATTGTAAGGCTTATCTAATTTTTGTAAAGCATATCCTTGTATGTCATTTCTTGCTTTAAGAACAAGTAGGAAAGGAGAGGGTTGCTGCTAATGGAATTGCAGGTTCGGGAGAGTAGAGCGCAATCAGGCCCAGCTCCAGCACACAGGGACTCTATGGGCAGGATGGCTCTGGGGCGCTAGTTCCCGTGACTCAATCTTCTAGGGCTAGACTTGACAAACTGAGCTTTCTAATCAGCCCTCAGAAGGTCGAGAAAGACTTTTCACTGGACCTTTACCTCCTGCTCCCCTCTGCACTTCTGAAGTGGCATTTAAGTGATGCCACACTTGGCTCCTGCTTCCTCCCATTTTTCTTTGAAGTTTCAGTACTGCCTTTTGCCAGTAGCTTCTATTCTCGACCACAGGATCACAATAAAGAACAACCATCTGAGGGTGGCTAACGCAGGACAGCAATGACAAAGTGCCCCTGCTCAGCTCCATTTCCCCAGGTCTCCTCTAGCACTGCCTGAAAAAGACAACTCTTGTGTCCAGATTCTCCATAAGTAACCAACCGTTCTCACTCCTTTTGTAGGTAAGAGTCCCCTCTAAATGCCTCAAGATCAAAATGACAGTTGTGTAAAAATCCAACTAAAAGCACCAGGAAAGAAGTAATAAGCACTGTAGTATCTATGTGTTTATTGGCTAAGAAATAAAACAAGCAGTTGTTGTCTTGGGTGCTCCCATCATTTCACCCACTGAACAAATTGGGCAGCTACCCCAGGCTGGAAGATACCTGAGAAACAGGACCCAACTAAAATTATTATGACTTAGAAGCATCTATACATTCCCTGGCCTTACCTGCTATAATATCAAACAATATGTGTTATAACAATCATAATAAAAGGGAGAATATAGAGTATGTTCCTTTTCGACAGGACAAGTAATTCAACCTACACAGTGAGCCTATGGAAGTTAAAACAACTAAAAGCAAAGCAGAGTGAACCATTATGTTGATCCTTAAGTGAAAGC
This sequence comes from Furipterus horrens, assembly GCF_987537825.1. NCBI lineage: Eukaryota > Metazoa > Chordata > Mammalia > Chiroptera > Furipteridae > Furipterus > Furipterus horrens. Next base: position 149,923,339 of record NW_028327172.1, on the reverse strand, counting down.
TACAGGAAAAGAGAAGCATTGATAAAACTCAGGGCTGTTTTAGATTTATAGAGCAGCAAAACTGCATTCACTTACACAGAATTAGAATAATAAAGATATATTTCATGCATTCTAGAAATATTTGTTGAGACCTGCGTGTGCCACACAGTTTCCTAAAGGCTCAGAATACAAAGGTAAGCTCAGAGATCTTCCCTTCTACCGATGTACAATAGACAATAAACTCACAGACAAGAAAGTGTAAAGTGTGCCAAATAATAGGGATTAAAATAAAGCAGGGTGTGGGGGTGGGCGGACAGCATGGGGTAGAAGTGGGTGGGTTGCTGTTTTACTTGCAGTGTTGGAAGTCCTGCTGATAAGATACTTGAAAGAAGTGTAGGAGCAAGGCTCAAAGATAATTTGGGTGAGGAACAATCCAGGGACAAGGAGTGGCAAGTTTTCTTGAAGCAGGAGTATGCCTGTTGTGTTCCAGGAACAGCAAAAGGCTAGTGTGTTTGGAGGAAAATGAGTGAGATGTCGAATGGGGTAAAATGAGATTAGAAAGTTTGCAAGTGGTCACATTGTGTAGTTTCTTGGACTCAAAATGAGCTGGGAAGGCAACAAAGGGTGATAAGCAAAGGTGTCACAGTTGAGATCTATTTACCGGGGTCACTTTGTTAAGAACCGACTATGGAGACAAGGACTAAAACTGGAAGACCCCAGAAACCTAAGACAATAATCCAGGAGAGAGATTACGGTGAGTTGGACCTGGGCAGAGTGTTGGAGATGATGAGAAGTGATTAGATTTCTGGATATATTTTGAAAGTAGAGTGAATATGATTTCCTGACAGATTGGATATAAAACAAGATCAAAAGAGGAGTCAAGGGGAATGGTAAGGTTTTGACACTAGCAACTGAAAGGATGGGGTTGCAATTGACTGAGAAGGGGAAGACACTGAGGGGAATAGATTTTGTTGGGGGGAATTACAAGTAGATTTTTGAACCTGTTAAGGTTGAGATACTAAGCAGGTAATCTGAGATACTGATCTGGACTTCGGGGGAGAGATCCCAGCCAGAAGGGTCATCATCATTATTATAGACTTGATGTTTGTGTCCCCTTCAAGTTCATATGTTGTTTGGAGGCGCGGCCTTTGGAAGGTGACTAGATTTAGATGAGGATTTGAGGGTGGAGCCTCCTGATGAGATTATTGCCCTTATAAGAAGACACACCCTTCCCTTCCTTCCTCCCTCCCTTCTTTTCTCCCTTCCTTCAAGAGCACACACCAAGGAAAAGCCATGTGAGGACACAGTAAGAAGACAGCCATCTGCAAGCCAGGCAGGAAGAGAGACCTCACCAGAACTCAATCACGCTGACACCCTGCTCTTGCACTTCCAGCCTACAGAACTATAAAGAATTAAATTTCCGTTGTTCAAGCTACAAAGTCTGTGGTATTTTGTTACCACTGCCCACATTAGTACAATCATATGGGTGACATTTGGTGCCATGGTACTAGATAAGACCACCTAGGGTTAAGAACAGGTGAGGTCTGGGGCCGAGACCAATGTTTATGGGTGAGAAAATGAGGAAAAACCAACAAAGGTGATCAAGGAGGAGTGGTCAGGGCAGTAGGAAGAGAACTGAGAGGCAGAGGTGTCCAGGGAGCCAAAAGAAATAGGTATCTTAAGGACAGTAAGTGGTCTAGTGAGTCAGCTGTTGGCAGGTCAAGTACAATAAGGGCTGATTAACATGTGGAGGTCACTGGTGACCTTGACCAGAGCTGTTTCTATGGAATGGTGGAACTGAAGGTCTGAATGGATAGGTTCAAAAGAAACCATAGGAGAGGAACTGGAGACAGTGCTTACAGACTGTCTTTCAAGTTATTTTGTCCTAACGTAATAGTAGGTGGAAGGGGATTTCATAAAAACTGAGAGCTTTAGCTAAAGCATTGGGAATCCAGTCTCAGAAGAGTCCCAAATGATTTCTGAAGATTGACAGGCAAGTCAGATGAGACACTGCTCAAGTGCCATCAGTAATAAGAAAAATGTTTTTATGAGATTCACATTTCTTTTTCTTAACCAAGCATTTTTATGGTATTGTTACAATCATATTGGGAAATTATAACAAACATAAAAATTGCACAGGATTTTTCTTTTAGAATTTTTCAGAGACAAACAACTTTTGGTCACAGTGATATCTGGCAATCAAGCAGGAGCTCATTCCTATGCAGATATTACTAACCTGCCCTTGGCAACAATTCTTCATAAGGCATGTTTTGTACACAAAGTGGGGTTACATTCTTGATCTTTGTGATATACTTGGCCAGAAGCAAAAGCATCAATTTTCATTAGCAACTTCCTACTGATAATTCCTAGTCTTCAAATTCCAAAGAAAAACTAAAAGTTTTCAATGTTCACTGCTAGGCTCAAGCAAACAAACTAGTGTCTGTTTAACTGTGAAGCGTGATGCAAATGAAAAAAAAAAAATATCACAGTGGACTTTTAATTTTCCAATTGTTTCTTTTTTCTGTCCTAGAATATGCTTGTCTTAGATCACTTAGTGATGCTTGCAAATATAATGGAAAATGGTGTCTCAATCTAAGAAAATCATGTGTGTATGCATATATGCATATAATTTTTATAGGTGATACATGTGCATACACACACACACACATATGCACACACACACCATTTCTCATAATAGATAAACCAAGGAGTAATTGTTACCATTGTGAAAGAATTCACCAAACACATTCTTTGGTAGTTATATCCAAATGTACTTAATCACGATCATAAATTATTTGACCAAAGGTCTTGGAAATATAAGTGCATTAAAGGGAATAAACCTATACAGTTAAAGTTAAAAGGTAAAGATTCGGTACTAATTCACAACACACACACACACAAAAATAATCTTAAGGATCTCAAAAACAGTATGCTTTCCTTATATTACAAAATATTTGCATGTTTGTTATAACTTGTCTGTCTTTGTCATTGAGCATTAAGTCAGTACTCAGTTGTACACAGCAAGGAAAAAATTTTAAATGTGTCTATTTGAATGCAAATATACAGGTCAATTTGAGAGCTATTGCTTTGATAGGAACAGATTTAGTAATTAAAGTGTGGCCCATTTGACCTCAATAGGTGGAATTTCAGCCTTAACTTAAATCTGACATGCACATCTTGCTGATATCTTTACTGACTTCAGTTTTATTGATAATGTTTTCAATAGGTGGTTCCCCTCTTACATGGTAAATTAAAACAAAACAAAACAAAAAAACACAATTGTGAGTCCTGTATGTGGCAGAAAACATTTAGAATGCCTCATTCACAAGTGAGAAAAAGAAAACAGGCACAAAAGAGTTCAGAAACAGGTATCTTGGGGACCTTGGAAAAATTGTGGAAGGAAGAGAAATGTGGCTTTTATGCTAAAAAATAAATTTCAGGGTTATCCAATTTCTAATTCCTGTGCCGAAGCTGCTCTTGTAGACTACCTCAGTCAAATCATTTAATTCTCTCAATTTGCTCATCTCAAAGTTCTATAAACCCTCTCTTCATCAAATACTATCTAATTCCTTTTGGCTATTTGATTTTCACTTAATTTAAGGGATGGAACCTTATGTAAGTGCTACAGAACACCTCCAAATGGTAAAAATCAAAGTTCCCTTTCAACACAGAAGAATACGTACACGAATGCTATTGTAAATTGGGGGTGTTTACTGTTAAACACCCCAAGCCTCATCCATCACCGTCCTGGGCAATGCAGGCATCTGAGAGCATATAACAGGACTGCACGGATGTGGGCTCTAGTCAAGCTTCACCAGAAAAATGTTGTGTGACCTTGGGCAAGCTAACTAATTTTTTTCAAAACAGCTCTATTTAGGTAAAATAACATACAATAAATCCTACACATTTAAAATGTACAAATTTGATGAGTTTTAATATATGCATATACCCATTAAATTATCACCAAAATAAAGATAATGATCTGTTTTCTGCCACTATAGAAATTTGGGGGACATGTGACTCATTCTTTATAGGTGTGAGTGCAAGAAATTTGCCCCTCACCCAGTGAAATCTACTTTGTGGGATTCAGCAAGTTAGTGTATGTATAAGTTCTTTGACAACCATTATATCCCCTACTCCAGTTTATTAATTGAGTTAACACACATTTATGGAGCATTTGCTATATGTAAGTGACAAACTGAGAACTTGCAAAACAGCAATGAATAAAACAAGATACCTGTTCTCACAGACCTTTTATGCTAGTTGGGGAGAGACAGAGATATGTCAATAAACAAGTGAGCATATACTATGCCAGGTGATAATTAGTCTACTGTATGGGAATAAAGCAGGTTAGAGTAAGCCAAACAGGAAATAAAAAGATATTTCAGAAAGTATGTTCAGAGAAGTCCATTTCAGGTAAGATGACATTTGAATAAAGACTGACTGAAGGAGAAGCCACCCTTCTCACAGATGTCTAGGAAAAGAAGTTTTCAGACAAAGCAAACAGAAAGCATAAAGGTTCTGAGTAGCAATAAGCTAAGCTATTAAAGGAGCTACCAAGATACCAGTAGCTAGGCAGAGGGGTGAGGAGAGGGCAGCAGGAGCTGAGGCCAGATGGCAGGTGGGCTTGTACTTCTGCCTCGTACTTTAAGTGAGATGATAGGCCAGAAGCATTTGGGACAGAAGACTCGTGTGATGTGACTTAGGGGCTGAAATGACCATGCAGGATGCTCTTTGGGAACTGTTGCTAGAGGAGAAGCAGGAGAACAGTTAGGAGGCTATGCAAGGGTCTCAGCAACAGGTGGTGATGGACCAGAAGTAGAGGAGGTAACAAGTGGCCAGCTTCTAGACACATTTTGCAGGAAAGCTGGTAGCTCATGATTTATTTTTCCAGAGAGGTTTTCCAAAATGTTTAATAATAACCTTCAACTTATGTAGTGTTTACTGTGGTTCTGGTACTATACTAAACAATTAATATAAATTAACTGACTTAATCCTCAGGGCACAACGGAGGCAATTCTACTTCTATACCCACTTACAGATGAGGAAATTGAGGCAAAGGGTAGTTAAGTAATTTGACCAACATCACCTAGTGATAAGTGATAGAGCAGTGTTCCCATCCAAGCAGCCTGGGTTCAAAGACTGTGCCTTAATCATATGCGATATGACTTCTCAAGGTTATTGTTTAAGAGAAATATTTTGATCCAAGTAAACCTCAACCAATCAAAAATGTGGAAACAAATGTTAAAGTAATCATTTCACTGGAAATCTAGGGTTTCAAACAAAAATTTCAGAAATAACCTTTAAAAAAATCTTTTATTAAACATATTTCAGTGAAGCCAGTTTTCATAGGTCTACTACCTGTCCACTATTCATAACTATGACCATATTAATGGTGAGTACTGTTAAAGGCTGTAGTGAAGGTGACTCTTCGGGAAAACACTGACTCCAAAATACGGCTGGGTATAAATAATTCAGAGCAGTATGGCCATGACTGCCTGCCTATTGGTGAATCCTTTCTTTCTGGCACTTCCCTTTTTGTTTTCCTTGTTAAAAGAGTAGCTATCTTCTCACTATTAAGGGTACAAAATGAATCGATGGTCCCCTATTGTACTGTTACTAAGAATTCTGGGAGCTTCAGTCATGGCGGTAGCATAGGTAAATGCAGTACCTGCGCCGTCCTACAAGCACATAAAAATTCCACCTAACTACAGCTCTGACCATCATGGCTCAGTTAGTTGCTTGGCGAAAGATCGCTGGTTTGATTCCCTGTCAGGGTCTATGCCTGAGTTGTTGGATCAGTCCCTGGTCAGGGCGTGTACAGAAGGCAACCAACTGATGTTTCTTCCCGTCTCTCACTCCCACCCTTCCCCTCTCTGTAAAAAAAAAAAAAAGACAAAACAACAAAAAAAGTAAACTACAGAACAACCATCATTAAGAACCACTGAAAAGCTACCTCGACAGAGTCCAAAAACTAAGGCTATGAAGAAGCCACATTGAGACACGTAGGAGGGGTGGAGACACAGGATAGGCGGGTCCCACTCCCACCGTGGCAGTTAAAAATTGGGAGGCATATTTTGACTGTGTAGGTTCCCCATGAGGAGCAAGGAGTCCCAGCCCCACACCAGGTCCCCGAGCCCAGGGTTCCACTGCCAGGAACAGAAGTCCCCATAACTCCTGGCTATGAAAACCAGCAGAGATTTTAGCTGAATAAAATGGGGGGCCTACTGGAGTCCTAGGCATTCCTCTTAAAGGATCCATATGTGGACTTACTCAAACTGACCCACTTTGAGCTCCAGCACTGGGGTCCTAGAGGTATAAGGGGAAGAACTGAGTGGTCTGGCATTGGGGTGACAGCTGGAGAGGCAGCTTTCTCCCAGACAGAAGTGCTGATAGACACCATTGTTCCTTTGCTGAGCTTTCCCTCCATAGAGCCAGCAGGCAGAGGCTATATCTGAATCTCCATTAACTTGGCTAATGGTGTTTGCCCTGCCCTGGTGATTCCAAGACTCCACCCTACCCAACTTGTGGGCCCACCCAAGCCATTTCCAGGAGCTTTTCCATGCAAATGTCCTGTGTTGGCTCATGCTTTGGATTTTCCTAAAATCTCTCAAAAGAGCAGCATCCTGCCTCTGCATACCCCATGCTTCTCACTAAGTGGCACCAGGTTTGGCACTAGTGACAGCCACCCTCAGTTTGCAGTTTGGCCTCTCCTAGGTACCACCAAACCCAGCACAAGCAGCAGCCACCTACAGATCACTCTGTAGCTCATGCCAGGTGGCCCTAGGCAATGCCCAGGTGGAGGCTAACCTTAGCCTGCACCTCCTGAGAGGTTCCAGAGCCAGTGTACCCAGTGGACAACTTCAGATAGTGACAGAGCACCTCTGCAAGTGACACACACAAAGGCCAGACTCAGAGGGCACCTGAGTCCTGCCGAAGCAAGTCCTGCTCCCTGGGGTTGGTCCCTTCCACAGCTGATCCTCCATGGTTGTGGTGACCAGTTCTTGTGGCAGATTGGCCTGGGGGTAAATACCTCCCATTAACATGCCAACAGCAATGAAGGCTCAACTACAACAGGAGGGTGCACACAGCCCACATAGGGAAGCACACCTAAAGTGCCCAGTTCTGGTGACTAGGGAGCTAAGCCACTGGGCCCTACAGGACACTTACCACATAAGGACACTCTACCAAAGTGGGGAGATGTAGCAATTCTACCTAATACATAGGAAAAAATAGCCAAAATGAAGAAACAAAGAAACATAGCCCAAAGGAAAGAACAGAACAAAACTTCAGCAAGAGAACTAAACAAAATGAAGACAAGCAATCTATTAGATGCAGAGTTCAAAACAAAGATACTCAATGAACTTAGGGGAAGAGTAGATGAGCTTAGTGAAAAGTTCAACAATAAGAAAACATAAAAATGGAGAGTAAACATAAGTCATACATAAAAAAAAAAGGAAAACAAAAAAGAATCAGTCAGAAATGAATAATACATTACAAGGAATTAAAAGGAAGCAGAAAACACCCAATTGAAACAGCAAAAGGATTATTTAAGGAGTTTCTGGGACAACTTCAAGCATACCAACATTTGCATCACGGAGGTGTCAGAAGGAAAAGAGAGGGAGAAATTGAAAACCTATTTGAAAAAAATAATGATGGAAAACTTTCCTAATCTGATAAAGGAAATAGACGTACGAGTCCAGGAGCACACAGAGTCACAAACAAGATGAACCCAAAGATGCTAACACCAAGACACATCATGCTTAAGATGCCAAAAGTTAAAGACAAAGAGAATCTTAAAAGCAGCGAGAGAAAAACAGTTGGTTACCTACAAGAGAACTCACATAGTCTGTCAGCTGGTTTCTCAATAGAAACTTTGAAAGCCAGAAGGGATTGGCAAGAAATATTCAAAGTGAAGAAAAGCAAGGACCTACAACAAGTATTTCTCTACCCAGCAAAGCTATCATTTAGAATCAAAGGGTAGATAAAGAGCTAGTCAGACAAGAAAAAGCTAAAGGAGTTCATCATAGCCAAACCAGCATTACAAGAAATGTTTAAAGATCTTCTTTAAGAAGAAGAAAAAAAAAAGATAAAAAATATAAATAATAAAATGGCAATAAATACATATCTAATAACAATTACTTTAAATGCAAATGGGATTAGATGCTTCAATCAAAAGGCATATGGTGGCTGAATAGATAACAAAACAGAACCCTTACATACAGGCATAGGCAAAAGTAGGCTTACAGTTGTGAGGATGCAAAACAGTTTATTCCTGTAATATTATTTATTGTATCACTTATTTGCATTACAACTATAAACCTACTTTTTCCCATTCCTGTATGCTGTCTGCAAGAGAATCATTTCAGATTGACACATATGGACTGAAAGTAAAGAGATGGAGAAAGATATTTCATGAAAATGGAAACAAAAAAAGCTAGGGTAGCAATAGTTATACCAGAAAAAATAAACTCTAAAATAAAGGCTATATAACAAGGACAAAGAAGGACCCAGCAATTCCACTTCTGGGTATTTATCTGAAGAAACCCAAAACACTAAATTGAAAAGACATATGTATCCATCTGTTCACTGCAGCATATATTTACAATAGTCAATATATGGAAGCAACCTAAGTGTCCATCAATAGATAAATAGATAAAGAAGTGGTGCATATATACAATGGAATATGACTCAGCCATTGAAAAAAAAAGAATTTACCATCTGCAACAACATGGATGGACCTAGAGTGTATTGTGCTGAGTGAAATAAATCAGACAGGGAAAGATAAATGCCATATGATTTCACTTATTTGTGGAAACTAAAACACAAAACAAATAAGCAGAACAGAAACACTCATAGATACAAAGGACATTTTGACATTTGCCAGATGGAAGGGATAAGCGAGCAACAAGGTGAAGGGCTTAAGAAGTACAAATTGGTAGTTACGGAATAGGCATGGGAATGTAAAGTAGAGCATGGAATACAGTCAATAATATTTTAACAACTATGTATGGTGTCAGATGGGTACTAGATTTATCAAGGCATCACTTTGTAAGTTATATAAATGTCTAATCACTATGTTGTACACATGAAACTAATATAATACTTATATCAACTGTAATTGAAAGATTTAAAAAATTATTTAAAAAAAAAACATTCAGAGAAAGACAAGTAACAGATGATTTCACTCCCATGTAGAATCTAATGAACAAACCGAACTAACAAGCAAAATAGAGATAGACTCATAGACAGAAAGTAGGCTGACAGCTAAGGGAGGGGAGGTTAGGGAGTGGAGGGATTGAGCAAAAAGGAAAAATAAAGAACTTATGAACATGAACAACGGTGACATGACTGGGGGATAGAAGGGTAGGTGGAGGTGGAATAGGGTAGAAGGGGAATAAATGGTGATAAAAAAATAATAAATTGAATCTTTAAAAAAAAAAAAAAAAGAATTTCTGGCTGACAGCCTGCTTTTCATCCCCATTTCTCTAATGCCAATCTTCCTCTCAGCTCTCATGGGAAATGGGTCAGGATTTAATAGGTGAGGAAATTGAGGACTAAGAATACTAAGAATTTTCCCAGGGTCTCCAAGTTATTCCATGATAAAGCAGAGATGGTAATGCTGGACGAGAATGTTCCTGATGCTTTTATGGAGGGCAGTGAGCTCAGCCCGTAACAGGTGCTTTTGTTGCTTCATTAGATGAAACTGTTGCGAAAGAGTTGGGCAAACACACGAGTGCAGAGTTTGAGGCCACGTTTTGCTTAATACTCTGTTTGGGTGTACTTCAATACTTCCTGCCCATGTGTAAATCTGTACACATTAAGGAAACTTGGATTGTTCAACAATACAGTTGATTATAATTCTAACTTCAGGAGGCAACACATTTCAAAAATTTTTCTAGTACATTTGCCATAGTCACCGTAAGTACAACAGATGAGGCATAAAATCTTTTATGAGCCAGTAAATAGAAGCTTCTGCCGCAAGATAAAAGTACTCCTTTTCAATTCTATAACATGGAGAGCTTTAGTCATTTGTTCCAGGCTAAAAGGAGATAAAGTCTGACAGACCAGAGACGAATCCTCAGTTTCTTTTATCCCAACCTGTTCACACACATGAGCAACTGAGCCTTAACATCTCTTTCCTACGGACCCATTATCGATGTGTGTGTGTTCCCCTGCATGCTCTGTGAATATATGTGTGGGAAAAGGTACCTTAACATACTGGGGTTTCAAGATCATTTTAGAATCAGGAGAAACAGATTTACAAATGGAAAACTGACCAGTAGCTCAAGTGACTTGAGGTTTTCTTTCATGTTCAAAATATCACCTCCCTTTTCTCTTCCGCACATGATAAAATATTTTCTTTCTATGTTTATTGTTTTATTGAATAAATACTAAATTTGAATGTTAACTGGTGCTCTTCATTCTTCTAGGTAACACACCTAGTTGAATGATGGGCTCCCATGAAACAGAGCTTCACAATAATGGTTTACAGCTAATACAGGAAACGAGAAGCTAAAAGTTTTCGGTATTGCAATAACTTTTGCCCCTTTTTGGCCAATGATATAAAACACAAAGGGTATATATAGAAGCTTTTGTTTTATCCATATTTTGTTGACAATTCATATTTTATTTCCAGAAAGGTAAAAATATTTCATTTTCAAAACATTGGAGGCATTCCACTTAGAAAATTAATTTATTTAAGGATTAATTATGCTCAGAAGGCCATAATGGAGTTAAAAACCATAGGTTGGGGTATCAACACATTCTAGGTTCAAATCCTAGCTTCACCACTTGCTGCTATGAGCACTTACATATTATTCACTCCCATTTGGCCTCTATTTCTTCAGTAATGTAAAGCAGATAAAACCATCTTCTTTCAGGATTATGATAGGAATTTGTGATATCTTTAGGCTTCCAGACACAAAGCAGATGCTCAGTATATGATTTTAATATGAATTAAAGTAATACTGGTTGATTTAGATGCAGTTTTACCTTTTTATCTTAAAGATATTTCAAACACATGGTTTCTATCTCCCTCCCAGAAAAATGAGTGAATTTTAGGTTGAATGCTTTTACTCTGATCACCCTTATATTGTAACTACCTATTATTTTTATTTTATCTTGCATTTAACTCCTTTAAATGATTTGTTATGATTGATGGTTATTTAGATTTTCTGAAAAACATTTATTTTATCACCATCATTTCGCTCCTCCCTCCTAGGTTTATTATACTTCTTAGTAAAATATATATTTAACTCTTTATTTTGAAATAATTATAGATTCCCAGAAAGTTGTAAAGAAATCTATGTGGAGGTCCATGAACCCCACCCTCTGCTTACATCAATATGACATCTTGTATAATTATCTACAACAACAAAACCAGGTCATTGCAATTGGCATGACCCACACAGCCTATTCAGATTTATATATGGTATCATGTGTGTGTGTGTGTGAAATTTAATGCTGTGTAACTCTATGCAATCACAGTATGTTAGGCTTCTTCATGCTGCACCTTTGTGGTTAATACCTTCCCCCACCCTGTTAACTTCTAATCAGCCCTCCGTTTCTTTAATTTTATTTTTATAATGTTTTATATAAATGGAATAGTACCTTTAGAGACTGGTGCTTTTTGTTCACTCTGAATAATCCCTTCAGGTACATCTAAGTTGTTATTTAATATTAATAGTTTGTCCCTTTTTATTACAATAGTATTTCATGGTATGAATGTACCACATTTTGTTTAACTACTTATTCACTGAAGGACATCTGGAGAGTTTCCAGTTATTGTCTAATACAAACAAAGCAGCTATGAACTTTCATGTACATGTGTTTGGGTGAATGTAAGTTTTCGCTTTCCTGAGATAAATGCCAAAAAGTGCAATTTCTGAGTCATAAGGTAGGTCTGTTTCATAGTTTTAAAAGAAACTGTAAAACTATTTTCCAGAGTAGATGCACTATTTTACATTCCAATGAGCAATATATGAGTGACTCAGTTTCTCTACATCTTTGCCAAAATTGGCATTATAATTATTTTTTATCTTAAGCATCTTGATTTTGCATAGTGATATCTCATTGTGGAGCTGGTGTTAAAATTTAGAGACAATGTCTAACAGTCAAACAGAGATGGAATGTCATGGCTGGGACTAGTTACCTTACAGGGAAATTTCCAGAAACGATCTAGCTTAAAATGTGATTTAAAGGCATGTGACTGATGAAAGTAAAGACTATTAAAAATCAGCCAGCCTAAAATGTAATTACTGTGAAATTAACTATAAACTTAGCAAATAAAATATAATAATGTAAAAGGGCAATTATGGGGTATTTTATTTTGAATTAGGGGAAAATTGAGGTGATATGTTTGAATTAACTCCACAGGTAAATAGAGTAAGTTAGAAGTTATTAAATCTCAAATGGGAAATGTTTTGATTTTTAACCTTTTGATGTATTTCTAAAGAAATTCATAATGTCTTATCTTAGAAAACAAAGTGTAATTGACATTTTTATTTATACCTCAGGTCATCATTGTGAACATCAGTTAATTGGTGGAGTACTTACTATATACCAGGCACCAAATTAAAAACATTACCTATATGATTTCAATTGGAGGTAGCAGGTATTCATGGAAGGGGCTCAGAGACTGAATAACTTGCTCAACATCACACAGCAGTTAAGTAATGAAGTCCAAATGAGGTGACTCTAATCACTGCACTGGCTGCTTCTGTTGTACTCAGTACCCTTTTGGGGGAGGAGGGCAGAGGGAGAGGGCATGTAGCTACAGGTATGAATGGCCTGGGACACAGATGAGTAACTACTGTAGAGAAGCGCACCACTGAGGCTCCGGATCAGCCTCTGGAGGAGGTCGAGAGATCAAGACATAGAGCTATTATTCTGGTTCTGCCCTCATTAAAAACCTGCCCCCTTTTCAAACTGTTAAACTGCTCTTCATCCCTCAAAATCCAATTCCAATACTACTTGTCATTAAAAACCTTCTAAGTTTCCTAGACTGGAATTTCCTTCTCTGTTCAGTACAGTGTAGTAGTTTATCACGTGGGCTCTGCAGACAGACTGCCAGAGTTCAAATCCTGCCTTTGCTGCTCAGTGTGGTAGATACTTCTTGTCATAAAGTGAATGTTCAGCAAACATTAGCTACTATGACAGTATCTGTGCTTTCTTATATATGTATACTTCCTCCATCAGAACACAAACTCCTGGATGGCAAGGGCCAATCTTACTCTAATTTCAAAACACCTACAGAACCCAAATTCTTCTCTCTGCATTCACTGCTAACACCCTCATCTCCCTAGATTATCATAAGACTCCTTACTGGCCTCCCGGGTCCTGCCCATGGCTGTTTGGTCTATGCCAAACCAAGCAGCCAGAATATAATCTTTGTAACTGAAACGATGCCACTGCTCATAACTGTGCCATATAGCCATTCCCACTCCAGCGTGGCCAGTGTAGCCCAGGTCTGTGCTGCTGTAACAGCCCCACATTACTGGGTCCCCACTGCCTCTCCAACCTCAGTCCCTGCTCCTGTCACTGTGCCACTCTAACCTCGGTGGTCTCCTTGCTGTTCCCTGAATGTGCAAGGCATGCTCTTGCTCAGAGCCTTGTGCTGGCTGTTCCCTCTGCCTGAGAGTCTCCCAGATATCTGTGTGGCTTATGTCTTCACATGTCCCAGGTCATGGCTCAAATGCCATTTTCTCGGTGCTGCTTTCCATTATTTTTTAATTGACTCCTCTCCTACCTTTCCCCTATTTAATTTTTCTCCACTGCACTTACACCATCTATCATATAATTTGTTTATCATCTGCTACCCCAATGGAATAGAAGCTCCAGGAGATCAGAAGGTTGTGACTATTTTTATTTTTGTACTGAAGAGTGTTTTAAGTAAAAACTATATTTGTTAAAATAATGATTTTCTTTCTTCCCACCTGATATACCACCATATACACTGTAGGTATTTAATATGCATTTTGTTAAATTGAATTATTTTACTCTTAAAAAGGTTCCCACATTGCTTGGCTCTTTTTTTTTTTTTTTAGATTTTATTTATTTACTTTTAGAAAGAAGGAAAGGGAGGGAAAAAGAGAGGGAGAGAAACAGCAATGTGCAGAGATACATCGATCAGTTGGCTCTTCGCCTGCCCTAGTTAGGGACCTGGCCTGCTACCCAGGCTTGTGCCCTGACCAGGAATCCAACCAGTGACCTTTCAGTTTGTAAGTCGGCATTCAACCCACTGAGCCACACCAGCAAGGGCATTATTCAGTTCTTATGAAGGCAAATGGGAGCATAGGAAAGTACATACCCCAAAATTATGCAAAACCAATTACTGAATCAAAGTACAAAGCACCTTGTCCCCAAGGGAACTTTCTTCCCCAGGAAAATCTTCAGCTGCACTGTCCTGGTCCATTTGCCTCTGCCTTGTCAACACAAGAAGGACTAGCAACTTCTGGGTGCTAATTGACCATGAATGGGGTGGTGTTCCCTGGGGCAGACAAGGACAAGACTTTGGTGGGGGAAATTCCTGAATTCTGGAAATTGGGATGTGGTATACAGAGGCAGGAAGTTATATAGAAAAGTCAGCCACCTTTCTGTTGTTGAGTCTGCCGATCTTTCTAAGAGTGTCAAGGTGAGGGATGAGGGAGCAGGAAAAAGTAGTTCAGAGATCCCTGCCTTGGCCGGGTAATTCTTTTGGTTAGAGCGTCATCTATGATACCCAAGGCTGTGGGTTTGATCTGGGTCAGGGCATGTAAAGAATCAACAAATGAATCCATAACTAAGTGGAACAACAAATCAATGTTTCTCTCTGTCTCTCCCCATTCCTCTAAAATCAATCAATTAAAAAAAAAAAAAAAGTTGTTCAGAAATCAAACAGGGATCAAAAGTAGGAACAGCATAAGATAGAAGGCAAAACAGACTGAGGTAAGCAGGGTCCTGCTAGTCACACGTACTGCGATCAAACACTCTAGTTCAAGGACATGACGAAGGCCAGACACTTGAGCTGTCCTTGTTTTCCTGCTGAAGTATGACTACGTTCCATCTCCTACTGGAGGCTGATTAAAATGCCCTCATGTGGTGCTGTGCTGTCATAACACTTTAAATCTTTCCTAGGGCATAACACTACCCTAAACCAGTGATCCCCAAATTGGCATCAGCATCACCTGCCAACTTCTTAGAGACACCAAATTCTGGGGTCCCACCCTGTATCTGCTGAACCAGAGCTCAAGAAGTACAGTTGGAAGAAGTTTGAGAACCACATTCCTAACTGATAAATTTCATGAGAAAAATGCAGCAGGGTAATGTAGGGTGGATACTATCGTACTCACTGCAGGGCTCTCTGATGAGCCCCATCTGACCAGAGGTCTGAATGTAGTGAGGAAGGGGCCATGCAGACATGGGAGGGACAGGAATCGGGGGATGAATCCAGGCAGAGAGAGCAGCGTGGGCATGGTTCCTGAGGGGGGAGCCTGCTGGAACAGCCAGGAAGCCAGCATGTCTGGGTGTGTGCACTGCTTCTTTGTAGTCTTTGATTTATGTGTATTTTAAAATCCTTACATGGTCACCATGTGCCTTTCGTTATACTGAAAATTCCTTAAATACAAGAACCAGATTTCATATATTTTTTAAATAACTCACCATGGCACTGTTAACAGTGCCAGAAACTCAACAGATTCTTAATGAATGCATAAATACATGAATGGGGAACAAATAGAGATGGGCAAAACTTGTGTGTGTGGGGGGGGCGATGAAGGATTTATTTTTATCATGTTTAGCTCTAAGTATCTGGGAGATACTTAGCCAGAGATGTCTGAAAGCCAATTAACACCTTGAAAAAATTCTGAAAGTGAAAAGTTGGTGGGAATATCATTTTTAATGACATTACCAAGCCTTGGGGAACTCAAACTCAGCATGATGAAATGGGAGTTTTTCCTGCTGGGAAACAGTTACATCAGTCAGAGGCCCCACAACTTTCATTTACTACATTGGAGGATGGGACCTGGCAGATGCCGACCAAAAAGCAGTCATGGAAGCTGAATCTCTTCCAGAGGGTTTAAGTTTCCCCTCTCAATGCTAAGAAACCAGGTCGATAACATTGTGTGAACATTGAAGAGGCTGAAATAAAACCAACTTAAAATTAACAGAAAGCCCGACGAACCTAATTTCATGGTCTTGAAGAAACACCTTCTGAGTTTGTGACACTGCCATGAGCCTGACTGTCGAATGAGAAAAGGAGGACCAAGGAGAACGGTGTCCGAGTCCCGGCACTACTCTGCTGGGGCTGCCATAGCGAAGCACCACAGAAAAGGCAGCTTAAACTGAAGAAGTTCGTTTGCTCACAGTGCTGGAGGCTAGAAGTCTGAGATCAAGGGGTCAGTAGGGCTGGTTCCTTCTGTAGCCTTTTCTCTTGGCTTGTATGTGGCTGTCTTCTCCTGTGTCCTCACAGGGCTGGCCCTCTGTGTGTGTCTGTGTCCTAACCTCCTCTTCTCACACACCGCCTGGCTGGTGTGGCTCAGAGGATTGAATGCCAGCCTGCAAACCAAACAGTCACCAGTTCGACTCCCAGTCAGGGCACAAGCCTGGGTTGCGGCCCAGGTTGCTCAGCTGGGGGCGTGCAAGAGGCAACAACACTTTGATGTTTCTCTCTCTATCTTTCTCCCTCCCTTCTCCTCTCTCTGAAAATAAATACATAAAATCTTAAAAAATAAACTAACTAAATAACACCAGTCATACTGGATGAGGGCCCCCCCAACTGATCACGTTGTAATTTAGTTACCTCTTTAAAGACCCTATCTCTAAATACACTCACATTCTGAGGTACTGGGGTAGGTGAGGACTTCAAATTATGAATGTGGGGGGATACAATTAGGCAATGAAAGCCTTTAAAGGAGCAGCTCATACTGACAAGAACAGAGGCACCACCATCATGGCAGTACCTCGCAGGGCAGGGAGGGAGCGGGGGGCAGTCACCTGCTGTCCTATTCAAAATCAGCTTTTGGATGGAGAATGAGTCCCCTAGTGGTCCAGGTAGGATCTCATATCCAGAATCCAAGACAGCTTAATTGCAATCTTGTATCACAGAGCTAATTTAAGAAATCTGACGGGGAAGCAACCTGGACCCTTCACCAATTCCTTTGCCCCAGAAGACATGTGTCTATCCTCTAATAATGCAGAATGTGTTTTTTTCTCCCCAAATGTAAAAAGCTTCCAAAAATATCAGTTTCCAGATGTCAGCAGGCAGCCCTCTGAAGGTCACTGCTAGGATGAGAGCACTACAGATGAAGTTCTACTCGGGTGTACAACATAAAGCTGGAGTGCATCTTATTATTATTTTTACTGTTTATTAGGATATTCTTTAAAGGTAGACAAAAAAATGTGTGGGAACTCTTACAGAATTAGATGAACATAAAGGATTATATTTTAAAGTCAGTTTTTAAAGGACAAATTAACTTGGGAAAAAATTTTAAGGGTGCAATGAACCTTGCATTTACAAAAAAATATAGCAAGACTTTGTCAAAAGATTTTAGGTAGAGTTTTCATAGCAGAGGAAAATAAGAGACTGACAAACTAAATGTCTTCCCTGTAAGTAGTTCAAGGACATTTTGTTAATGTCTCTAGTTCCAACAAAACCAAAGTAGAGCATATCAGAGTATGTCACTTGAATTCAGGTACTTCCTATCCCATTCCTGGAGAGAGTACACAGTAACAGCCAGCATTATTAGAAAATATAGAACATCTGGAATATTCTCATCATAGAAGAGATTCCTTCTCTAACTTATTTTTTGTTGTTCAAAGATTTCAACAACAACCTGCCCCTCAAATTTTCTTCTCCACCTGAAGTTACCCACCTGCTAAGACAGAGTACCCAGGGGCCAATCATCTGAGGGTCAGGTGAATTATCAAGACTACAACAACTTTTTCCATGTATCAGATTAGATCACCAGAAATCTGTAGAGTTCAAAAGACATGGCTTCATGCTATGCCTTGGATTTTGAGATTTTATATAAAGATATGAAAAACTTTTCATAAAACATCTGGTAAATATAACTGTCGACTACATAATACAATGTCAACTACATGAGTTCTTGGAATGTAATTTTTTAGAACTTTTTTTTCTAGTATGCCAGTATAAACCTGTTCTTAAATAATGAACTCTACTTGATTCATTACATTTCTCCTTTTATCTACAGTTTTGTAATTTTATCATGTAAGTACTTTATTTTTAAGTATATTTTCTATTATGCTATTACAGTTGTCCCTATTTTGCCCCCTTTGACCCCGCTCTGCCCAGTACCCCTCTTCCCTCTAACAATCCCCCACCTTGTAGTTCATGCCCATGGGTTGCCTGTGTTCTTTGGCTTCTCCATTTCCAATACTATGTATTCTAAACATTCCCCTGTCTATTTTGTTACTACAAATTATGCTTCTTAATCCCTGCACCTTTCCTGCCCATTCTTCCCCTTCCCCCTCCCACCTGATAACCCTCCAAATGATCTCCATACACCTATGATTCTGTTCCTGTTCTGGTTGTTTGCTTAGTTTTTTTCTTTTGTTTTTGTTTTTTAAGATTCAGTTGTTGATAGTTGTGAATTTGTTGCCTTTTTAATGTTCATGGTGTTAATGTTCTTCTTTTTCTTAAATAAGTCTCTTGAACATTTCATGTAATAATGCCTTGATGATGATGAGCTCCTTTGGCTTTAGCTTTACTTTGTCTGGGAAGCACTTTATCTGCCCTTCCATTCTGAATGATGGCTTTGCTGGATAGAGTAATCCAGGTTGTAGGTCCTTGCTTTCCAACGCTTGGAATAACTCTTGCCTGCAATGTTTCTTTTGAGAAATCAGCTGACAGTTACGTCCTTTGTAGGTAACTCTCTGCTTTTCTCTTGCTGCTTTTAAGATTCTCTCTTTATCTTTAGCCTTTGGCATTTTAATTATGATGTATCTTGGTGTGGTCCTCTTTGGGTCCAAATTGTTTGGGACTCTCTGTGCTTCCTAGACTTGTATGTCTATTTCCTTTGCCAAATTAGGGAAGTTTTCTCTCATTATTTTTTCAAATGAGTTTTCAATTTCTCCCTCTTCCTCTTCTCCTTCTGGCACTCTTATGATTCGGTTATTGGTCTGGCAGTTCTGGCTGTTTAAAGTTGTCCCAGAGGTTCCTAAGCCTCTCCTTGTTTTTTTGTTTTTGTTTTTTCATTTCTTGTTTCTTCATTCTCTACTGGTTGATTGTTTATTTCTTCCTTATGTTCCAATTCATTGATTTGAACCCCGGCTTCCTTCCCTTTACTGTTGCTTCTCTGTGGACTTTTCTTTATTTCATTTAGTGTAACCTTCATTTCTTCCTTTATGTTGTTGCAGTACTCAATGAGTTCTCTGAGCATCCTCATCAGCAGTGTTTTGAACTTTGCATCTGATAGCTTATCTATCTCCATTTCATTTAGTTCTTTTACTGGGGTTTTGTTCTGTTTTTTCATTTGGGCCATATTTCTTTGTCTCTTCAATTTGGCAGCCTCCCTATGTTTGTTTCTGTGTATTAGGTAGAGCTGCTTTGACTCTCTGTTTTAGCATACCTATTAAGTTGTATGGAGCGGAGCCTCAGGTATTCACCAGGGCAAGGTGACCTGCTTCACCGCTTTGTGGCTCTGTGTGTGTGTGGATTTTTTTTTTTTTTTTTTTGGTGGGTGGTGGGGGAGCAGCTCAGAGAGAGGACAATGCTGCTGCCTGGCTTCTGGAAGTTTGCCCAGCACTTGCCCTGTTTCCAGTCACTTCATCTACTTCCCATATGCAACTGTCAACTTTCCAGCTGCTGCCCTGGTATTAAAACCCAGAGTGGATACATTCTAAGTCTGTGTGAGCCCTTTAAGCAGTGAAAATCTGGCATTTTTTTCTGCCATCCCAACCCCCACTCGTTTTTACAGTTAGAGGTTGGGGATTTATCTTCCCAGCACTGGAACCCTGAGCTGTTTGGTCTGGCCTAGGGCTGCAATCACTGGTTCCCAAGGTATCCCTCCTGATATTTATCCACCATACGTGAATCTGGGACCCTCCATTCCATCGCCGCCACTACCACCTCTCCATGCCACACCATGTCTCTGCCTGTGTCTGTGACACTGCCCCTCCTACCTTTCTGGATGAGTGTGGCTTCCTTATATCCTTGGTTGTCGGACTTCCATACAGCTTGATTTTTTGATGGTTCTGGGTGTTATCTGTTTTGAGATCTTGTTGTATTCTTTCTATGGTTGTGCAAGGAGGTGAAATGAGTCTGTCTTTGCCTCCATCTTGACCAGAAGTCCTCAGGTAAGTATATTTTAACAGTAGCAGAAGCCACTGGAACCATAAATTGACCAGAAGTTAAAATCTATCTCCTTTCTCTTTGCCTTGGCTGCAATTACAATGATTTTTATCTTAATTTCCCTGGACACATATTGTGCCCAACTGCTATTATATTAATTGTTGTTTTAATGATTCTTACATACTTTTATTATTTTTTGAATAAGCCAAATCATATCTATTTTGGATGTAGAGACGTATAAATAACAGATAAAAATTGCCTTACCTTCTCTCATGTTGTCTTATTAAGACTTGATCAAGAGCTCTATTGTTGAATAAGAATATGTTTTCCATCAGAAAAAAAAAGAAAAAGAAATTTTCTAGGTGTCTGGGTTAGAATGAGATATCATGGCTTTGACAGAGACAGAAAGAAATATTTCACACTGCCTTATTGGTAGGTTAATTTTCTGAAATGGCTGTAGAAGTTAAACCCCATATCTCCACAACCAGCTATTTAACCTAATATTTCCACTTGTATTATTGAAACATTTTTATGTTAACTTTACAAAAAGGTGACCTGCAGTCCCAGGTTTTGGAACCCCCTGGCTATAGAAATAGCAGACCCCAAGTCTTCTCCAAGACTCCTCATCATACCCACCTACAGACCCTGGAAATAATCGTGGTGCTGGGAGGGCTCTAACCCTTGGAATCAATAAAATCTTCTATTCACCTCTGTTGATGTGTTCATACCCGTATCCTGTCTACAAAGTAATTCTAGAGATATTGGTAAAGACCATTGACCTTCTCAGGTACCTTATTAACTAAACAATTTCTGCCAAGTCTGAGAAATCATTCCAGTTTCAACCCAGGAATTGTAATAGCAAGAGATTTCAAAAGACATCTGACTAATTTTATTTTTTAACATAAGCACAAACACATCATGAGTCTACATAATCTTTTACAAGAACATTCTTTTTAATGGGTGAATGAGTCAAGTAAGTAAACTTGAATAAGTACTTCCTTCTCTCAGAAAGCCTCATATATGAAAATTCAGACTCATAAAGGAAAATTAGGGGTGATTACTTTTATCACAACAACTATTTCACTATACCAAAAGATTTCTTGAAATATTCCTTTTGGCAGTTAATTATCAGTCCCAGATCTATTTGTTTTCTTAAAGATTGATTCTGTTTATAAAAGCTACCTTTCAAGACATTCATTACATCAAGTGTAAGTAAGTTAAGAGGTAAACTTTTTGATTCACCTAATTTAGCCAAATTAAAATCTTAAATACCTCCTGTTGTATATAGAGAAAATTTCTTCAGAACTCCCTTCTCTTCCCTTCCTTTTCCCTCCCTTCCCTTCTTCTTTCTTCTTCTCTTTTTCTTCCTTCCTTCCTTTCCCATAACCCTGGTCTAGTCAATGTTTTTACTATGTATGTGTTAGTAGTTTAGCATAGCTCATTTTTTTCAATGAAATCTTAAACTACAATATTTATAGCAGAGAAAACTCCACAGTACTCTAGAGTTCTGAGGAACACAACTTGAAAACAACACCTCCAGTTCACTGCCAAGTCTGTAGAAGCTATTTGTCTGAACCTACTTGTACTTGTCATATTTTCTGAAATACCCAGAATAGGCAGTACCACAATTTCTACAAATGAGTAAATCAGGCACCTTGTATCAGTCAGGGTTCAACTGTAGAGAACCGAGCTAGTTTAAGCAAATAGAGATTTATTATGTGGTGTACAGAATTGTTAGGCTGGTTTTAACTATGGAACTGGGACACTGCAGAACCTATCTGACAAAGAGGAAGCTTCCCACCAACCCAGACAGCTGTGACTTCAAAGCCACACTGCCTTGAGCAGGAAGCTACCGAAAGGTACTAGAAAGCCAGGCCACACTCCAGCCCACAGTACTAGAAAAATGGATGCCTTGCACCCTGATTCTCAACACTATCAAGCTGGTGACTATGCCCTGGGACTTTGGTAAATGATGCAGAAGAAAATCCAAAAGCCTCCACAAATGCCTTGGTTCCTACTTCTGAAACCCAGTGCATTTGATATTCCAGAATGAGTCTGTTTTCCTCCTCCAACGCAAAGGCAGGCAAACCAGTAGGAGGCTGGAGTGGACCGTGCCAGCCAGTTGCCATATCCACCTCTCTCATATACTTAGTTCCCATACGAGAGAAAATACTCAGACCTTTTCTTTGATAGCACCCCAAAAAGGTCAGGAATGTGTCCCAAACCTATTGACCTATTATGAAACTCACTCTTATAAATTTTTGTTTTTATAATATTACTTTTTAATCACTACTAGCACTTAGAAAAAACAAATTCCATAAATGTTTCATTTACTCTATAGAGCAACACTACTTTTCATTGGTCTAAAATTTACTTCTATTTTAACTATCCATGAGATAAGGTTCATACGCAAATAATCTGAGTCTTACGTTCTTTGCTTTTGGCTTTTCACTTAGGAGATGGAAATTTTCTCAACCCTTTGCTCTAACCTCCTATCTGTTCTTGTGCACAAGAGGACAAATTCTGGCAACTACGAACCTCCTGTTCCTTAAATCCCCCCCTCTGCGAGGGAATGGTCACCATCGCTATTACTATGTAGGAATAAAAGAGCAGCCATGTAGATACTCAACAAGTCACACTCATGGGAGAAAGTTCACCCTCAATTAGTCTAAAATCCTCCTGAGCCATTTAAAATCATTCTTGCTTGTTGAGTCTGAGTGTTTAAGAGACAACTGGTTATAGAAATGGCAACACATCTGGCTGCTGGGCTGGTAAGGGGAGGTCTCTTTTCTAAGTGTCACATCCAAAATAGATCATGGACCTAAATGCACAATACATAAATATAAAACTTAGAGAAATTATTCAGGACTTTTACCATTGTGAAGAGTTATTTGACATAACCCCAAAAGCACAATCCATAAAAGGAAAAACTGATACAATGGACCTCCTCCAAAACAGGCCCCTTTAAGAGAACGAAAAGACAAGCTAACCATTCAGAATATGGTCAACACAGGCATCTGGCTATGGTAAGAAGGAAGTGCTGCTGCTCTTCTTGTTTTCACAGTTTTATTTTCAAATTCCTGAGCGCACACAGAAGGGAGGGAATGTCTTGTGGCTACTTTTCCCCCCGGCTGACTGTGGAGAGGCCAGACACCAGCCCCTGCCTATGGTCACATTCCAGACAGGCATTTACAAGACAGCGATGATTAAAAGGTAACGAATGACCCCATCATTGAGACCAAGACCTGATATCATCAGGGGGCCAGTTTTTCATGGAACTCATTTCTAAAACCAAACTTACTGCAAAGCAGTTTTTACTTTATTTTGTAGACTTCCTTCCTCCTCATCGTCTCCATTTTTGCTGAAGAGAGAGGGAAGGAGAAATTGTATAAATGTCACTGAGAAGAATTTTGTTTGGGCTTTGATGCGCAGCACAGGCAGGGACCCCAACACTCCACAGGAGTACAGATTTAGAGGTGTAGGTCACTGGAACCTGGCCATTCTATCAATCAGAGCTGCTGAGCAAATTTCCTTCTTTATTTCTCTGCCTCTTAAATCTCCAGGAATGGCTAGCTTGCCCTCGGCACCAGAAAGGACGCGTGTGTTGTGCTGTCATTCAGTCCTGCCTGCAGTCCCAGAACCCTCTTCCAAATGAGAGGCTCACATCCTGCCTGCAGGAAGGCATCCGAGGGAGAAGCTGGTACAGACACCAGCGATGGCTGACTTCTCTGTCCTAAACTGCAGCTGTGGCTCTCCCTCTTCTCTCCTCCATGTCTTCTAAAAGCCTCTGTGAGATGCACCCAACCTCCCTGTGCTCCTCCCATCCCCTAAATATGCTCAGGAAACAGCAAGGAGGAATCCGGCAAGTGGGAAAATGATTAAGCAGGCAGGTTGATCTGTAGGTGAGGGCTGTCTGAAGTGAGGGCTTCATCCCCTCCAGGGAGCAGTAGTGGATTGAGGATCTGTCTCCTCCGGGCTCCGCCCTCAGGGTGCCCAGGCCTCCTTGCTGTGTAGCCTGAGCTGAGGAAGGTCACATGTGTGCAGAGGAGTAGCCTGGGAACTGGGCTTGACCGGCCTCCTTCTGGGCTCTGAGGCTTTTGAGGCCACAGCAGTGGTATGTGTTGTTCCTGGGGTGACACGTGGGGCAGCCACGGAGTGAGGAGAGCGAGGCACTCTCTATGGGTACAAAATTTAAGGGCCCCCCAAATAGTAATCAAAATCAATAATAATTTATGTGATTAAAAAAAATTTAAATGAGTGCAAAAATCCATGATGAACAAACTAAGAAAATTTTAAATAAGGACAGGATCAACACGGCTTTGGGGGAGATCTTAAAATTTTGTGGGTTAAAGTAAAATGGCAGATGTACAGATACTAAAAGATACCCAGGTGTCCAAATGACACCAACACTGGGTTTGCAGGAGGTCCCAGTTCAGTATCTGATCTGCAGCCTCTGAGGCACGGAGACGCCAAGGGCTGGGAGACACCTGCTGCCCTGGGCTCCCAGCTCTTAGGACAGCCTGCTCTTCCCAGGGGCCCACGTCTTGTGTTAAATAAAGCCAGGCACACGGGTTTTCCTGAACATTAAGCTGAACGAGGCCCCTGACAGGGAGACTGTGTTTAGACTCTCTGACTCACTTTCCTGTTTATTTCCCATCAAGGCTCAATTAAATTACTCCACAAGGCCAGGTGTGGCTGGAAGGACATTCCCAAACAGGCCACCAAGAGGCGATCAAGGTTAGCACCAATGCCACTGGTTTAATGCCAGTTCATTTTCTGGACGCACAGCTCCCCTTGCTTGGTCAGACTTCTCATTCCTCTCTCCTCACTGTTCCTTTGTTTTTATCCAGGAATTATAAAAATTCCACGCCGAAAGCCCCTTGTAAGTTGGAAGAATAAACATCCCGGATGCTCTTTTTAATCAGCTGTGACTCCACACTTGCAGGAACTTTATAGCAAGGTGTGCTCAGAGTAAAACTCAGAGTTTTGCAGAAGGGCAGCCACATCAAGAGAAAACACCAACCACCCTCAGTAAGCCTTAGGGCAAGGCTGCCATTCGCTCCAGCAGCCTCTCTGCCCTTAGGCTTGCTTCCCAGAGCTGCCAGTATCTACCTGCACTGCCAACTGCGTTTGGATGCCGGGAACTTCCTGCCTGCCAGACAAAGAGTCCATTATCCTACAGGCCCAGTGTCCTGCAGGTATGGGGGAAGGTAAAGAGACATTTATTCTTATCTTCACTTTATTTTGCCAAACACAGACTATGTTTACAGAGAATTGAACCTCACTCGTTTCCTGCAAAGCACAATGGAGAAATTCCACTCCTTAGCTGGCTCCTGCTGCTCTTGCTTCAAGCATGAGTGGGCTTAGGAGAGCAGGAGGCTCCATAATCCAGCTGCAAAGCCCCAGCCTGGTAGCAGGGTAGAAGCCTGTGTGCTCCTGGCACTGCCCTGGCCCAGGTGCTCTTTTGGTATATCCCACCCTTTTGTGTCCCTTGCCTTCGTTTATAAATGAGGCAATAGGAACTGAAGGCCTAGACTAACCGCTTCTGCCATTTAATTAACTTTGTGACCTCCAAAAATTAAAAAACTAAAAAACAACACATTTTCTGTGGCATTTTTCTCTCATTTGTGAAATGGGAAACTTGGATTCTAAGTGAAAATGAAGTATATAAAGTGAATGTTAAAAATTAATATCGATAAAATGAATAATAAGAGGCTATTTTTGTTTTTGTTTTTTTAGTACAATGTCTGAACCCAATCTCACCACCTGCAAGTGAGAAACAAATTCAGGACACCTCCTCACATCTTTCTGCTCTTTTCTTCTTCAAGCAAAGCATTTGCTAGGTTTTCCAAGGCAGAATTTAGCTGTCCTGTGCATGGGGCCAAACCCTGAAGCATTTTCAGGTTGACCCAGTTGCTGTCCCCTCTTCCCCTGACCCCATCTGTCTGCAAATGCAGGCTCCAAGTGGGAACCTTGAAATGGCAGGTTAAGCAACCGGCACAATTGGCAAAGAGGTCTATATCCTCATAATCTGTACATTTTGTTAAAAGACCAGAAAAAATTGCAGAGCAAGATAGAAAGTGAATATCCAATATGAAAATGATTAAGTCGTAAGGCAGAAAGAGAGAAACCTCCTGCTTTTCTTAAAAGCTTGTTGAAAGGAAATGCTAGGCCAAATGCGTGCCAAGCCCCTCTATCCTTTCGTGTGGTGGTGGGATGAACAGCCCAAGTTCACAACTTTCACCAACATCTATGGAGTTTCAGCCACATTGCACCTCTTCTTCCTGGAGCCATTCACCTCCTCCTCTGGACTGCTAGACAGTTGCAGGGCTCATACCCCCACTGGCCGGGCTTCTGAGATGAGGAAGGTGGTTCCGGAGGAACAACACTCATTCTGGTCTGTCCCCTGCTGTATCCTGTACCAGGAACAAAGGCAAGTACTGCTAGCACTCTGGCTCGAGTGGCCAAGCCCAGCCAGGTCTGGATGTGCCCAGTCCCAAAGACATCTTAGACTTGCTGCTTCCCCGGCAGGCAAGTCTTTGTTTGATGTTCAAGGCATGAAGTTTCTTAGCACTTGTGCTTTTACAAACCAAGATCACATTAACATTCCCTTGCAAGGATATGTGTTCAGAAGTATAAAAACAGATGCAGGCAGTAATAAAGGGACATCAGAAATTGCTTTTTGAGGCTCACCCAGAGATCTTTCTTTCGTCTGGTTGGTCGTTCTCACCACGGGAAGGCTCGCTCGAGTCCGGCTGCCTCTGGAAAAGGGACTTGGAGCTTCTCCCTCAGACATGGCTTCCAGAGAATCACCAGAGGCCTCTGATAAATGCTCGACTGGCTCGCCCAAATTGGGAGGTTGAGGACTGTGAGACAGTTTGGGGCTTCTTGTCTGCAGAGGGCATTTAAAAGAAAGTGGAAAAACAAACTATTATTAATTATGCTAAAAATATTTTTACTGTTATCAAGGCTTGCCAATCTACAAAAATAATATAGCAAGGGGAGGAAGTCCGTCACAAGGAATGGATAGAACTAAAGACCTAGTAGGTCAAGTTCCAGTTGTAAAAGTTACTGGAAAAAAAAAATTGTCCCTGAGCATTCCATTAAGATTTTTATCACTGAATATGTACCTTTAAAATGCCATTTTGAACAAGGCATTGAGGATAAGCCACATTATAGGAAAGAATGACAGCGTATCAATTCCTTTTGCCAAACAAATTCTGACAGTTGTTATCATAATAAAAGGGATTGTGCACATTTATATACAACCACGCACCCTATAACCATGTTTTGGTCACTGATTAACTGCAAACACATAAGATTTTACACAACCTAGGTGTGTAGTAGGCTACACTATCTAGGTTTGTGTAAGTGCACTCGATGATGTTCACACAATGACAAAATCGCCTAATCATGCATTTCTCAGAACACATTCCCATCCTTAAAAGGCACGTGACTATACACCTAAATGGATAATGCATTTACACTGAACACAACTGGTCCTTTAAAGTCTTATATCAAGAAGACTTCCAAAATCAATAACCTAAGATTGTGAGGGACATATTTATATCACAGTTGAACTTTCTTTTGAGACACAAATCCTAAAAATAAGATTATGTCTGGCTTTGGTTATTACCTTGCCAATCAGCAGGAAGCATGTATAACTTACACAACATATATAATTGAATTTCTCTCTTACTGAAATTGCCAGAAATAGGATATGTAAAACGCTTATAACTTATTAGTCAATAACGTTCCTTGACCATGTATTACTGGTTGAGCACTGTGGAAGATGCAGAAAAACAGAATTGTGGCCTGATGTCAGAGTTTCAAAATTAATAGATGAAATTAGCAAAGGACAACAAATAACACAATATATCATATAATTAAATGTAAACTATGGACTGTGTGGTACATCCATTCATACTTTCAACAGACATCTGTTGAGCATCCGCCATGCCCTGGCGCTACGCTAGGCCTGGGGACAGGAGATTGCACAGACAGACATGACTCCATCCTGATGGTGCTTACGGTCCAGTCCGGTGACAGACATTGCAGACAAACTAAAGGTGCAACCAGAGTGTATATATAACCCAGACTGCTGATGGTGGTGGTGGTGGGGGTTGCAAATGGGTGGAGGGTTAGAAAAACAAGTAAACTGTGATTTCAAGAATGAGGGAAGTTGAGAGGAAGGGGGAAGCCACAGGAGAGGGATGAAAAGCAGGAGAGCCACTCAGGTGGAGGGAACAGTACATGCTAAATGCCTAAGGCAGAAAGAAGAGGCAAGCACTGGAGGCTTGGTGGGCTGGAGTCCCACAGGGACCAGAACACACACAGGCCTGGAGTCAAGGTGAGAATTCTCAGCTTGATTCCAAGGTACCAGAACATCATTTAGGCAGGAAAAAGGCTCAGGGGGCCAGGATCAGATACCTTTTAGAGGATCACTCTGTTTTCGTGTAGAAGTCACAGACTATACATGTAGATAGTCAGAGAAAGGGAATCCATGAAATTGGGGGGTAGTATGCTGAATGAATGTATTATATCAGCTTTCTCCTCCCACCACCTGCCCTGACTTGTACCTTCCAGGTGGCAAACTGATCTGAGTTAATCAGGTAGGTGAGTTTTCACTTCATAAGATGCCAAAGGTACTGATGGGCTGGTGGTGGGATATATGACTTGTATATATATACTGTTAGTGTTTCTGGTAGTCAATTTTTTGGTTTGTTTGCATTCCTTAATTTTAAGTCTTCCTAAGGATGTCAAAGCATTTTGAAGTTAGGCCCTGAGGCCTTTAACTGTCAAGGCAGGACCAGCTCTCTGGGTGTGTAGCCTGTGCAGTCACACAGGGCCCTGTCCTTGAAAGGGTTTCATGGTTGGTTTCACGCTCTGTAGTGGCTGTCTTGAAATTCGTACACTGATAATTACATAGCCAGAATTGCCTCAGGCTCCAGCTACAAGGTTCTTCCAGGAATGCTCAGATGTGCCTGACACTCTAAGGGAACCCTTAGAGAGTGTGGTGATCAGCTTTTATCCCATCTTTCTTCCTAAAAGTACAAGGACACTCCTCTTGGCAGGATGCCTGCACCGCATCACACCTCTCAGGACCTTTCCATGGGGGAGACAGGAATAAGGTCGGCACGCAGCACCCTGCATCCCCTTCAATGCAGGATGTGGCTTCGGGGAAGTGGGCAACCAGGTGTTCCATAGGAAATTCTCAGCTCAGATTATATACCAATAACAGGGCCAGAAAGAATACCCACTGACAGTTAAATTGTAACTTTGGGTTAATTTTTCTGAACAAGCCTCCAAAGTGGTTACTCACAGATTTGTTTCTTATAAAATTTGCTTCTGTTAGGAAGATTAAGATCTGGCTTTGGCACTCTTTAAGAGTATTATTTGACTAGAAAAACCAATCTTACATCACTGCACAGCTCACCAATATTTGCATATGTTCATATGGTCTTCAATGAAGTACACTGAACAATGAAACTGGTTACTTTTTTTGCTTAGTAGAATATCAAGGTCAGATGTCCTCAACCCTGACTTAAAAAAAAAAAAAAAAAAGACATTCAGTTTAGCCAACTAGCTATGGAATATTACTTGAAGCAACATGGTTTCATTTAGAACCTCTGTTGTTTGATCATCTTTGCAGCCTATCAGAGACGCAATGCACTTAATGAGTTGTCATTTTCCATTGCAAAAGGCAATAATCCTTGAAGAAATCAAAATTAAATTTTCTTTTCTTGTTTAGGGTCATCATAGTGGTCATATGTATAAAAATAAAGATGTAAAGGCTAAATCTTCATTTTCAACTTTCTGTCCACAGCTACTCAGTTCCAAAAATAAACTCCTCCCCTCATTTTTATGTCACTCATTTTCTCACTGCAAACTATTATTGCATATTAGCAATCTCCCCACATGGTACCCTCCCCTCTGATGCCAGCTTGCTGCTGAGACATCAGTTAGTGCAAAGAAAAGACAATGGAAATTGCTGACACCAGTGTCAAATACCCTATGATTTTTGAAAAGAGAAGTAAAAAGCATTTGAAACAGGGATTCGGTGCTCAGCAAAGGGCTAGGCTCCAGGGGTTAGAAGTGCTGTATATGGTTCTTGAGCTCATAATGCTTTTAAGGTAAGAGTTTTGGACTAACGGCAATGTACACTTAACATCTAGATGAGAAGAGCTAAGAGGTGTGTCACTGTGAGTGCAGAAGGGCTTTGGGGGTAAGTGTTGACATTAAAGGGTGAGTTGGGAGAAGAGGAAGAACATGGGTGAGAAGTGCTAAGGGGCACACTGAGCTAGGTCACTTGCTTCCGTTCTCAGGTCTTCGTGCACTCAAGGGACATACAAGAGGAGAAGGCAGGAAGACTAAGTTTTTCTCCCCACTGTGCACACTCTGAGGAATGGGAGCCTGATGTCTTTCTCTGCTCCTTCAACTAAGCTAACAGATGCACATCATCCAATAGTTGAGTACCAAGTCACTCCCTTCCACAGGCAACCTCATGGCAGGATTCTGCTTCCTGCAATCCTTTCCAGTAATACTGAATACATAAAAAAGTTCCACTCTTATTAACTGACTTGACACTTAGACATTTTTTAAAGGGTTCCTGCTCCCAAACAATGTTCCCCTTCTCCAAGGAATCCTTCCCTGCCCACATGAATAAGCCCCTGAAGCCCAGTGTTCCATATCTAGAGTCAACATACTTTGTAGCTTCTCTGGGACAATTCCGCTTAATACCTGCTGTTCTAATGTTATTATTAGTAGTAGTAACTCCTTTCATTCTCAAATGTACACTGGCTTGAACAATAAAGTGTATGGTCCCCACTCCAAGCCCCATCTCAGATAACTGGACCAAGCACCACCCAGGAAACTCCAGAGCCTGTGCACCCAGTGGACAGCTACAGACCACGTCGGAGCACCACCACTCTGCTCGTGCATAGCTGATCCTCCGTGGAGGGTAGAGGTTGCTAGTCAGTGGTCACAGCCAATCCTTGCAGCTGACTGGCCTGGGAAAATCTCTCCCATTGACCTGCCAACAGCAATCAAAGCTCAGTACAAGAGGAGGGTGTACTCATTCCACAGGAAGGGTGCATGCATCTCAAGCGCCCAGCTTGGGTGATAAGAGAGGCTGTGCCACTGAACCCAATAAGACACCTACTACATTAGACCATGCTACCAACAGGGAGTCATAGCAGATCTACCTAATACATAGAAACAAACACAGGGAGGCTGCCAAAATGAGGAGACAAAGAAACATGGCCCAAATGAAAGAACAGATCAAAACTCCAGTAAAGAACTAAATGACGACTTCCGGCCAAGATGGAGGTGTAGACAGACATGCTGAGTCTCCCTCACAACTAAGAAGGAATACAACTACCTCAAAACTAGAGACAACCAGAAGTTCCAGAAAATCAAGCTGCATGGAAGTCCAACAAAGATATAAAGAGGAAATACTCATGCAGACAGGTAGGCGAGGCAGAGCCAGGGTGAGGAGGACACAGTGTGGGGGTGGCAGCAGCAGCGGTGGAAAGCACAGTCACACATTTTTAAAAGTCAGTAGGGACACCTGGGGAGCATTCCCAGCTCCTCACAAGAGCTTGCAGCTCACGGTCCCAGCACTGGAGAAAATCAGGCCTCATTGCTTCTGACTGTGCAGACCAGCGAGGGTTGTGGTGGAGGCAGAAACTGCTGGTCTCAGCAGAGTCTGCTTGTTTAAAGAGCACCCACAGTCCTAGAACATCCGCAGATGCACCCACTCTGGGAACGATGTCCAGGGCAACAGCTAGAGGGGTGCCAGTCTGGTGCAGAAGTGGGAGAGGTGCCTGGAAAAGGGGCAAGTGCTGGGCAGGCAGCATTGTTCCCTCTCGGACCCCTTCCCCACATACAGCGCCACAACGTGGTGAAACAGGTTGCCCTGTACTGATGAATCCCTAAGGCTCCGCCCCTTACAACATAACAGGTGCGACAGCTCTACCTGGGACGCGGAGACAAACAAATGCAGGAGCCTGTCAAGATGAGGACACAGAGAGATATGGCCCAAAAGGGGGAACGGATCAAGGTTCCAGTGGGAGAACTAAGAGACGAGCAGATAGTCAACCTAACAGATGAGGAGATAGACAACCTAACAGATGCAGAGTTTAAAACATTGGTGATAAAGATGCTCATAGGATTGACAGATATGCGTTAGTATGGCAAATGCATAAGAGAAGAAACGAAGGCTATGCTAAAAGAAACGAAGGAAAATTCACACAAAACCAATGGTGAAGGGAAGGAAACGGGGTTCAAATCAATGATTTGGAACATAAGGAAGAAAAACAGTCCACCAGTGCAGAATGAGGAAGCAAGAATTGAAAAAAGTGAGGAAAACATACCAAATTCTGCAAAGGAGATGGGACATACAGGTCCGGGAAGCACAGAGGGTCCGGGATGAGCTGGACCCAGAGGGGACCACACCAGGATGCATCATGACTAAGATGCTAAAGGTGAAAGATAAAGACAGAGTCCTGGGGGCAGCAAGAGAGAGGCGGAGAGTTGCCTAAAGGGGGGTGCCTATAGAACTATCAGCTGATTTCTCAGAAGACACTTTGCAGGCAAGAAGGAACTGGCAAGCAGTAGTATTCAATGTGATTAAAAGCAAACTGCAACCAAGATTACTTTAGCCAGGAAAGCTATTATTTGGAATTGAAGGGCAGATGAAGTGCTTCCCAGACAAGATGAAGCTAAAGGAGTTCATCATCACCAAGTCATTATTATATGAAATGTCAAAGGGACTTACTTAATAAAAAGATCAAAATTATGAACACTAAAATGACAACAAACTCACAACTATCAACAACTAAATCTAAAAAATAAAAACAAAATCCAACTAAGCAAACCAGAATAGGAACAGAATGATAGGTATGGGAATCATTTGGAAAATTATCAGCTGGGAGCGGGGAAGGGGAGAAATGGGGAAATGGTGTAGGGACTAAGATGCATAATCCATTGGTACAAAATAGAAAGGGGGGTGTTAAGAATAATATAGGAAAGGGTGAAGCCAAAGAACTTATATGCATGACCCACGGACATGAACTAAGGGGGGGATGGGATTGCTGGAGGGAACGGGGGTACTGGGCTGAGGGGAGCAAAGGGGAAAAAAATTGGAACTACTGTAACAACATAATCAATAAAATATAGTTTAAAAAAAAGTCAGGAGGGACCCCTGGGGAGTGCTCCCAGCACCAGACCAGACCGCATAGCTCACAGTCCCATCGCCAGGGAAAATAAAGCCTCATTGCTTCTAATTGTGCAAACCAGTGGTGGTTGGGGCAGAGGCAGAAACTGCTGGTCTCTCAGTAGAGTCCACTTGTTTAAAGGGCCCCCACGGTCCTAGAATATCCACAAACCCACCTGCTCTGGGAATGATGGCCAGGGCAACAGCTAGAGAGGCACCAGTCCCATATGGAAGTGGAAGAAGTGCCTGGAAAAGGAGGGAGTGCTGAGCAAGTGGCATTGTTCCCTCTCAGAGCCTCCCCCACACACAGTACAGTCACCCTGTACTGACGAATATGTAAGGCTCCGCCCCTTACAACGTAACAGGTGTGACAGCTCTACCTAAGAGACAGAGACAAACAAACACAGGAGCCTGTCAAGATGAGGAGACAGAGAGATATGGCCCAAAAGGGGGAACGGATCAAGGTTCCAGTGGGAGAACTAAGCGACGAGGCGATAGCCAGCCTCTCAGATGAGGAGATAGCCAACCTAACAGACACGGAGTTCAAAACACTGGTGATAAAGATGCTCAAAGGCTTGCCAGGTATGCTTAAGTATGGGAAACGCATAAGGGAAGAAGTGAAGGCTATGCTAAATGAATCGAAGGAAAATCCACATAAAACCAATGATGAAGGGAAGAATACTGGGGTTCAAATCAATGATTGGAACATAAGGGAAAAAAAAAAAAAGTCAACCAGTACAGAATGAGGCAACAGGAATTGAAAAAAATGAGGAGGGGCTTAGAAACCTCTATGGCAACTTTAAATGTGCCAACATCTGAACCATAGGGGTGCCAGAAGGAGAAGAGAAAGAGCAAGAAATTGAAAGCTTATGTGAGAAAATAATGAGGAAAAACTCCCAAAATTTGGCAAAGGAAATAGACATACAAGTCCAGGAAGCACAGAGAGTCCTGAAAAGCTAGATCCAAAAAGGACCACACAAAGACACATCATAATTAAAATGCCAAAGGTTAAAGATAAAGAGGGAATCTTAAAAGCAGCAAGAGGAGAGAAGTTAGATACCTACTGGGGAGTTCCCATGAGATGGTCAGCTGACTTCTCAAAAGAAACTTTGCAGGCAAGAAGTATTTAATGTGATGAAAAGCACGGACCTACAACCTAGATTACTCTATCCAGCAAAGCTATCATTTAAAATGGAAGAGCAGATGAAGTGCTTTCCAGACAAGGTAAAGCTAAAGGAGTTCATCATCATCAAGTCATTATTATATGAAATGTTAAAGGGACTTATTTAAGAAAATGAAGAACATCAACACCATGAACATTAAAAAGGCAACAAACTCACAACTATCAACAACTGAATCTAAAAAATAAAAACAAAATCCAACTAAGCAAACCAGAATAGGAACAGATTCATAGGTATGGGGATCATTTGGAGGGTTATCAGCTGGGAGGGGAAGGGGGAAAAATGGGGAAATGGTGCAGGAATTAAGAAGCATAATTGATTGGTACAAAATAGACAGGGGGGAGTTAATAATATAGAAAAGGGTGAAGCCAAAGAACTTATATGCATGACCCATGGACATGAACTAAGGGGGTTGGGTTCGCTGGAGGGAAGGGGGTTACTGAGAAGAGGGGAGCAAAGGGGAAAAAAATTGAGACTACTGTAAGAACATAATTGATAAAATAAACTGAAAAAAAGAACTAAATGAAAGGGAGATGAGCAATCTATCAGATGCAGAGTTAAACTCTGGTTATAAAGATGCTCAAGAAACTTAGTGAGACCCTCAAGAGCACAAAAAAGGTCCATTCAGAAACAAAAGATACACTAACTGAAATAAAGAACAATTTACAGGGAAACAATAGTAGAGTGGATGAAGCCGAGAATAAAATCAATGATTTAGAATATAAGGAAGCAAAAAACAACCAATCAGAACAACAAGAAGAAAAAGAATCCCAATAAAATGAGGACAGTTATAAGCAGCACCTGGAACAACTTCAAGATGTTCAATATTCTCATCATAGGGGTGCCAGTAGGAGAGGAGAAAGAGCAAGAAATTGGAAATTTATTTGAAAGAATAATGAAAGAATACTTCCCTAATTTGGTGAAGGAAATAGACATGTAAGTCCACGAAGCACTGAGAGTCCGAAAACAAGATGGATGCAAAGAGGCCCACTCTAAGATATATCATAATTAAAATGCTAAAGGTTAAAGATAAAGAAAGAATCTTAAAAGAGGCAAGAGAAAGGCAGTTAGTTACTTCCAGGGGAGTTCCCATAAAACTATCAGCTGATTTCCCAAAAGAAATTTTTCAGGCTAGGAAGGATTGGCAAGAAATATTCAAAGTCATGAAAAGCAGGAACATGCAGCCAAGATTGCTCTACCCAGCAAAGATATCACTTAGAACCAAAGAGCCGATAAAGAGCTTCCCAGAGAAGAAAAAAACTAAAGGAGTTCATCATCATGAAACCATTATTATATGACATGTTAAAGGGAACTATTTAAGAAAAAGAAGATCAAAACTATAACCCATAAAATGGCAATAAAGACATATCTATCAACAATTGAATCTAAAAAAGCTAAGTAAACAAGAAGAATAGAGACAGAATCATGGATATGGAGAGTGTTTTGATGAGAAGGGTGTGTGGAGGAATGGGTGAAGAGGTGAGGGGATTGAGAAGTACAAATAAGTAGTTACAGAATAGCCATGGGGATGTAAAGTACAGTACAGGAAATGGAGAAGCCAAACAATGTATATGCATGACCCATGGACATGAACAATGGTTTGGGGATTGCCTGAGGGTAGAGGGGTAATGGGAGAAAAATAGGGACAACTGTAATAGCATAATCAATAAAATATAATTAAAAATATATATGGGGGAGGGTACAATATAGGGTTACCAAGATTTATTTTGCAGTGTGAGGGGTGTCCAAAAATGCTCTTTCTATTGAAAATATCACTCTTTATGGTATAATTATTATCATGAGAAAAGAAAACCATTTTTATGCCAATAAAGGGAGGATAGGATCTTCACATAAATTTTGATTTGGCCTAATAGAAAAGTCCTGCTGGGAATTATCGTTCCCATTTTGGCTCAGGTGGAACCTTTTCTCGGTCATGCGTCACCTGCAGCATGACATTTGCAGCTTTTACTCTAAGCTTGAGTGCAGAGCTGTCCCTGTGTAGGGCAGATGTGGGAAGCAGTGGATGGTGGAAATGCTCTCTGAGCCACCTGAGCAGGAGTTAAGGGTCTGTAAGGCTGGATTTCCCTCTGTGCTTCATGGGTACCCGTGGCACCAACCCATCTCCCTCTGTTTCCATTACAATCTTCCAGGGTTTTCCCCAAATCATCAGGCAACTCTAAACCTACCAACCCAAATGGGAAGTTATTTGGGGCCATGAAGAAAGGTGTGGTCTGTATAACCAGTTCACCTGAACCCTACTTATCCTTTCTAGTCTTCTCTCATACAAAGACGGCTTTTCTGTCACAAGAGATGCTGGGGTAACAGGCTTCATGCAGACTTCCGCTCTGCTTCATCTGCAGCATGCGCAGTCTCGCTAGGAATATTCTCTGCTTAAGGAAAGGGTGAGGGAAGAGAGAAAGGAACTAACAAATCGAGTACCTACTGCTGTGCTAGGTGATTGACATGTGGTAATCTCATTTAACCCTCACTGCAACTTCATTGAGAAAACAGAGTTTAAACCTGAAATTCTAGCAAGTGTAGGAGTCTGAAGATTCTGGCTCTTGTTCAGTTTCTACAAAAACCGAGCAATGGATAAGTTCACTAAGTCATGTTCTCATCTGTAAGACACATTGAATTGGTTGGAAGTTAGCACTTTCAGGACTAAAGTTTCCTAATTCTAAGATCTATACACAATCAAAAGAAGAAGAAATTATATCACCCAGAAAACCTTAGTTTATTGAGATTGTTTACCTTCTAATTGTTACCTTACAGCTCTTGCTCTACAGAAATATGCAGGGAGCTAGCACTAGGATCTAGTTTCTGCATTTGTTTCAAGTTCATGC
The DNA here is from genome assembly GCF_987537825.1 of Furipterus horrens. NCBI lineage: Eukaryota > Metazoa > Chordata > Mammalia > Chiroptera > Furipteridae > Furipterus > Furipterus horrens. Next base: position 149,885,827 of record NW_028327172.1, on the reverse strand, counting down.
AACACAGTTGCCCAGCATTACTTTTTAAAGGACTGCAGTCTTTGCATTTTTATCATTGTGAATAAATATTTGCTGAATTGTTCACCATGAGCCTTATGCTATACTAGGAGATCAAATTTATTATTCTTTGCAGTGTTGTTATTTGGAGACTAAAGCCGAAGAGAAAAGAAAGAGATAGAAGAATTGATTTTTTTTCATTTCCATTTTCCAGACCCTATAAACTCTAAATTGAAATACCAAGGTCCAAAAAATGAACTACAAACATAGTTTTACATAATATGTTAACTATGGGGAACACTAGGGTTTCTGGTTAGCCTACTTTGCTTCAGATTACCTTATATATTGAGAAGAAAATTCAGAATTGCCTTACCTAGTTTTAGTTCATCCTAATTAATGCCCAGTTTGTCATAGGGTATTAGGAAATACAATGAAGCATCCCATATGGAAATGTATTCACAATGACTCATTATCCTAACACTCATTAACTCACATGGTTAATTTAATCATGACATTCAGTCACTTTCACCCATTTTCTTGCACTTGTGAAACTTTCAACTCAAACCTAGTCAAAATTCTGAATTCAATTAAGAGAACTTTCTAGTTGTTATGTACTCTTAGAAAAGATTCAAAGAGTGAAATATTAGAAGTTAACAAACACTGATCATCTCAGACTTATTTTTCTCCACCATCCTGACCCACAATCTTCTAGCCTCAGGAGAATGAACAAATTGTCATTACGGGAAGTTTCAGTTTCTAAGAGTAGTCACCTTCATCCCTTCTTTAGCTCTCCTTGTTTCCAAAGTCTAAGGTCTCTGCTGGGTTTAGGTCTGAGGATAGGAAGAAAGATGAAGAGCTTTCATAAACACACTTGGCTTCCATCCTGCTTCCTGTCGTCCCCCACCCCCTGGCTGCTGAGAGCTCCTCCCTCCTGGCCAGCCACCTGCCATTTTCATTTTCAGGTGAGTCCTGGGACCCAGAGCCAGGTATGCTTCTGAAGCAGCAGGCCCAGGTCTTTGTATGGCTCTTTGGCTACTTCCCACTTCTGTGGCTGATGGCCAGAAAAACATAACCCAAGCCAGTATCTCCTCAGTGGCAGTCTGAGAATATCCACAGTCCTAGAATATGACAGGTGGATGTGAGAGCTACAATACAAACATAAGAGAGAGCTACAGTTGTAGCATAATTATGAAACTTTGGGGTGGGCCTGGCCCTAGAGATTTAGAGAAGAAATCAGCTTTTGTTTTTCATAGAAAACTTGGTGCAAGCACTAAAGGATCCTGCTAATATGATAAACACACACAATTTAGTGTTTAGGGTATATCTGGGTGCTTCCTGCGGGCAGCCTGTGGACACATGCCAGGCTGACTGGTAACCAGGGACTTCTAGGCCTGACAATGATAGGACGTATCTGCACAAACCCCCATCTTAATGCCGGCTTCCAAGTGTGTGTCTCTGAGGGTGTCAGATATCTCTTCTATCTTAAATTTAGCTCTGAAGATTCACATTTCCCTTCCCCAGGACAAGGGGGAAGCCTTTCCTCCAAGATTTATTTTGATGAATTCTCCTTGATAAACTCAGCTTAAACCCCGTTTCTTCAAGGGTAATATTTCAACCCCTTCCTCCCTCCTTCCACGACAAGAGTACCCAGACATTTTTCATGATTTTCACCTGTGAAAACAGAAAGATGTTTGATCTGGAGTAAAATCAGACGATTCAGCAGTTGAGCAAAGTACAACTGTGTCTTTTGTTTCCACATTTCCTTCGCCGTGTCTATTACTTCATTATCAGATCAAAACTATAGTAGTCGCTGCCCATTGCCTTCCTGTCTAGAGCCAGCCACAGGCACTCATGCGGCGAGGCAGGCACTGGACTGAGCCAAGTGAGCCAAGCGGGACCCCTCCACCCACCCACCGTTGTTGGGCAAAGCCTCCTCCCCCACATGCCAAGGAATAAATGACAAGGACACCTCTGTGCAAAAAAGGATGCTTGCTCATTATTTAAAGTGGTGCCACACTACACAGATACTCTTTCATGTTATTTGTGTGTCGGATTAATCTTTTGAGATATTCTTAATTTATCTTGTCCTTGTAGTTGTCAGCAACAAACAAACAAAATTATGGGATATCTATACCTCTCCCCAGGTTCCTGAGTAAACTGCCAAGCCTTTGTGTTTTAAGGTCTTCCCAGGGGAAAGGGCTGTTAACAGTGTCTCTCTGCTACAGAGGCCACCCTGAAGACCCTCTCTGCAGACTGGGCTTAGAAAGTAAAGGCATTTGGAAAATGAACCTGGAGTTGCCCTCTAGAATGGGAGAGGAGGTAGATGGGCAGGAAGAGGATGCTAGTTTTGGTGGTGCTGGGGCATTTGATGGTGATGGCATTCTTCAAATTCTGGAGAGCTGGATTCCATTTACACGGAGGGGCCCCAACTGGGAGGAAGGATGTGCAGCATGCTTAGAGTAGCTGAAACCGGGTGCCCAAATTTAGGGGGCATCTCAGGGAGCCCCACAAACCCACCTGCAAACATAACTGCATGGGAAGCCATTCACTGTGAGTCCCAGGAGACTCAGAGGCCTTACCTAGTTCTATTGGACTAGACGTGCTCCCTAGGATTTCTTTATGACCCAAAGTAATGTGAATAAATTTTTCAATCATTGCTGAACACAAGCCAGTTTGATTATATTTGCAAAAATTAAGAAAAATTATACTTCCTGTACTAGAGTGTCAGGGAGAAAATCTGTATAAATGTAGAAAGAATGTAGAAGCTGGTTAACAAATTACAATGTGGTCATACTATGCAGTCACAATCAAAGTGGTTTTAAGGATTCTTTTTTTAAAAAATGAGAAAGGGAAGTAACACCAAATATTAGCATTAGTTTTATTTTAATGACAGTATTTTGAGTCATATGCTTTTTTTATTTATTACTCCAAAATTAGAATATGTTGCTTTGGAAAATCAGAGACTTACTGAGAGTCGGCAGCCGTCCGTCTCGAGAGACGATGGTGTAGCTTCTTAAGAGTCTATCTGCACCGCCGAGAATGGCTGTGCAGTCGACTCGGGAGTGACACGGTATCTGTCTCCTCCCGTGTTGAATCGACATCTTGCGATGACGCTGGAGTGTCCTCTCCAGTGAAGCTGAAGCTACAGAGCCTGGGCAGGGTGATATGGAGGGTCTTCTGTTGCCCATGCAGCAGACCCCCCCCTTCGCAGCTGAAGGGCCCAAGGGAAAGACGGAGTCAATACAGCTTGGCTTCAGGTGCGCCGCAGGAGTTGCCGGTGTTGACTACAACGTCAAACCGCCTTAGGGACTCCGGCTCCGGATTTTCTGTCGGGGTTTACTCCCTTAGCCTTTCCCCTGAAGAGGTATGCCGCAAGGCAGCGGAGGTTTTTTGGAGTCAGAGTTTTCCTTCTCTGAGACTTACTGAGTAGGTATGCTATTTTTAGAGTGGATCAGGGGAAGGGAAGACTTTTTCCACAAAACATTGGGAATCTGAAAGGATTCTTGTCTATGTTGACCTGAAGGTACTCATGCCGTTCCTATCTTTTCCTGTGCATTCTGGATGACTAGCTTCCAGTAAAAGGACTTCTCTTTACAGAAGGCCCCTGAAATGAGGGCACAAATTTGTGGGAAAACCGCGTGCTCAGAGACACATTTTCATTCCTATACCATACAAAATTCTGTAGGAACCCAAATTGTATGGACTTCCAATTTCAAAAAATTAAGAGAGAAGAGCTAAAAGCCATCAAATAAATTTTAGACATGCAGATAACGTCACCTTTTAAAAAGACAGACTCTCAAATCCGTAGTTCTGACACCATTACGTTAGGCCCTTAAAATCCGATCCAGGCAAATCTGGGATTTTAACAATTTTCTGTAATCCCTTGAGTGTTTCCAAATTTTCAACCCCTTCATAATGTGTAGATGATATGATTCTCATGTTCTCTTTAAGAGGTTTGGCTGCACCTGGAGGAGTAGCTAAAGTCCACTGCCCTGAAGATGGGGCGTGGGCTCCTCACCAGGACTGGAGGTGGGCCGCTTCCAAGGTCAGTCATCAACCTGCGACCTGCCCGCCCACTCGGTGTCCTACCCGTAACACAACAGAGGCTTGCTTCTGAAATACCACCCCGAATTGGGCTGCTCTCTGACTTTCCTCTGAAGCCATCATAAGATAAGGCTATTTAAAGAAGAAAAGAAGGCCTAGCTTGCCATCATCCCTATTTAGCATCCTTCCGTTGACTTAGAAAGTTACACTGTCAGCAAGTTCCAAATATGAATGTCATTAACTCAGCCCCCTATCCCTTTCAGATGCATATTCCTGCAATTATTATTATTTTTTAATTCACATTTATTTTTATTATTTACAGCTGTCCCCATTTCCCCCCTTTGCCCACCTCCACCTAAACCCCCGCCCCCCCTTCCCTCTGGCTGCCACCACACTGTTGTCTGTGTCCACGGGTTGTGCATATATGTTCTTCGGCTAATCCCTTCCCCTTCAATTATTATTTAGTGTTGTGTTTTCCTCTTGAAAGAACACAATGAAAGACCAGATGAAAAATATTGCTATTTTCTTGTTGACCTATGATATCATTACATCAATGTCCCTTTCACGAAGGCATGAGCAAAACATGATTCTTTTTAGAGTATGAAGCAGGAAAATAATTTTGTCTCATGTAGGAGTAATAAGTATTACTTTGTCCTATAATGAGAGGTGTATAAAATATCATATATATTGGAAAGGATGAAACTAAATTTAATGTTCAGGCCAATCCCAGTTTGCTGTATTCACAAATTTGTCTCCTTGGCTTCTTGATTGTTAGTTTATTCACCTTCAGGTGGATGGCTCTTAAAGGCCAGCTGCCTTGCCTCAATCAGTCTCTGTTTACTTTTGAAACAAGAAGGTGTGCATTGTAAACAGTGAAGCAGTTTCCCAGGCTTTGGCTCCCACAGTGCTCATTGGGAGAGGCCTGAGCAAAGCTGCAGATGCCTTTGCCATTCAGAGAGCTAGGAATGCACTTAAAAGCCTTCAGGATAAAAGGTGTCTGTGTGAGGACTGCTGTTATTATAGTGATGAAAGGAAAGGGACCTGCTTGCAGGCTTTGAAATTTCAAGTCAAATACAACCAACATACCACCTAGTACAAAATATGCACCTTTGAAGGCCTTCTGACAAAAGCCATTATTAAGCTCATCCCTGAAGCCCTGGCTTCAGCTCTTGCTGGAGAAGACATGAGGCCCAGGGGTGGGTGCCTGAGAGCTTAACTGCCTTGTTGTGAAACCAAAGGGGTTTTCTCTGATAACAGAGGCCACCTCCCTCAGCCTGTTGTGGGAGATCTGAAGATGTCCTCACTACCCCAACAATGAAGAAAGTCACAGGGAGCTGATCAGAGGGGACATTTGGTGCCCAAGGCCACCAAGCCTTTGGTGCTGGTGGCCAGCCCCTCTCCAGACACCTTGGGAGTGGAGTTCCAACTCATGTTTTCAAACACCCCCACCACCACCAACTGCCCTCCCAATCTCACCAGAATAATTTTACAAGGAAAAATCACCTTGTCCAAGTTCTGACTAGCTTCTCAGGCTCAGGGTTCCTTTCTCCTTTAGCCCTGCTAGAGGAGAGAATACCAGGGTTTGGTGAGAGGGAAGGAGGGCAAGATTTAGAGTGAGTGGACCTGCCTCTTTTGGTCACACTGTCTTTAAAAAAGGCAGACTCCAATCCTGCCATGCACTGGCAGTGCAGCCCCGCATAACAGCTTAATTTTGATGTTAGTTCTCACTCTTATAAAAGAATCAGAATATTTACTTGAATAGCTAGGGTGAGAGGTAACTGAAAAAATACACAGGGATCTGTCAACCAAAACTGACATTTAACTCCCTTTTTGTAATACCATTCTCTGCAGGATGGTTCTAAATGGCTCTGTTCCCTGCTTTACTTGAGGTGGGGGTCCCATAGCTTGTGGGATCCTATGTGACAGAAGATGCCAACCAATCTCTCCTGTGTCTACCTTGCCTTTTTCTTGGCCTTGTGAAGTTAGTAGATAGTTACTTCCAACTTCAAAAGAGAGAATTTGACATGTACAGAGGCCCCATGAGTTAGTTACTCCTTTACCAGAGGGGAAGAAGAACCCCTTCAGTTTCTACCCTTAACTTCCATCCCCCTCCTTCTGCAAGTCGAAATCATATTCCAGTATTGGAAACAACTTCACCATTTTATTCTACTTCTATTATGGAAACAGAAGAGTGAGCTGATCAATGTGTATGTGAAAGTAAGTTAAAATACTCACTCAATAAATATAAAAATACTAGGTGTTAACAAAATAATAATACCTAATAATTGTAACTTGTATATAAATGCTTGAAAACAACCTTGAAAACATTCTTCAGTACCTCTGCCAAATTTGCTGTCAATTTTATTGTCAAAAAATAACAGAAGTCAGCACTGAGAATTCACTTGTTTTAAGCATAAGAAAATAATAGAGGGACCCTTAACTGTGAATTTCTTATGATGGGAAATTCCACAACATGATGGCAAATCCCTGTTCTGACAGCAGAAAGGAAGAATGGATGGCAGTGTATACAGTTGTAGAGAAGAGTGGCTTCTTTTCTTTTTCTGCATGTCTACTTAGTGCACAATGTGTGTGCAAGGCCACCATAAAGATGCTTCTATTTCGCATGAATTATGCAAATGTGAAAATGATTAAGAATAGTGGGAAAAAAAGAAAGGTAATGGAGCCACCAAAACTCAGACAGCATAGTGTATGACTGCATCTCTGTTATTTCCTCTAGTCCAGCTTTTACTTCTATGTCTATTGTTTGGGCAGGGGCTCCCTAATTTGAGCTTGTAAACTTAAACCCTAAAAAAATCAGAGACTGATTAGTAAGAGGGAAGGCAAAGAGTTCAGTATGGTCACTGAAGACTGAGCGGGAAGGAGGCCACCTTTGTGTACAAGCCAGACACTTGGAACCTCATGGCACAGACCAAATGGTTCTGCCCTGGGTCTGATCAGGGGACAATAAAGAAACAGCTCATGTTTGGGGGACAAAAACGACATGAGTAGCTATGTGCCAAAGGGTCAGTTGGCACAGGTATCCAATACCAAGCCAGGTATCTAAGTACTGAAAACTTCCATTGCATTCCAGTTTTAACATTTTATCTGAGCCATGATGAATAGATCTGTGCCCAGATCTCGGACTTGCTGTTGCATTACTGCTGATTCTACAACTCAAGTTGTGGAAAATAAACAAAATATTTCACAGCAAGCATGCAATTAGTGTTCATTTTAATAATACCTGTCACGATTAAACAAAAAATTCACATTTCAGGATGCTGCAAGCATTGGCTTTGCGAGATTAAATCAGAGCTCGGGCAGACCGGGCAAAGTACAGGCGCTCTGTTTAGTGGCTGACACTGATTAGAATGCCACACACAGCTGAGTGAAAAGGCAGGCGGTGAGGTGCAACCCAATGCAGAAAAAAGAAAAAGGTAGAGTACTAACTGGCTGAGATGATTCAATTTTCATCAAGTACCTTTGAATGTCAAGTTCTGCCTGTAGAGAGATCAGCATGCACTGCAAAGCCTGTGTATCAGGAGAAAGAGGGAAAAAAGAGAGAGAGAGAGAGAGAGAGAGAGAGAGGGTGAAAACATGAAGAGAAAAAGAACAGGTTGACCAAATGAACCATCTATTTGTTCCTGATAAAAATGTAGCACAGCTGATTCTTCTCCTCTTCCCCAAAAAGAAAAAATGGTGACGGTTCCATCTCTATGTTTCAGAAATGCTAAATCCCTGACTGGCAATGAGTTTCCCTAACATATCCTGCCACAAACCCATCTAAATTCACCTTGTCATTTGAGAACTTGTCACAAGATTGACCTGTTGTCCTGAGGTTGTCCCAAGACTGCAGGGGAATTACCAAAGCCAGAATGAAATACCAGGCCTAATGCCATCTGGTGGTGGGCCCCACCTGCCAGCTTGATTGGCACTGGCCACTGGTACAATGGCCACTGGGCTGTTCTACAAACACGGGCCCGCGAATACAGTGGTCTGTGTCTGTGCTTTGCCACGCAGGATGACAAGACTTGATTTCATGATAAGACCCTATGAATATTTATAGGAACAGAGATCAGAATTAGAATTCAGGGAACATATTTTGACATCTGAACCTTTGGGTTCATTCTGGAGTGTGTTGTCAATTTACCATGTTTTCTGTGCCAGTATTTAAATACTTCAATTTTCATTGATCCACACAATAATTTTTGGCAACTTAACTTTTTTTTAAACCATGGATGAAAAATATTTCCATTTTTAAAAAATGAATATTTCTATAATCCTCATGCAAGAAAAATGACTTACTTTTGTATCCAAAATCAGTCAATGAAAATTAAAACCAGGGTCTCAAAGAGATATTTGTGCATCAATGTTCACAGCAACATTTCTCACAATAGCCAAAAGGTGGAAGCAACTCAACAGATGAGAAGATAAACAAATGTGGTATACTCATATTATGGAGTGAAATAAGTAGTCAAAAGAAAAGACAAATACTGTATGAGCCCACTTATGTGAGTTACCTAGGGTAGTCAGTTCACAGGGATAGAAATCAGCATGATGGTTGCTAGGAGCTAAGAGGAGAGGAGAAGGGGGAGTCATTGTTTAATGTGTACAGAGTTTCAATTTAGTGACAGGAAAAGAGTTCTAGAGCTTGGCTGCACAACAATGTAAAAATACTTAACATTAATGAATCGTGTACACTTAAAAACTGTTAAAATGGTAAATTTATGTCACATATATGTTCCCACAATTAAAAAGAAAGAGAGAAAAAAATATCAGCCAATGAAGTGTCATGGCTGGACAGCTCACTTTGTATATTACGGTACATGCATATAAACAGTCAGACCTGAGATATTGCAGGTTTGGTTCCAGACCACCACGATAATACAAATATTGCAATAAAGTAAGTCACACAAATTTTTTTGGTTTCTCAGTGCATATAAAAGTTACGTTTATACAATATTGTGTATAATAACATGATGTCTAAAAAATGTAATACAGTATTCCCTCACTTATCGCAGGTATTACGTTCTAGCCCCCCGGCCCCCGTGATAGGTGAAAAACCATGAAGCAGGAACCTTACATTTATTTTAGTATTTATATATATTTTTAGGCTTTATAAACCCTTCCCACACACTTATAAACCGTTCCCAGTCCTTTATTAACCTTTCCCACTTCCTTATTAACCTTTTCCACACTTTTATAAACCTACTTATGTTCTTAAAACATATTCTACACTCTTAAACCTACGCAACTTTAACAACACATGTATACAGTACCACAAAATCCTGCAATATAGCGAAAAATCCGCGATAAATAATTAAATATAATATTTTTAAAAATCCTGTGATACAGTGAGGCCATGATAAGTGAACCGCAATATAGAGAAGGACTACTGTACCTTAATTAGAAAGCACTTTATTGGTAAAAATGCTAATACTAAAATGTAAATGCTCAAAAACACAGGGTTGTCACACACCTTCAATTTGCATAAAACACAATAAAGCAAAATACAATAAAATGAGCTGTGCCTGTATCCGTGTGGATAACCAACACATACAGAGCCTTTAAATACTATCTGAATAGAATTATATAATATCCATGATCCTTACCACTAATACAATACATGTACATATGTAATGCGTATATATTTGAATAATTTTATATTATTTAGGACCTACTTTCACACATATTAGGCACAAATATACATGAGAAAAAGAACATCTGAACAAAAATGGCTATATCCAAAAGTCAAAAAGCCCAAAGATAGGTCTCCAGACAAGGACTATTCTAAAATATTCTACCCAGAATTCACTTAAGAGGTTAAAAAGAAAAGAACTCAAAGGGACTTTTAAGGGAAAAGGGAAGTCACACCATTAGAAGAACTATCAGCTGGACTGAGAAAAGCTCTTTTCTCCCTGGCTGGTGTGGCTCAGGTGGTTGGAGCATCATTCCATACACTGAAAGGTCATGGGTTCAGTTCTAGGTCAGGGCATATACCTAGGTTGATGGTCTGATTCCTGGTCTATGTGCATGTGAGAGGCAATCTATCAGTGCTTTTCTGTCACACTCTGTGATATTGATATTCCTCTCTGTCTTTCTCCTCTTTCCTTTCCTTCCCCACTCTCTAAAATCAATGAGAATGCCTCGGATGAGGATAAATAAAACCAAAGCTCTTTTCAAGGTGAGTATATTCTTGCTAAAAAGGTGATAGTTGCTGTAGACCCCTCTGGTTCTCCTGCCCCAAAGTTTATAGGCTGCATCGACTATAAAAGAAATATTCCAAAGTACAGTACAAATAATAAAAGCTCCATACAAGTACATACATGATAAATAAAATTGCAAGATAAAAACAGGATGATAGATTTGAAGAGCTGCTATGGACAGAAAATGGGAAAAATGGGTACAGAAATATCACAGGGCTTCCATCACAAGGAGATGGGGAATAAAATGGTGGAGGGCAGAGAACCCAGCAGAGCCACAGCCCAGCACAGAGATGCGGAGGAGTGGGTGGAGGGGACCAGCCCTGCTGACAACAAGACCCCAGCCTCTCTCTGCAGGCAACGTGCAACACAGAAAACTGCGAGAACAGAAAACCTGGACTAGGGGACAAGGAAAGTCACTTAAAGCAGCTTAAGCCAGAATCATCTGAGATTCAAGAAAGTAGGGGCAACAGAAATGCACAAGTGGTGGAAGGTGTCAAACTCTGGAGCAAATCCCAACTCTACTGGTTGTGTCTTTTCTTGTCTTCACTGACTGAGGTCAAAGCAACAGAAGCAGAAACAGTTTCACAGATGTAGAGCAGAAAGGACCCAGGGGTGCTGGAGAGAGGCGGGAGGTCTTTCTCAGAAGATGCAATGGAGAGAAAGCTCCAGAACTTGAGGCCACTGGAGCGTGAACCTCCATAATGACAGATAAATCCTCTCAGGATTACAAAATTAAACTCCCAGAAAACCTTTCCACTTCTTCGGCAGGCTTCATTTGCATGGAAAATGTTTTGAGCCCTATAGGCTTTGAGCTCTAGAGTGAGATAGCAGAGAAAAGAAAACTAGATTTTCTTAGGCCACTCATATACTCTTGTTAAGTCAAGTGTGTAGAACTTAGAAGCCTGATTTATGAATTTGACTATAAAATAGAAAATTGTTCCTAAAAAAGATAAGAGTGGGTAGGAGAGGAGCTGAGCATCTTTGAGCCACTTCAGAGAATTATAATGACAAGCAAATACTTTATCAATATAACAAGGTTACATCAAGATTAAGAAAAAATGCAAGACTCACCACCTCAAGGAAACAGCTGGAGCATCAAAAGTAATAATGATGTAAAAATTAAACAGAAGGACACTGTAATTATTTCAAAGAGTCCTAAAAAATCCAGTGAGTATCATAAGAAGAAAATGGCAGAGAAACTACAGAAGCAGTGGCTTTATTGAAGGTTACTTAAGATTTCTTTGAAAGGCTAAGTGAGGCAGGGAGAAAAAGGAGATCACAAGTTTCTTTCCTAACAATAAAGGCAATGCTGATCAGCCTGAAAAGAACTGATCAGAAATAGTAAACACGGGGCAAATGCCTAATGCACAGATGTAGCAGAGAGAAGCAAAAATGAACAAACTGTATTTATAACAGTAAATGATGAACAATATCTATTTTTTTTCTGTATCGATTTGAGTTTTGTATAATAAAGGTAATAATAATTTTTAAAAAGTATATATATGTGTAAAAAGTGAACTGTAGGTTTCCAGTAAGCAACAATGAGAGGTAAACTTTAAGGAATGCTGGGGATTGCTAAAATTTAAAAACTCACCAAAAGTTTCAGCTTTGTCCACAAATTGAAAATTTTGTGATATCATTTTACTTCTAGTCAACCTGTGACTACTTGGGAGCAATTTAACAAGGTTCAAGACTAATTGTGGCTAAAGAAAATACATTCATGAAAAAAAAAAAAAATCACAAGATCTAGTGAAATCATGTCTATATTAGGAGTCCCTTAATGTTTGTAATTACACAATGATCATTGAGTTGTTCAGCATTTCTTCTTGTGACATGAAGATCTAATTGACAGAACAGTAGCTCAGATTTTTATTCATGTTTCCAAATTTATTTCCTTTTCCTCCTCTATATTACTGTTGGGAACAACAACAAAAAAGACAGTAGAAAGGGCTCCTGGAAGCTAACTGAGCTTAAAAACAAGCAAACAAACACACACACAAACAGAAGCTTAGCAGCCATTTCTGCACAGGGGTCTCTTACACAAATTGCTCCTTACAGAGAAGCCTCTGCACTGAACTGCCTGCATGCACTGTTTCTGCCACCTGAGCCAGCCCATCCTATATGTACCCATGGGACTGAGGCTTTCCCCATCCAAGAGGAGCTGTGCAGCTCTGACCAATCAGAGCAGCTCTATTCTGACAAATCAGGGACCTGGGATGGGGACTTCTGTCTATATAAGCCAGCTCTGCTCTGGCTGGTAGCACTTTCCAGCCAAGACCAAAGACTGCGTTTCCCAGCTGAAGACCCCGCACCCCATGGGAGCATCCTCACCATCATAATTCACAGCTATGCTGTAGCACTATAGAGCTGTTCCACAGCAATGCTGTTTTCAGAGCCATGCTATATTACCGTTGAGCTGTTTGCACTAAATAATGTTTCCTTCTTCATTGTACCCAAAATTGGGGCTTCCTGTTGGTGTTTGAATTATGCCGATGACCATTGGTTGACACTGTCAACTTCTTTGTTCTATATTTTACCAAAGAAGAATTGTCAGTATTAGTTTCCACTCAGTTCAAGATTCAAGGAATACAAAGTGCTATTTTTATCAAAATTTTTTGAAACCTACCATATCTCCCTGCTTTTGAAGTCACATAACAGCTATTTAATTTTTTAAGCCTGACTTTCCTTCCCTTAAAGTCGGGGCAATAATAGTATTTACTTCACGAGGTGGTTGTGAGGATTAAATGAGAGTGAGGCATGCAAAACACAAGGTACAATTCCTGGCACAGACAAGGAGTGCAAATGTTAGGAACCACAAGCTTTAAAAAAAAATTGCATTCTCAAAAAGATGCTTCATTTTAACAAATAGCCAAGCAATAAATATAAAATACCTTAAAATTCTGCATACCTTTCCATTCAGCCATTCTATTTCTAGCAATTAACTTTAAGAAAATAATCTACAATAATTCACAAGGATGTAATAATGGAACCAACCAAACTAAACAGCCACTAACAACATAGGAGCACACTCTGTAACAATGCAGAATACAATTCACACTTATAATTAAGTAGAAAAACATCATGTTACATAAAACAGCATGTGTAAGTTTTCTATCAGTGTATATGGATAGAAAAAAACAGAAAGATATACACCAAACTGTTAATCCATGCGGGTCATGAAATTATAAGTGACTCTTTTACTTTTCATATGTTCTTTTGAACATTTCTAGAATATACATATATTACTTTTGTCATAAAGAATAAGAAATCATTTTGAAAAGTCACCTGGAGTTTGGTATCAAATTATTTAAGCTTGTTTTACTTGAATATTATATAAATATCTACAGATGCATTTTAAAAAGCAGGAGAAGAAGATTTTTATCCATTTGAGAGCCTTACAAATGGGAATAAGAAAATTATATCTAGATGCAGAGCCTCTTTGTACTTGTGATTTTGCCATTTTTTTCTCACTTTGATTTTATATTAGTTCCACCACCAGGGGGCGCCTTGAATTCAGCAAGCACAACAATACAGGGTGTGGCAAAAGTAAGTTTACAGTTGTGAATACAGGAAACAGTTTATTCTTGTAATATACTTTCATTTCTAAAAGTGTTCAAAGTATTACAGATGAATAAAATTAAGTATCCTTGTGAGACTTTGTAAATAATATAATAATAATCTTAAAATATAGGACCAAGTCTGAGGGACTCTCTAGGGTAATGAACAACCAAAAGACTGCAACATCTAACAAAGAGTTCATAAGGGAACTCTGAATAAATTCTAATTTCCTAGGAATCCTGAATAATCCTATAGTGAATTCAGGATGGTGATTGGGAGGTATAACTTTTGGAAAGAGACAGAATTGGGCTTGAGACCCAATTTCAACATATTCCCTGTGAGATCTTGAGCATATTACTTTGGAAATGCTGCTTTGGTCATGTTTCACGTGCAGTTTCCTCATCAATAAGATAATAAATATAGTAATAAGGTTGTTTACATTACAATTTGTTGTATGAAATGAGATAGCTTTTGAAAAATGCTAAACCCAGTGACTAGCATGTTATAATAACACAATTTATTGCTTAATAAAAACCTAATAAGTATTAAGACTGCCACAGCTCTTGTGTCAGTATGTGGCTGAGCAAAGTGTCTGAACCCCTCTTTTCTTGTGTTCTCATGAGTCAAATGGAGGTAATGAGTCAGATTTTTCTTTTAAGTAAATACACTTCGTCTACTTATGCATACAAAAGAGTACTGGCTTTCAAAGTAATAAGGTGGTAGGGTTACACAATTATTTCTATCACTTTACCAATGTCTGCAAAAAACAGACTGCAAAGTAAGCAACTAAACCTGTCATTTGCAAGGTGGACATTCAGCCAGTTCTCCCTGGAGCCACACCACTGTTCATGACCACTGGGTCAATACAGTGGGCAGCCCTCACCAAAACAACTGTTAAATATTGTAATATTAACCCTAGTCATTTACCTTCAGTTCTATGTTTCAATATCTATGCTTCCTACCTCATGGAGTATGAGACTAAAATAATGCAACAGATCTCTGAGAAATTTGAAAATGTTAGATCCATGCAAATAAAAGGTGGTGTTAAGATAAATACACTGGCTATCTAGTTATATAAGCATTTATAAAATGTCTGATATTTCACTAAGAGACCTCAGAGTTCTTTCCTGAGCTTCCACATTCTCGCTTAACAAAGGGGAATGCGAGTGAGCTGATTTGGAAATGTTCCTGTCCAGTGTTTTATAAAACATGTAGGAAGAGTTAACCCAGGTAATCTCCACAAGGGTGACAGAAATTCTAAGAATTGCCCCAACCAGGTGCAGCCTATGGACATCAGATGACCAGTTCCTCGAGAATTCTGGTTACGTAGTCCCTCTCTATATCGCGGTTCACTTATCACGGCCTCGCTGTATCGCGGGATTTTTAAAAATATTATATTTAATTATTTATCGCAGATTTTTCGCTGTATCGCAGGATTTTGCACCACTGCATACGTATCTTGTTAAAGTTACGCAGGCTTAAGAGTGTAGAATAAATGTAAGGTTCCTACTTCGCAGGGGTCTAGAACATAATACCCGTGATAAGTGAGGGAACACTGTATTCTTGCATAGCACTCAATACCAACTGACACATTAGATATTTTGCTTACTTGTTTGTTCTTTGCCTCCCTCCAACCCCCCAATATGTAAGCACCAGGAAGGCAGGCATCTCCAGTGCTTAGACAGGAACATCTAGAATGAATGAAAGGTTGGACGGAGGCATTGGTTTGAGGGGAGCCTTGGCTTGATTTGAGGGTTTACCTCTTGACCATCTCCTACTTTGTTGGGTCTGAGGAGTTCAGACATGTGATCCAGGCAGCTGTGCCTACTCTGGGAGCCAGCCAGCAAGCTCACCACCATGCACATCAGCCTCCTCAGCCAACCTGCGGACTCCCCTCCAGCCACCACTCAGGGCTCCATGGAGAGCATTCCAACCTGTCACCCCGATTCCGCCTTGCTTTAGTGATTCTTGGCTGCTCTCAGACCTTCTTGAAAGGAGAAAAATCTCCACCTGATATGGAATTTGTTGGGTAATGTTTCTCTTCAATTCACCAAAACCCTCCTTCCCTGGAACATTAAACAAAAGTACTCAAAACCCCTCAAGAAAAAAGAGCTTCCAAAATCCAGGTTTCTATTTCCCCCTCATTATTACAAAGGCTTTGTAATATATTCCATCCTTGCTCCAGTAGCTGCCTATTGGTAATCTGCTACAAGGGAATTATGCTTCTTTGGTAGAATGACAGATGCCAGTTAACACTTGCCTAACCATGATCCAACTGGGTCTTACTTTAAGAAGCAGGCTTCTCACACTTGAGCCGTGATAAAGGTTAACAGTTTTAATAGGGAAGAGAATCAGAGCTCAAGGCCGAGCCCTGTCCTCATTTCCCAGCTTCCAGCCGATTCATCTCCAGGAATAGCCATAGTATTTGGGGGCTAAAAATTATTGTGAAGGCTGATAAGTTTTATTGGGAAAAAAGGCCTTCTTATACAAACACTACCTTTGACAATCCCATTTCACTGCTAATAGCAATCAAATAAGAGTGATGTCCTTTCTTACACTCAAAAACTGACTGATGTTATTTAAACAGACAAGGAAAACATGGGCCATCATCAACAATAACTACAACTTAACTGAGGCCCTAATTAAAAATTAGTGTTTTTAACATTGCAATTAGGGAAAATACTCTCTGAAGGTGTAAAAAGAAAAAAAAGTGATAGCTCTCTAGCATAATTTCAAAGTTACTGGAGCAGAGTTCATACTTTCTCCTAGCTGGGTGAATACTATTAGTTGCCATTTTTAATATCTAGTTTATTCTTTTGTTCATAAAATAGGTAAAGATTCCAATATTTTGGAATCAGAAGTTTGGATTCTAGTAGTTCTTGGAGAAGTCTAACATGTGTCCCTCCAAAAAATTAAAGTAGAATGCACATAACAATTCAACTCTAAACAGACTTTGCTAATTGTCTGGAAATAGCGAGAGCAAGAAGTTGAAACAAGCAGCCTTGGAGAACACAAACAGCCTCTGGCCCTACACTTAGAAGCCGAGAGAGTGAGATGGAAGAGAGAGAATAGCCCCATAGCAAAATTAGAAGCCCTGTGGCTCCTGTTTATCATCATAAATATGGAACTTTTGGAGCTGGGGGTCAACTACAGTTCACAAAAGAAAGATCATCAGGGCTTTGGGTGGTGCCAATTAAAAGGTTTTCAAAAGTACGTTTAAGAAAATTAGCAACTGCTTTTCTCAGAGAAAGACACAAAAAGTTAATTGAGAACTTCCTTGCCATGCCATCAAAACACAGAAATAAAGTGAAAATATCCAATGAACAAATCTCAAAGAAATATGCTTGAGAAAAAACAACAACAGAAATTGTTACTCGAAAACAAAATATGTTATTATTGAAAAGGTGTTCTTTATTTGGTTGGTTGGTTAGTTTTTACCAAATAGGAGTTGTAGGGACACTGTTATTTCACACGTAAACCATCTACCTGCGTTGCCTCATCTCCTGTCCTTTTTAGAACATCAGGCAGACACCATACTGAAATGTTAGCACTATGGGATAAAATGGTTTTCTTTTCCCTCCTCTAAAGGAGGTCTGGGTCAGCAACTTTCAGGTGGAGTGAGGGGTAGGAGGACCTGCAGTCAGGGAGTCGAGCGGAACCATTGAGATGGGTGCTCCTTGTTGGTCTGAACACATCCTGCATGAAAACACACCTTTCTCTCCACTTCCTCTGCCTAGAAGACACAGGAGGCTGCTGTGGATGAGAGGCTGAAGTGAAGGCATATGGGGTCCTTCTGGGGCTCTAGGAGAGATCTCAGCGCCATTCACCCCCTAGCACTCCCTCCTTAGAGAACCCACAAGAAAATAGCAAGGCTCCATCACCATCCCCCTTCCCAAATTCCCGCAAAGCCACATTCCCTCCGATTTGCACCCTGAGACATGAAGGTTAAGGACAAAGTTGAGAAGGTTACTCATAATTTTCAAAGTATGTGCTCCATCATATTTCAACTCTTAGCCAAAGAGTCTAATATGGACTCCCCCTCTTCTTGACCCCCTGGCCCCTCTCATAATTTACCACGTTTCATGATGACCTTCTACTTCCTGCATAATGCTAATAAATCTACTTGCATATCATCAACTAAAGGACAACAAAACAGAAGTTCCTTTGCCCCTGCGAACAGTAACTCACTCTTTCAAGGCCAGATTGCTAAGCAAGAATAACCTTGACTCTCCATCTACTCCTAGTTTGACACTGACCTTCTCAACATAGGGTTGACTTTGATGTGTAACTGAAGAGCTTTACAATCCAGAGAAGAGGACGCTTGAATAGAGCATTTCATTGGTTGGCATTTAAAAAAAACAATATATATTCAGTGGAATGGGTGGTGTTCTGGGCACCATAATCTACAATGGGCAGATCAGCTCCTGTTTATGAGAAGGGTAAAACTCTCGTCGTTTGTTTGTTTTTTAAGTTTACACGTAAAGTATACACACATACCTTGCAATTAATTGCATGGAAATGCACGACTGTTACATGGCCCATGATTTTCCCATGTGGAGCTCTGGGAGAAGGGAGACTTCCTATGGGCTTAATCTCTCTTTAAAAGATTATCTCAGTGAGTCCTCTCCATTCATAATGCAGTTCTTAGGTCAGCTGAGAAGACTAAAGGTGAAGGTATAACCCAATGTTTAGCTCTGTTGTGGGTTTGTCTACTGGTTTCTTTCCCACTGCAGTGGAGCAGACAGTGTAGCAGCAGGAGAAAGCAGGCTTCCATCTGACATTCAGAGTAGCCACACTGATGGCCAGCCCTTGCTAACCAAGGATGAAGAAAAGCAGCCCAGCTGAACAATGTGATCCATCCCAAGGGTGTTCATGAGGCCCATGGCTGGCCCTGTGCCGTTACACCCCCAAGCAGGAGAACACAGTCCTTCTCCATTGTGTTACCAGTTGCCAGCGTGTGTAGACTCTTGCTGTGTTGTCTGTCAACCACAAGGGCAGGATCAGACCTGTGACAGGCAGGGTTGTAGCTTGTGGATGAGTGGTTATGAGTGGAGGATGATTTCATGGAAACTAAGAAGCCACCTTTGCTCCAGGAATGCCTCACCCACCTGCCAACTGAACCCTGCAAATCCATAACTCCTTGGTGCACCAAGCAGGGTCTCTGGACATCATTATTAAAAGTGCAGATACCAATAGGAGAGACACAACAGCAGCCTTATCAGGCAGTTAGACTCAGTGTCAATAAGTTTAATAGAGTCTTTCTTGAGAGCAGTGCTTGATAAAATGTAGTAAAGGGGACCCAGAAATGAAATAACTGTCACAGACAAAGGCAACTATTCCTTACTTCATGATTTTCTTGAGTTCTGCCTAGACACGAGGGGGGGAAATGTCCTGTATTCTCACTGGCTCATCAGCTCCCTCTCTCCTACAAGATGAACCCTCCATTTTACAGTGGGCAGCAGGTTCAGACTGTAATTGAGACTTTTAGTGTCTCTCTCCTGGCAGCCACAGAGATGCGCAGCTACACCCAATCACACAGTCCGTGACCAAATGAAGACTTGAATGAAGGCTGACCTTGAATTGTGCTGTGAAGAGCATGGCCAGAGAGCTTGGCTGCAGCTCTAGAAAAGAAAAGAAGGAAGCCCAGGGCAGGGAAGAAAAGAAAAAGACTTTTAGAGGACAAGAAATGGAAGTTTCTGAATACTTAGATTCCAAAAATCTATTTAAAAGCCAGATATTCACTTTTACAAAGAGTAACATTTGAAATGCATGGCCCATGTCAGCTAGCTCCCATGAATGCAGGTGGACAGGATCTGGGCACAATCCATTTTATGAAGTTTTTATGGCTTTATTACTTGACCTCATGCTAACAGGAATAAAGCTGAGACTCACTAGCACAATACAGAGGAAATGCACATCCTTTTTCTAGGTCAACTACTAATGCGTAAGTAATGGGTAAGAAGAGCTTACTGTGTCCCTCTAGAAATGTCAAAAATTAAATAATGGAAACAGAGTTTCCTTGATTCTTCTGTGAAGGGCAATTTTTCTTAATCACTGATATGTCATGGCTTGGGGAGCTCAAACTGATCATGACAACATCTCTAAAGTATGTCAACAACATAAAGACATTTTATAAATACAAACAGATAACTTAGGTTTATCTACAATTATCTCAGAACTAAAACAATAAAAAACATCTTTACATGCAAGAGAAGTCACACTAAATAACCTTCCTTTGGTTAGTTCACACTATAAATCAGACTGCTTTCCCTCCCCCTGCTTTTGTGAAGACTACCCCATGGACTACTGGAATTACATGATATGAAAGAATATTATCCTTCAGCGTTGATGTCATCATTATTTGGGAGTCAGGTCACAGTTTTAAAACCAGGAAGCATCTGCAGCATATAAAATTACTTTCAACTTCTGAGGCTTCGGGGCCTACAGCCAAAAGGTGATGAGTTACCTCAAAAATATTTTCCTCTCTTTCTTTAAAGAAAAAATTATTTGTGGGGCTAGAGGGTGAAACAAAAGCAATTTATACCACCTTACCGAGAGTTGAAGAGTAATTCCCTATCATGCCTGTTTTTAATCTCCTCATTTTCTGTTACCTCTCTTTTCCTCCAGGACCAGAATTTTTTCATGCCCCAAATCTACCTCTTTTTAGCTCCATTACCCAAAGGCTGGCTCGTCAGCTCTGGGGCTAAAGGCATTCCAAGTACACACGCTTTTCATTATTGCTTAAATTCCTTTTCTGCTGACCATGATTGCACATCAACTTGCCAACAATCTCTACTCAGGAGAGAGCTTCAATTCTTTTTAAGAAGAAAAATCATTTAGTACTTTATTTCTCCATGCAGCTCTTATAATACAAAGAAGTTCAATACATCCAGCAGGTGACTCATTTTCCTTAATGGCTTTCAGATATTGGCACGCACATTCCAGCATTTACAATTTCACCACCCAAAGCAGAGAAGGTACGAGAGGTTTTATGTTACTCATGGTCATGTATAAGATTATTTGAAGGAGGTGCCATATAAGTGTGTCTGTAGAACAAGCTGGCCAGGATATACTGTCCTAGATACACTGTCTACCAAATTACTTAGCCTCACTGAGCCTCAGTCTTCTTGTCTGTAAGATGGGAATGCTGCCATGCAGATGATCCAGAGTTTCAGTGAGGAGCAGTGAGAGAGCATCTGTGCCTGGCACAGAGCCCATTCTCAACATTTTACTTTAGCTCATTCTCCAACCTCTCTTCAAAACTCTTGCTAGAATACACGCAGATTAGGGGATCACTAGGTGAGGGGAGGTGCTTTCTATAGTACAGCTTGGCCGGTTCTGGCAGCCATTTTTCTTTCTTTCAAATAACCAAGGTTATGTGTTCTTCATAAAATCACTAATATGCATCCACTGATAATCAAAGTAACCTCCTATAAAAATATTAGATCCCAGCTTATTTTGCATGCATAGGTCTACACTATCAGATTAGTAACTTGCTCAGAGCAACATCTTCTCTTTGCTGGGACTCCATATTTCTCCCCAAAAGTCATTGCTTTTCACTGCTCAGGGAACAGGTACGAGAATTTAACTTATTCTTGAGATCTACTCTTAACTTAAGATTTTTCTGGTTACTGTTATCTACAAGATCTTACAGGATGTACAGGAGGTGGCTTTCCTGATATGTATACAGTATTTCTTCTTTTCCCCCAAGACCTCACTAATTTCTAATTTAAAACATTAATAACTTCCCTTTAAGTAACTTTTACAAAAATATGAAATAAGTTTTTAAAGATCTCTTATACCATAAAGTAAAAAGTAAAAGAAATATCTGCTGTGAGTACATATGAAGAGCCAATAATTGTGTCCTCTGCTGCGCTATGCTAGATATGCAATTCTAAAGTCACTGTATCCACCAGCAATACAAATGGGCATGCACTTACAGATTTTTAGCCCATTGTGTACATCAGGTAAAACAGCAGGCATGTTCCAAAAAATGCATATAAGTCAAACAAACTTTAATAGAATTATATTTTTCACTTCCTAACTGGTTAAATATTAGGATTTGCCAATGCTTTTGCTTTCATTAGTAATTTATTTTCAATTAAACTTTTATCATTTCAAGTACAGCTGTAAAGTAAGTTGATTCTATTACATGAATATTGGAATGAAGTACAGTAACTTCTATTTTAGAAGTACAGTATTCCCTCACTTATCGTGGGTGTTACGTTCTAGACCCCCCCCACAATAGGTGAAAATTCGCAAAGTAGGAACCTTACATTTATTTTAGTATTGATATATATTAAGGCTTTATAAACCCTTCCCACACACTTATAAACCATTCCCAGTCCCTTATTAACCTTTCCCACTCCCTTATTAACCTTTTCCACACTATTATAAACATTACTTATGTTCTTAAAACATATTCTACACTCTTAAACCTACATAACTTTAACAACATATGCACACAGTACCGCAAAATCCTGCGATATAGCAAAAAATCCACGATAAATAATTAAATATAATATTTTTTTAAATCCTGCAATACAGTGAGGCCATGATAAGTGAACCATGATAGCGACAGGGACTACCGTAACTTTATTGACAATCCTTTCAGGATAAGAATAACCAAATCCTAAGTTCAATGGGTCAGTAATTACATCTTAGTTACAGTACAATTTTCTTAAGGCAAAAAATGATACTCAAATGGCATATGCATAGAGATACTATCTTGTTTAGTCACTTCAAAACTCAAAGCATTTCTTCACAAAACTGACATGCAATTCAGTTTTTTTTATGTCTGTGTACTTTGTATTTTTTTAAAAATCAGTACTCTTTTATCCTGCTCCATGTATTTTTTTCGTTCTCCCTCCCCTTCATGCCAACAGAGAAATCCCCAGCTATGAAAACAAAATATTTTAAACACAAAAATCGTGATATAAAGTCATACAGCCTGTGTCATAGCATCACCCCAACCATCAATCTCCCGCTCAACCAGTGCCAAATGTGGTCGGAGCCGCATGCACGGGGAAAATAAAGGCAACCAGTTTCCATTTCTTTCTTCCTCTGAGAAACGTGAGGAAAGTGTTGAGTAAGGGAGGTACTCCAGGGCAAGAGGATGTGAAATAATCTAAATGGCTCCCCCAGGTCCATTTCCCAGACCTCTGGGTGTTGATCTAGTGGAGCCTTTGAGACAGGCTGATGAGAAAGATCACCCACTATGTCTTTGAGGAAATAAAACCGCATCTCAAGCTTAGAGGTCTGAACATGTCCATGAAAAACACACCTATCTAGATGCTGGGTAGAGGGAAATCAATTCAAGAAAGCAAACATCTCTTATCAAGTGGCTGCCACCTTTTCCCTTTGGCTTCTTTCATGGATCTTGTGGCTGCCTGAACTTGAATTAGGGAAGATTTGAAGTCTCAAAACTAGTGATCAATTATTGTAATTTATTTTTAAGCAAACATTTACCACTAAAGTGTGCCTAAAACCCACAAAGATGACTCACAATGACTGACAACAGTAAAAGACAAAACAGGAAGTATCTTCAGATTCTATTTTGTTAAGACATTCACATGGATAATGGTAGCATGTGTATATTTTATTGATTAAAAGTGAAGAAAACCCAAATGTCCATTGACAGATAAATGGATGAACAAAGTGTGGTATACACATGCTACGAAATATTATTCAACCTTAAAAAGGAAATTCTGATACAAGCTGCAACCTAGAAGAACTTGAAGACATTATTCTGAGTGATATAATAAGGGAGTTACAAAAAGGTAAATATCATATGATTCCACTTATGTGAGATACTTAAGAGTAGACAATTCAAAGAGAGAGAAAATAGAATGGTGGGTGTCAGTGGCGGGGGAAGGGGAGTTGGGGAGTTGTGTTTAATGGGGAAAGAGTTTCAGTTACAAGATGAAAAAGTTCTGGAGACTAACAGTATAAATATACTTAACCCTACTGAAGTGTACACTGAAAAATAGTTAAGATGGTAAAATGTTGTGTTATGCACATTTTACCATAATTAAAAATGTTTAAAAAAAATACTGTTGAGAGTCAAAATAAATAAATACAATAAGAGAGAGAGAAACACAAAGTGAGACCAGACCAGTTGGTTGGGTGTCATCCTGTGAAGTGAAAGGTCACTGGTTCAATTCTTGGTCTGGGCATATACCTGGGTTGTAGGTTTGTTCCCTAGGTGAGATGCTTTCGAGAGGCAACTGATTGATGTTTCTCCCTCTCTCTCTCCCTCTCCCCTTCCCCCTCTCTCTAAAATGAAATTAAAAAAATTTTTTTTCTTTAAGTTAACAAGAAAGAACTTCTAGTCTGGGTTCTCTACAAAGAATCTAAATATATAAGGAGGGCTCAAATAGCAAATTATTCTTAATATATCATTTGTGATGTGGGGGCAATTTCTTGCTTGTGTATACAGTCAAAACTAAGTCTTATTTTAATGGCTCTCTCCAGAGGGGAATAGCTCTGTTCTCAATCAAGTTTGAATAAAGATTTCAGCAATATTTCATTGCACCTAATGGCCTTTTTGGTATTTTCCCAATCTTTTGATTCCTTGCAGTATTTAACCATGACTTTACCTCAAAAGCTGGACCGTATACAAACACCCTTTGGACATGCTCCCTGAGGTAGCCTGCAGTTAGTCTATGCTACCCTTCTTATCTGGGGAGAGTGCTATATGTAGGGAAATAGTGCAGTATTCATACAATATGGGCAGCTCAGAGAACTAAAACCAAATACTGGAAACTACAACTGTCCCTCAAGTGCCATGTGTTAAAGCTTTTTAACAGCCCCTTCTTCTGTATTGGAAGACACAGTTGTTCATGAAATCACTACGTTTCATGTCTCAAGTTAGTTGAACTGCGAAGGGTTTTTCCATATTTGAAGACAAGACCATCGATTATACATACACTTAGCACATATCCACGTTGCTTCTCTGATTTGGGTCTGGGACTAATGAGCATCTATGTTTTTTCAGTTGAAAAGAAACAATCAAACTGCTCATTCAGCTTAAGATGATCTACCACCTGGACAGCTGATATTCAGTTCTCTAGAATACTCTGCAGAGCTGATTCTCTTATTAACTAGCAATTCACTGAATGCACACAGTCTGCTTTAACTCAAAATATGATCCAAAACACAATCCTACCATTAAATATATGGAAGAGAGATAAGAAGAAATCTCAATTATTCTCTTTCCACATAAATAGTAAGGGCTCTCCTTTAAACTGTAACATGGACAAATAAGGAAATTTTAAAGCAGGGACTTTTCATTGACCATGTTTAAACACAGATGTGTGTAAAATTATTTCCTCTTTTAGAAAACACTCAATTAGGATGAATAAAAAAGATCCCTTACCATTCACATTATTTACTAAAGGAAGGCGTTAGGTTTTTACATTCCCTGCAGTTAAGATCAAAACTGACTCTTGGAATCTACCTCAAAACCTCAATTTCCTGCTCTGGAAGAAGATTTACCTTGGAAAGTGAATAGGTCTCAACTGCTGCCAAAGCAAAGGTCTTTATATGAAATCAATCAGATCAGGGCAACCCATAACTCTATTTGATGTGCCACATAGTAAAAGATGCAACTCAAGAAATATTAATACTTTCCTGGCTGATCTCCTACAACTGCATGTGTGTACACACACAGAAAAAGCATATTTCGTTTTATTGTATTTTGCAGATACTGCGTTTTTGACAAATGTAAGGTTTGTGTCAACCCTGTGTCAAGCAAGTCTATTGGTGCCATTTTTCCAACTGCATTTTCTAACTTTATGACCCTGTATCACATTTTGATAATTCTCACAATACTTCAAACTTTTTTATTTTTATTATATTTGTTATGGTGATCTGTGATTAATGATCCTTGATGTTACTATTGTCATTGTTTTGGGGTGCCATGAACCGCACCCATAAAAGACAACAACACTTACTTGATAAATGTGTGTGTTCAAACTGCTCCATCAACTGGCTGTTCCCATCTCCTTCCCTCCCCTAAGGCCTCCATATTCCCTGAGGTACAATGATATTAAAATTAGGTCAATTTATAACTCTACATTGTCCTCTAAGTATTCAAATGAAAGGAAGAGTTGCATGCCTCTCACTTTAAATCAAACGCTAGAAATGATTAAGCTTAGTGAAGAGGGAATGTTGAAAGCTGAGATAGCCCCAAAGCTAGGCCTCTTGTGCCAAACAGCCAAGTTGCGAATGCAAATGAAAAGTTTTTTAATGAAATTAAAAGTGCTACTCCAGTGAACACATAAATGATATGAAAGTGAAATAGCTTTATTGTCGATATGGAAAAGTTTTAGTGGTCTGGATAGAAGATCAAACCAACTATAACATTCATCTAAGCCAAAGTTGAATCCAGAGCAAGGCCCCAACTATCTTCAATTCTATAAAGGTCAACAGAGATAAGGAAGTTGAAGAAGATAATTTTAACTAGCAGAGGTTGTTGGTTCCTGAGGTTTAGGGAAAGAAGCCATCTCAATAGCATAGAAGAGCAAGGTGAAGCAGCAGGTGCTAGTGTAGAAGCTGCAGCACTTTATCCAGAAGATCTAGCTAAGATAATTAATGAAGGTGACTACATTAAACAGATTTTTCAATGTAAATGAAACAACTTTACAATGGAACAAGATGGCATCTAGGAATTTCACAGCTAAAGAGGAGAAGTCAATGTCTGGCTCCCAAGCTTCAAAAAACAGGCTGACTCTCTTGTTAGGCGCTAATGCATCTAGTGACTTTTAAGTTAAAGCCACACCCAAATCCTAGGGCCTTTAAGAAGTATGCTAAATCTATTCTGCCTGTGTTCAGTAAATGAAACAACGAAGCATGGATGAGAGAACATATGATTACCACATGGTTTATTGAATATATTAAGCCCACTGTTGAGACCTACTGCTCAGAAAACGATTCCTTTCAAAAGATTACTATTCATTGACAATGTGCCTGGTCACTCAAGAACTCTGATAGAGACGTACAATGGGATTAATGTTGTTTTCGTGCTTGCTAACACAACATCCATTCTATAGCCATGGATTGATGAGTCATTTTGACTTTTAAGTTTTATTATTTAAGAAATATATTTTGTAAGGCTATAGCTGCCAAAGACAACGATTTCTTTGATAGATCTGGGCAAAGCAAATTGAAAACCTTTTAGAAAGGAGTCAACATTTAAGATGCCATGAAGAATACTTGAGATTCATGGAAAGAGGCCAAAATATCAACATTAACAAGAGTTTAGCAGAAGTTGATTCCAACCGTCCTGAATAACTTTGAGGAGTTTAAGACTTCAGAAGAGGAAGTAACTCCAGATGTGGCAGAAATATCAAGAGATCTAGAATTACAAGTGGAGCCTGAAGATGTGACTAAATTGCTGTAATTTCATAATAAAACTTAAATGGATGAGAAGTTGCTTTTTATGAATAAGCAAAAAGGGTGATTTTTTTTTTAAAGATGGAATTTATTCCTGTTGAAGATGCTGTGAAGATTGTTGAAATAACAACAAAGGATTTAGAATATTACATAAACTTAGCTGATAAAGTAGATGCAAGTTTTGAGAAGATTGATTCCAATTTTGAAAGATGTTCTGTGGGTAAAGTGCTATCAAACTGTATCATCTGAGGAATTACTCCTGAAAGGAAGAGTCATTTGATGCAGCAAACTTGAATGTTATCTTATTTTAAGAAATTGCCACCCCAACCTTCAACAACCACCACATTGATCAGTTAGCAGTCATCAACAGTGTAGCAAAATTCTTCACCAGCAAAAGGATTACAACTTACTGAAGGCTCAGGTGAGGGTTAACAATTTTAGCAATAAAGTACTTTTAAATTAAGGTATACATGTTTTTTTAGACAAAATGCCATTGCACACTTAATACAGTCTAGTATAAACATTACTTTTTTATACACTGAAAACAAAAAGTTCACATGACTTGCCTATTTGTGATATTTGCTGTACTGTGGTACACTGGAACCAAACTTGTTATATCTTCAAGGTATGCTTGTCATGTCTTAGTTATGGAACATTGTCACAGAAGTGAGATTTCCAGAGAAATTTTTAAAAATATATTTTAGATGTTACTTAAAAAACATCTTACTTAATTTTAATCTGGCATGTATTAAACATTTAAAGCTTAGTATAATGGCAAAAGTTCATTGTTTTTATTTCTTTTAAGTTTTTCTGTCCTCACCTGAGGAGATTTTTTTCATTGTTTTTAGAGAGAGAGGAAGAAAGGGAGGGAGGGGAAGGAAGAAGAGACAGAGAAAGAGAGAAACAATGATATGAGAGAGAAACATTGATTGGCTATCTTTTCGTACATGCCCTGATTGGGGATCAAACCTAAAACCTGGGTATGTGCCCTGACCGGGAATCAAACCCACGACCTTTCAATCTATGGGATGACATTCCAACAAACAGCGACACACCAGCTACGGTAAAAGTTAATTCTTTTCAGATGATACAACGTCATCATTAACATTAGTTCTGAGAGTAAGAGAAAAGAATTGAACACAGAGGTCCTTTCATTAAGTAGCCTCAAAATAGTGTGCCTATGAACTGAGTAGAACAATGGCTAATGTTCCCTTTGCTTGACTCATATCTAAAAATATAGTAACAAAAACATATTGGACTCAGAGAGAGAAAAAAAGAAAGCTCAATGGAACCAAACATAGAGTTCAGAAACAAACTCAAACAAGCAGAAATTTGGATCTCACAGTCAGTGGGGGTAAGATTAATTATTCATTCAGTGGTACTAGCACCACTGACTAGCCACTTGGAAGAAGAAATAAGCTGGATTCCAATTAAACTAAATTCTAATAAACTTCAGATAAATCAAATTACAACTAGAATAAAACACAAACAACTTTTTAATATGTAATATTCGAATGGGGATGACTTTCCTAAAAACACTACTCTAAAGGCAGAACTATGAAAGGAAAGATTTTAAATTTGATTACATGAAAAATGTAAATTTCTAGTGAAAAAATTACAACATACTGGAAAATATTTGTTATAACTATAAGAAAAAGTTAATTCCTTAATTTATGACAAAATTTTGCAAATCAATATAAAAAAGAGTAATCATCTAATTAAAAATGAGCGAGAACTTCCCATCAAGATGGCAGCAGGACAGACATGGCTCGCCTCTTTGCACAACTGCATCAAAATTACAAAATAAATACACAACAACCATCACTCAGAACCATTAGACATCGGGTTGAATGGAAGTCTGACAACTATGGAATTAAAGAAAACACATCCATCTGCACTGGAAGGAGGGGCGCAGATGCGGAATGTGCTGGTCCCTCGCCTATGTGTGGTGGATAAAAATTCAGGAGGGATCTCTTGGGAGAGGGAGTCCCAGCCCCATACCAGGCCCTAAGGCCCAAGGTTCCCGTGCCAGGAAGATAAGTCCCCATAACTTCTAGCTGCAAAAACCAGTGAGGGTTGAGTCAGTGGAAGAAACTACAGGAGTCTTAAGCAGTTCCTCTTAAAGAACCCACACACGAACTTACTCAGATTCAATCCCTCTGAGCTCTAGTACCACGGTAACAGCTTGAAAGTCACCAGTGGCATACAGGGAGAAACTGAAGTGCCTGGTATCAAGGCAAGCAGAGGCCACTTTCTCTTTTCTAGACCCTCCCCAGAACTGACAAGCTGGTGCCATATCTGAGACTCCATCAACCTGGCTAACACTGTTTGACCCACCTTGGAGATTCCCACCCAAATTACGGACTCACCCAGCTGCTTTTCCATATGAATAGGTGATCTTGGCTCGTGCAGTACAACTTTCTAAATCCTATCAAACAAGCAACACCTGGCCTCAGTGAGGCCCAGGCTTGCACTGAAGCAACCAGCCTAGATTCACAGCTTGGCTTTGCCTGAGAATCTCCAAGCCCAGCACAAGCAGCAGCCATCTGCAGATTGCTTTACAGCTCATGCATGGTGGCCCTGGGAAGAACACAGGTAGTGGCTGATCTTGGCCTGCACCATCCAGGAAACTCCAGAGCCTGCACAAGCAGTGGACAGCTACACACCACACTAAAGAACCTCCACCCTGACCATGCACAGATGATCCTTCACGGAGAGTGGAGGTTGGCTGTCAGCGGTCACAGCCAATCTTTGCAGCTGACTGACCTGAGTAATCCCTCCCATTGACCTGCCAACAGCAACCAAGGCTCAACTACAAGAGATGGGTATACTCAGCCACCACAAAGGGCACCCCTTAAGTACCCTGCTTGGGTGATAGGGGAGGTTGTACCACTGGACCCTAGAAGACACCTATTACATTAGGCTACACTATCAACACACGAAGTCAAAGCAGTGCTACTTATAAACAGAAACAAACACAGGGAGACTGCCAAAATAAGGGGACAAAGAAATATGGCCCAAATCAAAGAATAGATCAAAACTCCAGAAAAAGAACTAAACAAAATGGAGATAAGCAATCTATCAGATGCAGAGTTCAAAACACTGGATATAAGGATATTCAATGAACTTAGTGAGGACCTCAAGAGCATAAAAAATTCACTCAGAAACAAAGGATGGATGAGAAGTTGCTTTTTATTTCACTACTTGAAATAAAGAGCAATTTACAGGATAACAACAGTATAGTGGATGAAGATGAGAATCAAATCAATGATTTGGAACATAAGGAAGCAAAAACAAGCAATCACAACAACTGGGGAACAAAAGAAATCCAAAAAAATATGAGGATAGCATAAGCAGCCTCTGGAACAACTTCAGGAGGTCCAACATTTGCATCATAGGGATGGCCAGAAGAAAAAGAGAAAGGGCAAGATATTAGAAATCTATTTGAAAGAATAGTGAAAGGAAACTTCCCTAATTTGGTGAAGGAAAGTCCAGGAAGCACAGAGAGTCCCAAATAAGATGGATACAAAGAGGCCCACTCCAAGACACATAATACTTAAAATGCCAAAAGTTAAAGATGAAGAATGAAAAAAAAGCAGCAAGATAAAAGCAGTCAGTTACCTACAGGGTAGTTTTCATAAGACTGTCAGCTCATTTCTCAAAAAGAAACTTTGCAGGAAAGAAGGGATTGGCAAGAAATATTCAAAGTCATGAAAAGCAGGAACCTACAGCCAAGATTGCTCTACCCGGGAAAGCAATCATTTAGAATTTAAGGGCAGATAAAGAGCTTCTCAGACAAGTACAAACTAAAAGAGTTCATCCTCACCAAAACATTATTGTATGAAATGTTAAAGGGACTTATTTAAGAAAAAGAAGATCAAAACTATGAACAATAAAATGGCAAAAATACAAATCTATCAACAATTGAATCTAAAAACAAACTATGCAAAGAAGAACAGAAACAGAATAATGGATACAGAAAGTGTACTGATGGTTGCCAGATGGGAGGGGGCTCTGGGGGAATGGGTGAAGAGATGACAGAATGAAGTACAGATAGGCAGTTACAGCATAGCCATGGGGATGGAAAGTATAGTACAGGAAATGGAGGAGCCAAAGAACTTATATGCATGACCTGTGGACATGAACAATGGTGGGGTTATTGCTTGAGGGCACGGGGGTGCTGGGTGGAGGGAGGCAAATGGGGGAAAAATCAGGACAACTGTAATAGCATAACCGATAAAGTATAATTTTAAAAATCGGGAAAAAAACAAACTGGAACCTTATACAGGCAAAAAAAAATCAACTAATTAAAGGAAAAATGTATAATAATAATATTTATTTAAAAATAAATAAAAATAAATGTCCTTTTTCATTTCTTAGATTTGCAAATTGAAACATATATTTTACTCCTCACTGAGGATATTTTTTATTATTGATTTTAGAGAGGGAGGGAGGGAGAGAGAGAGAGAAAGAAAGAGAGAGAGAGAGAGAGAGACATCGATTGGCTGCCTCCTGTACATGCCTATACATGCCTAATTGGAAATTGAACCCATAACCTAGGTATGTGCCCTGACTGGGGATTGAACCCACAACCTTTTGATGTACAGGACGATGCTCCAACCAACTGAGACACACTGGCCTGGGCTGTTGAGGTATATCTTATTTGAAAATAATTTGCAAGTGATTTCTAATATTCCTTGCGAGGTTGATATCTCAGAGGAAAGCAGCAGTCCACTAAATGTGAGGTAGCCAACCACAGAATGGGGCTGTCTAGTTCCCTCAGTGACAGTTTAAGGCCAAAGAATGCTCCCAGGAATAAACTTCACAATGAGCATGTCTGCTTGGGCCAGGGTGGGCTTCCAGCCCTCAGCCCTGGGATGGGCGCTACAGGCATGGGGGTAAGGACGGGGGGTGGGGGGGCGCTTGGAAAACTCTTTAGCAGTGCTGATTAGAAGAGGACAGCAAACTGTGGCCGGGTTGGATCCATGCCATGCTTCTCCAGGCCAAACCAGGCAGTCCTCCTTCCTATCCACCCTAAACAGCCTGGAGGTCAAGACCCGATGAGATTCTTCTTTCCTTCTTTGTACAACTGCTCAGTCTGCAGTAGGTTTACCATCCTCACATCATGACACTATGAGTCCTTGGAATTAGTTATATTTATTAACACTTTGTAAACAATGAATCTGTTTTTGTGGCAAGCAGGGGAGAGCGGGAGAGAAGAAGGAGTCAGAGGAAAGGTGAGACAGTCGTATGAGACAGAATTTGACAATGGCTTTGGTGAAACACTAAGGTTCCATATGTTAAAAGATGTCTCTCTATAACCATGATCCCTAGATGCAATTAAAATATGGAAAATAGTAAAAGTCACTGACAGGCCAGGGTGAAGCACTGGTCCAGATTCTTAGTGTGCCATCTGTGTGAGTTAAACCAAACCTGTGGGCCCTTATGTCCTCTCCTGTAAAATAGTGACAACAATACCTGTTGGAGAGTTGTGAAGAGTGAATGTGAAAATACATGTAAAGCACCTGCTCTAGTTCCTGGGCCATAGCAGTTATTAAACAAATAGTACCAAAATTCCTATCATCTCAACTTTGAGGTTACTAGCTTCTAAATCCAATAATTCTGTAAGTCCAAGTGAGGCTGATGCCAAGCCCCAAACATGCTACTTTGTCACTAAGAAAGCAGATCCTTTACAAGAGATGGGATGAGATCTCCCTTCATCATGAAGACTAATTTTCTTGAGATTGAAATTAGGTAATAACTAATGAATTATAAATAAGCATTTATTTGAATGACCACATTGGGTGACAATGCCCAAAAGGAGGAAAAAAAAAAATTCAATAACTGAATTGCAATGATTGTAACACAGAAATAGATTTCCTGTGCTACTAAAGAGATACATAAAAAAGAGATAATATGTAAGAAAAAGAGGTTAAGTTGAGATAGAAAAGAAGGAATGGGGGAGATGATTATTAAGAAGCTACTATGTATACCTGATACTCTTTCACATGTAGTATTTTATTCGATCCACATATTAACACTTAGAAAAACATGATATCTTCAATTTTATAGATAAGAAAACCAAGCTTCAAAAACCTGCTTAAAAATGTTGGTTCAGGCACTAAGAAAAATACGGTATCTTCATTTCATAGATAAGAAAATCAATCTTCAAAAACTGCTTGAAAAGGCTGGCTCAGGTGGTTGGGCACTGTCCTGCAAACTGAGGGTTGCCATTTTGATTCCCAGTCAAGGCACATGCGTAGGTTGCGGGTTTGGTACCTGGTCGGGGTGCACATGAAAATCAACCAATTGATGTTTCTCTCTCACATCAATTCTTTCCCACTTTTTCTCCCTCTCTCCCCCTCATTCTAAAAAAAAAATTAAAAATGAATAAAAAAGCTGCGTTAAACATAAACCTGTATCTAAATGTGAGTCACGTGGACTGAAAGTTTTCCTTCTTTATGCAAATGGAATTTATTTCAGTAACATTAGTTTATATTTTTATATATGTCCTTCTATAAAATAGTTTCAACATGGTTCTGTTAAGATGAAATTACTTTCTGAAGAGTCATCTGTATTATAAGAATCAATTCTTTCTAATTTTCGTAGCCAAAAGAAATAAACTTAAAATGCCTTAAATTGACACTGTTTTTAAAAAAACATGTATTACTTCTAGAATCAAGAGAGAACATATAAATTTATATTATGTGAAAAGAAAACTCATTTCAGACAAGTTTTAGGTTAGATAGAGAAAAAATACCTTGAGTATCAAGGGCAAAATTATAAAATATGCTCAACATCTCCAAAACTTGACAGCTGTCTCTCGTTGAAGGATTGGATTTGGCCTAGCTCAAAAGCATGAATACTTTCATGAGCATGTTCTAGCATGTCCACAATCTATAGCCCTCTGAAAGGAAGGGGCTGCTGATGTAATTTATTTCAGGGCCACACAGATGTGACCTTCCTGGACTGGGTACTTGGGCTGAGGAGGCTGCTTAAGGTCCAGATCCCCCCAAATGGGCTATTGAGTATTCTGAAACGTACAGACAAAGGCCCTGTACTTCAAAGACTAGAATAACCTGGGCAGGCACCCACAGTGGGACAGGCCACCCCTGACTTCTGGTGACAGAAGGACTCAACGGGAATTGAGTGAGGCTTGTAGGACATTGAAACTTACGCAGGACAGGGCATTTGCTGGTTGCCTTCTAGACTACAAATTAACCTAAGTTAAATTTAGAAAACATTGAGAGATTATACAATATGCCATTTATTGCTGAAACTGGCAAATGGTCTAGGAAAAAGGCAAATACAAAAACATTAAGTCTGTAGATTAACAAACTGCTTTGTGACATGCTCTCATAAAGTGAAGTATACATGGGCTGTCCAACCCAAGATGCTAAGCCATAAGTCACAAAAGAAATAATGTGTACACAAATAAATAAAATAAAATAAAATAAAAAGGAAGACATAATGTATACACAGCATCAACTTTCCAGATTTCTTTCAAGCATCATAATTGTATTCTATTGTTATTAGGAAGTCTTTGCTTTCTACTAAGAAATATCTCGAAGGTAGTAGTACCTTTCAAAAATACATTATTTGTAAATATACTTAAAATTACTAAATTTCAAACGAATTGGTATAAAAAGTTATGAGAACACCTCTCTCCTCCTTCCCTCCTTTCCTTCCAACCGCCATCCTAATGAGTGTAAAATACTATCTTATTGTGGTTTTGAATAATTTGAATATCTTAAAAAAATGCATTTTCTAAGCAAGTAACTTTGTTAAGGTCGTAGCAGAGTCTGTATCATTTCTTTAAATAAATATCCCTAGACCTTTATATTTAAATATAGATAGTGCAGCAAACATCTGTGGTAGCTTACCACAAGCCAGGTCCTGGGTAAATCATCATGGATACAGAACTATACAGGACAGGATCACAGCCCTCCTGTCTGCACTGTAAAGCGTGAAACAGACATGAAAACCCACATTTTGGATTGTTCATGCTAAGCTCAGGATTAGGAGGTCTGCACACAGTCCAGGGGAAAACAGCAACTTTCTGCAACACTGGTTTTACAGTGCCTGCAAGTAGTATAATTCTTAAACACAGTTAGCCAAAGTCAACACTAGATAGTAGACAACATTTTGAATTTTGTGCTGTCTGAACTCCACGTTATTTCTGTTCTTTTCCTTTCTGGAGGCCTCTCAACATGGATGGAGCCAAGTGCCCCCATGAAGGCACCCATTTAAGTATACAGGGTAATGATTTTTAGTATATTCACAGGGTTGCACAACTATCATGACAGTCAATTTTAGAACATTTCCTCTTCCTACAATGAAACCCTATGCCCATTAGCTGTCACTTCCCAGCCTCTCCTGACTTCCTCAGCCCTAAGCAAATAACAGTCTATTGTCTAGATCTATGGATTTACCTGTTTTGGACATTTCATATAAATGAAATCATATACTACTATGTGGTCCTCTGGAACTAGCTTTTTTAACTTAGCATAATATTTTCAAAATATTTCCACACTGTAGCATATATCAGTACCCTAGTCCTTTTTATTGATAAATATTATTACATTATATGGACATATCAATTTTGTTTATTCATTCATTAACTGATGAACATTAAAGTTATTTCCACTTTTTGGTAATTAGCAATAATGCCATAAACACTCATGCACAAGTTTTTGGGTGGGTTCAATCTGCATTTTAAGGAAAGATGATTAGCTCCAAATTCCAGACCAGACTGGAGCTCATGGTTTCAGTGCCAGGGAAAATAAAGCCTCATTGCTTCTGACTGTGCAAACCAGTGGGGTTGGGACAGAGGAAGAAACTGCCGGTCTCTCCACAGAGTCTGATTGTTTGAAGGGCCCCTATGGTCCTGGAACATCTGTGGACCCACTCACTCTGGGAACAATGGCCAGGGCAACAGCTAGAGGGATGCCAGTCCCATACAGGAAGCAGGAGAGGTGCCTGGAAATGGGCAAGTGCTGAGTAAGCAGCACTGTTCCCTCTCAGACCCCTCCCCCACATACAGCGCCACAACATGGTAAAAAGGGTCACCCTGTAGGATGAATACCTAATGCTCTGCCCCTTACGCCATAACAAGTGCGACAGCTCTACCTAGGACACAGAGGCAAACAAATACAGGAGACTGTCAAGATGAGGAGACAGAGAAGTACAACCAAAAAGAAGGAATGGATCAAGGTTCCAGTGGGAGAACTAAGCAACAAGGAGATAGCCAACCTAACGGATGTAGAGTTCAAGACACTGCGTTAAAAGATGCTCACAGACTTGACAGATATGCTTAAATACGGCAAATGCATAAAGGAAGAAGTGAAGGCTATGCTAAATGAAATGAAAGAAAATCCACACAAAATCTATGGTGAAGGGAAGAACACCAGGGTTCAAGTCAATGACTTGCAACATAGGAAGAAAAAAATAGTCAATCAGTACAGAATGAGGAAACAAGAATTGAAAAAATTGAGTAGAGGCTTAGGAACCTCTGGGACACCTTTAAATGTGCCAACATCTGAATCATAGGGGTGCCAGAAGGAGAAGACGAAGAGCAAGAAATTGAAAACATATGTGAAAAAAAAAAATAAAGAAAAACTTCCCAAATTTGGCAAAGGAAACAGACATGCCAAGTCCAGGAAG
Organism: Furipterus horrens; assembly: GCF_987537825.1. Taxonomy (NCBI): domain Eukaryota; kingdom Metazoa; phylum Chordata; class Mammalia; order Chiroptera; family Furipteridae; genus Furipterus; species Furipterus horrens. The sequence continues at coordinate 149,848,967 of NW_028327172.1, read as the reverse complement.
CACAGAGTCCCAAACATGCTAGACCCAAAGAGGACCACAGTAAGACACAATAAAAATGCCAAAGGTTCAGGATAAAGAGAGAATCTTAAAAGCAGCAAGAGAAAAGCAGAGAGTTATCTACAAAGGGGTGCCTATAAGACTATCAGCTCATTTCTCAAAAGAAACTTTGCAGGCAAGAAGTATTCAATGTGATGAAAAGCAAGGACCTATGACTTACTCTATCCAGTAAAGCTATCATTTAGACTGGAAGGCTAGTAAAGTGCTTCCCAGACAAGGTGAAGCTAAAGGAGTTCTTATTTAAGAAAAAGAAGATCAACACTACGAACATTAAAATGACAACAAACTCACAACTATCAACAACTGAATCTAAAAAATAAAAATAAAAACAAACTAAGCAAACAACCAGAATAGAAACAGAATCATAGGTGTAGGGATCATTTGGAGGGTTATCAGCTGGGAGGGAGATAGGGGAGAAATGGGAAAATGGTGCAGGGATTAAGAAGCATAATTGGTTTGTACAAAATAGACAAGGGGAAGTTAAGAACAATATAGGAAAGGGTGAAGCCAAAGAACTTATATGCACGACCCATAGACATGAACTGAAGGGGGTGGAATTCCTGGAGGGAAAGAGGGTACTGAGCAGAGGGGAACAAAGGGAAAATAAATTGGGACAAGTGTAACAGCCTAATCAATAAAATATACTTTAAAATAATAAATAAATAAATAAGCAAACAAGAAGAACAGAGACAGAATCATGGATATACAATGGAGAGCGTTTTGATGGTTGCCACAAGGGAGGGGAGTGTGGGGGAATGGGTGAAGAGGTGAGGGTATTATGATGTACAAATGGGTAGTTACAGAATAGCCATGGGGGTGTAGGGTACAGTATAGGAAATGGAGTATCTGAAGAACTTATATGCATGTCCCATGGGAGGTGCTGGGTGGTGTGGGGCAAAAGGAGAAAAATCAGAAAAGAAAAGGAAAGAAAAGATGATTAGAAAGTAAAACCTTAGATTCAAATGACACAAAATTCCAGTAGTGGGACATTGACAAAGTACCCAACATTTGGAAATACATTTCAATGATATTCCAGCCTCCAAAAAAATTGTTCTAAAAATGCCAGCCTTTTAAGCCTGCAAACTACTATGTCATAGATCTCTCAACACTAGCATTCATTCTAAAAATATTACCACTGTGTGCCAGACACTGTATTAAAACTGAAGTTGCAATAGTGAACAAGATAGACATGGTCCATTTACAGAACTGAAAGGCACCAAGGAGACTAAGCAAATATAATAAAAACTTAAAAACACTACCATAAAGGAATTACATGATAATTAGATACATACAGTTGTAATGAGAAGAGGAAAAGACCAATTAAAATTTTTTAACAAAAGACCAAGTCCTTTAAAACAAATTTTGATGTGTAGTTGAAAGAAACCAGAAGGCACTTCTCCATCATTGTCTACTTCAAGTCCAAACCCAAACATTTAAAAAATGTATGAAATGACCTCTTCCCCAAAACATACTTGCTCATAATTTTAAAGATCTCTAGGAAAGCAGTACACATCCTTCTTCAGTACCTTATCTCAGTATTTAAAAGGGTCACACTATTTTCTTTTAAATCTGTTCCAAATTCTTTATCCACATATTTGCCCTCTTAGTTTGTCATAAAAAGAAATATAGATGTGCTCTTGGGAATCATTCGGACACTTAACATTAATAATTTATCACAACATTTTTCCATACTGAATTCAACTTTTATTTTGCCTGGGAGCCTTATTTTTCCCAACCTATTAACCATCTTTATGACTCTGTTCAATGTTTCTAATCGCTCTTTTATTTGTAAAGCTAAGACTAGATCCTTGGTTACCTAAACCTAAGACCTGAACTTAATACAAGGTACATTGTTACTTGACCTTGAGGTTGTCCTATTGATTTTGAGCTTTATACCCACAAGACCTTCTCTTAAGTCTATTTAGAGGGCATTTGGTCCAGACAGGACCATTATCAAATAAACTCAAAATGTATGTCTTCTGAGTGTGAATTTAAATTGTGATCATAATCCTTACACATAAAAATGTAAGTACAAGCCCTGGCAGCAGTGGCTCAGTGGATTGAGCGTCGGCCTGCGAGCCAAGTGTCACTGGTTCGATTCCCAGTCAGGGCACATGACTAGGTTGCACATCAGGTCCCCAGTTGGGGGCGCGAGTGAGAGGCAACCGCACAGTGATGTTTCTCTCCCTCTCTTTCTCCTTCCCCCTCTCTCTAAAAATAAGTAAACAAATAAATTATTTTTAAAAAATATAAGTACAAAGCAGAGCAAAACATAGGTTTAGTTATTCATATGGAAAATAATACAATAATTAATAAATAATAATATAAGAATAAACTATGTTTTGTGCACTCACAACTAACATACTTTTGCACCACCCTATATGTGTTACTTATCTGTTACCGGTAAGCTTTCAGTCAACACTAGGCTATTAGTAGTTAAGTTTTGGGGGAGTCAAAAGTTATTTCCTGTACAGGGATTTTCGACTGTGCAAGGGTCCGCACCTCTAACACTTGCATTGATTGTTCAGGGGTCAACTGTAGTTGTTCAGAATGATGGCCTCAGAGAACACCAGTTTTTAAGAGAATGTGGAGCTAGAAACATGCCATTTCTGTGTATCATGGAGGAAGAATGACCTTGAAATGACAAATCTGAAAGTTTTTATAACCTGAAAAAAATGGTAACAGTGTGGGGGAGAAGTAGCAGATACCATCACAAAATCGACTTGCAAACAAGTTTCAGGCTCAAAGGGAACAGGTACGCCCACGCGGTTTGAAAGAGCGAGTTCTTTCAGACTAATACAGTTTCTGTGACAAAGAGCAGACCAGAGACTGAGGGAAAGTGGAAGAAGTGAGCTAGTCTGATTTCAGGAAAGCTAACAATGTTTCTTCATTGGTCACACTTACAGGACCTCCAAGAAGTAATTTGTTTTTGTTATACAATTCTTTGAGGGATTACCTGTTGAAGCACAGTGGAAATGTATTTAATTAGAAATTAACTTTTGAAGTAAAATGGGTAAAGTGGGTAAGAGTAAAAATGTTCTAAAGGGATCAGTACTAGATCCAGCACTTATTCAAAATGTCTATACAGTATTCCCTCACTTATCAAGGGTATCACGTTCTAGACGCCCCCGTGATAGGTGAAAATCCCCGAAGTAGGAACCTTACATTTATTTTAGTATTTACATATTTTTTAAGACTTTATAACCCCTTCTCACATACTTATAAACCTTTCCCAGTCCCTTATTAATTTTATAGTGAAAAATCCGCAATAAATAATTAAATATAATACTTTTAAAAATCCCACGATATAGTAAGGCCACGATAAGTGAACCGCGATATAGAGAGAGACTACTGTAACCTGTAAGATGTGCAGGAAACACGGGACGCGGTGGGGATGAAGAGGGAGGGAGGGACTTAAGTCAGGATAACAGTGGCCATTTGGAGAGGCATGGTTGAAAACAAGGTAGGAGGTAATGTGAAGGCAGAAAGGTAGAGGATAAAAGAACTCAGGGGTGGGCAAAAGTAAGTTGACAGTTGTGAATACATGAAACAGTTTATTCTTGTATTATTCTTTATTAATTATTATATTCGGTATTTGCATTGAACTGTAAACCTACTTTTGCCTACTCTGTATACACACACGTGCTATTTTAGTAAAACTGGTAACAAGAGTTTCCACTTCCGTTTCTGTCTTAATTTGTAAATTTACATTGCAACTAAAACAAATTACCAAATTATTCAAAATTGTATTTTGGTATTTTTGTGGCTAACCTTATAACTACAGCATACCTGATTTGAATGGAGACCAAACAGGAAAAGGATACAAATGCATATTATTCATATACATTATGCACTATATCCCCCCAAAAAACCCAAACATTTCTATACAAATTTTTTCCTGCCCTAACAAAATAAAGATAAAGGTGTATTTAATCATTCATCTAAGTTTTTTCAAGTGTTTTGAGCAGGTACACAATTGCATTCAATGAACCTACATTCAACAAGAAATAATATCTAATACGTATACTCATATGAAACTAATTTTTTTCCTTTTGTTTTTGTTTTGCTGGAATTTGGGTGAATAAAATAATATAAGCAGACTATAGGGGGGAAATACCTACATCAAATTAGACTGAGGGCTCTTCTTTTAATATACTTTACCTATATTGTATTTTGTATGTTATATGTATTATGTACTATATTTTATAATAAAGCAAACTAGATAAAAGAAAATGTTATTAAGAAAATCAGGACTTCCGGCCAAGATGGAGGCTTAGACGGACACGCTAGGTCTCCCTCTACAACTAGAGAGGAATACAACTACTTCAAAACAAAGGATAACTAGAAATTCCAGAAAATAAAACTACACGGAAGCCCAACATATGAAGTTATAAACCAGCGGTGCCATTTGGGCAGGTAAGAGTTAAAGAGGGCAGTGCTGTTTTCGGTCGCAGCGGCGGGGCGGCGAAAAATCCCTGCAGCAGTCAAGCCCCTGGCAGTGCGCGACCCCAGCGCTGGGGAAAGCAGCCACCACATCGCCTTGAACAGTGAGGCCCAGGGGGGCGGGAGGACGGATCCCGGTCTCCTAGCTGAATAACTGTGTGAATCCATCTTGGACCCCCGCCCCCAAAGAAAGCACCACAGGGCTGTGAAATAGGTCGCGGACAAGCAGGCGCCGGTCGCTAATTTGTGACGCGTACACAGGCACTGCCCCCGACAGCCGGCCCAAGAAAACAAAACGCATCTGTCAAAATGAGGCAGACAACTATAGAAATCCCGGTGACACAACTCACCAGGCAACAGATAGAGAACCTGACAGATGAACAGATAAGAAACCTGTCAGAGGCTCAGTTCTGGGCCATTATTATCAGGTGGCTTACAGAATTCACAAAAGAGCAGGAAAAAGATAAGAAAGAAGCGAAAAACATTCATAACGAAAGGAACAAAACCACATACGAGACAGATGGTGAGGAAAAAAAATCCAGAGTTCATTTCAACAAACTGGAATATGGAGAAGGAACAAGCAGTCAACCAATGCAGCGAGAGGAAATGGGAAGCAACAATGAGAGGATCAGAAACCTCTGGGACAGCTATAAAAGGCCCAACATAAGAATCATTGGTTTGCCAGAGAGTGAGGAAGATGAACTAGAACTTGAAAAATTGAGTGAAAATATAATAAAGGAGAACTTCCCAGACTTGGGGAAGGTAATAGACTTGCAGGTCCAGGAAGCAAGGAGAGTTCCCAAGAGACTGGACCCAGGGAGAACCACTCCAAGACACATTATAATCAAAATGTCAAAAATTAAAGATAAAGAGAGAATCTTAAAAGCAGCAAGAGAGAAGAAAAGAATTATGTACAAAGGGGTCCCAATTAGACTATCAGCTGACTTCTCAAGGGAGACCCTACAAGCAAGAAGGGACTGGCAAGAAATATTCAAAGTAATGAAAATCCAAAACCTACAACCACGAATACTCTATCCAGCGAAATTGTCATTCAGAATAGAAGGACAGAGAAAGTGTTTCCAGGACAAAATAAAACTGAAAGAGTTCATTAGATCCAAACCACTGTTATATGAGATGTTAAAGGGACTGGTTTAAAAAACAGAAGCTAGGGAGATGAAACAAAGGCAAACTAAACAGGCAACAAGAGTGGAAAAGGAATTGTGGGTACGGGAAGCATATTGGGGGGAGGTCAACAGGGAGGGGGAGTGGGGAGAGGGAGGGAGATGATATAGGAATTGGGGATCATGGTAGGAGGGAATGGAATAGACGGAGAGAGGTTGGGAGGAACTGTATGCACAACTAATGGACATAATCTAAAAGGGGGGGACAACTGGAGGGAGGGGGGCCACCGGGTGGAGGGGAGCAGAGGGAAGGGAAATTGGCAGAAATGTAATATTTTAATCAATAAAACACATTAAATCTGAAAAAAAAAAAAAGAAAATCATAAGGAAAATACATTTACAGTACTGACTGAAAAACTCCACATGTAAGTGGACTCACACAATTCAAATCAGCGTTGCTCAATGGTCAACTGCATTTCAGTATCCATTGGTGCCTACAGATGTTAACATAAGCAGTCTACTAAAAGAGCCTTCTCCAGCTCTTCTAACAATGTTGCTTCCTTCCGCTACTCCGAGTCAATACTACCAGACTCTTAAAACAAGTTTTGCTTTTGGAAAAGAAAAAAAAAGTAGGCAACTTGACCTATTGCTGTCATATAAAACCAACTCCTCCACTAAACAGAGAAACATATTTGAAGAATATTTCCCTTGATGTGTTTTGAAAGTAGCTTCTCATTTCCTGCTTGAGCTTTCCCGACTGGACTCTGCTGCTCTGTCTTTGTACTCCTCCTTGGCCCTCTGCCAAACCCCACTTTGTTGCCGCGTTCTTGTTTGGGGCTCAGCTGTTTAAGCAGTACTTTGTTAATCCTGTTGGGCTTCCTCCTACCTTCCCTACCTTAGAATGGCCTCTCATTGTGTTTCCTTTAGCCGAATTTCATTAAAGCCAGAGTCAGTACCAGGGAATTCTCCTGAACCTCCCCCAATTCAATGCCTATAGTGATAGTTTTCTCTTAAATACCTGAAATTCATTTTCATAAATTCAACTTTATTAATCCTGCTGATTCTTAGTCAGTGAAGATTCTAAGAAATATCAGCATCTTTCACAGATACCGATCTAATTTCTGCATTTGGAATATTTATTTTAAAATAGGGCAGTCATCCTCAGTGATTTTTCTGCTTTCTTCTCCAAAATGACCCTGCTGCTTCTCTATAGGTTTATTTGGGCTTTAAGGCAGAAGATGACAAGGAGCTTGCTGACACCATCAAGGTCTTCGATTTGGTCAGATGCTCAGAAACCCTGTCTATGGTATCTCTTATATGAGAGGTCACTGTCAAAATTCCTTGAAAAGACTCCCTCTGCTTTTTCTAAAGTTTTACTTCTGAAATTACAAATTTTCTGCCTGATGATTTCCTTTTATGTCCTCTTAAATCACAAAAAGAATTGTGCAAATGGTAACACAGTTTTCAAGCCCCTACAGATTTTTTTTTTTTTTCATTTAAGAAAGAGGGGAAGAGAGGAGAAAGAGAGGGAAACATCGATGCGAGAGAGAAACATTGATTAGTTGCCTCTCACACGCACCCCAACTGGGAACCAAACCTGCAACCGAGGCACATGTCCTGACTGGGAATTGAACCAATGACCTTTCACTTTGTGGGACTGCACTCTACCAATTGAGCCACAAGGGTCAGGGCTCTTATTTTTTTAAATCCTCACCCAAGGATATGTTTATTGATTTGAAAAAGGAAGGAAGAGAGAAAGAAAGAGAGAGAGAGAGAGAGAGAGAGACTGATTAATAGGTTGGTTCTTGCATGTTCCCCAACTGGAGACTGAGGAGATGGAACCCACAACCTAGGTATGTGCCCTGGCTGGGAATTGAACCCAAAATGGGATGACACTCCAACCACTGTGCTACCTGGCCAGGACAAACCCTATTCTTAAACAGGCCACATTTTAAAATTCTAAAGTAAGGTATATATTAGACTAGTAGAGCAAGTTCTAAGTCAGGGAGAGAAATTTCTTTGCCTCCATTTTCCCTTAATTTTTATATTTTAGGCAAACCCATAAAACAGTATTCATTTAGTGCATTTGCAGCACAGCCTCTTGCCATTATGATTGCTTTGTGAATGGTGGACTTCCAAAACTGTTCAAGTTCCTTGTGACAATCTACTAATGATCAAAATGTAACATATTAATTAATAATTTTTTTCTTACTAAATAAAAAATAAATACATTGGCATCTCTGTTAATAGAGCTGTTTCACTGCTCACTGGCCCAGTCTAGGTCCCAATCAGGGAGTCTCAAGGTCGCAGGGAGATGACATTAGTATTTAGCTTTCAGAATAGGGTGCATCATGATAATATGCAGCAGATGAAGAACATCAGGTCCCAGAATCCAGGGACTGAAGGAGTTAGCAACATACAGATTTATTATTACATTCCCTAGAAATAGAGTGTGAATCCTGGCTCTGCCATCTGTTAGCTGTGATTCTGGGCAAGCCATATAAACCCTCTGTGACTCTTACTTCCTCATGAGTAAAATAAGAATAAAAACATTACGCATCTCAAATGGTATTTGAGAGGCATTAACATGCATAAAGCACATAGGACTCAATGAGTAATTCCTTAAATTTACACAGAAAGGGGAGTTTATATCAACTAAAAATATAGTAAAAAACACTTAAAATCACATAGGTAAGCACATTTGGGGAGAGACTGTTAAACACACCGAGATTGGTCTGGGCACCACAGGAATGCGAGCCTGCTGAACTAACACTTCTGGAACATTTGCATTTGGCATCTTGTAACGGGGTGTGGAGGGGTTCCCTGAAATATTCCCCACATTTCTCGGTTTTGGGAAAGGAGAAGTGGATGATACTGTGTTTAAAGATGCTTTGCATAACAATGGCAAGTTAATAGCTGTATCTTTCTCGAAAGGAGAGGACTGCCGCCCAGGGTAGAAGGTGTAGTGACTCTGAGAGCCTAGTAGCTCCTGACATAGCCAGGGGAGGTGGATGCCCATTCTAGATGCCTGTGCATCACAGAACTCTTGCCCTGACTAAAGATGGCTGCCAAAAGAAGGTAAAAGATACGGGGGAACTGGCAAAAGCGACACATCATAGGAGGACCAGATATCAGGTCACATAGGAAGTTCTGGGCCGAGCATTTAAAATAAGGGCAGTCTGAGAAAGAAGAGGGTAGAAGCCACGTGGGCTGAAAGAGTTTAAGAAGGAGCCATGCGGTCTGAAAGGGTGTAGATAGGAGTCAGTTACAAGGTCTGGAGTAAGAAGGAGAAGACAGTGGCAGAGCTGACGAAACTGTGTGGGGATTTGCCTAACCAAGCATGGATTCATGGCAGATGCTTGGAGCTGAACTGTGACCGGGAATGCTGAGCTTCTTTGAAAGACATACGGAGAAGCCACTCCCTTGGGACGTGTGCCACCCTGCACTCCACCATGACCCACTGTAACACAGCACATGTTTCCCTGAACTACTGCATGGAGGCTGAGATTAGCGTACCCCAAATCATGAAGGAGAGAGCTGCTATCAGAGGATGGAGATCTGTTTGCAGGACTGGTTTAAGAAGAGGTAAGGATATGGGGAACTTCTGGGCATGGTTTTTGGCTTATACCCTTTTGGGAAGCAGAAGTGCTGGGTCTCGTGGGAGAGGAGGGCTCTGAGCAGGAGTGCTGTCAGCCCCCTATGCCCCCAAGGCTGGAAGGCTGTTAATAAAAACCTGTTTACTTCAACACTAACTGCTGGGCTACGTGTCAAGGCACCACGTGGCTGAGTCCTGGTTTGCTCGGTTACATTCTCACCATGCTGGTGAAGACAGCACCCATGAAATAGTTTTCGAAAATTATGACAATTCCCAGAATAGTTCTCACCAAAAGAGAAGCAATACCAATTTGAAAGACTACAACTAACTTGCATCCATTCCAATAAAATATAATGAGCTTACCTTTTCATCTCCCCCCCAAAAAAATAATTATCGCCCCCAAACAGAAACTTTATGCTGTCTTTTAAAAATACCAAGAAGCAAGTATAATCTAATAAAAGGAAAACTAAAAGAGGTAAGCACAAAATATTTCCAATAGGGACAACAATGTAGTACCTTTCTCTGCTTAAATTATTAAACATAATTTAAAAATCATTAGATGTTTTATATCAATCTCCTTCCTAGCTACCATAAAAACATTAGTCTCCCTCATCTGTATCTTTCCTATGTATGAGTTTTGAGGGGAAATATTAATTCACATAATTATTAAAGGCTCCAAAGCAATTTAGTTTTCCATTCCTCACTGGAAAATAAGAATACTCAAACTTTTTATTGGTAGGCCTGTTGAGAAAATGCAAAAGCATAAGAGTAAGAAAAACTATTTCAGTTTGAGACAATACATGACTGACAAATCAAGAAGCATGACATTAAATAACATAGCACTGTTTACATCTATTTGTTCTTGCTAACCATGCCCTTCACACCTTTACAACTGAGAAATGCTAGAACACACTGGAAAAAATGAATTATAGCTTTTGTCCATATTTCTCATACTAGGCTACCACAGATATTTGTAGTTTGTGAGCTAGACCAAAGTACTGTCATCAAAACTTAATAATAGGGACTTTCGGCCAAGATGGAGGCTTAGACAGACATGCTCAGTCTCCCTCTACAACTAGAAAGGAATACAACTACCTCAAAACAAAAGATAACCAGAAATTTCAGAAAATAAAACTACATGGAAGCCCAACGTATGAAGTTATAAACCAGCGGTGCTCATCTGGATGGGTAGGAGGGGCAAGATTGGAATCGGGGCGGGCTGTTGGTGGTAGCAGCAAGGATAGCGGCAGGGGGAGCAAGCCCAGCTGCAGTCGAGTCCCAACAGCTCGCGACGCCAACGCTGGGAAAGGCAGCCCCCGCACTGCCTCAGACAGAGAGGCCCAGAGGGTGGGGGGACGGAGCCTGGTCTCCCAGCGGAGAATAACAGCAGGAATCCATCTCGGACCCCTGCCCCCACACAAAGCGCCACAGCGCAGAGAAAAAGGTTGCGTGCGGATCACCGCGGGTCCCGGGTAGTGACAAGTACATGGGGCTCTGCACCCTAAAGCCTGCCCAGGAAGCAAAGCAAAACACAAATCTATCAAAATGAAGCAGACAATGATTGAAATCCTGGTGACGCAGCTCACCAGGCAGCAGATGAGAAACCTGATAGATGAACAAATAGGAAACCTTTCAGAAGCTCAGTTCAGAGCTATAGTTATAAAGTGGCTTACAAAATTAACAAAAGATTTGGAACAAGACAGGGAAGGAATGAAAGCCACTCATACTGAAACGAACGAAAATACATATGAGACAAGTGGTGAGGAAATAAAATCCAGAGGTCAAACCAACAAACCGGAACATAGGGAAGGAACAAACAGTCAACCAGTGCAGAAAGAGGAAACAAAAATTAAGGAAAGTGAGGAGAGGATCAGAAACCTCTGGGACAGCTATAAGAGATCAAACATTTGGATTATAGGATTGCCAGAGGGCAAAGAAGAAGAACTAGAAATTGAAAAATTATGTGAAAAAGTAATGAAGCAGAACTTCCCTAACTTGGGGAAGGAAATGAACTTACAGGTCCAGAAAGCACAGAAAGTTCCAGAAAAACTGGACCCATGGAGAACCACGCCAAGACACATTATAATCAAATTGTCAAAAATTAAAGATAAAGAGAGAATCTTAAAAGCAGCAAGAGAGAAGAAAAGAATCATGTACAAAGGGGTCCTAATTAAACTATCAGCTGAATTCTCAAGGGAGACCCGGCAGGCAAGAAGGGACTGGCAAGAAATAGTCAAAGTAATGAAAAGCAAAAACCTATAGCCACAAATACTCTACAGAGCGAAACTGTCATTCAGAATAGAAGGGCAGAGAAAGTGTTTCCAGGACAAAATAAAACTGAAAGAGTTCATTAGATTCAAACCACTATTATATGAGATGTTAAAGGGACTTGTTTAGAAGAAGGAGGATCAAAATTATGAACATTAAAATGAAAACTGCATCACAAGAACCAACAACAGAAGCTAAGGAATCGAAACAAAGGCAAACTAAATAGGCAACGAGAGTGGAAAAAGAACTATAGGTATGGGGAACATATTGGGGGGAGGTCAGCAGGTAGGGGAAAGGGGGAGAGGGAGGGAGATGGTACAGGAATTAAGAAGCATAGTAGGAGGGAATGGAATAGACAGGAAGAGGTTGAGAAAAACTATATGCACAACCAATGGACATGGACTAAAAGAGGGGGACAACTGGAGGGAGGGGGATCACCGGGTGGAGGGGAGCAGAGGAAAGGGAAATTGGGACAATTGTAACAGCAAAGCCAATAAAAAATATTAAAAAAAAAAACTTAATAGCATTCTCTTTAATTCTTATGAGGTGAGGGGCTGAAGAAGCAAGAACACTTTTTGTGATTTAAAGTTTTCTTCTATAAGATGTTAACTTTAAGATCCTGGTGAAAAGCATGATCTTAGGAGATGTGATGAGTAAAATGAGAGCCTGTAGGAAACTTGACAACTTAGAGCATCTAACAGCATTGACGCAGGTCCTACAGTGATGAAAGAACTTGATGAAAGATAAAGAAGTAAAAACTGGATAAATAAGGTTCTTTTACCTTCCCAGACACATAAGGCCCTCACAAAGATACTTTCTCCCAGACAGCTCTGGAACTTGCTGAAATAGAAACACTGACCCCAACAAAAACTTAACATGACTGGTCATGGTCCCTTCAATTGGTATACATACCACTTAAAGCGAGCTCATGCCGGATCTCATAGCTGAGTTATTTATAAGATCATAAATATGAGGAGATTTTAATGTGTAATAGCAATAATAATTTTATATATTTAAAAAGTAACACAAATATCTTACAGTCATTAAAAAATAAAATCATAAGGCATTAAGAAATAGAAACCAGACTTCCAGCCAAGATGGAGGCCTACACAGACATGCTGCACCTCCCTCCACAACTAAGAAGGAATACAACTACCTCAAAACTAGAGACAACCAGAAGTTCCAGAAAATCGAGCTGCATGGAAGTCCAACAAACAAAGATATAAAGAAGAAATACTCATCTAGACAGGTAGGAGGGGTGGAGCCAGGGCGGAAAGGACTCAGTGTGGTGGTGGCAGCAGCAGTGGCAGTGGTAGGCCAATAGAAAGCACAGTCAAACACTTTAAAAAGTTGAGAGGGACACCTGGGGAGCACTCCCAGCACCAGACCAGACTGCAAAGCTCATGGTTCCAGCACCAGGGAAAATAAAGATTCATTGCTTCTGACTGTGCAAATCAGTGGGGCTTGGGATGGAGGAAGAAACTGTTGGTCTCTCAACAGAGTCTGCTTGTTTATTTATTTATTTATTTTTTCATTTTTTCCCCCACTAAAAACAATTTTTTTTCCATTACAGTTGTCCCACTTTTCCCCTACTCTTGCACCCTGCCTCACCTTCTCCCAGAGTATGCTTGTTTAAAGGACCCCCACAGTCCTAGAATGTCTGCAGACCCACCCACTCTTGGAAGAACGGCCAGGGCAATAGCTAGAGAGGCACCAGGCCCACACACAAATAGGAGAAGTGCCTGGAAAAGGGGTGAGTGCTGAGCAAGCGACATTTTCCTCTCTCAGAACCTGTCCCCCCACATACAGCACCACAACGTGGTAAAAAGGCTCACCCTGTACTGACAAATACTTAAGGCTCTGCCCCTTACAACATAACAGGAGCGACAGCTCTACCTAAGACACAGAGGCAAACAAACACAGGAGACTATCAAGATCAGGAGACAGAAGTATGGCCCAAAAGAGAGAACAGATAAAGGTTCCAGTGGGAGAACTAAGTGATGAGGAGATAGTCAACCTAACAAATAAGGAGATAGTCAACCTAACAGATGTAAAGTTCAAAACACTGGTGATAAAGGTGCTCACAGACTTGACAGATAATACTTAAGTATGGCAAACACATAAGGGAAGAAGTGAAGGCTATGCTAAACAAATCAAAGGAAAATCCACACAAAACCAATGGTGAAGGGAAGGAAACCGGGGTTCAGATCAATGGTTTGGAACATAAGGAAGAAAAAAACAGTCAACCAGTACTAAATGAGGAAATAAAAATTGAAAAAAAATGAGGAGAGGCTTAGGAATGTCTGGGGCAACTTTAAATGTGCCAACATCCAAATCATAGGGTTTCCAGAAGGAGAAGAAGAAGAGCAAGAAATCAAAAGCTTATGTGAAAAAATGATGAAGAAAAACTTCCAAAATTTGGCGAATAAAATAGACATGCAAGTCCAGGAAGCAAGAGAGTCCCAAAAAGCTAGACCCAAAGAGGACCACACCAAGACACATCATAAAATGCCAAAGGTTAAAGATAAAGAGGAATCTTAAAAGCTGCAAGAAAAAAGCAAAAAAAAAAAAAAAAAAAAAAAAAAGCAGAGAGTTATCTACAAAGGGGTGCCTATAAGACTATCAGCTCATTTCTCAAAAGAAATGAAACTTTGCAGGCAAGAAGGGACTGGCAAGAAATATTCAAAGTCATGAAAAGCAAGGATCTACAACCAAGATTACTCTATCCAGCAAAGCTATCATTTAGAATGGAAGGGCAGATAAAGTGCTTCCCAGACAAGGTAAAGCTAAAGGAGTTCATCATCATCAAGCCATTATTATATGAAATGTTCAAGGGACTTCTTTAAGGAAAAGAGGATCAACACTATGAACACTAAAATGACAACAAACTCACTACTATCAACAACTGAATCTAAAAAATAAAAACAAAACCAAATTAAGCAAACAACTAGAACAGGAACAGAATCATAGGTGTGGGGATCACTTGTAGGGTTATCAGCTGGGACGAAGAAGGGGGAGAAATGGGGAAATGGTGCAGGGCTTAAGAAGCATAATTGGTTGGTACAAAATAGACAGGGGGAAGTTAAGAATAATATAGGAAAGGGTGAAGCCAAAGAACTTATATGCACGACCCATGGACATGAACTAAGGGGGTTGGGATTGCTGGAGGGAAGTGGGTCCTGGAAAGAGAGGAGCTAAGGGAAAAGAAGCTGGGACTACTGTGACAACATAATCAATAAAATATACTTAAAAAAATTAGAAACTATTTTAAAATATGCCAAGGAATGGAAAGACATTTGTATCTATCTGTAGGATAAGATTTTTAAAAATGCTTTTTGAACTTTCTGAGTTTTCTTATAATGATTGTGACTTACTTTTTAAAAAAGTATTTCTGCTGGTTCGATTCCCAGTCAGGGCACATAACTAGGTTGCACGTTAGGTCCCCAGTAGGGGGTGCAGGTGAGAGGCAACCACACAGTGATGTTTCTCTCCCTCTCTTTCTCCTTTCCCCTCTCTCTAAAAATAAATAAACAAACAAACAAATGCTTTTTTTAAAAAAAGCTTAAATATTATTTCTGGAAGACTAAACATTAATCTTACCTGTGCTTGTGATTTACTTTTATTCAATAAAAAATTAAATTTTAAAAAGGGACACATTTATTTTTAAAAAATATATTAAAAAACAGATGAGCTTAAAAAAAATTATTAACCCCCAAATTTAATAAAGGTGATAAACAACAACAACAAAAATTCTTCTATAACCTTTCAATTTCTAACAGTCTATTATATAAAAACCATGCTCCCCAGTTTTTCCCTGATATCAGAGTTTGACTATTGGTTGTATAGACGTCCTTCCCTCTCCCACCCCCATGTGACCCAAGGACAGTTGGCTATATGGGGCACAGTTTAATCAATGCACAGTCACACAGTCATATGGAAGGCATAACGATTAAACCAGTCAAAAACACTTACCCAGAACCCTCTTTCCAATGACTCCTTGATCCCACACACAGATGTTATCCTTCATTCCTAATCCACCTTACACTTCACGTGCTCACTGTCCTCCACACCCAGCTTAGATTCTGTGTCCAAGTTTATGATTAATTCCTTGCAAATATTTTCAATGGCCTTGCCCTTCTCTTCTGCAATTGTACCACCTTGCAATCAATACAGGTTCAACCTAACTAACCATTTGTAATAAGCAGCTAAAATTGCTGGAAGGAAAAGAACCTACACAACTTTGCTTAATGGTCTTATACAAAAAATACCTGTTATTTACCCACTTATATTTCTAGAGTTTTCTGAAGCAATGTTTCAATGAATAATCCAAAAGAGTGTGTCAGAGAGAGGTGGGCAATCAACCTGTCGCTAAAAGTCATTACGGTAAATCAGCAATGCAACCAACCAGAGTGTGCAAGTGACTTAACCTATGCACACCTCCCTATATGTAAGCTCAAATAATTTTATGAACCCTGGATTTGCGGAACTAGAATTCCAAATTTAGTCCTATGGAATCTAATCCAAATAATATAAAGTCATGGAAGAAAATGGCACAGGGTAGAAAGACTAACAAAACATTGAAATTGAATTTAGGAGACAAACTGAAAAATTGGTGTATTTCTTTGTTTTCTTCTCTTCATCACTCTGCCAGTGTGTACATACATGGCCATGCATACCCACGTGCCAAGCAAAACTTTCACCCCATTACCTACTACTCTGTTTCCCTCACTCTGCACCAAGAGTGTAATTTTCTCTAATCTTATTGCCAGACCAAACAAATCAGTGAATTATAGGATCAACTGGCTGCTTGTAATTAGTCTTGTCTGAGAGGTTTAAGAGAATCCATCCAAACTGCGGTATAAAAGTCAGTTGATAAAGGGACTGGAGACTGAGTTGTCATTAAATATATGAAACGTTGGTTTGGAGCCCTGTGTTCTTTCCCGGGCCTGGTCTGTAGCTTGAAGGGCTGAGACCAAGATGACCTTCCTGCTCTCATTCTTAGGTGCCTACCCAGGAACCACACACACTCTGTTCTCACCCCACCTTGCTTGTACATGTTCCCCCCAATAATTCCCAATTTATCCATAATTCCGGGAACTGCAGCCAACAGAGTCAGCTGAACTGCCATAGCCTGCCTGAGCTCTTCTTGAAATCAAAGAGCTAAGCTCCATACCTGAAAGGAAAAAGAAAATCCCACATACAAAACACTGCCTTCAAAGAACTTTAAAAATCATAGCCCCACATACCTCTAATGAGAAACTGTTGAAACATAAAGACAAGTCAGAAAACTGAGCTTCAATTTAAATTTACTGCTTATTGTTAGGTGGCTTTGGCATTGCCCTTTGATAAAATGGAAATGAGAATCCTTAGCATTATTTCACACTGAGAAGGGAGCCAGAGACCAGCACCTTAATGGTCACCTGCTTATACCTTTTCCAACACAAGTTCTGCACAACCAGTATCTGAGGGGTCAAGCTCATAGTCAACACAGAAAGCAAGTTCTTTTACGCAATCGCTGAATAAAAACAAGTATAAGCGTTATTATGAACACATGAAAGTCTTTGGTACCTATCCAAGAAATGAGCACAACAGTAGTACAAGTTTGAAAGACTTGACAAACAAGTATCGACATCTCCCTTTTAAAAAGCAGGGTCTAAGACGTGGAGTAAAGATAACTGAAGAAGCATGGCTATAAAATAAACAACTAATGAGCCATGGCTTGGGAAGAAAAATCCAAGGATTTTTACGAATATTCCCACCCTGGGCTCAACCCTCTATCCACATTTTCTTTATAGTTATAGTGGCTCCTGAGCCTAAGATCTAATGCTTGACTTTGTAACATTTTATTCTTTTTAATAAAATTATTTACAACATTTTGTTATTTAAACTATTTCATTTTAAAAAATTTATATTTAGCTTTAAAAAGTCTTTTTACTTATTGATTTTTAGAGAAGGAGAGTGAGAGAGCAAGAGAGAGAGACTTGTTCTACTTGTTTATGGATTCATTGGTTAATTCCTGTATGTACCCTGACCAGGGATCAAACCTGAAAACTTGGCATATCAGGAGGACATTTTAATCAAAACTGAACTACCCAGCCAGGGAACTATTCCTTCTTCAGTTTTTACAAGTTTTTTTGTTGTTGTTCATAATTCTAACATTAACAAGAATCACACTCAGGTACTAAGGAAGAAACATGACACTTTAAGTTAGTCAAACACACACACAACCAAAGGAAGACATTGTCATTTGACAATCTTAATGCCCCACAACTTTTTTTTCCAGAGGAAAAGATTTAGTCAATCCATCCTTTTTTCCTTCCTAGCACAGCTGCTTTGCACAGTGGCATTATAAAGCAGATGGAATGCGAATAGCCAAAAGCCAGGGGGCTGATTAGATTGTTTGCAATCTGCACCTCACAAATAAAGAACTGTTACTGAAAAGTAAAGGTCACTCAAAATGAGTTGTGTTCAATAAAGAGCTTGGGGAGAGACACTGGGCTAGCTATTATTGATTCCATAGAATTCTTTGGTAAAGGAGACATGCGGCACTGTCAGGGACTTCTCGTGGCATGGAAGGATTTACTCAGTTGGGCTAGACTTGTCTGATTTGGGGAACCACTGCAGTATGCACAGAACCCTCTATACATGTGCACAGACTGAATTGATACATAGGTCATTCCATTAATCTAATGTTCAATAAGGTGCTTCTGGGCCAGGAGAAGTCCAGGCTCATGGGGAAACAAAAGGATTGAAGTCTTCCTCACAAATAAAAAACAAAAAATCTCTTGTAAACCACGTCACCAAGTTGCTTTCTTAAGCAAACACTGTTGTAGTCAGTCACAAATCACTGGTATTAAAAAGTAGTATGGTCTGTTCATCCTGAGCTTCCTTCCTACCTTCACTTCACTTTAAGCAAAAAGTAGATGTGTGTCCACTCTCTTCAAGATTCTCTTGAGCAACCTCAAGGTGGGCCCCAAGATCAATATTGTGCTTATTCTCCATTTTGTCTCCATGACAGACATCACCCCCTTTATTTGCTTAGAAAGACAGTAGCCCAGATGTGATTGAAAGGCCCTTCTGGCCCACATCCACAAATGATTTACAATGAAATTTCCCTCATTGGAACAATTCCTTGGCCAAGGCAATGGTCAGGGTCTTCTTCCCTGTTGGAGGGAGGCACCTGCCATTCTTTCTCCTTCCTGGTGCTCAGCTCACCCCTCCTGCCACTGGGCAGCATGGGCCTCCCACTGCTGGTTGCTCCACTAGGGTCCTGTCCCTCCAGAGATCAGCCCTGGTGATGAGACTAGACTAGAACTGCCGCAGCCCGGCCCCTGCTGCATACTAACTGGAACTGAATGTCTGTGGTGCAGCTCACTCCTCTGTCATTTTTGTTTTTGTTTTTATTGAAGTAAAATAAACAGTATATAAAATTACTATCATAACCATTTTGAAATGTCCAGGTTAGTGGCATTAAATACGTTCACAATGTTGTGCAACTGTCACCACTCTCCATCTCCAGAACCCTTTGCATGTTGCAAAACTGAAATTCTATACCCATTAAATAATTACTCTCCCTGTCCCCAGCCCCTGGTGGCCACCATTCTGTTTTTTATGTCCATGAATTTGACTACTCTAGGTACCTCAGATAAGTGGAATCCTGCAGTATTTGTCCTTTTGCAACTGGCTTATTACACTTTGCATAATGTACTCAAGGTTTATCCACGTTGTAGCATGTGACAGGATTTCCTTCCTTTTAAAGTTTGGATAGCATTCCATTGTATGCACATACCATCTGAGTGTATCTATTCTTCCACTGACAGACACTGGATAGCTTGTACCTCTTGGCTATCATGAATAATGCTGCCATGATCATGAGTGTAAAAATATCTGTTTGAGTCCCTGTTTTCAATTCTCATTGGTATATATTGAGAAGTGGAATAGCTGGGTCATATGATAATTTTATTTTTAATTTTTTGAACAACCATCACAGTGTTTTCTAGTAGCTATGACACTATTTCCTCCATAGTTTTTAAGACGAGCTTAGCTGACTGATGAGCATGAGAAGGTGAGTAACCAACGCTGAGCCTCTTAGAACCATCTCCACCCCATTAAGTCAATTAATGACTGCTCCAGAAAGTTGTTCTGTTCATGCACAATAAAAACAGTTGTATTTTCTCATCAGGAAGCTGTGGTTATTCTGAGAAGTGCTTTGGTGCTGTGGTGCTAGGAAAACTGCCCTGAGGCAGTACTTACAGTTTAATACAAGTCTCCTGAAGATAATACTTTAACCAAAAAGGAACAAAAAGTATAAATCAGGATTAGGAGAATTTAAAAACTAGCATTATGCTTTTGAGTCATTCTTCAAAAACAGGTCAGTCAGCCTAAGATCTACATTCTTAATTGTACATAACAGACTAAAGAGAAAGCAATCAGCATGGAGCGTGCAATTTATATCTGTGATTAGCCATTCTATGTCTGATTTATGGCTTTTGGGTAGATGGGTACCAATTTATTTTTCCTTTGCAGAGCTCTATGCATAAAGTGTAATTACAACTTTGTTTGCATTTTTCTGTGGTGCAGAATTAAAAACATAACCTTCTTGGAAACTCAGAATAGAATGCTTTCTTGTCTTTTATTTTTCCCTCAAAATAAAATAGATGCCAAATAGTGTTCCATAATCACATCATAAGGTTCCAGTCACATGGATCTCGGAATCACTGCACTCACCTGATGGAATAACCAGTTACAAGATGATAGTAATTGCAAAAAATCTGGAGTTTTATACACTTAATTACTCTACCTTTTTGTTTTGTCACCTTGCTGTATCAAAGTATTGGCTTTAGTTATCTCACAGAAACACTTTACCTGAATGCATAGTTAACAAAGGTGGATATATGAATCTTCTTACAGGCAAATTAATTTCAATAAATGCCAAGAGTCTTAAAGTGCTTTGGCAAAGACTAATGGTTTTAAAGATGGTTGGGAACACTCAGCCTCTGAATTAAACAGGGCTGCCCACTGTCAGCTGAGGCCCCCTCTGAGGACCACTGGCTGGGATCTTGTTCAAGTGCTGTGCTAAAGGTGCACTCCAGAACTTCCACAGCACTGGACGCACCTGTGCGAGTCTCAAGCCCCCCCCCATTATGGCTGCAGCCCAGATAGTATTCCCAAAACCAGACGTGCATATTCTAAATGCCTGTCAATATACATGTGCACTCCAAAGAGATTACCCAGTTACCTCATCTGCAATGTTCCAAAACTTAATTTCTTATTTCCTCCACCAAACCTATTGTCAATCTGACTTCCAGCTATGTATTTTTTAATCCTCACCACCCCTCCTCCCCATCTACCCTCTGCATGGCACGCCCTTGAAGCATAATACAATGATTTTTACCTGTCATTTTATTATAAACATAAAATCAAATTATGGGTTTATGATTTTTCAGGGGAAAATGTTTATTTTTAATATCTTTCATGTCTTCACACTTAGAAAAAGCAGTCAAGGTAGGATAGGAAAAGTACCCAGCCTGGTGATAAAGATGTTTTTATTAGAAAAATTATCCTTGATTTAGAAAAAAATATTGTATTTATTTTTAAAAATTTTTAATCCTTACCCAAGGATATATTTATTGAGAGAGAGGGAGCAGGGGAGAGAGAGAGAGAGAGAGAGAGAGAGAGAGAGAGAGAAACGGACAGACAGACAGACACTGAAGTGCAGGTGACCGGGGATTGAACCTGCACCTGGTTATGTGCCCCGACTGGGAATTGAACCAGCAACCTTTTGGTTTACAGGTTGACACTCCAACCAACTGAGCCACCTGGACAGGGTAGAAACTTTAAAATGTTACCTGTAATGGAAGATTTTGTAGGCAGAAATTTCGTTAAAATGAGTCTTGATATGGCAAGGTCATCCCATAATAATAAACTTGAGCTAGACTCTGTCCCAGTGAGTGATGAATCTAGCCTCACCCAAATAGCTGAGTCTGTGGGTGGCTTAAAAGGCAAGTGTAGCATTTGACCTTATAAAGTAAAAACTAAAGGCAGAAAATGTGAGGGAAAAAAACAAACACATTCATTTTATCTATTTTCCCCTGAGAGCATATGCTCCGTGGAGTAAAAGCCAACTACCACCGTTCAAAATAACTTTGCAAACTTTCCTTTTCACTTATTTCTCATAATTAAAGCTGAAAACCACCAGAAGTTATTTCTTGTATTCTTTCATTTTTTTGTTGGCTTTAACTGCTCTATTGAATAAAGATGTCTCACCATGCATTATTATATTTATAGAACTGCACTCCTAAGATACCAAAGCAATGTGATTTTCTTTGAAAGAATGGAGCTTGTTATTCACCGAGGGCAGTTGATTTGCCATAAAAAGAAGCAAAATGGGACTCATTCAAACGGGGCCTCAGGCTCCAGGAGGGAATGCTTCCTGCCCTCAACACACCTGAAGATGTCCATATCTATTCTACTGAAAACAAACATCAAAAGGCAAAAAATAATTGACAGCTCAAAGAAAGTCTTTAAAATATTCGGTTAATACTAACAACTAAGAAGTATTACGATAAGAATGTATTTATCTAACTGAAAAACAAGTCCAACCTATGAGATTTATAATGAAGGCAGCAAAAATGAAATAAACTCAAAATTGGGGCTTTTTGGACAAGCAAGAAATGTGATATAAAGACACATTTAATGAAAGTACAGCACAGTTAAATGTATTTATATTTCTCTGTGAAAGTGCTTTCTCAGTTTATTCTCTTCAGCCAACGTATACATTTTTGGGCAATGAACAAGTGGAAAACCTATAGGCCGACTTCTATATTGCAGTACTTTTGGTTTATATGAATTTCCCCACCCAGTCGACATTTATAATAATTTATAATTCCAGCACTTTCTAGACTACACAATTGTACGAGCCCCCCGAGACAGTCAGAATAAACATAACCTGATTTTTCCAACACTATTACTAAAAATAAAAGGACCACACAGTGAGTATCTCACACTATCACAGAAACCATTGAAGAGGCACTTTTCTTTAACTTCGTTCCATTCAAAAGCCTTAGGAAAATGAGGAATTGTTCCTAGAAGACCTATGATGCTGGAGCCAGAAGAGATATGCAGGCATCTAGTCACTGGCTTGGAAATATATTGTTTTTAAAATTTTGAGCTGTGAAGCCTTTCTCCTGGTAGATGGCAGTGGTGACACTTTGGCTGAAGGAGAGGTGGGAGGAGGCTGGGGGACACGGGAGGGTGGGGTATCTGGCGCCCAAGCTTGCTCTCTGTACCAGTCTGCAAGAAGACAGAGCCACCAAAGCCAATGAGACACCTTCTAGAGTTGTTCTGGAGTTACTTTCTAGAAGGAGATTATCAAGAGCAGATACAGAAGTTGGCTAGACATGGAAAAAGGGTATTTTGGGAACAGGTCCACTCTGCACTGTCAAGTAGGTTCAGGAACATTGAGAATATCAACCACTTAATGTTTTGAAATGTAATGCTGAAGTTTATGGTCAAATCCATTACCTCACACAGGGTGACAGCTCATTCTGGTTTGCCCAGGACTTTCCCATTTAAAAACTGGAAGTCCCACTGCTGGGAACCCCCTCTGTGCCGGCAAACCGGAACAGGACAATTAGGTGCCCTACTCTCCACATGATACATACTACAAAATAGCTGCTGCTGGAAGCTGAGCTCACTCTGATGGGACTCAAACCACAGTAACCCCACAACTGAGAAAGAGCCCAGACTGAGGAGTAACTTGGGGAGGAGCAGCACCTGAAGCAGGGGAAAGAAACAAACCTAGCATCTCCTACATCACCAGGATGTGCATTGAACTTATTAAAAGCTGAAGGTGCTCTGGACTGGGTCCCACATTTGTCCTTTGGGTAGAAAGGACTGCCTAGCCTAAAATATTTAAAGAAAGAATTTCCAGGTCAGCAGGTAACTTTATTTTTATAATCTTAATTATACCAGATCTCTTTTGATAAGCTTTTATCCTGCTACTATTAGATAATATGAAGATAAACATCCTTCCACAGTTACTGTTTAAATGATCAAAAGTTAAAATCATTTTAAATAATAAAACGTGGGAAGTATAAGCTGATACCGTTTCACTGTTCACATTTTAAAAATATTTAGCTGCCATTCTGTCAACAGACAAAAAATTGCAAACATTTCTCAGGCTCAGAGCCCAGTGGCAGATTTGGCTGATCCCCTGAGCCAATGAGGCCTCGTGGGGACAGAAGTGAGTCTGCTCCGCCTCCTTCCTTTCAAATAGTCTCCAACACTCAGAAACACTCTCACAGAGAAGCATACTATGTGTCCTGAGTTTCTATCTCCTATAACTAGGAAGGAGAAGATATGGCAAAGACAGAAAAATTCCTACTTGTCCTGATTTCCGTGAAACTCTTGGGCTAGTTTTCACCTTTGGAAAAAGATGCACTCTGGGCCTCAAATTTCATCCTCCCTTTCTTTCCAGGTAGTAGCACTGATCTTCTGCCATTATCTTAACATCAGTACCTGATGGTTCAGGTCTTCCCCACAGCCCACGTTTGGGGGGTGGGGGAAGGAGATAATTCAGCTTTTAAGGTACTTTGCATATCTACGGCCAGATTGGTAGCTGGAAAAATAGCTGTGCTACCGTCCCAGGGCAAATGGTGTAAGTGACTTTAAGGATTTTAAAAAAAGGGCTGGCAGCCTCCAAAAAAAAAGAGGAAACTGGAGAATCAAGTGAGAAGTGCCATGAAGGAGGATGTAGTAGCAGCCAAGTGGGAAGCAGCAAGCAGCTATGTAGTTTGTAGTCAGGATTCAGCCATGCAGCCTGGGCTAGTAAGAAATCAGGCATGCTGCTGCTTTGATTGTGCCTGTTCCAGCTGCCTCCCGAAGCCACCAAGAACTCTGCCTTGCAGACCCGGACTCTAGGAACTCAAGACATACAGAAGGGACACTCTTAGGACTTGTGCCTCTCCTGGACTTCACCATGATCCAGTGTAACATGGCACATGCTTTCCTGGACTATTATACGGAGGCTGATGACATCATACCCCCAGATCCTGAGGAGACAGCTGACAGATAAGGGATGGGGAATTATTGGGGCTTGGTTTTGGTTTATAGCCTTTTGGGGAGCAAGGGAAGCGCTGGGTCTCGTGGGAGAACAGCGCTCCGAGCAGGAGTGCTGTCAGCCCCCTCAAGGTTGGAATATTGTAGATAAAAACCTGTTTTTCTCAACACTAATTGTTGGGTCATACAACAATGCATCACGTGAATGATGCCTGGTTTGCTCAGCAACCATCACCTTCTCCTCCTGTTAAGTTTCCTATGTACCACTCCCTGTTCTACTGCCCACCCTCACCTCTGCTCAGCAGTCCACTGATGCCTCTGGCCACAGCTGAGTCCCATGGGAGATGAGCAGTACTAGTAGAGATCATCAAACATCACATCTGAACCTCCATCAGCAACCAAGGGACCTAACTGCAGGTGAAGGATGGTCCCTCATGCCACACAAAGGCACATAACTTGGCTGAGCCAAGGGATTATTTCTCTGCAAAATGGTCTTTAGTCACCCCTACTTGAATCTTTACTATGTTATCAAGATGCTTACATTTTAGGCAGAAATGTTACCACAGACTAACGGAACTAGTCCTCTGTAAAAGTTATACAAGTGGTTCTCTTTATTTTACAATATGCATACAGAACTATGGTAGGAATTGCATAAGGGTTGTCAAGGCAAAAAAAATTTTTTTTAATGAAAGGATGGTATAATGGGTGTCTTTGAAGCTTTCTTGAAGAGAATTCGTTTTCTTTCAGAAGTGAGTGAGGTTGGCTCCCTCGTTCCCAGGGACACACACCAAAACCATGACCAGCAGTTCTAAAAATTGACATTCAGCTCTAATGACATGATCTGTCCCCCTTTAGCCCGTCAGCAATTCCAAGCTGTGCATTGTCCCTGGATGGGAAAACACCTATGCAAAGAATCCTCTCTGACAAGGCAGTTTCACCAGCTTTCAGCAATCTCAAAACAGTCAAAACAAACATGTCTGCGGGTGGTATCCTGACGAAGCAAAACCATCATTATCTAAAACAAGCCCCCTCTGTAGGAAGTCATCTGACACGAAACAAGCAAGCGTTTCATATCCACTTCATAGGGAGAAACTCCGTTTGGCTCTAAACCTGAACAGCTTTAACAACACAACTGACTGATATTTCCAGAGCCACCCTCCCTTTCCTCTTAATTAGACTATTGATGAGCTGTCCTCCTCTTAACATAACAGGCTCCTCTGAAAACAGCCACTCTGCTCAGTTGGAAGTAAGACCGTGTAATCACCAGGCTACTCTTCTCAAGCCCCACCCATGAGAGCATTTTGTCCTGCATTTATGTCAGTGCTTGCTTGTCAATAAACAGAACTATAACTTCATTGTTAGCTCTGGCGACAATGACAACTAGGGCTCCGTCACTCCATGTTTAGAGAAACATTTATAAGGCCACCCTCCCAGGTTCCCTAAAAACAACAAAATTGCAAAATATGTCCTACTGCCCTGTTGAATTTCATCAAAAGGTTCATTGGAGGAGATCACAGGGAGAGAGCACTGGTCATGATAAATTTCCTTTCATATGTTGCTCAACCAAACTACATATCTTCCTCCAGTTTACATACCTAGTGTGGTCTTAAATACTACTTTCAGAAAATCTATGATTTAGGGTTCCACTGGAATCTTCCCACAGCAGAAAACACATTCAGCCTTCCAGGCATTTCTATTTATATCCATTTTCCCTGGAATAACTTGCAGATGGGCCCCCATTAGCAGGACTCGTCTTCTTGCCCTTGCACTGAAAGGCGCAGAGAGTGAGCATGCGTGCCGGGTGTAAGTGCTCCAGCTCCCTGCTTTGGAGGAGAAGCATTGCCTTGAGGAGGAGGCCCAGATTCCACAAATAACCTGTGGTGTTGATATCATCTGCTTCTCCTCCTGTCATCTTAATGCAGCCAGAGAATCTAACCCACTGGGCCAGGTTGGAAAATAAAATTCCACTGCAAAGAGTCCACTGTGCAGGGCAGAAAGCCTCTTAACTGGTCAGTGAGTCAAAAAATCAGCTGTGTTCCTGCCAAATTCCTCTTCTCTCCACTGCTGAACAAAGCTCAGGTGTCACCTGTCAAGTCCCTCCCTCTCTTCTCTAGCCCACCACAAGCCCCTACTCACCCCAACTGCATTTCTTTTTCACATTCTGACAGTGAAAAGGAGACTTTTTTTTTTTCTGGAAGAACTATTTTTCCCCAGATGACAATAAATAAATAAATAAAAGTCCCCAAATAATCTGTAACACCCTGAGCCGCTCTCGGTGTCCCTTAGGAGACACAAGGAATCCTAACTGGAACTTAGAGGCCATCACTGCAGGACCACGCAGGATGGGATCGCTTACAGGTAATATAGTGGAGATAGCGGCACAGCACTGAAACCGGGCACTCAGAGAAGTAACGTGCTCAGCATGTTTGTTTCACTCAGAGAGCAGCTCCCTATCGCTCTTTGGGTCTTTTCCCCGCTTCATCACTATTTCCTCCGCAAACATAAAACAGCACACAGCAGATACACAAATATCTGCTGAGTCCTTCAGCCAATATTTACCACTTGACTCCTGTGTGCAGGGTAAGGTCTGACGCTCAGAAACCAGTTCAGCTAAGACACTCCCACTGCCCTCAAGATGTTTAGACAAGAGTGGAGTAGTTGGCAAAAGAAAGTTTCCTTTCTCCTCTCTCCAAATATAAATCAGCCTCACTCACCCTCCAAGTTGTCACCGGGCACAGGCTATGACCTAATACACATGTGATCCTGGGGCTGCATTGTGCACGCACAACACAAAGCTCTCAATTTGGGGTCACCACAGATCACCCCAGAGAACCTGGGATCATTGGTTATGCCAGTATAGGGAAAACAGCAGTTTTTATTTCAAGGAGGCCCCTGCTCAAACTTTAACTATAACTAACTGCTGAAACTTGAAGTAATTGACCTTTGAGTATTCGCCAATATTCAATTACATATGTTCAATCTCATGAAAAGGCTGAGTTTTGGTGGAACTTTTGGAATGAGGTCCCTGAACTCAGTAGGACCCCACTGGATTCTGCTGCTCTTGCTTAAAACCATAGACACTAGAGAGAAAGATGTGTAATTTGTGATTAAAAACTTAGGGATATATGATGCTTAATTTTATCTGTCAATATGACTGGGCCACAAGGCACCCCGACATTTCATCAAACATTATTCTAGGTGTGATGGCAGGAGTGTTTTCTGGGTGAGATTATCATTTAAATTGGTGAACTCTTTTTTTGGAGTAAAGCAGATTGCCCTCTCTAATGTGGGTGGGCCTCATCCGATCAACTGCAGGCCTGAATAGAACAAAAAGGCTGACTCTCCCACACAGAAGTAGGAGGGAACTCCTTCTGCCAACCTGGTTGAGCTGGAGCATCAGTTGTTCTTGCTTTAGGACTTGAACTGAAACATCAGTCCTTCCTCGGTCTCAGGCCTGACAGCTTTCAAACTGGAACTTACACCACTGGTTCTTCTGAGTCTCCAGCTTGCTACCTGAAGATCTTGGGACTTCTCAGCCTCCATTATCGTGTAAGTCAATTCTCTATCATAAATTTCTTTATATATATGTAACTTTTCACCTAGACTTGGCAAGAAAACAAAAACTTCAAAGTTCTCCTATCTTCAATTCATCCTTTTATGTGCTAATCTGTACGAGCTCTTGTCACTCAGAGTTATGTCATTATTCATTAGCTGGGTGGCCTTAGGCGTATTACTCTTAAAGCTTCAGTTTCCTCATCTGCAAAGTGCAGATAACAGTGGACACTCATTGAGTTGTTGTGAGGATTAACAGAGTTATACACAAAATGAAGTTAGGGCAGTGTCTGGTACATGGTATGGTAAAAGCCAAAATAAATGCTCGTGGCTGCTTTTCTTATTATGTATAGTTTGAGACAGCCATTTACTTGGTAGGTTAATAAAAGACATTTCCAGAAAGACGTTTTCTTTTTAATATCGAATTCAGAAGAACATAAGGGAGTCAAAGGGAAAAAATAGAGAAATAATGTTGCTAGAACTTAGGAGGCAATAGTACCAACAAAACCAAAATCACTATGAGCCCTTTGCCATAGCTTTCCTTTGGGAAAGCAATTAAGAAAAAAAAAAAAAAAAGACTACAGTAACATCATGGATAGGTTCTGCGACTTCAAGGGAAATGACTATAACAAAACCATAGGCTATTTGATATAAAAAAAAGTTAAGTTCCAATGGCATCTCATCAATATTATAACACATCAACACGAATGAAAAGACATTATTGAAGGACCATCTGTAATTATTCACATTTTACGAGTGCAAATAACAATTGTCTATCACTGGCCATAGAGTTTAAAGACAATAGGCTGTATTTGTGTGTACCAGGGTAGTCCAGAGAAGTGCAGTTCATCAGTGTGGAAATAAATATCCAGGGGCGGGGGGTGGGGTGGTATCTAACCTTTGCCAGGTGCACGGAGAATGGGTTACCTTCGTTAGCTGGTTCAATTCTCATATTTTAAGAAATGGACATTATCTTCATCTTACAGAAGAGGAAACCAGAGCTTACTTAATTTGATTCAGGATTACACAGTAAGTGGTAACCCAGGATTCAAATTCAGGTCAGTAGGACTCAAATGTATGATAATTTTATAAATTTCTGCCAGTGTTGGCCAAAATGTGCTCCGTGGGTTCTGGATATACATGGATATACACCAGATTTCATGGCCAAATATGTTGAGAGAAAAGCTGAGTGAAATAAAGGTTGATCAGGTTATCTTCACTGCAAGTCTTTTCAGAAACTTCAGCATGCCAAGGTACACTGTGTAACGTTTGTCAGGTCACAGAAGAGTGTGTGTGTGTATAATCTGCCATCGTCTACTGTCCCATGGAACACAGGGTTTGGTGGCCTCACACTCATTATCATATCACTTCCCCTATGACATAGAAGGCACACTTCTTACCCTTAAAACTAGAATTTGTTGTTTTCATACTTTTCTCCACTCACTAACATTCTCCCTCTTTTTTGACACTATTGCTATTCATTCATGCATCCAACATTCATTCATTCGTTCAACAAATATGTTATGCCAGATATTATGATGGGGACAAAGGAAATGAAGGAGTCATGGACATTGACTGATATCAACCAGACACAACCAAGAACTTATATGAGGATCCTGTTTCTGAGAGAGAAGGATAAGGAAGATAAAAAGAAGTAATTGTGTGGATGGTTATGATGGATCATGCAGGTTTTTCTGGCAGGATTCGATATCTTTGTCCCTTTCAGAGCCATGTCTGGATTAAACCTACAAAAGTTGATGATTTGCTCTGCTCTCCCTTCAGTAGAACTCACCTCATTCTAAAAGGAGAGGGGGAATTGCTCGTGATTTTGAACTTGGCCTTTGTCCAGTTTTCCAGACCACCCTATTACTGTTTAACTGCAGTCAATTATACGCGCTCCACAATTCCTTTGATCCCTTTCCAATCCAAATTCCCTTTCTAGGGTGATTTCTGATGGTCTAGCCAGTGTATTATCTAATGGTGTACGGAATTTGGAAAGGTATTTCCATACGTGGGCCATACACATTCCTTTTCCAGGTTCTGTTGTGAAACACATGTGCTATCAGTTAGCACATGAGGCTAAGAAGAGACATGGCTGAGGAAATGGTGGGAAAGAAGAACCACGAGTTCAAAAGGGAGGCCCTCACACTGCTGAGCAATAATGAACAGTCCCCAATCATCAACTTTTATATATAATAATGGCTAAATTAATGGGTTTATTGTATCCAGTTATCTTAGGCTATGGTTTTCTTTTACAAGTTTATAAGTAATCGGTCAGTTAAATATGGCTGCCGAAATCAGGAACTTGCCTTGACTCAGGTAGTGATCCTATGACTCAGGCAGAGACTTACATTCCCCTTTGCCTCAATGACAAATCACTAAGCAGTTATTATTTCAGCAGGTTCATGAGAGGTTTTTCTCCACTGAATAAGAAAGCCTGCCTGCTCCAGTGTGCCGGGGCCAGATGTGCACCATTCTGTCACAATGGGAAGGAGAGACTGCGGTCAAGTAGTGTTTACACCAGGGCGTCTCAACCACGCTTAAGCTCTTTGTCAGGTCTGACAATGGGAAGTTTGACACAGGAAGGAACACCAATAGCAGCCACGCCTCCCAATGATTAACAATACCCACCATCCACCTCTCAGTGCTCACTGATTTCTGCTTATTAACATAAGACTCTTGAGAAGGAGCTCAGCTGGGAGCAACTGGAAAAGAAGAAGTTATATCCACTAGTTAATAAAGAATTCAAAAAGGAGACGTGTGAATCTGATCTGCTATTTGGCAGGGAGTACATCTATTATCAGAATGCAGAACTTCAAAGAACCTTCAGTGATGGAGGAATAAAATTATGTAAGACTTTTAAGAGAATCGCTAACATGAGCGTTGTTGCCTAGTAATTAACAGCATAGGTCTAAAAAATGGGAAAATGACAGAAATAAAAGTGTGAACAAATATGCTGGCAAGTGTTCAAGAGGTGAGGACCCTCATAACATTAGACAAGCGAAAAGCAAATAGACATTAGCCAGTTAAATTAGGGAGACCAGACACATCACATTCCAAACTACAGAAGACAAGATGTTCCTTTGCAGGATATCAACTGAGAACAGGAAGCGAAAGGGGACACCTGGCTTCAGGGCTACTGACTAAAACAGAGTTATTTTTATCACCTGGAAGATGCTGCTGCTGAAAGCACAGTTTCCCACAGATGGATGTGATTTGCATCCAGCCTTCCTTCATGGGGTCTATGGCTTCAGAGAATCACTCCTTCTAAAGGCTGAGAGCTGCCTGCAAGTCATTAAGACACATCAAGTGGCCATAAGCAGCTGCTCTAAATACCATGCTAAGGACTTGGAAGTGTTGGAGTTAATTCATATATGTGGGAATTTGTTATTCCCTGATATTTTTCAGGAATCCATATTGCTGGTAAGGGGCTGGCTGACTTCTTTTTCTAATCCTCACCTGAGAATATGTTTATTAATTTGAGAGAGAGAAAAGGAGAGGGACAAAGAGAAGGAGAGACGGAGGAGAGGGGGAGAGAGACAGAGACAGAGACAGAGACATTGATCAGTTGCCTCCTGTACACACCCCAACTGGGGACCGAACTCCCATCCTAGGTATGTGCCCTAACCAGGAATCAAACTCGTAAGCTTTTGGTGCATGACATGATGCTACAACCAACTGAGCCAGGGCAAGGCTGTTTGATTTTTTTTACTGTGGCATCCAGGTTTGGGCTAAAATAATGCTCCTTAAGATTCCTGAAGTCGCAGGTACCACTGAGTGTTGTACAACATCAAGAATGGAGCAGCTATGCCCAAAATTACAATTACTGGTGCCTTAGGGAAGCCAGACATGCAGTTATCCTCTTTGATGACTGAACTTCAAAGTTGGTTGTAGTGGGTCTTCATGGTAGAAAGGGCACCTTGTTAAGATGTTTTCATTGGCACCATTTGGCACTGCCTGAAGGGGGATAAAACAGTTTATAGTCTTTTTAAAAATGAAACAATAATAATGTAATATTTTCCTGGCACATTTACCAGTTGGTTAGCCAGAAGATATTAATAAAAGATTAAATCAACCAGAACTTGTAGATAACTTGCTCCTCCTTTTTAATTCCAACATCAGTGATAGGGCCATTTGTACCCAGAGAGACTCAGTCCCACATATACGCCTTTCCCAGGACTTCATCTTTGACCATTTTCTCCCCTTGCTTTATTTTTTCTTGGGTGATCTCTTTCTTTCTGATTATCAGATGTTGAAGACTTCTAAACATGTTCCAAATGAGTTCTTCTGGGCTAAGGTCTCAGCTGAGCCTCAGAGCTCTAGTTCCAGGTGACCAACGAGTGCTCCATGGGCTCCGCAAAGAGGATGTGTCCAGACAGAACTATGGCCCCTAGTCAACCTCCTCCTAACTCCACCTGCTCCAAGTCCCAGAATGATATCAGCGCTCATCCAAGTGGGTCTTGCAACTCTACATGTAAGATGTTTCTCTAATTTGGTGTTCTCTGCCCCATTAAAAATGTTTCTGCTTTCATGCATTTAATTTTATTTTATGAACACTTACATAGCACAAAATGTGTGCCAATTACTGTTCTAAGAAATTTATAAGACCTTCATTATCTCTTGCCTTCATCAGCAAGAAACTTCTGACCAGTCTCCCTCACCTCTTACCTGTTCTTCCTATGGCAGTCATAGTAGCTTTGACTACAAATACCTATCTCATCACAGTATTTCTGGCACTCCCATTTTCTATACTACTTAGCACGGCCCATAATGACCTTTATTACCTTTCTGTCACCTGTTCTTCCTGCCTCAGTTCTTTTCACACTCCCCATGAAGCCCACGTTGTGGCCACTCCAACCCAGGCACCTGCCCACTTGTTCTTCCCTCTCCAAGTGATGCCCTCCTTCTCCCAGAGCCCTTACCATCCTTCAAGGCTCAACCAGGTATAAGGAAGGTTCCTGAGAAAAGCACTTCCAAATCTCTAAGAAGAGCTGCCTGGAGGACCCCAAAGAAAAAATAATAAAATGCCAGGTGGATCTAAAACAAATACCCAAGTGAAAACAGATGAAGCAGTTGTTCAAAAGAATAAGGGTCAGTTGCAAGACTTTTCTTAGCCATGTGGTCAGGCCAAAAAGAAAAAGAAAAAGGAAAAAAAGACCACCTAATATAATATCGCACATAATGAAGCAATGACAAACTGGAACACTTTTTCCATGCAAAACAAAAATGTGAACGAATCACACAGCTGTAGTCACAGAAGCAACTGTTGAGTCAGCCAACTTGAATAAAATCAGCATGGAAATCAGAGATGGATGATTTATGCAAATTTACTTATATTTGGTCCGAGTACTGTCTATTGTGCACTTCTAAATCTCTTGTCAGCATCATTTGTGGTTCTACCCATTTTCAGCATGTTTCACACAGCATTTTTTGCCAATTGTCTTTTCTCTGCTTTTATAGATTGTAATGAAAAAATATATATATGTATGGAGAAAATATGCAAGTGAGACTGCAGGTGACGTTCAGAAAAGCCCACATTTGCAGATCTAAATCTCATTAACTAGATCACAAGTATTAAGTGTCCTGTGAGCAAGAGCTTCTGTGAATTAATTGGAGAATACAAGACGCCCAAGTCATGACCTTGAATCCAAGGACTCGCAGTTCTGGAAGGGAGACTCACAGCCAACAGCCTTGGATGCCCAACAGGCACTTCGAATGTCTCATGTCCAAAACCCAACTGGAGTTTGTCTCCAACACTTGATCCTCCCTCAGACCTTCCCATCCGAGTCAATGACATCATGAATCTTCCATCTGCTGAGTCCACAAACTTTATCATCATTCTTGACTCTTTCTCTTACAGGTCTCTGTGGTCAGGATAGCAGTAAACTTTATCAACTCTCTGAACCAGGATCTGACTACTTCTCACCCCTCAGGCCATCACGCTGGGCAAGGCCCCTGTTGCCAGTCACTAGGTTATTCAGGAGCCCCTATGCAGGTCTTTCTGCTTCCAAGCTTGACCCACCCCACTGCAGACTACTCTACACAGCAATCCAAGCCATTCTTTTACAAAGAGTATGTAAGTGTTCAAAACCCTCTAATGATGTCCCTTTTTACTCAAAGTAAAATCTCAAGTCTTTACCCAGGTCTATTACCTGACCTTGTCCAGCTATGACCCTAGACCTGCCACCACTCTGGTCCTCAGTCCACTCCAGCCACACCACCTTCTTGCACCCTGTTCCTCAGACACCCCAGTGGAAGTCACATCTCCAGGCCTTTGCTGGCTCCTCTCCACGGTAGGCTATTCCTCTAGCCGGATATCCACCTAGTCGCCTCCCTCTCTCACTTTTCTGCTCTCTGCTCCGATTGTCCTTTCATTTGAATAGGTCTTCTCTACAAACTGCACCCCACATCCCTCCATTTCCCTTATCCTGTCTACCTTTTCTTCATACTCCTTACACCATATGCTATTTCTTGTTTTTGTTTATCGCCTGCCTGTCTTTACAGAAATGTTAGTGTTACAAGAGCAGACATGTTGTCGCATTCATGCCCTTATTAAGTATACACTGAATCGATGAAGAAAATGAAAGAGAAGACAGATACATACAGAATAACTGTAACGCCAGATCAAAGGTCATCCATTTGCTTAGGAACGCTTCATGTTAAAAAGAGAATCCTCTGCCTTTTCTGAAAGTTTCTTTTAAACAATGAGCTACTCTCTCATAGGGGTCCATTTTAAAAAGTCAACTCACATGCAACTTTATATATAGCTAGTGCAGAAGTGATGTCTATCTGGTTCATTCAGTACAAATTATGTAGTGACGGTGACCGGCAGTCACAGTACTGGGCACACTGTAGAGTAAAAGCTCAAGTAGTCGTCGCCTGCCTTCAAGAAGTCTATTTTGTATTATAGTGAGGAAGATATAGAATGAATTTAAAAGACTAAATGTGAAACTTTCGTTGCCTCTTTTTGCAAGCAAAAATCTTCTTGGAATTCAGAAAATGGCAAATCACTTCCAGCTGGGGCGACTGCGGACCTGGCCAGATTTTCCTCAGGTAGAGAGGACTGAGCTTTGGGGCGAGGTGGGGAGAGGAGACTAGCACTACTGAGGAATAGTAGGAGGTGCCTGCAGCACTAAGGGCTGAGCTGAACATGGGACCATGGTGACGCGGTGCAGCCTGCAACTAAATTTCAGTTTTCCAGATACTGACTACTTTGGTTTGAAGTCACTCAATATGCTTCATAATCAACTTGTAGTTAAAAAAGAGATGAGAAGGTTAACACTTTTAATATTAAATGCTTCAAGAAATGTTCTAGTCATTTTTAAGGCTTTTTTTTTTACAATGGGGGGGGGGTGTTCTTAACACATCATTAGTGAGTGCATTATGGAAATGTAATTGATACAGAAATAATGACCTAGGTCCAACTTTAACACACCAGGACCAGAGAGAAATGTCAGGAGCAGAGGGCATTATCCACCCAGATGCACTGGATCTTACCTAGATGCCAAAGCTTAGTAGCAGCATTAAGAAGTAAGATGCCTTTCCAAATGCACACAACACCTTAAGGGAACTACTCATGAAATGCTAAGAGAGAAGTCTTTATGACAGGACAAAAGAGAAATATATTTATACCACACTTAATTACAGACAATCTTGCCTAAGACAAGAAAAGAAAGAACCTCTGCAACAAAGTTGTGACAAGTGACTTATGAGGTGGAGAAGAGAAGAAAAGGAAGGGATAAAAAGGTCAGAATAGACTCAAGTGGCCACATGGTTACTTTGCAAATGACTGGCATTTAACTTTCAAAAGAAATCTGATATAATTCTCACACAAGTAAACTGATTAAGCAGTGATTCTTAGCAATACAAAGCAATAATTGAGTTCATTTCTTTTATCATTTAAAAAGAGTTTTAATGCAAGATAGTAACTCACATTGTCTTACAAAGATTCTCCAAGAATCCACCCTCTCCCCACTTCCCTGGGAAAATGTGAAAGGGGAGCAGAGCATCCTTATTTGCATCTCTTAGCATCAGAATTGGAGTACAAGGTTGGTGATGCTCCCCCATGGTTAAAGTGAAACCATTCTTAAAAAGATCCAAAATACTTTGAAATTCACACTTCTTGTATCTGAAGTTAAACTAGTAAAGAACCTGCAAGAAAAGTTGTTGCTGAATTCAAAGCTTGCATAGGTTCTGGAGACATAAAGACAAGGAAAACACAGGGCTTGGTTGGGAAGGGAAGTTGGAGAGGGAGGGAGACACCATTGCAGTTAATTCTCATAAGGAGCTGACGGGGATCTATAGAGAAGAAGCTCCCATAGCTGCTGGATTGAGCTCAGGTGCCCAGGGGGAGGTGCTAAGTTTGAAGGAGACCAGGCAGCACCAGGGGAAATACTTTTTCTCATCCTTTTTTCCTTCATAAAGTTGTAGAGATGGTTTAAAAAAAAAAAACCTAACATATGCTTGAGCCACTTAAGTTGCCAGGGGAAAGTTACAGGTTTGCTTGAGGGCTTGTAGTGATTGTATGATGTTTGGTGTGATTTGATGGAAGAGAGATTTTAGAGAGAGAGTGTTTCAAGTCAGGGGTTTTACCAGCAGCTGGGTGTTAGTGTTATAATAATCTAAAGAACCTAGATTTTGAATCCTTGACCCAATTCATCCCTGAAGATTAGTAGAAAGCTTGGTAAATTGGTCAATTTCTCTGGAAGCCAATATACAAGTATTGCTTCTCCATTTTCCATTCTCAAAGAGTCAAATGATAGTGTTATCATATATGTTATTTACAATTTGTAACATTTTTGCACATCCATGACAAGTGTTTTAAGATTATTATTGCTAATATTCACTCTGACCCTGCAAGGATCCCCAAAAGCCAGAGCTCCGGAGGGTGGCCAAGGACACGCACTAGTAACTGGCAGGGGACAGCGTGACACTCTGTGGTAAGCTCAGAGTCCAAGCTCTGTCACTATGCCCAGTACATTCATCCTCTCCCTGGCAGCTCCATACCTTGCTTCTCTTTCAGCTTCTTTCACATGAGCTGTGACTGTTCCTATTTGTACACTCTGAGTCTGAGCCTTTACTGTTATTCTCTGTCTTAGACAAGCACTAATAAGCTGTCTGTGCCAGAGAGACTCTCAAACCTATCAGATTCAGCATCTTTATAAAGCCTGAAATGTAATTAATTAAAAAAAAAAAAATCTTGCCTAGTGACATATATTTTTAAAAAATCAATATAATGCCCTATTATCTAAAGGAAAAATTAAAAAGAAATTTGTAACAAATAAGGTGCACTTCAATATTTAAATATCGGGTACAACTCCAACAGAAGACATAAGAAGGCAGGAGCTTGGCACTTCTGAGTAGGGTCCTTGTGAATTCAATAGCTACACAGGCAGGCTGAGAGGAAGAGTGATGTTATTTTTCTAAAATAAGCATATAGTAAAGTTATAAACAAAACAAAGAACGACATCTCAATTAATATAGTAATTGCACTCTTGGAAAATTCAACATGTATTTAAAATGCTTTTTGTATGTATATATGTATGCGTGTGTGTATTCTAGTAATATAAACACTTTTCTACCCCACAAATGACGTCTGGTAAAATGTTCTCAAGTTGTGGCCGCATACAGGACAATTCCTCACAATGTGAGACAGTCCTACACATTGTAGGGCATCAAGTATCCCTGGCCTTGGCCAAAGAAAATGTCACCCCTTGATTAAGCAAAGATGGCCACACAAGTTTCCACAATATGCCACAATGGATGGTTGTTTCGTCTGCTATAATCTGCAGGTGATACTCCTCCTTACTTTACATATTTCTGTCAACTTTCCTTTTATTTCCAGACAGCTAAGAATACTTTAATATCAAATTCTTTAGTGTTTTAAAAATCCCAGTATATTGTCATCACCTTCTGGCTATTAGCAAGAATGTGTGAACTGTGACAGTGACAGAGAACCTCCTCTTAGCCTTGTTTGCCATTTACTTGCTCCTGAAGAACGCAGCTGCTAAGATAATGACAAAACAATACACACCTTACAAGTGCTTATTTTCAGAAGCTAGAAATTATTTTTGCACATAATCTATATATAGACCTAATTAGCAAGCTTTCTCTCTATAGTTATTCACCCAAGGCCCTGTGAGGGCATTAAAAAAAAAAAAAAATCCAAGCAAAAACCCAAACAACTACCAAAGGTGACCTGAGAGTAACAAATCAAAGATTTTAAAGGGAGAAATAGAAATGGGCCTCCATTATTTAAGACTGTAAGTGTTCACAAAAAATGATGGATGCTGGGTCATATTTTTTATGTTTGATTACGAGGTGATTTTTCCAGAAGTCAATGAGGAAAATCTCAACTTTTGAGTGTTATTCATTCATTAATCATTCAATAGATATCCATGGGGTACCTGCTACACATGTGGTTCTGTGTGATGTAATAAAACAGAGCATCTTGAATTTTCATGTACACTGCAATCACCTGGGGGGTCTTGTTAAAATGTGGGTCCTCATTTACCAGATGTGAGATGCGAACTGAGATTCTGGATTTCTGACTAGCTTCCAGCTGATGTTGATACTGTTAGTCAGCATGAGACAGGCTAGTAAGAATAAGAAAACTAGTAAATTGCAAAATCCTATCTTCCCTAACCAAGAACAGTCAAGAGTAGGTGGCTTATACTTCTCCTCCCCAACCAGAAGGTAAATAGCCTACACCGCCCTACTCAGGGAGACAGTTAAGAGGAATTAGAGTAGTACCATTTGTGCCAACCACACACCCAAGGACAGATGAAGTCAGGAGAATAAATCCCATTTTGGCATTATGAACATAAAGCTGATGAATATTCCACTGAGATCCTCCCCTAAAATTCCTGACTTTGGGAAACAGATAAGAACCCTCAAGACAAAGACCCAGGATGGGTTTTTTCCGGAGCATGCCCACACTTTTCTTCTCCAGGTGTGTATCTTTACCTTTTCTCCCTAAGTTCTAAGGATCCCCACAAGACTTGCAACCAAGGGAGCAGCAGGCAGCAGCACCTCATCCTGGGCTTACCCTACCCCCGAAACCTGTCTCCAAAGCCCCCTTTTTCTGATTTTTCAGTGAGATAAAAGCAGCCCCACCCTGGCTCACTTCTTCCCTATAACATTTCTAGGGAGCCAAAGCAGAGCACCACCGAGGCTCTCTCTTGTTGCTTCTTCTACCCTAAGCCTTTTCTTTGTTTCACTGTCCCCAGGCTTTTTTTCTTTTTTTAACCCCCAACTTTAATAAACGTACTCTCAAAATGTCCTGGACTTGTGTTGTGCTATCTTTCCTGCATAGAGTCAAGAACCCACACTGCCAACCTGAGGCAGACCTACTTTGGGCCCATTTCCCTTCTGGTGATAAGCAGACCATCTTTTGAGTAACAAGGCTATTTATGGAATCAAATAATTGAGTTAAATCTGGACCTTGCTTTCAAAGTACTTACAGTTTTGATAAGGAGATATACCTTCCAAATAAACAAAAGAGCTCTATGCTATAAGAGACACAACAGATAAGGTGCTATTCAAGGTCAAAGAATGACACTGGCTTGGGGTGTCTGGGTGTCTGGAAAGATATGACGAAGAAGGTGGCATTAGGCTAGTTCCTTGGCATTGGGCAGTAATGATAGTGAGGAGAGTTGGGAGAACATGGCCTGTCAGAGGGACCAGTGTCAACAAAGGGACAGAATTTTAAAAAGTGATGTGCTCAGGTGAAGAGAGAAAAGTCCTACTTGGAGGTAATGACTGTAGGAGGTGTGAATAAAATGGTGGAAGATGGATTCGGGAATCGACCTGAGAGAAGTCTGGGGAACACCCGGGACACGCAGTCAGGAAATCTAGAATGGAGCTTGTGACAGCTATCTGCAGAGCAGCAGGAGGGACAGACACAAGGGTCACGAGGAGAGAAGTAGGCTGACAGACCAATGAATAGGCCACTGAAATAGTCCAGGAGAGAGATGAAGAAGGCCTAAAATAGAGACAGTCATACATCTTTGAGAAGAAAAAAAGAATGCTGAGCCATTTATACTTGAATTTCCTATATTGGGTTTTACTTTGAATAATGATCGACTTTCTTCTGATTAGACAGGCAAAGTTACAAGTTTTTTTGTGTGTGTGTTTTCTTTTTTTTTCACGGTCTGAGGAAAACTGATACATTAATTAAAAGTTATAAGATGATGCTCTTGGAGCACTCATTCCTGGGTTATATAGGAAATAACTAAGAAATGTAATTTTTTTCAGGCTTAAGATTTAACTCCACTATTAATGAATAATATCCCAGCTAACTCAGTCATTTTCATTCTCAGATGAGGTGGTCTTTGTCATTAACCACATTTCCTCTCACTCCAGTGTCTGGGTCTGTGTCAGCTTGGGTCACCCCAGAAAGTGATGTATTTCCAGAATAAAGCATCTGGCTTTGAAATAGAGAGGCTGCCTCCAAAACACTAGCTTATGGAGTGGGAGAGTGCAAGGTGTTGCTAGGTGGGAAATATTATAATTTTAAATTCCCAATTCCCACATTAACAGGCAAGGTCCACATGATTTAATATCCTCGTAACATGGACAATGTTCAAATCATGCTTCACTTCTGGATCTTCAAGTTTCAAACCACTAACTTTTCCCATCTCAGCAAGAGATCACAGAAGCCCCTAAAGTATGCAGTGAACCAAGCAGATCTTAAAATTGAGGTGCTGCTTTCTAAATCCTTCTAAGGAATAATTTTGCCCTGAAGCAGTATGTCAAATCGTACAGTGCAGCAGAGCCATATTCTATTAAGGATAGATACACTGAATACATTCCTGTTTTTGAAATGCATCTTCAGTAGGCTCCTTTCTCCTGGGCGTGCATGTAACTGCCATTAACGTGCATAATGGATAGCACGCAGCACAGCAAATGGCACGCCCCTCGATGGACGGGATGTGTGCCACGCCAGGTGTTCAGTCTCCATCTCAATGACAGAAAAAAAGTGGAGGCTTCAGATGGCTGACTACTAAAGGAAGTATATATCTGAGTACACAATTATATTAAGAATTGAACTGAACGAATCTGGTGGAGGGAAAGAGTGAAATGTACATGAAATAGGAGAAAAATGTCTGAACCAAGGTGACAAAGGTAGGGTCCCAAGGTGGCCACCCTCCTGCCTTGATGGACGGGTACTATAAGAAGGGGAGCGGTGGAGAACTCCCCACGCCAGGATATCAGCAAGGCTGACGACAAAGACCCTGCGTGTGTTTCTATGTCCCAGAGGTCGATTTCATCAATGGCACTCAGCACTGAGAAACCCCATGTCAGCTCTGGAAGGTGAATTGCCAGTAAAGAGAGGCTATTAAGCAAACACACCATTGAGGGTGTGTTCAACCTGAAGAACAAACAATAGGGGCTGCAAAGGTTGAAGACCACGCACAAGACATCCTGGACCTCTAAGACCCACGGTGCATTCTCAGAGCAGAGAGCAATGCAGAAGCTTTTACGCAGAGCTCCCCTCATCCCGATGGCTGCCAAGCCCAACACGCCTGGGCACACATGAGAGAAAAAGTCCCTGAGTGTATGTGTTGCTTCCTGGGTATAGAATTGAAGTTGCAAAATGCCAGGTACTTTCCTCTGATGAGTGGGAAGGGAGGGAAAGAGAAAGCGTGGAGGGAAGCAGTGAGTTCAGGACACCAAAGGCAAGAGAGAGTTCATTTAGTTATTGTCCTTCAACAAGACTTCCTGAGCATACAGATAAGTGCATTTGGAAGTGCAACTTATAGCAAGTAGGAGGCAGGTTTCTGGTTCACAGGATGCTGCAACAAAAGTCCTATACATCTGCCCTGGCCAGATGGCTCAGTTGGTTGGACATTGTGCCATGCACCAAAGGGTTGTGGGTTTGATCCCCGGTCAAGGCGCATAAGAAAGGCAACTAATCAATGCTTCTCTCTCACATTGATGTTTTTCTCACTCCCTTCTTCTCTCTCTAAAATCAATGAACATATCCTTGGGTGAGGATTAAAAAGAAAAAAATAGTCCTAAATGTTTGTATATTTCCAGCGATAACTTAAATAAGAATATTTTAGGCCACCCACCATGAGAACTTCCAGGAATGGCTGCGCTAGGCTGTCTCACACACAGGCTGCAGTATCCTAACTGTTGAACTCAACTCAGACTTTGAGCTCCCGAAACAGTCCCTTCAACCATAACCTGGTAGTTTTTCTTATCAAGAAAACAGGACAGTGCAATGGGTTCCCCATTTTTGGAGTCAGCACATTAGCTCCAAATTACATTCCAGTAGATATGAAAAATGTCTGTGGAAAATTCTGCCAGGATTTTAAGAAGTTAATAGAACTTAAGTGGATGTAAGAACACCCACTGCCTCCCCACCCTTCTCCCTAATCTGTTTACAGTTACACAGAATAAACCCCTTTCACTTCTGGCAAGTGAGTCCAGTGGACTTCCTTTACAGCGAGAACCACAGAGGTCTTTGGGAAAGTGTGCATGACCAACTTGAGCTGCCAGGACACAGTAATGGGTATTTGGATGGGCTGAGTTTGTGATTTGAAGGATTAAAATGAGTAATATCGAGCTCCAGGTTATTGTTCCAAATTGGTCCAGTTCAGTTCCAGGCCCATCTTCTGGAGTTTTCCATCAGCAACTTCCATAGCAAATTGTTGCAACAAGTTAGATCTAACTCCAAACTATATCAAATTAATTTGGGGTGATCCCTTTCCTGTATACTATAAAAATAATCTCCAAAAATTTCGCATTGTTTTGACTTTTATCTTCTTATTTGTGTCTCCATTATTTATCCAGTGAGCCTTTCCTGATTTTTAGAAAAAAGTCAGAGAACTCATCCAAGCAGCTGTTAGAGACCTGGACAAAATATTACACGAGTGTTATTCACTTTTTAAGCCAATAAACAAAAATCCTCCAATATTGTTTCATCTGATTTCAGGACATAGATTTCCTATGTATGCTACAGAGGTAGGGGACAACATATAACTATGTTTAAGCTAAAGCCCTGTTATATATATTGGAAATTTTAACAAGTAGTAGATAAACGTCAAGTCTTCAAAACCTTAGACTTTTGAGATTCCTGATATTTAAATGGTAGCTCTTGATTTGAAAAATCTGCAAGGAAAACATAATCCTTAGTAGGATTCTTTTCCAAATGGGGTAGAAAAGCATGATGAAATGGTTAATACTGTTTGCTGACTCCATTGTAAGACATAGAAATAAGTGGTGCAGACTGACCAAAAACATACTTCTGATAGAAGCGCATGAGTGAACAGGAACATAAGCCCCTGTCCCCACAGACACAC
This sequence comes from Furipterus horrens, assembly GCF_987537825.1. Taxonomy (NCBI): domain Eukaryota; kingdom Metazoa; phylum Chordata; class Mammalia; order Chiroptera; family Furipteridae; genus Furipterus; species Furipterus horrens. The sequence continues at coordinate 149,805,564 of NW_028327172.1, read as the reverse complement.
CAAGGAAGAGGTAGAGAAGTGGTGGAATGATTGGTCAAAGTTTATTAAGATCAAAACTGGTGGGAATTTCCCATGGGGATCAGCCTCTGGGACTGGCCATGGAGAAGGCAGCTTGGTTCTCCTTGTCCACAAGACAAGCTCAGGGGCTGTCCTTTCTATCCCAACAACCATTCAAGTAAATATTGGGGGGGGGGGGGGGGCTTGTAAAATTTGATATAAAACAGAATAACCCACATAGGTGATGGATAGAAAACAAGCTTTGAAAAGAGAGGACAACTTGCTATCCCTACTAGATATATTTTAATCCTCCCAAAATAAAAGGTCTTAAGAGAGATATCTGTTCATATTAAGCTTTTAAAGGCTTCTTCCTGTTGTATAATTGTAGTACGGTGAAACTCAGCAAAGGAGAAAGAACTGCCTTTTTTTTGAAACTATAAAACCACCTGAGAGATGAATTACAGGGAACATTTATGGGCACAGTTTTCAGGATATTTTCAGAATTCCAACAGATCCTACCTTTGAGTTCTTTTAACCTTTTCCAAACCCCTCAGATCCATTGTGAGACACTGCTATTAAAATCAGACTTTAAGAGTCACATTTAATATTTTTAATGCAAGTAAGAAGCTTTCTGCCACAGAGGTGCACATTCCAATTATATTAATCTTTACTCTCATTCGGATAATAACTCTCTTGTTCGATGATGATTTCGAAGCCCTCCTCCCACTCTTTCTTTTCACTCTAACTTCTGTCAACATCTTGTGTGGCTTCAGTGCCCTTAGGACAACCTTTCACACCTGTGTCTCCAGGCTGTTTGGCCTTCTCACTTTAAAGGGCCCTTGCCTGCACTCTGCCTACATTAATGGACATCCCTTAGAGCTGAGTATTGCTCACAACTGCTGCTCCATGTCTGAAATCTTCAACTCTAATTGTTTATCCTCCTTCTGACCACAGCCCTCCTGTTCTCACAATCCCCTTACTCTGACCCCATCTCATTCTTCTTTCAGTCCCCCCATTGTTATGTATCCAATCCTAAACAGATTGGATATCATTATCTATCACTTTCCAGACTTCTAAAGCTTCACTCCTTTAACCACTTCCCCTCTCCCACACCCACAGAACCAGACCTCAACATCCATCCCGTCCCAGTATCATGGACCTTTTCTGTGCACTGCTAAGTAAAACTCCCCAGCTTTGGGGCTTGGTGCCATTACCCACATGCGGCATCCTACCTACCTGGGCTCTCCCACTGCCTTGGTGATAACCCTTCTCAACATTTTCCTCTCCTTCCCTCCAGCTGAGTCTTTTCTCTCAGGCTCCTTCCTTCCTCACCAGCCCCTTCTACCATTATCAGTTGGAGATCATCATTGAAAAAAATCAAAGGCATGCCACAAGCCTTCTCCAACTCCCTACATTGCCACAGACAATCTCATCTATATTTAGTCCCAACCTCCAGTTTTCCTTCTCCAACAGCAGAAACGATCTTTCCATCCCTCCTCCTACTCTTGTCCCTATGGAAAGCAAATCCACTCACCAACTCTCTCCATCACTTCAGGTTTTCTCCTCTCAGGCTTCCTTAGGGACCACACACTTCTTACCATCTTTTGTGCTTAACTCTTCCCTTTCACAGTAAGGCTTCCAGAAAGAGCATTTATATTACATCCCCCTGCCTCAACTTCTTGGCCTCCCAATCAATTCCCGATCCACTGCCCCTGTCCCTCAACTGAAATGGCTCTCCTCAAGTTTGAATGACCTCTTGGTTGTGGAATACAACAGCGATGGCAAATCTTTAATGCCTTAGTATTATTACTCTACTTCTAATATTGGACTTAGTCATGTTTATGGACTTGGAATGGGATGAGGCAGAGGAAAACCAGAGAGAAAAGGGTAAAGTATAAATAAACAGTGCATGCCATGTCTAGGCACATAGTAGGGTTCTAATACATGGCAGCTATATAAGCATGGAGGGCATCTAGAAGCAGCTTTTTAAAAAAATACAGCTTGAATCTTTCTTTTTGGACTTGTAATTATGCCACTTCCTTAATTATAATCTTTCAGTAGCTTCCATTGTCCACAAGATGAAGTCCAGACTTCTTAACCCGGCCAACACCAGCTGCTTCAGCGATCTGCCCCAGCTCCCTCTCCTCCCAGCATGCCCGACCCCCACATACACATGCTGTGCTGAGGGCTCATTAAACTGTTTGCAGACCATTCTTAGATGCACCGTAATCTCTCTGCTTCCAACTGACTCTTTTGTGTCTGACAGACTGACACATTCTTCAAGAATCAGCTTCAGGGTCAGCTCCTTTTGGGCAACCTTCCCTGATTCAGAACACCTCTCATCTCCTTGCTCCCTCCAGGATTGGGTGCCCCACCCCTCAGGTCCCACTGCATGTTATGTCCCTTGTGTCAGCACCTACACCCTATAGACCAGTCCTGTACCGTATCTCCCACTAGACTTGAGGGCAGGGGCTGAGCGCTGCCCACACTTGCAGTTGCATTGCCTGGCACATGGCTGTCGTCTAATACATTTGTTGAAGGAATGGCAAACAGAAGTAGGACTCGGAGAAAATGCTCTCTAGTGCAGCTACCTTGTATGAACTGCAGAAAATAGGAGATAAAGTTAAATGGAAACCTAGCCCCAGGGGCTTAAACCCATCAAAATCATGTCTCTCAGTTTACTAATCTGTGAAATAGGAAAATACTCAGTAATATACTTGGACATTTTAAAATTAAAATAATAGACAGAAAGAAATCATAATATAGGTCATCCAACCTTGATCACAATTAGCTTTCAAGTAAGTAAGTCATATTGGCAAATTAATAATTAGAGGATATTAGGGAGTGGGCTCCCCCAAATCATGTCTACTATGTTATTAAAGTTCAGTAGTACTTTTCAGATGAGAATAAATTTCAAAGGCTGGCTGAATTCCAACTGGCAGGATTATATTCTGCTAACTCAGTTCTTCCTACAGGCATTTAGAATTGACCTAAGATGTCCCTCCAAACCCATGTGCTTCTTTGGTGGCTACCAAATGCCAGAGTGAACTTTAAAAACAAAACAAAACAAAAAACACTTTCCATGTTAAGATATACATTAAAATTCTAACCAGTTTGGAGAATCAAATTATGGTTTTTTATTTCATTAATTCTCAATGCATACAATTTAGAAGAATTATTGGTCACAAAAGGAGTATGGGGTTTTTGAAATATCAGAGGTCCAATGTCTAGTTCAGTTAAATCATAAACAAAGCAACTATTTTCTTTTAAAATGTTAAACCACTTCTAGTAACAGGCTATAAAATACTATTAACTATTTTTTGATTTTGACAAAGTTCATTTCCATATTCACAGTATGAAGTTATAAAATTCAGACTATAAGCATGAAGGAATATAATATTTTTATAATGAGCTTTGGGATGGGGGGGTGAAATATAAAAGAGAAGCTTAACCTTATTAAAAAAAAAAAGTCTTTAATTACATCTACTGTTTGGGATTATTTCCTGTAATTACAAACTTGATTTAAGTCTTCTCAAATAAATATATGGTAATTTTGACTCACAAAAATTCTCACTGACCTCAGCACCCTAATTGAAAGCACGTGAGAAAGTTTCTGGAAGGTAAAGAGCAGGATGCCATAACCCTAATCCATAGGCATGGATTGGGGATTCTGCAATATTATTGAATCAAATATGATTGTAATTGCCCTACTTATGATTTGAAGTGAAATAACTGTGCTGACTAGGTAGGTGGTTCTTTCAATTAGAGCTAAGTAGCTGGAATCAACACAGGGCGAAGTTGATATGAAGGGGACAATGTCCTTGAAACTTTTGCCTCCTTTCCCATCAAACAAAATTGACAATAATATCCCCCACTGACTCTTCATTCCTGATTCATAAACTTTAAAAGTAGGGTCCTTGAACCTGGCTGCTGTAGCTCAGTGGATTGAGCATCAGCCTGCGAACCAAGTGTTGCTGGTTCAATTCCCAGTCAGGACACATGCCTGGGTTGCATGTCAGGGCCTCAGTTGGGGGCACATGAGAGGCAACCACACAGTGATGTTTCTCTCCCTCTCTTTCTCCCTTCCCCTCTCTCTAAAAATAAATAAATAAAATTGTTAAAAAGTTTTTTAAAAAAGGTAGGGGTCCTTGTCTGGCCCATCTGATTGATATATATTTTATATATATGTATATATAAAAAATATATATCAGATTTATATATACAGAAAAAATATAATGAATAAATCTTCTCACTTGTATTAATGGAGGAAGGGAAAACCTCATCCTGAATGAAAAAATTCTACAGAATTAAGAAGTTAAGGTCTCTTAAAATATTTAGAATATTTTGTTGTGAAATATAAATAAGATTATACAGAAAATTCTTAAAACTTAACAGTAAGAAAACAAGCAACCCATTTTTATTATTACTATTATTAATTAGCATGAATCACATCAAACTGCAGTTACTGAGCTGTTTCTGATGTATTTAAATGTCAGTTTCATATGGTTTCATCCAAAAGACGTCAACATTTCTGGAAAAGGGGCAACACTGATCACGGGAGCACAGAGGAAGAACATCCCCCATGGTAATTCTACCCTCATGAACCCAAGCAATCCATCATATGAAAAACAGTGAGGGCTCGTGTATTCATTCTATTTCAGGAAGCTATTTCTTCAACAAGAGGACTCTTCACTGAGCCTTCTACATGAATTTTCAAATTAGTTTTTAAAAAGTCAAACATTAAACTTGGAGAACCAGATGACAGAGAACCACCTTAGAACAGCAAAGCTGCAACCCTTTCAATACCTTTCACTATTTTTTCTATCCACTAGTAATATTATTTTCACTCTTTTACCATAATAACATGTATCCTCCCCCCTCTCCCCACCCAGCACTGCAAAAAGAAGCAAAGGCTTTAACAGGAGTTAATTTGGGAGAAATTCTCTATTTTGGATTTACTACATTGCAGTTTTATAAGTTTTTGCATAAATTCTGGGTTCTTAATGATAGGCTCTAACTTAGTTATTCTTTTTAATCGTAGTAAAATATTTTAATAGCTATTTATATTTAATATGCAGAATTCATAAGTCTTTGGTTTTATAGTATCTTTCTCATATGCTCGTTTGCAAAAAATCATTCTTTTTCACAGAGACTCCATTTTCTAGATAAATGTTGCACATATTCATTAATCAGTAATAGCTCATGGTTCAATGGTAATACCTCCACTTGAGTAATATTGTAGACTTCATAGTAATGTATTAAAAACAATTATGACTGAGTCAGGTGGCATCATGCTAAAGGATTTTAAAATCGAAGATGTTACTCTTCTCTTGGCTGTAGAAAAGCATATGATAGACTTTGCATAGCTACAAAACTCAGACCTAAGGAACCAGAAAGAAAAGATGTAAGTCCCTACTCCTACCCTGACTTATACCTAATCACCTCCGTTAATCTGAGCTCACCTCTAGCAGATTCAACTGCCTCAGCTCCTCATAGTCAACAATCTTCAACTTCTGAGAAGTGGCCACACAATGGAGGGACATTTCTATCTGTATGACATTGTAAAGTATACTGGGGATAACACTGCCCCATTCATTTGCAAAAACTATCTGTCTGTTGGACTTAGTGGCCTGAAAAACTATTGTGGTTTGTTTCTATTCTAATTTTCTAGAACATACCTCATGGTTTGAGGAAGCTTCGGTGGTTTACATTAGCAAGCAGCCCTGTGTGTAATGGAACCAGGGGCAATCCTGGCTCCTGTTATGTCAAAGCCATATATATATATTTGGGGGGCTAAAACCAGCTCATTCACCTGCAGTGGCAAATCCTTGAAAGTTGGTATTGTATCGTGTAGTTTTCCATTGGTCAGGGGCTACTTTGTAAATTTCATGACTAATTAATGCTTTCTGGTGCAGACGGTGACAATTTTGACATGCTACATATGCAGATGGGATTTTCTACAACTGAATGAAATAAATAATGGGCTCTAGTTGCCCATCACATATTAACCTGACATCCCTGGCATGAGACAAAAGAATTATAATATTTCTAAAGGTATTATGACATGGTAATTTTACAATGATTACTTGAAGAGAGTCTCTGAAGCTAGGGTTTGTTGAGTAGCAGCAAAGAAATCAGAGAACTGAAGTAGGGAGAATTTTCAGTTTTAAGAGATACGAGTGAAGTTGAAAATTTATATTCCTTAACTTTGATAAGAACATACTCGAGATGTTGACAATTTTAAAAGGTTAGAGTGTTCCATAAGATCTGACTTTTGTCTAAAAATATCTATGTATAGATAAAATACTAAAAATAATAAACAAAAATGTGAAGAAAGATTACTGCTTACAGGTGAGACTATGACAGAGTATTTTTTATCTTTTTCCAACTTTTTAATCTAGAATAAAGAAAAACTTAAAAATTAGCACTGATGCCACCCCACAAAACCTAGTGATATCCACCCTAACAAAATTGAATCTTGGGATTTAGAATAATCAATCCCCAGAAAGGATATAGCGTGGAAGGTTACATTTAGATATGGAGAGTACAGGAAGAGTCAAAATACAAACCATCAAGTCCACATGATAGGAAGGTGTTGTACAAGATGACCAATGGCTCTGGGAAAAACTCACAGCATTTCAGTACTCTGCCCAGACAGACTAACTAGGGAATTGCTCCCATCTATGGTGTATGGGTATAAAATTTCCTAGAAAAGACCAAGAAGCTGCCTGAAACAAATTAAATTCCACGTGAGGGAGACTGAAGCTGCCTAAGACTCAAGAAAGAGTTTGGAAAGGAAACTAGACTTGGTGGTGAGCATGCAAGAGATTATACAGATAACAAATCATCATTTTGTACACTTGAAACTTGTATACTGTTATTAGCCAATACTACTTCAATAAATTTAATTTTTTGGCTTTCCTAGTCAACAGAACCTTAAACATAAATGAGGAATGTAAAACCACATCAACTTCAACTGTTTATTAATCTCTAATTACATAACCAATACTTGTAAATTAGAAAGATGTGAAATCCCAACACATTACGGTGCTGTGAACTTGTAACTTGAAGCCCTGTAGGGGGTTATGGCTCAGGGTGAGGGCAGGCCCTACTGGTCTGAGTTACCTAGCTAAGAAATTAAATGTTGGACACAGCATTCACTTTATATTCTTAGCTTTCCATAAGAGTTAGATCATTAACTCCACCAATTTCCTCTACAGAAACTACTTTAAATAAAATGTCTCAAATAGAAATGCAATTTGGAGATAATAAGAGTAAGTTTCTCAAAGACAGAACATAAGTTTTCCCATTGCGCATTCTGGATGGTTTTTGTGTAGCTGTTCCTGACCCAGGGTCTTCAGCAGACTTTTTAAGATGTTAAACAGGACGCCAGTGAACGCTAAGAAGTCTCCTTTCTTGTACATACAGAGAATTTATCCTCACTGCTAATCATATAGGAAATCTTCACAAAACAGACAGGTGAACATTAATGTAAGAACCCTAAGAGCTAACTTTAATTACTGCACCCTATCTGCAAACGTGGAGAGCTCCAGAGGTTTGAATTATATAGTCCCCTATGTGAGTGATGGGACGACTAACAACAAAACACCACCTGCAGAATAAAACTTTTTGTTCTATTTGTTTGCAAAGTGAGAGAGGCAGGTGAGACAAGCTAAGAGAGCTGAAATCCTGTACAGTATTCCCTCACTTATCGCGGGTATTACGTTCTAGACCCCACCTCTACCCCCGCAATAGGTGAAAATCCGCAAAGTAGGAACCTTATATTTATTTTAGTATTTATATATATGTTAAGGCTTTAAAACCCTTCCCACACACTTGTAAACCATTAACAGTCCCTTATTAACCTTTCCCACTCTCTTATTAACCTTTTCCACACTTTTATAAACACTACCTATGTTCTTAAACATATTCTACACTCTTAAACCTACGTAATTTTAACAACATACATATATAGTACCGCAAAATCCCACGATATAGTGAAAAATCCGCGATAAATAATTAAATATAATATTTTTAAAAATCCCACATACAGTGAGGCTGCGATAAGTGAACCGTGATATAGAGAGGGACTATGTATCCTCAGAAATACATTACATCTACCTGCTTCTCTCCATCCTCTCTGCCACCACCTCTCCCCTGGATCAGCCTGCACTCATGTATCGCATAGCCCACTGCAACCCAGTGACTGTGCCTCTGTCCTACAACTGCCTCCTCTGTCCTGGACTCCCAACCCACCTCCACCCTGCAGCTGAAAGCCTTTCTAAAAGCAAATTTGTGCCTACAACAATTCAATGGCTCTCTTTTGCCCTTAAACACAAAATCTAGGCTCTTTGGCATGGCCTCCTGGCTCTACTCATCCTTTCTCTACCCACTTCCACCCATGCCCTGATAGCTGACACATTCTGCTACACCTGAGCTCGGGGGCCTTGACCTCTGTTCAGTTGCACTAAGATCTCTGCTTTCTTCTCCCATCAGGCCTCTGCATGTGCTCCCGTGTGTCTGGAAGCCCAGCCCTCCCTCTGATTGCCTGGCTAACTCATCTTCCATAGCCCAATGCAGATACTTCTTCCTGGTGGAAATTTCCTAGCCCCACAGTATGAGTTAGGAGTCCCTTCCATGTGCTCTCATGTTAGCAGCTTCCTTTATCGTGGAACTTCTCACAGTCTATTTAACTACCTTTTTGTTTGCTGTCTCTGATTCCTTTGGTCTCTCCAGTGCTGGAGTCAGCACCAAACATTCACTTAATGGCAAATGTGGCTCAGTATAAGGGAGCTGCCACTTACCTAATGCCCACTGCATGGCTGCACCCTGCCTGATGCTTTAAATACATTATCTCTTACCCACACAACCCTGCTTGCTCTGTATTATTTTTGGACATTTTACGGATGAAGGTCAGTAGGATTAAATAGCTTTCTCTAGGTCACACAGCACTTAAGTGAATTGAAAATGAGGTCTGTGTAGCTTCAAAATTCCTGTTTACCTCACTGCAAACACTGCCTCTCCCTGCGGCCCGTGCACAATGACCAGAGTTCTGTGTATTGGGCCTCCCAGAGTAATTCTAATCCATCTTCTACCCAACAGTCTTTCAAAAATGAAGACTTTCCAGAAGTCTGTGGTTGGGCTGACCCTTTACACCCCTGCTGTGCTTGAACGTTTGCCATGGTGTCCCACTGTGGCTCATCAGGGCCTGCTTCTCCTCATTGCTGTCACACAGACAGCATCACCATACTTTAAAGCCCCTCCCCAAGGACAGCTTCCTCAAGCTGCCAATACCCATGTATCCACAGAACAAAGGGGCAGATCACCTGACTGCTGTCCAGAAGCAACACGAAGAAAGGCCAGCACAGACTGTTCTGTACAGGGAACATTGAACTCAAGGCCTGTCTGGCAGCTGGAAGTGCGGCCACGGTCCTATGGCTCTTACCTATCTCAGGAGAGTATGAGTCAGAAAGGTATCATGGGGAAAACCTAGGAAGCCAGCAAGGAGTCAGAGTTTTCCCATCCAAAGGCCACCCATGACCTCCCTTCTCTGCTGTGAGGCTTCCCTTTAGGAGGGAGACCTGTCATTGACCTGCTGCTCCACTGCACATGGAAGCCACTGCAGCATCTACCGCAGAAACATCCACATTCTTGGAAGTACTCAGCCATTCAGAAAAAGCCACTCTCCGGAACTAACAAATCTGGGCTAAGAGCTGACAGAACCTGTATTTGAATAGTAGCCCCCTTTTAATCAGGTAAGAGTTAAGATATGGCTTGGACACAGCAAGTACTTCCCATCTACAAAACTAGGAATGGCATTGTAAGAGGATAAAATATTTGAATTGGTTGAAAGTTTTTGAAAAATTCAAACGCCAATTTCCACAGGGTTCAGTAGCTCTCTCAGGAATTGTAAGAGATACTCTCAAACCAGGCAGAACCAGATAAAATTGTAAGTCATTTTGTCTTTTATATTTCTGAAAAGACCTTCCTTTTTCAAAGGACATTGAAGCTGAAATGCCACATAATTCCCTTTGCATGTCTGTGTTCTGTTCAATGACATCAATAACATGGATGATTGGCAAACAGCCCCTACCTCCATTTGTACTATTAGAATAACATGCACAATGATATGAATGACCCGATTCCAATGACCTTGCTGCCCAATTCAATCACCATTTCACCAAATAAGAGCAAGCTCAACAGTACTCAAGTTGTTGAATTTATGAATTAAATTCTCCTTCTTTTCCACAATCTGAGCAGGCATGGGCGGAAAGAAATGGTCAGGACTGAACAGCAGCTTGCCTTCCCTGTAATACTCATGACTACACTGCCATGGTCACCAGAGGATTGAGCCTGAAAGGATACCTTAGAAAAAATATCACAGAAGCCAAGAAGATAGAAGTGACGGCCAGGACCCCTGCTGCATGCAGTCTATTCCTGCCATCTCATAATGGCAAGTAGACTCTACTTTGGAAAATTCTATCAAGAACCAAATTACAACGATGCTAAAAGTCAACAAAGCCAGTAGCATTAATCTCACTTATATCTTAAACAGAAGCTTAGTGGGGAAAAAAACTCTAGAAACTTTTGTATTATATAATCAATCTTTGCTATTCACAAACTTTGCATTTGCAAACTCACCTACCGCCTAGAACTTATTTGTCACACCCAAGTTAATACTCCCAGTACTTTACAGTTATTTACTGACATGCAGAGCAGCAAACAACTTGCTTTGCTGGACAAGGATGGACTCGGCTGAAGTCCAGCAAGGTGATGCTCTGCCTTCTCACTTCAGCTCGCACGCTGTTAAAAGTGTCCTTTTGGCAGGTAGTTAGTGCCATGATTTCTTTACATCTTTTTTCTGTTTTTTTTTTTTGTGTGTGTGAGTGTGCGTGTGTGATTTCACTAGATAAAATGGCCCCCACGTGTGCAGTGTTCCTAAGCACGAGAAGGCTGTGATGTGCTTTATGGGCAAAATATGTGTCTTAGATAAACTGCCTTCAGGCATGAGTTATAGCTGTTGGCCATAGGTTCAATGTTAAAGAATCAACAACATATATTACATAAGATATTTTTACCAGAAACACACAGAAAATGAGGCTTTGTGTTGACTGGTTAACTGAAATGTGACCAGAGCTCACAGGAACTTAACCCTGTATTTCACTCAGGAAATTCAGTCCTCACCAAAAAATTCACTGTTCACTAATTCAGTTTTGCAACAACTTGATAGAACATCACTACAGCAAATAACAAGAACTGTCCATTTTTGAACTACAACAAAAATGCCATAAATATATAAAATAGGACTTGGAGGGGAAAAAAAGCAAAGGATATTTAGGTGTAGTATGTTCATCATTTTTACTGTTTTGCAGAAATTTGACAACTTCTGACAACCAGCTTGCATTGGAAGACACAGCCAGCTCATACTTACATGGTTCACTATAAACTTAAATTAGTCATAATTAGGAATTAGTCATAATTATTATGATTAACTATATTACATAATCTATATTTTCACCTCTAAAAAAATGGTTACACCTCTCAATCACCTGCAAAGTGGGTTTCCTCAAAATGAGAATTTCACAGGCGTACCTAAAGCAATATGAAATATTAGGCCACTGCATCAACTTGGGAACAGTGTGGTTATTCAGTATGGGTCACATTGCCACTGTTCTCTAATATGTATTCTTTATAGAAAGCTAAATTTCAATACTTTGGTGGCTAGAATAAAAACAAACAAATCCTCTTAATGTGGACTAAGGAGAAGCTATTTAACACAGTGTTAACACCTTTGTAACCATTTACTTCTGTCTGATTTGGGCATCACTTTATGAAATCTAATTCTCACTTTTTAAAAGCAAGCCACAGTTGGACTTTCTTATTGCCAAGTCTTAAAAATCATTCATTATTCCCTCAAATTATCCAATAATATCGGACCAATCTGAAAATAAACATCAGTCATTCAGGTCTTCCCCCAAAAGTTTCTAGTTAGATGCATAAAATCAATCCATGTATATGTGTGTTGTTAGAATGATTCTGGTAATATGTAGAACACAAACCATTACCTTATTATTTATGAGATTTCAGTTGTTCTTTGGTTTAATGTATGTGTTTCTAATTCATTGGTACTGTATTAGAAAATTTGCTGCATTAAATGTCTGCTCTGGTTGGGTTCCAGATCAAACATTTTTATGTTTGGGACTATTATACATGTTCTTGAGTGAAGGTAGGAAAGGAGATGCCCCATGTCCCTCTCAAGGATAATCTGGACCCTAATTAAGGATGTGGTGTGGGATAGCTGTACATGCAGAAAAGCAAAAAGCCTTCATGTAGGATCCCCGCTGGGTGAGGATAGTGTGTTGGGTGTGAGAGGGTCTGCCATGTCGTCTGCCTCAAGGGTTCGAAAGGGAGAACTTAAAACCATGAAATGAAAGTTGCAAGGGTATATTTTGCTTCAGAGAAGACTGCTCTTGCCTCGCATGGATGCTCTAAAATGTCTCTAGAGAAAAAGGAATGAAGGTAAGAGTAATACTTAATTTGATAATTATTTTTCAAGCGTTCTTCCTTGTTCACATGTGCATAAGTTAATAAGAGTTTGATCTCTTGATAGCAACCATAGAGAACATTATCAGTCTCTAAACATAATTAATTCTCTCCCCTGAGCTGGGCAAAGTGAAGAGATATCTCACATAGAAAACGCCACCTTCTCTTGCTTATATACTTAGTGTAGCTAAAAGAACTCACGGAAAATGAATTAGTTTTGACATCTGTGTTGGTGTCAACAATAAAAATAAAAATAAAATAAATGAACTGTTTTTAATAATTTCTTTTCCCAAAGCCTGACCTCCATGAATAGTGAACAGACCAGCTGTCTAAGAGGTCAGAGGGCACCCCCTTCCACACAGTGGGAGCCCCGGGCGTTGCGCTGGCAATCAGAGTCCTCATTCTCAGACCCCGGACGCCAGAGAAAGATCCAGGCGAAAGCTGTTCCCGTGTTTTCTCTTTTCATCACAAGTTTTCAAAGAAGACTTTATTCTAACAGGCACATAGAAGAAAAAGAAAGCTAAGAATTTTTCCTCCAGGCAAATAATTCATAAGGGGAAAAACCCTTCAATATGATTTATTTCACATGGATCATTGAAGGGTGCATGGAAACATCTCAGCTGAAATTCCAGGATGGCTGTTAATAGTTACTGTGAAAAAAATAAGTAAAACAAAAATCAGGGACAATTATTAAATAAATCTTTTACTACTGTAACAGCTATCTCTGTGAGGCTGGAATGTGGCCAGCCTGTGTGGGTACACATTCACTTTGACTAGAATCTGACAGTCACCCTCAGTGTTCTATGCTCAACAAGGACAGGGTGGCTTGGTGAAGCAGGGCTCGCAGGAATGTGGCTTTGGGAACTCATACTCTTGTCATTGTGTCACTCACTCAAGGAATTTTAAAGGTGAAAGAAAAAAAAAACTCGGGCATCATTTCATCGTCTGTGCAACTGGAACTTTTTTTTTCAATAGGTAAGATTACTGAGGCCAAAAACTTAAGTGACTGAAGTCACACATCAAGTTAGCAATAGGAGTCCTGCCTCCTGGGCTGGGGCTCCTACCTCTCACCTGGATGGATCTGTGGTGAGCATCACTGCCATCCCTCAGTGAGTAGTGATTTTCCTGGTAGTCCTCCCTTATTGAATTTTATTGCCTAAACACAGTGCCATCTGTGACAGAAATGGGACCCTGGTCATGTGGAAATAAGGAAGAAGGAAGCCTGAGGTACCTTCCAATGTCATTTCTAGGTTAAGGACAGAGAAATGCCAGGTTGCCCCTGCAGTCCAGAGTCCACCCCACCACATTTCTCTCTCCTGTGAGAGTCCTGAAGGGCCTTGGTCTCTCTGTGCTTCTTGTGAGCAGTCTAAAATTAAGGTAAGTTATGCATGAACCTGAAAATGAGCGCCATTTTATCTTGCATGAGGCCAGGTCATACTTTTGAATGAAACAATTTCTATGTGAAGAGATTGGAGGGGAGGGAGTGGGAGTTCCAAGGAATATAACAGAATGAGCTATGCACAGGGAAAAATTTGTTAAAAAGACTGCATGTACAATTTCATTATCCCTATTTTCTATTCCCTTAATAAAAAGCAAGTATTAACTAATAAAATGGTTACTGTTAGGATCAAAATTAGCACATGTAATCTGAAATCTCAACCAAGATTCAGCATGCTATTCATATTGTGAGATTTTCCCAGTATCTGTAGCCGCTAAAGTTTGTGATGAGGGAAGTAATTATAAGGCTCAATTTAACTGAATTCCTTACCATGAAATGTGTTATTTTTCTCTTCAAAATATATTTTATGGCATTCAGAATAGAAAATAATCCTAAAATTAAACGTCATTAAAAAAATAATTTTGATGCCAATTGGAAAAGATGCAAAAGTGCTTTGAAAGTGGCACCAAAGTACCAATTTAAAAAAATTAGAGGCAAATTAAGAATATGTTTTTCCCAATGACACTGAACCTCAATAATTTTCTCCACAATGACTTGAAAACTCTATGATTCTCACAGAAATCTGGCAATTTCACCCATTTCCCCTTGGCAGAATAGTGCACTATATGTTGTATTTTGTAGTTCAAAGAATTATTGCTTTAAAATGAAAATTGGGGCAGAGGGGTACATGCCAGGATTACTTTTGAGTATCATCAAAAGAAACAAGTCTAAGCTACACTTCACAATGCAGTAGCTTAATTCATTGTCTTTATTCTTTATGCTTGCTAACTGGGAAAAAGTTGAAAATCATTAAAGATGCCATTCTTCATGCAATGGACGGTTTCAATGAAGTGTGTGCACATAAATTGTCTTTATGATGATGAAGGGATAGTTTGTAAGTATTTTATCTAACAGCCCACTTGTAACAAGGAGAAGAGCATCACTGGAACATGGTAAGTGGATGAGTGTAGGACAGAATTCATGCAAGTGACCCAGAGCTAGAAGAGATCGTGCTCAGTGACCAAACTTATTCTGCATCAAAAGCAACCTTGAGTAATCAGTCAATATAATCATTTAAAACTTAAAAGATTAAGGAAGATGATGAAAATTGAGGGTTCTCTTTTGGACATCAAAGAATGTATGCATTAAGGATTGTCCATTGCCAACACCTTTGTTAGCGAAACAGACCAGCCTAGTGACTTGGGTATACCTAAACCCAGAACTTAGCAGTCCGGCTTGAGTTCCATCTCCATCACCCACTGCTCTCGCCTGTGGTGGGACAGACCCTTTCCTACCTGTTGCTCATACAGGCTTTAGTTGTAGGCTTACAGCAGGTGATGTGATGGAGGAAAGCGATTAAGAGCCTTCTCATGGTCTCTTAATCTTTATGTTCTTTTAGAACCACAGAATTGAGATTTATTTAGTATTTTAGATAGTATGGAGCCCCAATCTTTAGGTGTGTGTGGGCGGGGGGAGGGAGGAGTTGGCAGTTTGCTACTCCTAAAAGTGCCTCTTGATAAATATCTGCACTGATTGCTCTGACCGGTGTGACTCAGTTAGTTGGATGTTGTCCACAAAATGAAAGGTCGCTGGTTCGATTCCTGGTCAGAGCACAGGCCTGGGTTTTGAGTTCGGTCCCCAGTTGGGGAGTGTATGAGAGGCAATTGATTGATGTTTCTCTCTCTCCCTATTTTTCCCCCCTCCCCTCTCTCTAAAACAAACAAATAACTAAAATCTTTTAAAAAGTATCTGCACTGTTTTAACATAAGATAGAACTTCTTGAGATAACCAAGCATATTCTCTGGTTGTGGGTTGCATAGAACAAAGGCCCAAGGCCTCTCATCCCAAAGCAGTGTTTCTCTGAGATAAAACCAACCCCACTTGCGCTGCCTTCAGGGTGATGAGCCCTGAATGAGTGCGTACTCAAGACCCAAATATTAGCTAGCTTTCATGTTTCTGCCAAAGCATCATTTTATATGCTTTTTGATGAATGTTTAAAGCAATCCTTTTTTTTTTCCTAAAAGATTTTATTTACTTTTTAGAAAGAGGGGAAGGGAAGGAGAAAGAAAGCTAGAGAAACACCAATGTCCAAGAAATACACGGATTGGTTGCCTCTTGCACGCCCCCAACTGGGGAACCAGTGCACAATCCAGGCATGTACCATGAGTAGGAATCAAACTGGTTTGCAGGCCAGTGCTCAATCCACTGAGCCACACCAGCCAGGGCAAAGCAATCCTTTTTGAAATAGACAAATCTTGACAGGAGGTTAGCAAGTCAATTAATTGGTAGGGGGAAAGTACAGAGCAGTTCTACATCACGTTAAGAGTAATTTCAAGTATAACAGGTTGTTGACATATTGTACATGGTGAACTGTTAAGTTCCCCTCATTTTATGAAAATCCAATATAAGGAATCTGACCTTTTTATCCAAATGAACTAAGGAGGAATGATCTGCACCAGAACCCTTCTCTGTTCACTGACAGTGTCTTTGTATTTGTTTTTTAAATAGCATCTCCCTTAGTAACTTACTGTTAGTCTAAGTGCACTGATGACTAACTGCTGAAGAAAGGAGCTTCAGGGCACAAAGACAGTTAAAGGGTGAGCTACCACTGCCAATTACAACACTGTCCCCTTAATTAAATGTAAGATTATGGTAAATATGAATTGATTTATGAAAATTCAACCCACACCCAAATTTCAAGCTCCACGAACTACAGAATATTAGGCAAACCATGCAGCAATGTGAGCAGAATGTCACGTTGTTTCTAGATCAACAATAGCAATTACAATGCTGAGAAAACAGCCTTGCTTCAAGTGGTGCTTTCTCCCTCTTTAATGCATTATTACTCACATTAAGCATTAACTACAAAAATAATTTGACTCTTTAAAAAGCCTATTCAGCTATATTAACATTTTATTATTGTTTTAAAATCAATTCAGATAACTCCTTCTTTCTGATGCCCCTCCAGGTTCCCTTATGTGGGATGAACTCTTTCCTCTTGGGGTTCCTATAACACCTTACGGATATTCCCTGCAGGAGATTTACTCCATGAGCCCTATGTATGTATGTGTCTCTGCCACTTGACTGGAGATCCTTGCAAACACAAGTCTCTATTAATCTTGATATTCCCATCAGAAACATGAAGTCCTATCTCTTAGTGGATGCTTCATGAGAATTTATTTTATTGTATTTATGGAGAAGGGGACCAACATAAAGTTATAAATAGCTCAATCTCATTGGACTTTTCACCTCCCATTACAGCTAGTCACAGGATCACAAAAGCACACTGGCAGACTTTCTTGACTCCCATCATCCAGTTACAGGGCAGTTGATGAGTTTCACAATGATCAAGAAAAAGAGAAAAGATGAAGTATTTGGACAACCAATTAAAGAAATGATGTCTTCACAAATCCACAGCCTTGGAGTTGAATATAATGTGGCATCCAAGGTTCTGTATAAAACAAAGCATCTTTTGCCCTTTTCCTTTTGGAATTGTATTACTTTCTAATTCCTCTCCTCTAAAGATAAATCCTAGAGTTGTTTGATTTCCAATCTGGCTTTACTTATTTAGACTTCCCTGACTTCTCATCCTACCCACAGACTAGGTCAATTCCCCCATTAAAAACACTCCCCATCTTCTCTTAACACTCATTATCCTTGTACTTACTTAATGTTTTATCTCCCCCTAAGAAGACGGAAACCTTGTCCAGTTTGCTCACTGTGGTCCAGGTGTGGTCAGTCTATTGGGGGGGGGGGGGGTACAATGTCCAGAACAATAGAGATGCACAATCTCTTGATTCAGAGAATGTAGGCAAAAGGAAAAGAAAGGGAAAGAAAAACTTTTAAGTGAAGATAAGAGAGATAAAGGCATTGAGATGGGAAACAGACGCCTATGCCTGGAGGGAGAGTCCCTTCACCCTACCTTCTTCCAACTCCCAGTTGTTCCAGGAAAGAGGAGTGTTTGTTCAGACCTTGTCTTGGGATAAAAAACAAAGCTAAGAGGAAGGCTCAGGATGGGACAGCACAAGTTATTGTGGGATGAGGAGTATGCACTAAGACGAGGACGATGGTCACAAAATTGTGAGTTACAAAAGATTTCTTCCTCTTTTCTAAAGGACCACACACATTCATAGTGGCATTATCAAGATGATTGTTTTTGACTTGAATGAAATGTTGGTAGATCTGAAACCATGTACAAGACCAACCTAAGCATTACTTATGAAGGTATAAAGTCTTCAAGTCCAGATAAATTATAAAGGCCGTGGCCAATATCTGCATTATCAAGACCAACACAACTTTGGTGATAATAAATACCTGTCAGATAGTTCTTTTCCTTGCTCTTTACAAATTCCCCATATTGTTTTATAATGCAAGTTCTTATCCTAGCTATTCTCTGAAACTAATCTTTGAAGGAAAAGAAGGAAACATGTTATCAGCTATGGTCCAATGATTTCCTGGAATGTTCTGTGCAACTCCATTTGAGTATGTGCTTTCCTTTTCTCCCTCCTTTTTAAAAGTTTCAATCTGGTATTACCAGTTCAACACATTATCACAGACTTCACCTTTCATCTCCTTCCACAACTGTGTCAACCCGATAAAATCTGAACCTGTCAGCCTTTGTTTCATCTTGCCCACCCTCTTCCCAAATTACGGTGTGAGTATGTGTTTACTAGTAGAGACTGAAAAGGCATCTTTTTCCTGTCCTTCCTCATGTCTCAGAAATATAACAAAAACAGGGAAAGGCTGACTTTCAGGCCACCTCACACAATTCTGACCTTTATTATATATGTTCTACCCAGTCTGTCCTCCTCAGGCAGAGAAAGAAAAATTATCTTGTGCTTGTTACATGAATTTGTGCTGTATAATTGATAGAGTGTATCTAACACTAAATCTATAATGCACTACAAAAGTTTAAATACTCTCAAACCTACTGTTCAATGGATAAAAAAATTATTTTCCTAATAAAAACGATAGAGGCTCCCACAACCTAAAATATAAACATAACTGCAATAGTTGGATAAGGCTAGTCAATAACAATTCAGGCCTCAGAAAGAAGCTGATCTCCTCAAATCCAAAACAAAAGAAACAAAAAACCTGAACACTTAGTGGTTAGTCTCCCTAACACACATGGGAGTCAGAGAGCTCCTTTATCTTTGCTTGGTATTGAGAGATTAAAACACCTTGAGAGTCAGGATGAGTCAGTGATGGCAGAAGTGACAGAATGGGAAAGTGGGTTTTGGCCTTCAAGAACCCAGAGTCTCTTCTGTAAGACATTAGAGACGTGCCCCTGCAGTGGGCTGAAACCAGGAAGGAGGTAAGCATTTCCTGCAAGAGCTAAGCACAATGGAATGACCCTAGCCTTTATTTTCAAGCCCCTCTTTTCCCCACAAACGGCCTAGCATTTGCATATCTTTCATTATAAGCTACCTTCATACAGACACCTCCCTTCTGGCCACAAGCAAACAGGAGTTGCCGTGAATTGTTATTAAGGTAGTACAACTGGAAACCTTATAAATAGATGCTAATCTTCTTGTGTATTTATATATAGAAAGAAAGGGAGGAGAGAGAGAAAGAGGGAGGGAGGATGACTAACCATGTCAGGCTTCAGGCGAAGCCCTGGAATGCATACACACGCTCACGTATTGTGTATGTCTGGACAGAGAAGCAGGAAGATGGAATGAACGACCTCAGCATGAGGAGGTGCCAAGACACAGACAGAGGAGCTTTCCCACTGGGCGCGTGTTATGTGTGAGTGGACCATGGCCCTCATCCATGATACCAAGGTTACTCAACAGTACTAAGGGATTTTATTCTTAAGAAAACCTAAAAGAAAACTCCCACTTTCCCTAGCACCTTAAATTGGGACTCCCACAAATATTTTCTGAAATGGCAACAACCTACCTACTTAGTTGGTAACATAAGCCAATGTTTTATCACATCGACCCTCACAAATTGATCCAGCAATATTTTTGCCTTAAAGCCTTTTTCTCCTTGTGTGGCTCACTGTGGATGTGGGAAATAACATCTGAATCCTCTTTAGAGCAATCCTTCATAAATTACCAGACAACAAATACATCACTGTCAGCCCTCTTTTCAATAACATCCCAGTTCTTTTCACCTTTCCATCCCACTACCATTTGTCTGCCCCCTTTCCCTCCTAATCCTCTGAGATAACTAAAATTGGACAAAGCATTAAAATGATCCTTCTATGTCAACTTTCTTTTCCATATACACACAGAGTTGAGGAGGTTCTTTCTTCTGTGAAACTGGATCTTTGTATGTCAAAAACTGAATTTTCAAAGGCCAAACCATTCTGTCTACTGTGTCTTGGCTCAGTTGCTGGAAAGAGCTCAGGTCTCTAAATTTAGATTTTTCCCATGGCTCAGCTCAAGCAAAAGTCCTTCCTGGACAAACACATTGTAACAGGCCCTGTATCTCTTCCCAGTCATCAACTGCCTCAAGTCTGTCTGCTGGTTCCTGGCTCACGTAACCAACCTGACACACAGCGACCCCACCAAGCTCTCTTCAAGCTCACCCATCCCTCTGCAAACACAGGTCTCCCCGCCTCACTCACCACCCCCAGCCTCCACAACCTCCCCAGTCCCCTGAGCCCCCTACTTGAGACAATGATCACAGAGGTTTCTTCTTCTCAACCCTGTTATACACCTCAGGAAGTCCCTGACGAATAACACAGCCTCTCTTCCCACAGCACAGGGGAAGGGGTCCCCTCACATACCACCTCCCATTCACCCACTCGCCACTGTCATAGCCCAGGAGAGAAGTGCTTACTAAGTCCCAAATACAGAATTAGAACTCAAGTACCATTTCTCATTTTTTAAAAAAATCAGAAAAATCACAGCTCAGTAGGTCAGCTAAGCTCCAGATTAAATGTACTTCTCCAGGACTATTTGGAAGTGAGGTGCCAAATTCCACACAACCAACTTAAAAGATAAACTTTTATTGCAACAGTCATTCAGGGAATGGCATGTACAATAGCAGAGAGGCATTGATACATGTTTCCGTGGTACTGAGAACCACTACCTAGAACTGACATTACACACTTCATATAGCTCTGTAACTAGGTCTCTTCTATGAAGAGGCATTTGACCCTCCACCTACTATGACTTGATTATTACTTCGTCTTTCCTCATGCCAGTCCTGTAGATTAGGTAAAATAAATAAAATAAAATAAAATGAAGTGAAATAAAATAAGGCATCTCTATTCACTGAACAGGTGAGGCAAGATAAATAATATAACAAATTAACATTCTAGCATATAAAAATTTCTGTCAAGTCTAGAGAAAACGTTGTAGTCTAGATAAAGCTATCAGTAGACCATCTTATAACAAAATTATCTTTTTAAAGATGCTTGTGCCTTTCATAGTGTAACAACTACACAATTCAAATATTGTGACATGAATGAATACAACAGGGGCTAACAAATACCTTGTTTTGTTTTCCAGAAATTTCCCAGCCAGTTTCAGAGCCTTTCTAAGGAACGTATGTGAAGATGGGCCTGAAGCAAGACCGCCTCTTTTTGCATGGAGGTCCTAACTTCTTCAGAGATCTCTCTTCTACTTTCTCCATCTAGCTGGCATCACACTCCCGAGAAATCCAGCTGTTACTCTACAATGTGAATACTTTGACTTAAATGATCTTTCCTTCCTACGTGGGCCCTCACAATGAGGCCTATACCTTTCTGTTTCTTTACTGGATGAGAAAAATAAATCCAGGGAAGACTCCTAGTTTCCTACAAGGGACAGAGCTGCAGCACCAAATTTTAAAACCATGGGGAAATTTCAAATTCATATGCCTGAACTCTTTTGAGCAACTGAGTCAAAACACAGCCGGAATGGTCTGGCCTTTCAGAATCCAGTGTCACTGGAGAAAAAATCTCAGTCTAAGGGTTTGTGTGCGTGCGTGTGTGCGTGCGTGCGTGTGTGTGTGTGTGTTGGGAGTTGGGCCTGGAGGGCAGCGAAGGAAGTAGGAGTTCATCTGTTTTTCCTCTCACACCCTCCTCTTTCTCCTTCTGGGAAAGAAGGGTCATGGGGAGTGAGAAGTACAAGAAAGAATATATTCAGTATCAGCCTGAAAGTGACCCCTCTACAAGTGATTGGAGGTGGGACCCCAGCCGTGGGCCCATCACTATGCTACTCTGTGAATCTGCCACCTTCAAGGGCTCCCAGAAGGAGGGAGAGGGGCAAACAGAGTTCAGTTCCAGATTCCAGGACTTTCCAGAAGGCACCCCTACATAGGGCCCATTTTCAGTGCCAAGTATTTTAACAAATTTCCTATTAGGGTAATTCCAAGCTTTCAGCAAGGAAAGACTATGAGAAACAGCCAACATTTAATTTGTAAGAAAACTGCACACTTATTTTCCTATAGAAATATTCACCAACACAGACACAGAGACAGGTGACTTTAAAAAAATTATCCGAGTCCCCTGCAAACGGAGTCCCTTGATTTCTGGCTTAGTTAGAATCTTATCACGGTTAAACAGGGAAGAAGCAGCTTAACATCCCCCCGTGTGTATCTGCTGCCCCTGAGCCCTGGGCTTTAGAGAAAAAGAGCTTGGTGGCAAAGCCATCACCATTGTGATGGACGACACAGGGCTGATAGGCAGATATAGGCACATTAAAGCGCAAGGCCCTGGGTGACAGGAATTGTTTCTGAGTGCTGTTTGCACCCCTAGTATTAGTCCTCCTAATACTTAACTTCGACAACTGTGCCCCAAGTCACAGGCCCCCATTCTCAGCCCAGACCTTGCACAAATTTGCTTTCTCATATTCACCTTTCATAGAGCAAATAATTTTTTAAAATTTTATTTAATTTTAGAGGGAGAGAGAGAAAGAGAGGGACAGAGAAAGAAACATCAATTTGTTCTACTTATTTATGCATTCATTGGTTGCTTCTTGTTGTGTGTGCACTGACTGGGGATTGAACCCATCACCTTAGCTTATTGGGATGACACTAACCAACTGAGCTACCCAGCCAGGGCGGCTCCAAATTTCAAAGCCAGTGAGGAGTTGAAATAGCCTGTCTGAGAGAGAGAGAGAGAGAGAGAGAGAGAGAGAGAGAGAGAGAGAGAGAGAGAGAGAGTATGTGTGTATGTTTCTACACTTGGCGTTTGTAGAGAACAATAAATAATCAGTTATGATATTCTCCCTTTTACCTACAACACTTTACTTTCCCTAACCAGAAATTTGTGTGGCTAATAATGTTTATCATAAATAGTACTGTAGTATATATTCCCCTCATCTGTGGGGAATATATTCCAAGACCCTCAGTGGGTGCCTGAAATCATGCATAGTACTAAGCCCTGTATATACATATGTTTTTTTCCTGTACATACATACTTATGATAAAGCTTAATTTATAAATTAGGCACAGCAAGAGATTAACGATAGCTCATAATACAATAAAAGTTATAACAATAATGTAATAAGTTATGTGAATGGTTTGGGGGCAATTATAAAGTAAAATAAGGGTTATTTGATACACTGGCCCCTGAGATGATTCAGTCCTGGGTGGTACAGATTCAGAATGGCACACAGTTTCAAACATATGAATTATTTTTCATTGAATATTTTCAGACTGCGGTTGATGTGGGTAACTGAAACCTCAGAAAGTAAATCTGCCGGTAAGGGGAAGACTACTGTACTCACCACCAGAGTTTTTCACAGACTGATGCACAAGCACTGGGAAACATGGTCCCTGGGAGGAACCGTCACGCAGCTACTCTGTGCTACCTTGTGTGGCCCACTGAAGGAAAAGCAGCTTCAGAAGAGGAGCCAGGAAGCGAAGCCTGAACCAGGTCAGGTCGTAGCAGAAATCAGGATACTGGAGCACAGAAGACATAACAGTATGAGCCCAAGCCACCTGGGATTCCTAAGTTATCTGTTCCTCCTCAAGAAAGGTCATGAACTAGAGGTGGGGGAGGGGGCTATTCTCTGGAAGCCTGAATAAGTCACCCAAGCTTTCCAACCTCACTGACCTCATCTGTCATTTGGGGAGTGACTGGATATATATTTCAGCTCCTATGCTCTTTGATTCTCTAAGTTAATTTTTGACCTGAGTGAGTTCTGATTCTCAGATTATGACTAAGAAGACTTAACTAGGTGGGAACTCAATGAGACAACAGTCGCGGGACTTTGTAACAGAAACAGGGGCCCAGTTTGACCCAAGTTTGATGAGAGAGGAAGAAGATGGGAAAGGAGAGAGTCCTGTATCCTACCTGGGCTACACTCACATGTCTGGGGGATCTGTGTGTACCAACTCTGATCAGCTCAGGGGAATTTGGCGTGTGGATCCAAGGCCACTCCCCAACCCATGCAGCCCTGTCCTCCCTCCAGAATATGCTTGTCGCTTCTTGCCAGCCACTTCTCTGATAATCTATAGCTTCCTTTTCACTTCCCCATACACCCAAGTTTTAAAAAGCTGTTAGGAGGACAGGTAGCACCTGAAGGGGCCTCTGCAAAATGGAATACTCTTAAATCCTCTATTCTGGCAGAATGTGAGTCTTTACATAGAAGTCATTGCCCTGTCCTTCCTGTCCTGCCACCAATACCATGACTGTGGATTTTGTTACCACGTTCCACTCACACCATCTCGGAAAAACATTTTTTCTGACCATCTTGGTTAACTCCACTTATGAATAACCAAACCCCTTTGCTTTGCCCAGTCCAAATTTCACAATCCTTGATACCTGGGCCTTTCTCCTCTTCTCTATATAAATGACTAGTATCTGTTTTCTCCTACCTATGACCTGTAGTTATTTTCCACTGACACAACATCCTATACTTAAACCCCCTAGCCCTTCTGCTGCCAGCTCTATATCACCTTAGCCCACAGATGTTTGAAGGAGGCTCACCAGGCTAACCTCCATGGCTGAGAACAGCAGGTGCATGAACCAAAATGTTCCAATGCTCACACACACTCAACACACACACTACCCAAATTCTCACATTGCCAATCATTTCTGTTACAATTTGAAACTCGAGCCTTTATAAAGCACCAATGGTTCAGTTCCTTCTAGAAAATTCACTCCCTCCCTTTTCTGTTCCTACATCAACCCTGGTAACTGTGATACATTTCTTCCTAAGGTTTCTTTCCAGAACTTCTTAATTCTGGCAGTGGGAAGTCAGGCACATGAAATAACAGCCCAGATACAAAACTCATCAAATTAACCCCCATATTAGGACTTCTCATTTTTGAAACTTTTCTTTCTTCTTTTAATGAACCTCAGCCTCCACTGTCTGAAAATGTTTTCCTCATGGAAAGAAAGCTTGTCTACTTCTCAGGCACAGGGAAGAGCTAAGGTTTCTACTTCCCACTGTGCGCGGGCTCCCGAGGCTATCAGCAATGTCTGTGAGTAGGGATTAAGTCAGGAAGGAACAAGATGGAACACGCCAAGCATACTCTGTGCCTTGGAAAGGTAACCCAGACCGGTTCAGAAGCAGTCATGCTTGTTTTAAGAGACTCCTAACCAAAGTTCTATGGCAGAATCAAAGGGACAGGCGGAAGGAGGAAAAAATAGCTTTTTTGTTTTCTGAGAAAGTTCTTAACTGGAAGCATTCAGATTTCTAATCTGTGTGGCATTTGCAAATCAAAATCTCACAAATTGCTTAATTCACAGCCCAGTAAGGTATAATGGATTACACCTTACAGGTAGATGTTTTGAATAATCAAAGAATGGTTCCTACCTTTGTACAGAAAATGAAGAGATTTTTCAGAGTAAAGAAAAACAACTTAATTATTATTAAACAAGGTTTAACTGCTGTGGGCAATCATCCTTTGCACGGAAGCTCAATTTAACTTAAAAGAAACCGCATGACCCAGGGCCCTCTCCTGCTCTCACTTGGCAATCAATGGCCAGGAAGAGCTCAGTCCAGGTGAGCTGCCCAAGTAGTCAGGAAGGCATTACTACACAGCAGATGAGAGACCCCGGGGAGGGGTGGCAACCGCCTGACTGCCCCCCTACTGTACCTCACTCCTGTCTGCTGCAGTGCAGGGCCCCTGACAGCAGAAACTCAGGAAGCTGCCTTCCTTTTTTGGCCTATCTTCAGGAGGACACGCAGGCTCCATGTCCAAGTCCACAGGCAGACATTAGCAGTCATCTGCCGGGCCCAGAAGCCGCAGGCCCTGCCCCCACAACGTTCAGCTCGCCCTCAGCTGTGCCCATCCTTCCCCAAGCTGGCCTGGCACGCCCCTGTCCGACAGGGGCCCAGGGTATGGAGTGTGATTCATGATAGAAAATACCGGTTCTTCATTGCTGCGCAAGTGCAGCTGGGGTGGGGTTTAGGTAAATCCGGATGTGGACACCAAAAGGAGGGCGAGAATGTGCCTGTTTTCCATATATCTCACGTGGCCAAAGGGGCTCAGCCCACACACCACACTGCAGTGTTCGGCCAACCTTAGCGGGGTACGATCTGAGGGCCTGGCCTGAGCTAGGAGCAGCTAGTGGGTTCTGTGTGGGAACTGGTGGGTTCAACAGTTGAAGATGTAATATCTCAAATTGACTACCACAAAATAAAAAAATGTAGTGAGTTGGATTGAAATATGAACTAAGGATTTCTTTTTCCAACTGCGAACAGATCAAAAGGCAAAGGTTATATGTCACATATGTCATTGGGAAAACCCCAATTCAGAGACTGATGGCATGTGTATCCCATTTCAGATATTACTGCATCCATTTATACCTTTTATTATGGTTGAGAGTAAACATTTTAGTGACCTAAGAGTGGACACTCTGAATACATGAGACCCAATGAAAGTGTTGAGAATTAGGGAAAAGAAACAACAAATAAGTAAAAAGATACCAGCATTCAGCCTTTGGGATAACAGCAAGAACACAAGATTGTATTTCTGGACACCAGACATGAGATCTGGGTGGGCAAGTCACAGATCCTCAGGAGCCTGTTAACTTCCTCCATTTCATGTCTTTAGAGGGCACTAGCTAAAGCACTGGAGTGCCAAAGGGCGCATTGGGGACAGTCACAGAGATGGAGGGAGGGGAGACCAGCTTAGTTAAAAGTACACCCCAAACCCATGCAAAAATGGCTTCCATAAAATTAGTGTTTGAAGATAAGCTAAAAATATTCTATCACTCTTCTGCCTAAACTCTTTCATACTACACTGAGAAAAAATCCAAACTCCCCAGTCACCTCTCCTAGGGTCTCCTGGGTCCTTAAACAGAAAAGCCCCTCTCTGTCTTAAGAGTCTTGCACTTCCATACCTCTCCTGGCTGTGTAGTAGGGGACTGGCTCATCCTCATGTCATCCTCTTTATTTCCTTCATGGCACTTATTTCATCTGAAGTTATCTGAATATCTGTTTTCTCCTCTGCCTCCCACATTAGATGCTAAGCTCTCTGAAGGCAATGGCCTTGTCAGTCTTGCCCAGCACTATCTTCCCAATGCCAAGCATTGGACCTGACTAAACTGGAAACTCAATCCGTGCAAAATGAATGAATGAATGAATGAATGAACGAACGATAGTTTGTTCTTTCTAAATACAATGATCATATGTAGCTGTACCATCTTCATGCTAATCAAAATTACCTTATTCTCAATTTTAATAATTCAAGAAGCACTTTCACCTACTTCATTCTCCAACTATATACTCTGAGGCCTTTTTGTAGGTTGTTTGAAAACCACTGACCCTGGACCTCTTAACCCTGAAGTAAGTGAGTCATCTTGGATTAGTGAACTCCCCTGGCTTTAGCATCTTTCTCCATAAAGACAGGATGTTTTCTGTAGTAGCTGCAATGACCTATGAATGACCTTGAATGACCTATGAATATTTAAGACCCTGATTGGAAGACACCGATTCCTTCTCACAAACTATTTTGTGAGATGTTTCTGTTGTACAGTTGACCCTTGAACAATACAAGTTTGCCTTGTGTAGGTACACTAGTATGAATTTTTTTCAATAAATACTGTAAATGTATTTTCTCTTCCTTTATGATTTCCTTAATAACATCTTTTCTCTAGCTTACTTTATTGTAAGAATACAGTATATAATACATACAACATACAAAATATGCATTAATCAACTGCTATTGGTAAAGCTTCCAGTCAACAGTAGGCTGTTGGTAGTTAAGTTTGGGGGGACTCAAAAGTTATACATGGATTTTCAACTGCACAGGGGCCAGTGCCCCTTAACCCTGTGCTATTTGAGGGTCAGGCTAGTTGCTTCCATGATTCAGGCATTTGCTATATGCCAGGTACTGGGTCAGGTACTACTCACACACTGTCTCCCATTTACAAACCACCTGGCTAAAGAAATGGAAGCTTCCTTAGATCAAGTGACTTGCCCAAAACCACGCAGAGTAAGTGGTTGAATGAGTTCCTGAAATTGTTGTTGTCGGACAACAACAAAGGCCGGATTCCTCCCACCTCACCACAGCACTTCACAGGAACGGGTCACAAACGACGGTAGGGCTAGCTAAGATAGCAGTCGGCGGGCAAGAGACACGGGCCTGAGATAGACAGTGGCGGGCTGTGGTGAACATGAGAACCTGTACCCCCACCTGAATGGGGCAGCTGCTCTAACAAGTTTTAACAAAGGAATCTGGGGCCAGTGTTTCCTGATCATCTGATTTCTCCCCTCATAATGTAAGAATTTTTATTTTTATGAAATACTGATTCTACAACATTTTGGTGGCTTATCAAAATTTGTAGACGCCATTGCACAGGCCTTTCTGGGGAACCTGGCCCCAGGCCTGGAACCTCTGGCACAAGGAATTTACCAAGGAAAGTTGCCCAATCTGTCCCTTCGGTTCCAGTGAGAACTTTCACAATCACACATAAAAATATCAGCCACAAATACTAGCAGTAGGAGTGAGTGTGTTGAGGGTTATTATGCAAAATGTGTGAGCAACACTTTTGTGAACCAAGATCTAGGAATCACCAAGCATTCCTTCTCTGGGGTGAACTGCAGATGTCTTCTTGTGGAGTACAGGTTTCTGGAGGAAGGAATTTGGTTGAGGCTTGCAGCTCTGCTCCTCTATTGCCAGGAAGAAGGTTGCTTAATAAGCACATTCCTGACAAGCCAGCCCCAGGCTTGACTTCAGAGGTACTGCAAACAAGAGGCAAAACAGATCACTGTTCAACTTCCTCAGTTTCTTCAAGTCCACCCTTTGGGGTAACATTGAAATGGCAAAAATGGTAGGTATTGGAAAAGCAGGAGGCTACAGAGGAAAGAAGGAAATCCATCCCCAAGTAATAAAATTGTTTAGGAATCCACTTTCATAAAATGAACAAGTTTTCAAAGCCAACACCCCAGGGATCCCATCAAAATGCCCCTGGGCTTGCGTCAGAATTGCTGGGTTCAAATCCCCCTGTTGCTGGGTTCAAATACCTCTGTTGCCCAGAGAATCAAGTCTCTAGAGACTACTGAGCCTCAGTTTCCTTATTTATATGTATCTGTTTGTATGGTTTTATTAAAGGGCTGGCTATAGGAGAGCTTGTGTGAAAGTTTCAGGCATATAGAAAGTAATGATACTTGTGGGCAATTTAGTACTTATTTGCAGTGGTTTGAATGCATATGGGGAAATTGTTTTATTGTATTGTGTTGGCATGTGTTAAACCATTTGAGCTTTGGATATGTATGTCTTAAAAAGCCAGTGATATTTCATATTTGAGGGAAAAATATTGTATTTACATTATGCCACGGGAAGCTTGGCCTTTTTTTCTGATGATACTGAAAAAATTCAATTAAACTTAAAGTGAACTGCCATCACCTTGAGACTATGGTCATTATATTCTCTTGAACGGGACTGCTTAAGTTATGGCTTCCCTTGTGCACACCACAGACACTACCCTTTTTCCTCTAAGCACAGTTATTCCTCATTATTTTTGAGGTTTACCAACTAATATCAAGCATATGTTTATTCACAAAATACCAGATTCAGAGACATTTATTTTATATTTGTTTCCTCTTGCAAATATTTGCATTTAACTGCAGAACTAAGATACTTTATGAAGTAGAACAAGAATGTACCTGTGGAAAATGTGAAGTTACAAAAGTAGCTGGTGAGAAAGAGAACGGAAGAAAAATCTAATTAACAGTAAAAATATGTATTGATTTGTGCAAAAGAAATGTACAGATCAAATCTACTACACTTGTAGTTTTAATGCATTCTGTGCATCTGAATTAAGAAGAAGTTGGAGTTTAAAATAATGCCTGAAGCTTTCTTCAGTGATTATGGAGTATAAAAAGTGCTGTTTCTTTTCTTTCAAAAGGCATCTTGTAATATGATTCTATTCCTGACCTATTTTGCTGTTTGAAAAAAAAATTTTAAGTTGTTTTCAAATAGAAATATTTTGTATCTTAAAAGTTTTATTTTCCCTTTAGGAAACTGAATCATAGTCATAGTTATAGACTTAATGGAAAGCCTAAACACTATTCATCCAAAACTGATCCCTGTAACTTGACAAAGGATGAAGTTTAGTTATAAACTTGAACTTGAAGTAAATGTTTTATGTAATGGGTAAGAAAATGCCCCACCTGGGAAGGTGAATTTACTGCTTTTGTTGAAAACTTCAGGCAGCTTAAATATATTTAATCAAAACACACCTGATATTCAGAACCCCAAACAGTATTTACTTAGAAAAGTGGGATCCTGACTGGAATGAACTGGTTTAGGGAAGATTGCATGACTGAAAATGAGACTACTAGTCTCATCAGAAGTGACTGCTCCAGTAAGTATAGAAAAATAGAATCCCTTTCTTCCTCAAGGGACTACTACGTCAAAGCACATATATGCTTCTGAATTCGTGTATGAGACCAAGCAAGTCACTTTCTAGCCTACCTGGAAACTACAGGCCTCTCTTGGAGGAACATACATTACATTCCAGGGCAACTATTTTTGTTGTAACTAGTTTTAGATTTTTTACAGTAATATATACATATGATAAAAATATAATTAGGAGAGAAGTCCAGAAATTAAAGATAAAACTTTTGTCCTCACTAGCTCATTAATTATTTTCTCCAATTTATTAGGCATCATTATAGAAATTTTTAATGTATAGATGAGGACACAGAAGATGGATATGCTTTTTCATACAAATAGAATTCAGCTGCCCTGGCTGGTGTGGCTCAGCAGATTGAGTGCCGGCCTGCAAGCCGAAAGGTCGCTGGTTTGATTCCCAATCAGGGCACACGCCTGGGTTATGTGCGAGGTCCCTGGTTGGGGATGTGTGAGAGGCAGTCACACATTGCTGTTTCTTTCCCTCCCTTTCTTCCTCCCTTCCTCTCTCTCTAAAAGTAAATAAATAAAATCTTTATAAAACACAAATAGGGTTCAGCCTTTTTTTAAAAATAAAAGGTATTATACTATCTGTAGTTTTTTGTAAATTGTACTGCTTATTTAATATAACTTGTTTATGTGTCTCTACCTGCACATGGGTCTATTTCAGATATTATCATAACTGCACTGAACTGTATTATCTGAATGTGCCGTAACACACCCTCGAACATTCACAGTGACAAAATAAATTAGGAAGTATTTTTGAGAGAAAATTGGGCAATACCTTTCAACACTAGTAATACTAGTTAACTAGTAGTAACAGGCTAATAATTTGACATCTAAGACTTTGTCCTTCAGATTCACTGACACATGCACAGTTACACAGGTCATTGCAGTTGCGTTCATAACAGAAGGGGGAAAATGAAGCAATCGGAACAGCAATTAAAAGGGGTAGAGTCAATACGTTATGAGGCCACTACTATAATTGCTCTGAAAGAATAGTTTTAAATCAGAGTTTGTCCTGTTCTCGTCACCAAAAACACAGACGCACATGCCCACACACAAACACACTCAGGTATATATGCTCCACAAAGGAGAATTGTCCTTAATGAGGCAACTCACTAGAGATGCTTTCTTCTGCAGTGTTAAAACTGAAAAAGGATTCCAATAAAGTTAAGGATGAAGAGAGCCCATGCAACCCTTCCTTGAGCAAAATTCAAACAGATGATTTAAAAACAAAATTGTTCTGCTGGAACAGTACACATGCAATAACTGCTACAAACATGAGCTGACCAGTGAGGCAGCAGCCTGCTTTGCTGTTGGGTGGCAAGTAGTAAGCCCAAAGAAAGTGCTGTCTGAACAGTTTACAGTGCCACTGACGGACAAGTAACAACATCTCTGGGATGGGGTCTTCGCACCCTCCGTGTACAATTCAAGCAGAGCAGGCACCCAGGCATGGCAGGCCCACAGTTCCGAGGACACCATCGGGTCTGTGGGGGCCAATGTGATCATCTGCATTTACTAACCTAGAAAAACCATCATGGGAAATTCCTTTATCATTTTTGTTGCTTAATCATGAGCAAGTGGACAGGACTGGAAGTGAAGAGCACTGTGCCATGGTATGTAGGGTGGGAAGTGAAACCACCATGGAGAAGCTAGGACTGTAAGAGGCCCCTGAAGCTATCTGCTGCCTTTCCTGTAGACTGACTGCACTTGTGCCATCGTACAAAGTCTGCTGTGCATGCCCTTCTGTGAGATCTCTAGAGAAGGATTTCTACCGATGTGTAATATTTTACTTTTGCACTTGTCACTCATACAAATACACAGTTCAGAATTCCTTCTGGTGCCTGTAAGTCTGTCATCTGATGCAAAAGCAGGAGAGATCCTGTCATCAGGATAAAGCTTATCCCTGCCTCGATCCTTTGTCCCTCCTAGTCTCTTCCTAACTAAGGTTGTCCTGAATTCTACTGTTTCCACCACAGCGCTGTGGTCCTAGAGCCTCCAGCTGCCCAGATGTCACAACTGTCACTATGGATCAAGGAGAATTTGTCATTTTGGTTTTATAAGAAATAAATTGAGTAACAACAGAATCCTGCTTATCTTGATAATATGCCTCCAAAAAAAAAAAATTTCCTTCTCCCCACATTTTCTCTCATCAATGGTTATAAGTTAAAAGCAAAAGCTGGGATGTTTTTCAAAAAGATAATTGACATTGGCATGACATCTGAGGAAGTTCCACCCTGAAATATGAAATGGCCAAATTCACAGGCAGCAGTCTAGTCTGGTCGTCACACTTCACAGTTCATAATAAAAAGTCCCCAATTCAGGTAGCCTTTGGAATTTTAGTTTCCACTAAATTATGGTTTTACCTGCTTAAGAAAAGATTGGTGGAATAAAAGGTGATGTCAAGCTTGATTGGTGGAGGACCAAAGTACCTTCCAATTTCACCTGCTCACCCCTTCAGAGGCCACACATCTGAAGAGCAACATGGTCAGAGGTGACACCATTTTCCAGGGTGACTTTTGTTTTAATAATCGATTTTTGTAAACTACTCCTCATAAGTTTCAAAACAGAAGTATTTCCAATCATGTTACATTGATGAACAACAGTTATAGGGCTCTGAGTTGTGAACAACTTTCTGAAAGAGCTTCCCTCCCACTCGGAGGAACTCTGTGCTGACTGCCCAGAAGGAAGTGCTAATTCCAGCCCTTAAGCTGGGAGATTTCAGTGCCTTTCTTTCTGAAGAAATCATTTCCATGGAAATCCCAAAGTTTTTAAAAGAGAAAAAAAATGTCATATTTAGAGATCACTAATTCTGTTACAAAGGAGCTTTTTAAATGCTGATGCTACATTATATTTGGAATATGACTAGACCTGCAGTAGCCATGCTACTAGTAAGTAATGGAGGCAAGACTTAAATTCAGACAATCTGGCCCCTGAATCACTGTGCACCCAGTGCTTTTAACTCAACAGACCTTCACTAGACCCCACTAGTGACAAAACAGACTTCTAGATGCAATCACCACTTACTAATCAACAGATAATCTGTTAACAATACAACAATTAATATAATAAAAAGCTTTAATGGACTTCTAAAAGAGGATCTGAGGGGAGAAAAAAGAAAAAGTGTAAGAATACTCATTAGCGATTCTGAACCTACTTGGAATTTTGGCACCTTATGGTTGCTTGATTCCATGACTGTTTTCTACAATAAACTTGCTGCTTTGTGGTTCATACTTGGAATAGAAACTTTGAATGAAATCAATATTTGCTTTTAAACACATAAATTTTGCCCTTCAGATAACCAGAGAGTGTTTTCCAGTGCCCCAAACCAGTGTTGGGAACTGCAGTCCCTGATGCAGCCTGATGTCATTCTTATCACCACATTTAATTAATTTATACAGTATCTGGGACAGAATGAGTTCAGCCTCACCAGCTCAGAGATCAGAACGCCTTTAGAATCTCACTCGGTGAGCCTACCCAATATTCCTGCTAAGAGCCTTCTTCCAGGGGTGTAGAATCTGAACAATTCTTAAGTCTGAGGTGGAAAACTTGGAAAAATTAAAGAAGTCACCAGGAAAATTGTGGGATGAACACAGTGCTTTTCCCCTGGCTAGAAACATTTCTGCTAGTAATAACACAATGAAAAAAAACATATTTATCTCTTACATACAATGGATGTAGAACATAATTATCGGCTGTTTTGTCCCAGGATGTAGACAAGGGGGACAGGTGCCAATGTCTAGAATATAAAAGGAGAAAAGACAGTGTGTCCAACCTCTTGCTTCCTGTGGTGACTCCCACTGCCTTTGGTGACTCAGTTTCCTGGTTAGGATACCTGTAACAGGTATACCTGACTCTTCTTGCAGGACCAAGAAGCATCAGAGGCAGGTAAGAGTTAAAAAATGTAAGACTATGAAGTAACTCAAGCTCCTATCAATAGGTACCATAATAAAGTAAATTAATCCCACTTCCACAGCCTACCTAGAGAAAGTGTCAGAGACATAATTAATGTAAAACCACAAATATCCCAGCTCCTTTGACACACTTAACATTTTATATTTTAATTAATTCATAGAAATAATCATTGCTGCTGGGAGTTATTTCAGTAACACATTGACTTTTGTTCTAGACCCCTATAATGAGACAAAAAATAGCAGGAAATATAGAATGGCAGTGTATTGTATTGTATATTTCAGTATCTCTCTGAATCAAAAGTTTCTTCATCTGTAAAGGGGGAACAAAAAGATTTTGCCAGCCCTGGCTGGGTGGCTCAGTTGGTTGGAGCATCGTCCCATACACCAAGAGGCTGCAGGTTTGACCCCCAGTCAGGGCATATACCTAGGTTGTGGGTTCCATTCCTGGTCAGGGTATATACGGCAGGCAACTGATGGATGTCTCTCTCAGTCTCTCTTTCTCTCTCCACCCCTACCCCACTTCCTTCTTCCTCTTAAAGCAATAAACATATCCTCAGGAGAGCATTAAAAAAAAAAAAAAAAAAACTCTCCTAATCTTATAGGGCTATTGCAATAAGATAAAGGATGTGAGAACACTATACAGTCCAGTGCCACATGAGTAGTAAATAGAAGCAATAGATAATATGTGAGCAGGAATGCTGAGACCTGTGCTACATAGATTTCGTCATTTCATTCTCATAACACCACTGTTTTATGGTGGAGGAAACCAAGGCTCACAGACATTAATTTACTTTCCCAAAGTTATACAAGTAGTTTGTGGTGAAGCCCAGAGTCAAACCCAGGCATTCCCCTGTGAGAGGCAGTTCTTTTGTTCACTCAACTGTTTTGCAATCACTGTGGTAACACAACAATCTGAGTATGAATTAATCGATATTATCTGACACTAATTTCAGGAGGTTTGAATTCTCGCATATTAGAAAGTCCTAAAAATATTTTAATGTCTGCCCATTTGCTCCTAAATAGTTTTGATTTTAAAAGTCCAAATTCCTATTCCACGGGTATTATTAAATGCCTCTGAACTTCATGCTTTAACCTTACCCAGTGTGTGAAAGAAGCAAATATGCTTTTAATTTCTTTTTAAAATTGGTGGACTTAACTACTCACATCACAGCCTTCTGTCCCCAGACTAACCCCTTTATGTCAACTTTGCAGGTATACGGCTACCTTTAGTGATTTTTATCACACCCATATCATTGGCAAGACTGTTTACTCAGTCTTACTAGTTAGTAACTGATGCAAACAGAAAACCCCTAACACCACCAAAGTGAGGTTTACTTTCTGAGGCAATGCTTTAAAAGCTAGCTTTATCAATCATTGTCCCCATGCTGGTGGAAACCTTTATCTGCATTCTTAGAATTTACAATGTACTGTCTTCCTCAAGTCCAAAACTTCTAATGTTTCAAATGGGATATTTTTCTAGTATCTTTAAATGCCTCTCTGAGAATGTATACGGACACACACCCTGAAAGTGCAATGGTAATAAACATGCCAGTTTTTTAAATACTCCATGGAATTTATCTTTAGCATTTTAAAACTTGAATATAAGAAATACATGTACTCTAGGACTTCCGGTCAAGATGGAGGCGTAGGTGGACATGCTTCGCCTCCTCACGCAACCACAAAAAGAATTACAACTAAATCTCAAAAGAAATAAAACCCAGACCAGTCAGAAAACTGAACTGGATGGAAGTCCAACAACCAAGGATTTAAAGAAGCCACATTAATCCATATGGGTGCCTTTTACAGGGAGTCAAAGCAGCTCTACCCTAATACACAGAAACAAACACTGGGAGGCTGACAAATTGAGAAGACAAAGAAATATGGCACAAATGTAAGAACAGAACAAAGTTCCAGAAAAAGAACTAAACGAAACAGAGACAGCCAAACTATCAGATGCAAAGTTCAAAACACTAGTGATCAGGATGCTCTAAGAACTCACTGAGTACAGAAACAACATAAAGAAAGAAATGAAGGTTACACTAAATGAAATAAAGAAAAATCTACAGGGAACCGACAGTGGAGGGAAGGAAGCTGGGGTTCAAATCAACAATTTGGAACATAAGGAAGAAATAAACAGTCAACCAGAACAGAAAGAAGAAACAAAAATTCAAAAACAACAAGGATTGTATAAGAAGACTCTGGGACATCTCCAAACGTGCCAACATCCAAATCACAGGGGTGTCAGAAAGAGAAGAGGAAGAGCAAGAAATGGGAAACTTACTTGAAAAAATAATGAAAGAAAACCTCCCTAATTTGGAGAAGGAAATAGACATAGAAGTCCAGGAAGCACAGAGAGTCCCAAACAAGCTAGACCCAAAGAGGACCATATCAAGACACATCATAATTAAAAAGCCAAAGGTTAAAGACAGAATCTTAAAAGCAGCAAGAGGAAAGAAGAGAGTTACCTACAAAGACTATTGGCTGATTTCTCAAAAGAAACTTTGTGGGCTAGAAGGGACTTGCAAGAAGTATTCGAAGTGATGAAAAACAAGGACCTACAACCAAGATTAGTCTATCCAGCAAAGCTATCGTTGAATGGAAGGACAGATAAAGTGCTTCCCAGGCAAGGTAGAGCTAAAGGAGTTCATCATCACCAAGCCATTATTACATGAAATGATACAGGGACTTATTTAAGAAAAAGAAGATCATCAAAACTATGAACATTAAAAAGCAACAAATTCACAACTATCAACAACTGAATCTTAAAAAAAACAAAAAACAAACAAAAAAAGAACACTAAGCAAACCACCAAAATAGGAACAGAATCATAGATAATGATAGGGAGATTATTTAGAGGGTTATCAGTGGAGAGGGAGAAGGGGAAGAATGGGGGAAAAGGTACAGGGATTAAGAAGCATAATTGGTTGGTACAAAATAGACAGGGGGAAGTTAGAATAATATAGAAAAGGGTGAAGCCAAAGAACTTACATGCATGACCCATGAAATGAACTAAGCCTGAGGGGATTGCTGGAGGGAAGAGGGTACTGGGCAAAGGGGTACAAAGGGGGAAAATTGGGACAGCTGTGATAACATAATCAATAAAATATACTAAAAAAAAACAACATGTACTCACAATTCAGGTCTGTTCTAAGAGTTTAAAAAGAGAAACCTGGGAAGAATCCACAAATACATATAGTATCTCAAGCCCCAGATTGTCCTTCTAACCCTTTATCCACGGCATTTTTATAGCATTATTTACAGGGCATAATCAGCATAATGCATAATGTGCCACTTGTTTTTCAGCTCTATTCAAAAATCTCAGTTCATTCAATAAAAAAGCCCTGAAAAAAAAAAACAGCCTCAGAGCACAAACATTCCGTGTGGGAAAGCTGTGCTTATTGATTCGTTTCTTCCTGCCAAGAGAACAATGCAGAGAAACAGACCTCAATGTTCCAAACAGTTTTTGGCAATAACTCAGAAGAAAAAAAAACACATATTTACCTGTACTCAGAGCTCCACAGGTGAGGCAACAGTTAAGTAGAAAATCTAATTCTTCTTCTGGAAGTTTCGTCTCTAATGGATTCCGGGGTCACCCTTCGGAGCTGTCAGGTAAACCCCCCTCCATGTCTCTCCACTGTTTTCTTTTGCCGTTTTTCCTAGTGAAACTCCTGTCATTTGCATAAAACCCACTTCTAGCCTATAGGACTTTTTGAGTAGCTACTTGCTAAATTGGCTGTCTTGACATGCTCTTTCAGGCATGACATCATAAATCTCCATGGAAACCCTAACCCCACCTGTCTACGTGCCAACGGTACCTGTCAGGCAAAGACTTAAACAATCGTCTGAAATTGTTCATTAATGAAACCTTTTTAGGGGCGTTGGATCACTGCAAAGTATAATTTGTGCTGTCGGGAAAAACTTAGCCAAGAATGATGGCTTCATTTTCAAAGCCTGATCTGTTTTGCAGAAAACAATGATCAAAATTATAGGCATTCGTTAATCTGCCCCTCCCTGTCTAACAATGCACTTAATCAGTTGAGGAAAAACCTACAGTGGCACATGTGCCTCTCTTTAAAGGATAAAGTTACATTGAAAATGTAGGTTTTGAAAAACCTTCAATCAATACTTCTAAGGCTTTCTACTCTGCTCTCAAGCAACCCCTTCCTACTTTTTTACCAGCAAAACTTGCAAAACAGGTTCCTTGCTGAAATGTGTGTGTGTGTTTGTGCGGGTGCATTTTCCCTTGGCCTCTGGCTTGCAGAGGTAGTAGGAGAAAGTGTTGAGAATTTTTTAACTCTTTCCTATCACACATCTTTGGTATGTTTGTCCTAACGTGTGCAAATTAACATCAAAATTAGTGGTCTTGGCTTTTCTTGGGAATGGTCAATAGGTTCTAAGATATTCAATTCTTCATTCATTCATCCACTTGTAACTACCACAAATATAGAATGCTGGGTCTGTACAAAGCTTTGGATAAATTTCTGCCAAATTGGTGCCCAACCCATCTTGGTGACACTGGGCTCAACCCTCTTCCTCTCACCTCTAACTTTACTGCAGACACTCCTAAATTCAAGACTGCTGACCTGGAGGTACCAGAAAGGTTTGAATGGGATTTGCTCCAAACCCATGAGAGTTTATAATTATGTTATCAAATGGCTGTCAAAAGCTGTAGCAGGATGTTCTTCAATGGGACTGAGCAGAGAGCTGGGAAGCTAGGCAGCCTCCAGGAGAATCTGTCACAGCACTGCAGACTGTTTGGAAGCTGCTTTAACTTGCCACAGATCTGCTGCAAACTGCAACAGTCTTGGCAGCACCTGTCCTCAAAGATCAGAGAGCAAAGATCAACCTCCACTCTTTGCTGAGCCTACCCAGGTGCGCGCAGGGAGAGCGATCCTAGGCAAAAACTCAGAATGGCCCTTTCCATAGAAGGAATTATAAGTGCGTTGGATCCCCTTCTCTGACTGTTCTGCAAGTTTTGCATTGCCATAACTCACAGTCAACAGATGGGACATTACATTCCAAGGGAACCAAGAACTAGCCTGGTTTAATATAGCAGTCCCAAGTTGAAACACTCCTCAGAGGCAAGACTATTATTAGATTCAATTACTGCCTCTGTGAGGTGAAAATGCATCCAGATGAAGCCCACGCTTGTACTTTACCTAGTGGGAGCATAAACACACATGAAACAAACAAAAACAAGATATAACCAAATCTAGGCTTCATTCAGTGAAATCTAAAAATGGGAAGGAGCACTATTCATTAAGTTATTCCTCAAAGTTCCATTAGAGAGAGGAGCCTGCAAAAGTTGATTCAGCAGTCAGAGTGGTTATCAATTATGCTGAATCTTCCCTTTAGGTTATTTAGGAAACTATAATATCTCAGCTTTTATTTACTGAACTCAAGCTTGGAAAAAAGAGTGAGAAGTCAGAATCTGAATGTCAGGCAAATAGAGGTAGTCACAGAAATAACTCAGAGGTGACAGCAACCTGATTAACCCATTCTTCGGCAGGCAGGCAGGGAGGCAGAGGTAAAGACTTACAGATATGTAACCAGCGATGACATCATTATGGTAATATGAGCATCTTGGCATATTTAGAGTGGGGAAAGTTTTGAACAACAACAATCTCAGCAAGAAGGACAACACAAATCGGGGCTGGGGAGAAATACCAAGACTTGCTTAGAGGTGACCAGTCCAGTAATGATTTTTCCTGAAGTCTCTAAAGAAAATTATCACATAAGACTACAGTAGTCCCTCTCTATATTGTTGTTCACTTATCGCGGTCTCACTGTATCGCGGGATTTTTGAAAATATTATATTTAATTATTTATCACGGATTTTTCGCTATATCACGGGATTTTGCGGTACTGTATATGTATGTTGTTAAAGTTACGTAGGTTTAAGAGTGTAGAACATGTTTAAGAACATAAGTAGTATTTATAAAAGTGTGAAACAGGTTAATAAGGGAATGGGAAAGATTAATAAGGGACTGGGATTGGTTTATAAGTGTGTGGGAAGGGTTTATAAAGCCTTAATATATATATATATATATATATATATATATATATATATATATATATATATATAAATATGAAAATAAATGTAATGTTCCTACTTTGCAGATTTTCACCTATTGCGGGGGTGGGGGTGGGGGTCTAGAATGTAATACCCGAGATAAGTGAGGGAATACTGTACACTTCAATAACACTTATGATTTTTGCCCAACAGCAACTAAGCACTGCACAAACCTAGTCAAAGCACAACAAATGCATGTAGATGGAATATTTTAATTCTAAATTTAGCAAAATCAGAGCTATCTGTGTTTGACTTGGATAGTAAGATTCTCTTGAATTTGTTTCATCAAATCTATTTTATATCAGACGCAGAAAACTGCTCACTGAAAAAGCCCATGAAAATATAAGAATACAAAAAATTGGCAAAAGAGGTGATAGTTAAATATTTATGGCTTGAATTTTTGTTTCTTAAGAACACATGAGTTAGAAGTTGCATGTAGAAAAGAAATACTTCTTTGGGTAGAAAAAAAGCAATGCTTTTATTTTTTTTAAAGATTTTATTTATTTATTTTTAGAGTGAACAGAAGGGAGGGAGAAAGACAGGGAGAGAAACATCAATTGGTTGTGTCTTGCATGCACCCTGACTGGGGACCAACCCCAAAACCCAGGCATGTGCCCTGACTAGGAACTGAAGCCCCGACCCTTCAATTTGCAGGACAATGCCCAGCCAACAGAGCCACACCGGTCAGGGCAATACTTTTATAATTAAAATAACCAATCCTTATTTCATTTAAGCCTCACAACAATAGTATGATGCAAGAACACTTAATATCCCTCATGTTACAAAGGGAGAAGATGAGCCTCAGAGAGTCAGGTAATCTGAGTAAGTTTACATGGCTACTAACTGTTGGGAGTCTGGATTTGAACCCAGGCAGACTCAAGATTTGAATCCAAAATGCATGTGCTTAACCACGAGGCACTGTGATCCCTAGTTTAATAAAACTGTTCATCATTGGAAATACTAAAATCTTAACTAAACTAAGCCATGCTGGAAGGATTTAATTAGTAAACTAACCTGAAAGTATAAAATAGATCACAAAGAATAAACAGAGACTTCCTGCAGATCCTCCCGGATATACCAAGTCAACAGATGGGACAGGGTCTGAAATAGTCCAAACTGGGATAGTCTAGCAGCACAGCAGCAACAGTAGAGCAGTGGTATTTATTTAGCTTTAAACTGTATGGAGGCCTGTAAGGACTACACAGGGTAGGATTTACATGTGACAACTCATAACCCCAGGATGAACATACCACTAGGATGCAGAGAAGACCAATGAAACAGCAGACACTTAAGAAATGTCTGCAAACCTGAAGTTTTGGTCTAAAGAGAAACTGATAAAACACTAAAAAGAAAAAATTAAGTATACATTTTGTATGTCAAGAACACGCTTTAAATATCACCAAAAGGATAGGGACACTTGGATTTCTGAGTGAAGTAATGGAAACCAACTGTGGTAATTTATTGCCTAATGCTAAGTCCTTGAACTTGGGCCCTGTTTTTGTTTGTAGTTGTTGTTTCCCTTTAGAAATTATCCATTTACATTTAGTCAACTTTTCTACGGTGCGGAGGTACTGGTTAATTTTATGTGTCAACTTGACTAGGCTATGTTGCCCAGGTGTTTGGTCAAACACCAGTTTGGATAGTGTTGTGAAGGTATTTTTTTAGATGTGATTAATTTGAAACCAGCTGATGTTGAATCAAGTGGATTACTTTCCGCAGTGTGGGCAAGCCTTGTTCGATCAGTTGAAAACCTTACAAGCAAAAACTTAAAGAGTTCCTAAATAAAAAATTCTGCCTCAATACTGCAGACCTCGGACTCAGGGCTGCAACATCAACTCTTCCCTGAACTTCCTGGTTGCCAGCCTGCTTTGCAGATTTCAGACATGCCAGTCCGTACAACTGTGTGAGCCAATTCCTGAAACTGAATCAATCTCTCTTTTATTTTCACCCTCACTCTCTCTAACCTATTGGTTCTGTTTCTCTGGAGAATCCTGGCAAATAGTGCAGACAGTGCTGATATGTAACTGTCCAGTCTTGTTTTCTGGCCTAGGTTCTAGTCCTCTTCTACTTCCAACTTTCTAGCAATCATTTTCACTTGGAGGACCTACTGTCATTTCAAGCACAGTTTGTCAAGACTGAAACTCAATTATTGCTTAGTTTCCTGTGCATGACTGTATTTAATACAGAAGAGTAGACATATTTGCTCTCAAATGAAAATAATCAAGTTCATCAATTATTACAATAGACATTAATGGACTGAATTCTCCCATTAAAAAACAAAGACTAATAGACTGGTCTGAAAAACCAAAACCAAATTATATGTAGTTTCTAATAAACACACTCATTCTAAATAAAGAAAAGATGAAAACAGACGGATCAGATGTATCAGACAAATGCAATCAAAAGTAAAGCAAGAGTGATAATACTAATATTTTAAAAGTTAAACATTAAACAAAATAAAGAGGTCATTTGATAATTTAAAAATGACATAATTTATGAAGAAGAGATGATCATCATAAAACTGTTTGCAACAAAAAACAAAGCAACTAAAAAGCCATAAAGCAAAAATTCTTAGGAATGCAAGAACAGGATGAAAATACAATTAAAGTTATTATACTTTATAATAAAGTTATTATACTTTCTTTAGACCTGAATAGCCGTAGAAGAATAAAAGACTGAGAATAAATGAATATACAAACAACAAACCTGATATGTATAATATAAATTAGATAATTTTTATGAATATTTATGGGAAACTTGCAAACATCAATTATGTATTTGACAATTCATAAAAATATTTTTTAAACAAACCCATAAACTGAAAAGTAGAAATCATACTGACTTCACTCTCTGATCACATCCAATAAAATTATAAATAAATAATTATAATTTCAAATACTTGGAAATGAAATATTCCTGGGCATCCCCAAAATCCAATAAAAAAAATCAAAACCAAAAATATGTCATACAAAACTGAAGGACAGGGCCCAGGCTGGTGTCAGGAATTATATACCCTTAAATGCCTTTACTAGTAAACAATAAATACTAAAAATAAATAAACATACTACTCATTTAAAAAATAAATGACAACTTTAAAAACTAGGACAAGACAATTATGATAAAAGCAAACAATAATCTGAAAAAGATAAATGTAAACTGAACTCTGAAAAAATAAAACAGATAAACAGTAGAGAATGCAAAAGAGACATTTGCTCTCTAGAAGCTTATATGGGCACTAAACTTCTTGGTACTTAACTAGAAGTAAAACAGATGTTGTATAAAGTAGGTGGGAAAAGAATCATGGAAATGGTTCTCACACTTTTGTATAGGAGAATGTTCTGGTCCAGTTGAAATATTGAAAAACCAAAAGGAAAGAAAGAAGAAACAAAGAAAAGGGGAAAGGAGGGACAGAGGGAAGACAAAGAACCCAAAAGACAAAAAGTCATCAGTAATTACAGCACATACAACCCATTCGTTACAACCACTGTACAACCACTACCCACAGTACCACAGCACCCACCTGGCCTCCCTTCCGCACCTCAGTGCTGTGGGAGTAGAACTGCTGTCCGCCCCAACTGTAACCTCAGCGAGGACTCATGAAGCAAACTCCTTGCACATCCCATTAATCTGGAAATACTTATTGGAGCAAGCATGACACGACATGAAGCCTCTTACTGAAGTGTGCTGCACCTCCCTCCACACTGTCAAAATCAACGCTTTAGTTCAAAGCTCCATCTGATAGCCCCATGGCATTACACTCCTTACAATTCGCCTTTCCGTCTGTGCGGGGTTTGCAGCATACCCCCTGAAAACCTCAGGTTGGGGAGGAGAAGAAAGAAGAAAAGGCAGGCTTGATAAGACAAAGATGCTGAGATGGGAATGCAAAA
Organism: Furipterus horrens; assembly: GCF_987537825.1. Classification (NCBI taxonomy): domain Eukaryota; kingdom Metazoa; phylum Chordata; class Mammalia; order Chiroptera; family Furipteridae; genus Furipterus; species Furipterus horrens. The sequence goes on along the minus strand of NW_028327172.1, from coordinate 149,760,960 downwards.
TGAGATGGGTACTTAAGTGGAGCCCTAAGAGGACAAATCTGAGAACAATTCAAAAGGAAGACACTAACAAGTTTTGTTGAAAAATCCACTGAGCTCCAGACCAGATCTTCTTCTCCAAATTCCATCCCCATCAGCAGATCCCATGGGTTAATTAACACCGTTATTTCCGTGGTAGCCCTCTAGTCCTTCAGCAGTCCTACACAAAGTGGACATATGACACAGAGCTTAGTGACTTGCTTAAGGTCCTAGCACAGGTAGGAGCAGAGTGAGAACCAGAACCCAGATGCTGGGGTGCCCGGCTGGGTGTTCTTGCCTTTTCTACTGTCCCTGCTGCAGCCCTTCAGGCCTTCATCCCTCTGCATCCAGTCACCAAGTTATTCTCATTTTGCCTCCGAAAATCTGATGTGTCCTCCCTCAGTTCTGGCTGAGATCATTCCTCCAGCCCTGGGCCTGACCCCTGCACCCTGGACACTGTCCCTGCTCCCAGGACAGCACCCTGGCTTTTCACAGAGCCCCTCCTACCTAGCACTGAAAAGCTGACCTTTAAACTTTACTTTATTCCACTTTCATACCCAAGGCTCCAAAGGTGCCCTGTGTTTGTCTGCCCAAGCTTTCTGCTTGACTTTCAAGATCCAGAACATCCTGGTTTCCCTCTACTTGAATCCACTGACTTCCCATTTCTCCAAATGACACTACCTACCAAGTGCTGAGGAAATAGATAATTAGGGTAAGTCTCCTATCTTTCCAAGAAACTCCACTCAAATTCTGATCTCCTGTGTGAAATTTCCCTTCCCGCTCTCCCTCTGCTCTGAACCCCAGCAAGCTTTTAAAATACATACTGCACCACCATTTTCTGGTGTGTCCCATAACACAAGAGTCCCCAAAACAATGGTGTTTGAAAAGTTTGGAAAACACTGCACATTTCATTCGTTACCCACCTACGCCCAAATCCCTACCTGAGATTTACAATGCCTTTGGCACGTTACAATCTTAAATTTATTTATTTATTTATTTATTTTACATTATTTTTATTATATTTTTTCCATTACCATTTATCCCCCCACACCATCTTTCACCTCTATCCACCACCCTCCCCACAGCAATCACCACACTGTTGTCCATGTCCATGAGATCCTTCTCTTGCTTTTTCCTTCTTCGGTCAATCCCTCCACCCCACAATCCCCGCCCCCAGTCCCCCCCCTTGCTGTCAGCCTGCTCTCTCTATTTTGCTTGTTAGTTCTGTTTGTTCATTAGATTCCACATATGAGTAAAAGATCTGACCAGTCCTGTAATGTAGAAAGTCATTTAATTTGTGTTAACCAAGAATACCCCCAAATTAGAAATCTTCTCCCTACACCCCAAACAGCTATTAACAGTATTGGTAGCTAGGATTCTGCAGAACATACTTCTACAAAATTCTGGTCTAGATGATTGCAATTTAGAATGCACACTGTTTCATGCTGCCCTTACAGGTACTGAATCTGACTTCCCAATTAGAATGTCTTCCCCTTCATGAGAAGAGTTTTAGCATGCATTCAAGATCTATTACAGTGGAGACGTACTGCATCTAATCCTCAGAACTACGGTACTGTCTGTCTCATTTCCATGGTGAATAAAAAGTCACAAAGAAATGGACTGACTTGCTTATAATCACACAGCTGAGTGTCCTTGCATACATAAACTCAGTTACATGGAACCCCGAAGTTACTACTCTTCCCACCAAAGACAGGTATCATTGGCAGGCTAGGTATTTTGTACTCCACCCAATGCTGAGCTCATAGTGTAGATCCCCAGTAAATACCCATTTGATTGTATTAGTCCAAGAAGCAGGAGGAAGGATGAATAGTAGCAAAGAAGTGAGCTTGATGAGTGAGGACAGGAAGGACAATTTAGACATTTGCAATATGAGTTCTATATCAATGTGCTGGACTGAATCACACTGGTCTTTTAGGGATTCCTCAATATCGGAATTTCCATCTCATTTGGTGACAATTTTCTCTAGGTTTTGCTGATTGACACTTTCCAGGTGTCTATTGCCTCTGCATAGCTTTTGGGTCCTGACTCCCCTTTATTTTCTCAACCTACTCCCAGGCATTTCTAAGCAGATTTTCCAGGAGAATTTTATTTTGATTTTTTTCAAACCTTTTCTTAATACAGCACTATTCTCAAAATGTGTTCTCTTGCTCTTCCACAACACTAATTAAAATGAAAGCTGATGCAGTGGTTGGTGGCATCCAATTAAACATGGATCAAAAGCCATGTGTTATGAATGATCCCCATTTAGGATTCTTCTCTTTTTTCCTGTCTTGTATGATTAATGTCAACTTGAAGTCAATTTTGCAAGTAAAATTGCAAGCCCTTGAATTTAGTCTTATTGATTGCTGAGTCCCTAGCACACTATGTCCTATTATGTAATGTTCCAAATCTTCTAAAATGTACTTCTAACATCTTTTAAGTTGCATTTCAAAATATCAGTCCTCTGGGAAACAATTCCAAGCTAGCTCCTTCATCTGGTCCTTTGAGTAGCATCATCTGTTAAGCATTAGACTTCTCCTTCTGCTTATATTTTTACTATTGTTTCTCATCATACCCAAATTTAGATAGCTATTGTTTCTGATGGCTTTCTGATTGCCCCTAGACAGAGCCAAAACTATTTGGAATTTCTGAGAACCAGACTTTTTTTATATTGATTCTTTCAATATTATCATGTTCTTTATTCACAGGTCTCTAGTAGTTCATTAAACACTCACTCACATATACACTAATATAAAGTTCCTAAATACAACTTGTAATTTTACTCTGACACCGTGATCCTTCCACTTGGAGGCGTTGCTCTGGCAAGAATAACATTTTCTCAATTTTTACCTTCTCAGAGATTCACCACTATTTATGCCACTGCTTCTTTAGGGACAAATTCTTTTTCTTCCCTGAATTATTAAAGGCCAGTATAATTAGGAGGCTGACTCTTCAGCCATTCTAGGATCACCAGTAAATTTTATACTTACTGACACTGGGCAAACTGGTCCCCCATTCTGCTCCTTCTGTTTCCTTAGCATTTCAGAATGTCTTTCAATTCTGTCACTCATTAGAGAGACAGTATAATCTGTAGATTGAGAACAAGGTCCCTTCAGCCAGTTAATGGGATTTAAATCTTGGTGCTGCCACTTCCTTACCATGTCACCCTGGACAAGACTTAAGTGCTCTGTGCTCAGTTTCCCATTTTGTTAAAGCAAGTTAATTATAGTACCTACTCCACAGGGCTGTTGGGAAGAAGGAATAGTAAGTGTAAAGAGCAATAGTGCCACAATTTCAGATGATGCCAATAATATGTTCTCCCTGCACTTCTTCCCACTTTTTCACCACTATAAATAATAGCTGAGAAAATAGTGCTAAAGAAATGCTAAATATTTATCTAACATTCTCCATGCTTATGGCAGTCTGTGTAAGATATTTCTCCCTTCTTCCTAATGTAATTTGTTCTGCATAAACTGTATTAGACTTCTTAATTGCCAATTTCCTTTTCTCTTCAGGTTTAAGTTTAAAAAAAAATGGGTCTGTAAAAGCATATTCAGTCATTTCTTCAAACAGCTAAACCATTTATGCTACTAAAAATGCCTATTCTCCCATCATTTTCCCCTTTGGATTAGAATAAATTAATAGCTCAAAAGAAAAAATTATTTGCTGGGTCTATTTCCTTTAAAATAGTTTATAAACTTTTCATTTATGCATGCATTTATTTACAAAAACACATACAATTTCTTAAAGCCTACCCCTTCTACAACACTCGCCTTTGAACCAGACCTTCGCATGGCCTAACTCTTCCACTCACTGAATGGTCCATGCTCCTAGTGGATCTTCCAGGCTTCCTGGATACATATATCCATAAATACAGATTAATATTTGTGAATTTCAATCATATACACACACACACACGGGGGTTAAGACTAATATGCTAGACAAAAACCTGATTAATATGGAAGTTTTCATACATATTGGAGGGACTATGTCTATTCCCCAAGGTACAAACTGATACCCTGAGATCTAGAGTGTGAGGAGTAATCCATTGTGATAGTTATGCTATGATAGAATTAAATTCATCAAAAAAGTCACAAAGATGCCATTGCATAAAAATATAAATGTTTATATTATATATAAATGTTATATATAAATGCAATTGATACTATTGTACAGATAGGTACAACAAAGTTGATGAAACCATTAATTATTATTTAGGAGAGTTAATACAAATAAATGGCAGATTTCCTTCTTAAACCAGATTGCATAGCTAATATCTGGATAAACCAAATATCCCAGCAGGTGCTAGAACCAAGAGCTACAAAGAAGGAAGGTGACATATGCCACTTCTGGGCTAACATATTTAAGAGCTTTTATACAACCCATTAGCTCTCTCTCACTCTGTCATATGACTTGTAATCTATGTGTTAAGAGAGCATCATTACAAAATGAAAGTACCCTGAATCACTAAGTCATTGCAAGAATAGCTTCTCTAAAATGTTTTTTAGGGACTTCTGGTCAAGATGGAGGCATAAGTGAACACAGCTCACCTCCTCACACAACCACATCAAAATTACAACTAAAATATAGAACAACCATCACTCAGAACCATCAGAAATCAAGTTGAAGTCCAACAACTATAGAATTAAAGAAACCACATCTATCCAGACTGGTAGGAGGGGCAGAGATGCTGAGCAGGTTGGTCTCATATCCACGTGTGGTGGATAAAAACTCGGGAGGGGTATCTTGAGAGCAAGGAGTCCCAGCCTCACACCAGGCACCCAAGCCCAGGGTTCCAGTGCCAGGAAGGTAAGTTCCTATAACTTCTGGCTGCAAAAACCAGTAAGGATTGAGTCAGTGGAAGAAGCTACTGCAGTCTCAAGCAGTTCCTCCTAAAGAACCCACACACAGACTTACTAAATTGTTCTGAACTCCAGCACAGGGTAGCAGCTTTAAAGGCACCAGTGGCATATGGGGAGGAACTGAAGGCATCAAGACAAGAGCTAGCGGGCAGCTTTCTCTGAGACAGAAAGGCAGGCAGAGGCCATTGTTGCTCTTCTGAAACCTCCCACAGACTCCATCAACCTAGCTAACATTGTTTGCCCTGCCCTAGAGTTTCCCTGAGGCTCCATCCCACCCAACCTACCAGCCCACCCAAGCAGTTAACAGTGGCTTTTCCATATGAATGGCTGGTCTTGGCTCAGGCTGCACAACTTCCTAAATCCTCTCAAACAAACAACAACTGACCTCAGTGAGCCCCAGCCCCAGTACCTCTTGCTAAGTGGCCCCAGGCCTGGCACTAGCAGCAGCCAGCCTAGGTTCACACTTTGGCTTTGTCTGGGAATCTCCAAGCTCAGCACAAGCAGCAGCCATCTGCAGATTGCTTTATAGCTTATGTATGGTGGCCCCGGGCAGAACACAGATGGGGACTGACCTTGGCCTGCACCACCGTGGACAACAACAGACCACATTGGAGCACCACCACCCTGCCCTTGCATAACTGATCCACCACAGAGAGCAGAGGTTGGTAGTCAGTGGTCACTACTAGTCCTTGCAGCTGACTGGCCTGGGTAAATCCCTCTCATTGAGTGCTAGCAGCAATCAAGGCTCAACTACAGGAGGAGGGAGTACTCAGTCCACCCGAAGGGTGCACATCAAGTACCTAGCTTGGGTGATAGGGGAAGCTGTGCCCTACAGGACACCTACTACATTAGGCCACGCTACCAAGACAGAGAATCGTAGCAGCTCTACCTAATATACAGAAATAAGCGCAGGGAGGCCGCCAAAATAAGGAGACAAAGAAATATGGCCCAAATGAAAGAACACATCAAAACTGCAGAAAAAGAATGAAACAAAATAGAGATAAGCAATTGATATCAGATGCATAGTTCAAAACACTGGTTATAAGGATGCTCAAGGAACTTAGGACCACAGAAGCATAAAAAAGATCCAGTAAGAAATGAAGGATACACTAAATGAAATAGAGAACAATTTGCAGGGAAACAACAATAGAGTGGGTGAAGCCAAGAATCAAATTAAAAAATAACCAATCAGAACAACAGGAAGAAAAAAGAATTAAAAACAAAATTAGGTTAGCATCTGGAATAACTTCAGGAGGCATCATAGGGGTGCCAGAAGGAGAAGAGAAAGAGTAAGAAATTGGAAATATATTTAAAAAAATAATGAAAAGAATACTTCCCTAATTTGGTTATGGACATACACATGCAAGTCCAGGAAGGAGAGAGAATCCCAAACAAGATGGATGCAAAGAGGCCCACTCCAAGACACATCATAATTAAAATGCCAAAGGTTAAAAATAAAGAATCTTAAAAGCAGCAAGAGAAAAGAAGTTAGTTACTCCAGGGGAGTTCCCACAGAACTATCAGCTGATTCCTCAAAAGAAACTTTGCAGGCCAGAAGGGATAGGCAAGAAATATTCAAAGTCATGAAAAGCAGGAACCTACAGCCAAGATTGCTCTACCCAGCAAAGCTATTATTTGGAATCGAAAGACAGATAAAAAAACTAAAGGAGTTCATCATCACCAAACCATTATTGTATGAAATGTTAAAGGGATCTATCTAAGAAAAAGGTTGCCAAATTGGAGGGGATTGTTAGGAAATGGGTGAAGAGGTGAGGGGATTAAGAAGTACAAATTGGTAGTTACAGAATAGCCATGGGGATGGAAAGTACAGTATAGGAAATGGAGTAGCCAAAGAACTTATATATATGACCCATGGACATAAAAAATGGTGGAGGGATTGCCTAAGGGAGTGGGGGATGCTGCGTGGAGGGTGGCAAAGGGGGAAACCTGAGACAACTGCAATAGCATAATCAATAAAATATAAAACAATTTTTTAATAAAATGTTTTTCTATCCTAACACACATGCATGCACACATGCACATGCACACACAAGAACCCACCAGAATCCACAGGGTTTGTTATGCAGAATAATCAAGACTATCCTGATTAATGTATCAGTTTTGAGGCACATGTCTCTTATTGGTTCCTTTTTTATAATAACTCACATTTGAATGGATAACTATTGGAAACTAGCATGTAAAAGGAAGGAGTTGGCCAAGGCGCCTGCATGCTCATTGCTGGTTTGTGATGTCACATGCCCTTTCTACAAAAATATATTACTTGCTTAGTCCTCAATGTTTGTGAGACTTACAGAAAAGCTCTTAAATCATAGGCTTTCTGTGGTTGGATGTGTTGTGATCTGGTAATACTTCCTCCTCTCTTTTATTAATCTTGCTTTTTATCCATAAAGCTCTAATGAAGATGAGGTCAAGATCACAATATTGTTGGTAGCATACTCTCCTCCTTTAACTCTACTTTTCTTTCTTTTTTTAAAATTGAATTTATTGGGGTGACACTGGTTAACAAAATTATACAGGTTCAGATGTACAATTCTACAGCATGTCATCTGTACATTGTATTGTGTGTTCACCACTCCAAGTCAAGTCTCTGTCCATCAACATTTATCCGCCCTATATCTCCTCCACCTTTCCCCCGACCCCACCATTAACTTTGCTCGTCTTTGTACATTCTCTGTATACAGGGTCTCTGCCAACACACTCCCTAGTCTCCCAAAGCCATTCCTTGGGTCCTGATTGTTTCCTTGTTTCACTCAAGATGAAATTTTTCCCCCCTTTCTTTTTTCACTGTTAATACCCTTGTTTTTAGTGAGTTTTGATGAAACAGTAGTAAAAATGCCTGTATTCTACCAATTTGAAATAGTGTTTGCTTCTTAAGACCTGGTCTTCTGATTCAAGTGCAGTGAAGACTTCTCTTGTTCTCTGTTTTTAACTGTGTCATTTTCCCTGATTCTGACAAAATCAAGTATAAACCTCAGGAAAAAAAAGATGTCAGTCAAAGGAATGGATAATGTTGAGTCTTACCAAAGCCTCCTATTCCAAATTCCATAGATCAACTCTTCACCAATGAATAAAGTTCTTTAGAGATGGTTTTTAAAAAGTAGAATAAACTAGAACTTGGGATGTTGATGAATAAACTAACAGATATTTTCCTTAGTTTCTTTTTCACAATTGGTAGCATAGTTGCACTTCTGCAGAGATGCCACGGACTACAGCAAACAGTGGTGAATGGTACCAAACTGACCAGGCACAGAGAAAATAGCCCCGCTGCTATTTCCACACAAACAAAAGAAAGAGGCTAGCTGATGAGGGGACATTAAAGAGGCTTGAGGAGGGGAGCTAGACAAGAAGACTCCTGGTGTTACTGGCAGCATTTCAGAGGGTCTTACTGATCCTGGTCATCTCTCTTTATTGTAGCCCTCCACAATACTCACATTAAAGGAAAACTTTCCTTAATATCTCTCTTACTCTTTGTATTAAATAAAAGAACATATCAGGCTTTTAAGTTAAACTGTATTACTCTTTCCCCCTAAGACTTGACCACATTAGATATAAAAATACCCACCAACTAATTGTAATGACAAAGCAGGTACTATACACCTAGTTAAGTTGAACAGAAATTCTGTGGGTAACTGAGAATAACGATTGAAAAATTATTTTCAGAGGAGTTTCTGAGTCTAGGGGTGAGAAGCTTGTTAGTGTAGGTGAGAGGCCAGCTGGACACCTATTTCTTTATTAATGAAGTCATGAAGGAAGAGCATTTCCAAACTGTACAGTTTCACAGTGACCATGACTGTGAGATTGTTGAATTGCAAGACCTTTCTGAACTTAGAGCTATTTCAGAAAAGTAAGTTTTAACATAAAATATATGCAAAAATTTGTTTTCTATGGTTATCTCAGGTGCTTTGTAATTGAATATGATTAACATTTTTAAAGAAATAACAATGAAATGTCTCTATTACTTGAGCCACTGTGATCTACATAATCTGTGATCTAAACTTCATAAAAATTAAAGGCAGAGAAAGCAAACACCAAGGTCAATAACAAATGGAAAAACAACAGACTAGAAACTCTGGCCTTGGTACAAATGCTGGCTTCTTGTCTTGAGGAAAATTCCTTAGCCTTTCCTAGCATCTTAGTTTCAACCTCTTCTGACTGCCCAAACTGCAACCAATCTCAATTCTTTGATTCCCTACCCCTTTCTACCTGTACCACTCAAATGGTACCTATCACATTCTAATTGTATTAAAAATATTGGCCCATTCATTCATGCAACAAAAATTATCATGCCCCGTTTAGGTTGTGTACTCCCTTAAATGGAGAGTTTCAAAAGGTGATTAAGACAAGGTTTTTGTCATCTAAAGCATATTCTAAGTGGAAGAAAAAAATATACAGAAAGGCATGACTATATGCACCAGTACAGTACTGCAAGATGTTATAAACAGTATACAAGATGTGACATTTAGGCTGGGTCTTGAAAGATTAGTCCGGATACAGGAATGTCTTATTTCTTTTACTGATTTGAAGGCAGGAGTCATGCTCATTGTATCCCTCACAACGTCTTTATCACTGTAGGTGCCAAATAAATATATGTAGAATGAATAAGTAAAAGAAATCCACATTTTTAGCTTTTCATGAAGGAAAAATTCAAGTAAGTTTCAAAATATAATAAATTTTGTCCTGTCAATGGAAAAATAATCTTCTTCAGGTAACTCAAATTTGTGTTAATAAAATAATAAGATGACTTTAAATACTAATTTGAAAACAGCCTCTGAGACTGTTCTTTTGGACACTATACACCAGAATAGTATAATGCTAAAAGCTGCCACTGTAACCATAAGAGGATCCATCATTTTCTTTCTCAATTCTCTATGGTATAGTTATTACTGTCTTTTGACAAATGAGGGAACTTAGAGAAGATTAAGTCATTAGCTCCAAATCACACAATTAGCACAGGAATAGAGGCTGGTTTCCAACTCAGTCGGCCTGACTCCAGAGCCAAAGCCGTAGCTGCCAGGTGATAAGAGCATCACAGTTTGACTGCCCAGCACCAGAATGTTGGGGGAGTCAGGAACGAGGACAGCTACTATTATGCAGAAAAGCATTATGTTGCAATAATGGTCATCTGCATTTTTCTGGAGACAGTGAAAGGGTGTTAAGGAAACCTGTTTGCTTCTCAATAATTCAGACCTTAGATAATTCTTGACTGACTGAATTTCAAAGACTCAAACTTAAGTTTTCAACCACAAATCGTCTAGTGTTTAAATTCAAAATTGAAAACATAAGATATGCTCTAATTTTCCTTATGTATAATACTAAGGAATTAGAACCTAGATTGCTTTAGTATCAAAATATTTTGTGTAATGGATGGAAAAGGTGAAGGGATTAAGCAAAAAATAACAAACAAACAAACAAAAAACAACTCATGGACAGACAACAGCATGATGATTACCAGAGGGAGGGGGCAGGGGATAAAACAGTGATGGAAGGAAACTTGCTTGACTTTGGGTGGTGAACACACAACATGATATACAGATTATATATTATAGAACCGTACACTTAAAACATACAATTTTATTAACCAATGTCACTCCAATAAACTCAATAAAGATTTTGTAAAAAATGTTTTGTGTAAGGTGCTAGATACAGCATTTTTAAGGTCTTATTCTCAATCTCCCTGAATGGCACTCTTCTCACGAAGGCCACTTCTCTGGGAGGCAGCCAGGAAAATGGCCACCAGAAGACTGCCTGGTATTTTGAATCTGAAGAAATGCATTAGACTTGGGCTATTTGAAATCCCCACTATGGCTGGTCATGTATCTTCCTGCAAAGGAAGCCTGGAATAATCCATTGTCAGAAGGTCAGGGAGAAACAAAGGGTGTCATTGAGAAGGGGAAATGAAAGAGGAAATGGGTGGTAGGAGAAAAAGAATGAAAAAGGCATTAGATAAAGTGCTGTTCACAGGAATATCATACACCATTGCCTGAGCTTATCTTACAATGCTGATTAGGGTTCATCTGCAGCAAAGCAGTGGAATAACAAATGTATACACAGATCCATGCATCAAACTCCTTCCTCTTTTGGATGGGCAACTTGGAAAACACAAAAGTTCATCCTGAATTACCAGCAAAGGGACAGCTGACCAGTCATGGCTGGACTACACTTAGCACAGAGATGCACATGACAAGAGATTATAGAGCTTGAGGCCACGAACCTACATTTATTACTCCCTGTTCTCTGACACCATGCACCCTTTACAACCTTCCAGTTATATTTAGGCTCTCCATGTAATTGTCTTTTTTAAATTTATTTATTTATTTATTTTTAGAGAGGGGGAAGGGAGGAAGGAGAGGCACATTGATGTGCGAGAGATACATCCATAAGTTGCCTCTCACACGCCCCAGCTGGGGACCTGGCCCACAACCCAGGCATGTGCCCTGACCGGGAATCAAACTGGCAACCCCTGGGTTTGCAGGCCAGCACTCAATCCACTGAGTCACACTAGCCAAGGCTCCTCATGTAATTGTTTAAGCAAAATCACCATCGTCATAGTAGTAGCAATAATCATGACATCACAAATAATAATGGTAATGATAATTACTGAAGTATTTGTGACATAAAAAATACACAATTTTTGACCAACTGATTTCTATATTTCACAGGAAAATTAATATATTTTAACTTTAAAAAGATATTTTCCCTCCTCATGCAACACATAATCAGTTTTCTAGGCTCCTTTACCCTGACTCCTGTCCCCAAGGTCACTGGCACATGTACCATGACCCTTACATCCCATGTACAGACCATACTACCTTCTCAGTAATCAATGATCTTCAGTTTACAGAATGGTGGAATAAACAAGGATTCTGAGCTCAGACTTGTCTGGATTCAAATTCCAACTTTTCCTGAGAAAATCATGTAATCGTAACTAGTCTGAATTTGAGTTTCCTCAATCCGAAGTGCTCTGTATAAAATATGGTATCTCACAAAAAATGGCACAGGGAGAGGTACTGATTCCATTACTTAAATCGATCATGACTCTATTATCAATAGGAAACCAGGGTATTTTTGTTATATGTCAAATATATGTCAACAAAACTGAGAAAAAGAATAAATACAATTTAAAATAGATAATAGGTTGAATTTCTATGTATAGGCATACCTCATTTTACTGTGCTTCACTTTATTGCACTTCACAGCTGTGTTGTTTACAAATTCAAGACAAGACCCTCTACCAGCAAAAAAAATTATGACTCGATTTATTGCAGTGGTCTGGAACCCAGCATACAATAGCTCCAAGGTATACCTGTATGCTTAAAATGAAAACAGCCTTCCTGTCCTTAACTCCCACAGAATTAATCTACACATCTTTACATCAAGCAGGAATCTGTTTTTTTCACTCCGTTCTAGGTTTATTGCCTTTGGCAATGTGAACCAACAGCAAACACACTCCATAAAGCACACGTCACAGTTTTAGATACGCTGATAAAGATTTCATAGCAGGTTAAATTAAGGGAAAAAATGATAGGAAGGATAGAGTATAGGTTTCAATTATTCAGGCTGATGCTCATCTTCACTTCCATGGATATTCAAAAGCTGCGTTAGACATCACTTTTGTAACTAATTGGCAAGATAAACTTAAAACACTGCACTTGCCTCTCTACCTGGAGTGTGGAAATCAATAATAGCCTGCCCTCCTCCCTGACCACCCAAATCACTGAGCTCCGCTTCCTTTGCGGTGTTCCCGGTCCTGAAAGGTCAATCTGATAACATGGCTGTGAGGTGGACAGGGGAGGCCTCCCATCTCCTGTTGCCTAAAAAGTAATTGCACAGCCAAGAAACAAAAACAGCCCAAGCCACAGTTGGGTGATACTGTCTGGCTGTCAAGATAACCAGAAAAAACAGGGAGCTGAAGACAGTAAAAAGCAAGCATGCAAAGGGAAAATATCTATAATTTAAAAGAAAAAAAAATGAGCAGAAAAAGCCCTAATGTCAGCTTCTTAAGGAAAAGTAGTTTATGACAAGTTTATCCCTCTGTGCTCTGTTGTATCCTGAAAACGTATTTATATATATTCATTCGTTTATTTTGCTAAGCACTCAGTGCTAACAGGGTGCATAGTAGCTGGTAGTATGCTTTACTCAGTCAAGTAATACCCCTTTATGGCCTGCACTTCAGATGTATTTGTGGTTGACCATGGAGACCCTCTTTTGAGGTAAGTGCCCACTCTCTGGATCTCTCTCCTTGAGATTTGGAACAACTCAGTGATGGGCACAGTCCACTCAGCTAGTTTTTTCCCTTTTAAACTGAAGATCACTTTGCTCTCCCTCGTGTTCATTAGAAAATGAGCTCTGCAGAGTGAAACAGTAGCACATTTGTACCTGGTCTCTCAGCCTCTCCTGGTGGCCCATGATGGCTGTGGCATGATGAGGGTATTTCTGCTTTAGATGTTCCAGGAAAGCTTCTCTCTTCCTGTCCATCTCAGAGGTTTGCATTCCCAGTATTTCTTTGGAACTTCGGGGCCCACCTAGGGTGTGTCTCCTTGGGATATTTCGGGAAGCCTTGGAAACTGAAACTCGATTGTTCCCATTAGAAAGGCGTTCCTTGGTTCTGCGACATTCTGCATCTTCTAATGACGTCACATGCAGATTGCTTTTTCCTTGTTCTGAAAGGCAAAAGAAAAAAAAGGTTTATAACTAACAATTTCACACTGGAAGTCTCATTTACAGAATACTGAGAGGGTTGTGGCAGCTGTTAATGTATGAATATAACTTAGCAGTTTTGTTTTGTTTTTTGTGGAAGGGGTTGTGTCAAGAAGGAAAAATGTCATCAAGAAATATGAAAAACTGCACTTTAGAAATAAAGATATTGCAGCATAAAACTACTATTTTTTGACTCTTCCCTTGAGGTAATTCAAAATGAGACAGTTGGTCAGATGAGTTCGTAAACCATTGGGTTACCCCTTACCTTCACCAGTAATTGGAGGAAAGAACTTCAGTGATTCTGATTATTTCTTTATTTTTAATTCCATTATACTGGTAACAGGATTTTTATATTTATATTATTTTTATTTTTTTAAAGACTAATTTTTATATTTTTATACCTGAAGGTGGTTTCTGAAATATTTGTTTCATTTCCAAGACCAAAAATTGCTATTATAATAATTGACATGTGAACCACTTTCAATTTCTTCCTATTAGTATAAACGAAGCAAGCATAAGAATGCTTGGATGAAACAGAGTAGTTCTTGTTGATTCATTGTTTGATTACCTACATAATTTTTAGGTAATAATTGAAGGGACACACAGGCTTAGACACATTTTACTTGAAGTGAACTTTATCTAAAACACACAATGAAAAGGACGTTTTGAAGGCCTTGACCCAGACACCCTGTCTCTGACCTGGCCTGGAACAAGTTGATTTCTACTTAGAAGGAGGCAATGCTTGGAGGGCAGGACATGAATAGGGCCTCTCCATTCATTCTCAGGGGTTGGCAAATGGGGTGTCAGGTTGAAGTATTCCAGTTAACTGAGAAAAGGGAGTTACTCCTTTTAAAACCAGACTAGGAAGAGAAAATAGTGAACATTCAGAAACACTTCAGGTTCTGTCACAGTGAGCAATTCTTAAACAGCAATATAGGTACAGGTAGAAAAAAAAATGTCCTTGTCCACTGAATCCCCTGGAAAAAGCACGGGGCTGGGTCTCAGAAGTCCTGCCTTTAAGTCTAGACTTAGAACAAACAATTTGACCTCTCTCAGCCTCACTCTTTTCACTAATAAAAGGAAGATGTTAGACTAGCATTATATATGCAAAGAGCCTTCTAGCTCGAAAGGATTTAAATCTATTCTAAAATATGTTTCAAAATAAGTTTCCAATGAGAGTTTATTTGCCAATTACTTCTCTTTAAAAGTTATGTGTAGAAAAAGACGTCCAATATGTGAGAGGTCTAGATTTGAGTCTCAGATAAACAGAGAACAAGTGACGTAAGGCAACAGGTGTCCAGACCTCAGGTATGCACTAGTTTCTCTGAAGGCAACAGTTTCCTCCTTCGTTGCCTATAAACATCTGTGTATAGAACACTAGAAATAACCACCTTTTGTTAGGCATAGAGAATATTTTAATCTCAGGCTGGTTTTCCTGTTCCGGTCTTCTACCTCAAAATGCATGCTCTGGGAATAATTCTTGTTTACCCTTCACTTCTTATTACATTGCTATTGCAGCATCTCCATCAGAGACTGATGAGGAAAGGGAAGAAAAAAAAAATCCAGCAGAGTTGATTCTTCTACTTTTCAGTAGTCTAGGTAGTAAATTTAGAAGAAGAAACTATTGGTTAAAAAGATATTGAGATATAAACTAATTTTATTGATTTTGAAGACCTTATTACATGGATTCACATGATGGCTACTGTTTTTGTGATCTCTTCTTTAAAATACAGAAGTAACAGAAACTATGGAATTAAGCTACATGTAAAAAATGCCATATCTCAGGCTGGTAAAAATGTGTGTAATCTGAAGAGATTTAGCTTCATCCTTTGAGTATGCATATGAATATGAGTTTTGTATTAGCCAAAAATTGTATGTTTGGCCTAACACTGCTAACTTTTTAAAACATTTATTTATTTATTTGAGAGAAAGAGGGAGAGAGCGGAGGGTGGGGGAGAGTGAGAGAGAGAGAGATTTGTTGTTCCTCTTATTTATTAATTCATTGGTTGATTCTTGTATTATGCCCTGACCAGGGATTAAACCCACAACTTTGGCATATCAGGCGATACTCCAATCAACTGAGCCACCACCAGGACCTAACACTATTAACTTTTAAATGGAGTTTTAAGATTACTTTTTAACTTCATTAAAATAATATATTTCAAAAATTATCCAGGACAGCCAGGTTAATGCACAGGACTGAATCTCTAGAAAGGTGATTTCTTTACATGGGCATAAAAGATAAACGTCCACATACACTCATATGGATAAACACTTGCACCTCAAATACCAAGAGGAGCAGAATTTCCTTTCTGACTTGCTTTATCACATAGACTTGCAAGAACGACCCTGTTTCATCCAAGGCTCCTCAGAAGAGATCCAGTCAGCCAGAACAGTAGTCCCTCAGAGACTGTAGTTTTCCATTTTTCCCTTTGAAGTAAGTTAGGGAAGGAGCAAGGAAGGGAAGTGTTGGGGTCAGAGTCAATCTTCCAACAGCATTCACCTCTGAGCAGCCCCAAATCACCGACTCTCTAAAACCCCACTCTGGCCCAACACATTGCACTAGGAAGGTTACATCAACCTTCCGGTGCTTTTCCATTTTTTCTTTCTTGTGGATTTCTCTAAAATGTCACCATTTGCTTAACAAGGCTTAATTTGATTTGGAGGAAAGTAGCAAGTGGCATCAATGGTTAATGAACCAAAGGCTAAAGGTGCAGCCCCTGTCTTATCACCCTGGGAGCCCACTCCTTCCTCCAGCCCCATCTTCCTGCCTCGCACCTCACTTCAACTCCGTCCGCCCCATTGGCCTCCATCCCACGACCAGGACCTGCTCCACTGTCACCTGCCCCCACAGCAACCCCACACCAGCTGCCAATTCCGTGTCTGAGGGAGAAGTGACCACTCTACCATTCCAGTCATTTGGGGAGAATGTGGTCTTTCGAAACTAAGGAGAAAAACTAAACAGGGGTAGAAACAAACAAGAGAGGGAGCAGGCAGAGGTTGTTTCATCACAATTCCACAGCCATGGAGTCAGAGATCCGCATCCTGCCAATTCCTCATTATCCACATGAATAGATGATCCAAGCCATCAGAACAGAAATGCAGTTCTCTTCCTTGTCCAGAATGCTCTGTTGCTAACATTTAAATATGGGAGTGTCTGCTTGTTTGCTATTCTAGGAATCCATGTCAAACAAATAAGAAGGCTGTAGTATGAAGACAAGACTTCCAGCTTCCCCTTCCTGCCCCTCCCAGCTTCTGCACAGCCTAGAGCAACTCTTCCAAGTAGCTCCCTTTAAGCAGGGCAAAGAGCAAAACAGAAGCTTCAGGCAGAGAACAGCCTCTTCAACACTGCCTGGGGACAAGGAAGGCAGGAGTGCTGGAGAGTTGCTCTTCTGAGATTCAAAGGGCTCTCTAGCTGGGATGTACGCATTCTGGAAGGCAAAAGGAGAAAGTAGGGAATGGAAGGGGGTACCAAACACAGGATTAGGGAAGATGGGTTCATCTAGACAGCAATCTGGCCACCAGGCAGGTGACCTCAGGTGCAGCCAAGGTGGGCTTCCTGGCCACAGCTCAAGCTGCTTTGGCTGGATCAGCTGGCCTGCAAAAAGGAAGTGGCACCTTTCTAAGAGCCAGCAACAGAACTAATGGCTTCCCTGAGATTTTATTCCCCAGCCAAGATTAGGTAGGCCACAGCCTCTTAGGGAAGAAGGAGTCCCTCACTTCTTTAGGGCGGCTCCTGGTTAGTTGTCTCTAAGATGTAGCTTTTCAAATTGTGTCACAACAATATCATGGGGAGCTGCTGGTCAACCTTTCCAGGCCTACCGTGGCAGTGCAGTGTTTTGTCTGTCTACACATTTAACAGAACATCCTCCCACTGTGCACACAGGAAGACAGCATGTTGTGGTCCCCCTCACCTAATTGGGGCCTTGTACTAATTCCAGTCAAGGCAATGTGGGACAGAAGTGACATGGGCCACCTATAGTTCTGGCCCCTGGACCTCCTGAATAGTCTTCCATGCTCTTTCTCTTTCCTTTTTGGCAAGCTGACTGCAAAAGCTCCAGGGAGAGTCTCCTAGGCTTTGAGAAAGATGTTAGGACTAGGCAGAAGGTTCATGTGTCCCAGAGCCAGCCTGGGGGTGGGCCATCCAAGAGATCCACCTGGCCAGGAACATCTACATTTTACCATGTTTGAGAAATTAACCTTGATTATGCTAAACCACAAAGATTGCTATTATAGCAATCAGCCTATCTGACTAATATATATCACGTATTCTGTTGGGGGTCCACAGGATTTGCCAGTTTTCCAGATCCCTTGTTAGTATCATAAAGATTACTAATACAAATGGGCAGAGAAGGTACAGCTAAAACCAGGCCATTATATTTCTCTAAAACACCTTTAAAAATTAAGCAAGAGAGGCCCTGGCCCATGTGGCTCAGTTGGTTGGAACATCATCCATAAGCCTAAAGGTCACAGGTTTAATTACCCAGTCAGGGCCTAGATTGCGGGTTCAGTTCCAGTCAAAAGGAGAGGGGTGTTATGGGAAGCAATTGATCTCACATCAATACATCGATGTTTCTCTCATATTATTATATCAATGTCTGTCTGTCTGTCTCTCTCTCCCCCTCTCTCTGGAATTAAAAAAAAAAAAAAAATTAAGCGAGGAAGAACATTTCTAGTATAGATTTTAGGCATAATAGGTACAGCCCCATCCTTAGTGAGAAGAGCATTTTGTCTCAAGTGTTGTTTAGTTGATTAATTAATTCACAAAAATATTTATTGAGTGCCTGCTCTGTACATTGAAAGGAGTTAGGAAATGTAGTGAAGTGGTGATCAAGATAGACTTAATTTCATTCCCTCGCAGTGGAGTCCGCACTATAATTAAGGAGGCAGATAACAAACAAATAATATGTAATAGAAATGTCATGTCATGATAAGTGCTATGAAGAAACACTGATGGGGAAATTTTTTAGGAAATCTCTGTGTAAAGACTTGAATGTGTGGGACTCCTCAGGCTTGCACTCTGTGGGACTGCCAATACTATATTTTTGTTCGACTTGAGATATAACTTATATATTGTCCTAGCTGAAGGTGCACAATGTATTGATTTGTTACACTTACATACAGTAAAATTATTACCACCATTGTGAATACTAAGTATCTTTTTTTAAAAAATGTTTTACCAGTTTTTTAAAGATCCTATTTATTTATTTTTAGAGAGAGGGGAAAGGATGGAGAAAGAAAGAGAGGGAGAGAAATGTCGATTGGTTGCCTCTTGCATGCCCCCAATGGTGGGGGAGCGGGGGGGGGGGCACAATCCAGTCACATGCCCTGACCTGGAATCAAACCAGTGACCTTTTGATTTGCAGGACAACACCCAACCCACTGAACTATACCAATCAGGGCAATACTGAGTATCTTAAAATGCGGGAAATCAGGAGGTGGGGAAGGCAAGCAGGAGGCTGGCAGCACTTCACCTGCACAGTTTTGAAGACCTTAGAAGCTGGAACACAAGCAGACACCTCAAGGCTCCTATGAGCAGATACAGCATCCCAAGGACCACTCTGAGGAGCCCATAGCCTCCAAAGGGAACATGATACAGTTAGATTCAAATTTAACCAGTAATTATTGAGTGCCTGCTCTACACAATGCACTTGGCAGTACACTTTCACCGTATTACTTAAGTAGTAGCCTGCCTATTCAGCCATGGAAATCTCATTGATTAGAGCTGTTCTTGAAGCAACCATATGCCCCAGTTTGCCAAAACAGATCTGGGTTACAACTGTTGTCCCAGAGAAATTATTTATAGCGTTCCCTTTCACTCTCAAAAGCTTCTCAGTGTGGACAATAAGTTACATGATCACCCAAGAGGTCCTTTTCTATAGCAGATTGATTAACTCAAAGCCCTAGGGTGGTATGATTAACCTTTCTTCAACAAGTATTTATCCAGTGCCTTCTGCATGTCTGATGTTCTGTTAGGTTCTGGAACTGTAAAGATAAAGACCTGGTCTGTGCCTGGAATATCACATTGTAATCGGTTGAAACATATACATAAACAAATACAGTGGAAAGTACAGTGACAAGAGTGAACATTGGTAAGATGGATGATGTGGCCTGGCCTCCCTTGTGTGGTCCCTGTGCTGACCAAAGAACTGAAGATGAAGCCACACTCCTTTACACTGCAACCCAGAACTCAACAGGATCTTAAAAATCTAACCTGCATTCTTATCCCCCCTTCAGCACCTCTCCAGATGCCCCTTCCCCATCTCCCTGACCTCTAACTCCTGGAGTGTGGCAGGGGACAAGTCCTGGACCTTTCCTTCTGCACACACACCCCACCCTTAATTCCAGTCATGACTACCCAAACTGCAATCAACATCTCCAGTTGGATGCCTGATCAACTTCTCATTCCTAACAGATCCAAAAGACTTTCTGCACATCACCAATTTCCCAACCATAAACACCTTCTCATCTACTTCCCTCAAATGCTTTCCGGTTTAAATAAATGGCAACTCCTTTTGTCCAGCTGTACAGACAAACATGTTTGAAGTCATCTTCGACTCCTCTGTTTCTCTTAGGTCCCACATCCAATCCTTCAGCAAATTCTTTTGGCTTTATCTTCAACATACATGGAGACTCTTTTCTTATCACCACCTGCTGCTCCACTACTGCTGGTCTAAGCTAGTGCAATTTCTTGCCTGTTTTACTGCAGAAGCCTCCTAGCTGGCCTCCCTGCCTTTACCCACTCTCATCTGGGTTACTCTCAGTACAGCACTCAATATTACCCTTTCCAAGGCAATCAGATCTGCCAGCAACTCCCCACCTTCCTTGAAATAAAAGCCCAAGTCCTTACCATATGGTCATAGGCCCTAAATGGTCGGGCCTGTTAACCTCTTTTCCCCCATCTGTCTCCCATGTTCTCGCTGTTCTTTGAACATGCCCTTGCCATTCCCTCCCTCACCTTTTTCAGATGTTTTTTCCAATATCACACCAGTGAGGTTCTTCTTAATGACCGTATCTGTAATTTCATCCCCCTTATCCACCCCTACACTCTCTATTCCCTGCCTTATTTTCTGCCACAGACTTATTTTCACCTGATAGGGTTGCTAGATAAAATACAGGATGCCCAGCTAAATGTGAATTTCAGATAAATAAGTCATCATTCTTAATATATATCCCAAATATTAGGGAATATACTTAATACTAAAAAAAAAAAAATTATTCGTTGTTTATCTGAAATTCACATTTAACTGGGCATCCTGTATTTTTATTTGCAAAACCTAGCAACCTTGCCATCTAGCATGCTATATATTTTGCTATTTGCTCATTATCTGTCTCTACCGCCCCCATCCGCCCAAACTTAGCCTTTAGAATATAAATTCGATGAAGGCAAGTCTGTTCATTGCTAGAACAGTGACTACTACGTAACAGGTGCTCAATATTCATTGAATAAATGAATAAAGTGATTACACTCCCTCACTGTGACCATCTCCAGTCTCTGAAGCCTCTTTGAATTGCTGTGCTTGTTTCAAAGTTATTTCTTAAATTGGTCCTATCCTAATTGCCCATCTACATTCTGAGTCGTTTACTTCACCAAAGGCCCAGAGGCTGAATTCCTGCCTTAGGATTCTGTCCTATCAAATAAGGGGGGGAAGGGAGAGGAGGGAGCCTTATCTCCTGCTGGACCCCACCGACCAGGCGCCCTCAAGGAGAATGCTTTGCTTTGGAAGTGCAAACAGATGCCGATGAATGTTAAGACTGGGATTCTCCAGAGTGTACTAAACTGAGTTTCCTGAATTTCACTTTGGCAGGGGCGGGGCGGTGTCTATCCCTTGTAATTGCATTTTCTTCTGTCTCACTTACTTTTGCATTTTCTGTGTGGATGAGTCATTTGTTATTTCCCTTTAGTCTTTAAACACACACACACACACACACACACCTTTTCCCCTGTGTATAATCCCTACTCCTACGCACAGCACTACTGCCTCAAAAGCAAGTCTTTTAGTTACTAAGTGGGCCCTGGATCAACCTGGGGCTCGGTGGGTGGGGGTGATTTATGAACTTGCTGCCTCTATGATGCCATCGGATAGGCTCTGGCATCAGACAGGTCAGGCACTGGAGAGCAGGTAAGTCCTTTCTGTACCCAATCCCTCAGTGAACAACATAAGCTTCTGGAAATTCCCTACGGAAAAGACAAGTCTATTATAAAAACAATTGAAGGGAAACTGCCAAGGGAAAATTCACCAAATTGTCTAACAACTCTCAACTTTTGAAGTAAAACACACAGAAGATTCGGAGTTCCATCTATCATCCAGATGTACACTGCACCCCTGCCGTTCTGATCTGTAAAATGAAACATCACCAAACTCTGATTTAACTTGAAAACACTCCAAAACTTGCATCCACGAGGAATTTGTCTCATGGATTCCCCCAACCAATGAATGGAAATGCTGCCGTCCCAGAGAGAGCTTCAAAGAAGCAACTGCTTTCTCCCGCGGCTGGAGCAATGAGTATGAAAAGCTGTTTTTAGCGATGTATTTGTCATTGCCTAAAGATACAGCAGCTACTGACTGCTTACTGTGCTGCAAATGGGACAGCACCACGCCACTTCTTTGCTTCAGAAAATCCTGCGAGCGTCAAACCCAAGAAATCACAGCTCTCCATTCAGTTCTGAAAACGCACCACCCCAAGAAATACACCTTTTCTTTGCCCCGCGCCCTGTCTCCAGTTATAAAACGCAGCAAGCGACGAGGGACACGCGTAACTGTAACTCCATCTTTGAATGAGTCTGTTACTTACCCTGCATGTGTCTGCTGTCTGCAGAGTAAGGAAGGCACGGCTCACATTTCTGGCTTTCATTTTCTTCCATTGTCCCTGCCTACACCACAAACTCCTCTCCGCTCTTTAAACTTCCCAGCGCAGTTGTGAAAGCTTCTCAGAAAGCTTCTGGGAGGGGTCTGGGGGGTGGGGAGGAGGAGACGGTGCGAAACCCCACCCAAAACTATTCGCCACTCCGGTGCAAAGTCTCTGTGGCCGGAGAAAAGTGCATTCCAGCGCCGGGCCTCCAGTGCCTGCGTCCCCGGCCAGTCCTCCCGCCCACCGGACCGGTCCCCAAGGAATGGGGGCTGTGCTCCCGGCCGCCGCCGCCCCTGCCGCGCGCGGGCCGCCCCGAGCCGCGCGCTCCCGACGCCCCAACAGGTGATGGGCCTTCTTCCCCGGGACCCAGACGGCCTGTTTCCACCGCGGCAAATTGCTGAGACTTCTCTGCCAGCGGGATGGGGAACACTTCACACAGGATCACCCGCAAGAACCTTCTGGTCTCTTTAATCTCAGACACTGAATCAGCCTCCCAAACAGGCTGATACACGTATGTATTCCTAAACAGCCGACTGCTGAACGTACCACATTTCAGTGACATCCCATTTAAAAAATATAGAATTAAAAAGTATAGGCTGAATGATAATTAAAGACTTTCTGACACTACTTGGAGCCTGATTAATTTACACAGAGGTTGTTTACTTTTGACACAGCCCATTTCAATCACTTAAACTAGGCTTTAAAAAGTCTGTACTCATTTGCCTACACTTTGACTCCTCTCCTCCCCGCCCCACACACATCACAGATCTGAAAAGTAAATCAGTAAAACCAACCTTCTGAATCTCTCAGGTTAATTACTTTAAGGTATCTGGAAGACAACTAAAATGCTATAGGCAAAGGTATGTCCAACTTACTCTTTCTCCTTTTAAACTACCTACAAATATTTATTATATTCTTTGTGAGTCCTTGAAAAACTGGCAAGTTTCCCAGAAAGTGAAAATAGGCACAACGTTCACAAAAAAAGGATGGGAAAATAATCTAAGCAACATCAGCTCTGCAATTTCAGCTATCTGAAAGTAACACAACCACTAGTAGGAAGAGTGTGATATTTTAATCTGTAGTGGCCCCCTGCTTTTGAGGGAGAAAGAGGACAATGGTTAGCCTGCAGACTATACCTCGATCCAGTTTACAGGCCAATTGGGCAAGGTTTTAGATTAATTTAGATCAAGAATTTGTGCAGAACAATGGCTGGCCTATTCTCCCGATTCTGACCTTGAGTCACCTGTGCGTTTGGCAATGTGGGGGACATATTTTGGCCATTTAGGACAAAAAGATGTGGAAGTCCCTAAAGGACAAAGGATATAGATCAAAATGAAAGTGGACATGCCAGGGAATGAGCTAAACTCACATCAGGAAGGAAGAAAAGACCCCTCAACTCCTAACACGATTTTCCTTGAAATCCAAGATGTGCTGAATTTTCCAGAAAGTTAAAGCTATGCCTGGCAGCATGAATGTGCAGCAGTTGGGTTGACAGGGGAGATAACTCAAGGTCTCCATAATTTTGCAACTGAATTACTTGGTTATCTTGCTTTAAGGAGGAACTAATCTTACACAATTTCTTACACAATTTGTGTACTGGTGGCCCACAGGCGAATGCCAGGTGAATCTTGTTTTATTTACCCTCGCTATCTCCTCAGGTGTAAAATGTTCATGAAGGAGGGATCTGTGTTCAGGCCCCCAGGCCCCGATTAGCTTAACGTTGTAGAGCTGTTGTGTATTTTATCTTCAAATTATTAATGTCACAAAGGATGGGCGGGGAGAGGCGGGCTGAGGAAGGAGAGAGATTGCAGCCCCGGAGTGTCAGTCTAAACCAGACGTCCCTGAACCTTGGGCTTACTTTGGTGTGTGAACAGCCCCTCCTAGCAGCTCCTATCTGTCACTTGACACAGTACAGAGACAAAACCCCCAGGATAAAAGAGACCAGAATGCACCTACAACAGATAGCACCCTTCCCCGCCTGGAGGTGGGGTGGGGCTTCCTAACTAGCTCAATCGGGCAGAAAAAAAACAATCCATTTTTAGATGCAAATTATGCTTTCCTGGGGCTGTTTGGAAAGTGTGAGAACAGCCCTTCAGGGCCCTGTTGATCCTCAGTTCTTAACTCCAGTTGGTTAGTTGCCCAGCAGGCTAAAGCACCCCTTCAGTGGACCACGTGGTCAAACTGCTGGGACCCTCCCCTCCCCCACGGGCAAAGCAGACTGCCTCCTCTGTAGATATTCCTCAAACAAAACTCTGTGTGGAATGCACAAAAGAGAAAGGCATTCCCAGTGAAGCTAATTGACATAAATCATCAAAGACCATGAAATTTAGACATGTATTACAGCACAACATGTTCTCTTGACTAGTTCAACTTCCTGGCCATTCTATGGGGGAAAGCTTTTGGACTAGTTGCTAGTCCTTTGTTCCTACTCCTTGAGAACAGGAACTGAAAACAGTTTGAGAAGCCCCTGTAGTAATACCGTTGTCACACTGATACTATACATCTCTCCCCAAAGCACACGGACCTTACTAAAAACTTTTTGCTGAGTGTCAGTTTCTCTGAGAAGGGTCTCTGGAAAACAGTAATTGAATAATGCAATCTACATAAGCTCAGTAATTCAGATCTTCATGGAAAATACTACTGTCGTCATTGCTGTTACTGTGAAGATGTTTTCTGGAAGAAACGCTATTTGAAGTACACCATGCTTTTCTGTTTAATGTAATTTCTGGGTTTAAAAATTGCTATTACAAACCAATCTGCCTACAGCTCTCCCTTGAAATTTGCTGTGAAAGGCATAAGCGAAGCGGGAAGAACTTGAAATTTGATTTTCTTCCCCTTACATAGAGAGCTACAATAATGATACTGGGGGCTAAATTTCCAACTCCATTTCTGTTAACCAGAGAAGGTGCAAGACTATGTCTTAGTTAATGGCTCCATATGTCAGCAATTCATGACTCAAAATGAACTAACACACACAAAAGTGTCATTTAAAAGGAAAGACAGCTTTTCAGTCGAGCGCTGAGTGGTTTTTCGGAACATGTCTGGTGGCTCTGCGGATTATAACAGAGAACATGGCGGCCCAGAGGGAATGGAGCCCGATGGTGTCATCGAGAGCAACTGGAATGAGATTGTTGATAACTTTGACGATATGAATTTAAAGGAATCTCTTCTTCGGGGCATCTATGCTTATGGTTTTGAGAAGCCTTCAGCTATTCAGCAGAGAGCTATTATTCCTTGTATTAAAGATCCAAAAGGTAATTCTGGCACTTGGAGACTACATGGGAGCAACTTGTCATGCCTGCATTGGTGGAACCAATGTTCGCAACGAAATGCAAAAACTGCAGGCTGAAGCACCACATATTGTTGTTGGTACACCAGGGAGAGTGTTCGATATGTTAAACAGAAGGTATCTTTCTCCAAAATGGATCAAAATGTTTGTTTTGGATGAAGCAGATGAAATGTTGAGCCGGGGATTTAAGGATCAAATCTATGAGATTTTCCAAAAACTAAATACAAGTATTCAGGTTGTGTTGCTTTCTGCCACAATGCCAACTGATGTGTTGGAAGTGACCAAAAAATTCATGAGAGATCCAATTCGAATTTTGGTGAAAAAGGAAGAATTGACCCTTGAAGGAATCAAACAGTTTTATATTAATGTCGAAAGAGAGGAATGGAAGTTAGATACACTTTGTGACTTGTACGAGACACTGACAATTACACAGGCTGTCATTTTTCTCAATACAAGGCGCAAGGTGGACTGGCTCACTGAGAAAATGCATGCCAGGGACTTCACAGTTTCTGCTCTGCATGGTGACATGGACCAGAAGGAAAGAGATGTTATCATGAGGGAATTCCGATCAGGGTCAAGCCGTGCTCTGATCACTACTGACTTGTTGGCTCGTGGGATTGATGTGCAACAAGTGTCATTGGTTATAAACTATGATCTACCTACCAATCGTGAAAACTACATTCACAGAATTGGCAGAGGGGGTCGATTTGGGAGGAAAGGTGTGGCTATAAACTTTGTTACTGAAGAAGACAAGAGGATTCTTCGGGACATTGAGACTTTCTACAATACTACAGTGGAGGAAATGCCAATGAATGTGGCTGACCTTATTTAATTCCTGGGATGAGATAGTTTTGAATGCAGTGCTCGCTGTTGCTGAATAGGCGACCACAACGTGCATTGTGCTTCTTTCTTTGGAATATTTGAATTTTGTCTCAATGCTCATAACGGATCAGAAATACAGATTTTGATAGCAAAGCGACTTAAGTCGTGAGCTCTTGTGAGGAAAGTCATTGGCTTTATCCTCTTTAGAGTTAGACTGTTGGGGTTGGGTATAAAAGATGGGGTCTGTAAAATCTTTCTTTCTTAGAAATTTATTTCCTAGTTCTGTAGAAATGGTTGTATTAGATGTTCTCTATCATTTAATAATATACTTGTGGACTAAAAGATATAAGTGCTGTATAAAGTCAGCTAATTATGTTAAACTAGCTTATCTGCCTTTATTGTGTTCTGTCATTAGCCTGAATAGAAGGTCTTTAAAATTGATTTTTTTTTTTTTTTTTAGAAAGCATTTGAATGCATTTTGTTGGTATTTATTCAATAAAGTATTTAATTAGTAAAAAAAAAAAAAAAAAAAAAGGAAAGACAAGTGATGGGGTAAAAGATGGCTACTGGTGAAAATGGTGATTTTGCAGTCAAAGCTAACCTGTTACAGGACTGGGTCATTGTTGGTTTTGATAATACAACTTAAAAGGGCATCTGTCATGATGGACATTAATCATAAGAGTCATAAGCTATTATGTGTGATGTCTCAGCAGGCCAGTTTAATTAAAGGCTGTGGAAAGCATGTCATCCTCCTTCATGTAAGTTTTTCAAGAGAGAAATCATTGCTAGAACCAAGCATACATGTGATTACCCTAATATGTTTCAATTCTTTTAAAATTCTGAATCCTAAGGACAAGATAGCTTAAAATAACTTGACATCAGGACACAAGAGAAATAATGCTTGCTGACATCATAAAATGTGATTTTTCAAAGGCACTGATAACCATGGAAGGAAAACAGAAGAAAATAAAGTGAAAAACAAAACAAAAATTGTTCAACCATGGACCTCATGTTTGATATGTTACATGTCTCCTTTCTAAGGGACAGGCTGCTGTATGTCAGTCATCCTGTAATTCAGAAACTAAGGAGTTGATAACATATGCTTAAATGGATGATCTGGTGAACGAAATACAGGGTCTTCAGCCCTAGTCTTGCCAGCAGTGTGTCAGCTGGCTAGGGTGACCTCATACTTAAATGTAAACCAAAGCAATGGTGACAGAGAAAGGGGACACTATTACTAATTACAATAAGACAAGTTGCAGAAACCATTGCCATTCCTGGCAGGCCAGCACAGATGGTCACCTCTGTGTAGTCTAAGATAAGTCTTAGTGCTCCTCAGGTTTCCAAATGTGAAATGAGCACAATAGTGCTGAGTTTCCCGACACACACCTCATAAGAGAAATGTAGACGTTGATTAAAGATGCGAATCTCATTTGAGCTGTATGACAAGTCTCCCCAGCAATTTCACATCAGGAAACACCAATTCAGTATGATATTCTGTATGATTCATCCATCAAAACAGAATTTGCCTTTCTGTGTGACCAGGAGGGAACTAGCCCACCATTTTTCTCTTGAGCATTCTCTCCAGAAGGTAACATCTTCCTGATCTTACTTGCAGTCCTTAAAATCCCAGCTGTTCCCAGGAGAGCCTGCCAGCCAAGGAGAAGTGAGATGGCCCTGAGCCCACACCACTCAAGTCACTCTATTCTGATGCCTTAAAACTTTTCTCCCATACCCCATACAAATTCCTCATAGGGTTATAAATATGAACTGCACTTAGAGCCAATGTGTTAATACTTTAAGAATATTTGCTTTCTTTTCAAGAGAATCCATTGATGTTCATTTTTATCGTGGTTTCTTTTCATCTCTTTTAAGTTAGAAGAGGCTGGAGAGCAAAGACCCCGTCTGCAGAACACCGTAGCTGGGGCTGCCACATGTGCATCATGGAGAAACCCACGCTCAGCTCTGCTCCTGGTCACTGCATACCAAGTCTGGATTCCAGGTGGCAGTTTTTAAGTAAAAATTGCAACTTGTATATCCCAGAGTGAGCTAAGCCATGACCTGTTCCAGAGTTCCCAAAGGCCGAGGGTGGAAGCCACCAGAATGTGAGAACTTCCACAGCTACAAGCACCCTGCTTGCTTCCTCCTCTCCCAGTGGTACCTTCTGAACCCTTACAAAAGAGAGACTTTGGTGAGGCCTCATGGGAAAGGAGTTTCCCTGGCCTTTTATTCTACCCCTGCCCTTCTCCACTTGCCCACCCTCAAGGCTGCAGTGAGCTATGGAGGAAGCAAGACCCATGGGAAACAAATCACAGAGCCATTAAATTGGGATCATGTGGTTCACATCTCCCAACTGCCTTCCCCTCATTTTGCAGAGCAAACCCAAGCTTGGAGAGTTGACTCAAGTCATGCTCCCAACTCTCCCAGCTCCTAATCGGCCTCCACTCTGCTACACCCGCTGACTACTTAGGCTCTTCTATACTCTTTTCTCACAACTGCCCTGGGGTACCCCTCAATTATTCTAATTCCTTTTGCTATGCTGAAGTGGAGAACAGAGTCAGGGAAGGTAAAGAGAAAGGTATACCTATTGTCCAAATTCATTCTCTCTCAACCAGAGACTTGGGTCTGGTGCTATTTGGGGGGCACTGCTGCATAAACTGAGCGGCACCAGGCAGCAGTGCCTTCTCTGTTCCTTTTCCTTGAGGCCTGGTGTGTACTGTGTGTGGCGCATGCTGGCCTGTGTGCTGGTTCTCTTGTCCTGTGAACATCCCGGATGGGCAGGTCTGCCTGAGGAGATGAGGCTGGGATCAGGCATTCCTGATAATGGAGAGGAGCCTGCATGTGGTCAGAGGGGGGAAGAGCCTGTGAGGTGAGCTGGGGTGTGGGCATGGCCATGAACGCTGGATGTGGTGGTGGCGGCGGGCGCAGCACAGGGGTAGGGTTTGCTAGCTCTGAGAGCTGGGCCCTGGAGGGGACCTTGATCCAGCAGAAAAAGAGGTCTGTGTCTTGCCTTCTGGGGTCCTGAAGGAAGAGGAGATTTTCCTTATTGCTTCCTCCAGAGTCTTTGCTCTCCTCCGCCCCCACCTCTAGAACTCAAGAGCTCCTCACTTTCCCTACCAGGGCAGGGGAATCTCATTTGAAACTGGACTGACGGCCTCTTTATGCTTCTCTGTCAAATAAACTCTAAAAGAGACTGTTTCAATAACTCATCTATTTTTCTTTTCACTTTTAATCAGTGCTTAGACTTAGTGAGTAATAACCACAAACTTTATTTTTAAGAGAGACCAGACACAGAGAATGGAAGGGTCAGCTCAAGTGCATTGCCCTCCTTGTCCCCGGCTGGGGGCAAACAGGTGTGCACAGTGACTAGGAGAAGGTAATGGACAGGCCTTGTCGCCTGGCACCCGGAGCACAGGCTGTTGGTGCTGCCAGTGTGTTGGGCTCCTTGGGGACCAGGCTTCTGACTGTGTGAGGGGGGCGGGGTCCCTAGGGTGTGGAGGCTTCTTGGATGCAGAGGCTTCTTGGATGCGGGCAGGGGATCGGAGGGTGCTTCCAAAGGCATGGGGCGCGACAGCAGCGTGGTCCCGCCTGGAAACCGCGGCTCTCCAGCTTTCCCAGCACACCCGCTCACCCTCTAGTTTTATAGTCAGTTCTTGAAAACCAATCATGTGCCTCTGAACTTAAGTATTTTTACAGTGAGTTCATTTTTCTCTTCCCACCCCAGTTCACAGAATTTAAGGGGCGAGAGGGAACTTTTGTTCCTTGCAAATGGGAAAAAGTTTTACTAATGAAGGATCTGATTTCTGGAGCCAAGTTGGAGGGAAGGGTGCTGAAATTGGGGAGGTAGAAGAAGACTCCCACCCCCACACCGCATTAACCAACTATTCTATGGCTCAGCTTCTCTGACTTCTAGCCACGGAGAATTTTGTGCTTGTCCCCATGTGTGATTAGATCTTAAAATCTGTCATTTTCCAGATTATGCTGTTTCTCTTTAAATACTCCCTTTTGCAAACTTAACAATTTCTGGACTGGACAAGGTCGAATGGGATAAAATTTAATGAGAGGCTGGTCCAGGGTATCCCTAACTTAGTATTAGGAGTCTAATCTGTGTAACATGACTGAATTCATAAAAGTGAAAAGTGAAAAGGATGACATGATAATGAGTACTTTCTACCTGCTCCCCCACACGTCCATGTTACCCATTCCGCAAACACCCCCACCCAGTGTGCGTAAGAACCTCAGGACCTTGGTAAATGACAAAGTGGTGTACAAAGTGACACAGTAGACCAGAGAGGAACTGCTAATATTTCCAGACTTGTCCTGCTCACAAGCCCCTGGTGAGGAAAGTGCTGGAGAAGCTTCTCTGTGCCATCCCAAGCCTGAGCTTGGTCGAGTCTGCAGGGACCAGCTCGAAGGTGGGAGAGCACAGGTGCTAAGAGGGATGAAGAAACCCAGTCATATCTTCCCTCTTCTTTCTTACAGAATTTGAATATGAGATGTATGGAAAAGGGATGCAGGTAGGGGTGACCAATACCCCCTTTATCCAGGGCTTTGGGTGTTCCCAGGATGCAGAGATTTTGGTACTAAAACCAAGGAAGTCCTGGGAAAATAGGGTTCAGTTGGTGACCCAAACACAGGCAGTATGGGGGGCAAAGCTGAGACCCACAAACAGAGACATTAGCAAGCTAAAGTCATGAGGCAAAGAGAGAGAGCGAGCAGCAGACAGCGAGAAGCAGGCAGGCAGGCGACAGCTGAATGAGGCCCAGCACAGATCCCTGTTGGTTTCCTAGAGTCGCTGTCATCCTCCTGTAGCGACTGATGTATCCTAAATGTCAAAGAACCATGTCCAGCTGCTCAGAAGGCCTGGGAAAGCCATTTCCTGTTCTTCCTACTTCCTCATATAAATAACAACCCAACCCATGGGTAGGTCTATTCCTTGTCATTTAAACAGGTCACAACCTGTGAACATCAGGACATTTAGGTAGAGAGTTTACAGAATCACTTCTGAAATGAAACAAATAATAAATATGTTCTGGTTCATCATCAAAACATACACAATGTTCTTTGTCTTATATTTTCAGAGGTTTAATTAGTTAAAAACTTTCTTTGGTCACAAGGTTTTACAGTAGAATGATTTATTTCAAGAGGTTCCAAAAATTCTAAAAGTAAATGTGGGTAGACTGAATTCAGGAAAGGAATAAATCCTAAGACTAATGAAACAGTGAAAATTATCTTGTTTAGGTCAGTATATCTCAAACTTCAGGATTCGTTTTCTATCATCAAACTGATAGATTATATTAGTGTATTAGTATTGACTTCCTGGCTGGTTTGGCTCAATGGATTGAGTGTCGGCCTGCAAGCTAAGTGTCGCTGGTTCGATCTTCCAGTCAGGGCACATCAGAGAAGGAAAACTCTGACTCCAAAAAACCTCCGCTGCCTTGCGGCATACCTCTTCAGGGGAAAGGCTAAGGGAGTAAACCCCGACAGAAAATCCGGAGCCGGAGTCCCTTAGGCGGTTTGACGTTGTAGTCAACACCGGCAACTCCTGCGGCGCACCTGAAGCCAAGCTGTATTGACTCCGTCTTTCCCTTGGACCCTTCAGCTGCGAAGAGAGGGGTGGTCTGCTGCATGGGCAACAGAAGACCCTCCATATCACCCTGCCCAGGCTCTGTAGCTTCAGCTTCACTGGAGAGGACACTCCAGCGTCATCGCAAGATGTCGATTCAACACGGGAGGAGACAGATACCGTGTCACTCCCGAGTCGGACTGCACAGCCATTCTCGGCGGTGCAGATAGACTCTTAAGAAGCTACACCATTGTCTCTCGAGACGGACGGCTGCCGACGACGATAGTATTGACTTCATGTTTATAACGTTGTTAAAAGTATGGGTTTGATAAACAATTACATGTTTTCTTACATACAATATAGTAAATACAAAACTTTTTTAAAGGTAAAATGTTTTGTTCATGTGACTCTTAAAACCGCCTCAGAAGATGCTGCAGTCTGGGGTGTTGGTTTAAGCTAAAGGTGACTAACCCATCTGTCCCATCGTTATGCTTACCTTCGTTTGCTCAGAAGATTATTGAACACTAATTTGCCATTGATACATGCAACGAGTGCTGAAATTTGTAAGATAAGCTGTAGATTTGTGAACATTTATCACATTGCACAGTATTTTTTTGCTTGTATGCAAGCCTCTCATTCGATTATGAGCTCTCAAAGGAGTAAGAATAGCTTCAGTCACCTTTGAACCCCCTGCTCCTACCACAGCCCTTGTCATGCCAAGATGCTAAGTAAATTTTTTTTGTATGTGTGTAATGAGACTAATGAAAAAAACGATGAAACCATGGACTAAGAAGATACTACCTATGTTCACTCAGAGAAAGAAGAGTTCTAATAGAGATATAAACCAAGAACAAGGAGGAAGGAGCCACCACATTTGCCAAGAACGGAAAAGGCTTGGGAGAGAAGGCGGCATGTGGTCTCAAAGAATGAATGGAGTTTCAGCAGGTGACTCATTGGGGAAGGAGTGTGTCAACCCAGGGAAGCCTGAGCACAAAAGCCAGTGCCTGGAGAGAGTGAGAGTGTAACGTATGCTGGGGAGTGTGGGGGTGGGGGATGGGGGTGGGAAATAATAGCAGAAAGTAAAGACATTTTAAAAAATGGTGGGGATGAGGATTGGAAGAAAATTGGTAAAATAAATAGGGGCCAATTTTGAGGATTTTTGTATTTCAAATGAGTTTAAATTGTATCCGGTAAGCAGCAAGGAGTGAATGGGCCAAATCTGTGCTTTGGAAAAGTGATTCTGTTGGCACAATGGAGGCTGAATTGAATGGTGGTGAGGAGGTGGGGTGAGGGAGATAAGCAACAGGCAATTAGCAGCCGAGTCAGGGAAATGCCGCAACAGCAGGAGCAAGGGGCCTGCAAGCTGCCCACCCTGGTTTAAATGTTCTCCCACGTTAACGCTCATCCATTACATACAAGTTCGAGTCACTATTCTACAGAAGTTACGTAGACAACCACACCAGCACCTACGTTTATCCAATAAATGAAAAAACAACAAATGTGGCCTGGTGGACAAGAAATCCAAAGATAACCAAGCAGAGGCAGAAAGCTAGTATAGTTCACAAAGTGCTGCTTGATTCAAGTTCTCAGTTTACACGGGTGTAACCTCGTGCTCATTCTGAGCTGTGTGATCTCAGACCATCAGTGATTTAACCTGTCTGAACCCCAGCGTTTCTCATCTGTAAAACGAAGCCTTTAGGCTACGCAAACTCAGATACCCCTCTCTGTTCGAGGTCTCCTATGACAGCATTTCCCAGACAACCCAAGTTCAGAGTAGTGAGGCCAGGTAACACATGCTGGGGCCTCTTCCCCCACCCCTAAACGGCTCTTCCATCTGCGGCTCCAACTGTCTTACTGCAAGGGAGTAGAGAGTTAGCTATGCTTTTCTCTTGGTGTTCTTCCATCAGTGCGAATGCTGACTTCATACACAAGGCTACAGACTTGTGGGTTTGGAGGCCTCGCCTTTACACAGCAGCTGAGTGCCACATATACTGAGCTCTAAGGGGAAACACACACTGTGGCCACCTCGAGCTGCTACTATTTCTACAAGCATGGCAGCCTGGAGGGAGCACAGGCTCTGGGTCCCAGATTGAGTCTCTGCTCCACCACTTGCCTGCTGTGCAAAATTGGGCAAGGTTCTTATGAACTGGGAATAATAATAGTCCATATCTTATAGGGTTGTCATGAGGATAAAAGAACAGTGCCTGGTACATTGGAAGTGCCATGTAAGTGTGGCAAGTGAATAAATAGAATGGGATAAACAGTTCTATCAATCTTGCTTATAACATGATAAACAAACCTTTATCATCCCCATGTGAGTCATGATTCTGGAGCAACTCAGACGTGTGACTAAAGCTGTGGGGTCTAAGTAGAAAGTGATATTGCTGGGCAGATCAACAAAATCCCTTAGTATTCATAAGTTCACTTCTGTACAGTGATATGGGTAGCTATTCCCTCTCTACTTCACGAAATTTATTTTGGCACTCTCTTCAATGTTCACAGTGCTCTGAACAAAAATAAAATGCAGTGACCTAAGTAACCTAAACGTAATAGATATATTAAGAAGATATTTGAATGAGCCATGCCCAGTGGTATAAGGTTTGCAAAACTGGTTGGAACACTAGAATACATAGAAACTTAGACACATAGGAAGCATCTGCTGGGGAAGATTTTGCTCCTCCAGTTAGAAAGACTGGGAATCCCCACCCTCACCCCATTAATAATCTTTCCAAAAAGAAAGAAAAGAACAGATTTTTGTAACCAGAGCATTTCTACTCTATGTTGTTGTCAAAACCCAGTGAATACAACCCAGGGCACACAAAGAGAACAAGCTAGAAAATTCTGCCAAGCTGGAGGGTGGAGGATGAAAAGGCAGGAAGCCTCTGGTAGCTAATAAACATACTACTCACTGATAATGGGACTCTTACAACACAGTCAATACAGATTCATAACATGTTTAGAATGAGATTTAGTCACCTCAGGGCTACCTGGTTTTACAAAGGAGAAAACTCATAAGCAAAGCAGCACAAAAGTAGATTTAGATATTTGGTATTCAATTAACAGGTCCAGAAATGAATTCAGAGTACTCCTAAGACCCTAGTAGGGGCATGTTTGGAAGAATGATGGAGTGATGGTGGATGTAGCTGGACAGGGGGCAGTCCCATGCGTTCAGTGCACACAAAGCTTGACCTTTATCCTGTAAGCACTGTGGAGCCAGGCACAGGACAAAAACAGCTGTGACATGATCAGATTTGTGTTTTAGATAAATCTGTGTAGAGAATGGACTTGCCAGAAGCAGAAAAAAGGACTACACTAAATTGTCAATTACAATAGTTTAGGGACAAAGGTGTAAGAATTCAAACTAAGGAGGTAGTAGGATTAAGAAAAAATAACTACACAGAGTTGAGGGGAAATTAGGAAGTAAAATTGGCATGGTGTAGAAATTAATTGAATGAGGGGTAGTAGAAGGTAGGAAGATGACCCTGTACAGCTGGACAAACTCAGGTGACACATCATATCCCACCTTGGTTTTTACACTGATTTAGTTTGGTCAGTACCACCACAAATAGACTCAACTATTTCCAGGACAACTTCATTGCTCTAATAAAAATGCTGCTGGTACATTCTCTCAATGCCAGTAACTCAGCATTGTGTGTTCCAGGAAAAGGGGGAAAAAAAGTCAATATTCTGCTAAGATCCTCTTTTTTCATAAAGTTAGAAATGGCCCGAGGCACATCACATAGAATTAGTTTTGTATTATACACAATTTGATTGATTGCTGTATGCCAAATTTGACATAATTGTCAAGAAGTCTAATTACCATTTATTGAAAAGACACTGTATGTGTAAGTTATAAAGAAAGGATGTGGCACAAAACTTAGAGTTCAAGTAAAAATGTATTACTCATGTAAATCCTTTCACAACTCTAAAATGCCTATGCCTAGAGGTGTGTTCAATCACCTTGGGTACAATCTCTAGAACTTTGTGCAAACTTTTTGGTTTAACTCCAAATCATAATGAAATATGTCAGATATCATTGCCCAGCTCTAAGCACAGTGCCTGACCCATAGTGGACACTCCGGAAATATTTGTTGGATAAATGAATGAAAGGAAAGGCATCTCGCACAGATTCAATCCCTGGAGTCTGAAGCCTTACCCGGGAGGAGGCAAGAGGCTACAGCATTCTCTACTTCTTCCTTGGCTCCCCACACCTGTCAGGCTGGCTTTGAGGCTTATGATCTGCCTGCACCTGCACTTCCAACCTCTTTCTTAATTATGTCACTTACTGCAGAGTTAGAGTAATGCAGGACTCCATGCGGATGGGAGACCGACCAGTAGGAACTCAAACCCTTGTTCAGGCGTTTGGCCACTAGAGGGCAAGAGAGTCAAAAGCCTGCTTCTGGTTGTCTGCGTGGCCCTTTGCAGGGTAGACACCTTCATGCTTCCAAGGCAGCATCCTCAGCATTTTTAAAAGTTAATTAATTAATTAAATTACAGTTGAATTACAATATTATATTACTTTTAGGTGTACAACCTGTGATTAGACATTTATATACTTAAAGTCCCCAGCCTTGGTATGGCGGTACAGTTTCATCCCTGAACAATTGGAAATAACCACTTTTGGTAATACTTTCCATTTTAGCTAATAATCATTTAAAAACCAAAACAGAAAACAATCAGGAGACTTTCCCACGAATGACCAGCCAGGACTCCATACTGCCTTTGGGTTGGGCAATCCTGGCAGCTGTGAGGCCAGTCATGCTCCTTTAGGGCAGCCAGGAGCCAGCCTGGAGGCCTTCTGCAGACAGCAGGAGAGCCAGGGAAAATACAGGAAAATTCAAATGTCAGATACGTAATGAGTGATTTTTAAATATGTCTGGCCAAATTTGGGGGAACATTTGTTATTTTATTTACTAAATCAGGTAACCCTCCCCGCATGGGGCATGAGGACAACTGCTTTTTCAGGATGTGCTAGGTGAGGGTCTCTTCTCCGCCTTTGCTCGCACCACTTCCCTGACTGGCATGCTCTTCCTCTATGGACTTCTCCATTGTATCACAACACTTCTTACTCAAGGGCTGGCTTCAATGTCATCTCCTGCTTCCTTTTCAGTGCCTGCGTGGCCATATTTACCTGTGTGGTGCAGCATTTTTCACACCTGCCTAGCATTCCACGTTAAGTGTGTAGGTTCCATGGGATGGATAATTCTCAGTGGGGGCCAGCAGGAGGGGCAGAGTTGGATCACCTGGGAGGAGGTGTATATGGGAGCGAAGACAAGGTTGGTAACCACCGCACTAGATTTTTAGCCCCTTGAAGGCGGGGACTAGATCATGTTTGTTTTTCATCTTTGTGTCCTCTGTGTTTAGCACAGAGACCAGCACCTAGCAGAAATGCAACCCAGATACACATTTTTAAAATAATAGTGTCAGCAAAGCTCTAGTTCTTTGTACAAGGAAAAAAACAAACAAAAAAACAAACGAAAAAAAAACACCCAAAACCAACAACTCCCATTGTTCTCTTTCTGGCACATTTTATCTTCGTCTCCTTCTCCTCCCTTACCTCCTTCTTACCTGTTCCACGAAGGAGAAGACTCATTTGATAATTTGCTATCATCAGATTTTTCGATGTTCCTACTTTCCTGGGAGCATTTCACACATCACTTTATTGGCTCTGCCATTCTCTGACTGTACCCTCCCCTCTGCTATTACTGGCTTTCCTGTAGGTGGATACTCTAGAATAAAACCCTCATCTCCCGATCCTACAGTGGACACCCACAGGGCCTTCAGGGCAGGGCAGGTTCATGGCTGCCTCCTGCTGAAGGCCTGTGTGCCTTGGACTGGGCAGCTCACAGGCTCAGAGCCATCACCCAAGGACAACTGGAGCTGCAGTTTAAATGAGGACAATGTTCCTGGGCCAGCTGCCTAATGTGTTCAGGCAGGGTCCAGGGTAAGAAGAGATGACACCCTGAATAGGTAATTGAAGGGGATTTAATAAAGGGACCTCAGTGTTTCCAAAGGGTGGGTGGGTTCGGAACATGTCCCAATGGAAGCTGCAGTAGGACTGGGACTCTTACCTTCCCAAGGCCTGAAGGAGCAAGAGGAGGGAGCACTTACCCAGCCTGAAGTGACAGTCCCTGTGGCCTTGCCCAAGAGGAACTCAGCCCATCTATGATGACCAAGCAAGGAGAGGTTGGGGAGGGCACCGACCTCATTCTCCTTGGCCTCTAGTTTTTGTTAATTGTTGAAATGAATTACTTACTGATAAGCAGCAAATTCACCCATTTGGGGTAGAAGCACTCTTTTAGAAAGAGTGCAGAGGGTGTGATCCAGAAAGGCCCATGGGTCTGTCCCCACTTCACCCCAGTCTCCCTGGGATACACCCCTCTACATGCTGTGAGGAATGTCGCCAAGTCTGGGGAAATGGTGTGAAGCCCACAATGCAGAGGGCAATGAGGAGCATGGAGGGATACATGGCTGGAGCAAAGAAACAGGCACATAAAATAAATACAGCTTTCCTGTGCTAAGGGCCAAGTGTGCTCTACGGACCCCTGGTTTGGGAGTTGAGAAGAGCAGAAATAAAGGCCAGGACTGGCAGACAGGTTTCATACAAGGGTTGGCAAGTTATTCGTAGTCTC
The DNA here is from genome assembly GCF_987537825.1 of Furipterus horrens. Classification (NCBI taxonomy): domain Eukaryota; kingdom Metazoa; phylum Chordata; class Mammalia; order Chiroptera; family Furipteridae; genus Furipterus; species Furipterus horrens. The sequence continues at coordinate 149,722,203 of NW_028327172.1, read as the reverse complement.
CTTGAAAATGACTTTAATAAAAACAAACTGCAAAATATATAGCACCCCTTCTTTACAAGCATTTGTTGACCCCAGGTCAACTACATAATGATGTGGGTTAAGCATGAAGTGTCCACAGTTTAATTATAATTGCTCACAGGAGCAATCACTTTAGCAAGGAGGCACTTTTTCCCTAATTTTCCAAGGATGAGTTTTCCCCATCTCTCTGTTCCACTGCTTACTCTTTCCAAGAGAGGAATAGGGTATTCCCAGTGCAATTTGAACTCTCTCTCTCTCTCTCTCTCTCTCTCTCTCTCTCTCGCTGTGTCCCCATGTTGGGAGGGAGGCCTGCAGTGGTCTGGAACTAGCAAGAAAGCTTAATTCTGGGGTGCAGCCCACTGTTGCCCTAACCCTAAGATATGATTTGTCATTTGTTTATTAGTAAACAGGTTGTTATTTTAGTCTCTTTCTTACTCTTTTGTTTACCTCTTAATTTGCTTGGAATTTGGGTAAATTGGGGTAGGAAAGGTGGTATTACATATGAGACCTTCTTAAACCAGAAACCATCCCCCAGAGTGTGTTAACCATTGTTTAAATTCTTTACAACCCTAGAAGGAAGCTGACGCCATCGTCATCATTATTATTATTTTGCAAATGAAGAAACAAGATATTCATTAACTGGACAAGGGTCACAGAGAAAGGGGAGGAGCTGAAATTCCAACTCATAGTCAGACTTCAGAGCCCAGAAAGTACCTTCAGTCTATGCTGCTTCTGCTAGATTTTATGTTTGTGTGCGCACGCGTCTGAGTGTAGTATAATCCTCTCATTTTTTTCCTAACCATTTGTAAATTCTCTTTAATTCAACAAACCAAAGTATATGTATGTGACTATTCTTTTGATTAAGAAAACACCAAAGATGGAGCAAACACCAAGACAAAACAAATGCCCTTGTTGAGAGCTAAGATCTGCTCTAACGCTTTCACTGTTAACAGTTGAACACTTTCTCCCATCTATTATTGACACAGGTAGAGTTATCTGGATTAATGTATACACAGCTTACTTATTTCCTCAAAGAGAGACAATTTAAGCCATCGTATTGTTCATGCATGGTAGCGACAATTTAGAGGATTCTCCCCTATAGTTAAAGGAAGACAAGTGTTATGTGACCTGACTATGGAGAAGATGAAGTCTCTAATGCTGTACTTATAACTCAGTAGGACAGATGATGAGTCCTACTACTGCGTACACAGGACTCTACATTTGGATCATGGAGGGACACTGCTAAGGAGCTGTATAAATGGGACACTGGCATCAAATGTGTTATTGGACATCTACTGCTTCACAGTAAATATTCTCTCCAGGTAAGTTCACAGGATTCCTTTGAAACCAGAGCTGCACGATTTGTCTGAGACAAGTAAAAAGTTACCCAAGGAAATTTTTATTTTTATTTTTTGGATTTAAATTCTTTTATTTTTAAATTTATTTTTTATTAAATTTATTCAGGTAACATTTGTTAATATGATTATATAGGTTTCAAGTGTACATTACTGATACAGGATCTGTATATTGCATTGTGTACCCACCACTCATAGTCAAGCCATCTTCTGTCACCATACATTTGGTCCCCTTTACCCTTTATTATCCCCCACTACCTACCCTCTGCTAACCACCATACTGTTATCTGTGTCTATGAGTTTCAGTTTTATATTCCACATATGAGTGAAATAATATGGGTCTTAACTTTTTCCGACTGACTTATTTCACTTAGCATAATATTCTCAAAGTCCATACATGTCGCAAATGGCAGTATTTCATCTTTTCTTATGGATAAGTAGTAGTCCATTGTATATATGTACTATATCTTCTCTATCCAACCCTCTATTGAAGGACACTTTAGTTGTCTCCATGTCTTGGCTATTGTGAATCCAGAGCTCTTTAGCCATTATCAATATAAGCTTCCCAAGGTCTTGCAGTAAGCACTACCCCAGTCATGGTTAATGTTACTTGTGGTCACAAACATAGAACTCATTGGACCCTATGCTTTTCTCCAATCCATTAAGGATCACTCTAGTCCTCATTTGGGTGTGACCTTTAGCTTTGGTTGGAGGGCCCTAGTATAGCCCCATGTCATCTGTCTCAAATGTGCTTCTCTTCATGAACAGGGAGGGGTGTGAAGCATTCAACCTTGTGGGGATGGCTTTGGAAGATAAGGTCACAGAGAGTATTTCAGTGCCTTGTCTTTGATCCTCATCTGGATTTCTTTTGAAGGAATTTCAAAACCATAACTACCTCTCCTAAATGAAGAAGTTTTCTATTTTGCCCATTAAATGTTGCTTATTCTTGACCAAATCTGTCAGGTAAAGATGTGGGTTTTTAACTCACATTTAACAGAGTGAAACTGTGATATATATAGAGAAAAATAAAAGACTTTGTGGTGCAAGGCTGCCTGATAACTCTTCAAGAGGACAGCATAACAAACCTACATCCTTGTGATCCTTTTATCTCCATGAAGTCAGCTCTTCAAAGCAGTTAACTGATACAGATTATACATTGTTTTCTTATAGATTCTATCCATATGTTAGTTAACTGCAGAGTTCTGGCTGGCATTTCCCGGAGAAGATGCCAAATAATGGAAGACATTAAGAAAATAACTAGTCAGAGGCCTGCCTGCCCTTAAACATGACATCCTCAATGGCTCATTCTAATTCTGGAAATCCTAGATATCACTGGGCTCTCCCAAGACATATGGGGAATGAGGGAATCTGTGGGCAGGAGAAACTTCTGGGCTCCTTATGTTTGTCAGTTGGGGCAACCCTGATTTGGAAAATTCCTAGAGCTAACTTGTAAAGCTCAGTGGGAATCCAATGCTGCTTATCTTTCTCCCTGGAGGAGGTGGTTCAATACCCATGAACACCAAGCTGTGCAGGAAGTTCAGGCTATAGAAGTAAGGATGAGAAATGGCTGCAGTACAAGACCTATAGGCAAAACCTTCCTCCATTAACTACTTTAATACCTCTGGGTAAGAGTGTATGTGAATATGTGTGTATGAGGGGGTGGGCATGGGAAAAGATTTTTAATTATTATATTCATTATGGAGATTGTGGAATTTTACACCAAGGCAATGAATTATTACCTGGAGCTGCACACTAGTGTCTGGGTCATATTTCAAAGTGTTTTGAAATGAAATGATTTGGGCTCATCCTTTGATCTCTGTACCCTTTCATTCCACCATTTAGTACTAAGGACAGCTGTCATTTAATAAGTGCATACTTTGTTTCAAGATTTATGTTGAACATTTTCATAGGCGGCATCATTTATTCCTCTTCATAACCCTCTGGGTTGGTTATAATTATCACCCCCATACTACAGATGAGAAAAATGAGGCCATCACAGCTCAAATAACAAGCCCACAGACTCACAAATGCCAGGGGTGATCCCAGGGTTTGCAATCAGGCAGTTTGATTGCAGAGCCCACACTCCCAGTCTGCTGTACTCCCTTCTTGGAGCTTAAGACAAGTGTCTGGTCTCCTTGAGGCTGGAAGGGATGACTAGAAAACACCTGTTTCAGTAGCTGACTCCTGATATCACAGTATAAACACACATTACAGTTGACTCGTTAAGGCCCCACCTCCATCTTTCAGTACAAAAAAACAACTGCATTTTAGTTAGAATGCTCCAAAAATAAGTTAAAATAGGCAGCCTATTGAATGTAGCAAAGAGATCTTGCAACTTCAATTCCAGTAAATTTCACAAACAATTACTGAATGCCAAATATGCACCTGCTACTAAGTTGAGGCCAGAGATACAAAGATGCAAATGAGGGGCTCCTTTTAACACGTGAGTTATTCATAGTCATGAGGATCTCTAGTGGCCTGTGAGAAAGTACTTGAAACCTCATTATGATTATGGCTTATCGCTTTGAGGCTTCAATTGTACTTAAAGACTGGAGGTGGGGCAGAGGATTAAGTAATTTACTAGGTGAGTAATTTAAAGCACTTTAAATATTTAAAACAAACACAGATATTATGAAGTTAAATAAAAATATTGCCTTATCTTTAAGATAAAATGCTGGGCTTCAGAGAAATTTCAATTGCATGCAAGAAGTCCCACACTTAAATTCCCAAGGGTACTTGTTATCTTTCACCTGCTAATAAGGGTTCTTTCATACTAGGTTGAAATGATTAAAAAGCACAAAATGTATTAATTAATGAGGGGAAAAAGACACATAGAGACTGTGGTATTTTCTAGAAGCTGGATCTTCCAAACTAAGAAAGGAAATGGATGACTTGGGAAGTAGGGAAGAGGGACAAGCTGTGAGGGGCTTAGATATGGTTAGCTCTGTCAGCTACAAAGTTATGTGAGCAAATATAAAAGAGAGAAGAATGACAGAAAGGAGCTCAGTGAACCCATAATGCTGAGACAAGGGAGGAAGCTCAGGTTAGGGGAAATTGAGTGGAAGATAGGATCAGGTTTTCAGAAATTGTTTATGAACAGATCTTAAAGACATTGGCTGGGCTGCCAGATCAGGGTTGTGAGGAAAGTGTCCAAGGCACAAAAATGAAGAAATGAAGCAATGTTGGAAGAGAAAAAAGGAGGAGAGATAATACTAGAAGTGCAATCTCAGAGTGTAGACTTGTGGAAACTGAGTAAAATGAACTGAGAAAAAAGAGTGAAAAGTAATCAAATAAAAGCTTATAGCTGAGGAAAACAAAGGAAACCCAACTTCCAAATAATAGATATCTCTGGAGAAGACCAAGTAAGAGAAAAAGGTATACTTATATCCAAAGACAATTCAAGAAGCTTTTTCAAAATAAAAAGATTTGAATTTACAGATTGAAATGTAGGCTAAGAAAAAAGTAGATACAGATCAAACCATTAGAATAAAAAAGCCAACTTTGGAAGGCAGTAGGTAATAGTATGAAGACTTCAGAGATGTCAAGTGTGACTCAAGAATTTTATACACAGCACTGTCATTCAAGTATAAAGGAAAGGATTTTCAATTTTAAGAACTCAGGAAAATATTTTTTGTGAAACCTTTTGAAAAAATATTAGAAGAAAAACCCCAGTCACCCAAGAGAGGATTTGAAAAACTGGAGTAGAAGGGCTGCCTTGATGACAGAACCCACTTAAAACTAAGAAAACAAGTAACAATATTGCTAACGATTGAAAGGAAAGAGAGGATAGAAGTTAGCGTACACACGCTGATTTCCTAGTTTTTCAAATGAAGGGTCAGATGGCATTCTGTAAAGCTGGTAAACCAGGTAATAGAAGTATGAATTACTACTCTGATGTTTTTAATCATCAGGTTACTATGTACAGGTTACTTATTAAAATAAGTTATGGATAATAACATAACTCGGTTACAACAAGGAAGAGGACTTGCAAGGAGCATGCTAAAGAGAATGTCTTAGAGGAGATTCTCATTAAGCTTTTTCCAACCAAACTGTGGAACTGAGTTGTGTGCTGATACATGCACTTGTAACTGATTCAACTGGAACCTCTTAATACTGTAGCATTAACACCTGATGTATCTTCTTGGAGCATGACTATTACTCAAATATTAGAATATTACCGGTGGTTTTACAGGGTACACGGCGAAAGTGTGAAGATTTTTACAACAGTGATAGTTGGGTAAATGGTGATCCCAAGAGTTTACTCTTTAGCAAAAAAAATTTCTCCTTTTAGATAAGTAGAGAACAAAAACTGGAAGTGAAGTCTCTATTTGAGGGTCTCCCTTTTCATTTTAGGTTAAGCTTATAGGTCAGTGATTTGAAAAATATTATTTCAGCATTGCTTCTTTTCTCTTTTTATGTACAGAATTCCCTATTTTATAAATGTGACACACATCTATACTGTGTATTATATGTAATGAGAGAAAAAAATGTTGTTGTTTCTTTTCTGAGATAATATATTCTTTGCTCCTGCACCAGACAGGAGCAGGATTCACTAGCATGTCTTGTTTTAATGATCATCTATTGGGCTAGGGCTGAAAACCCAGCAGTGAGGAAAAACAGGTAAATGAGCAATCTTATGCTGCTCCTGGTTTTGAATCCAATACTCCCGGTTAGTGGGCTCACTTTCCAGGTTCCATTAGTTCCAGTCTTTTGACCAGTGACCTCCCCATTAGCTGGAAGTCTGCCCTAGACAACCATCAGTGTTTTGAGTTTGTTGAGGTGATTGATGAAAGGGCATCAACTTCATGCAAAACTCTCCAGAAATTGGGGTAGAGAACTGTGCCCTTGGAAGGTGCTTAGTCAGTTTGGGTGACAGTCTGAAGGTTCTATACAAATGGAAGTTCATTTGCATTAGAAAAAAGACCAGGGCTTTCATAAACATCTCTTCATGAAAAGAATTTGCTAGGTATACTAAAAAAACAAAAACAAAAACAAAAACCCTAAAAAGAACATCTGTTACAACAGCTGTTCCTAAAAGCAGATTAAGGTACAACTGCCACATAAAGAGTGAAAAAGGGAAATATCTTCCCATTTTACCCTGATGGGGTTCAAAACCCATCCCATTTATTACCTAGTAATTGCTCTGGGACTCAGCACATTTCAAGTCCCACAAGCAACAATCCACTCTGTTATAAGCCAAACATGAATATTCCACCTGCCTTGGAATGTCTCCGTGCTTCAAAACAATACACATTCCACACATCCCTCAGTCTCCACTCCTTGTCCTCAGTTTAAAACTAAAGTATCATTAAGCATGAGCACAAGAACAGCTAAGAGGCAGCAGTCAAGCTGTACATGGCCCTGGTCAGTGTGGGTGTCACTCAAAAGTAGGTGTCTGTCACTTGAGAGGACCCGAAGGAGACACGTTTTTATAAAGATGGTGAAGAATGTACAAACTGTGCCCTATGAAAATGTACTTGAGGGAACTGGAGATACTAAGTTTGCAGAGAAGGCTTGAGGAGACATGACAGTTGTCTTAACATATTTGAAAGGTATACATAATACATTTATTCTGTGTTGTCGTGATGTGCAGAACCAGTGTCAGTGAGAGAGCTTCTCCCATTTTGATTCATTATTGAAATATATTCTGTCTAACTGGTTTTAGGAATAAAATTGGTTGATTCCTAGAATAGAGAGGGAGCTCACTGCTTCTAACAATAACCAAGTAGAAGTGAGCTAAATAAGCATTACTCAGGTTTTTCTTACTAGAATGTAGGACCAACCCAATGGTCTATTTTTACATTCTATCATTCATGCTTAGTTATAAAGTCTTTCATGTAATTAAAAAAAATAAAAGAATAATAATTTGGGGGCAATTAGTTTTAGGAAACAGAGTAATTTAGCCCCATTGCTTTTTTTTTCATTGCCCTCTTTTGTGAAGATGAATGAGAAGCAGATGATGAACAGTAAAAGGGGATGAAAAGTCAGAAGAGTGGGTAGAGGAGAATCCACAGCTTTCCATTATCTGACCTTTCCTGGAAATTAGGCTATATTTCAACAGGCATATCAAATGTAAACCATTGCATCATTGGAGTGCATATTCATCAAAGACCAACTCATACTTGCAAACAGTCTCTTAAGTTCTCAATGGACATGAATTTTCACTAGCAGCACTACAATGTTGGTACAAGATGATACAGTTCTTGTTTATATTTGTTCTCTTCATGGAAGTTCTCTTCATCTTTCAGTATAACTGAGCTCATCCATAACTAGTTAATATACAACGTTAAGAAAAATACATGTTGTACTCCAGATCAAATGGACTTAATTGATATATACAGAACCTTTCACCCCAAAGAAGCAAAATATACATTCTTTTCAAATGCACATGGAATATTTTCAAAGACAGACCACATGGTAGGATACAAAACAAGCTTCAACAAATTCAAGAAAATTGAAATCATATCAAGTATCTTCTAGGATCACAATGGCTTGAAACTAGAAAACAACCTCAATGAAAGAACTCAAAAACATTGAAATACATGGAGACTGAATAACATGCTGCTAAATAATGAAAAGGTTAACCTCGAGATCAAGGAAGAAATCAAAAAGTTTCTGGAAACAAATGAAAATAAATACATAATAGCCCCAAACCTATGGGGCACAGAAAAGGCAGTCCTGAGAAGGAGGTTCAGAGCAATACAGGCCTACTTAAAAAGGACAGAAGAATCTCAAATAAACAACTTAACCCTACATCTACAAGAATTAGAGGAACAACAAAAAAACAAAGCCCAGAGTGAGTACAAGGAAGGAAATAATTAAGATCAGAGCAGAATTAAATGACATAGAGACTAAAAGAATAATTCAAAGGATCAATAAATCCAGAAGCTGTTTCTTTGAAAAGATAAACAATACTGACTAGCCTTTAACCAGACTCATCAAGAAAAAAAGAGAAGACCCAGATAAGTGAAGTCAGAAATGAAAGAGAAGTTACAACTACACCACAGAAATACAAAGAATTGTAAGAAATTACTATGAATGACTATATGCCAAAAAATTGGACAACCTGGGCAAAATGGACAAATTTCTGAAACATACAAGCTTCCAAAACTGAATCAAGAAGAAACAGAAAGCCTGACTAGACTGATAACAACTAGTGAAATTGAAGCAGTAATCAAAGAACTCCCAGCACACAAAAGCCCTGGACCAGACAGCTTCACAGGTGAATTTTAACAAACATTTAGGGAAGAACTAACTCCTATCCTTCTCAAACTATTCCAAAAAGTTCAAGAAGAGAGAAGTCTACCAAACTCTTTTTATGAGGCCAGTATTATCCTTGTTCCAAAACCAGGTAAAGATATAACAAGGAAAGAAAACTACAGGCCAATATCTCTGATGAACATCGATGCTAAAATCCTTAATAAAATATTGGCAATCTAGATCCATTAATACATTAGAAAGATCATACACCATGATCAAGTGGGATTCATCCCTGGGATGCAAGGATGGTGCAACATTTGCAAATCAATATATGTAATACACCACATAAAAAAAAAAAGAAGGACAAATATCACATGGTCATTTCATATCAATAGATGCAGAAAGAGCATTTGATAAAATCCAGGACTCATTTATGATAAAAACACTCAGCAAAGTAAGAATAGGGGGAGCATACTTTAACATAATAAAGGTCATATATGAGAAATCTACAGCCAACATCATACTCAACAGGCAACAACTAAAAGCTTTCCCCTTAAGATCAGGAATAAGACGAGGGTGTCCACTTTTACCACTTTTATTCAACATAGTACTAGAATTTCTGGCCACTGCAATCAGACAGAGAAATAAAAGGCACCCAAATTCGAAAGGAGGAAGTAAAACTGTCATTATTTGCAGATGACATGATAGTGTACATAGAAAATCCTATAGTTTCCACCAAAGAACTACTTGATCTAATAAGTGAATTTGGCGAAATAGCAGAATACAAAGTCAATATTCAGAAATCAAAGGCATTTTTGTACACCAACAATGAAATATCAGAAACAGAAACTAGGAAAAATATCCCATTTCCTATAGCAACAAGAAAAATAAAGTACCTAGGAATAAAGTTAACCCAGGCAGTAAAAGACCTGTACTCAGAGAACTGTAGAACACTGAAGAAAGAAATTAAGGATGATACAAATAAATGGGAGCATATGCCATGTTTATGAATTAGAAGAATTAAAATGTCAATACTACCCAAAGCAATCTATAGATTCAACACAATCCCTATTAAAATACCAATGGCATGTTTCACAGACCTAGAACAAATATTTCAAAATTGTATATGGAACCCAAAATGACTCCCAATAGCCTCAGCAGTATTGCAAAAGAAGAAGAAAGTAGGAGGTATCACATATCTGATATCAAACTATACTACAGGGTTGCTATAATCAAAACTGTCTGGTTACTGGCACAAGAACAGACACATAGAGCAGTGGAACAAAATAGAAAGCTCAGAAATAAACCCATGTCTCTATGGTCAATTAATATTTGACAAAGCTGGCAAGAACATAAAATGGAGTGAAAATAGCCTCTTCCAAAAACGGTGCTGTGAGATCTTGACAGGTATGTACAAAAAAATGAAACTAGACCACCAACTTACACCACATACCAGAATCAATTCAAAATGGATAAAAAGACTTAAATATAAGTCATGATATCATAAAAGTCCTAGAGGAAAACATAGGCAGTAAAATTTCAGATATCCCATGCAGGAATATTTTCACTGACATATCTCCCAGGGCAAGGATGATAAGGCAAAAATAAACAAATGGGGCTACATCAAATCAAAAAGCTTCTACTGGGTTAAAGAAAACATCAAATGAAAAGGGAACTAACAATTTGGGAAAATATTTTTGCCAATGATACCTCAGACAAGGGTTTGATCTCCAAAATATACAAAGAACTCATAGGGCAATGGGGAGAAAATGGGACAACTGTAATAAAACAACAATTTAAAAAAATCAAAAAACAAACAAACAAACTCATAGGACTCAACACCAGGAAGACAAACAATCCAATTAAAATATGGGCAAAGGACCTGAACAGACACTTCTTCAAGGAGGACATACAGAGGGCCCATAGGCATATGAAAGGATGTTCAACATCATTAGCTATCAGAGAGATGCAAATTAAAACTACAATGACATACCACTTCCTACCAGTCAGAATGGCCTTCATTAACAAATCAACAAACAACAAGTGCTGGTGAGAATGTAGAGGAAAGGGAACCCTAGTGCACTGTTGGTGGGAATGCAGACTGGTGCAGCCACTATGGAAAACAGTATGAATTTCCTTAAAAAACTAAAAATGGAACTGCCTTTTGGCCCAGCAATTCCACTGCTGGGATTATATCCTCAGAATCCTAAGACATCAATTCAAAAGTAGTTATATACCGCTATGTTCATAGCAGCATTTTTTACAATAGCCAAGTACTGGTAATAGCCTAAGTGCACATCAGCAAATGAATAGATCAAAAAACTGGTACATTTACACAACGGAGTACTATCCAGCAGAAAGAAGGAACTCTCCTACCTTTTGGGACAGCATGGTGAAACTGGAAAATATTATGCTAAGTGAAATAAGCCAGGCGGTGAAAGACGAATACCATATGATCTCACCTATAAGAGGACCCCAATGAACAAAATAAACAAATGAGCAAAACAGAACCAGAGGCATGGAAACAAGAAACAGACTGACAGACACCAGAGGGGATGGGGGAGGTGGATAATGGCGGAAAGAAGGCGAAGGGACTAGTCCGGGGACATGTATGAATGACCCATGTACATGGGCAACAGAGTGGGGATTGACTGTGGGAACTGGGTGGAGGACTGGGTGGAGGAGAGTAATGGGGGAAAATTGGGACAACTGCAATAGAACAACAAATAAAATATTTATTTAAAAAAAGAAAAATGCAGGTTGTGTTTACAAACTAACTTTAAAGAACCAAAATACCTTCAGGAAGCCTGCTCTCCCTCACCCAAAGGAACAAAAACTTGCAAAGCGCATTATTGACCCAACCCATTTTCTAAAGAAAACAAAATTAAAACATATAACCAAAGCCATTATAATCTCCTTGGAGCAAAGAATCACTTTTAAAGATAAGAACAGTGAAATCAGCTAGTCATCAATTATCAAGTAAGTAAAAAGACGCAAAGAAAATACAGTAATAAATAAACATATTTGCAATCTCCTTACTAGATCTTTGTTGGTGCTCATCTAAATTCCATGATTCTCTCAAAGCCCACTTAAATTCCACCTCTTCCATGGGAAATATGAAAAAGAAGTGATAGGCTCCACCCGAATGTTTTGTAGACACTTCAAATTTGTGAGCTTGGAGCTGAACTTGTGATTTTGTCCTCCCAGCCTGATCCTCTCTCAGTGTTACTTGGCTGTAACAACTGTTATCAATACAAAAATAAAAGACAACCTTGACACTTCCATTTCTCTCACCCCAATATTTAATTAATAACTTCATCCCATCTAATTTATCTCCTGAGTACCCTTTGAATCCATCCTACCACCACCATCCTGGACAAAATCATCATCTTCTCTTCTCTGGACAATTGTAAAAGCTTCCCAATCAGTCTTTCCAGGTACACTCTTGCTCTGGGAGACAAAACTGACCATGCTGCTCCAGTTTGATGGCTTCCAGCTGCCCTTAGGATAAGTTCCAAGCTCTTTAGCCTGGCCTCATGGACCTGAATGAGCTGGCCACTTGCTAACTCTCAGCTGTCCCTCTTATCACTCCATTCTGCCTAAGTGCTCAAGTCATGCTCCATGTCCCTCCAAAGAAGAGGCCATGCTCTTACCCATCTCAAAGCTTTATACTTATGATTCTTTCTGCCTGTCCTCCTCTCCCTCTCTCCTGTCACCAAGTCCTACTCTCCCTTCAGGTCCCAACTCTACAACATCAAGGAAGTATTTCCTGACCCCTAGCCCTTTCAGATTAGGTCCTCCTCTTAAATGCTCCCACAGCTCTTTATACCTCTCCTTTGTAAACCACATCATACTACTACGTGCTTGTTCATTGTCATTTCCAAAACTGGATTAGAAATTCCAGGATAACAGGGACCATGTCTGCCTTAACGACTGCAGTGTCCCTGGCACCTAGCACCTAATTGGTGCTCAGAAAGTTGTTGAATGAATAAATTAATGAATGACATGTGCTAAGTCAATGATTCATGAACTTCACTATGCAGAAGAATCACCTGGAAAGCCAGTTCAGCAGATCCATGATCAGTCTCAGGAATCTACCTTGTTAATGAAAATGCTGGAGGATTTTGACGCAGATTGTCCTTGGCTCACACTTTGGAAGGCAATATGCCAGGATACACAGAGGAAGGGAGACAGGCAGAATTGATGTTAAAGAGATAAAAGAAAGCAAGGAGTGAGAAGTTAAATAACAATAGATTTGCGTAACTGTTCAAGTCACCATTGAAAACCTGAAGGACTGAATGGTAGATTGTCTAACTCATCAACAAGGATAGCCCAAAGTAGTTAGAAGAAGAAGTCTCCTGATGTGACCGGAGGTGTGACAGGACATTAAAACAGGAAACTAAGTGTGCCCTTGTGCTGAAGGATGGGTCATGTTGGAAAGAAGAAGAGGGGAAATAGTATTGAAGCAGATATACAAGCAGAAGCATGAGTTCAATAGAAGGGAGGTAGAGCGCAAAAGCACGTTGCTGAAAAGAAGGCTCAGAAATTTAGTGGTTGGGGCAATGACTGCAAATATAGGGAAGCCCTGACTATAGAGGTCCTTGAAGTTAATGAAGGGGATCAGAATATGCCAACCTCAAGACATGCCACTTGGGTTTAAGGATTATTTGAGCTGAAGATAACTGATCAACAGCAGATGCAGGAGGAGCTTTCTGCCCTCCCTTTATGCCTAATATCAGGGCATAAATTTCTGTCTGTGAGGGTATCCCCTGTCCCCCACCCCTCTTCTATACGAGGGAGTGGAGAAGACTCTCATCACTGCAAACGGCACCCACTTGAGTCTGCATGACAAACTGTGCTAAATCCTTATCTTCCATTTATTTTCTCCCATATATTTACCCTTCCACAATTAATTCCCCCTAAAAGCTCAGTCCTCTTTTCATTTATCTTATCACCTCTCCACAATTTATCCCCTTGTGATAACATACTATATAAGCTTCCAGGCCTAACCAGTTTTAGGAGTTTTCAATTTTTTTTTTATGTGAGGTTCTGTGTGTGAATGTAAATAAAGCTTTTCTTTTGTTAATCCTGTCAGTTTAATTCACAAATCCCTGTCACTGAATGCAGGAGGGTAGAGTAAAAGTTTGTTTTCTTGCCCTACAGTACACAAAGGTATGACAGGAAAAATTCCCCCAAATTACAGCTGACTTGCAGTGTAAACAAAAGGCTAAACTTTGTGATCGTCGGCAGCCGTCCGTCTCGAGAGACGATGGTGTAGCTTCTTAAGAGTCTATCTGCACCGCCGAGAATGGTTGTGCAGTCTGACTCGGGAGTGACAATTAAAAGAAAATACTTTCTTTTTCATAAGATGCCCCATTTTCCTGAAGCACTAAAAGACTTCTCCATTATGTAGTCTTCGTGTGTGTTATAAAAATATAGGACAAAAAAAAATCAAGGTTAAAGAAAAAGGTGAAATACACGTCATGTCATGAAAGCACTTGGTTCTAAGACCATAAATGCTGAGAAATTTCAAAGAAAATGGAACACCTGAAATATAAATCTAACTTTGAACTAAGTTGATATATGAAGAGTGTCTTTTTTCCACCTTACTTATTTCATATTGGCTTTGATGAGTGGTGAAAAGGAATTGAGGGGGATCAGGATATGCCACTCCAGAATATGCCACTTTGGCATAAGGATCGTTTTGAACTCCAGGCAATTAAGAAACAGCAGACACAGGAGAACTGTCTGCTTCCCTCCTTTCTACCTATGAGCAAGGCACACATTTCCCTTTGTAAAGGTGTCCCCAGTGTACTGGAAACAGGAGAGCAACTCTATCATTAGAGACAGACTCAGAACCAAAATGATCCTGTGTAAACTCACCTTGCTAAAATAACCCTTATCTTTCATTAGTTTCCCTCATCTATGTATTTTCTATTTAATTTCCCACAATTTATTTGTCCCTTGAAGCCCAAACAAAGGAAAGCCTTTGTTAAATGGGATATAAACCCCTGAGTCTAACCACTTCTTTGAGTTTTATGAGTTTTACTTTTTTCCTGAGAACTCTCATGCATGTAAAATGTTAATAAAATTTACATTCCTCTTCTTCTGTTAATCTGTTTCTTTTGTCAGCTCAATTCACAGTCAACTCCCCCCCCCCCCCAAACCTAACAGAGTAGAGAAAAACTTTTCCTTCCCAACAGAATCTGCTTGCTGCAATTAGGACGGCACAATACAGTATGTGGTGGCTGACTGAATCAAAGGGGGATGTGAAAAGGTACAGAGGAACTTCAGAATGTCGCCCTGACTAGATCCTGTCACAGTACCCACCACCAGCTCCTGAACCTCTATGTACAGAATTTGCAGGTAGTGCAGAGATGGAGCTCAAAGGTTTGGGCATCATATCCTGGTTCTATCACTTCCAAGCCAGATGGATTTACTTACACTCAACTGCAGATTCTTCACCTGTAAAATAGGTATACAACTTCTTGCCTTCTTTATAGCTTGTGAGAATCCAATATTGAAGCATATGTAATCTGTAAGTCACTTTATAAGTAGAAGACATTATTAAACTCTTTAATAGGTAAAGTGATAAAGAACTTCCAAGGAGATCTAACCTTTTTTTTTTTCCCTTAAATTACTGTGTAAGTGACATTCAAGTAAACATTAGTTGTAGTAGGTGATATAGGTATCTGACACATAGTACTTTTATGCGTACATTGCATTGCTTTGGCCTCACTCCATTTGCTTTCCTGAGAATAAACATCTTACACCCCACCAGTACATCAATGTTACTCTCCGAAGGCTAAATACTGCAGGAATTTATATCTGATATTTAGGAAAAGTGCCGAACTTGGTGATATCTGTACACACATCAGATAAAGGATTCAGCAAACAGATGCTCCTTTTTGCAATCATCCAAGAACTTCTAATATTCTGACAACTTGTTAATCAACCAACATATGGCATCACTTTAGTAAACACAACACTCAGATTTTGCTTTTTACAGATCATTTTCTGAGGGATGTAAATGGTCCTGACTCATCAACACTATTCACTGGAAATCAAGTGAAGCTAGCCTTCACCACCACCTTAAATCTGCCTAATTACTTGGGGAAAAAGTAAATAAAGGCATTGATTTGGATTTTGTGCATTTTTTTCTGAGTTGAATTTTTTTGTTTAAAAAGTCATCCTTTAGACATTTGTCAAAGTAGTAGAATGCTCTTATTATACAGATTTACATATATCTCAATCTTGGTAGTTCCTGTATTAGTTTCCTAGGGCTATCATTACGAAGTGCCACAGACTGGGTGGCTTAAAAAAAAGGTGAAGTTGTTTTTCCGCAGTTTTGGAAACTAAAAGTCTGAAATCAGGTTGTCTCCAGGGCCAGGCTCCCTCCAAACCCTCTCAGTGAGGACCCTTGGTTTCATCTTCCAGCTTCTGGTTGTCCCATGCCTGTCCCGATATGTGGCACGTAACTCCAATCTCTGCCTCACCTTCCCATGGCCACATTCTCTGTGTTTGTTTGTGTCCAAATGGTACATTTATTATAAGGACACCAGTCACAGTGTTTTAGGACCTGCTGTGTTCCAGTATGACCACAGGTTAACTTACAAAGACTCTATTTCCAAATAGGGTCACATTCACAGACATGGATTGGGTTATACCTTCAACATATTCTTTCTGGGCACCTAATACAACTCATAATAGTTCCAAATAGCACAAATATCATCCTATGAGATGATCTTATAAGGTATGTGTGAACTTTATCTCTCAAGACTGTTATAAATAATAGTTGCCCCTTATCCATGGTTTCACTTTCCACAGTTTGTTATCTGTAGTCAACAGCAGTTCAAAAATATTAAATAAAAAATTCCAGAAATAAACAATTCATAAGTTTTAAATTGCCTGCCATTCTGACTAGTGTGATGAAATCTTGGGCTGTCCCACTCCATTACTCCAGGGATGTCAGTCATTCCTTTGTCCACCCCTGTAGACACTTCCTGTCCCTTAATCGCTCAGTTTTGTCTTGGTGATAAGATCAACTGTCTGGTATCACAATGCATGTATTCAAATAACCTTTATTTCCCAAATAATGGCTCCGAAGTACAAGAGTAGTGATGCTGGCAATTCAGATATGCCAAAGTGAACTGTAAAGACATTTTGTTAAGTGAAAAGGTTTGTAGGAATAGAAAGAAGGCAATATATATAGGGTTGGGTAGTGTCTGCAGTTTCAGGAATCTACTGCGGATCTTGGAACGTATCCCCCTCAGAATTGCTGTACTATAGGTGACTACCCTCTTTGGGTCCCTTTAAACAGGCCTAGCTGTCTTGAGTTCATAAAAACCTTTCTTTGTACATCTACCCCCCAACTTAGGAATCTCTTTGCACCATCTGCTTTCTTTTCTCACCGACTTTCCCCTTGGCCTCTGGATTCCCTTTTGATTTCACTTTTCAGTTCCTAATTTTTACCTCCACCATTCACCTCAGATATGCCTTCACGTCTGTCCTCTGTTACCATGTAACTGGGAAGCTGTCACCTCCACCCCTAGTACCTCTGAAGAGTGTAAAATCCAGTTCCTTCTTGTGGAAGGGGAGCCAGCCAGGCCCTAACCAGGCAGGGATGGGAGGTGGAGAAGGGGCGGGGCACAAGTGGGAGAGTACCTTTTTAAAGGCTTTGCGCACCACCTGATATCCCAACGGTTAAGCTTATAGTGACTTGAGAAAACAGAATGCTCATCACTCATCTGATTCTCCAGTTCTAAAACTTCAGCAATAGTGTTCATTTCTGACATTTAAAAAAATTACATATTTCGTGTGCTTTAATGACCACAAAAGTATCTGCTCTGCAAGATATCAAAAAGCTATACCTCTATTAAAGATGTTTGGGAATATGGAAAGACACTAAGGCTGCATGAATTTGAAATTCTGATTCATACTCAGATCCTTCCACTAAGAAGACCCCCAATAGGTCCCTTTACAATCTTTATTCATTTCTGTACCCCAACCCATCAAAACCTTCGTACCAAGGTCAGCCTGACCAACCTCACCTTGACAAAGCCATCAGTCACCTCTCAGTCCTGGTCTTACTTGGCCTTCAGACCATTTGAGAGAATTGATCACCTTCTTCTTCCTGAAATACTTTATTCACTTTGTTTCTGGGACACTGCCTCTTCTGGTCCTCCTCCAAGCTGGACACCCTTTCTCAGTCTCCTTTGCTTGAGCCTCTCCTTCCCCTTTGAGTCTCAAACTTGTACATCTGTATCTTCAACATTTCCACTTGGGTATCCAATAGGCTTCTCAAACTTAACATGCCCCAAACAAAACTCTTAATTTACCACTCCCAGTGCTGCCTCTTCCCAATCTGATCTTCCTCCAGTGATCTCACCACAGTCCATAGCACCCCTCATTCATAAGACTGTCTAGGCCCAAAGTTGCTTTTTAAAAAACACTTCTCTGGCTTTATTGAGATATAATTGACACATAACATTGTGTAAGTTTACGGGATATAATGTAATAATTTATATATTGTGAAATGATTACCACATCCATCACCTTACAAGATTAGCTTCTTCTTCTTTTTCTTTTCTTTTCTTTTTTCTTTTTTTGTGGTGGTGGTGAGAACATTTTTAGATCTCTCTTCACAACTTTCAGGTGCACAATACAGTATTGATAGCTTCAGTCACCAAGCTGTACATTAGATCCCCAAGAACATATTCATCTTATAACTGAAAGTTTTTTCCCTCTGATCAACATCTCCCTATTTCTCCCATCCCCCATCTACTCTCTGGCAACCACCCGTCTTCTCTCTGTTAATATGAGTTCAGATTTTTTAGATTTCACATAGAAGTGAGCTTATGCAGTACTTGTCTTTCTGGGTCTGATTTATTTCACTTAGCATAATGTCTTCAAGGTTTATCCATACTGGTGCAAATGGTAGCATTGCCTTCTCTTTATGGCTGAATAATATTCTGCAAAAATCACTCCCACCCAACATTCCATATCCAATTTTCATATTAAGCTATTTTCATTCTATTTTAAATGTATATCCCAAATATAATTCCTTCTTGACTTCCACTGCTCCCCTTTTGTCAAAGTCACCATTTCCTTCTGCTCCTATGAAAACTGTTAGAAAGCCTATTAATCAGTCCTCCTCAAAAGAAGTTTGTAGTGGCTCTTTTAAAAAGGGTATCATGTCATATCATCAATATTCTCCCCCTAAATTATCCATTCTGCATAGGTATGTGTACTTGTGAATGGGTGCATATTTGTTTGTCCTTTTAAATAAGATTTCCTGAAATTGTACCCTAGTTTTAAAATTGATAAATTAAAATTATAAGAAGTTTACAAATCCTTAAAGTGGAGACTTAAATTTAACCTAGAGAGCAAACGATGGGCTTTTTTATTAGTGAAATGTAAGCAGGGAAAAGACAAAAATGTACTAAAGTAGTGCTTGAATGCAGATATTTCAGACTGAGATATTCAGTGGTCTGATTATGTAACCTTAATATTTCAGCAGAGCTAGGACCCCAGATGTATTATGCAGAAACAATATGTTCTCATGTAAATTGTTTCCTTGTGGGCCAAGAGGCAAGAACACACTCTTTTTAGGAGCATGTGGTTTCCTTAAGAAGGAAATGGAGGGCTTGTAGTCAAAATGATGGCATGAATAAACACAGTATTCAGAATCTCCCACAACCACATCAAAATTACAACTAAGGTACAGAACAACCATCATTCAAAACTGCCTGAAATATAGCTGAACAGAATTCCTATAAATAAAGATATATAGAAAAAGCCATGTCGAGAATAGTAGGAAAAGTAGAAACATAGATTGGGCTTGTCCCACACCCATGAGTGGCGGTTAAAAATCAGGAGGGATATTTCAGCTCAGAGGTGCCTCCCTGAGGAGCAGGGAGTCCCAGACGCACACCAAGCTCCCCAGTTCCCAATTCCAGTGCCAGGAAGAGAAGTCCCCAAAACTTGTAGCTGTGAAAACAATTAGAGATTGTGGCTGAGTGAGACAGAGGGCAGCTGAAGACCCAGGCATTCCTCTTAAAGGGCCCTTATATGGCACTGACCAGATGGCACAGTGGGTTGGAGTGTCGTCCCATACACCAAAAGGTTGCACCTGAGTTCCTGCCCCACCCAACTTGTGGGTCCACCCAAGATGTTTCCAACCTGTTTGGGTTCATAATTCAGACTTTTCTAAAATCTCTCAAAGTTTCACAAACCACAAACAAGCAGCATCTGGCTTCTGCGTAACCTGTACTTCTTGCTAAATGGCCCCAAGTTCAGCACTGGCTGCAGTAAGTTTTAGTTCACGGATTGTCTATTCCAGGGTTCCTCCAAGCCCAGCACAAGTAGCAGTCATCTGCAGCTTACTCCGTAGCTCATGCTAGATGGCCCTGGGCCAGTCATAGGTCCAGCTAACATTGGCCTGCGCCTTTTGGAAGCCCCCAGAGCTAGTACACCTGATGGACAGTTTCAGACTATCCTTGAGCACCATCAGATCATTTCCATGGTCAGCACACTGAAGGGGAAGACTCAGTGGGCACCACAAATTTGCTTATGTGAGTCCTGCTCATGTGTGGTCTGTCCCTGCACAGCAGATACTCTACTGTGGTCACTGCCAGTCCTTGCAGCCAAGTAGTCTAGGGGAAAATCCCTCCCACTGACAAAAATCAAGGCTCAGAGGGTACATACAGTCCACCTGTGGGGTGGTATACCAGGGGCACCCACCTCAGATGACCAGGGAGGCTTCTCCAGGTCCTACAGGACACTTAATATCTGGGTCGTACAGGACACTTGCAACCTAAGGCCACTCTACCAAGACTGGGAGCCATAGCAGATCTACCTAGCACATAGAAACAAACACAGGGAGGCAGCCCAAATGAGGAGACAAAGAAACATGGGACAAATGAATGAACAGAACAAAACTCCAGAAAAAGAACTCAACAAAATGAAGATAAGCAATCTACCAGATGCAGAGTTCAAAGCTCTGCTCAATGATCTCAGTGAGAATTTCAACAAAGAGATAGGAAACATAAAAATGAAGATTGAAAACATAAAAAAGATCGAGTCAGAAATAAAACTACACTAATAGAAATGAAGAATACATTATAGGGAATCAACAACAGAGTAAATGAAGTAGAGGATCAAGTCAGCATTTTTGAAGATAAGAAAGCAGAAAACACCCAATCACAGCAGAGGAAAAAAAATGAGGATAGTATAAGGAGCCTATGGGTCAATTTCAAGATACCAACATCTGCATCATGGGGGTGCTGGAAGGAGAGGAGAGAGAGCAAGATACTGAAAACCTATTTGAAAAAATAATGACTGAAAACTTCCCTAACCTGGTGATGGAAACAGACATACAAGTCCAGGAAGCACAGAGTTTCAAACCAGATGAATCAAAAAAGATCCACACCAAGACATAGCATCATAAAAATGACAAAAGTTCAAGACAAAGGAAGAATCTTAAAAGCAGCAAGAAAAAAGCAGTTAGTTACCTACAAGGGAACTCCCATAACTGTCAGCTAATTCTCAACAGAAATTTTGCAGACAAGAATGGATTAGCAAGAAATATTCAAAGTGATAAAAAAACAAAGGCCTACAACTAAGATTATCTTACCCAGCAAAGCTGTCCTCTAGAATTAAAGGACAGATAAGGAGCTTCCCAGACAAGAAAAAGCTAAAGGAGTTCATCACCACCAAACCAATATTACAAGAAATGTTAAAGGGTCTTCTTTAAGGAAAAAAAAATATGAATAATAAAATGGCAATTAAATACATATCTATTATCCATATATTTGTTGCAGCACTATTTACTATAGCCAAGATATTGAAGCAATCTAAGTAGACAACGGAATATGACTCAACCATAAAAAAGAATGAAATCTTGCCATCTGCAACAATATGGATGGACCTAGAAGGTATTGTGCTGAGTGAAATAAATCAGAGAAAGGCAAATGCCATATGATTTCACTTATATGTGGAATCTGAAAAACAAAATAAATAAACAAGCAAAACAGAAACAGACTCATAGATGCAGAGAACATTTTGATGGTTACCAGATGGGAGGGTGGCTGGGGGGATGGGTGAAATAGACAAAGGGATTAAGAAGTACAAATTGGTATTTACAGAATAGTCGTGTTAAGTAAAGCATAGCAAATAATATTTTAATAACTATGTATGGTGTCAGATGGGTACTAGATTTATCAGGGTGATCACTTTGTATATTATATAAATGTCTAATCACTGGGTTGTACACTTGAAATGTCTATATAACTGGATAATTCAATTATATCAACTGTAATTGAAAAAATAAAATTATTATTATTATTATTTTTAAATATTTATTTTTTTATTTTTAGAGAGAGGGGAAGGGAGAGAGGAAGAGAGGAAGAGAAACATCAATGTGTGGCTGCCTCTCATGTGCCCCCAACTGGGGACCTGGCCCGCAAACCAGGTATGTGCCCTGACAGGGAGTTGAGCCAGGGACCCTTTGGTTCTCAGGCTGGCACCCAATCCACTGAGCCATACCAGCCAGGCTAAAAATATAAAATTATTAAAAAAAAAAAAAAAGAAGGAAATGGAATTCTCTCTCTTAACTTTCCTGGAAGAATCTTCTTCTGTGATAGTAAGTTTGTTTCCAGGTATAGCCTTATTCTCGGGTATGTGAGCATGCATGAGCGTGCAGGGGTGTGATGGGGTGGCGCTGTGGGGATGGAGGGTGTCTTCCTCTCTCCTGAGGTCTCATGGTGGTTTGGTGTAGACTTTGAGATGTGGACATACCTGGAACACACCCTGTGATGAGGGGCTAAGGGACAAGCTGGCCATGTCACTTGGCAGCAGGCCAGCAGCTATGCAGACCTGGAAGGCCTTGGTTTGTGGGCTGTGAGCAGGAGTAGTAACAATAACTCATGCTCCATGCCACACTGTCCTTCTGTTTTCACAGAACATTCAGGAAACTTGTCTCCATTCACAGTGAGGTCCTGCACCTCCTGGACCCTGAGTACCTTCCCCAGAGGTAGGATAGTGGCAGGCTTGACAGTGACCTTGCTGAGTACAAGGGGACCCAGGGATGGGACATTTCCATCATGGGTTACCAAAGCTTAGGACCTGGTGGCTATAATAAGGAAAACATGACAGGTGTTTCAAGGGATATGTTCCTGAGGGTGCAAGAAAGCCCCAATTGAATATTCAGAAATGCTTATGAAACTTAGTAAACTCATGGCACATAGATGCAGTTCAGGCTTTATAGCTGGACATTTAAAAGGTGATTCGACTTTCTTGTAGTCATATTCTTGGGAAGCAGAAGACTTGAGTGAATCAAGCTAGTCCTAACACTAATATGAATAATATGGTTGATATTTACTAAGCATTCCTACAGACTGGCAATATTTTAAGTTTTTAAATTCTAAAATTATTTCGAAAAAATTTCATTTTTATATTCAGTTTTCACTTTGAGTGTCTATAGAACATTTTAACATGACAAAATTGAACCATCCTTTAGATAGAGGATTAAACTGATCACTTTAGAAGTTGAAATCCTAGATTCTATAATTATTACACTATCATCTAAGTAGTCTTGGTAACTTTTAGTATTATACAATACTTCTGTGAATTATTTCCATTAAAACTTACTCTTTGGGTGCAGAACAAAGGAAAAGTCCACAGTTCATTTAAGAATGAGCCAGGAGACTTCTGGCCAAGATGGCAGCATAGACCGACATGCTCTGTCTTCCTCTACAACTAAGAAGGATTACAACTACCACAAAACCAAAAATAATAAGAAGTTCCAGAAAATAAAGCTACATGGAAGTCCAACGTATGAAGTCATAAACAAGTGGTGCTCATCTGGACAGGTAGGAGGTGTGAACCCATGGCTAAGAAAGATCGAACTGTGCTGGAGGCGGCAGTCGCAGAAGTGAACAGCAGGACCCGGTAAGCAGACACCTGTATTTGGGGGGAGGAGAGAAGCGCCTGGCAGTCGGCCCTGGCTGCAGACCAGACCCGTCGGCTTGCGATTCCAACGCTGGGGAAGGCAGACCCCATTGGGAGGTGGCTCCCTGTTCCTCAGGGGGGAGTAACAGCAGGAATCCATCTTGGACCCCCACCCCCACACAAAGTGCCACAGTATGGTGAGAAAGGTCACCAGGTTGTGACAAGCACAAAGGGCTCCACCCAATATAGTGTAGGAGGTGTGACAGTGCCCCGCCCAAGAAGGAAAGATAAACAAAACAGTCAGAATGGCAGAATTAATGATTGAAATACCAATCACACAGCTAACGAAAAAACAAATAAAGGCCTTGACCAATGAACAAATAGCGAATCTTTCTGAGGCTCAGTTCAGAGCTTTGGTCATAAGGCAGCTTACAGACCTAACAGCGGGGCTGAATCAAGACAGGGAAGGAATGAAGGTTAGTCCTGCTGATATGAACAAAAACACATACAAGACAAGTGGTGAGGAAGGGAAAGCCATGGATCAAATCAACAAATCGGAACATAGGGAGGGAACAAACAGTCAGCCAGTGCAGAAAGAGGAAACAAAAAGTGAGGAATATGAGGAGAGGCTCGGAAACCTCTGGGACAGCTATAAGTGAATGAATATTCGAATTATAGGATTGCCAGGTGGTGAAGAAGAAGAACTAGAAATTGAAAAATTATGTGAGAAAATAATGAAGCAGAACTTCCCTAACTTGGGGAAGGAAATGAACTTACAGGTCCAGGAAGCACAGAGAGTTCAGGACAGGCTGGACCCAGGTAGAACCACGCCAAAACACATTATCATCAAAATGTCAAAAATTAAAGATAAAGAGAGAATCTTAAAAGCAGCAAGAGAGAAGAGAAGAATTATGTACAAAGGGGTCCCAATTAGACTATCAGTGGATTTCTCAAAGGAGACTTTACAGGCAAGAAGGGACTGGCAAGAAATATTCAAAGTAATGAAAGTCAAAAACCTACAACCATGATTACTTTATCCAGCTAAGCTGTCATTCAGGATAGAAGGGCAGAGAAAGTGTTTCCAGGACAAAATAAAACTGAAGGAGTTTGTTAGATCCAAACCACTGTTGTATGAGATCTTAAAGGAACTTGTTTAGAAGGAGGATCAAAACTATGAACATTAAAATGAAAACTGCATCACAACAACCAGCAGCAGAAGCTAGGAAATTGAAACAAAGCCAAACTAAGTAGGCAACGAGAGGGGAAAAAGAATTATAGGTATGGGGAACATATTGGGGGGAGGTCAGCAGGGAGGGGAAAGGGGGAAAAGGGAGGGAGATGATGCAGGAATTAAGAAGCATAGTAGGAGGGAATGGAGTAGATAAGAAGATGTTGAGAAGAACTATATGCACAACCAATGGGCATGGACTAAGGAGGCGGGGCAACTGGAGGGAGGGAGGGAGCAGGGGGGAAAGAAATTGGGACAACTGTAACAGCATAATCAATTAAAAAAAAAAAGAATGAGACAGGAAGTGGAGAACTGGAATAAAGCATCTTGTCAAAGGGAGAAAATAGAAGTGAATAAACACACCGTAAACAGCTTTAGACAAAGATGCATGGAGAACTTGAATTCAAACTTGTGCACAGACAGGGAATAGTGAAGAACACTGACCTCTTTGGTAAACTGTTGAGTCTTAAACAAGAGGTTACTATGTGGAAACTAGTGATAGCCAACACTTAAAAAGTACTTACTATGTGACAAGTATGCTCTAACCACTGGGCAACTGCTGACTCGTTTAGTTCTCACAACAGCTCAGTGAAATGGCTGCTATTATTGTCTCTACAGAAGAGAAAACAGAGGCACAAAGAGGCTTAGTAACTTTCCCAGCATCACAGAACCTGAACCTAGAGAGTTTGGCTCCAGGGTTTCTTCTCTGAAGAACCACACAGACTGTCTCTTAAAGTCTGACTGAGCTATCTGTCCTCTTTCAGAAAACAGGAGCAGGCTGTTTATCCTGTCTCTGAATTTGGACATGAAGAAAATACCTTCTTGGCATAGTGGTGGTAGGAAACTGGTTCCTCTAGGAATGACAAATTGTTTGACAGCTTTTCCTTAAACACTTTTTTCCTTTTTCACCATTTCAGGACAAGTTATAGCAAACCCTTATCTCCCATTCAAATGGTTTCTATCTGAATTGAAACCCAGAATTTCAAATGTATCCAATATTTTCTATACCCCTATGTGTGAATTACACACTCGTACAGTAGCCAGCAGTTTTAGGTGTAAGTTCTGGTTCCATCACATACCAACTATATGATCTTTGTCAAGTCATTTGCCCTCCGTAAGTCTCAGTTTTCTCTTTGGTAAAATGGGGATAATAGCACCAAACTTCAGAGGACATCATG
Organism: Furipterus horrens; assembly: GCF_987537825.1. Taxonomy (NCBI): domain Eukaryota; kingdom Metazoa; phylum Chordata; class Mammalia; order Chiroptera; family Furipteridae; genus Furipterus; species Furipterus horrens. The sequence continues at coordinate 149,696,275 of NW_028327172.1, read as the reverse complement.
AGGATTAAATTAAAGCAATGCATGTAAACTGCTCTCCATAGGTCCTGCCTTGCAGGAAGGTTTCAATATCTCCTAGATATTTGCTGTAATTTGGATGTTGATTGTCCTTATTATTAAAAAAAATAATGTTTTGTTTTAAATAATTTATAAGCTTTTCATTAAGATTTTTATAAGGTTATTTATTTAAAAAACATTTCATGAGGTCTTTATAAATCTCTAGTCTAGTGAAGTCCCTTCCAGCTATACTGTATTCTCTCTTCAGGAGATCTTTTCAATTAAAATATTTATTGGGGTTATTCTTGTCAGGGATGTATATTTTGGTTTTATAAATTCTCTACTAAATTCTCTATGAAGGTGACAATAATGATGATGTCAGTAACAAACCTTCCCACTTTGAGCATTCACATTTGAGCAGTTTCTCGTGTGGCGAAGGGTAGTTCTGAATGAATGAAGTAAAGTCTGTGTGAATGAAAAGCTTTATACCTTGTTTGTTCTTGGCAGATGAATCCCATCAATCTCATCTTTTAGCTATCCCGCATGGGTTGTAAGGCTTAAAAACAATGCTTAAGAATTACATTGGAACTTGTGTTTTTCCACAAATCATTATTAAGCAGAATACTACCTGGAAAAAATCAGGTTCCATCTGGGATCTTCTTCAAGGGAATATTAGAGCTGGAGCACCCATGAGATCTGAAGCCTCTTTACTCACAATGCAGTTCCAGGGAGGATAGCTACACACCATACTAACTTTCAATCCTTGCAGACTTTTCTTGAAGTTTATAGGGCATCTTTTATATTACACAACTCCAGTCAATTCAGAACATAAATGGATGGTGCCAACTTTAATCTGTTGTTACCTAGGCAGTGGAGGTGGTAGAGATATGAACAAAAAGTCTGAAGTGTTGAGGGTCTTTTGACCATTAGATCCATTCACTGCTGCCTTTGTCCTTCTCTGTCATGAACTTGGACGTATTGACTGAGTGCTCCTCCCCAGGCGGTAGTATGAGGAAGATTGCCAAAGAAGAGCTTCCCCTGGGAATGGCTCCAGACAGTGCATTCCTGCAAACCCCACTGACTCTCCATTCCACAGCCAGTGAAATAATGGAATCCCCAAATGAGGCAAAGTTCACACAATGGACTTGGGGATAGATAGGAGTGTCGCTATTTCCTTTAAACACCAAAGGACAGAGACACCTGAAAAAGACTCATTCATCTAACACAAAGGCCAGTCCCTCTGAAACTCCTGCCTTCCTCTCCTGCTTTCAGTAGTAACTCTATTTCCCTGTTCTGAAGTTTCAACTTGCCACCAGGCAAAGAACAGTCAATCCTGCAAAAATATTGAACATGAAATAAAGTCTTTTCAACGTTGTTGTCTTTAGGACAGAAAAAGACTGGCACTGGAAAATATCACTTAATTTGGGTTTTGTATAAAGCATGGATATGTGTAGATAATCAGACCCAACAGTCTCTATACGAGGACAAAAATCTATACATTTTCCATGGCTAGTAGAGAAATGAACTGGCATAATATAGTCAACTATTGCTATTAAATATAGCCTGTTTCTGGAAAAATATCTTTTAAAGACTTTTGAATATGAGTAAATTATCTTCCAAAATAATAATGTAAAGATTTTAGATTTTTACTGTTTTATGACTGTAGGGTACTTAATTTCCCGTATATTGCTCAAGGTCAGAAGTGCCACACACGGGCTGCCGTCAAGCAAGCTGGTGACTGAAACAAGAGGAGAAACTCCTCCCATCTCAGAGAAGCACCCTTCCACTTGGAAGAGCCCTGGCAATTTAGTTTGACTGACCTTAGCACATTGAACCAAGAACAGTTTAATACTCAGTAAAATCTGACTGACTTGCTGATGGCTGGAATACCATTATCTTTTCCTGATCTATATTTATTTACTCATTCATCATGATTTTTGGATTTGTTGAATAACTATAGCCATTGGATACAGTAGGGAATACAATAAACTCCCTGGCCTCATGGAGCTAGCCTTTTGATGGTAAGCAAAGACTGCTAAATGCAGGGAAGGAAAATAAGGCAGAATAAGTGGTGGAGAATGATAGCAGTGTTGTTTGGAGGCTGGGGGACAGTGATTGGGACTGTCTCTGATGAGGGACCATTAATGCTCCAGCTTCTTAAGTAAGCCATGTAGATACTAAGAGGAAAAATGTTCCAGGTAAAAGAAACAGCAAATGCCCAGGCAAAGCATGTTTAATAAATATGCAAAACACCAAAGTAGTCTCTAGAAGAGACAGGAGCCGAGAGAATAAAGGGGAGAGTGGTAGAACATAGCCTGGAAGGGCCTGAATGGGACAAACATTACTGCCTCGTAAATTTTATGCCAAGTGTGATGAGAAATAATAGCATATTTACTGAGAGTCTTCTTGCCCAAAGTTTTGAGTTTTAATGCCCTTGGCAATTTAAAGATAAATAAATAAAGATACTGGTGGGCACAGAACAAAAATTCAAAGTGTGGAAGGTTTTTGGAACTGTTGTGTTCTCATATTTCTGAAGAGTTAACTGAGCTCATTGGGGCAGCTGATCAGCCTGCCTGGTTCACCAGGCCCCACTGGCGGTGGAAATCCATGAATTATGCCCCTGAATGAGCCCCTCCAGCCCCTGCACTGTGCGCTTGGCAGGCACATCTGGGGCACAGTGGACTTCAACACACCTTCAGAGCAGCTCCACGATGATCGAGATGACAAATGGGCTCTTTAGACTGTGAGGTTTTCCTCTGCTTGAAAGAGGAAAAACAATGTCTCCGGGACCTCAGATTCTGGTGCTCTGGAATGCAGGGTGTCTTTTGAGGCTGACATGTGAACACTGATAACGTCAGATGGTAGCCCTGGAGACTAGAGACTGGATTCTCTGAAGGCATTGAACAGGGGCAGCCCTTTTGGCTGCTGTGGGGGAACAGCAGGAAATCCTCTGATATATGAGCAAGTCTGCTCCTTCTTCCAGCCTCACTTTATCATACAGAAAACAGCCTCATTCTTTGCTAATCAGCTATTCAGTCTGCCATGCTTTTCTTAAAAAAGAAAATGCAGAGACCCCATACAGGGAGAGAATGCTTGCAGTCTCCACCCTTCCAAAAAGGTCTCTATAGCACAGAGGAAATGGCCGGCAGTATTTCAGCTTGTGCTTAAAAGTGTTCTTTGGAAGGAGGCCATGCTCTAGTCAGACAAACTCAGGATTGAGTCCTAGCTTATCAGCTTACTCGCGTGTGTCCTTGGGCAAGTTACACACTTTCTTCAAGCCTCAGTTTCCTCATCTGAAAACAATTCCCTCCTTTAAAGGTTGGAAATTATATACTGTTACCTATATCTACCTATTATCTAGCATCTAGTTGAAATCTACTTATTGATGGGCATCATCATTATTATTCCTAATAATTCAAATTTACAATTTTTAGTCCCTGTATTACAGACCCCTAGATACCCCAAAGGTTCAATTTTAGTAGCAGTCTGAGTGTGAAGAATTGGCCAGTATTAAGATCCCAACGTTTCATCTGGGAACAAAGGTTGGACTTTAAGGGAAGAGACAGTGCCTAGACCTGGGAAGACAAAGTCTTTGTAAATGTGTTGCCACTCCTTCTCCTTTGCCATCCACCACATTCCTCCTTCCCACTGAGTCCCAGCCAGAACCTGCTCAGATGCCTTCTCAGCTTGGTGCCCCCAGCATCCTCTCCCAAGAGATGGGAAGTGCCAAAGGAGATAAAACCTCATTCCTATAGTTGGGCTAAAGCAGCGATTTTCAACCTTTCTCATCTCATAGCACATGTAAACAGATCACTACAATTCCATGGCATGCCAAAATATATATTATATTTTTTGCCAATTTTACAAAAACAGGTATAGTTTTGATTCACTCACACCAGACAGCTACGGTTGTGTTGGCTGTTGTCATTTTTTATTTTTATTTTTTTTTTAAATTTGAGAATCTAAAGGAAAAGAGATTAGTGGTCCTGACTACATAGTCAGGTACTGCACGTTTTAAATATTCTTGAGGCACATCTGTTGAAAATCACTGCTCTAAATGATGACTAGAAAATACTGGTTTTGTGTGAGGGAGGAGAGTAGGCTCAGCGAGGAAAGAGATTTTTCGATGGCTATAATCACATAATGAAAGGCCAAAGGAGTTCTTCACAGTTGTCAGTGTTGGGCAAAGATGGAAAAAGCCTCAGGCTCTGGGAGTAACAGGGCCTGAGCCCTGGCCCAGACAAGACTCCCAGCCTGTGACTGCTGGAGAGGGGCAGCAGTTTCTTCTACCTCCGAGTAGGTTTTGGGTAGATTGTGTAGAACTGCAGGAAAGAACAAGATGCCTGCAGTGTTGGCTGTTAACCATCGAATGACTTCACAAATGCTATGGCAAGGTTTTTGAATTCCACAAAGTTCTGAAAAAAACACATACTGAGCATCGTTTGCTTCACATTTTTGTTACATCTAACGTAACACACGTGCACACTCATCACACACACACACCACTGTTCTAATATCCCTGGTAGGTGTCATTCTGTTATTCGGTGCTTCTTATCAGGAAGATGAAAGGGGTTCTTGGGAGCAGAGCCACCAGAAGACACAGATTAGAGAGGGCCGAGCAAAGCTGAGTTTTACCAGTTTGCTGTCGGTATCTTTTTTTCCCTTCAAACTAAGTGTGTTTTCTGTTTGCTTGTTTACCATTCAAGAAATGTATTTTCCTTTTAAAAATAGATCAGGTAAAACCCAAAGCTATCCACTAATCTTTTAACGTAACTATCAGTCCTTTACAGAAAAGCTTTCTCCTGTGGCTATCAACAGCCCAAATGTTTCTTCTGAATGGGCTTTTAGTCGGTCTTCCCTGGAACTAGTCTCATAGGCTTTCCTGGTGATTTATTTATCAAGAAAGGAGGGAATGAGCGTGGGGGTTGGCTCTCAACACAACCACTCAGTTTTAGTAAAAAGTATCTTTTAATTTAAAGAAATGATTTTCCCAAAGGTCTAAAAAATTACTTTGAAATTGCAGGAAACTGATTTTCACAAAATTACTTTTTTGTCCTCTCCCGAGAGGGAGAGTACAGGGAAGAAGAAAGGACAACTGAATCTGCATTACTAAGGGTGTGTCTTGAATCATGGATTTTATAAATTGTCTTGTCACCTTATCCTCTGACAAAAACTGGTAATAGCTCACCCAAAGAAAAAGAGAATGCCTGCCTGAGAAACTCACTTACTGAACTGCCGTCTTGTGCTGTACCTAGGTGACTGATAGTCTGAACTCAGTGTTGAACACACAGAATGGTTTAATTCATTTCTGTTTCCTAGTTGCTGTCTTTCAACTGGCTTTTAACCATGCCGAACACCTTTTTCCTGCCCTCCGTGACATCTCAGCTAGAGCTTGAAGACTTCTGGTCAATTTTCCTTAATAAAAAGTCGAGGGCAGATTAAAACTCCAATCTTGCATCCAATTTAAATCTCATCTCCTTCTGTCCTTGGTGCAGGCTGGGCCATGGTTGTAGTGACACCGATGGGGAGACAACATGGTCCAGCTCTGGGTATACCTCCCAAACCTGGCTCCTCAGTGGATTTGGGGCAGTGAGAAGGGATAGGGGAAACCCTCTGGGTGGTTTTCTTTGCTTTTTGGGCTAACACTGATAAGTTCTTGCATCTACTACGTAATAGGATCCAAATGTGGCCTTGGGTGCTGACTCGATTTTCTGGCTGGCTTTGCAGAGACTACATAGTTCCTGGAGGTGGGAGATAAGGCCCATGTTCAACCTCTCCCACTCCACAGCTCCCACTAACAGCAGCAACCCCTCCTCTCCCTCATAGATGCATCCTCTTAGAAACTTGGGAGTCCTTGTCTGCTAACTGAGAACCCTCAAGATGTTCCAGCCTGCTCCCGGTCCAGGTAGGAATCTTTTTTTTTTTTTTTTTTATGTCTGGGGGAAGGAAGGTGACTGTTCTCTCTAGTGGAGAACAACAGCTAGACCTTCATCCCTCACGTTTTTTTTTCTTTTTTCATATGCTTTATTGATTATGCTGTTACAGTTGTCCCCATTTCTTTTACCTTTGTTCCCCTTCACCCAGTGACATCAGTTGGTCTAGTTGCCCCCCCGACTTAGTCCATGCCCATTGGTTGTACATATAGTTCTTCTCAACATCTTCCTGTCTACTCCACTCCCTGCTACTATGCTTCTTAATTCCTGTACCATCTCCTGCCCTTTCCCCCTTACCCCTCCCTGCTGACCTCCCCCCAATATGTTCCCCATACCTATAGTTCTTTTTCCACTCTCATTGCCTATTTAGTTTGCCTTTGTTTCAATTCCCTAGCTTCTGTTGTTGGTTGTTGTGATACAGTATTCATTTTAATGTTCATAGTTTTGATCCTCTTTCTCCTAAACAAGTCCCTTTAACATTTCATATAACAGTGGTTTGGATTTGATGAACTCCTTCAGTTTTACTTTGTCCTGGAAATACTTTCTCTGCCCTTCTATCCTGAATGACAGCTTGGCTGGATAGAGTAATCGTGGTTGTAGGTTTTTGCTTTTCATTACTTTGAATATTTCTTGCCAGTCCCTTTTTGCCTGCAGAGTTTCTTTTGAGAAATCAGCTGATAATCTTATTGGGACTCCTTTGTATGTAATTCTCTTCTTCTCTCTTGTTGCTTTTAAGATTCTCTCTTTATCCTTAATTTTTGACATTTTGATTATAATGTGTCTTGATGTGGTTCTCCCTGTGTCCAGTTGTTTTGGAACTCTCTGTGCTTCCTGACCTGTAAGTCTATTCCTTGCCCAAATTAGGGAAGTTCTGCTTCATTATTTTTTCACATAATTTTTCAATTTCTAGTTCTTCTTCTTCACCATCTGGCAACCCTATGATTCAGATGTTGGCCCGCTTATAGCTCTCCGATAAGTTTCTGAGCCTCTCCTTATTTTCCTCACTTCTCGTTTCCTCTTCTGCACTGATTGACTGTTTGCTCCTTCCCTATGTTCCAATTTGTTGATTTGATCCCTAGTTTTCTTGCCCTCACCACTAGTTTCATATGTGTTTTCATTCATTTCAGCAGGACTAGCATTCCTTCCTTCCCCATCTTGTTTAATATCTGCTGTTAGGTCTGTAAGCACTTTTATAAGCAAAGCTCTGAACTGTGCCTCAGAAAGATTTCCTATCTGCTGCTTCATTAGATTAGAAATTTGCTGTCTGGTTAGCTGCGTCACTGGGATCTCTATCATGATCTGTGCCATCCTGAACAGTTTTGTGTTTACCTTTGCTTCCTGGGCAGGACTGTCACACCTCCTACACTATAGGGGGCAGAGCCCTGTGCACTCATCACAACTGGGTGTTTTCTGCGGGGGTGAGGGTCCAAGATGGATTCCTGCCATTCAATCTCCGCTGAAAGACTGGGAGCCTCCTCCAAGCCCTGTTGGACACCTGAAGCCTCTGTGCTTTCAGATTTAGTCCTTAGTTGCTGATTGTAAGGGAATAGGAAATATTTTTTATACCACTATCTCTTGAAACATCTCTTGAAACTCACCTCCATCACACCAGAAGCCTCTTTAGACTGACCAATTCATTCATTCATTTAACAGATATTTCGTGGGTGCCCACTCTGCCTGGGAAACTGGTGTAGGCTCTGGAGATATGACAGCAAACAGGACAGAGGGGTTATTGCTCTCAGACTGCTTACATTCTATTAGAGGGAAACACCTTATACAGGCAGACTAGCAAGATGATTTTAGATAATGCCACGTTCTTGGAGACAGTAAAGTGCAGTGCAGAATGATTGCAGGGTGAAGATCACCACTTAAGATTGGTGGCTGAAAAAAAGATTATCTGAAAAGGAGATCATTGAACTGATTTCCAGACAAGGCAAATGGGCAGGCCCTGAAGTAGAAGTCTGTTCGGCATGCCCAAGGAACTTCACAGAAGTGAATGGGTCATTTTCCTATTCTCATCTCAAAGGTAAATGCCCGAAGATGCTTCTCTCTGTCCTCTGTTTGCTCCAGGCCAGTGCAGGAGATAAAGAGCTCCACTGCATCTTCTGCTGCTGGTCCACCCTGTAAATGTTAGGCTCTACAGTTGCCTCCTTAGACTTAGAGATTGTAGAGATGAAGGAGTACTTTCACTTGCTCATTTGGGTCAAGTGCCAGGGAGTATCCTTATCAGAAGTGTAACTCTGGCCAAATAGCTACCTATGTAAATATCACCCACTAGCAAGAGAAGAACAGAGCTACAAGGCTTCATATACCTATTACCATCTTAATGGTGTTTATGAATGCATTCACATGAATATTAAAATGTGTGTTACATCTTAAAGCATTATACAATAAAAATATATTATTGTGAGGCTTACTTAACAGAATTAAGTATGGATAATGAGAAGAAAAGAAATAGGTTCCAAGAAAGCTTAAGGGTACTATTTCTCTACTTCGTTTATTACTTTGAAATAAGAGAAATCTCATTGGAATTGCCCATTTTGTTAAACAAAATTGCTTCCATATCATTTATACCTGAAATGGCATATTTCTTAGTAGCATGGAATTTTAGAGCTGAAAGATATCATTGAGACCATTAATGACAGCCCTCTTGTTTTACACATGAGATAACAGATAGCTAAAAAGATTAAGCATAATTCCAAAAACAACATAGCATTTATAACTGTGAAGTTGAACTTGAATCCAAACCTCTTTACTGCCAGTCTACTAGTCTTGCAACTATATCGCAGGGCCTCTAATCTAGACATGTTTTCTGAGATATATTATAGCAAAGACCAGGGCTGACTGTGTTCTCGGCATAGTCATATTAGAGTGTTGTGGGATGCGGCCTCCAAGACGGCCCCCAATGATCCCAACCTCCTGCTATTCATACTCTTGTGTCATCACCTTCCACATTATACCAGGGTTGGTCTATAGGACCAACTGAATATGGCAGAAGTGATGGTATGACTTCCAAGGTTAGGTAATAAAGACTGTGGCTGCCATCCTGGTCTCTCTTTCTTGGATCACTTACTCTGGGGAAAACCAGCTGCCATAGTGTGAGGATGTTCAGGCAGCCTATGGAAAGGCCTACATGGTGAGGAAGTGAAATGTTCAACCAACAGCTTGCAAGAAACTGCGTCTTGCCAACAAGCCCAGGAGTGAGCTTGGAAGCAGATCCTCCAGCCTCATGTGACTATAGCCCCAGCCTACAGCATGACTGAAACCTTACAAGAAACCACGAACTTAAACTGCCCTGCTAAACTGCTCCCAGATTCGATACAGAAAAACTGTGAGAAAATAATTATTATTTAGGCTAATATTTTGTAAGGTAGTCTTTTGTGTAGATAAGTGATACAAGCACAGGTTTTGAGTCTTCTGAATCACTCTTAGTACCATACGATAGGCTGTATAACACAGGGACAACTTCATCTTCCTGCCCCTTCCCACACAGGAGAAAGACAGATAGACACTTGCTGTGTTCAAGGACCTGCCTCAGCTCGGTTTCTGCCAACAGGATAAAGAGGTAAGAGGGTGGCCCCGCCAAATTCCAACAACACCTCCTCAAGGACAACTTGTGGCAACTGCTGCTGGAAAACCTAGAATGAAGGCATGGCAGTAGTTTGATGTACAGGAGAGGAGTGAATACAAAGCAAAACTTTAGGCAGACTTCCATTAAACGTGCAACATCTTTTGTTACTATTTTCATGCATTTAGAGAACTAGAAATTTCCAGAGGCTACTCTTTCCCTGCCCTGGATTTTGTGAAAAGTTTTGAAGTTGTCAGATAACTCAAATTTCATATATTCTTAACCAGTTCCAGGCACATGGACACTTAGAAAATATCTGCAATTTAGGGCATGTGATATACATATGCTGATGTGCCTTAAGTTTTAAAGGCACCCGAGTCATCCCACCCCTGTTTTTCTGATAGACTATGTCTCTTTCCAACTTCAGAGTTCAGTCTGAGCTCACTAGATTTATAAAGCTTTTCTAAAGTGATGTTATCGAGTTAGTATCATTTCTTACTTATTTCCTTTTCACTAATAGTCTTCAGGCAGGAGTAGAGTTGCATTAGAGTCTATGTATGCTCTCTTTATCTCTTTGGGGGTCTTATCTGGTTCCCCACAATAACTCATGAATTGAAGAACACTTGAGACTTTAAACAGTGGGTGCTTAATAAATGTCATCAAATAATGCCAGTGCCTGGGAGGCTGGTTTGGTAAGGGAGGAGCTGGATAATGATAATGGTGAAAATACCAACTCAACCTGGCTGGGAACTTTCTTTAGTGTAACTGTATGCATAGCATGGGCTATCTCTCAACTTTCCCAAGAGGGATGGAGGGAGGCAGGACGGGAAGAAATCCATGATCTATTGTTACATAGTCGGGGATATAGGGACAGAAAGGTCTTTGTGCATTAGTAATGTCTTTCAAGAACTAGAGCTCAGCTTTCATATAGTCAGAGGTGAAGGTTAGATCAGAGCTCCCAAACTAACAATTGTACAACTAACAATAAGATCTGAGGGGGTACTGGAAAACTTTCTTGACACTTTCTGTCCTTTCCTCCCACATCCATAAAATCCATCATTACAATAAATGTTTCTGCATTAGAGTTATAGTCTTTTGAAATGCAAATGTTCTTAGGAGTGTTTACTTGCTCTCTGTTCTTAATATTTTAAGCTGAAGGATTTTTCCTCAGGGCTCTGAGAGAATAAGAGTTTTATGTAAAAGAAGGAGATGACACCCAGCCAAATTTAGACCACAAGACACCCCCTGAAGATAGTTATTTTTCTGGAAAGACAGAGCTGCTCACTCCTTTTAAGGACTTGATGCCAGAGGTGAGGTTATTTGCTTTTTGAAAAGTTTATTGGTAAGAAACTAAAATTCAAGCACTCTGAGCAATTACAAATAGAGTAGTTAGATTTTCAAATAAGAATTTATAAACTTGTGGGGGCATGATAATTAATGTTGTTAAGTTCATGGACTTTGGGGACTAGTATTTCAAGTTTAGCCATAGTAAAGTCGGAAGTGCAAAAGTTGAAGTTATTATGGCAAAAGTAATTCATCCTCATTACACACACTTGACAGAATTCTTACGAGCCCTAGAAGTCTGTGTGTCTCACATACTCAGTTTGCTGAGCTGCTTTTGTAAAAAAAAGACAGCACAGTTAGCTCCTTCTAGGCAATTTTCAGCCTCATTGTTAAGACTCTTGGCATTTAGTTTGAAAGGCCGAGAAGAAAATCCAATTGTAAAAACTTATTGAAAGAGATAGGGTCCAAAATAGAACAGAAAAACCATTGTTTTATATTTCTTTATGGAAACTGAGGGTTCAGATTTGACCTAACAAGAGTTTTTCCAGTTGGAAATTAAAATTAAGAAAAGCACACCATTCACATAGCATCAAAAAATTGAAATACTCAGAGATAAATTTCACAAAATATGTGCGATACATGTACACTGAAAACTATAAAATATTGCTTAGAAAAAGTTAAACAAGTTTGTGGGTTGGAAGATTGAAATAGTTAAGATGTCAGTTTTCCCAAATTGGTGTGTTCTGATCAACATCGCAGAAGGTTTTTTCTTTTTTTTTGTAAAGTTGACAAAATGATTCTACATGCATATCAAATGGAGAAGACCTAAAAAGGCCAAAACAACTTTGAATAAGAAGAACAAAATTGGAGGTCATCACTGTCTTTTTTCCATACCTATTATAAAGTGATAGCAGAAAGATGGACAAATAAATCAATGGAACAGAATATAGAATATAGAATCCAAAAATAGACTTACACACATATGGTCAAGTGATTTTTAAAAAAGGTGCAAAAGCAGTTCTATGAGAAAGAATAGTCTTTTTAACAAATGATGCTCAAAAAATGGATATCCATATGGAAAAACAGCAAACAAACTTCAACTGGAATTTTGCACCAGATTTTTTAAAAAGTAGTAACATTTATATATATATATCATAGACCTACATGTGAAACGAACCCTGGCTGGTTTGGCTCAGTGGATTGAGCGTCGGCCTGCGAGCTAAGTGTCGCTGGTTCGATCTTCCAGTCAGGGCACATCAGAGAAGGAAAACTCTGACTCCAAAAAACCTCCGCTGCCTTGCGGCATACCTCTTCAGGGGAAAGGCTAAGGGAGTAAACCCCGACAGAAAATCCGGAGCCGGAGTCCCTAAGGCGGTTTGACGTTGTAGTCAACACCGGCAACTCCTGCGGCGCACCTGAAGCCAAGCTGTATTGACTCCGTCTTTCCCTTGGACCCTTCAGCTGCGAAGAGAGGGGGGGGTCTGCTGCATGGGCAACAGCAGACCCTCCATATCACCCTGCCCAGGCTCTGTAGCTTCAGCTTCACTGGAGAGGACACTCCAGCGTCATCGCAAGATGTCGATTCAACACGGGAGGAGACAGATACTGTGTCACTCCCGAGTCGGACTGCACAGCCATTCTCGGCGGTGCAGATAGACTCTTAAGAAGCTACACCATCGCCTCTCGAGACGGACGGCTGCCGACGACATGTGAAACTTAAAACCACAAAGCTGATAGAAAAAAACAGAAAAGAAATATCTTTGTGACCTCAAGTCAGGCAAAGATTTCTTAGATCTAACACCATAACTAAAAGAACCAATTGACAAAATGGACTTCATCAACATTTAACATTTTTGCTCTTCAAAGGATACTGGTAGGAGAACAAAAATACAAGCCAACCCTGGCTGGGTAGCTCAGTTGCTTGGAGCATGGTCCCATGCACTAAAAGGTTATGGGTTCCATATCCAGTTAGGGCACACACCTAGGTTTTGAGTATGATTCCCAGGGGCACAAAAGTGAGGCAACTGATTGATGTTTCTCTTTCATATCAATGTTTCTGCCTCTCTCTCTCTCTCTCAAATCAACAAACATATCCTTGGGCTTAGGATTTAAAGAAAAAAGACAAGCCAGAGACCGGAGGAAAAGCTTTACAAGCTACATATCTGATAAAGGATTTGTATCTAAAGAGATCTCTCAAAACTCAACTCTAAGAAAACAAACAACCCAATAAAAAAGTGAACACAGATTTGAACAGATACATCTCTAAAGAAGATATAACTATAGCAAATTAGCACACAAAAATATTCAATATTAATTTTCATTGAATAAACAATTAAAACCACAAAGATTTACAAAGCTCTTAGAATGTCTAAAATGAAAAAGACTGACCTTACCAAATATTGATGAGAAATTGGAGCTACTGAAAGTCTCATACATGCTGTTGAGAATGTAAAATGGTACACTTTGGACAACAGTTTGGTAGTTTCTTAAAAACTTAAACATATATCTACCATGTGATTCAGCCATTCCACAACTAGGATTTACTCAAGAACAATGAAAGTATTTTAAAATGTACCTGGAATATTTTTATTCAGGTGCAGCTAAACACACAGACGTAGAAATGACTGTCAAGAAGGGAGGAATTTTCCTCACTGTTCCCTACAAGCAGGAAGCCTGCCACACCATGAAGAGGGAACAACAGGGTCAATCAAGAGGCAGAGGGAGTGAGGGAAAAATGTGAGTAAGAGATTTTATTGTGTTTTCTGTAAGAAGGAACAGATAAGTCAGGGTAAACAGGTTGAACAGAATTAGGGTTTGAATGATTAGCAGGTTCCAGGGTGTAGGTGTAACTCCTAGTTGCCTGATACCTGGCCCTGGATTGATTAGGTCAGACGAGCAGTGGCCCAGAGTGTAAGAGCTCATAAAAGAAGTAGTTGGGAGCAGGTAGGGGCAGGGGGGTGCAGGGGGCAGGATGTTATGGGTTCTGAATTGGCTAATTTGCATATGAAAGGTTAACATGAGAGGAGGGGCCACCTGTCCAGGATCACCCATGTGTCATAACATCAGAAACACAAGGTTAATACAGAAATCACAAGTCCATACAAAGACTTTACATGAATGTCCATATCAGCTTTATTTCTAACAGCCCCAAACTTAAAACACCCCAAATATATGTCAATAGCTAAATGGATTAAATAGATTGTGTCATATCTAAACAATGGACTACTACCCAGGAATAAAAAGAAATGAACTATTGGAATATGCAATATAATAGATGAATCTCAAAATAATTATGCTGGGTAAAAGGAGACAAAATGAAGTGTGTATGATTCCATTTATACTATAAAATGCCAATTTATAGTGACAGAACTCAGATCAGTGGCTGCCTGGTGATGAGGTAGGATTTAGAGCAACATTAAAAATGGGAACAAGGAGCCCTGGCTGGTGTGGGTCGCTGGTTTGATTCCCAGTCAGGGCACATGCCTGAGTAGTGGGCCAGGTCCCCAGTTGGAGGCACATGAGAGGCAACCACACATTGATGTTTCTCTTCCTCTCTTTCTCCCTCCCTTCTCCTCTCTTTAAAAACAAATAAATAAAGTCTTGAAAAAAAAAGAACAAATATGGAAACAAGGAAACTTTGGCGGGTGATGGATATGTCATTTTCTTGATAGTGGTGATGGTTTCATATATGTTAAGGCTTATCAAATAGTACAATTTATTTTTCTGAAGATAAAATAAACGTTTAATAAACTCTAGTAGAGAAAGACTTTTCAAACTTCAAAGTGGAAGAACAGATCATGAAGAAAAAGTTGATGAGTTTAACTGTATAAAGAGTTGAATATTTTATATGTCCTGAAATAGTGTAATTTGAATTGCTATAATTCATTTATACCTCAGTAAAGCTATGCAAAACAACTGTCTGTTAAGAGAGTGTTTTCTATCCTAGTCTCTGAAGTTATCTAATCAGAGTAGAGAAAACCGTTAGCCCCATTTGAGGTCACAGAGTGGCCCAAAGAATGCCAACAGATGCCTGCAGACCCAAGATTTTGAGGGGTGCAAACTAGGAGTTCATAATCTTGAGTTTTGGTTCCAGCTTTGCCACTAATTTGCTGTGTCATTTTAGGCCAAAATCCCAGTTTCTCCAGATCTCAGTTTTCTTGTGTTTATATGGAAATGTGGAACTTAGCTATCCTCTGAACTCATGTCATCCCTACAATCTGTGATTCTGTGCTTCTGAGCAGTGGACCTACCCTGACCTCTTGTGTGTATTTATTCAAGTAGTCCCACTCAGAGTTTCAGGTATCCCCTGATCAGATCTCCAGTGACTGTCAGTCATTTGTCAAGGGCAAAAAGAAAGACTAAGAAAGAAGGCAGGAGTGGCAGGTTAACAGAAGTTGCCTGGCAAAGTATCAAGTGATTTTATTTTTTAACTGTGGAAAATACATATAACATGAAATTTAGCGTCTTAACCATTTTTAAGTGTGCAGTTTAGTGGAATTAAGTACATTTCTATTGTTGGGCAACCACCCCCACCATCCACATGTGAAACTCTTTTCATCTTGTAAAACTTAAGTTCTGCACCCATTGAACAGTAGCTCCCCATTCTCCTTCTTTTTAGCCCCTGGACATCACCGTTCTCTTTTCTGCTTCTATGAATTTGACTCCTTTAGGTGTCTCATGTAAGTGGCATCATAGAGCAGTAACTGTTCTTATATTATCTGTTTAATCTCCCCAATAAACCAGAGAAGTAGGAATTATCCTATTTAAGAAAGTAATGAACAAACTAAGGCTTTGAGTAGGGAGCTCTGTGTCACACAGCTAAGACCTCACTGGGCCAGGACTGAAACATAATCAGCTCATTCCAAAGTCCCAATCCTTCCATGACTGTAAACAGATCATAAAGCATTCAGTGAAAAGGCAGTGATCTAGCAAGGGGAGGACAGAAGTTCAAGAACAATGTACAGATCAGTGGAATTTGCTCAACTCCCAATCTGATTAGATTATAATAGGCCAAATTATAACCTTTATTGGCTCAGTCTTCCCATCTCTATAAATTATGTGCATTTATTTATGTTACTTGATTCCTAAAACTAAGGTAAAATAAAAAATAAAATGTGTAAAATTCCAAGCTCCTTCTGAAAGAAGTACAGTACCATGTAACCACAGTGTATATATTTATTACTTCCAGTGTTTAAAGTTAAATGTCTCTAGAAAACACAGAATAAGATTCCAGACAGACATAACCACAAGTGATATTCTTACCCTCAAAAGCATAAACTAACTCTTTCCTGGCTGCTGTTTCAGCTGTTGGAGAATCCTGGGGTATTGGAATTTGCAATTCTTCATGTTATATGAAGGGACATTTGCTTCCAAGGCCAGCTGTAGTTAATCAACCCCAGAGTGAACCAGACACCCCACAGCCAGACTTCATGCAGGAAAGGATAAAGGGGCCTATGATGAGCCAAGTGACTTAAGGGTAACCGTTCATGTATGCGACAGAAGGCCCTAAACCCAAGAAGAGTGTATCTGCACCCAGCAGGCACTGTTAAAGTCAGCCTTATAGATCTTCAAGGCTTTATTTTTTTCTTTTCTTTTTATTAAAAAATAATTTACTTATTTATTTGTTTGTTTACTTATTTTATTTTTAGAGAGAGGGGAAAGGAGAAAGAGAGGGAGAGAAACATCTCTGTGAGGTTGCCTCTCAATTGCGCCCCCAACTGGGGACCTGGCGTGCAACCTAGTAATATGCCCTGACTGGGAATTGAACCAACGACACTTGGCTCGCAGGCCGACGCTCAATCCACTGAGCCACAGCAACCAGGGCTAAGGCTTTATTTTTTTTCCAACAAAGCTGTTCTCAAGTTTATTTTTAACTCCAGAAAGAGTGACTTTCTTTTCTTTTCTATACTGGTCATTTGAGACTTCTTTATTCATTATGGAAAAATCTTGCAAGCAACCTTAGAGTCTTCCCTTTTTACTAAAAGATTTGGCGTCTCCCCTTCTTACTAAAAGATTTGGCATTGAGTTTAAAACAAATCAGTACAATCTTTCTTTACCAAGATAACTTTTACTTTTTTAAGGAAATAGGAAGTATGCAAGACAGTAAAGTTTATTTAAGTGTTAGACAATAGATGAAAAAGGCATAATATGTTTTTCTGCCTTATTTAGTCCAAAAGGAGATTTGCTGGATGTGAGGGGGATTTGGAAGTCTCACAGAAGTAACATAATCTCTCCTTTGTAAAGACCATCATTACTTCTATGTACTTCATGCATAACAAGAGAGAAAATGCTATTGAACAAAATAAGAATTTTTTGTAATTCATTAAGTTTCAGTTTGGACACATAGAGCAAATATTTTATATACTGATTCACATGGAAAGATTTTAAAAGGCTAAGTACTTACCCAGTAAATGAGAAGGAAAGAAAATGAAGGTGGGAATGGGTGTTCATTCTGTCTGTGGATATTTATTGTGATAATAACACTTTACTTTTATAATATTTTGTTTCCATTTGCAATCCAGGCATTTACGGCAAATGTACACTCAACAAACCAGAGTTTAAAATACATAAAAGCACATCAGAAGAAAATCATACAGTCACTGCATTATACACTAAGTGCTGAGAGTGAGAGACTGAGAGATGAAGACAGAGAGAGTTTTATTGTCCATATCTAAGAACCAAAGCATTCCTGAGAAGAAAGAGGGAGAGAGGAAGAAGGAGAAAAAAGAAGGAAAGCTATTCTAAGCTAAAATGTTAGATATGAGCTAGTCGCACAACCTTGACTACTTTGATTAACATCAAGGGACTTCTATTAGAATAAATATGAAACTTAAATGGTTGGGTTAGTAAGGAAAGAATACAAGATTTGGAATTATAATTAAGTCTTAGCACTGCCACTAACCCATGTATGACCTCCAATAATCCACCCATCCTCTATGGCCCTCAGTTTCCTAATGTATGAGGTGAGGAAATTGGATTAAATCCTTCCCTTGGGTCTATGTAGCATTATAAGGCTATAGTTCTCTGGTAAGTGGACACAGAATGGTAGCAGTGCATCTAGCAAAGAACCTGCGATATTATACAGTGCAAAATTTAGGGGGAATTCAAGCATGGAGGAGAGCAGATGTATTCTTCCCTGATATAAGAAAGCCTTTTCTCTCCAGAGAGCCTTTAAATCCTCATGAAGTACTCACACCCTGAGGGCATCACTCCCTAAGCACCTGAGCCTCTACTAGACTGATATCATGAGGCATTGGATTGATGGGGCATACTTCTTTCAGCTTCTATTGAAGAACCTTGAAGAATGCTGGGCATAGGAGTACACCAGATGTTTAATGGGAAATCCCTCCATTGGCCAGATGCTAGCTCTGCCTGGAGCAAGTAACCTTGGGCAACTTTCTTAGTCTCTTAAAAAGCTTCAGTCTCTTTATCCTTAACATTAGGTTTTTATTCAATAAGATAAAATATGTAAAATTTAGTCTGAGTAGTCCAGACTAGTGTGAAATTGTAAAGTATATGATGTTTGTCTTTAGTAATCTCTTTGCCAACTCTCTTCAACCAAAGTAAGCAACAACAGGTAAAAAAACTGGGGCATTGCTGTACTCAGGTCCAGCCCCAAGTGTGCCTCCCTTCTGCCTTAGTCTCTTTCCCAGTGGAGCACACCTGGCTTCTGAACCTTGGCCTCAATCCCTAGGACCTGGAGGTCTGACCTAAGCTTCTCCAGTCTTCCAGACCTCACTCTCTGGTTCATCTTATTCCTGGCCTCTTTGGATAACTTGCTTTTCCATGCTCAAGTGTGAGCTGAAGCCCAGAATTTGCAAGACTGCCACCCAGGCCAGTCTTGCCTCTGTGTCTCCTGGGAGGGATAACAATCTCCAGTCTCAATTATCAAGAACTTCATGTCTTTTTCAGGTTGTCAGTTCTATCAGATTATTCAGTTATTGAGAATAAAGCCACCAGAAAGGCACGAAGAACCTAGAGATGGAGGGAGGGGAAGAGATTCCGGATGACAGCTTCCGTGGGTGCAGTCATGTCTGATGCTGATCTATCCCAAGTCATTTCATTGCATAATTAATTGATTATCTTTACCCCAGTCTATCCTACCCCTTGGCCAATTTATGTTGATTTCTGCTCCTAGCAAGTGAGAGCCCTCCTAGAAAAACACAGAATGTCTATCAACTCTATGTAAAAGAAAACAATTGTCCGTTTTTTTTCTTACCCTGTTTTTTTCTAGATGTTTCAAACTCACACACACAATATCCTATATTTATTTATAAATAAGCCTCTATTTCCTTATATGAAAAAAAAAAGTTCTTGAGGAGGTAAAATTTGTTGTTGATGTTATACCCTTTTACAAATTGTCAGTTCTATCAAATCATTCAACACCACATGTCTATAAAACCTGTGAGACTTGAACTCTGCTTTGCATGAGGAAACGCAGTGCCAGGCAGGAAGCAGGGTGTGTACAAAACCCCAAGATTCTCACTTTAGCACAGAATAAGTTTCTCTATTGACAACAAAAATAAAAACTCACTGCAGTTGCCATATTATTTTAGGACACACAATATAAATTAAGGTCTGAGGTCAGAATGAATATTTCATAGAAATGGAAACATAAATTCAGATAAAAAATAGTATGCGTCTTTTCCCATTGCAGTTAAAAAGAAATAAATGGAAAAAAGACATTAAATTTAACTTTAGTTATTTTTTCTTTTTACCTTAAAAAACTCACTCTACATGTAAAAGATTAGCATCAGAAGTAGCAATTCTACATAATACTACATAAGTGTTCTAGAAAACTCAGTTCAAATATGTTCAAGAAAAAATTTAGATCTATTCATAGTAATGAATGCTGTAGTTAAGAATGCAAAATAGTTCAGTAATTTAAAACCAAAAAGGAAAAAAGAATCTTTTAGGGGATAAATATTCCATATATGGTTTTTATTCAAAGGCAACTTATTTTTAGGAAACTGGAGAAGACTACCTTTAGCTCTTTTTAGACTTATATGCTCAACAGCAACTATTTATATTTAAAACATATTTTAACCTTATATTTTAAAAATCAGTGTTTTGGTAATACATATACTAAGTTTAACACTTTTTTGCATTTTCTAAAATATATAATTGAAAAAATAAATTTAGGAATGGAGTAGAAAGGTTTTTTTTTTAAATCAAATGATTAATGTTATTAATTTTGTTCAACATTAATCTCTGACATTATGACTATCTATTTTACTACTGTTTAGACAACAGTACAGTTTTGGAAAACCTACTCTTCAAAGCTCAGATATATTAACTGGACACTTCCAAGAATTCCTAAAGTGGTGCTTTCGAGGTTACGAATAGCTCTCTAGAGAATTGACAGTGTAGGTCACTTTGAAGAGTCTCTTTTCCTACAAAATAAAATGTGTTTATAGAAATAAAGACAAGCCACTCTTTATTCCTTCATTCACACTGAATTAAAAAAATAAGAATATTAAATTTGCAAACTGGCAAAAGGAAACGAGTGCTTGTGTGATCTCCACAATGAAAACATGGGTCAAAAAAGAACAAGCTGTTGTGCATTTATCAACCAGCAGAAGCTATTATTCATGCCATTCCAGGATTACAGAGAAAGGATAATTAAAACTGCAGACCCTGAGGCCTCCCCACATCTTTTGAATTGGAATCAGAACCTCTAGGGACATTTTTTTTTTTAACAAGCTCCCTAAGTGATTCTTTAGTGCACTGAAATTTGCAAGCTGCAGTGTGTGATGTTGAAAAGACAGAGCAACTCTCAAATTCCTATAGGAGCACCAGCACCAAGCATTTTCCAGGCAACTCTCTCCTTTACACTATTTGTTTTGGGACTTCTTTCTCCCTTCATTTATGAGAGATGGGACATGGGGGACATTTGGGAGATGGAAAGATGGGTCATCCTGGCCAATCTCTTCCCACTAGGTTTAGTGGATAAAGGTTCGAGTACTGGTATTCTCCTTGTTTGATATTTCAACCAGGGATTTAAGAAACGCTTGATAATGATCACAGTTAAGAACTTAGTCCCTCTGCAAATCAAATTGACGTTCTTGTGGTAGTGACTGGATTCTCTTAGAAAAGTAGCACATAAATGAGAATGAGTAGCTTCTGAATTTTCTTCAAACTACCTAATATTTTGAGAGGTGATAAAAAAAATGAAGTGGAGGGGGAACATTTATGTGACTTCAGCATTGTATCTTTCCTGACCAAATGTTACGAATAGAAAACATAATGGTTGATTCTTACTATATGTAGATGTTTGTCTCTTTTCATCAGGTAAATGCTGAATATTCTACAAAGGCAAAAAGAAAGAAACAGAAAGGAAAGAAGGAAGGAAGGGAGATAAATAAATAAATAAATAAATAAATAAATAGATTCATATGCTGGATACTTAGTAAACATTTATTTTCTGGCTTTGACTATTTTTAAGTCTTGTTTATGTGATTTTTTATAACAATTAAGTGCAAGAATAGCTCTTGTAGGAGTCTCATTACATGAGTGTGTATAACGATTAATTATAATGTAAGTCTCTGATTAATTTCAGATAATAAAGTTTTAAGCAAGGCTTTGAAGTTATAGTGAAGTAGACAATAAAGAACATAACAGAGTTATCCTTGACCAAATTGTTTAAAATTGTTATCCTGATTTTATGACAATTCAGGACCTATTTGGGCAACTGCTGGAGAAGTGTCAGAAATAAAAGAACATGAGCTGCAGACGTAGGCCCTAGAACATGAGCTGGTTCACACTGAGGGAGACTTAGCTTGCTTTCTTCTCTCTGTGCAGCTCCAAAATAGAGCCTCTAAAATGTTCAATTTCATATGAAATCAAATTCCAAAGCATTCTTTGATTTGTATGAACACCCAAATAAGATAATAATCATTAACTCAGATAAGTTCCCTGTTTACAGAACCATTGTGACCACTTGGCAACTGTACATAGCTCTTTGTCTAAGATTGGAAAACTCATGAGGAAGCAGGATATATAAATTATAAAGGATGTGAATGGGAAAGGAGAAAGGCGGGGTTAAAGAAAGAAAAGCAGATATACCCAGTAACTTGAAGGACACTAAAAGGCAGGTCAGGAGGACCTAAGGAAGAAGTAAGCACAAAACATCTAAAAATATCAGGACTATAGGAAATGATCCTAAAGATATTGGATCTGCCATTGTACTTCAAATCCTGCTATTCCAAGTCAGACCTATAAAAAGACATCTTTCAATAATGCATCATCTCCTTCCTATCTATTCAGTAAAGATACTGATTACACATCCTGCTTTGTGCTGCTGGTCCACTCACCAAGGATTTCTTAATCTCTTACTTTAAAAAGTCAGCCACACGTTATGTACTGCTTTCTCTTTGTAAATTTACACAATTCACAAAATTTAGTCAATAACAGTTGCCCCTCTCATCTTTGCAACAACCATAAAAGTGCAAGATGTAAGACTTGCAAACACATTTTAAAATGTGCATCCCTTTGCTCTTAGCAAGGCTCACTCTACATTAATTTTTGCTTAGTATCTTCTCCTTTATTCCTCTTTGCCTTTTGCTTTACAAAAGATGCTATATAAATATTCATTTGCTCAGTTTTCTAACATCAATCAATTAAAGGCTTCTGAATTACTGATAAGTCCTAGATGATGGACAAAATGAGATGCAAACTTTGAAAATTTAGTTCCTTCATTGAATATTAAAAAGTGCTTTAAGAGTTGAATAAATAAAAATAAAATAATTTATTTGTATAAGTAAAAATAAAATAATTTATTTAATAAAGATTTTTCTGGTTAATTAAATTCTAGCTATGTATTGTTGGAGCCTTTGCTTTCTCACTTTTCTGTGCAGATTACATAGATTTAGATCTAGTCCAATGATGCAGATAGCTAGCATGCATTAATTGTTACAGAGTTAGATTATAGACTTGACCTTAAGTTAGCTGAGATGTTATGATCTGTTGAATGTCTGCTATGCCCAGAACTCATGTCCGATGAAACAAAGAGTTCTTTATGACAAGTTAGAGCCCTGCAACACATGACCCTGAGATCCTTGCCAGAGCTGTTTTTATCTGCAGTCAGCTCCTGATCCAAAGGCTTGTGGCTAGCAAAGGAGGAGGCCAGATATTTCCACGTGCTCCATCTCAGTAGTGATTGGATGAACCAATCCAAAACCTGGGTCTCAGTAAGACTGAATGTGGGACACATAGGGAGGGGTGAACTATAGCAGCAAAATAAGTAGAAGCAGAAACACAAGGTCACTGAGTCCCCCAAATGGTCGAGCACAGCCTGGGGAGAAATGGGCACCTGCTGCTGAGGGGTGACGAGCTAACCTGGTCACCACAGCTGTGGTGTCCATAGGGCCACTCTACTCCAGCTGCATTCTGCATGGCTCTCTTGTTCCATGAAATGTTTCTCTACAGCTACAGAGACACTTTCCCTCCTTATTTCTCTATTTAACTTTAAACTTTCTCCAACAAAGGGAAACTGCGCATGTCTCTGCTCTTCACAACCCTGAGGAATCTACCTGAGACAATCAGTAAATTGCTCCTTACTATTTCTCCTCCCTGCTTTTTAATGGTGTAAGAAAACTGTTTCATCATGTTTTATATTAATGTCTTCCCCCGAACTGAAATTATTGTAGTTTTGGTCTTTGACACTAGTAATAAATTCTTTTTCTCTTTCTATATGTATATCCAAATTTTAGTATCAAGAACAGTACTCAAATGTTTTTTCAGTAACTTTTTTTGTATTGAACCCACAATAAAAACTGTGTTTTTCAGTAACAGTTCTTGATTACATGGTACCATGAGAAGCCATACTGATTTATTCTTTACAAACTCTCAGGTGTTCAAAGCTCACAGCTACTCTGTCCTGTCTTCAGTAGTATTTTTCTTTTTTATCTTTCTTTCTAACAATAGGTCTTAGCATTTCCTTGGCAAAATCTTCCTTCTTTCTCCTTCTCTTCTGTGTATTCCATCTGTTCCTGCCCTCATTTTTGCAGACAAAGGGAAAGCTTATTCACATGAGGACAATGCCTTCACACTATCTTACCTACATAAAGTCCATGCCTAAGAATCTTGAATCATATAATTTAGCAAAAAATAGATCCACAGATGACTAGACCAGAAAGAAATTACCTATTCTGGGCCCCCAACTGAAAACTCTGATTTGAAAATGGATACTCAATTCACTTACTAAAAAACTTTTAGTTATGTTGGAACAACTTTAATATGTAAATCTACATTTTCAATTATAAATGTTATAAAATCTAAACATAGCCCAAGTAATTCTGATGAACATTTAATGTATGAATTTAGCTGTGCTTGAAGTACAGAATACACACTGGATTTTGAGAAGAAAAGGCAAAAAAATCTCATTAACATTTTAGAAAACATTTTTCATTAATATTTAAAAATAGGTTGGCTATCTCCATTTCACTTAGTTCTGTTTCTGGAGTTTTGTTCTGTTCTTTCATTTGGGCCATATTTCTTTGTCTTCTCAATTTGACAGCCTTCCTGTGTTTGTTTCTGTATATTAAGTAGAGATGCTTTGACTCCGCCTTGGAGCAACTGTTTCGTTGTAAGGGCCGGAGCATTAGGTATTCATCAGTGAGGGGGTGACCTATTTCACTGCTTTCTAGTGCTCTATGTCGGGGAGGGGTCAGAGAGGGAACAATGCTGCTTGCTTGGCACTCACCTGTTTTCTAGTCACTTCACCCACTTCTTGTATGCATCTGGTGCCCTTCTAGCTGTTGCTCTGGTGGTGGTTCCCAGAGTGGGTGGGTTTGTGTATGTTCTAGGACAATGAGGGCCCTCTAAATAGATTTTTCTGGGAGATGGGCATTTCTTCTGCCACCCCAACCCCCTGGTTTTCAAAGCCAGAAGCAACGAAGCATTATTTTTTTGGTGCTGGAACCCTCGGCTATGTGGTCTAGCCAATCTATCAGATTGCACAGTACAAAACACTGGTGATAAGGATGCTCAGAGGACTCAGTGAGTACAACAAATGTATAAGGGAAGAAATGAAGGCTATATAAGTGAAATAAAGAAAAATCCACAGGGAGCCAACAGTGAAGGGAAGGAAGCAGGGTTTCAAATCAATGAATTGGAACATAAGGAAGAAATAAACAGTCAACCAGTACAGAATGAAGAATCAAGAATTCAAAAAACAAGGAAAGAATAAGAAGACCCTGGGACATCTCCTAAAGAGCCAACATTTGAATCATAGATATACCAGAAGGAGGAGAGGAAGAGCAAGAAATTGAAAACTTATCTGAAAAAATAATTAAAGAAAACTTCTCTAATTTGGTGAAGAAAATAGACATACAAGTCCAGGAAGCACAGAGAGTCCCAAACAAGTTGGACCCAAAGAGGACCACATGAAGACACATCATAATTAAAATACCAAAGGCTAAAGATAAAAAGAAAATCTTAAAAGCAGCAAGGGAAAAGCAGAGTTACCTACAAAGGAGTTCCCATATTATCAGCTAATTTCTCAAAAAACAGTTTGCAGGCAAGAAGGGGTGGCAAGAAGTATTCAAAGTGATGAAAAGCAAGGACCTACAAACAAGCTCACTCTGTCCAGCAAAACTATTATTTAGAATGGCAGGGCAGATAAAGTGCTTCCCAGACAAGGTGAAGCTAAAGGAGTTCATCATCACCAAGCCCTTATTATATAAAATGTTAAAAGGACTTACTTAAGAAAAAGAAGAATATCAAAACTATGAACAGTAAAATGACAACAAACTCATAACTATCAACAACTGAATCTAAAAACAAAAACAAAAACAAACTAAGCAAACAACTAGAACAGGAGAACAATCATAGATATGGAGACCATATGGAGGGTTATCATCTGGGAGGGAAAGGAGTAGAATGGGGGAAAAGGTACATGAATTAAAAAGCATAATTGGTAGGTACAAAATAGACAGGGGTGTGTTAAGAATATTCAAGGAAATGGAGAAGCCAAAGAACTTATATGCATGACCCATGGACATGAATTAAGGTGGGGTTTGCTGGAAAGAAGGGTGGTACTGGGTGGAGGGGGACAAAGGGGAAAAATTGGGACTACTGTTAACAGCACAATCAATAAAATATGCTTAAAAAACATTTAACAATAGTGATATCATGCTAAGCTAATAGTTTATATATATTAGGTTAAATAAAATATATTATTAAAATTAATTTCACTAGTTTCTTTTTACTTTTTAATGTGGCTACTAGAAAATTTAAAATTACATATATAGCTCATATTATATTCCTATTAGACAGCATTTTATACATAGACTAGGAGAGCCACGGTACATGCACAGGATCTACATTATCCTGGGTGAAAATTTCCTCTGTTTGGCAGGCATACTGACACCATTTATGAGAAATAAAGGATTCTTCTTTATGACAAAAATTTAATTTCAGTGTAGTAAATAAACCATGCCCCCCCCCCCAACCCAATCAACATCATCTTCACTACAAAGAAGATTTTGATGGTTTTCCAATGAGAGTGGGCTGGGGTGATGAGCAAAAAGGTGAAGGGATTAAGGAGAAATTGGTAGCTACAGAATAGTCACAGGAATGCAAAGTATAACATAAGACATATAGTCAATAATGCTATAATAAATATATATGGAGTCAGATGGGTACTGGATTAAACTCTTGCTCCTGGTAACTTTCTAGTTCAAACTCAATAAACCATTTTATTGATGTATTATTGACATGTAAAAAGCTATACATATTTAATGTATACAACATTAAATGAGTTTGGGGATAAGTATATGCCTATGAAATTAACTCCACCGTCAAGGCCACAAACATATCCATCACCTCCCAAAATTTTCTCCCACATCCTTTTAAATAATTACTATTATTAGTATTTTTAGTATATGTAGTAAGACAACCTAACAGAAGATCTACCCTTTTAGCAAATTTTAAGTACAGTATAGAATATAGTACTGTTAGCTATAGGCACTATGATGTATAGATCCCCAGAACTTATCTTGCATAAATGAAACTTTGTACCTTGTGATGGTTAATTTTATGTGTCAATTTCATTGAACTGAGGGATGCCCAAAGAGCTGTAAAAACATTATTTCTAGAATTGGTAGACAGAGCAAAGACAATTAGTTAGCATCACCAATATGAGTAGGTGTCATCTAACCCATTGAGGGATTGAATAGAACAAAATGGCTGAGGAAGGGCAAATTTGTTCTATTTGCTTGAGCTGGGACATTCACATTATTCTGTCCTTGGACATAAGTGTTCCTGCTTCTCAATTTTTCAGACTCAGATTGAATTACACTGTTGGCTTTCCTGGTTCTCCAATTTGCAAATGGCAGGTTTTGGAACTTCTTGGCTTCCATAATCACATGAGCCAATTTTTATAATGTCTTCTCTTATATATCTCTCTACAGATCCTCTTGGTTCTGTCTTCTGAAGAACCATAATACATATATTTTGACCATCACCTCCTCATTCCCCCACCACCCCTAACCTCTGGTAACCACAATTATTCTCTGCTTTTGTAAGTTTTCTTTTTTTAGATTTATATATAAGTGAGATCATGCAATATTACAGTATTGTATCTCTTAAC
This sequence comes from Furipterus horrens, assembly GCF_987537825.1. Classification (NCBI taxonomy): domain Eukaryota; kingdom Metazoa; phylum Chordata; class Mammalia; order Chiroptera; family Furipteridae; genus Furipterus; species Furipterus horrens. The sequence continues at coordinate 149,668,905 of NW_028327172.1, read as the reverse complement.
ATAACATTACTATTGTCAATCCATATTGTCACAAATAGCAGAATTTCCTTCCTTTTTTTAAGGCTAATTAATACTCCTTTATATATAAATAATCACATTATCTTTATCCATTCATTAGTTGGTAAGGATTTGAGTTGTTTCCATATCTTGGCTATTGTGGGTAATGCTGCAGTGGGCATGGGAATGCAGATATCTCTCTGAGATCCTGATTGTAGCTCCTTTGAATAAAAACATAGAAGTGGAATCCTGAATCATATAATATTTCTCTTATTTTTTAAATTAATTAATATAATTTTGCTTTAAATAAATTTTTATTTTTCAATTACAATTTACATACCATATTATATTAGTTTCAACTGTAGAACCCAGTGATAAGAGATTATATGTCACTAAGTGATCACTCCGGTATATCTAGTACCCATCCGACACCATACATATTTATTATAATATTACTGACAATATTCCTTATGTTGTACTTTACCTTCCTGTGACTATTGTGTAGCTACCAATTTCTACTTCTTAATCCCTTCACCTTTTCACTCATCACTCCAAGCCCATCTCACCGGGCAACAATCCAAATGTTCTCTGTATCTATGAATCTGTTTCTGTTCTGCTTGTTTATTTATTTTATTTTTTAGATTCCATATATAAGTGAAACCATATGGCATTTGTCTTCCTCTATCTGACTTATTTAACTCAGCATAATATGCTCTAGGTCCATCCATGTTGTTGAAGATGGCAAGATTTCGTTCTTTTTATGGCAGAGTCAAATTTCATTGCATATATGCACTACTCTTTATCCATTCATCTACTGATGAACACAAGTTTTTTCCATATTTTGGCTATTTTAAATAATGCTGCAATAAACATATGGGTGTATATGTCTTTTTGATTCAGTGTTTTCAGTTTTTTCAGATAAATGCAAAGAAGTGGAGTTGCTGGATCCTTCTTTGCCTCTTGTTATATATTCTTTGTTTAAAGTTTATTTGTCTGCTATAAGTATTGCCATCTTAGCTTTTTTTGTTTGTTTCCATTCTCATGAAATATCTTTACTTTCAGTCTTTTGTGTCTTTCAATCTGAAGTGAGTCTCTTTTAGACCACATATGTAAAGGTCTTGTTTTTTTATCCATGCAGACTCCATATGTCTTTTGACTTAAGCCTTTAATCCATTTGTATTTATAATAATTGTTGATATATATGTATTTATTGCCATTTTATTACTCATGTTCTTTAATATTTTCACCCTTCCTCTTAAAAAAGACCATTTTAACAGTTCTTGTAATGCTGGTTTGGTGGAGATGGACTTCTTTAGGTTGTTCTGGTCTGGAAAGTTCTTTATCTGTCCTTTTATTCTAAACAATAGCTTTGCTGGGTAAAGTAATCTTGGTTGTAGGTCCTTGCTTTTCATCACTTTGAATATTTCTTGCAAATTCCTTTTGGCCTGCAAAGTTTCTGTTGAGGAATCATCTGATAGCCCCCTTATAGGAAACTTAACTGCTTTTCTTATGCAAGCCCCCTTATAGGAAACTTAACTGCTTTTCTCTTGCCACTTTTAAGATTCTTTGTTTTTAAACTTTGACATTTTTATGATGATATGTCTTGGTCTGGATTTCTTTGGGTTTATCTTCACCACATTAGGAAAGTTTTCTGTCATTATTTTTTCACATAGGTTTTCAATTTCTTACTCTCTCTCTTCTCTGTCTGGCCCAATGATGAGAATGTTAGTACACTTGAAGTTGTACCAGGGCCTCCTTATAATATCCTCACTGGTGAGGGGTGGGGGTGGGGGTTGTTTTTTCTTTTTGCTGTTCTGATTGGGTTTTTTTGTTTCCTATCTTTTAAATTGCTGATTTGATCTTCTGCTTCATCTACTTCACTATCAATTCCATGTAATATATTCTTCATTTCTGATTGCTTCTTTTTGATGTTTTCTATATCTATTTTTATCTTTCCTTTCTCTTTGTTGAAGTTCTCATTAAGTTCCTCTACACTTTCCCTAAGTTCATTAAGCATCCTTATAACCAGTGTTTTGAACTCTGCATCTGGTAGATTGCTTGCCACCATTTTGTTGAGCTCTTTTTCTGGAGTTTTGTTCTGTTCTTTCACTTGGGACATGCTTCTTTGTCTCCTCATTTTGACTGCCTCCTTGTGTTTGTTTTTACAGACTAGGTGGATCTATATCTCCCAATCTTGGTAGAGTGGCTTTAGGATATAAGTGTCCTGTCAGGCCCAGTGGTGCAGCCTCCCCAGTTACTTGAGCTGGGTGCTCTGGGTACTCCCCAGGTGCACTGTGTGCACTCTCCTGTTGTAGCTGAGTCTTGGTTGCTATAAATAGAAGGGATTTACCCTCAGGACACTCAGCTACAAGGACTGGCAGTGACCACAGTAGAGAATCTGCTGTGCAGAGGCTGGTCCCATGGCTCTGATGCTTCTGAATTTGCCTTTTCAATGAGTTGATTTTGGAAATGGTGGGGTGTTGCTTCCACAGAGTCTGTAAGTGTCCACAGGGTGTGCTGGCTTGGGACTCTTAGGAGGTGTAGGCCAAGGTCAGTTGCTGCCTGTTCTTTGCCTGGGGCCACCAAGCATGTGATTCAAAGAAATCTGCAGATAGATGGCTGCTACTTGGGCTGGGTTTGGAGGTGCCTGGGAGAGGCCATGCTACAAACCAAGACTAGCTACAGGTAGTGCCACATCCTGGGCCACTTTATAAGAGGCACAGGTTATGCCAGACAAAGATGTTGCTTATTTTTGGTTTGTGAACCTTGAGAGATTTTAGGAAAGTTTTCAGCTTCAGCCAAGCCATTTGGATGGAAAAGCCACTGGAAATAGCTTGGGTGGGCCCACAAGTTGTGTGATGCTGGGTGTCAGGAAATCTCCAAGGAGGGGTGAACATTGTTTGTCAGATTAACAGAGATTCAGATATGGTGCCCATCTGATATGTCTTGTTAGCTCTGTAAGGGAAGCACTCAGCAAAGGAACACTGGCCTCTGCCAGTACTTCTGTGTGATTGAAAGCTGCCCCTCCAGTTCTTGTCCAGATACCAGACAACTGAGTTCCTTCCACATGTCCCTGGCACTTTTTAAGCTGCTGCCCCAGTGCTGGAGCTTAGAGTGAGTGGATCATAGTAACTTTATGCATGGGCCCTTTAAGAGGAATGCCTGGGTCTCTAGAAATCCTCCATTTCACTCAGCCACAATCTCCAGTGATTTTTACAGTCATAAGTTTTGGGGACTTCTCTTCCTAGCACTGAACCCTGGGCTGGGGGGCCTGGTGTTGGGCTGGGACCCCTTGCTCCTCAGAGGGAACCTCTGCAACTGAAATATCCCTCCTGATTTTTTCTGCTATACGTGGGTGTGTGACCAGCTCATTCTGCATTTCCACTCTCCCTACCAGCCTCCATGTGACTTCTGCTTTATATCATTAGTTATAGGACTTCTTATTCAGCTAGATTTCAGGCAGTTCTGAATGATGGTTGCTCTGCAGTTTAGTTAAAATTTTGATGTGGTCGTGGGAGGATTTGAGTACTGCCATCTTGTCTAGAACCTGTAGTTTTATTTTAAATTTTCTGAGGAACTTTTCCAGAGTGGCTGCACCGATTAGATTCCCTATAGTGTGTCAGAATTCCATTTTCTTCACATTTCACCAACCCTAGTTCAGGTGATATTTTTAATACTAGTCATCCTAATAGACTTAAAAGTGATATATCATTGTGGTTTACTTTTGCATTTTCCTGATGATTAGTGATATTGAACACATCTTAATAAATGTGTTGTCCATTTGTATGTTTTCTTTGGAAAAGAAAAACAGGTCCTTTGCTCATTCTAAAATTGGGTTATTTATTTATTTTTACTATTGCAAATTTAAGGTCATCAATACAGATTACTTCTCCCTCAATTCATGCAATTTCTCTCAGGTTCCCACTCCCTGAACCTTTCAAGATCATCTGGACCCAATCTCACTCTCTGTCATTTAGCCTTCATATAGAGTTGTCCTTTCTAATATGGGAATATTTTCCATTAATATAAAACACAAACAACAAAACAGTGCATAAGCTCTTACTTTCTGAGATGGCCATACTATCCTGAACTACATGTAGGAAGGCAGGACCCAATTTCCAAGGCATGCAAGCTCATGCAGAGCTACTGATGCCCCACTGGCTCCACTGCTATTGGAATCCACACAGGTTTCCCGGGAGCTAAACAACTGCAAGGAAACCCCCCTTGCTCCGCCACTCTGTGCCATGAGACAAATTTCTGCCACAGCCCTCTCTACTCTTTGAGGTCCCTAAGAAACTAGCCCCAGGCTTAGCTTCCATTACTGGGGTCAACACTGTCAGAACTGATGAAGGAAGAAATAACAGGACCAATGAAGGGCCTGATTAAGACCTTCAGAGGCCCTAATGACTCAATATAAAAGTAATACTAAATTTAGTTAAGGACTTTCATCAAAGTTCTAATTTTTCTCATGAGTCCCTCAAACCTTTTATAGCAAACACATATATTTATTTCAAATACTCATATCAAATTATTTCTTCAAAAGTTTGTTTTAGTCTATTTAAGCTGACATAAAAATGCCAGAGACCACATGGCTGTAAACAACGGAAGATTATTTATGACAGTTCTGGAAGCTGGAAGTAGAAGATCAGGGCACTAGCATGGTTGGGTTCTGGTTAGGGCCCTGTTATATGTTGCAGATTTTTGAGTTCTTGCTATAACCTTACATGGTGGATGGGATTGGCTAGCTCTCTGCGGTTCCTTTTATGATGGCAATAATCTCAATCATGAGGGTTCTGCCTTCATGACCTAATTACTTTCCAAAGGCCTTACCTCCTATTACCACCACTTTGGAGATTAGGATTTCAACATGTGGATTTGGGTGGGGGACCCAAGTATTCAGGTCATAGCAAATATTTTATTGTTCCTGCTTTGTTTATACCTTTGGGAAATGTGTAGTCTGCCAACTGGATAACCCAGTGAGTGGGTGAAGGGGAATTTCTCTAGCTGCTTGGTTGGAGATGTATGCGTTCTATTTCGTGTCTGATATTAGAATTCATTTTCTAAGATAAGTAATGTTGTGTGGTGTGTGGTGATAAGGGTCCACACTCCAGCTACATTATGAACTAAACAGACCCTCAAAGGATAGCCTAAGAATAGAATCATTATTTATATTAACATCATTGTTATGGGTTACTTGCTTTTAAGTCTTAGTAAGTCAATTTAAATTACATTAAAAAACAAATATAACAGGTCTGTAAATTTGTACTATATATTTTGGCTCCTTCTAAATGAAGAAAAGTAGATATAAGATTCAATCTGCTTTTATCATCTATGTCTTTTTGGCACCACAAGTTCAATGAACCCCAGACACGTTATTTGTTAAAGAACAGTGGCTGAAATACGAGACCACAGCTGTTCAATCCAGTGACTGGACTCAGAATTCTGTGGCAACACTCCAGAGTCACGATCTGACCCTCTCTAATCAAATCATCTGAGGGTTACTAACAATGCTAATAAACTCTTTACCCAATCACCACAGATATTTAAATGCTATCGCAAAATCAGCACTAAATGCTCATCCTCTTTGTTTACTCATTTGTTATGTAAAAGAAGGCATTTTCATTCTTGTCTACTATACATCTAGAATTTATTTTTCATCAAGATATTTAAAGTTTTAAAATTTGCCAGAATTGCATACCTAAAGATTCAACATTCCCTCAGAGAAACGTCCCAGTTGTGTTTCTCAGAGTGGCTGCCACGAAGTCACAGGGACCCTGGAGCCTAAACACAGATCACGAATGTGTGAGCCTCAATGCTGGAGCCACAACTTAAAGAAAGCCAGACACCTCCCCCAAACCAAGTATTCAAGCTGAAACACACTTTAGCAGATATTTGGAACAACTTTTCCCCCTAAATACTGAGGGGCTTGAGTACACAGCCAGGGCAGAACACCCACTTATTTCAACTTCAGATTTTGCACTTTACTAACCATTTCTCCCTCCAAAAAACTTCTTGCTATGCAACTCTACACCAAGCAGGCAGGATTATTCTTCAACGCAGTGGAAATCCCTTGACTTTGAATGGGATGTTTTTTGACCCAGAAATCATTCCTCCCACCTCCCAGGGCTGTCTTTTACCTCCTCTGTGCCCTGACCTCTGCCCACTTACAATCTGGGAAAGCAAACATTCCAATTTTCTGTGTGCTGGATCATTTTGTTACTGAAGGGATCCTCAGGAGACCAGCAAGAACTCAATTTCTTAATCAAATGCTTATTTTCAAATTTTACATGCTGGCACTCCTCAGTGACTGCATGAAAAAGATTAGTATATGGATGACTAGACAAACTCCGTGATTTCCTGAATACTACATAATAAAAATTTCTAAGTTGGCCAGGGGAGAAAAGGACAATATTTATTTCCTGTAAAAATGTGACTATTGCTTTCAAACTTGCTATAACATATTATGAAGACAACTACAATTCTGGAACTACTTTAAAAATTATTTGTGCTGTCATAACTTAATAGTAAAATTAGCTTTTCTCATAAAAATCCTAGTACATACACATACTCATGCTATTATTTTATTTATTTATTTATTTTTTAATCCTCACCTGAGGATATGTTTATTGATCTTAGGAAGAGAGAGAGAGAGAGAGAGAGAGAGAGAGAGAGAGAGAGACAGACAGACAGACATTGAAGTAAGAGAGAAACATGGATCAGTTGCCTCCCATACATGCCCAGACTGGGGATGAAACCCGCAACCCAGGCATGTGCCCTGTCAGGGAATCGAACTCACAAAGTAGATAGGTGCCCTGATCAGGAATCGAAGTGCCACCGTTTTGGTGTACAAGATGATGCTCCAAACAATTGAGCCACCCAGCCAGAGCTATTTATTTTATTTTTAATTAAAATACAATAAAATTGACCTTTGAATAAGTGTGTGTGTTCTATGAATTCAAACATGTGTAGCTTCATGTAACTGCTACCATAACCAGGATATTTAAAAGTTTAATCACCCATCAAAATTCCCTCCTGCTATCAGTTGTAATCATACCTACCCCTGATCCTAAACCACTGATGTTCTGTCACTATACTTTTGTTTTTTGAGAATGTCATATAGTTGGAATCATATAACAGGTAAAAATTTTTGTTTGGCTGTTCCAATGAGCAAAACTGTTTTATGATTTATGCAAGTTGTTGCATGTACCAAAATTTCATTTCATTTTATTGCTGAGGACTATTCCCTGTGTGTATCACAGTTTGTTTAACCACTCACCCTCTGAAGAACATCTGGGTTGTTATCATTTGGTGAGATTATGAATTAAGCTTCTATAAATATTTGTGTAATAGCTTTTGTGTGAACACAGTTTTTATTTCACTAGGGTAAACACCGAGAAGTGGGATTGCTGAACCATATTGTGAGCGTATGTTTAACTTTATAAGAAATTACCAAGCTGTTTTCCAAAGTGGGTGGCTGTATCATTTTGCCTGTCCATCAGCAGGATATGAGTCTCACTTGCTCTGCATTCTCATCAACACTTGGTATTGTCAGATTTTTAAATTTTACCCATTCTAATAGGCACATAGTAGTATCTCATCATGGTATAATTTGAATTTTCCACAGACTCATAATGTTAAATACCTTGTCATCATCCATAGATGCTTATTTGCCATCCATATGTAATTTATGGTAAAGTGTCTGTTCAAGTCATTTGTGTCTTTTTTTTTTTTTTTTTAAACCGGGTTGTTTGATTTCTTGCTGTTGAATGTTAACTGTTCTTCATTCTTTCTGGATACCAGTCTTCTGTAAATTATGTGATTTGAAATTGTTTATCTTTCCATCTGTATTTCGTCTTTTCATTCTTTCAACAGTATCTTTTGCAGAGTCCAATTTTTGATAGTGGTTATCTTTGAATTTTTTTCTAAAATTCTTTCTATAGTTCTGATTTTTTCAAATCTACAATAAAACTATGTTACTTTTCTATTTTAAATTATGCTATTTAAAGCAAAACAAATGTTCTTTGCAATTAAAACAATCTCAACAGAATTCATTTGTGCATTTGAAAGAACTGCCAAATATGAAATGACATGTCTACTTAAACCTTTGCTTTTTAAGACCATGAGTAGAAAAGGAGGGTTTTTGATGAGATGTCATGACATCAGTTCAATAGGGAATAAACAGATAATTAAGTTTTAACTCTTCATAGTCATTAGAATGAATAGGATATTTGTGATGCTGAACTTCCAAATACAACTTACTGTCTTTACTGTTTTTCAAGTTTAGGCTTGGCAAATCCCAGTAGAGTTTAATTGGCTTACAACACTTTATGTAATAATATGATTTTACCTTATGTTTTAAATAACGAGCTTAGAAGATGAACTCAGTTTATAACAACTTAAAACAAAGTTATGGCAAAAAGTTTTGTCTCTTGGCCCACTGTCGTGGTGCTATACATCTTGAGAAAAACAGGTTTGCACAAATGTTGTCTGGTCTTTCAAAGAAGACGTAGGTGGAGCAGAAGATCATGCTCTTTGCAAAGTGTCATTCCCTGTTCTGAATCACCACAGGGAGAGCGCTCTCCTGAGGGCCTAGGGATGTTTTGCTACAAGCCTGGGCATCTCCAGTCATTGGGTCTCAGCCAGATTCAGTCATCAACCCACCTGGCTGCAGGGAGCAGGCAGGAAACTATGATCCTGCCCACAGCAGTGAGGGTGAACTTGAGTCTCTGCAATCTTCAGGCTCCAAGCTAGCCTCCAATAGAATGATGATGACAGCAATGTTTTTACTTTTGTAAAGGGATTAATGTAAATGCTTTATCAAATGTAATAGCCTGTGATGCCTTTTAAAAACAAATATGTCAGAACTTACTAATTAAATGAGTGTTTTTCCCTTCCAAGGAGTTGCCATTGCTCAAGCCACTCTTTACGCTTTACTTGGGATCCTGGCACCAGAGTTTATGGCACATTCAAAAAAAAAAAAAAAAAAAAAGAAAGAAACCACCTTCTCAATAGTGGCAACATTTCTCTCTTTAAGGTAGGTCTAATGATTTTGTAAGCATCAAAAAAAAAAAAAAAAAGGACAATTCAACATCACTCTGACTTAATTTGAAGGGCCAGCCAGTTTCTCCTTTTTATGGCATAAGTAAAATGCTCAGTTAAAATTTTCTAGAAAAACCAAGCTCAAAATACATTGTCTTTGGTGGTAGCTTTCTTTGTAAAAAATAACTTTAGATTCTAAGGTAAGAAGGCTGTTGTTGCCCTGTACAAGCAGCTCAGTTGGTTGTATCATTGTCCTGTACACCAAAAGGTTATGGGTTTGATTTCTCGTCAGGGCACATCCTAGGTTTTGGGTTCAATCCCAGGTCAGGACATGTAACAAAGACAATGGATCAGTGTTGCTCTTCACATAGATGTCTGTCTCTCTGTCTGTCTTTCTCTCTCTCTCTCTCTCTCTTTCTCAAATCAATAAACATATTCTTGGGTGAGGATCAAAAAAAAAAAAGAAGGCTCTTGTTTTGTATTATTAAAAACTCATAAAAAGGCTGTAGAGACAATAAATACAAGTCACAAAAATATTTCAGTAAGGTAGAATGATCAGTTTCAATGTATAGTCTTCAAGATGAGTATTCATTTGACTATGTTCTGATATATCTGTTTTCCTTTTTTAAAGCATTCTGCATATTTATAATCACAGTGAATGTGTATAAGAATACTGTGACCTATAAAAGACAAATATTGGATAAATGAATTCATATAATGAAGACTTGTCCCTTGAAAGGCCCCCATTTTTAAATTGTATAATTTTTGACTAGAACTTAAAAAACATATTCAAGTCCCCTCCCTTGCTTCATATACAATAGAAGCTTCTGGATGTAATTTATCCATTTCTCGATGACTCAGAATTATCTTTGCAAGCTTCAATTGCTCAATGATGTTGGCAGATTTCAGAAACTATAGAACAAATACGGATAGGCCCCAAAGCATATACAGATGTAAATATTTTTTCTCCCTACACTGAATGGGTCCATATTACTCTTTAAAAAACAATTCCTTTGCTTCATTTTCTCTCTCCTTATGGTGGGCTCTCCACCCTTGCTTCCTCTTATTCACATCTCATACTCTAAAATTCCCTTTATGTGTATCTTAAGTTCTCTGGGAAGAGTAACTAGAAGGTCAACATATTCAAACTGTGCCCAAATTAAACATAAAGTCATTGAACAAACTGGAGGAGAGTACCGTCTCATGTTGTCAGCATGAAGTTTTTAATAATGTCAACAAGGACTGCCCAAAGTCCACTTTTATTTATTTTTCCTGTTTGGCTGAATTTTGGATAAATGACATTTCTGATCACAGCCTATGGATAAGTGAAGTGTTATTATAAGCCCATTTGATGGATGGAAAAACCAAGGCTCAGGAAGCTGAGCAGCAGAACTATGACTACAGCCCCTGTCTCCTGACTCTTATCATTCCCTCTGCCTCCAGGCTGTGGTCGATGCTGTTTTCACCCTCTGGGCTGCCCCACCTGCTCACCTTGCCATCTCCATGGCTGCATGGATATGTGAGGTCTCAGGTCTCTCCCCTCTTCCATCTCTGTCCTCCTTAAAAGCCTGCGATTACATCAGAATAACATTCAAACTCCCTGGCGTGCATACCTCCTCTCCTCTTTCCAGTTTTCTTCTGCCTCACAGACTACCTTAAAACACTGAGAATTTGTGACCTGCAAACCCAGCCCCACTCAGTTGCTGAACCTCCCAGCCAAGGCCAAGGCCAGCAGACTTAGAAATGCTGTGGAGTGGGTGTTGCCCTAAGCTCAGTTTTGAGGGAATAAAGGCCAACTGGCCTAAAGCCTTCCCCAACTCCCACTGACAGCTGGTCCATGAAATAGCATATGCAGTGGACTCCGGATTTTTTCTCTGGCTCCCTTGCTGAGATGAAAACCCTAACCTGAATTGCAGCCCACTTATCAGGAATCTCTGACCTCCTTCTTCCCTTTAAGAAAAGAGACCAGGAGCTGGCTTTTCCTGGTCCCCAGATCTGTGCCAGGCATGCAATGTGCTGGGTAATCTGTGTGTATTTTATTATCATACACTACTATTATCACATTGCAGATGAGGAAGAAAAGGCTTAGAGAAGTCAAGTTACTTGTCAGAGGTCATAGAACTGGTTTTTGGAGCTGCCTGTCTGAAAAGAAGCTTTTTCTATCTATGCAGATTTGACTCCCAAACCTACTCCAAGATTAAACAACTACCTTCCAGTACAGCTTACTGAATTTATCACCCCCGCTGCCCACAATTCTTTGTTTTTACACTGCACTTATTACATCACATACCCCCCCGCCCCCCCCCGGATATCAACCTGGTTTATCTGAATAAAAACTAGTGTCCCATACCTCACTGGGCACTGTAAGGTAGGCATTTGTCTACCTCACATGAAGGTCAGCGCAACTACTAGGTTCTCCTTTTGCCCTGGTCACCTGCTTTGCCCTTGACTCCTTACCTTTTCTGAAGACTCCCTGCTAAGATTTCAAACATGCCTGAATCTTTTACCCAAGCTGGAAGCCAACACTTTCTATCTCATTTCCCACTGTTGCCCCATGCTTAGCTTCACCCAAATGGAACTAATTGCTCCTCTATAGGCATCTGCTATGTTTTTCTGTCTCCTTGTCTTTTTATTTTGAAGATCATTTTCTAGAGAAGTTTTAGCTTTATCACAAAATAGAGACGGAGATACAGAGATTTCTCACTACTCCTCACCCCCACACGTGCACAGCCTCCCCATTATCAGCATCACTCACCATTTTTTTCCTAAGGATGAACCTACATCGGCACGTTCTTGCTTTTTTATGTTGTTTGCTCTGCTAGAAATGCCTTTAACAAAGATGGATCAGTCTCCTTTCCTGCCTGGCCCCTGTCCCTTTAAGGTCTGGTGCCTTCTCCACGCTGCCTTTCCTCAGGCACACTTCACACCAGCTAGATCTCCCAGAGCACACTCTGTGTACTTCTGGAGCCCTTCACCAGAATTCAGATATCAGCAGCACATTGAACAGATCGGCTATGTCAGCTGTAAGCATTAACAAAAAAACAACATTGTTTTAGCCTGTCACTGTGCCTTTAAGCCTGCCCCTGGTGAAAACTTGGGCAAAACCATGACTTCTCTGATTATTTCTATTTCAGAAGAAGTTCCGTGCTATAGGTTACAAAACAGTCTCAGTTCAGAACTCAGAATGCCTAGTCCAACAGCCATCCACACTTGAATCACCAGGCAGAGCCATACCATCTCCCAGCCGAAACTGCCTGCAGGCAAGTGGCTGTCTTCAAGGGAAACAATGTGTCTGGCTTCCTCTGTCTTTCTTACTCCCACGCTCCCTCCCTCACTAACTGCTGTTTTTGCCCAGCTTTCATCTCCGTGGTCCAAGTAAGAACGATGGATAAGAGGGGTAGAAAAGGTCTTTTTGATAATAGAATCATAAGGGAGTGTGGCCAATATTTCAAGTTGACTCTTCCTAAAACCACTTCAGAGGGTTCTCCCACATGGGCTGGCTGACTCTAATGCAGCTGGTCACGTCTTCCTCAGACCTTGGACACCTACAGGTCCACCTCCAGCTTTTCTCTGGGGCCCCATCACCGCCTGCGGTGGCCATACTGGACAGAATCTAAGATGCTCTCTCCCTGTGCACCCCTCCCCTCCCCGCAAACTTTCACTAAACAGATTTGTGAATCAGGCTGATTTCACCTCAGCAACAGCTTTCCTTTGCTTCTGTCATCAGAACAGCTAGTTCGTTATGGCGTGTCCTCTGCCAGGTTTCTCAGATTGGAGGGAGAAATCAGTCTCTGTCTCCTCTCCCAACCTCCAAGAGTAAATGTCAAGTTCTCAAAACAGTCCTGTTGAAGTCAGCTACTAGAACATAGGTGAGGTGGCAGACAGGGATATGGCTGGAAAATACAGCATGATTTTTTTTAAAGTTAATTTTTTAAAACTAGAAATTCTCCTCATGAAATCTCTCAATTTTCACTCTCAGGGACCTTTTATATACTTTTTGAAGCTAAGAAAAGTTTAGATTATAGAACCTTTCTTTATTTTCCTTTGAAAATTTACACCTTGATCTAGTCCCCACTTTGAAATTTTATATCTATTAGAACTAGGAGCCTCAGCAGGAACTTCCAATTTAACATCCTGTTTCATAACAGCCTACTCCTTTAGGAGCAAAGACAATATCTAACTCATTTTACACCCCTCACGGCATCTAAAATTGAGCACTCTCCCTAATAGACAACATGCAGCTATAGCTACCTGGAACGGGTACACTTGGTCTCATATTTTCGTACAGCTACTAGCTTTCTGGACTAACAGTGGGGGCTGTTTCACAGACCCTGTTATTAACCCCAGTTCAAAGCTATGGAAGATATAACCAAAACTGCTCTGTGGTCATCAAATCCTATTTCTTTCCCCCCTTGGCAGCCACCTAGGTTTCATTTTTGTCTCCCTTGCAGAGTGGGGATGTATAATTGAGTTGTGGCCAATGGGATGAGGGCAGAAGTGACACACCTCACTTTCAGGTCTGGCCCCTGATGACCTCTCGGGAAGTCCTCTGTGATTTTCTCCCATTGGTGGGCTGAATGCAGAGAAGGTAGGAGCCCTAGAAATAGCAAAGCCACACATTGTAAGTAGCCTGGGTTCATCAATGACAGCTTAGTGCAGAGCCCTCATGTTGCCCTCATCCTAATGCCATTGGACAATGTTGTGAATAATAAGCACACCTTTCTATTGATAAACGATTGAGATGTGGGAATTGTTCTTATCGAACTATGTCCATTAACAGAGAGGGCAAGACTCTATTCACATATTCATGAAATCAAGCTAAGGAACTTCTCCTAGAATGAATTTTCCCAGCTCCCTGAGAAAGTGTATTTCCTTAAGTTCCAGGTAACACAATATATTCCTTTCTATGACAGCTCACACCCCCCCATCTGAAATATATCTGATTGCTCTATTTAGGTTAAGTGACTTTATTTTTAGTTAAAACAAATATATAGCACAGTTCTTTCCTTTTCCCATCATTTTCTCAGAAAGGCAGGCTTATAAGCTTATATTTCGTATTTTTAATTACAAAACTGTTATTGGGTATGAAGGTATGGAGTAGGCATAATTATGAAATGCTAAGTTACGGACTTAGCCTCTTTTCCTTAGGGCTGTAGATCAGGATGTGGTAGGCTATGTTTTTGGAGTAGGAGAAAGACAAGTTCATTCAGCCATGCAAATTAAATTACAAGACTTGGAATCATTATTTCTGTGAAAATGTGATCTCTGTACTGTGTTAGTTCTGACATTCTTTTCAGATTTTTACCATAACAGTTCCACTTGGCCTTTAAATAACATAGGATCAGTAAAATGTCTCTGGCAAAAGATATGTATTAAACTCTAAAGTTAAATTTGAATATCTTTGCATCAGTGTTCCCAAATTAAAAGTATCTGAAAAGAAAACCACGTAATCAAGGAACAAGGTAACTCTTCCCGAGAAGTGTAAAATCCAAGGTCTATAGAGTTTAAATTAAGTCTCCAAATCCATCTTGGATCTTAGTGTGTTATCTTGTTTTAAATAAAATATAAGGAAGGTGATTGCATACTTTCCACTATTATCTGTTTCAATATTCAAATAATATTGAATTATAATAACTATGTATGTTTTAATTAAATTATTTATATAGTAACCTAAAGATATGTAGTCTCATTTCTCTATGAGTAAGAAGTGTTATTACTGTCATATCAATCTTAAAAAACTTCAACTTTTTATATTTAGGTGTACCAAGGGAAGATGGAACCTTGCCCCTAGATTAAAGGACTTCAGTTTAAAGAGTCATAACCACTAATTGCTAAACTGATTTTATAATGGCCCATGGCATTTTTGAGGTTTTATAGAAAAACTTCTGGAAAAGTTGATGATGGTGATTAATTATATGTTACTGAAAACATATTCCAATGACAGTAAATTACATATTTATTGAGAACTTATAAGGGACATAAAAAGGTAATTTCAGTAGACTTTGTCTTGATTTTTATGAGCAACTGGATGATTTATCTGTTTTGGGGGCTTCTTTATATTTTTAATTCTTAGAGTATAATGCAGGAACTCCACATTGCTCTGTAACTCTACATTCTAGGTATATCTTTGCTAGAAGTTCATTTAGGGAGCTGGATACCACCATCATCACCACCTGCTCCCAAAATGTAGATTTTTTTTACAGTTTTTAAATTGTGTTTTTCTTAGATGCTAACCTAAAATATAATCAATAGGCACAAAAGTATAACTGCTATTTGATTTCACTGCCTGTATTTGCATTTTTGATCTTATTGTCAACAAGCAGCACAAATATAATGTGAAAGTGATGCATCTGAGTATAGAGCACACTGTAAAAAATATGCAGTATATTTTTTCAATTTATTTAAACTAAAAATATGTTCACCTAGTTCTTATTGATTTTTACAGACCTTATATATCTGATATTCTTGACCAAATATAATAAATACATGTAACTGAATTTTTTGTTCTGCTTCTTCTCTAATCCACTTACTCCTCTATTGTACTACAGCAAGGCACAAAATTGAAAGTTTAAATTAAAAAACAACAATATCAGAAATCCTAAGGCAGAACCATTGGTCTCAGGATTTGCGGTGCATTTCTCACCAGCTCAATACATTTCTCATCAGCTCTTCATCTCACATGACCTCAGGCAGAATGAGACTGCTTGCCTACACAAAGAGAGAAAAGCTGAGTTTACTTGGAGTAATATCCTTAGACTAAATTTTAGGTAAAGTAGAGTTAATTCAGATTGTTCTGAAAAGAGATATGTTGCCTTTCATAGCAGGGCAAGTAAGGTTCTTGGCTATGATAGCTTTAGTAACACTAAACATGCAGTGCAATTTGGCTAAGATTAATTATTGCCATTTATGAAATTATTAGGAACTATTTTATCTCAAGCCTTTGGCCTTAGCTTCTCCTGGTTTAATCCTGATAAGCTTGGAGCTTGCAGCTTGTCTTAACGGGGGATGGAAGGCTGTGCTCCATTTCTTCTGGGACTTCATGCTCATTAGTCACAGACGCCAATTAAAAGCTTTGTAGAGGACTAGAGGAATGTGCCACAGCAATGTAGAGGCCCGGAAGCCCCTTTCTCGTATATCATGGATGAATAAGTCTCTATGGCATGCTGAGCCACACATCAGTGGATCATGTACATCGGCAGACAGGACCAACAAAAGCAGCACAAAAATTTTGAGGTCAGCACTTTGGAGCCAGTCCTTTTCCGTTCCTACTGATAAGGATTTAAACTTTCATTAGCCTTGCTGATCGTAGTCATTTTAAATGACAAACACATTACAATTGTTTTTAAAGGCAAGTTACATAATCTAGGGAACAGCCTATATATGATAATTTTTTAGAAGTGATTATTGACCCTTGTGTATCTCTCCTGTGACTGTGAGGGGTCACGTTGAGGTTAATGTTCTGGCAACCCATTTAGTGTCTAGAAGAACAACTGTTTTGGTAGGGATTGTTGCCATTGCAAACCACTGACAAGGTTTGAAATGATAATTCTTAATTAAGAAAATAAAATAACTCAGAGCTTATGCTCTGATCATGCAGCTAACAACTGGCTCCACCTCAATCGAAACACAGAATGAAACTCAGCTAACAGACGGATTGATTTATTTTTGTAATAATTTGTCTTTTATATATTTCATCTAAAATAAGATGATGAGGTTTCAGAAATAACTTTAGGTATCAAGTGCTGAAAGAATATTTGCTCTATTTTTTAAATGAATCTTTTGCTTTTATTTCAACTGTGTTGTATTACTGACTTATTACTAATTTGTTGTTTCCAGAGAGAATTTTGAGGGAAAATATCTCAAAATTATAGCTTGTTCAATGAAAGTAATAAAAATTTCCAACAGTGTATATTTTGAAATATGTCACGTTTAGACAGCATTCAATAATTAACTTTCTCTTTAATCAACAAATTATTCTGACATGTCATAAAATTTATGTGGAAAAATTATATCAAGAAATATTAATAGCAAAAAAGATGAATACAGTCTACTTCATATCTATGGACTTGATGGGTGCTATAATAGAGAGAACTGGAGAGCATCTTGAGAAGACTGAACAACTTTTATGCTCAGGATTTGGTAACAAAATTATACACAGGCTACATGGTTTGTCAAGAAAATGTCTCAAAGTAATAGAAAAATCAGAGAGTTTTAAAACTAGAAAGGGCTTAGAATTTTTACTAAAATCTTTATTAAAAATGTTGTTTTCCTGGTCTCTCAATAAGAAAAAGCAAAAGACAATTGCACTCTTTCAGAAATATTCGGTCCTCTATAGTACACTCCCTGAAATTTTCTCAAAGTAGGATATAGTCCCTCCCAAGCCCCACCCTGTTATTCTCAACACATCAGGCTGTGGTTCAGTTTATTGTAGAAGTTCAAAGGAATGCAATTCCTCAGCAGTTATATAGGAAAATATTTGGGGTTACATTAGTTTGATAATTTCCAAGCTTTTTGTGAACATTAACATTTTTACAGAAGCTAGCAAGAAAATTGCATGGAGAATCATACAGCATGGAGAACATGATTTGTGAAATTCTTACACTTCTTTTTTTTAATTTCAAAGAGGCAACAGACAGCCAGACATCTTGTTCCAATTTTTTTCAGTAGGCAGTTTTGGTCAAGAGGTAGTGTAGGTAAATGTAGTTCTTGAATATTGTACAACCACATCAAATTTACAACTAAACTACAAAACAACCATCATTCAGAACCACCTGAAATCTAGCTGTACAAAAGTCCTATAACTAAGGATATAAAGAGGAAGCCTCAATGAGACTGGTAGGAGGGGTGAAGATAGGTAATGGCAAAATGGTGATGCTGGAAGGAGAAGAGAGAGAGCAAGAAATTAAAAAGCTATGTTAAAAAAATAATGACAGAAAAGTTCCCTAACCTGGTGAAGAAATAGATATACGAGTCTAGGAAGTGCAGAATCCCAAACAAGATGAACCCAAAGAGGCCCACACCAAGACACACCATCATCAAAATGCCAAAGTTTAAAGACAAAGAGAAAATCTTAAAAACAGCAGGAAAAATGCAGTTAGTTATCTACAAGGGCATTTGTATCAGACTGTCAGCTGATTTCTCAATACAAACTTTGCAGGCTAGAAGGGATTAATTGGTAAGAAATATTCAAAATGATGAAAAGCAAGAACCTACAACCAAGATTACTCTACCCAGCAAAGCTGTTATTCAGAATAAAGGGACAAATAAAGAACTTCCCAGACAAGAATAACCTAAAGGAGTTCATCACACCAAACCAGTATTACAAGAAATGTTAAAGGGTCTTCTTTAAGAAGGAGAAGGTAAAAATAAGATAAAAGACATGAATAATAAAATGGCAATAAATACATATCTATCAATAATTACCATAAATGGAAATGAATTAATGCTCCAATCAAAAGACATATGGATCCTGAATGGATAACAAAACAAGACCTTTATATTTGTGGTTTAAAAGAGACTCACTTCAGATTGAAAGACACACAAAGACTTAAAGTAAAGGGATTGAAAAATATATTTCATGAAAATGGAAACAAAAAATAAAAAATAATTGGGGTAGCAATACTTATACCCTCCCCAAATAGACTTTACAACAAAGGCTATGTAACAAGAGACAGAATAAGGATTGAGCAATTCCACTTCTTGATATTTATTCGAAGAAACCCAAAATACTAAATAAAAAAAGCATATACAACCATATGTTCATTGCAGCATTATTTATAATAGGCAAGATATGGAAACAGCCTGAGTGTCCTTAAATAAATAAATGGATAAAGAAGAAGTGGTGCATATACACAATGGAATTGACCCAACCATAAAAAAGAATAAAATCTTGCCATATGCAACAACATGGATGGACCTAGAGGATATTGTGCTGAATGAAATAAGTCATACAAAGGAAGACAAATGCCATATAATTTCACTTATATGTGGAATATAAAAAACAAAATAAGTGAACAAGCAGAACAGAAGCAGACTCATAGATACAGAGACCATTTGGATGATTGCTCAGTGAAAGCAGGCTTAGGGTGATGAGTAAAAAGGTGAAAGGATTAGGAAGTAGAAATTGGTAGTTACAGAATCGTCGTCGTCGTCGGCAGCCGTCCATCTCGAGAGACGATGGTGTAGCTTCTTAAGAGTCTATCTGCACCGCCGAGAATGGCTGTGCAGTCCGACTCGGGAGTGACATGGTATCTGTCTCCTCCCGTGTTGAATCGACATCTTGTGATGACGCTGAAGCTACAGAGCCTGGGCAGGGTAATATGGAGGGTCTGCTGTTGCCCATGCAGCAGACCCCCCCTCTCTTCGCAGCTGAAGGGTCCAAGGGAAAGACGGAGTCGATACAGCTTGGGTTCAGGTGCGCCGCAGGAGTTGCCGGTGTTGACTACAACGTCAAACCGCCTTAGGGACTCCGGCTCCGGATTTTCTGTCGGGGTTTACTCCCTTAGCCTTTCCCCTGAAGAGGTATGCCGCAAGGCAGCGGAGGTTTTTTGGAGTCAGAGTTTTCCTTCTCTGATGTGCCCTGACTGGAAGATCGAACCAGCGACACTTAGCTCGCAGGCCGACGCTCAATCCACTGAGCTAAACCAGCCAGGGCTTAGTTACAGAATAGCCACAGGGAATTTGAACATAGACAATACACATATAGTCAATAATATTATAGTAACTATATATGGTATCAGATGGGTACTAGATTTTTTCAGGGTGATCACTTAGAAATTATATAATATCAAATCACTGGGTTGTACACCTGAAACTAATGTAATATGGTATGTCAACTGTAATTGAGAAATAATAGAGTAAAAGAAAATACAAACTGGTAGTTACAAATTAGTTAAGAGAATGTAAAGTGCAGCATATAGAACATGATCAATAATATTATAATAACTGTGTATGATGTTAGTTTCATAATAGATTTAGCAAAGTGATTGCTTCATAATTTATATAAATGTCTAATCACTATGTTGTATATCTGAAACTAACAGAATATTGTACGGCATTTGTATTACAAAAAATAAAAAATATTAAAGAAAAGAAAACCTGAAAACTTTACCACTACAAATGCTTAGAAATAACAGATAAAAACCCATTATTTTTCCAACTGCAAAACTGAGCTTGCAACAAAAGGGTGAAAATGAATGCATAAGAGCGAGAGGGAGAGAGCGAGAGAGAGAGAGAGGGAGAGAGGTGAGTATGAGTTCTATAATACAAGGATCTGAAAAGCAATGGGGTAATGGCACAAACAGATTATAATATGCATTAAGAGAATTTATGGGCCTCATTAATTTAGGAGCTCAGGATTAAAATGGAAATTCCTATGTAGGAGTTGAAACAAGGTGACAATGTCCCCACACATGGACACAATAATGAAGCTTATCTGTCTCTAGTGAAGGAAAAAGACAGTATCCATTCAGAAATCATACCCAGGGCTATGTGTAGTCCAGAAACACTTGTACCAAAAATTAGCCTACGAATTCATCTTAGGACACTAAGCAAAAACAAATGCAAAATGTCTCTGAAGAGCTGGCTATATCCATTCTGGCTGCATATTTTTTATACAGTATTCTCTACGAATGAGAAACTTATAATCATAAATTACAAATTACATGAAGAAACAATCCACCAGAAGAATCATATCATCACACACAACAAATAGGAGGCTCTTAATTCTTTGAACTTTGGATAAATGAAGAGGACAGCAGATTATTTAATGTAAATTTTAAATGACTAAGACTAAAGGGAATACAAACTATGAAAAAAAGTACTAAATTATTGGTAGATAGACCATTTAGAACTGAAAACAATAGCAAGAATAAAAAACCCAATGGATAAGCAAAACAGCTGTTTAGACACAATTGAAGACATAAACAATGGTATGAAAAACAGGTTTAAAAAATAACTCAGAATGCAGCACAGTGAGATAAAGGGATAGATATAATTTGAGACAAAACACAAAATGAACAAAAAATTCAACATGTCCAATAAATATCAGAGAGAAAATAGAATTATGAAGCATCAGTATTCAAAAATATATGCTTGTATGTATCCCAGAATTGATTAAACATATGATTGCTATGAGTTAAGAAGAAATCAAGTTAAGTAAAAGTGAAGTCCACAATGAAATACATTTTAGTGGAACTGAAAAACAACAAAGACAAAAGGGATTTTAAGAGCAACCAGAGAGAAAAGACAAATTATTTTCCAATTGAGCAATTAGACAACAGTAGACTTTTAAAAAGCAAAGATAAGTAATAGAAATCAATAAAATATTTTAAAGGAGTAAGAGAAAATAACTGCCAATCCAGAATAGTATACTCAACAAAATTATTGTTTAGCTATTAAAGGTATTTGCCAATTATTAACAGAGATTACCTAGAAAACCAAAAGTTGTTTCTTAGAAAAAGTAAACAATATGTAGATAAAAGTCTTGCCAAGACTGATTTAAAAAGAGAAAGGGTATGGATAAGGGGCATAACTACAGGTAAGGCAGGGATTTTTAAAAATAGAATATCAGAACAGTTTTATGTCGATGCATTAAAAAATCTAGCCAAAATGGTCAATTCACTTTATTTATATATTTATTATTATTATTATTTATTGTTTCTCTATTACAGTTCTCCCATTTTTCTCCCATTGCTCTCCCCTGCCGCTCCCACTTTCTCCCTCTCCCACAGTCAATCCCCACCCAGTTGTCCATGTCCATGGGTCATTTATACTGGTCCTTTGACTAGACCTCCCCTCTTCTTTCACCCCTTTTCTCCTTCCTTTCACTCCTCTGGTCACTGTCTATAAATCACAATTTCTCAAGAAGAATGAGAACCATTTATTTGTTTTTAAAAAAGAAGAAGAATATATGAAAGGTTGAAACGGGAGAACTTGTATGTATGAACCATGGACATGGATTTTGGGGGGGGGATTGCTGGGGGAGGAGGGGTGCTGGGTGGAGGGTAGCAAAGGGGAAAAATTGGAACTATTGTAACAATATAATCAATAAAATATACTTTAAAAAAAAAGAAGTATGAGAAAACCTGACAAACCATAATGAGAGAAACAGAATCATTAATCACTAATTCAGTAATTACACGCACACACTGCTAGGATTCTTTCAGATAAGTTTTATCATCTTTAAAAATAAAATTCTAATATTCTAATTTTCATCTTGTATAAACTTTTCCATAGAATATCGTAAGCTGACAATCTTTTTTAACTCATAAAAAATAAGCTTGATATAAAATGAGCAAGAAAAAACTATAGGTCAGTTTCATTTAATGTAAACATTCTGAGTAAAATATTAGCAAACAAAATTTAAGTGAATATTCTAAAAATTATGACTAAGTATAAGTTATCCCAGAATGAAATGGTTTAATTTTAGAAAACATTAATATAATCCACTGATTAGCACATTAAAAGAGAAAAAAAAAAAGAAAACAGAAATTCACCCTAATAGATACAGAAAATATTTGATAAAATTCCAAATACTTTCCTGATAAAAGCTTTGATCAAACAAGTAATAGAAGGAAATTTTCTTTGCCCGATTAAAAATATCATCCACTAAAAACCTAAGAAAATATAATAATTAATAGTGAAAAGTCAAAGGCATTTAACATAAAATCTGGAATAAATGTCTCTTGTCAATGCTTCTATTTAACATTGCACAAGAGGTCCTAACCATAATAGCAAGTGGAGAAAAAGAAATAAATATTTAAATATAATTAAACTGAATATTTCCTTTATACTCAATCAAATAAAGTAAAATATAAATATATTACAAAAGAACAAACATAATTGTCATTATTTGCATATATGAATGCTTATTTAGAAAATCCAAATAATCTACAATTTCTTAAAAATAATGAGTTCGACATGGTTGGAAACAAAAATTAAACAAAAATCTATTTTTTATGAACTGTCAGCCAACAATTAGAATATTTCAGAAAATAAAATAAAATTCACAGTAAAAATCAACCACATCAACAATAATTACAAGGTAGCAAGCAATGAATTTAACAAAAAATATAGATTTTTGCAGGGAAAATCATAAAATATATTGAAAGATATGAAAGAAAGCTTAAATAAATGGAGAGTTAGATTATGTCTGTGAATGGGGGAACTTGATATTTAAATGTAGACGTCATCTCCAAAATAATTTATAAATTTAATGCTGTTATAATCAAAATCCCAATATTGGTTTTTATGTAACCTGAAATGATGATGTATGTACATTCATATGATATAGTAAATATTCAAGAATAGGCAAGATATATTTGTGGAAAAATAGTAAAAATGGATTCATTTATTATAAGATCATAATAATTAAACTGTGTTTAATTATAAAGACATTGGAGCTCAATAGCATTAAATGTCACTGAGAAAAGATAGACTAGTTAATAAATTGTATTGGGACAATTGCTTATTTATATATTAAAAGATAAAATTTGATCAATACATCACACCATACAGCAGTCTAAATTCTAAATAGATGAACGATCTCATTGGGAAAAAGTATAAGTGTAAAACTTTTCAAAGAAAAGATAAAAATAGTTCTATTAATTTTTGTTGGAAAATATTTAAGATTTCTCAGTGTACAAACCATAAAGGGAAATACTGACAGGTTTAACTGTATTTAAAAAAATTAAACTTCTTTATGATAAAAGATACAAATAACTAAAAATCTAAGTTATTGACTGGAGTAGATATTTGCAAATCATATACCCACCTCATGGTTACTGTCCAGAACATTTAAAAAGTGCCTACAAATCAAGAGTAAAAAAACATTAAAGAGAAAAATGGGCAAAATATAGCACACATAATTTTCAATTGAAATGCTCAATGACATTATACAAAATACTTAGCTTTACCAGTAATTAGAAAGTCCTTATACCCAAGAGATTAGCAAAGAGAATGTTTGATGATAACCAGCATTGAAAAAGATACAGGGAAACGGAAATGCCAAATCAGTGATTCTTATCTGTCGATGAGCACTAGAATCACCCAGGGAACTTTAAACAAATACCAATCTTGGGTCGCCTCCCCAGAGATTTCAATTTAATTGGTCTGGGGTAGAACAGAGGTGCTGGTAATTTTAAAAAGCGTCCTAGGTGATTCTTTTCTGCAGCTGGAGTTTCACACTCTATATTGCTCAACATTATTGATGGTTGAATAAACCAATCCAGTTTGGAGAACAGCTTAGCAACCTCTAGTAAAGTGAACATGTGCGTCCTTATGACTCAACAATTCAACTTTTAGGTGATTCACCTTGGAAAATTCTTGCACAAGTTTTGGAGATATGTGCAAGGATCACTGCAGCGTCATCGTAAATAGCAAAACTGCGGGGACCACCCAAATTTCCTCAGTAGAAAAATGGATAAATCAGTCTTGGATTATGTATGCAGTGTATGCTATCCTGCAGTTATAGTAAAAGCACTAAATACTTACGTATCAACATGGATACTTGTCTAAAGCAATGTTGAATTAAAAGAAGTTGTAAGATAATATGGACAATGCTTTATATATTTAATTTCTTTTTTCTTTAAAAAAATAATTTGTTTGTGTTATCTTCTTTTTTAGAGAGAGGGGAAAGGAGAAAGAGAGGGAGAGAAACATCACTGTGTGGTTGCCTCTCTCTTGCGCCCCCAACTGGGGACCTGACGTGCAACCTAGTCATGTGCCCTGACTGGGAATCGAACCAGCGACACTTGGCTCGCAGGCCAATGCTCAATCCACTGAGCCACAGCAGCCAGGGCTGCTTTATATATTTTAAAATTTAAACACACAGCAATAGTATAACCACAGATAGATATAACCATATATAGATATTTCATGTCTGGATCTTGTTACCCACCACCCCCACACACATAGTAAAAATAATAAAATACACATGAGAATAATATATAGCAATCTTAGATAATTATCTTGTGAGGGAAGGAAGGGGAAAGAAAGGATGTGATGCTTTGATTTTATTTATAATGTGTTTCATTTTATTTTACAAGTTATCTGAACTGAAGATGGCAAAATAACATATTTAATTTTGGTGAGGAGTTTGCAGATAGCTATTATTTTATTTTTGTACATTTGAGATACTTTATATTTTAATATGTAAAATGCAAAAGAACAATGCAACTGGCATGCTCATGGGGGCATATCTTTATTATTTTTTAATCATTGAAGAAACTATTTTTAGACATAGAACTAAAAAGTAAACAAAAAAGTCACCGGATATAGAGGCTAGAGTCTAGAATTCTCATTCTAGTTCTGCAGCTAATTAGTAATGTGTAAGCCATTTCACTATGCTGGCTTCAGTTTCCTCATATCGTCGGCAGCCATCCGTCTCGAGAGACGATGGTGTAGCTTCTTAAGAGTCTATCTGCACCGCCGAGAATGGTTGTGCAGTCCGACTCGGGAGTGACACGGTATCTGTCTCCTCCTGTGTTGAATCGACATCTTGCGATGACGCTGGAGTGTCCTCTCCAGTGAAGCTGAAGCTACAGAGCCTGAGCAGGGTGATATGGAGGGTCTGCTGTTGCCCATGCAGCAGACCCCCACTCTCTTCGCAGCTGAAGGGTCCAAGGGAAAGACGGAGTCAATACAGCTTGGCTTCAGGTGCGCCGCAGGAGTTGCCGGTGTTGACTACAACGTCAAACCGCCTTAGGGACTCCGGCTCCGGATTTTCTGTCGGGGTTTACTCCCTTAGCCTTTCCCCTGAAGAGGTATGCCGCAAGGCAGCGGAGGTTTTTTGGAGTCAGAGTTTTCCTTCTCTGATGTGCCCTGACTGGAAGATCGAACCAGCGACACTTAGCTCGCAGGCTGACGCTCAATCCACTGAGCCAAACCAGCCAGTTTCCTCATATACTTTTGTATAATGTAAGAGTTGGATAAGATAATCCAAAACTTATTCTAACTTCAGATTTCTATGAGGCTCACTCTCATGTAGCAGGGAGATAATAGGCCACTTAAAGAAGGCAACATCTACTGCACATTCTTTTAACTGGTAAAGGAGGACCATGACAATTAGAGCTGAGCACCAAAACTGCCATAGCTGTTGGGTAGCCAGTGTCCATGAGGGGAGCTACCAGACAAAACTATGCCCCATAGAAAGAAGCACAAGTCCTTAAACACATTTAAATCCAAAAGCAAGTAATTCCTTTGAAAGCAACAATCATCCCGGATGGTGAAGACCAGACTCATTTGGCTCCATTTCTGTCCCCAGATCACCCTTCCCTTTCAGGCTATGCAAGATTACACAGTCACCACTAACCCTTTCGAAAGTTAATTACAATAGGACTTTGCCCTTGGACGATTACACAACACATAGGGGAAAATTTTAAAAACACTTATAGAATTGAAACCATATACTCTCTTAAATGAAAATACTAGAGGTCTGGCAGATAGGATCTTCAACAGTAACAAGGCCAGTTCTGGAGGCACTGGCTTTGGCAACCAGTGATGAACAGGAATCATGTTTCTTTGATGGCAAGGAAGACAGCATGTCAAGACTGGGGGACATTGGAGGGAAGAATGCAACTCTGCATACGTGGAAGAGGCTTTCACTGTTATCTTTCTGATAAATGCATCATTTCAGACCAGCTGGTTTATAGAAAGCTGTGGCCCCGAGGATGGTTGTAGTGGTAAAGTGGGGGAAGCGGCGGAAGTGGGGAAGTGCAGATCACTCCTATATTCATTCTTGCCCAAACAGCAATCAGACACCATTTGGAAAGCAGCCAGCTCGTCCCCTAAATGATTTCTGAGAAAGGTAGCACAAGCTCTCCAGTAGCAAAGTCAATTCACAGCTATCACGTAAGGAGGGAAGGAAGGCTGAGGGATGGGGGTGGAAATTAGGAATCCAGAGGGGAAGGAGATATTTTGGCCACTTTTAGTTGCCTCCCTGATTATTTACACACCATCCAATCATTTCCCGCTAGGTCAGCTTGACAGCCCTGATTCCTGGAGTCCTGAGCAGACGCCAACATATGCATGGCTGGAGCTCAATTTAATAGTGTAATCAGCGAAAGGGAATAGAGGCTGAAATATTTTAATGTTTCAATGCCCTTTTGCCGCAGAGTAAGTTTTTTCCCCACATTTGCGACATTATTTCATGCTGTTTTCAAAAGGGGTTCACAAGAGTCACAGTTTTAGTGAATTTTCCCCTAGATTACTGATTCTTCAGCAAATTTACCTCAATACTATAGAGGTGGTGACAAAAGTTGATATGCTTGCTAGGGCAACAACGCTCCTTTTGGAAGAAATTTTTACTTGCTCACTTTTCAATCTAAAATACAGTCTATATGACTGGAGGAAATGAAGCAGAAGATATTTATTGGAAACGTTAATGAAATTACATGATTCTTGGCATAAACTGCTAAACAGTGTTAAGAGCAGAACACTCCATATCTTATCTTGTAATTAATTTGAGTTGGAAAATCATTTTACTTATATTTAGAGTCCAACCGATAGCGTCAAAGAAGTTACAATATGCAGAAATATGATTATTAGGGGATTAACAAGGAAGAAAAGAGAGCAACAAAGACAGAGTACTTACTTGCAGTGATATTTTTAAAGTAATCCTGAATTTCAAATTTGGCTTTTTTGTTTAAGAGCAAAGTCCCTGATCTGAGCTATACTCCTTTGGTCTTCAGAGTATACTCCACTCTCGCATAGGACAAATCTTTAAGAAATCTTCCGTTTATATGTGTTTCCCCAAATATCAGAACTCTACTGGGAAGAAGCAAACAGACAAAAGACTATCCTTAAAAAAATCCCACCAAGTCCAGAATGTAAGCAACCAAGGAAAAATAAAACCGCTCCCAAACTACTGTCTAGTCCAGAAGTGTAACTGCTCCCCTAGCTCTGTCTGCAGGCGTCCGGGTGACATTTCTCATCATCCCGCCAGAGCTTTTTACAGCAATATGAGGATGTTTGGAGAGAAATGAACTCACTCTCTGAAGTTTCTCATAGTAAAGGAAAACATATGGAGGATTTCCTGCTGAGGCTTCCCTACCAGGCACAAATTCGAGGGGGTGTGGAATTTACTTGTGAAGGCGCTGTTTCCTAGACTCAGCACTATCTGCTCAGCAATAAGCCCACAGGCACTGCTGCGGCTCCGCAGAGAACTGTTGTTCTGCAACAAACCAGCAACAGAGATGACTCCTAGCAAGCAGGTCAACAGTATGTTAGTGCCTTATTTGTCAGTCCTTGTTTCAATCACGTTACCTCCACCAGCAGATAAATATCCATAAGGACTTTCTGCTGAAATACAGGCTTCTTACCTCATTTGTTTCCTCCCCATCTCTTCACCTTCACCTCCTGACTTCCTATCTGATAAATAGTTTCTAGGTGTGTACTTTGTAAGTACATTCTGGAAAATTAACTTAAAATGTTACCAGTGTGTTCTTTCTCCTCGCAGCCCTTCCCCATTTGCCAATATACTTCAGAGGACAGAACATTTCAAAATATGTTATGAAGGCACAAGTTGGCGTAGGAATATTAAATTCACATATGAGGAAAACAGCATTCCATGTAAGCTACTCACAGCAACAGACGCCTGTCCCCTGACCCTGAAGATGAATACTCTTTAGTGTGAAAAACAAAAACAGAAACAGCTGATATCTCAGAAACCTACCTTTGAAAGGACTGTTGATGATGGGGTTACTTTCTTCCCCATCATCAATAATTAGGACACTGCTGCCCATCATTGGAGTCTGTCCCTATACATCTAGCAATTCCATCAGCAAAACATTAATGATGTATTGATCTCAATTATCCTAATAATTTCCTCCAGTTCCATATCCTTCCTTTGATTACAAACGTGTGTTAAACATCCTTCTAGAAATAAGTTCTATGTGATCTTTCTTTCCATGTCAATGTCCCTGTGCAAAAAATTTATTTTGTGAGGCAAATGTTTTCATAAGCCCAGCCAAGTGACAGCATGAAGGATTAAAGGAGGTAAAGATGGGTGTTGTATGTGAGACTGTGGCCTGTGTGATGGAGACAAAAAAAAAAAAAAAAAAAAAAAAAACCTTTGTGGACTTAATAAACTTTTTTCAAAATTTTCTGAAAGGACGTTCTACCTCAGGGGTCCACAATTATGACCCATGGGCCAAATCAGGCCCACAGCCAATATTTGTAAATAAAGTTTTATCGGAACATAGCCACACCCATTTGTTCATATATCGTCTATGGCTTCTTTCATACTATAATGGCAAAGCTGAGTGGTTATTGTGACAGAGACTGTGTGGTCCACAAAGCTTAAAATATTTACAATCTAACCCTTTACAGAAAAAGTTTGCAGACGCATCTTCTGTATGATAGAAGGCCACTAGATAATGACAAATCATTTGGCTTGTTTTTCTGAGTTGTATAGTCAGAAGTATCATCTTAATCATATTTAGGGAAATGCTGGTCACTCAAATGTCCTCTCACTATGTTGCAGGAGGGCTTCTTGGAGGTAAGGGGTGGGCGTGGAATCCCGAGCTACCAGAGAACAAAATGGATCATATGGGGGTGTTGTTGGATGACACAGTCAGAAGGAGAGTCTAGACATCATCAAGGAGGGAAGCCAGAGAAGCCAGGCTGAGGGTAAGAACTGAGAAACACAATAAAGTCACAACTGGAGGAAAAAATAATAAAGTGGTTACAAGTCAGGATATGAAGTATAAAATGGCTGGAACGAGCTCTGAGGACTAAGACCTTGAAAAAAAAAAAATTAGTTAGACACTTTCTTTCTGGTGGAAGAGTGACTAAGCTTTTCAGTTTTCCCGGGACTTTCCCAGTTTTAAAACCAAAGGTCTTGTATTCAGGAACTTCCTCACTGCCAAGGAATCTGGACAGTTGGCTGCCTGAACAGTTGAGTCTGAAAGAAAGACCTGAAGCACAGTAGCCAGCCTGCCCAGGGATTAGTGTCTTCTGACCTTACAGAGCTTAAATCAGAGGCAGGGAGCCACTGAGGGCCACTGGAGGAAGACACGGTCTCTGTTCTCATTGCATAAGTGATCTCACTGCAAGAACCTACACTGTGTAAACATGAAGAGAACAGTCTTCCAACAACCCATAAACAAGTGTGAGATCATCTAGGCTACTGTTTTTGGCCTGGTCTTTTCACCCCAAAGCCAGCCCGCATTTTTTCCCAGAATAGCTGACCTGCATGATTGGATTACTGTCCATTACTTTGAACTCTCAGGTTTAATTTTCCCTAATGCTGTTTGGCTTTTAAGTTTAATTGCTTCTTTATAAAACAATGAATGCTGATCCAATGTTCTAGGCCCCAAAATGTAGCTATTTTTTCACTCATCAATGTATCAGTAAGTCAAAACATCATCAAATATTTCTGGAGTTGCTACTAAGTGCCAGGCACGGTACTGAGCGTGGGGCGGAGGGCTGAATAAGACAGGCAAGGTCTCTGGCCCTGGCTGAGAGGAAGGTAACCTAGAACCATACCAGCAGGAAAATTACAGAGTGTGATACATGTTTGGGGAGAAATACGCCAAGTAATATGCTGAAGAATAACTGTGGGGCGAGGATTCCATCCTATATAGGTTGGTGAGGGAGAATCTTTCTGAGAAGGTGACACTTTAGCTCAATCTTGGAAGCTGTGACAGAGGGGTCTATCCAGTGAGCTATGAAAGCTTTAAGTTCAAAGACAAAGGTGTGTCTGTCCCAAAGAGCAGAAAGGACACTGGTGGCCTAGTTAGCAAGTGGGGAAAGTAACAGACAGTTACTTTGTAGGAATGATGAAGAGGTTTGAAGTTTTTCAAGGGTAAGGCAAGTTTAGCAGGGGAATGTCTGTGATCTAATTTATGTTTCAAAAGGATTTCTCTAGTCCTACTTCTCAGAATGAGCTGGAGGAAGGGAAGAGTGGAAAGCAGATCTGTTGAGAGGTGGGTGTTGGCTGGGATAAAACCGTGCCATTGATGTTCAAGGGAGAAGAATGATTTTGAGATGTATTTGGAGGTACAGCAAGTCTGCCCCAGAAACTGTGGTCTGAAATCACCTCATTTACTTGTTCACATGTTAATTTTTCATTTCACATTTAGTTTTTCATTTCTACCCACTTGAGGGAAACTCCAGAGACCAGGGGCCTCGTCTTCTTAGCCACTGCCATATCCCCAGCACCCCGCAGCCAGCACATGCCTCACATGGAGAAGGACCACCTGTTATTCTGTCAGCTGCACAGCAGCTGTGGTGAACAAAAAGCCAAGACTGAGCAGGGTGGGCCTCAAAACCACAGAGTGAGAAGAGAACACACTATTCTGCTGAAAGCTATCTTTGCTTCTGGAGTTTGAACATGGAGGAGGATACAGTAGATTGGCTCACCCAACATCTCTTCTAGCTCCTCCTAGAGTGCTTCCTTCATGATAGAGCTTCAGCAGTGGAAAAGGGCAATTTTCAGACACCCTTGCAGCCAGGGTTCTGCTAGTCTCACACACTCTCACAGACTTGAATTTGGTCCTGACTTAAGTGGAGAAGAGCTGTAGCACAGGATGCACCCATTTTGCAGGTGCAGGTTAGCAGGCCAGCATGGCTCGTCAGCCAACAGTCAGGGTTGGCTTCATGGGCTGTGACCAATGCAGTCACGCAGGGCCCCAAGACGAGAAGGGCCTCATACTGTTGATGCTCTATTTTTGCTATCTTGATTCTTGAGAATTTTGAACAAGCGGAATTTTCATTTTCACTGCATTTTGGATGTCAACATTTTTATTTCCTCTGGGCCAGTCAAAGTTCGTAGCTAGCCCTGTGTTCTGGGGTCAGCCCCTTCACTCTGCTGCGGTCAGGCCTGCCACTCTGGGGGCAGCAATGAGCATGTGTTCCCAGAGTCAGCAGCTGCGGCAACAGCTTCCAATTCTCTGGATATTGTCTTAGGTGCCACGACCCAGGAGTCAACAGTCAATGCAGTGGCTTCCTAGTTCTTATCTTTCTGGTCATAACAAAGGGAAGCCAGTTCTGCTCATGGTTGTTGTGTCTGGAGCCATTTTTAAAGTCCAGCAGAGACCCCAATCCTCCAGCTCTCTAATGATACATTTTTTTATCCTCACCTGAGGACATTTTTTTTCCATTGAATTTTAAAGAGAGAGATGGAGAAAGAGAGAAAGAGAGAGGGGCAAAGAGAGGAGGGAGAGAGAGATCAAGAGATCATTGGTTGTCTTCATGTATGTACCCTAACTGGGGATTGAATCAGCAGCCAGGTGTGTGCCCTGACTGGGAATTGAAACCACGACATTTCATTCTATGGGAAAACACTCCAACCAACTGAGCCACACTGACCAGGGCTTTAATGATTTTGTGAGCAAAACTCCCTTTCTGTTTCAAATAGAGTGGATGCTGTTATCTTCAACAATAGTCATTCCTGATCAAGGGCACAATTGGAGGAAGAAGCTGGCTTCTTAACAAGCTTTTTTACTGTTTCATCATCAAACTTTGCACTGCTGTGGTGATGAAATTTAGAGGCATTTTGAGATTTCATGTTCTGGACATGCTCTTTATGAGATGAGGAGCTGGATGCTGTTCAGCAAGGATGGAGTTGGACACCTTAGTTACACCCTTTAATTGTGATGATGCATTCTTTTCCTAACTGCAGTAATCTGGTGGGCCTGTGTGCATAACCTGCCTACATTCTCACTTGGATATCCATGTGAGCAAGCTGTTTTATTGGTATATTGTTTACATGTGGCTGACACAAATTATTATAAACTGGGAGGGTAAAAAGATAGGAATTTATTCTCTCAGACTTCTGGAGGCCAGAAGTCCCAGATCAAGGTGTGGCGGGGTTGGTTCCTTCTGGAGGTTCAGAGAGAGAACCTGTCCTGTGCCTCTCTCCTAGCTATTGGTGGCTGTTGGCAAACCTTGGCTTTCTTAGGCACTCATTAATCTCTGCTTCCTTTGTCTTTGCATGGTCTTTTCCTCTCTGTGTCTCTGCTTTTTCCTTTCCTTCTACTCTTCTTCTAAGGACAGGGTCACTGGATTTATACCCAACCCTAACCCACTATGACTTCATCCTAATTACATCTGCAAAGACCTCATTTCCAAATGAGGTCACGTTCTGAGGTTCTCGGGAGACATTACTCAACTCATGACACCAGGGTACAGACTTGAGTATATAGTACAAAATAAGTTGATTTGGTCTACACAGAAGTCAAACATCCTGGCCTCAAAGCTGTGTGTTCCTGGCCAGCTGAACCAACCAGCTACAGATATGTGAGGCTGGAAAGACTTAAAGGTAACCAGTCATACTGCGGTGGAAGAAAATGGCAGACCTTGCAGTTCGTTTCACCTTCAAACACATCTGACCATTCATGGCCCCTCTGTATATGTAGTGACATCTTGCTTTCTTTCAATGCATTTGTTGTTAAGGAAATATTAAATTTACAGGGAAATGTTGATAAGTTACCCAAAATAAACCATCAAAAATACCAACTTTCTCCTGTAAAAACTTTTTTCATTAAAAATTTTTTTCTCCATGAATGTGCCCCTCTGATTCTGTTCTGCCTAGGAAAATTCCCATTGTGCCACCAGCAAAGGACAAGTGTTGGTGCAGAGGAGAAAAAGTCAGGCAGATCATTGAAACTAATGTTACTTCACTCATGTAATGTGATGACTTTTTACATTTCACAAATCAAAAAATAATTTAAGCTACTTTAGATACTATTTTTCTAGTTCAGTGAGATAAAATTCCTTAAAGCTGAAGAAGCTAGTATTTTTCTATCCCCAAAATGAATACCCAAAATTACATGACAAAATATAGCCTTAGGATGGAGATATCTTTTTTTATGGGCATAGAAGAGAAGATTGCAGTAGGAACTAGACAAAAAAAAAAGTTCCATTAGAACTCCTACATCACTTTTCACTATACATATCTTGCCATGAGAGAATTACATGTATCAGGCAGCACTGAAGCTATATATTCTTTCTTATTCCATTAATTAAACTATAACATAATCACTTGGGTTACCCATAATCAATCTTTGGAGGATTAATATAAATTGCTATATTTTTTGCTCATATTTGGCTTCTGCATGGAAGTGAGACAGCAATAAAGTTGATGTTCCCATAATGTGTAAGAATTGTGTTTTGTACCAAATAGCTAACATCAAAAATAACTACTGGTGTAAACAATCATTCTTGGCCTACATTAACATGTCACTGAAGATACTAATACAATGTCCATCGTAGCTACAAAAATCTGAATATTTAAGTCATAAGAACACATAAAGAAAAAATTACTAAAAATATGTCATGTCTAAACAAATAATATAAAATACATTTTGAATGTTGGCTATCAAATTACCTCATTTTTAATATGCACTTTGAGGAAACTAAAACTTGATTTGTTCTAACCTAAGTACTTGCTTTAGTCTTGGATCTGGTCATCATTATTTTTTTAACTTTTAAGCTTTTTTTCCTCTTCATTTCAATGTTATTCCCTCTAGAATGTCCTTCTGTATTTTTGTTGATTTCTAGTTCCCTTAGCTTACTTTCTCTCCTTCCCTCCCCCATTTTCCATCTACTTGCCTTTCTACTGGTTTTCTCCACCACAATTAATCCACCAGGAGAGTTTAACAGTGGAAGGTGGGAGCCATGCAGAAACCATAAACTGTGGATCAGTGTAAATGCTGCTCAGCAATATATCCAGCAAACTTAAGTATGTTTAAAAACAAGACCACAATTCAACTGCAAAGTTAGTAAACTTAACTAGCTACATAAAACAAGGTAGTTGCCACAATGGAAAAGGAAAAGACAACTGGGAAGATAGACGAAAGAGTTGGTAAGTTTCTTTCCATTTGTGACATTAAATAATTTAAACATCCACAGTAGCATTTTGCTTATTTTGTTGTTACTCATGATGGTGATCCCACTTCTCAGATCATTAATGAAAAGAGTGACAAAGTGGAGTTCAGTTTTGAGAGCATCTTGCTTACTCTCAAATCTCCTTCATGATTCATTAGATATTGCCTAGATTCCACTTACTTTTTAATCTGGGGGCATATTTAGACCTTGGCAAGTCTGGATCGACTTGTTGGGTAAACTGCAGTGACATAGCAATAACTGCTTCTTGATAGTTCGGATGCATTACATCTATTGTATTCTTGTCCATTAATTTTATCATCCCATTAAAAGGCAATTGAGTGAGTAACACATGACTTCTACCCCTCTGTGTTCTAACCTGTAGTTGGCTTAAAGGTTTCTTTTCTCTTAACATTTGTTCAACTATTTCACAGTGGGTTCAAGCTAGATTTTCTGGGCAGCAAATTCTAAGATGTATTTTGTTAGCATCTTTTAAAACTAAAAATATCACACACACCCCCTTCAGCTTTTATTTACCATGGAGCCTACTGTGTCTTTCTAAGCTTAAGAACACTTCAGTCATTGAATGCTAGTAAATAACATGACTATTAGGTGTCCTTACCTGTTTTTGACAGCTAAATACCTTTGGGTGTGAGGTAATCCTAGCATTTCTGTCCCTGCCTCAATAGAGGTTAGTATTTGTCTGAACACCTGTGGTTTCCTTCTGTTATAAGGAGTCCCTATGGTTACACAGTTACTCACACCTGGTAGATAACATAGACTGCCTGAGGATGAGAGGTCAAATCTGACACGTGCAGCCTTTCGGAACCTTCCTGGCTGCTTATTCCTCCAGCACCTCCCTCCTTCCCTTTACCCTACCTTGACATGGGATGCCTGCAGGGATTTCTGAACTCTCTCCTAGATGAACACCCACACTTGCCTTTGTCTAAGCAAATAATTTTACCACCTACTGTGTCATGGAATAATGTGATTCAAACTGCCTATGATGGGGAGGGTTAGTCATTTTCAACACTTTCTTGTTGTGTCTTCATAAAGTTCCAAGTAGAAAAAGATTCCAAAAGTTTAAACATACAGGAATATGCCTTAGGGGAACCCTCTGATTATTTCAGGCAAGATTCTGCAGTGGACAAAGTGAAATAAGCAGCAACCTTAACAAAAATGTTGCTTTACCAACTTAAGAAAACCAAATTTACCATTTTTCTGTCATGTTACAGTATGTTTTTTAAAATAGGCTTAATTTTTTAGAGTAGTGAGGTTCACAGCAAAACTGAGAAGAAATTACAGGGAATTTTCATACACCCCTGCCCTCTCTACCTTGCGACATGCTTAGCCTCCTCCACTGTCAACACTGGCATCAGAATGAGACATTTGTTACAATCCATGAACCTACACTGACACATTATTATCACCTGAATCCATAGTTTCCAGTAGGGTTTACTCTTGGTGTTGTACATTGTGCATTTGGACAAATGTATGATTACTCACCATTATAGTTTCATACAGAATAATGTCACTGCCCTAAAAATCCTCTGTGCTCCGCTTATTCATTCCTTTCCCCCCAACCCTGGAAACCACTGATGTCTTTATTGTCTTGATAGTTCTGCCTTTCCCAGATGCCATACGATTGCAATTATGTAGCCTTTTCATATTAGTTTCTTTCACTTAGTAAAATTTAATTATCCTTCATGTCTTACCATTTGATCACTCACTGCATTTTAGTTGTTGAATTATATTTAATTGTATGGATCTACCATTGTTTATCCATTTACTTACTGAAGGATATCTTGTTTGCTTCTAAGTTTTCATCATAAACATCCATAGGCAGGTTTTTCTGTTTTGTTTTGTTTTTGTATACATATATATCTATTTCTCTTGAGTATACAGCAGTCCGTCGCTATATTGCAGTGCACTTATCGCGGCCTCACCGTATTGCGGGATTAAAAAAAATATTATATTTAATTATTTATCGCGGATTTTTCGCTATATCGATTTTGTGGTACTGTATATGTATGTTGTTAAAGTTACGTAAGTTTAAGAGTGTAGAATATGTTTAAGAACATAAGTAGTGTTTATAGAAGT
Organism: Furipterus horrens; assembly: GCF_987537825.1. Classification (NCBI taxonomy): domain Eukaryota; kingdom Metazoa; phylum Chordata; class Mammalia; order Chiroptera; family Furipteridae; genus Furipterus; species Furipterus horrens. The sequence continues at coordinate 149,631,942 of NW_028327172.1, read as the reverse complement.
ATGGAAAAGGTTAATAAGGGAGTGGGAAAGGTTAATAAGAGATTGGGAATGGTTAATAAGTGTGTGGGAAGGGTTTATAAAGCCTTAAAATATATATAAATACTAAAATAAATGTAAGGTTCCTACTTCGCGGATTTTCACCTATCGTAGGGGGGCGGGTCTATAATGTAATACCCGCGATGAGTGAGGGAATACTGTATAACCAGGAGAGGAATTGCTGAGTAATATAGAAACACTATATTTAACATTTTAAGGAATTGCCAAACCATTTTTCAAAGCAGCAGTTACATCATTTTATATTCTTACCAGCAATGTATGAAGGTTACAATTTCTCTATATCCTCATCAATATCTTATTTTTTTCTTTTTTTTAAATTTTGATTTATTTATTGCTTTTCTATTACAGTTGTTCCACTTTTTTCCCCCTTTGTTCCCTCCACCCCACCAACCCCTTCTCCCACAGTCAATCCCAATCTTGTTGTCAGTGTCCTTGGGTCATTTATACTAGTTTCTTGATCAGACCCTTCCCCTTCTTACCTCCCTTCTTCCTCTCCCCCCTCCCCCCTGGGCACTGCCAGTCTGCTCCTTGTTTACATGCATAGGCAGGTTTTTGTGTGGACAAACTTTACAGCTTATTTGGGAAAACACCAAGGAATACAATTGCTGGATGGTATGGTGTATGTTTACCGAACTGTCTTCCAAAGTGGCTGTACCATTTTCTATTCCTACCAGCAATGATTGAGAGTTCCTATTGTTCTACACCTTAACCAGCACCAGCATTTGGGACTGTCAGTGTTTTAGACTTTTGCCATTCTGATATAGGTGTACAGTGGTATCTCATTGTTTAATTTGCAATTCCCTAATGACATTTGATTTGGAGTATCTTTTTACATGCCTATTTACCATTTGCGTATCTTCTTTGGTGAAGTGTCCAAATCTTCCTCCCATTTTTTGTTTACTGCGTTGTTTGTTATTGTTGAGTTTTAAGAGCTCTTTGTATACTTTGGGTAACAGTTCTTTAACAGACATGTCTTTAGCAAGTATTTTCTGTTGCTTGTCTTTTCATTTTCTTGGCAGTATCTCTCAGAGAGTAGAAGTTTTTAATTTAATGAAGTCCAACTTATAAAATTATTTTTTCATGGATTATGCCATTGGTGTTGTATTAAAAAAGCCACCACCAAACACAAGAGAATAGATTTTCTTCTATGCTATCTTCTAGTAGTATTACTGTTTTTGCATCTTATATTTAGGCCTATGATCCATTTTGAGTTAATTTTTGTGAAGAGTATAAGGTTGGTGTGTAGATTAACATTTTTGCATGTGAATGTCCAGTTGTTTCAGCACCATCTGTTTCTTCATTGCATTGCCTCTGTTTTTGTGTCAAAGATCAATTGACTATAATTCAGTGGATCCTTTGGCTCTTTATTCTTTTTATCTATTCTTTTTATTCTTTTGCCATTACTACACTGTCTTGATTACTGTAGTTTTATATAAAGACTTGAAGTCAGGCAGGGTCAATCCTCCAACTTTGTTCTTCTCCTTCAATAAGGTGTTGGCTCTTCTGGATCTTTTGCCCCTCCATGTAAACTTTGGAACCAATTTGTCGATATACATAAAATAACTTGCTGAGATTTTGATTGGGATTTCATTGAATCTACAGATCAAGCTGTGAAGAGCTGACATATTGACAATATTGAGTACTCTTATCCATAAACAGGGGTATCTTTACATTTATTTATCTTCTCTGATGTCTTTCCTCAGAGTTTAAAGATTTCTTCATATAGATTTTGTATATGCTGTTAGACTTTTAGAGTATTTTATTTTACCTAAGTATTCCAATTGTTCATTGCTGTTACAGAAGAAAGCAATTGACATTTGTATATTTACCTTGCATTTTGCATCCTTGCTATATTTGCTTATTAGTTCCAAGATATTTTTATTGGTTATTTTGAATATTCTACATAAATGATCATGTCATCTGCAAACAAAGAGAGTTTTATTTCTTTCTTCCCAATCTATATACCTTTAAATAACTTTTTATGGAAATACAACCCATATACCATAAGATTGACCCTCTTAAGCTATACAACTTAGTATTTTTGTATACTGTATACACAAAGCTGTGCAACCATCTCCACTATCTAATTCCAGACAAAGGAAATCCATACCCATTAATAGTCGCTTTCCATCCCTCACTCCCAGAATGGGTCACATTTTACACAAAGAATTCAATATCCAAGATAAATAAGTATCGTGACAAAATCTAAAAGTACAAAAGGAAAAAATGAAACAAAACACAATCCAAAGTACTATATGACCAATTTCCAAGTGAAAAATACTAGGCTAGGGATTATAAAGTTGTCATTTTTATAGGCAAAATGACCTTATTGATAGCAATTTCATAGGGCTCAGTCTAACATTTGCATTGGTATATTTGAATCACTGAATTGTTTCAGAATACCTTGATGACTGTAGCCTTCAATTTGTTATAATAAGCTCCCAAGGATTGCAACAATAATGAATAAACAAACATGAATAAATGAAAATTGCAAACATCTTAAAGATCACATTCATATCCTGACTTTAAGCATTCTCTGGTGCTGACATATCTCTACAAGAATGAATGCATGGTGTGGTTTCCTAAGCATGCACAGAAACAAGATTCAAACACCTCAAAAATAATTTTAACAAAACCTTTTTACCTTATTTAAATTTGCTAAAGGATTTCATGAGTGATTTATAAATATATCAGAAAACTCCACTGATAACCATTAGAGTTAAAAACATGGGATTTGTGTTCCTGTTGTGTGCCCGCTGCTGGCTGTCTCCTCCTAAGTGGTCCCATCGCTGGATTTCTGCAGCAATCTCTGCCATTAGCACAGGGGTGCTGTTTTCTTCAAGCTGAGACTGTATTTTCACCTTGACTGTTATTGTGATTTGATAGGACAAATAAAACTTCGTTGTTTTAGTTCTTTTGAGTGATAGTAACATGTGGAATGTATTGGTTTTGAGAAAAAGAAAAACCATAAAAGCTTAAAGAATGCTTGTTAGCAGGGCTAAAATATCCAACAAAATGATTAGGAAGTTCCTGATACACTCACCCTACGTCCTTTAGATATTGTCTTTGCATGCGTTTTTTTCAGAACAACTAGTAACAGGAATATATAGCCAAAATTTTCTTTTCCTAGCCTATTTTAATGAGGAAAATGTCAGAAAACAATTTCCTTAAAACTAGCACTAAATGGAAAAAATGGAGAAGCAAAATATCTAGGATAATTTAGAGCTTGATAGTATAATTTGCACTATATTGGAGATATATATTCTTTATTATAAGATTAATATCATTTTAAAATAGTTTGAAAGGAGAAGCATTAATGATGTTTCTTGCCTTTGAGACACCGCCCTAAACTGGATCAGGACATAAACTTAATGATAGTTTTGCTAAAAGTAATATTCACTTTATGTATTAAGTGCTAACATTATGTAAGACACTGAGTGAAAATGTATCCTATTTACTGTACAAGTTGAGGATCAGTAGATAGACTTGAGAATTAATAAGCTATAGTTTGGCAACATTTTGTTATGTTTATTTTGTTGTCTTTCTTTTGTGGATAATTTTCTGGCCAAAGTGTGGAATTTATTTGGGGAAGTTAATTCTCTCCACAATATGACTGCACTATGCTGCCTCTCCAATTAGCACTGTGAGTTTCAGAGAGTTCTCTCTGGGGACCTTTAGAACATACACCCCAAAGGCTGCCATCTGTAGAGAAGCCTTTTATTCTTTGTCCGTGAAACAGATGTGCACCCTGCTGTCCTCAGAAGTTACTGGCCAAGTAGAGTAACAACTGCAGGCTTGTTACCAACATAACTACCATAATAGCAGCCCCATATGCCTGTTTCATGGTGGAGTGATGAAAAAAAAAAAAAAAAAAAAACCTTAAAAGATTTGAAAACTACTGAAATAAGACACAAAGATCTTGCAGGCTGATTGCTAGAATAAGGACAGAAGAGGAAGACAAATAAAAGGACTGTCCTAACAACCAACATGTCTATGAGAATATTAGCAGCTACAGTAACCCTCTTATCAGGTAGGATGTTAGTAGCAGGCAAATCAAACACAAGTTAATCAGAGTGAGTCTCAGATCTATGACGTCTGCAGTGTCTAACAAAAGGGCTTTCCATTCTTCCTCCTGAGGGCTGGGAAATGGGTTTGCCTATGTAAGGGTGGCATGCAGGAGCAGGATTAGAGGGGGAGCCTTGAAGTTTGCCTTGTTATTGTTTTATCAACCATGCTGGACTAAAGTGGGTGCGGTGTGTTGAACCCCCGCCAAGATGAACCTGGACCTGCAGCTGAGGTCTCCTCTCTCTCTCTCTCTCTCTCTCTCTCTCTCTCAAACACACACACACACACACACACACACACACACACACACCACAGATGAGAATTACAAGCTCCTCTATATTAGACAAATGGTCTGGAATCAGAACAAAGACTGACCCTATGGAGTCCAACTGAAATCCACTCTGCATCTCCCCCCAGAGCACAGAGCAAGTTCCTTGGCATGGATCGTGTTCCACTAGAGGGCTTTGGGTCCTTAACTTGGGCTTCTAGTCTCTGTAGAGACCCGAAGCAATCCATCCAGAGCCTCAACTGGTTTTTATTACCAAACAGTACTGGTTTCTTCCCTCTTCAGGTTTTTGCAAACTTCAGTTCCATATTTCAGGCAATCCTCTTCCTTTATGCTTTGAAGTCTAAAACCACTCTTAGTATTTCCCTTAATTTAAGTTAGGCAAACAATGCCATCCCCTGCACAATGGTGAGACCTCAGCCCCTTGATGGCAACAGGCCTCTGGAATCTTTCCTCCAGTCCCACACCCTGCAGCCCTCTCAGCTTCTGTTTGCATAGAATCCCATGTGCCTTACTGACAGCACCTTTTTTCTTGCCTCAGAAAAGTAGCATCTACCAGGTCATAACCCACCCACACATCACTGAATTATTGTTTGGGGCTAAGTCCCCTTCTTTCTAGGTCATCTCTGCCAAAGATCAGTGGTAGCCCGAGGGGATGCAAGCAGGAGGGAAGATAAGATGCCCTGGAATTTGGAAATCCGTTCACAGTCCCAGGTGGTGTCCCTGGAAGAATGCAGATACTTTCCTGATGGTGCCGTGGCCCTGACTGCATACAAAATGCAGTCTGGCCTCACTCAAGTCCCCCTGAAGAAAAGGAGACTACCTGCCGAGAAAATTATCTGCCTAAACAACAATTTCACTTCAGCTTCCCTGGCAGATGGTCTTGATTTGGAAAAGGTATGCAGACAGTCTTTGAAATATGACTTCTGCTTTTTAGAGGACTTGGAATTCTTCTTTGTAATCCTTACTGTCCTGATGACAATTTATTGACGTGACATTTATTGACTTGACATCATTAGCTTCCTCTGGAACCCAGTTTTCGTTTCTTAATTTCTTATTCTTTCAGAAGTCACCAGATCCTAATTTCTGAACCTACATGTTCCTTACTCACTTCCAAATACAATTAGTTATCAAATCCTATACTTTTTCTTCCCATTCCTATTGGAACCATTCCATTCCTGACCCTTATTACCCCATGCCTCATCTATTATATTATAGTATAATCTCAGTGTTTTAGGTTTCCTCACTCTCCCCTGTACATGAGTTCCAAAGTAATACCATTCCACCCATTTCCCTCTTGTCTTTGCATGCACTGATACATTATGTGGCTCACCATTATCTATATGCAATGCATTGGGCTATGCATTACTAATCTTATTAATTTTTATTTCCTTCCAACAGATAATCATTGGGTACCTGCAGTGGGTCCTACCTCATTCTTAGCTTTAGGGAGACAGCAGTGAATAAGCCAGACCCATTTCCTATTTGCCATTCAAAGAAGGGGGTTCATATGAAAGATAAATGCTCAGAAAGAGAAACTATGAAAGCACAGAATGAGGGAAGCAAAGCTAGTTTTTGAGTAATTCAAGGTCTCCCCCAGAAGAGACATTTAAGCTGAGGCCTGAAGGGTGATTAATGATTAGTTAGTGAAGTGCAGGTGAAGATACAGCACATAGAAAGGGCCTGAAGTGGGAATGAGCCTGATACATTTGTGGAAAGAAAGAAAGCAGGTGTGGCTGGATGTAGAGAGATGTGGGGAAGCATGGGGAGGGGGCACGGGAGGGAGAAAAGCTGAAGGTCACAGGGGCCAGACCATGCAGAAACTAGAAGGATGTGTTAAAGAATTAGGGCTTTATTATAAAAGCAGTGGGAAACCACGGGCAGGTTTGAAGCGGAAGAATGCAATGATTTATTGTGTTTTCAAAAGGTCACCCTTGCTGCATAGTGGAGAAGGTTTGAAGTAGAGGCCACTGGGTGAGCGAACAGGAGTGCAGTGTAGACGATAGATGGTGGTGGTTTGGACCAGTGTGCTGCCATGGGAGCCAGTGGAAAAGGAGGAGCTAATACATGGATTCCAGGGGAACTGAGATGTAGTGATCGGCAGTGAGAGAAGCATTCATTTCTCTTGGGAGTGAGATTATTGGCTATATGGCAAGGCCTTGTTTAACTTTCTAATCATGAATATCTTAGTAATTTTGTAGTTTTGGTTAGGTGGGATTGTAGAGAGTTAAGAAGTAAAAGGGAAGTGAGGAGGTGAATATATAGCAGTGGTTCTCAACCTGTGGGTTGTGACCCCTTTGGGGGTTGAATGACCCTTTCACAGGGGTTGCCTAAGACCATTGGAAAACACATATATAATTACATAGTTTTTGTGATTAATCACTCTGCTTTAATTATGTTCAACTTGTAACAATGAAAATGCATCCTGCATATCAGATATTTACTTTATGATTCATAACAGTAGCAAAATTACAGTTATGAAGTAGCAACAAAAATAATTTTATGGTTGGGGGTCACCACGACATGAGGAACTGTATTAAAGGGTCACGGCATTAGGATGGTTGAGAACCATTGATATATAGTAAGTGAGAGCTATGCCTTAGGGAATCCTGGCTGACATGGAGACAGTGGATAGGGCTGTGGTTGGAGGCAGCCATGAGGTTAAGGGAGGGAGGGTGTTGGCAAAGATAAAAAGGACTTGAGCATGTTTAATGATGGTGGGAGGAGAAAGCAGACAGGGAGAGGCTGAAGATAAGGGAAAGAGAAAGATGTAGGAGAGGAAGGGGACAGTAAGATATTTCAGAGGGTGGAAAGGACTGGCTTTTGATTAGAAGGAGGCACCCCTCTGTTTTACTGAGAAGACAGCCTTTCAAACCCCTAATCTGACCTTAAGGTGACCTCATTAAGGATGAGAGGAGACAAGTTCAGACCTTTCACACTACCCACCTGCATAAACCCTTGACCTGAGCTTGACTGTCTCATGATTACGCCATGATCATGCTGTTCTCTAGGAGCCAAATGATGTTTCTGGAGGCAGTCAATCACCATCGCCTGTCCAGCCATGATGGAGCATGTGTTATTGAAAAGAAGCAAAGCTACATCTCCAGAAGATTGTTAATATTCATCCCTAGAGGTATGTTTTGCCTCATTTTCTACAAAAATACTCTCATTATATTCTAAGTTTAGATCTCAATGTCACAAAAAATTCCACCAGATTACCAAGAGCCCCAGGTCACAGACCCAGGTATGTACAGAACTTGGGAGCAGAAAACATGCTCATGAAGATTTCTTTGCCTCTGTACAGTTTGGTATATTAGATAGCTTTCTTGATATGAATAGATCTCCTTGTTACAGACCCTGACATCAACCCTTGATAATTAGAAGTAGTGATGAATTTTCCTCTGACTCATTAATTAGTAAAACAGGCTATATTTTTTTCCTTACCTATTTCCACCCTTAAGAAGAAAACAGTAGAAACAGTAATGATACAGTAAGAAAAGAAGCATTTATATGAGCCGAAATCATGATGATGTAAGTTACTGGGCATGTTGTGGAAGAAGTTCTAGTTTTTTAAGACCTTCAGGGAATATCTGAAGTGACACCAACCAATCATTCAGATTCCATAAAGCCTCTTTCTGCTATGAAGCAGAGCAATTTGTGAGCCAGGACTGATAATAACACAGGGTTTGGATATCAGATTTAATATCTTAAAAACTCCTAGGAACCAAGAAATGTTTTGTGGAATAGTTCTATACAAAAGAACTTGCTGTGGTAATCTCATTTTAATGTACTTGAAAAGGCAAGGGGTTTAAAGTCAGGAAACAGAATTTCTTATTTTTGGAAAAGACTTGGAGACAGTCATAAATCTCATATAATCAGGGAAGAATTCTGCAGATGGATCAAGGGCTGTGAATCCAGAAATAATCTACACAATTGAGTAGTGTCTTAATTACTTTTGGTTATTGCTTTGATTTTCTCAGTCACAATGTTGCAGGAATGCTGTACTAGAAATAAATTTGCTTGCACTTTTGAGAAATTCCTTCTAGAATACTTAGTGTCATTAAAGCAGGGCTCAGAATGTATAGGAAGTAGCTCTGTGGTTATAAAGTTGTTGCTTGATTTTCACAGATTTCTACAGAGTAGACATTCTACGCTGGGGACTGGAAATCTAGTGTGGGTCAGAGATAGACCCTCCCCTGAAATCACTCATAGTCCCTCCCCTGTCACAGGTGCTCATTTGGAGAGGCCTGAAAGCAGAGACTAGAACCCATTATGATTGGTGTCATGAGGAGCACAGAAAGGGAAGATTAGCTGTGTTTGGAAGATCTAGAGAGGACATGTTTGAGGAAGTGTCTACATCTCCTGAACCTCAGTGGATGTGCATGTCTCTCTGACTCCCCAAAGTCAAAAGCCTCTTCTCCAGGGAAAATTCATTCTCAGCATAATCCTTGGAGTTTATCTCAGGCAATGCAGTTGTAGGGGTGCCGAGAGATGTGGAATGGGAATGGACCTGCAAGCCCAGAGAAAGGACATTTGGGTGACTTTGCCCGTAGTGGATGGTCCACTTACTTGGCTTGAGAAACCATCAGATGCCCTGGTCCACAGAGCCTGACACAGCTCTGAAATAATATAAAATTACTTACAATATACTCTTTCTAACTCCTGTGCAGGCAGGAAACACACTCCCAACTCCTCCTAACTCTTAAACTTGTAAATGTGAAGAGTGCTGAGATCTGTCACCATGAGTAAGAAGACTGCCATGATGGAATAGGCCCCACGTCATAGAACGGTAATATGCTTTCCTTCATGGATGTTATAAACTGAATGTTTGTGCCTCCCTCCACCTCCAATTCATATGTGGAAATCCTAACACCCAGTGTGATCGTATTTGGAGATGGGGCCTTTGGGAGGTGCATAGGTCATGATAGTGATGCCCTAATATTATGGCCTAGATTATACAAATGGCTTTTGCAGGTGGTATGAATTAGGGATTCTGTTTTTGTGCATGGACTAAAGTGACGGTATGAGGGTTGAATTTATGGCCTTTTGCCATTCATTCCTTTACTAATTCATTAGTTAAAACATTTATTATGTTTACCACCCATTGTGTGAGTAGGAAAAACTGGGGATGAAAGATAACCACAATAATAAAACTTCATATATTTAGACCTCTTCAGTTAAGAATTTGAGAATTGTTTAAAACATATGTAAAATTTAACACTGAAATGTATACTTAGTAAACAAATGAAGAACATAAATATACTTATAGAAGAATGCTTCAATTATAAAAGACAGTAGTTTTCAAGAAGCCTCATTTAGAAGTACTTTTGGAAATAGACAATGCCAATAGCTTAAAAACAAACCATTCTTAAAGATTTGTCTAAGTAGTTTTTTAAAGAATTGCCATTAGGCCATGATTTAAGCTGATCCTAGTTATTATAAATCTGTCAATGTAACAATACTACATTTCTTAAAATTCTTCTATGATTCATACTTCCAATTAAATCAGACTTAGTTTTTCTACTACTCCTAAGTCATAGGTGGTTTTAAACCTTTTCCTGCAGAGTGGTTTTCATTTAAGGATTGATAGATTTGCTGAGTTTGCATAACAAATATCATGCATGAATCTCCAAATTAGTTGAAGGCCTCAGAGCCTTAGAGATCAGTGGGGTGATGAGGGTGACCTCAGGCCAAGTCTTAATAGGACGGTTACAACACCCCTGACCCAGCTGGAAACCCCACTGTCACTGGCAAAGGTGTATTACAGTCCCTGCTGAACATGTGAAGGTGTCACAGGCATGAGTTCATTGAACTGCTGCTGGGTCAAGGTCACCCTGTGAACCCCTCATGGGAAATTGAGAGCAAGGACTTGACTGTGTCTATTCTCACGGCTAGGAGTATCTCCCGCCTTTTACTTGTGATAAGGAACTTCTATTTTCAATGCTAATCTCAGTGTTTTAGAGCTTGAGATGGTGCTTCTCAATCATTCTCTTTTTACCTTCATTAATGTTCGGCATATCTATTACATAAAAAAAACACACTTCCCATTAAACTGCAAAATTGTGACATTTATGGAACATTAGCCAGAAAATATGAAACTAAAGCTTTATTCCAAGTTCACTTGGATTGCATCCTCGATAAAACTCAGGATTCTTAAAAGAGCAACAACAACCAAATCAATTTGGACATTTATTTAAAATCTTGTACACATGGAAACTTATTAAGGGGATATACAAAATAATCAGCTAACAATCATTAACTTGTCTTTGTTGACATTAAAATATTCTGGCTAATGTCAATCTGCTAATGAATAAGTAGTCATTCTCTCCCAAATGAGGGAGGCTATGCTAGTTTGCAATACTGTCCGAAGCAAAAGGAATCCTTCATATATTCAATCCCCAAAGGCAGAGCTGGCCTTAGAAAAAAGCCTCTTTTGTTGAGGCTCCTATTTAAAGATACCTCCACTCTCTTTTTAGTAATCTCCTTTTAAAGCCTTACTTTATTAGCACCCAAGAACAGAACAGACCCATATCACATAGAATCTTACCTACTCAGTGCCAGGTGTGTGCGGGGTGGGGTGGCAATGAGGGTGCCCAGGGGACTTCCAATGTCAATAACGAGCACAATGTTAAATCGAGATTGTATGGCTGTATGTTTATTTGCAGCATGGAGTGAGGAGGCTGATGGAGATTACTGGTCAAAGATGCTAAAGACTTGTCAGGCTACTCCTTGGCACCACTGGGTACCCCTGTTGTATCTGATTGAGTCCAGACTTTCACAGATGTGAGTTATGGCAAATGAAGCAGCAGGGCACATAATAGTGCCTACAGTGGGGTGAGTTGTTGGTGGCAAAGAACTGGAAGTCATACCTTTTCCAAAAGGCTTTCTAATGTGCACTGAGGACCAGAAGCCAAGCCAAAATTAAAAATCTTATTTTATGGGCTTTATGTTTCCTAAATGATTCTGAATTTATTCATTCCCAGTAGTCAGATTGACCTACACGAATCAAGAGGAAGGACTAGATGGTTGGCAAGGCAGTCTAATATTTCAGTGACCAGACCCATGTTTTTTTTCTCGAATGTTACCAGTTTTTGACATTCCAAAGCCTGGGAACCACTGAGCTATTATACAGCATCTACATTTTGCATAAAAGTTAACTCTGCCATTTATATCCTTGCAATATGCTTTGCCAGAGGAGGTAGTAATACAGACAAATCTATCCATTTTCCCCCTGGCTGGTTTGGCTCAGTGGATTGAGCGTCGGCCTGCGAGCTAAGTGTCGCTGGTTCGATCCTCCAGTCAGGGCACATCAGAGAAGGAAAACTCTGACTCCAAAAAACCTCCGCTGCCTTGCGGCATACCTCTTCAGGGGAAAGGCTAAGGGAGTAAACCCCGACAGAAAATCCGGAGCCGGAGTCCCTAAGGCAGTTTGACGTTGTAGTCAACACCGGCAACTCCTGCGGCGCACCTGAAGCCAAGCTGTATTGACTCCGTCTTTCCCTTGGACCCTTCAGCTGCGAAGAGAGGGGGGGGTCTGCTGCATGGGCAACAGCAGACCCTCCATATCACCCTGCCCAGGCTCTGTAGCTTCAGCTTCACTGGAGAGGACACTCCAGCGTCATCGCAAGATGTCGATTCAACACGGGAGGAGACAGATACCGTGTCACTCCCGAGTCGGACTGCACAGCCATTCTCGGCGGTGCAGATAGACTCTTAAGAAGCTACACCATCATCTCTCGAGACGGACGGCTGCCGCCGAGTCAGAAATGAATCAGATGCAGAGATGATGGTGGTCAGGTTCTACTGGTTCATCTCTCTTAGTCACTTTCTGCTTCTGATCTAAGCCAATCTCTCTGCAGCATCTGTTACCTCTGAGCATGTTCTCCCTCTCGATATGTTTCCTTAGTTGGCCTGATAGCACTACAGTAGCTTGGTTTTCCACCTGTTTTCTGAGTGGCTTTTTGGGGTTCCTATGTGTGGTCCATTTCCACATTTGCCTGTCTAAAAGGATGATGTTCTTTATTTCTCTTTTCTGGATCCTTTCCTCTTTGTTAATTAAACACTCTTCCTGCAGATCTCATTCATTTTTTTCATGACTTGCATAACTAACTATAGAGCTCGTGTGTTGCCTACATTTATTTCTCTCATCCAGATTAATTGAGATAATATAGGCAAAGACCTTAGTGTAGGGCACACAGTAAGGGCTCATTCTCTCACTAAACAACTATGTATTCTCACTTCTAGGGATACAGATGGACTATCATAAGTGAGATAAATAAATAAGTAAAAAATATAGTAGGTTAGATGATACGTATTATGGAAAAAGTCCTGGCTGGTTTGGCTCAGTGGATTGAGTGTCGGCCTGCAAGCTAAGTGTCACTGGTTCGATCTTCCAGTCAGGGCACATCAGAGAAGGAAAACTCTGACTCCAAAAAACCTCCGCTGCCTTGCGGCATACCTCTTCAGGGGAAAGGCTAAGGGAGTAAACCCCGACAGAAAATCCGGAGCCGGAGTCCCTAAGGCGGTTTGACATTGTTGTCAACACCGGCAACTCCTGCGGCGCACCTGAAGCCAAGCTGTATTGACTCCGTCTTTCCCTTGGACCCTTCAGCTGCGAAGAGAGGGGGGGTCTGCTGCATGGGCAACAGCAGACCCTCCATATCACCCTGCCCAGGCTCTGTAGCTTCAGCTTCACTGGAGAGGACACTCCAGCGTCATCGCAAGATGTCGATTCAACACGGGAGGAGACAGATACCGTGTCACTCCCGAGTCGGACTGCACAGCCATTCTCGGCGGTGCAGATGGACTCTTAAGAAGCTACACCATCGTCTCTCGAGACGGACGGCTGCCGACGATGATTATGGAAAAAATTCGATGCAGAGAAGGTGGATAAGTAATGTTTGGGTAGGAGGCAACTGCCACTGAAAATTGGGTGGCCAGGAGAAGCTCATTGCAAATATGACATTTTGAACAAAGACCTGAAGGAGATGGAGAGTGAACCATACAGATATCTGAAGAAGGAGTGTTCCAAACAGGAGAGGCAGCAAGTGCAAAGAATGCAACAGCTGTTAACTACAGCACTATGTTAGCTCTTAGGCGTCTCTTCTGATGTCCGGCTTCTAGATATCCGTTCCCTTAGATGCACCATGGACTCCTGAAATGTAACAGGTCCTCAGATAGACTGACCATCGACCTGTTTGACATGCCCCTCCCTTGTAATCTCTATCCAAGGGAACAGTGAACCCACCACAAGAGGCAGAAACCCAGGGAGGGGCAGCCTCAACTCCTCCCTCCTTCTCACCCATATCTCACTAGTTGTAACTTCTTATTATAGTAATTTTAGACTTATATTTGGCTTTAAATTTGTTCTGTCACCTCACCTATTAAGTAAGCATAATTTAATTAACATTTGATGGACAAAATATTGAGAGACGTGTATCTAAGTACTTCAAAACATTAAGTGCTATTTCTCTGTTGCAAAGAAGTGTTAGATAAGAACATGGACACTAATTCTCTCCTAGGATATATAAAGGCTTGCATATAACCCCAAACCTTATTTCACAAAGCTAACTAGCAATTATTAAGCACTTCCTCTTATTTTTTAAAATTATACTTTTCATAAAACCAAGGCCTAGAGAGAGGAAGTAATTTGCCTGAGTTACACAGAGGGAACAGTGGGGTCTGGATTAAAACTCAGGCAGGGTGGCACACAGCAAGGTCCTCTGGGCACGTGCCCATTGTGGACAGGAGGCACACAGACTGCCCATGCATCAGAAGCAACAATAGCAGAGTAGTACTGGGAGAAAGGCTACACGCATAACACCAGGTCCTACTTCTTTAGAAAACTTGATTTTAGTATCTTGTTTTGGTTTTGCTTTTATATAAAATGAAAATTTGTGAAAAGAAAACAAAGGTGCCAAACAAATAACAGACACAGTAAAAATGTTGAAGCCCCAAAAAACTGGGACAAAGGCTGCTGCTCTGGCCAAGCTGAACGAATTCCTCTGGGTGATGGTACCTGCAGCCTGCTTGTCACTCCTTACCAGAAGCTGGACTAGGAGTGGGGACAAAGCTTTACAGCCATCAACAGCAGAAAACTTATTTTTCTCTTCCTTTATAATCCTGGCAATGTCAATACCATATTTAGTCCCATTTTAACTGGCTTGGAGATCTGCCAAGAGCATGCCTGGAGCAGACTTGACCTTGTGAAGCAAAGATAGGTTTCTGGTTCAGCTGGGCAAGGCTGTATATAGCTCCCGCTTCTATGGAAAAGAACCCAGAGTGTAGGCACTTTCAAACAGGTTTTGAAAACCTGCCTTAGTCTTCAGGCATGCTCCATCCTTCTAGAATGTACAGATGATTTTCTGCTCCAATCCAACAGGAAGGGAGAGGAACCAAGTGAGAGGATGCTGCACCAGGAGATAAATGGCCAGTGTCAGTCAGGCTCTCGTACCCCTCAGCAGGCACTGTCCCAGCGCCAATCAAGATGCTGTGCCCAGCTCTCTTCTCACCTTTACCCATTTCCCCCACCAAGAACAAATGAAAACTCTGTGCCTGAGAACCCAGAGCAGCTCACATCAGGTGTCCTAAAGAGGCATTCTTGCAGGCTTGAAATTAGTGTAGTCGCTTAAGGTATTTCTACTTATGCCATCAGTTTTGGCTTCCCAGGTCATTTCTTTAGACTTTATAAACAGCAAATAAACATCAGGAGAAATGATATGGGACACCAAACATCTCTTCACAGGCTCATTTGCATGTGTCTTGTCTTTTTGTAAATTGAGACTATGGTATAAAGATTACAGCATTATCAAACATGCAGCAGAAATGATTTTCAGCACATCCACAACAGGCTCTGAAATAAATCAACTTCATTTCACCTGCAATATAAACCCCTGGGAAAGATGTAGAAAGCTTTAAAATAGGTTTTCATGACACTCTCACTCATACCATTTGTTCCCCTAATCATTGTTATATTGATCCAAAAATACAATAATCTCTGCAATTTCAGACCCTACTTGTTTACAAATAGTTTTGACAAGTGTTAATATTAAGTAAATCACCATGTTTTCAATGGGAAAAAGCACTTACTAAACTATTAATACTATCAGAGGATAGTAGAATGCTTAAATCGCCTTCCTGAAAGAACAACTTGTTCCTAAAAGACATTTACATAACCCAAAATGCATATGTTAAGTTGTTGTGCTATCTAGAAATAATTTTTATTTATGTATTCAGTCAAATGTATTTGGTTAACCTAATTTAAATTACTATGCAAAGTTGGAAGACATTAAAATATTGCTTCTTTTAGAATCTTAAAACTGAGATGGGCTTTCATCCTAATTATGGATAATTAGTGAGGTTTTATTGTAACAATAAATCACAGAGGAAGCTTCTAGTTTCATGGGTGGTTGATGCTGATTCTAATCAGGAGTGCTGACCTAATGCTTGAGGAAGGATTGGCTTCCGGAAGGACCTGTTAATGACTTAGGAAAACAGATGTGCCCCTGAGCACTACTAGTCATGCCAAGGACAGGGTGTCCCTTCTTCCTCCGCCATCCTCTTAAATAAAACCAAGGACAAACATTGATGGGGAAGCACTGGGTAAACAACCAGATGACTTACTGTATCATCCAAGCTTAGAAGAGTCCACACAGCCAGCAGCCATTACCAATGGAATAAACTTCTTTATCTCTCACTCTGCTAAAATTTTATGAGATCTGACACACCTATAAGAAGCTTTAAAGAAAAATAAGAAAGGAAAAGATGGCCTCAGACATTTTAATTAGGGATCCTTTGGTTGTACTAAAAGAAACCCATTAACACCAGCTTAAACAAAAAGGAAGATTTACAGGATATGGGGGTATGAGCATTCAAGACAAACAGAAGCACAGAAGCCACATGAGAGTATGGGCTCAACAGTCTCATCTGTCTCTGACTTTCTCATCTGTCCTTCTCTCCATATCTCTTTATTTTCTTTCTATATAAATTGCTTTTCTCTGATTCTTTATGCACTGGGCCAAACTTGGATGTGGCAGGATGTTCTGGATTAAGAACCATCAGGAACTTCCTATCACCTTTAAGATCCAATTCTAAATTTTCAGAAGAAATTATGAGTCATATTAGTATTTCATTTCAGTCGTGTCATTTACAGCCTGGCATTGGGGATTCAAATACTGCTGCAGGGAGCCATGTCTTTGTATGACAAGGATGTAGATGTGGGCTGTGCTAGCATCCCAGAAGTTATCTATGACCAATATCAGGGGTGGCAGTCCCCTTTGCAAAAGATCAATCTGTTCTCTTATGGAATGTGTAATTTCCTAAGATCAACCATAGTTCTTTTATAGGGAGCATATTTCAGTATATCAAAGAAATGGGAATAATCAGATACTTCATTCGTATTTAAATAGGCTTATCTTATTTCCTTTAAGTGACAATATAATGCCACAAAGGAATAAATGATAGAATTTCATTTATTTTCTAAGGGACATGGAGATTGTTATACTACTCATACAGAGAAAAAATTTTGTATGACAACTAATTAGAAAATAAGTTCTATAAAGGAGAGGCTAATGGTGTGGATAGAAAGTGCCCAGAGTTGCCTCATGGCCTCACAACAGCTTCGCGTGGCTGCTGCTCTGCCATTGTCCCCAAACTGTACCTCTACTCCTAACCTAACAGTTATGCATCACAGAATATCTCTTTTCTACATTTCTTGTTTGTCTTCTTTAATCATGTACCTTTCATAATTGTGTTTTCCTTTAACCCCTGTTCACTATGGACACTTGACAAATAATCCTTTCATGAGGTGATCCATCAGAAGAGGAGTGAAGGGGGTTAACATAACTCTCCAGTATGTTCTGTGTGCATGAGGAGCCCCAAGCTCCATGGCATTGATCATTATCTCGTGGAATAAGAAAGTGGTGGAAGGTAACATAGACACCAATGATCTCCCGTGGCCCCTGCATTTTACAAGAGAAAACTCAGGTTCAGAGAGGTGAATGGTCACTCAGCCAGTGGGAGGAAATGATAAGATTAGAGCCCAAGTACTTGCCCACACATCAGCATTGCTGGTGAATGTCCAGGGTGAAAATTCTCACTTGAGAGAAAAATAGCACAGTCTAAAGCACATGGATTTGGCCTTTACTGGGAAGAAATCCTAGAAAGTTGCTGATCTAAGTTAAAGCTGCTGAGTAAGAACAACTTCCGTCCTCACTGCCCACCTTTTCTCCAGATGCCCTGACTTTTCTCAGGGTCCCCAGAGCTTCCCTCTATAACAGTGGCCAATTCTCAAACCCAAGACACAGTTCAAATCCGTGGGCCAAATTTCTCCCAAAATAACTCTAGTAACTCTCAAAGTTCTTTACATCTGGATCTACTTTAAGTAGTATTTTTACTATGAGTCCTAAAATAGTAGTTTTAGCTTATTAGGCCTACAGTATAATAGCATCATTTAAAAAATTTATGAACTCAGAAATTCAAATCTCTTTGCCCTCTTTTTCTAGCATTTGCATAGTCTAGAGAACAGGCTTTTACTCTATGCTTTTGGTTAGGACAGAGAGAGTATGGATGTTTGAGACAGAGGGTCCTGAGTTTATGTTCAACTTTCTAATTTTGAGACCTTCTAGATAAGGCATTTAACTTTCCTTCCTTTAAAATTAGTTTATTTTCTACTTATCATTACTAAACAAGATTGTATTAGTTTCAGGTATACAACATAGTGGTTAGACATTTATATACCTTACAAAGTGATCCCCCTGATAAGTCTAGTACCCATCTGGCACCATACATAGTTCTTACAATACTATTGACTATATTTCCTATGCTGTACTTTACATCCCCTTGACCATTTTTATAACTGGCAATTTAACTTCTACTTTTCACCATTTTCATTCATCCCCCCATCCGCTCCAAGGCACTTAACTTTTCTAAGCTTCAGTTTCCTTATTATAAAACAGGATTGCTATGGAGATTAAAAGAGCTACTTTCTGCACAAGAAGTGAATGTGATTCCTACAATGGCCAAGAGGCATCATGGAGTCTTTCTGCTTCTTGAGAGAGTAAAAGAAAGGATTTACCTGCCACTATCCTGATGTTCTTGGAAACAAAAGGATGAGCTGGTTGGGCTCTCAGGGGAGGCGTAGGCAACAAATCCCTAGGGTAGATGCCTTTTCTTCATGCTCAAAATGTAAAGGTGTCTACTGATGTCCACAGTTAGCCACACTGCCAGGTAATGAGACAACCCCATTATCTCTACTGTGCTTAATATCAGTAAGTTCTCCAAGAAGTAGATGCTGAGTGTTCAGTATTAAACATGGCTTATTGTTCAATATCAATTTCCAGATTAGCTCAGCATTAAATTTACTCATTGGCCTGGTATAACTCACAGGCTAGCCATACTTGTCTGGAAGTGACTGAGGGATATTGTGAGCTGGCTACCAATCTCTGCTCCAGGTCCTGATGAAACCAATACATGGATAGGTCCCTCTAAATGTCAGTCATGCTCTTCAAGGTCCCCTTCCTACAAGTGGTTCTCCATAGAGCATGTCTCCAATTGCCTGGATTAACAGAAGAATTCCCAGGTTTATCTTAGAGGTTAGGTCATCTTTAGTAATGACTCTGATAATTTTTTAAAAAGTTAGTTAATAAGCACAATAATAAGAATGAGTGAAATGCTTTTAGATTTGGAGACAGAATCAACACTTTCAAGTCATTAGGGAAGCCATAAAGGAGACAATAACATGAACATAAGATAAACAAATTGAGGACCTCCTACATTGTTCAAAAAATATAAATAATATATCACTGACTGAAATGAATCACCACCGTGACAATTAAATAGAGCAGAAAAAAACTAGAAAGGAAAAACTCAGAATAAGTTTTAAAAATGTTGTAACTCACCCTACAATTATTTTGACATTGTTTCTGTAAGTGCTGACTCTGACTAATAACCAGCTTATAGATAAACAGCATGTTTGTATAAGAATCCTGGACACTAACTTCACAACATACAAACTCTGGCTTTCATGCATCCCAGCTCTGGGAGATATGCTGGCCTTTGAAAAAAACCAAGAGGATGTACACCAGACCACACTTGACAAGTTTCAAGGTCCTTATAGAATAGACTGTGCTGGTCTGCTCGTAATTCCCTCAGTAGAGAACTCTCTATCCTCTCCCTTTGTTCTCTTTGTTCTGTTTTACCTCTACCTCATTATAAAAACCTCTGCCTATATTGAAATGTGGGGAGATGGGCTTTGGAATGAGAGTCCCTCCATTTTCTCAGGTGGCCAGCACTTGAATAAACCTCTTTCCTTCTCACCAGCACCTGTCTCACAAGTGTGATTTTCATTGCAGCAGGTAGCTGGACCTGCGTTCAATAACAATAACATGTCTTTTTACCGGAAACAAAAATCCTAAGAGACATCCAGTGGTCGCATTTTGAACACCAACAGGGAAAGGGCAAAGAGCATGTGAGGAAGGAGTGTGTGTGTGTGTATGTGTACCTATATGTGAGGGAGAGGGAGAGGGAGAAGGGAGAGAGAGAGAGAGAGAGAGAGAGAGAGAGAGAGAGAGAGAGAGAGAGAGATTAGGAAGAGCAGAAGGACTTTTGCCGCTTCCTAGGGCCCACAGGAGGGACAGATGGCTCTGAGATGGGATAGGGAAGTGCAGGGTACAACACTGAGGGGCCCTGGAGGAGATGAAGTGAGAATTCCAGATAACATGAAAAAAAAAAAAAAAAAAAGAAAAGAAAAAAGAAAGAAAGAAAGACATTACGTGTCTCAAAGAAATGTCATATGACCTGGTTCTCCTTGCTCTTCCATTTTTATTTGGTTTCTTTGGCATTTTTATTTGTCAGACACTGAGATTATTGCTGACAAGTTCTTAAAGAGAACATACGATGAGAGAGGAGAGAATTGGAGAGGAGTGGGGCCACAGAGGTAAATACAGACAGAAAATGAAACTGCAATACCAAAAGCATTTTTAAGTTTATTTTTCAAAAATAACCTCAAACACTTCTTTACTGGGACAGGCCACTTATTTTCTGTTACACTGAAATTTTGCTGTATATAAATTTATCCCAGAATCTTGAAGTGGAAATAAGTGGGAAAACCTGTGTAATTCTGCTTTACACCAAAGGCAGAAACTCTGCTCCTTATCCTTCATTTGGCTAAGTGACAGGAAACTCACTGCTTCACAAGGCAGACTGTCTGTTTGTTTGTAGCACTCTCGTTATTTATTTGATCTCTTTTATATTAAGCTCAAAGCCCCTCCATTAACTTCCCCTAGTTGGCCCTCACTCTGCTCGGGAAGTACAGAGGAGCCCAAACCTCTCATGACACACTCATATTGGCATAGTCTTTGTCCCTCACTGCTCCCAGTCCTCGAACCATTTTCCATATCATAAGGTCACTCCTTATGACGGTATATCACTGTCTCTTCCAAAGTGTAGCTAGAGTACAACCATCTCAAATCCCCAGGCTCTAGTCCTTAGCTGTTGTGACATGTTTTCTGGGAAGTTTTATCCAGATCCAAAGCACAAATAAACTGGTAACTTCCATATTTGTCTGTGCAGTACAGAACCCTTTTATTTCAGCTCCATATAGCCAGCTACTTGCATGTTCCTCAGATGCCTCAAGCTCAGTAGGCCCCTGACTATTTCTAGCACCTTCCTCCACACAGCTGCTAGGCACCTCCTAGTCCCTGGCTCTGTGAATGGCTCACCAGCCACTTGGTTGCCCCAGGCAGAAATTTAAATTCCTCCCTCTCTTTCACTTCCTTCATCCCATTCTCTAAACAGATCAACTATGTTTCCTTCAGTTCCTTCATATTTCTCTTCTTTAGCCTCACAACTCCTTCCATAATTCAGGCCTCAGTTGAAAGTTTATGAAGTGAGAGAGTTTGATTTTGCTTGCCTAAGGCTGCTGAGGCAGTTCAAGAACTGAGTTTTCTTTCTGACAGGCTTCTGTCTTTGTTAGGTCCATTTCCTTTCTGCCTGTGTTCCTAATCTCCATCCTCAGTCCTTCAGGCTGCTTTCAAAGTTACCCTGATTGCATAAATTTGATCACATCATTCACCCTCTTTTCAACATTCCTCAAAGCCCAGTGTTCTAAGCACAGTTTAGACATTTTGTGGTGGTGGCTGCTCAATAATGACCCTTGCCATTTGACTTTTGGATGACCTAATGACCCCTGAAGCTCTTGACCACACTTGTCAAGCAGCACACACTGCCTCTCAACAGATCCTACAAAAGAAACATGTTTAAACATCTGACTAGAAGCATGAGAAACCATCATTATTATTTATATTTACCTTTACATTTAAGAAAAATGTATTTATTTCTTCTTTTTTGATTATCTGACCAATCTTCCATTTAGAATGTCTGCACTAAATTAGTGCTTCTCAAGTATCCCTCTTTTGGAATTGGGTTTTTATCATTAAAGCACAATAAGCATTTTCCCTTTTTGTTTTTCAGTAGAATTCATAAAACATACTGCTGAGGAAATAAGTCTTAATCAAGGATTCTTCTGTATGCCGAGTTAAAAGATGGTGAAGTAATAAGCAAAATAATATTCTATTATTTTTGTCATTTTGCAAATATATTTTTCTCATATTGCCTCATTCCTTCCTTAAAGCTCACCATATTTTTTCCCCTACTTTCTGACAATGATAGACAATAATGCCTTTTCAAGGTCACTGCTGCAGTCACAGTTCATGTTTGTTGTCATCTGGTAACCGATGGCATTTAGTTAAGTGTTCAGCATATTGTAAATACACTCTTCATCTTGTGTAAGTCCACTTTGGATTGCACTTGATCTTTTACCTTTAATTTACCTTTTTATCTTTTACCTTTAATTTACCTTTTTAAGATCAATGAAGCAGAAATGTGACTTTCCAAACCATGTGCTTCAGAATCAGAAATCATTACGCATAGTGTCTATTTAATTAAACATTATGTTATAAGAAAGATTTAAAAATATTAATCCTCTTCTCTCTCTCTCTCTCTCTCTCTCTTCTTTCTTTCTTTCTCTTTTACTGATTTCACTGAGCAGTCAAGGGTCAGATATGGGGAAATACTGAGATTTATTTACCTGAGTACAAGTGGTAAGGGGAACGCTAGCTTTATGACAACCTCTGTTAAGTGCATTAAGTGCAGCTGAATAGTTTTAAATATATAATTGAACACTGATCACAAAGGTACTTCTCAAACCATTTTCCCCCCATTGAAGTTTTACAAACAAAAATTGCAATATTTTGTTCACTTCTGATTCATTCATAGAGAAGAGGATTATATAATTATCTATACAGTTCTTAGAATGCCAAGCTGATTAGATGGATAACTGGAAAAGAAGTAAGCTTTATATTGTCTTCAGCAATTGGAGATTGTCTATTAAGGGAAGTACTAAATCCCTAGCTGATAACACAATGTTCCCTTTAATTGGCCTCATTAGGTATGCTAAGAAATATCATGATTTATTTAGTAGATATAGTATCTACTTTCTTGAATATTTAAGACATGATGATTATAGAAATATCCTTAAGACTATGAATAAGACCACGATGTCATTCAAGCAATCTGAATACTAGTTAATTCCATAGAGACATGCTTTTAGTAATATAAATACATGCTCCGAATATAAAACAGTATCTTTTAGAATTCTGTGTTCTAATACATTTGCATATTGTTCTATAAATAGACTTCTCCTTTTATCAACCTTCCTCTCCACTGATAATATGAAGGGCAGTGAGTTGAAAACAGTTTCAGCAAAAATTGAACAAATTAGCATCAATGCTCCCCTCCGTGCCCAATAGGAAAATAGGGTATAAATATTAAGCTTTATATCAAGAGTTTTAACTATTGTATTTCTGGTGATTCAAGAAACAAGATGTGGCTATAAAAAGCATATCTCTCAAATGTATTTTGCCTAATTATAACAAAAACTACTAAATGATTTATATATTAATATGTTGTCCATACATTATATATTATACATATATAATCGTCGTCATCGTCGGCAGCCGTCCGTCTCAAGAGACGATGGTGTAGCTTCTTCAGAGTCTATCTGCACCGCCGAGAATGGCTGTGCAGTCCGACTCGGGAGTGACACGGTATCTGTCTCCTCCCGTGTTGAATCGACATCTTGCGATGACGCTGAAGCTACAGAGCCTGGGCAGGGTAATATGGAGGGTCTGCTGTTGCCCATGCAGCAGACCCCCCCTCTCTTCGCAGCTGAAGGGTCCAAGGGAAAGACGGAGTCGATACAGCTTGGGTTCAGGTGCGCCGCAGGAGTTGCCGGTGTTGACTACAACGTCAAACCGCCTTAGGGACTCCGGCTCCGGATTTTCTGTCGGGGTTTACTCCCTTAGCCTTTCCCCTGAAGAGGTATGCCGCAAGGCAGCGGAGGTTTTTTGGAGTCAGAGTTTTCCTTCTCTGATGTGCCCTGACTGGAAGATCGAACCAGCGACACTTAGCTCGCAGGACGACGCTCAATCCACTGAGCTAAACCAGCCAGGGCGAACATATATAATCAATGAACTGTTATATAGCAATCTATTAACTGTAGTTTGATCATAAGTCTCCATACGGGATAAAAACTAGATGATTACTTATTATTATTAAATATCTAGATGTGGGTTTTTTGTTTATTTTTTGAATGTATCCTTGGAATTGTTGGGTTTCCTGACTTCAGATATTAATGTCTTTTTATCAGTTCTAAAATATTCTTTAACCATTCATTATCTTTTCAAACAATGTCTTTCTCTGTATGGTCTCCTTCTGGACATTCAATTGGGTTTACATTGGACCTTCTCACTCTGTTGTTTATATCTTTTTTCTTTTTATTGAATTTATCGGGATGATCGTCGGCAGCCGTCCGTCTCGAGAGACGATGGTGTAGCTTCTTAAGAGTCTATCTGCACCGCCGAGAATGGCTGTGCAGTCCGACTCGGGAGTGACACGGTATCTGTCTCCTCCCGTGTTGAATCGACATCTTGCGATGACGCTGGAGTGTCCTCTCCAGTGAAGCTGAAGCTACAGAGCCTGGGCAGGGTGATATGGAGGGTCTGCTGTTGCCCATGCAGCAGACCCCCCCTCTCTTCGCAGCTGAAGGGTCCAAGGGAAAGACGGAGTCAATACAGCTTGGCTTCAGGTGCGCCGCAGGAGTTGCCGGTGTTGACAACAACGTCAAACCGCCTTAGGGACTCAGGCTCCGGATTTTCTGTCGGGGTTTACTCCCTTAGCCTTTCCCCTGAAGAGGCGTGCCGCAAGGCAGCAGAGGTTTTTTGGAGTCAGAGTTTTCCTTCTCTGATGTGCCCTGACTGGAAGATCGAACCAGCGACACTTAGCTCGCAGGCCGACGCTCAATCCACTGAGCCAAACCAGCCAGGGCTGTATCGGGATGATACTGGTTAACAAAATTATACAGGTTTCAGGTGCACAATTCTACAACACATCATCTGTACATTATATTGTGAGTTCACCACCCCAAGTTAAGTCTCCTTTTATCACCATTTATCCCCACTATGCCCTCCTCCAAATTTTTAATATCTTTTAACCCCTCTTTCACATTTCCCAGCACTTACTCTCTTAGTGCTGTATTAGGAATTTTAAGACTGCCTTCCAGTTTACCAGTTCTATCTTCATGGTATCAAGTCTACCATTTAACAAATTCACTGAATTTTTACCGTTAGTTATGTCTTTTATGTCTAGAAAATCTACTGTTTAAATATTATCTTTTATTCAATATCATTAGACTCTCTTCTTTAAATATTTATAATACATTCATTTCATATCCCGTATCTAATAAGTCCAATTTTGGCAATTTATGTAGATTTCATTTTGTAGAATTATTTTTCCTTCCTGACTCTTGTTCATGGTCACTTGTTTCCTTATGTACTTAGTAAACTTTTTATTGTGACCTCATGTTTTTGGGCTTTTATGTGTGGGGATTCTTAAAAGACCTGGGTATAAAGTACATTTTTTCCAAGAGGATTTTCATCTTCTACCACTAGGCAACTGTGGACACTGTCAAGCTGGGATCATTAAGTAAAATTTTTAGTTTTTGTGTGTTGGGGGGGCGGGTTTTTTTTCTATCATCCATAATATTACCATAGGCCCTAAGACCTCCTGAGTGCAAATATGAAGCTAGACATCCTTAGAATATCCCTTTCTTTTATCCTTCTCTATATAAAGATGAGGTTAAGAGGTATCTCCATGGTGTCTCCTTCCGCAGGTATCTTTTCTTGTTCATCCACTGGTGGTGTCACCCTGGCTGTATGTAGAAGTCTTTGAGTGACTACCACCCTTCTTGACACTCAGGATTTACTTATTCTCTATAGATTGTCTATTAAAATTCTCTAGGCCACAAGAGATTGGCAGAGATCACAACAGCAAATGATGACTACAGCTTTCACTTATTCCTCTCTCTTTCCCTCACCCCTTCCCTCCCTCCCTCCCTCCCTCCCTCCCTTCCTTCCTTCCTTCCCTCCTTTCCTTCTTTCATTCTTTCTATGCTTCTGAGGAATTATTCCTTTACTTTCCTGGCAGATCAAACAGGCATTATATATATACGGATTTTTAAAAATCAAGTGTTTTTAACTTTGCTCTCCTGGGAGGACATTCTCTGAACATCTGTTAGGTACAAAGATGTACATACTAACATATGTACATTCTTGTTAGGGAATAACAATATTTTTCCATTATTATTTGTTGATGATTCTTCTAGTTATAGCTTTTTAAAAATACTTGTGAAATAACTTTAATAAAAGTACACAAATAGAAGAGATTTAATATTTTCCTAATATATTACTTTACATATTTATGATGCGTCATCACAAATCTCTAACAATGTAAATAAAAATTTCATCATAAAAATTTTACATTATGTTGTGCTGGAAATTGAAGTAGCAAATTAGTCCTCACCTTCTAAGAAGAAAGTTCATAATTAAAAAACAAAATATCTACTCTCAGGGACATATGAAGGATAGCCAAACAAATACTAACAAAACATACATCTAATTATGTAATGCAAATAATACATTATAAATAAGAATGTAAGGATATATAATGGCCTCCCTTTGCTGAGTCTTCTTCTTCTTTTTTTTTTTTTTTTCAAGAATTTATTTATTTATTTTTTGGAGAGAGGGGAAGGGAAGGAGAAAGATAGGGAGAGAAACATTAATGTGTAGTGCTTCTCACACGCCACCGCTGGGGACCTGGCTTGCAACCCAGGTATGTTTCCTGACTGGGAATTGAACCAGCAACTCCTTGGTCTGCAGGCTGGCTCTGAGCCACACCAGCCAGGGCTGAGTCTTTCTTCTTAAAGTGGAGTAGGGATACCCCCAGTGATAGGCCTTTGTGGATCATTTTAAGTATCAAGCATTGCAAAGAAAAGTCATACTTGGAATATTTGCAACCACAGAAGTGGCATAAAGGTATTTGTTTCTGTTGGGAGGGAATACTTAAAATGCTCTGGCCTGGAATTTAAAAAGAAAGTTTCAAGTTGGTGTCCACAAGAGTTAAGATTTCAGTTCTACTTTTGCTCCTGCTTTGACCCTTGAATGCTGAAGTAGTCTAGGGTCCTCAGACATAGGCCATGTTCTTTTTTGTATACATCCCATCCTTCTAGCTCCCTAGATGATTTCATCCAGTCCCGTGATTTTAAATAACATTTATCTACCGGTGATCTACTTATTTGTATGGGTAGTACCTGCCCATACAAATAATCTGATTTCTACATCCAAGTTTTTAATTTCCTATCTAGTATTGCCTCTTAGACCACATTAATACAAAAACAGAACTTTTGACTTATTTACCAGAACCTGCTCCTGTGTTGCCTCCCATTATTCTCTATCATTTTGCCTTGTTTAATTTTTACCATAGAACTCACATTATAAAGTAGGCCCTGTGGAACCACAGCCTTCATTTATTGTGTCCTTCAACTTGGTTTGAGTCTGGAAAAACATTTGACACACAGTAGAAGCTCAATAACTGCTCATTGAAGGAAGGAAAAATAAGCATGCGTCTCTCTTTTGCCATTATTTCAAACAGCCCTCTCCCTCCACCTCTTTCTCAGCAGCTTTTTTTTACTCAATCAACACTGCTCTGCTTTGCCATTAAAAAAATGCAACACAATCTTTTATCGTGCTCCTCTTCCCCCTTCCTGGTAAAAGCCCATTAACTGGGGATATAGCCTCTTCTGAGCACTCATACAATTTTGTACATAAGTTATTCAGAAAATCCTATTTAGATATCCAGAGAATCTGGATATCCCAGTTATTATATAGTCCCCCTCAAGGGTAATAACCATGCTTTATGTATTTTTAAGTCTTTCCAGTATTTAGCACAATGCCAGACACATAGTAGATGTGTTTTTTGTGGGGGTGAGGGGGGCAGGGCTAATGAGTAATGGCACTGTAGCAATCATATTTTCAAAAAACAACGTCATCACCAGGATCAAATATTAAAACATTGACTCAAAAAATGTCAATCTAATGTATATCTAACATGTATTGAAATAAACCTTCTTAAGTTTATTAACTTCAAAATAATGAGCATACATATTCTTCAATATACCAGCATATTATATATATTTATGATGCATATGATAAATTGTGAGATATAAGCATAATATTCTGTAGTTTGAATAAGTAACTGTATTTAAATAATGAGTTTCCTTTAAAGTCTAACTTATGTATTATATTTCTAAAGATAAATTATGAAGAAATACGAACTATAACAAAAAACATCTGTAATTTTGACAGATATTTGTTTACTGAATAATAAGAAATGATTTTTCTCTAGTTTATTTTGGTAATGTAATTGCACATTTTGGAAACATAGGAGAAAAAATTAATCTGAACCCATTTGAATTTCTCCCTGTTGCAAAAAGGGGAGAAAACCACATAGGTGGATTTATTACTTAATTTAAGACCCTAGAGATCATTAACTCAGGAAACCATAATAGTTAACCTGGTATAGCAGCATTACTAAGAAGAGTTTTTCTCTGTCTAGGCTTTCAAATTCCCAGACACTTACCCTATCCATTTCTGGCCATGATCAAAGTATTAAGTGATTATAGAAGAGATAAGGAGGTAGACAGACAAGTAGAAGCTCATGATAACTTGCTCCTAAATTGCAAAGATTAATGAAACTATTCTTAAGAACATATATAGCATAAATAATGTACCAAGAGGATTTATTTGCTTGGGAGGATTTTTATAAATATATCCCCAAATAACTATTTAAACCACATACTCTTTCATTTATGCTAATTCTGATTATTTTTCAAATGATCAAATTCTGATTACATAAATAAATCCAATAGAATAGATGTATTTTGAAAATAAGGTGGCTCATTAGACTTGAAAACTTAAAGTTGGAAGCAATAAATACAACAAAGTAAAAATATGAATTCAGAGAATGAAAGTGAAAAAGTAGTCCAAGCACTAAAATACTCTGTGGAGGTTGGCAAAATTTCTCCTTTGTGATCGTATACACTCTCTTAAGGTCTTTATCAAGGAAAAATCTTACTGGGACACAGATCTAAATTTTAGAAGGTATTGAATAATACAGATTTTAGAAAATATTTGTAAAACTAGAGCTTGTTACTTTAGCTTTCAACTCTAGTAAAAGGAGAAACAGAAAATTATTTTATAATTTTCCACCTTTATCAAGCTAAGAAATATATTTCTTTATTGGGTCCACTAAAAATAAGCAACCAAAAGCAAATCTGTGTATTATATACATGATAAGAAATACTGCTCACAACTTTTAGGCATTAAATGAGCCCTGGTTACAGCTTAGTTACATAGATAAAATTCAGTAAAGAATCATCACAGCCACTGAGAGCACAACTCACTGCCCAGCATCTTGTACTTGGGTAAGCAAGGAAAAACAGAGAACTAGGAGTGTAGGTAGCATAGTACAAAAGCCAGCACATAGCAGAGGTCAAGAGGAATCCATGTTCAAGTGGACACTTGAAGGGAAGCCTAAATATCTAGCAGTTTTTGCCTTTCTGAATAACATACATAAGAGGAAAAGAGCATTGAGTTAGAAGACATTGGTTCAAGCCAGTGCACCTTTAGTCTTGATCCAAAAAAGGAACTCTAGACTTTCCATGTGTATCAAAAGAGAGAGATAATTAGATGACCTGTAAGTTTTTATCACACTCTAAAATTCTGAGACTATAATTCTCTTTATCCTCAGTGGCCCATGCTTCTCCAATGCAAATGCATTTAATTTTTTATCAGACTTGTAAGTTACTGATCTCATTACAGCTAAGTAGCCTATGTCAATGTAACTGAAAATACACAGATTAGTTTTTTTAAAAACCCAGATTACTTTTAAGAGGTGGTCTCATACTGCTTTTCTGACATATTAAATTTTAAGAGAATCAAGTAAGAAAATGAAATATGGGAATACACATTACTTGTATTTCTTACTTTTCATCTATTACTAGATAGAAGAAGACAAATATAGATAAGGTTAGTAAAAGAAAATAAGGAGAATTCCAGAAGTAAACATTAATTTTTAATATTCACATAGTTAGAGCTCATATTATACCTGGTTGAAAAAAATTACCATTAACTAGTGGTAAGCAGCATTAAATGTGTTTAGTTTTTATTTGTAAAACAACTGTCCAGGGTAAGCTATGTGAGTTTTAGTAATAGGATGTAGAGAGACTTATTGGCCTATACAGATGTGTGATGCATGACTCTGAACTAACCAAAACCACTAATAAGCCCAAACTATAAACTTAGTAACTACAGGCACAAGTTACCATTGCTCTGTTGGAGAAATATTGTGCTCTTGACCTTAGCTATACTCAAAAATTAGTGATACTGGTCACAAAAGCAGTCATATAAAGGAACATACAAAATGAGTACAAACCCACTGTTGCTTCTGGAATATACTAGACAAAGTGCAGGCCTTACCAGTGGGTTTACTGATAACCATTTACTGATATTATCACCTTATTATAGGGAAAAGCAGTACATTAAGTACACCTTTTACAGACACTGCCTCCCTATAGCCACAATCACCTTTCAGGCTACTTCACTGTGTAAGAGTTTAATGTGCAAGGTCCCAACATCACTGTAGTCATCAGTAGTATCCAGAATGAATTTAAACACCACTAGAGAAAAAGCATACTTTTTGTGCTCCTGTTACTAATATTTTTGACTTACAGAGATGGACAATATTGGGCTGCATGTATCTGTAGATAATCTTAGTATGTGCTATGGAAAATAAGATACATGTGAGGTTAGCTAACCTTTGTGCATTGACTGAGTTGTTTTCTTGGTGTAGGTACATGCATGATATTTGTAAAAGAACATGTTTTTTACCTTACACAGCAATTGAAAGTGTATAGAAACCCCACTGCACTATACTTAGAGTATTCACACAGCACATGTGCTCTTGAAAGCACTGGACACTCATTAACTAAGTCATTAATCCTTACCACTACTTCTCCCAATAAAGCACTTATTATTATTCTTTAATGGTTGACAAAACTCAGTTAGGAAGGATAATTGCCTTGCTCAAGGCCACAGAGGAAGCCTGTGTTAGGAAAGAATTAGACTTGAGTGATTTTTGGCCTAAGGCTTGTACTTGGACCTCCAGGTCATGTGTGATGAAAGAGACTTTCTTGAATTGTATGCAGAGAGAGAGAGAGAGAGAGAGAGAGAGAGAGTGTGTGTGTATCCACTCAACTGTACAAGCATCAGTGTACATAATGGGATTGTAAGGTCCCATATTCAACATATTCTTCCGTTTCTCAATATTAGAAAAACATTTACAGTATTGTAGTAAATGGACTAATTCTTAAATTCGTTCTCTTCCTTTTTTCTTTGTTTTGTCTAAGAAACACCAACTCTGGGAAAACAAATAAATAGGCTGAAATCAGAACAGTATATTCTGAATCACAGAATGTCACCAGACTAAACAATTTAATCACAATGTTTTGATTAATTCTATTAACTGTTTTGATTAACAAATTGTGTCAATAGGTACTTTAACATAGTGGTGAGGTATGTCAGTTCAGGGGTCAAAACTGACAGAATAAGAATCCTGGTGCCCCTTTTTCTGTGTGCATGATCTTGGGAAAATGACTGAAACTCATTGTTTCAGTTTCCTCATCTGCAAAACAGGGGTAGTAAGAGTACTATGTCATAGGATTGTTGTAACAATTATATGATACAATATATTGTCTCAAAAGAGATAGCTGAATAGAGCTTAGATATCATATCATCATCATCACAAATATATAGGATATAGAAACTCCATTTTCAAACTAAGTTAGTGGTCAGTATTCATGTCTACTTCTAGAAAAATATTTTCCTTTATTTAGAGCACTCAAGACACCAAATAAATAAATAAATAAACTTAGGACAAAACAATTTTGGGAAAATATCCCTAAACTGAATACAGGAGAATAAAGAAAACTCAAGAAATGCCACATTTTTAGACGTTGACTCATTATCCTCATCCTGAATAAAATTGTTGGCACGTATCAACACACACTCCAATGTTCTTTCATTTGGTGGGTTTTCATGAGGAATAAAGTTCTTCATGGGTAAAAGTCAGATATCACTGCTGCTGACCTAAAGTCTGTAAGTCGCCAGGTTCTTCTGTTCTAGGCCATTGGCTTAGAATGAAAAGCACACTAACATCACAGTGATGTGGTTACTCACCTCACTAAACATGAATGTATGGTACTGTCAAACTGGAATAGACAAAGGTAACTGTATGGATACATAAAGCACACAGATCTACTGCTTATATACAGAAAATAACATCATGTATTTTGGTCTCAAAATAATCAGTGAGAGAGCTTCCTGGGAATTAAAAATGTGATGTTGATCAAAATTCATAGAAGAAGTGGAAGATACGGTCAAGAAAATATGAATAACATAAAATGACAGAATTAAAAATACAAGGAAGATAGATGTCAGAAAAATTTATGCAGCAAGTTCAACAGCCAACTCTTAGGAGGTCCATAAAGAGACAATTGGAGCAAACACAGAGGAAATGATCAAAAATTAATTATAAAGAATTCACAGAACCAAAGGTCATTGTTCTTCCCATTGAAAGGGCTCATCAAGTATCCAATATAAAAGAATAGGAAAAACCCCACATTGTCAAATACTTCAGTGAAATTTCAGAACATCAAGGATAAAGTGAATATTCTCACAGCTTCAAGAGAGACAAAAAAATCACCTACAAAGGAATGTGTGAACATCTGAACAATGTGGGATTTCTTGTCAACATGTCTAGATCCAAAAAGGTAACGGAGAAAGGACTCTAGTATTATGAGGAAACAATTATTTTCAGTCTAAAATATGCCTGTCCCAACAATCATTGAAATGTGAAAAAAAATAATGTACTATTTGACATCATGTTAAAAACTCAGAATGCTTACCTCCCATTTAGCTTTTCTCTGGAAGCTTCTTGGGAATGTGCTTCAGCAAAATAAAGAAATAACCCAAGAGACACCTGTCCAGATGCTCTAAAAATCAGTCAGGGAACTGGTGGACTCTCTCTGGCTCTCTGGCTCTCTTCCTCTCTCCTTCCTGGAGAATGCCTGGATGATCATTCTGCAGCTGCCTGCATTTCCCAACAGATGGTATTTTGGATGGGAAGAAACTCCAGTGCAGCCTAGGATTGGGCTGGCCTGGCAGAGGGTGGCAGGGTTATTTTTCTTTGGATGTTCCAGAGGGGATGACCTCTGGGGCAGAAGCCTGCCATTCTTCCAAAATTGTGTAGCTTTTGTATCTTATGTTGTTTTAATTTGTAAATTAACTCTATAGAAATAGGAATTAAAACTAAGAGGGGAAAACGCTAGGAGAACTCGAGTGTTAAGGAGTTTACCCTTAATCGATAGACTTAAGTGATTAAAGCTGTAAATAAAGAGTTAAAATAGTTTAGTCTTAATTGATAGGCCTAAGTGACTAACTCATGTGGAAAGCTATTATTAAAAAAAAAAAAATCAGTAAGAAAAGGGTAGGGCATAAGGATGAGGGATACAAGGCAGAAGTCTGGAAGAAAAGGGGGTTTATGTATATCTTCATATCCATACTGTCCTTGGGAGAATTAGAAATGCCGAGGAGACTGGAAGACTAAAGACTTAAAGATTATAAGGGGAAATGATTAGAGTAACTTTTTGACTTAGCAATGAAAATACTTATGAGATCTTACTAGCTACACACTTTACTGATTTTCGACTTTTAGAATTAGGCTATGGTCATTCCATAGAAGACAAGTATGATAACAACAACAAAAAACTGTTTATCAGCCTTTTAAATATGAAAACAAAAGTACAGAAAATAAAATTTAAGAGGTGGAAAGAGGGACATGGGAAACAGGTAAAGGAAAATGTCACCCCACTAATTTAAAACTAAATGAGAGACAATTAAAAAAATTTTTTTTAATGTCCCACAATAAAATTACATCACTAAACAAATTATACAAGGGGAGAAATGTATATATGTGAGAACCTACATAAATAGACTAAACTAAATCTTGTGTACCAAATGGAATAAACATTCTAAAGAACTAACGCTAAGATCTTAACATAGTAAGAACACAACACCAGCCCACACAAACCTAAGATACTATAACCATTGTTTAGATTTCTTGATTTTAGGACAACTACTTTCAGTAAAATCCTAATACAACATGGCTATTCTATAGAGTCTTAAACCTGTTCTCCAAAATTAACTTATTTTTTGCACTATGTGACTGAT
This sequence comes from Furipterus horrens, assembly GCF_987537825.1. NCBI lineage: Eukaryota > Metazoa > Chordata > Mammalia > Chiroptera > Furipteridae > Furipterus > Furipterus horrens. The sequence goes on along the minus strand of NW_028327172.1, from coordinate 149,597,796 downwards.
GTATGGCTACGAAAAGAGAATTCTGATTACATATAAAAACGAATATATATTCTGATGAGTGTTATCTTTCAAAAATACTCAGTCCTGCTGCCAATTTCAAAATTGTTGCAGAGGAACCTCCCCTTTTGAACTGCTGAATTTTCTCAGGGAGATACAAAGGACACACCAGTTTATTATTTTTTTCACCTGTCCCTGGTTTTTAATTTTTTTCAAAAACTGTGCATCATCTATATATTGTCTATATTTACCTTGCATGTTGATAGCCATTCTAGGTTTTAAGTGGCTATTAACAAACTCCCAAATCAAATCTGTTATCAAAGAAAACCTATTTTCACCCATTAAATGTATTCAAAGATGTTCCCATAGGTTGTCAAAAGGAGGGGGGTATTTTGAATAATCTTTGAATAGGTATTTAGCTTTAGATTGTCTGTTTAAAAATTCCATCCCAGCATAGCTTATGTAGACACAGATAAATACACCATATCAGTGTTTAGACATTCTTCAGGTAGAGATAGTAGACACATTTTTAGAAGAATTTTTTAGACTTTAATATTTTTTTAGACATATTATAACATCAGAGATCTTTTCATTTAAGCAGACAAAATTCAGTCCATAAAGCAACTTTCATCAACACTTCCAAACTCCTTCAGTGTTCACGGTATGTGTCTTTTATAAAGTTCTTGGTCAACAAAATAGTTTTTGTACAAATATTTCATTGATGATAGTAAATAAAACAGTAAGTTAAGGGAAAAATTAAAACTTTCCAGACAGATTTGCGCATTTGAAATAGTACATGGCACAAAAATGTGTTACTACATATTGATTCGTAATAGTTTTTAATAGAGAAGATGTCAGGATTAAAATTGCACACTGAACTTATTTTTTTCTATAAAATAAAAACTCCCAGTTATAAGAATGAGTATTAAAACAGTTTTTAATTTTAGTATAAAATTGCAGGACAAAATATTATGTTTTTTGGTGGAGAGCTCAAAATGAATTTAAAATAATAATTATAAATGTTGCTTAGTGATTTAATATGTAGTTCTTGGTCTACTGGAGGAAATTATTATTACATTTTAAGCTATGATATCATTGCCCTATGTGATTACATACACAAAAATAATAGATGGCTTTATTTGGTTACTCCATTTCTTAATTCCAGGTTCAATAGTCAGTAACATTCTTGTTAAGTGAAACATTTTGATATTTACCTGAGAAAAATTCATTTAAATGCTCCAGTTACTGTCAGCAGAGATTTTTGTCAAGGAACCATATCGTCAGATTATCATTTCAGATACAAATTTATTTTCAAAAGATTCTGCAAAAAATTAAACCCCCAAATCCAAAAATTTTGTTTCTTTTCATACAGATAAGCAATAAAAAGAAACTTCATGTGAATATGATTGGATTTTGCAAGACTGTGAAACGCAACCAAGGATAAAAACTGTCATTCTCAAAGAGAAGTGCAAACAATCAGTTTTTCTCTTACCATTCCTGAATTAATAAAAGAAAGTTCTATTGCCTCCTAATTACTGGCTATTTTAGCAATGCGCTGTAAGATTTTAGAAAACGTTAAACACACACACATAAGTTTTTGAAAGCACAACAAGTCTCATTCATTTGAGTTACCTGTCAGCTTTATTAGGAAAGAAGTTTTTAAGCCTAGGCTGACAAAAGCAGCTGGTGTGAAACGTTACCTTTGTGTGCCGAAGCCTTCCTCTGGGCAGGAGTGGCTGCCGTGTGCACCTGCTGCAGTTTGACAAAATTTCCTTCACTTCCAGCTCTCAAAGTCTTCTCACCTAAACTGATTTTTTTCTGTTTGCTGTTCAAATCGTCTCTTCTAGATGATGGCAGCTTAGAAGCCGCAGTAGTGAAGAAAGGTCTAGCCAAGCGAGAAGGTTTGGACATTTTAAACAGCAGAACACACAACAACTAAAAGAACCAACCCCAGAATGTTACCTGCTGGGGCAGCAGATTCTAAAAATCCTTTGAGCTTCACTTTTTAACCACCATGATTCCAGCATAAAGCGCAGCTGGACCAAAAGTGCTGGGCTGCACTCGGGTTTCTTTTCAACGAAAAGGCATCATGCAGCCACATAGCCCATTTACTAGACCTGTGGAATGTAAATGTGTTTCGAAGACGCTGGTGACAGTTTTGTAATGGTAAATGCTCCAACTCGAATAAACGGCAGATGTTGGACTAGGGAATGTAAGATATAGATACACACACACACACAAACGCACACGGAACTTGCTAGTGAGCACAGACTAGATGACACCGGACAGCCTAGAACTGGAAAAAGAACGTAAATATTACCCCACCCACTGACGTACATTATATGAAAATAAGCCAGATGGTGGGCTTTATATTGCTATGAAGTGCATATCACACTCAGTTTCCAGGCATTAGTTCAAGCAAATATTTCCTCGCCTTAGCACATTCTTATGTTATATTCCAAGAATTGACTGTGTAACGAATGCCCAACTACATAATTACTTCTCCTGTTTATAGAACACATGTAGCACTTTGGAAAAGAAGGAAAAGAGAAGAATGTAATTTCCATACCTGTTTGGCCAGCCCCAGGGTGCCAACTAACTGATAAGAAGAGTTGTGTTGTGGTGTGGGGTGTGTGTGGGTACGGGTGTATGCATCTGTGAGGGGAGGGGCACTGAGGAAGAGACAGATTATTTTACCTTTGAAAAAGCTTCGACTTTATTCTAATGAGAACATGAATACTTGTCATACTGTTTCTGAAAGACCAATAGTCATGATGCAAAAATAAGTGTGTTCAAGGGGTCATATTTTTTTAGGCTAAAAACATTCCTTCCACCCATTAAACACATACCGCATACCAGGAGCACACAGCCTCTTTCCCCCTAAGGGCAACCATTTTTTTCTGAGTTTCCCATTTCAGTAATTTTTAAGACTTGGGGTTAAGCCTTTTCCAGCCTCAATTATTGTGTGTTCCTTCAGAGAGAGTTTACATAAACTCTCTATAAACTATTAAAAGGTTCTGAGCATATGAAATCACACAACTCCACTCCAAGTGTAAATACCACATTAGTCCCCGTTTATAGTTGATAAGCACATAGCTACTTAGCACTGGAGAGAGTATAAATCCTGGAGTGAACTGGACCTGACATTTACCTCTAAGTCCTAAATGTGGACCCAGCCCTGGCCAAGTCTTTAATCAATAAAATTGGAATAGTGATTCAATTGAAGTGACAAATGTCTGGCACATTGTAGCATTCAATAAATGTGAATTTCCTAACTCTATCCTTCCAAATATTCAGTTTTAATTATTCCCAAAAGGTCTAGTACTCTTATGAAATATTAGAGTTTTAAAATCAAATTCTAGCCCAGACCAGAGAAACCACGATAACATCACATTTCTGAATTCAGAGTTATGAATCTGGAAGAAAGCAGCGTGAGTGCAGACCCTTAAGATTATAAGACATGTATCCTGCACATGGAATGAACTACTACATTTGCAAATACTGCTCTATCATAAATGCACCCCATTAAATACTGTAAAGCATAGCTACCAAATTTAAGTGACTCTTTTACTCTTAATACTTCTGTTCAAATAGGATAGTCCATGTTTTAATTAATCTAAGTTATCTTTTTAAAAAATATGTTTATTGATTTTACAGAGAGAGGAAGGGAGAGAGAGACAGAAACATCATCATGAGAGATGGCCAACCTCCCCCCCCCCGCCCCCGTACAAACCCCATCTGGGATCGAACCCACAACTCAGGTATGTGCCTTGACTGTGGATTGAACCCACAAGCTTTTTGTGAACAGGATGACACTCCAATGAGCCACCTGGCCAGGGCCTATCCAAATTATCTTTTAGTTCTACCTGAGGACCATTGCTTTGTTAGGCCTCTTCGAATTTCTTTATTTATTAGCACTAGCAGCTGGCTGTTTTTTCAGGAACAAATTTCATAAAGAAACTAACTTTGACCACATGATAGACAACCAAGTGGAGAGCCTTAGAGTGTGTTGGGATGGAGAAGCTGGCTGTCATAAAACATAACTCACCACTGAAATGACCACTTCAAAGACCAGACTTACATTTTAAATTTATCCCTCAGAACAATGACCAACAACAACATATGTTGGACCCTGGGGTATGCAAGTCACATGGCTGTTGAAGGTCTGTGGTACATGGCAGTAGACTTTAGTCTGGAAACCAACTGGAAGGATCAGGGCCAGGAAAGAAGTGTGATTGCATCCTAACATCATTGGAAACAAATAGCTTTCCTGTATGATATAGATAGAAGCATTTCGGAGGAAGGGAATGTGACTCATCATGGTGCACTTTCATTCTCTGGGAAAGTCCAGCATAATTAGACCCATTTTAGAAAGAAGAGGAAAAACAGAAAATGACTATGCAACAGGCAGCTTCCAGAGGTGGAAAGAGTAGATGGATAAATGTAGATATATATAGATATGTAGGTAGATATTTATGTTTTTTGATATATATATATAGACACACACATATGTATGTCTATATATATACAAACACATATATGTATGTATATATAAACACAACATACATCCTATTTATATCTATCTATTTATATCTCTCTATCTATCCATCTCTCCTATTGGTTTGGTTTTCTGGAAACTCTCCCCCAAACAGACACACATACACATTTATAATATATGTATGAGAGAGAGATTTAAGGAATTGGCTCACATGATTGCAGGGTTTAGCAAGTTGGAATTCTGTAGAACAGGCTGGCAGGCTAGAAATTCAGGGGAGAGATGGTGTTGCAGTCTTAAGCCCAAAATCTGTAGGCTGAAAACTCAGGCAAACATTTTATGTTGCATTTGGGAGGCAGAATTGATGTTGCTTCAGGAAATCTCTGGTCTTTTTTTCTCTTAAGGCCTTCAACTGATTTGATGAGACCCACTCACATTATGGAGGATAATCTGCTTCACTTAAAGTGTATTGATTTAAATGTTTATCACATCTAGAAATACCTTCATAGTGACATTTGGACCTAGTGTTTGACAGAGCACCAGGGCACCATAACCTAGCCAAGATGGCACATAAAATCACAAGGATTGAACCCGTGGACACCTCTAGTCTAAGCTACCTACACAGCAGGAAGAGGACCTAAGATTTTTTTTTAATGTGTTTTATTGATTATAATATTACATTTGTCCCAATTTCCCTTCCCTCTTCTCCCCTCCACCTGGTGGTCCCCCTCCCTCCAGTTGTCCCCCCCTTTTAGATCATGTCCATTAGTTGTGCATATAGTTCTTCTCAACCTCTGTCTATTCCATTCCCTCCTACCATGATCCTTAATTCCTATATCATCTTCCTCCCTCTCCCCATTCCCCCTCCCTGTTGACCTCCCCCCAATATGTTCCCCGTACCTATAGTTCTTTTTCCACTCTCATTGCCTGTTTAGTTTGCCTTTGTTTCAATTCCCTAGCTTCTGTTGTTTCTTGTGATGCAGTTTTCATTTTAGATTTCATAGTCTTGATCCTCCTTTTTCTAAACCAGTCCCTTTAACATCTCATATAACAGTGGTTTGGATCTAATGAACTCTTTCAGTTTTATTTGGTCCTGGAAACACTTTCTCTGCCCTTCTATTCTGAATGACAGTTTCACTGGATAGAGTATTCGTGGTTGTAGGTTTTGGATTTTCATTACTTTGAATATTTCTTGCCAGTCCCTTCTTGCCTGCAGGGTCTCCCTTGAGAAGTCAGCTGATAGTCTAATTGGGACCCCTTTGTACATGATTCTTTTCTTCTTTCTTGCTGCTTTTAGGATTCTCTCTTTATCTTTAACTTTTGACATTTTGATTATAATGTGTCTTGGAGTGGTTCTCCCTGGGTCCAGTATTTTTGGAATTCTCTGTGCTTCCTGGACCTGTAAGTCTATTTCTTCCCCCAAGTCTGGGAAGTTCTCCTTTATTATATTTTCACTCAATTTTTCAAGTTCTAGTTCATCTTCCTCGCTCTCTGGTAAACCAATGATTCTTATGTTGGGCCTTTTATAGCTGTCCCAGATGTTTCTGATCCTCTCATCGTTGCTTCCCATTTCTTCTCGCTGCATTGGTTGACTGCTTGTTCCTTCTCCATATTCCGGTTTGTTGAAATGAACTCTGGATTTTTTTTTCCTCACCATCTGTCTCGTATGTGGTTTTGTTCCTTTCGTTATGAGTGTTTTTCGCTTCTTTCTCATCTTTTTCCAGATCTTTTGTTAATTCTGTAAGCCACCTGCTAACAATGGCCCTGAATTGAGCCTCCACAGGTTTCTTATTTGTTCATCTGTCAGATTCCTCATCTGTTGCCTGGTGAGCTGTGCCACCGGGATTTCTATAGTTGTCTGCCTCATTTTGACAGATGCGTTTTGTTTTCTTGGGCCGGCAATAGGGGGCAGTGCCTGTGTACTCATCACAACCCAGCGACCGGCGCCTGTCCGCGACCTATTTCGCAGCCCTGTGGCGCTTTCTTTGGGGGTGGGGGTCCAAGATGGATTCACACAGTTATTCCGCTAGGAGACCGGGATCCGTCCTCCCGCCCCCCTGGGCCTCACTGTTCAAGGCGATGTGGTGGCTGCTTTTCCCAGCGTTGGGGTCGCGAGCTGCCGGGGGTTCGACTGCAGCCGGGATTGTCCTCCCTGCCGCTGAGATTGCTCTCCCTGCCGCTGTCCCAGGTGCAACCGCAAACAGCACCGCCCCCTTTCGCTCCCCTTACCTGCCCAAAGGGCGCCGCTGGTTTATAACTTCATACTTTGGGCTTCCGTGTAGTTTTATTTTCTGAAATTTCTAGTTATCCTTTGTTTTGAAGTAGTTGTATTCCTCTCTAGTTATAGAGGGAGACCGAGCGCATCAGTCTAAGCCTCCATCTTGGTCGGAAGTCGGACCTAAGATTTTTAATGTTCTTCAAAATAGTGTGCACTAGCCATGTATACAACTTCCCTCAACACAAACTTTGATTCCTTGTGTGACAAAAATGAGGTGTTCAAAGATCTCATTCAGTTAATCTCACTGTAGGCAAGGATCTATAGGAGAGATAAAAAGAAACAAACCTTCCTCTTTTCCTACAATTGCCCCTTCATGGGAGCAAAAGAAGCCACTAGAGTTCCCATTCATTACAGAGGGCAGAGCTGGGGCTGAGTGGCACCTGGCTGTGTGCAGTGGTGCCTCAGGACCCACATATTGTTTCCGTCCTTTCTTCACTACCCTAATGCATGGTGGTAGCACCCCATTTCCCCCCTCACATGTCCTTACACAGCCCTTCCTCCACCATTACCCCTCATCCAGGGGGCCAGCTCAGTTGGGATTCTTTCATTCCCACTTTTCTTTAACATTTCTTCCACCCAGAAGGAGCTTCACTGTGACACAGATGCCTGGACTGCTGGGGTGGCAGCAGCTGTCTCTAGGCCATGGTTTCCAAAGCCACCTGGAGAACCTCTAAGAATGAACATTCCCGAGGCTTCAGTTCAGACCCAGTGGATTCAAATGTTGGTGAACAGCCCAGCAGGGGCTCCCAGAAATTCGCAAAAGTGATTATCAGGTAACTGATGTTCAGGAGGCTTTGGGAGCCACTCTAGGTCATCTCCCTTCCTTGTGTTCATGCTTATAGCTTCCTGGTTGGACTTTCCTTGGTTGCTCTCCTGGGCACTACTGCACCTAAATGGGGCAGGCTGCCCCACAGGGCTGTTCGCTCATTTTCCTCCTTCCATTGTGTAGAGATCACCCACTGTGAGCAGACTGTGTGGTGGATCCACTATGGGGTCCCGGGAAACCAGTCTGAGAACAACAAACTCATCTAATTTATCACCTCCTTGGAGTTTCAGTAACATGCTTGGTTTCCTTAGGTAGTATTTAGGACAAATGTATTTTCTGTCACTTGGGAAATAGGTTTCACATGTCTGTACCAAACTCATGCATCCACATAAAAAACACCAGTTCATCCACGAGGTCAATACTTTAAAGCACACTGAAGAGCACATGGTTCAATGATTTTCCTCTCCATTCAGTGGAGATGCTTTGTCCCTCAGTGTCTATCAAGCCCTCAGGCCATCAAGAGGTCTTGTCAACAATGGTGGTATATTTTAATTTTAATCCAAGACAAAAATTGAAAGTTGACACAGAAGAAATACAACCCCCAAACCAGCGCAATAAAATCCTTATAAACGTTAAACATGAAAATAAAGGAAAGAGGTTTTAATTTTTTCTGTTTTTGTCTCATTTCTAAAAAAAGGATCTGAGTCGACTTATAAAATACATACTAGAATGAACTTAGTGTGAAGTTAAAATAAGAACTGAATAATAATAGAGACTGGAGGAAAAGTCAGAACATGCAAATATATTTCCATACTAAAGGCAGATAGAAAATTTGGCTCTGAGCTTCCTAGCACTAAACAAAAAAAAAGGAAAAAAAAGAGTTTGTAGAGATTATGATATTTTATCATTAGTTTGATTTTAAAGACTAGGAAGCTATCATTAGAGTACAAAGATCTTGTTGGAATTATGAGTGACTTCAAGGCAAAGGTCAGCCCCTGCAGAAAAAACCCTAGCTTCCTCTGGAAAATAGTATGTACCTATAAGGTTATCCCAAGAAAGCTGCTTTAATCTACAGAACACAATTTCTCTCCTGTGACCAACAGGCACTTTGCCCACTTACTCCAGAGCCTAGTACTTTCAGGTTATGATAATCCCAAGCTGTGTTTTTAGACTCAGGTTTACTCTGAATTCTTGGGCTTCACTTCTGCTTACTTCCTTTCTTGGTTACTATCTTCCCACAATGAGCTAATCATAGTGTGATTCAGCACTCTGGACTTTGACATTGGCATTTTTCTTAAGGCTCTTTGTAACATGACTCCAATATGTGCTGGACATGACCTCTGGGCACACTAGTCTCACAGGCTCAAGTCAGTACTTTTGGAATTGGCCTGATCATCCTTTAGCCCATTCAGAAAGGGTGGGGCTAGAAGTTTTCTTCCTACTCTAAAATTCCGTGTACTTACCCTGTCCGTTCCAAACCCAGTCACCACCACTTTTTCAGTGTTAGAACCTCTTGCTCTACCACTTTAGTATTATCACTATGGAATTATTCATTGCATTGTATTATTGTTTCTCCCTGACCCCTCCCCCATATATCTCCATGTAGCTTCCAGTCTGGAGGCCTCTAGCTCCCACACCTTCTTGGTAATCTGCATTCTGCTCACATAATTCCTCACCAAGCAGAAAACATTTGTGATGTTTGGACTATGAGGCTTGGGTAAATCAGCCAGCTCTTCCCATGAACCTTCCTCCTGGCTTCTGACCCTGTGCTATAGCTCCTCAGTTCTGCTTTTTTAACAGCCCGAGCAGCCCTGGCCCAGAGATGAGCTTCGGTCACCCCAGTGAAGCAGGGGCTGCTGGGGCACTGCGCCCTGAGGCTGGTTCATACACAACCATGGCCTGTAGCAACCCTGCCTTTGACTGGCCTTCCCCGGGGCTCTCTCAAAATCCATGAATGGCTCTAGCTGTTCATCTGCAGCTTCCTCTTTCCCATCAAGATTTAATACCAGTGGGTTCCCACCCGTGACTGGTCCTTCAATCCAGAGCTAGGGTCTGGCTCTTTGGACAGCACCTCCTGTGCTCTTCTGGATGAGCAAGACTAATGCAGAGCTTCCTCATACTCCTCTGGGTCTAATCTGTTTTCCAAATCCTGAATGCATAAGCTGATCCAAAATCTCCATGCTTACTAGGTTCTTGCTTATAGCTAACCTAAACCCCTCCTTTAGGCTTCAAACATATTTTCTCTTATTCTGCCATAAAAAGTGAGATTACTGATAAGGGAATATGCTCCCCTATTTTTTCATGGTTCATAAGAAAAATGCTGTATGATGAAAATTCTATGCAGTAATTGTTTTTTGTTTTTGTTTTTGTTTTAATCTCCATGATCTGGGGATTTAAGTTGGCAATGGCACATTCCCAGGCAGCCACACTGTCCTCAGAAGCTGGAATGATTGGTGTCTTCCCAGTGTACCAGCACCTTGGTATTGCAGACAGAGACTGGGTTATGCCAACCTGCATACCCCCTGGGTGAGTGACAAAATGTAGATGACAATTCATGTTCAACTGTGGATGGCAATTCACAAGGATGGAAAGGCTACAGGTACCCCGGACAAGAAGGATGGAAATGATATATACTGATGCAGAGCCCACACTCTCCTTGAGACAGTAATGATCATTAATAGTAGTTGTTAACCCTTCTTGTGCACTTTTACATACACAATTTTGTTCTATTATAAAAAAAACTATATCTTACAATAACTCTAAGAAGTAGATACTAGTATCCCCATTTTACAGATGAGTAAACCATCACACTCAGAGGTTAGAAACTCACCCAAGATCTCGCAGAATGTAAGTGCTGAAGCTGGGACTTGAACTCAGTCAATCTGGCCCCAGAGTTTACCCTCTGCTCTTGAAATCAAAAAGTCTGACTGCAATCCAACCCTGCACACTGAGTGTGAACATAAAGTGGTTGTTTAGTCACAGTGGTGACCTGGGAAAAGTGCCTCTACCAAAAGGCACTGCAGCCCTGTAACTGCAGGGGTCTCAGCATGAAGTGTGTGACTGAGGTTAGTGTCACAGGAATCAAGTAGCTCCAATCTGGAAGCACAGCATCCTGTGGTGATGGGCAGATGGGCAAGCGGCAGTCCAGAGTGTGTGAGGAAGCAGCTTCTCATGAGGAGCCAACCAGCCCGTGGAGAAGGTCAGTGAGAGAGAGTCAGGGGTGAGGAGTCCAGGTGCCTGAGCATCAGCACCTCCCAGGCTTCTTGACCTTTCCCATCCCTGTTTGACCTTGCTCTCTGGCCAGGTGCCAAGCAAAACAGCTTGGTAAGATTTGTCTGACTTCCCAGCTCACTCCGCCCATACTCTTAGAATGGAATACTGTGGTTTGTTATGTAACCACAGAGCTGTCACTTCACCTCCCAGGACCAAATCACCTGGGAAGAGGTGTCATAATACCTTCTCTGTTTAGTCACAGGGTTGCTGCAACAATCAATTGAGATAATAAAGGTGAAAGCACCTTGACAATTGTAAAATAACACATGCATGAAAGATAATAAATTTTAGGGTTATAAATTACCAATTTTCCTGCCTAAAAAGTGCTTTGGTATCCTAGTAGAATCTCCTATAGCAACGGTCGACAAACATTTTATGTAAGGGACCAAACAGTAAATATTTTCAGCTTTGAGACTGTATGATTCCTTTTGCAACTATTCAACTCTGCCATCAAAAACAGGTGGCTGAGCACAGTTAGACATAGTATGTTGATTCCTGTTTGATAGCAACCAATTAACCATTGTGTATGAATGACAACTGCATTCTGATTCCTTGCCTCACTCTGTATCTCTATGAGTGCACGTTGTGTTCTGGGTCCAAATTCACGTGTGAACAATTTCTTAAATTACTTTACTCTGCTATTTGGACCTTACGTCACATTCAGGGGCTCGAGGTAAGTCTCATGATGGTCTTCATGAACAGCCAATATTGGTTCTAACTTAATTACAGAAGTTAGCAAGGATAGGAGTAACTCCCACCTCTTTGGCTAGCAGGATTATCTCATGCTTTTCCATTTTGTACCAATGGTTAATTTATACAAGTTGCCATGAAGGGAGGCATGGTTTGAGTCCTAGGATAACTAAGTCTGTAGCGTCAACTTACCTTGTAAAATTTTTCACTCTTCATAGATTGAAGCCAAGGCTTGTAATCAGATTCCTCAATTTCCTAGTTAAACTCTACAGAGAGGTTTCCTGATTTAACAACTAATTTCTAAGAATCCTTTAAGAAGGATTTTTTATGAGTTGAATAAAAACTGCTTTACGGCATGATGTCACCCATATGCACTTCTATATTGTCAAAGAATCTTAAAATTATTTAAGACATGCTTCAATATGTTATAAGATTATCAGTGCCAAGGAGAACTTTCTTGGGTTTTATTGCAAAACACTCCCATACATGGAAGACAGAATGACTTATCTGAACCAACAGTAGATTTTGAAACAGTTTGAACAAGTTGTACAAAAATGTGTCAGACAGCCAGGTTGTGACGGAGGCTGACATTTTTTAGTCACAGACAGTTTTCTATTTGCCATTTTAAGAATTGGCTCTTAGTGTGAGTTAAAATTTTGTATTGCAGAGAATTCTGAAATAAAGATATGCTATTTCTTATTAGGCTGGATTTCAGTGATATTACTGAAAGTATAACTTAAAATAAAACAACCAGAAAACATTGCATCACCTATAACTTATTCTTATGACTTATTAGTAATAATAGTTTATTCAGATTTATCTAAAAGGTTTTAAATACTTGTAATCCTAATGGGCAGTGCATTTTACTTACTCTAAAATGCAAATGAGGTAAAAGTGATGAAAATTTTTCTCCCCTTGATTTAAAGAATCCTGATTAGAACTACACAGTTCCAAGGAGGAAGAAAACGTGAAAACAATGAAGACTTTAAAGGAGACAAGCAACATGACATTGATTATCTGTACTGTGGATGAGCTTATTAATTCTTCTGCTGTAACTTAAAAAGGTGATGTGCTTCCATTTGTATAATTTCAAGTTATCTTGCTCAAGTTCTCAGTTTTATAAAACATCTGACGTAATTGAATTTTCCAGGTTAGTAAAAGCCAAATCTTAAAAAAGGAAAGACTAAGAAGAGGTTATTTGAGAACTTCCAGGTGCCTGTGGAAATATGGAATGACATTTAGTCAACAGACACCTGCTGCTTTTCTGACACACCTATAGAATTCCTTTCTGGTTTCCCAGAGGCTTGAAAATACTCTGATTTAATGGAGATAGGGAATATGAGAAATCATGATGTGAACGAGCAAAATTAAATAAAACTAACAATATTGCTATACTGGAGAAATTTTATATGTTCGATTAACTTTTGATGAAGGATGAGTGAGAGGAAAGAAAGTGCATTCATTAAATATTTGAAAGATGTAATCCATCAAAAAGACAACATAAACGTTGCTTTTAAATGTGTTTACACATTACATTTTCCTTTCCTTTTCTATTTATTCAAACCACAGTAAATTTTACATAAAAGTAATAAAGAAACCAGACACCAAAAATAGAAGTAGTGAAATGTGAAATTAAGAAACAGCTCTTTGAATATGAAATCACATAGCTTTAAAAATTATTAAAGGCCAATGAGCACATGAAAAGATGCTCAACATCACTAATCATTAGGGAAATGAAATCAAAACCTCAATGAGATACCACTTCACAACAACTAGGATGGATATTGCAAAAAGAAAAAAGAAAAGAAAAGAAAAAAAAACAACCACCAAACACAAATCAGAAAATAACCAGTGTAGGTAAGGATGTGGAGAAATCAGAACTCTTCTGTACTCTTGATGGTAATGTAAAATGTAAAGAGGTGCAGCCATTGTGGACACTGGTCTTGGTGGTTCCTCAAGGAATTAAACATGGAATTGCTATATGACCCAACAATTTTATTTCTGAGTATATAGCCAAAATAAATCAGCCAAAATAAATCAAAGCAGGGACATAAAAAGTTTTTTGTACATTCATGTTTATGGCAGTATTATTCACAGTACCAAAAACATGGAAGCAGCACAGGTGTCCATCAGCAGATGAATGTGTAAACAAAATAAACTATATGCATACAATGGAATATTATGCAGTCTTAACAAGGAAGGAAATTCTGAAATATGCTATAACATGAATAAACTTGAATATGTTATGCTAAGTGAAATAAGCCAGTCATAAAAACATGAATATTGTATGATCCCACTTATATCTTAGAGTGGTCAACTACATAGAGAAAGAAAGTAGAATAATGGTTACCAAGGGCTGTGGGGAAAGGAGAATGGGGAGTAGTGTTTAATGGGGACAAAAGTGCAGGTGAGGAAGATGAAAAAGTTCTGGAGATGGATGATGGTAATGGTGGCACAACAATGTAAATGTCCTTAATGCCTCTGAACAGTACACTTAAAAATGGTCAAAGTGGTGTTTTCTATTACATATCTATAAATTTTATCTCAGTAAAAATTACTCAAATTACTATTTGTTTACAGTTGGTACTTTGATTTCTCCTTGTGAAACAAGGGATAGACAACAGTCCACCTTCTCCTTTTCTCCTACTTTCTATAGCCAGAGTCATGCCTGGAAGAAAATCCTGTGTTTACAAGGAAGATTTAAGGAGATGGCCAAAGGCACTGCAACAAGAGGAGAGACATGATTTCTCTTTGAGGCCTAACCATGGCTGCCCAGCTTATCCAGCAAGTCCCCTTGCATTGTCACATAGCCACATTGCAAACAGATGATGCAAAGCCCTTGTAAGGGAACTTGATTCCATTCTCTCTCCCTCACTTTAATAAAGATAAATGCAATCAACTGCTTTAATAGTAATGAGCTAGGCTCAAATGGACCCAGAAAGCACCTTTTCAGAACTTGCTCCTATCTCTTTGCTTCTTTGGCACTGGCCTATTTCCCTTTTCCTTGCAAGGCATAGCATACCTTCCTCAAAGGGAAGAGAGATCCCCCCACCCTCTATGGCTTTAGAATCTTTGCTAGCAAATCCTTTGGCTCTGACTTTCCAAAATTTGCCTTAAATTATGTTATAGAAGCTCCTGCACCAGTGTTCCATTTTTCTAAATGAAAAAATAAATATCCAGTGAGCATCCTGCATTTGTTTTTATTAAGTCAAAGAAGCCTGTACCAGTCCATGAATACTATTTACAGTAAATGAAAGAAAGAACTGATGCCATGCTATATAACAATAGTCTATAACCCTCATATCTGTGGGCTCATGTTCACAAAGAAGGCAAAGTTGATATTCATGTAGATAAACAGAGCAGCATGTATCTTAGAGAGGTTTTAGTGTTTCCCCTTTTTTAGATGTTTGTAATTTACAAAACCAGATGAGGTTCTATAGATTTCTTCTTTTGTATTGTCTTGCATCTCCAACTCAAGGAAGGATTATTAAGATGGTTATTTTCTTCCCTAAAAAAAATTCATAGACAAAAAATGTACACACTTATGTGCAGTAAAGAAAACTGTGAAATACAAGTTTATTTTCCATTATATGTTAATGTCATTTCACAGCCTCAGTTCCCTTCACTTACGACTTCTTCCTTGACATGTCTTATTATGTCCATAGGAGACCCCTAAGTCCAGCCCACAGAAAGCCTGTATTCTAGAAAAACTCTTCACAGGATATTTATAACTTAAAATAGCTTAAAGCAAGAAGTCTATTTAACAGTATTAAATTTTAAAATATCAAATGTAACATTTATGGAATTAGAAAACTAATGATATACCACCAATGATATTTAGATTTTTGGGTACTCCTCAGATAATTTTTTAAAATTTTGAGATACAAAAAATATTAAAAGGATGTATACTAAAGTATAAAGGTAAAAATCCCACAAAGGACATTGCCAAGCTTTAGATATAAAATACTAACTTTGAAGACTTTGAAGTATTCTAAGTGCTTCCAATTCGTGACATGCCTCTTGCACTCTGATGTGATAGCTTCCCTGGATTTAGTTTTAATGATTCTCTTGTTTTTCTTCATAATTTGACAAATGCTTATATATCTCTAAACAATATATTGTATAGTTTCACTTTTTTGAATTTTATATGAATGATCTCAGTTAGTATTTGTTCTTCTGTAATTTACTTGTAGGGTCAGCATTATGTTTTTTGAGATTCATATATGTAAAAATCTGACTTACTGTAATTCACTATAACATGGTCTATAACATGAATATATTACACTGAATAAATACATTACATTTTGCAGTTGATGAACACTTGGTTTGTTTATAGTGTGAGGAAAAGATCCCTTTTACCTTTTTTCCACAAGGATAATCAGTGATACCACACCATAAACTATCCATTCCTATGGATCTGAAATGTCAGGCTGTCATTTATTCATTTCCACTTTGTTTGAGTCTTTTCCAGGCTCTTGAATATGTTTGTTTATCTATTTGCCTATTTTTGTGCTGTGTTGTCTTAATAACTATAGTTAAATAATAATAATAAAATAGCCAACATGTTGACATTTATGATATACCAGATACTATTCTAAACTTATTACATGGTAACTTACTATTACTCTTTAAAGTGGCCACTGTAACTATATGGATTAAGAAAATGACATTCAGAAAAATAAATTGTAGGTATCTAGGCAGGATTAGAAACCCACTCTATCCACAGAGATTGTGCAAATATGATTCATGTTATAAATTATAATATCTGGTTGGGCAGTGGGTCTTCTTAAGCAGTCTCTTAGATATTCTTAATCCTTTGTACTTACATTCAAATTTTATACACATTTTGATAAATTCCATGCAAAACAAAAACTATTAAATTTTTCATTAATTCCAAGAAAAAGAAAGGGTCTAATACATGATGGCTTTAATGGTGAATTCTACAAAACATTTAAAGAATTAAAACCCATCCTCCTCAAACTTTTCCAAAAAACAAAAGAAGAGGGACCGCTCCCAAACTCATTTTATAAGGCCAGCATTACCCTGATAACAAAGCTAGATAAGAACAGTGCAGGAAAAGAAAACTACAATAAAGTGAATTCAACATAACAAGAAAAGGACCATGCACCATGATCAAATGAGATTTATTTCAGGGATGCAAGAGTGGTGCAACATCTGCAAATCAACCATTGTGATACAGCACATTAATAAAATGAAGGATGAACATCATGTGATCATCCCAATAGATTCAGGAAAAACACTTGCCAAAATTCAACATCTTTTGATAAAAATTCTCAAAAAACTGGGTATGGAGAGAAAATATCTCAACAAAGTAAAGGCCACATATGGCAAGCCCGCAACTAACATCATAGTCAATGGCAAAAATCAGAAAGATTTTCCTCAAAGAGCAGAAATGAGATAAGGATGTTCACTCTCTCTGCTTTTATTCAACATAGTACTGGCAGTCCCAGTCAGAGCAATTGGGCAAGAAAAGAAAAGTCATCCAGATTGAAGAGGAGGAAGTAAAACTGTCTCTATTTCAGGTGATATGTTATGAATAGAAAGCTCTAAAGATTCCACAAAAATCTGTTTGAACTAATAAATGTATTTAGTAAAATTGCAAGACAGAAAATCAATATACAGAAATCTGTTGCATTTATATACACTAACAACAAACTATCAGAATGGAAATTAAGACATCAGTCCCATTTATGATAGCCTCAAAAAGAATTAAATACTTAGAAATAAATTTACCTGAGGAGATAAAATATCTATACACTGAAAAATATATGACATTGATGAAAAAATGAAGAGGACATAAACAAATGGAAATGTATTCTGTGCTAATTGGAATAATTAATATTGTTAAGATGTCCATACTTCCCCAAACAATCTAGAAGTTCAATGCAACATCTATCAAAATTCCAATGGCATTTGTCACATAAACAGAACAAGCAATCCTAAAGCTTGAATGCAACCACAAATGACCTCATATAGGCAAAGCAATCTTGAGAAGTAAGAATAAAGCTGGTAGTATCACACTTCCTGATCTCAAACAGTAATCAAAACAATATGGTACTGGCATAAAAAAGATACATAGATCAATGGAACGTAACAGAGAGCCCAGACATAAACCCATGCATATATGGTCAATTAATCCATGACAAAGGAGAGAAGAATATACAATAAAAGGTAAAAAAGAGTCTTTTAAACATATGGTGCTGGGAAAACTTGGTGGCCACATGCTAGCAAATGACACTGAACCCTTATTTTACACCATACATAGGAATCAACTCAAAGAAGTAACAAAGATTTAAATGTAGACCTACACCCATAAAACTCCTAAAAAATGGGGTAAGCTCATTAACATGGATCTGAATTTGACACTAAAAACAAAGGCAACAACAGAAGGAATAAGCAAGCCACATTACATCAAATCAAGAAGCCTCTGCACAACAAAGGAAATGCTGTGGTGGTAGTCATTGTGCAATATGTAAGGGTAGCAAATGCACATATAGCAAACCTTAAACTTACACCATGTTATATATCAATTATATTCCAATAAAGCTGGAAAAAAATTTTCACAAATAAATTTACTCCCTTCCTATTAACATGATACTTCTCTCCATTTTAGGTATTAAATAACTCACTTTTTAATCATGTTTTATAATCTGCAAATTGCACGTCTTTTGTTAAATATATTCCTAGTTACCTTATCTTGTATCTGCTTCTATAAAAGGTGTCATTTTAGAGTTACATTTTCTGTTTGTTACTTTTTTGAGAAAACACAATAGACTTTAAATAGTTATTGGCTTGCTTCTGGCAGTGATGAACTAAAAGGGACTAGATTTATCCATCTTCTTCAAACAACTAGGAAAACAAAAAATATATATGAGACAATGTTTTTCAACACTGTACAATACACAGCATGGAAAAGTGATCGCTGAGAAAATATAAACAAATAAGGTAAGCCTGAATATCCCAGGTAAGTGGGAGAATTTCCAGATCACAGTAGAGTGAAGGAACACCCAAACATAGGCCAGCTATCTCTAAGTTGAAGAGACAGAGTGCAGAAGGCAAAAGCACACAATTAGGGGCAAAATATCACAACAGGGTGTTACACAGACATATGAAAATACATGGAGTGTTTTATCTGATTATAACATAATTAAATTAGAAACTAATAGCAGAAATACATATTTAAAATCTCCAAATATTTGGGAATTAAATGACAAACGTCTAAATAACCTATCAGTTAAAGAAGAAATAACAAGAAAAATTATAAAATATTTTGAACCGAACGAAGATAAAAATGTGACATATAAAAATCTTACTTATGTTGTTAAAACATGCTTAAAGGGAAAGGTACAGTATTATATAATATTATATAGGCTTATATTACAGGTACTTTTGGCCAGAAAATAAGAAAAATCTCAAACAATGATTGAGCTCCCTCCCTGAAAAAATTAAATCTAAAACTTGTATATGAGGAAGAGCAATAAAAACAAAAATCAATGGAATAACTAACAAAAAAACCATGTTAAAAGTCAATGCAACCAAAAGCTAATTTTATGAAAAGACCAATAAAATTCATGAGACTGTAGTTACCTGAATCAAGAAAAAAATTACACAGATTCCCAGTATCAGGGATGAAAGAGAGGATATCACTACAAAAGGAACTGTTATGAATAATGTTATATCAATAAATCAACAACCTAGGTAAAGCGTATAAATTACTTTAATAATATAAACTACCAGAACTCCCTCAAGAAAATATAGGCAATTCTCCTGTATTTATAAAAGAAATAGAATTGGTGATTAAAAACCTTACATGGATGAAAACTCCAGCCTGAGATGGCTTCATTGTTGAATTCTAAAAAAACATTTAAGGAAAATATAACACTAATTCTATCCACACTCTTACAGAAAATAGAAGCAAGGGAATATTTCTTAATTCATTTCTTGAGGCTGAATTACCATCATACCAAAGTCAGATGACATTGTTAGAAAGGAAAACTACAGACCAAAATTTATTGTGAACATAAATGTAAAAAGTCTCTAAAATTTTGTTTAGCAATTTGAATGTAGCAATCTAATTTACCATTTAAACTAAATTTAGAAAAAGAACATATGATCATATCAGTAGAACCAGAAAAAGCATTTGACCAAAGTCAACAGTTATTCATAATAAAAACTTTTAAGTAAAGTTAGTATAAAAATAATTTTTAAAATCTGATTAAAGGCTTCAATAAAAAAAAAAAAACTTACAGATAACTGCCTTATTAACTCTAATAATATATGGATTCATTTGTATTTTCTAGGTAGATAATTAGCTAATAATGGCATTTTTGTTTTTTCTCTAATCTTTATGCCTTTAATTCCTTTTTCTTGTTTTATTGTGATGGCTAATCTCTCTAGTACAATGTAGAAAAGAAATGGTGATAATGAGCATTTGGATCTTGTTCTTGATTACAAAAATAATTCTTTTAATATTTCAATATTGTTATAATATTTGCTTTTTTGTAGATTGATTTTTAGTTTAAATATATCTCTTTAATTCCTAGTTATTAAAAGTTTTAATTACACATGATTCCTGAATTTTATCATGTATTTTTCTTTTTCTTTATGTATTTTTTGACATAATCATCGTTTTTCTCCTTTCAACTCTTAATGCAGTGATTTCATTAATAGTTCATTTACATTGATTGGAATTACTGATATATTTTGATTTATTTCTATTTTCATACTTCGTCTTTTTAATTTTGTTTGATTTCTTCGCATGTTTTTTTTTATCCTTTCTTCAGAACAATTACAAGGTCCCAGAAAATATTATTTGAATCATTCCTTCACTTATATGCTAGTGGAGTTCAAGACTTAATTCTCCTTTGACTTTTAAAAAAAACTTGCAAGTTCAACATCATTCTCACTAAAATTGTCAGTTTCTTAACAGTCTTAAAGCTATTTGTTTAGATTGATCGCCACGTTTATTTAAGACTTAAATAAAGTCTTTTAATTATGTCTTTAATAGCCTATAAGTTATGCATATTTGTTAGATATATTCCTAGATTGCCTATATTGATTTTAGTATTGAAAGTGATATTATTTTCAAGTTCTACATTTTGTTTGTTGCTGTTTCATGAAAACATATGTGACTTTAAACATTATTCAAGTATACCACACAGAGTAAAAAAAGCAAATCTTAATATTTAAATCTCAAATTGTCATCCTGATGTATGTAAAATACATTCCTTAACTGAGGTACTATTGGTAAAATACGTTCTCAGTTTTTCCTTATTTAGAAAAATGTCTTCCCTTTACTCATATTCTTGAAAAATACTTTGCTGGGTATAAAATTCTAGCATGATAGTTATCTTTAATAATATCTTTAAAGATATTATTCCATTGTATATGGCTCTTATTGCTATTGACATGTGAGACATAGTCAAATTGCTGTTTTTCCTTTTTGGGTAACTGGTCTTTTCTCTATGAAATCCGCTACTATATTTCTTTTTCAAATCTGTCACTATAATTGTGGTATAGTCTATTTTTTTCTATTAATCTTCCAGTTTATGCTTCATGTATTTTGAGGTTTTGGTAACAGATGTGTATACATTTATAATTATTATACCTTCCTGATCAACTCATTTGTCATTATGAAATAACTTTTTCTCTAGTAGTATTCTTTTTTTGTCTTAATGTCTGCTTTGCCTTATAATACTATAGTCATTTCAGTTCTCTTATGGTTAGTATTGCATGGTATAATTTTTTCCATTCTTTTACTTTCACTCTATGTATGCCTTAGAATCTAAGTTGACTTCCTTGTATACAGCATATAGTTGAATCCTTATGTTTTTAAGCTAGTGACATGAGTATTTAGCATATTCATATTTAATATATTTATTAACCCTGGCTGGTTTGGCTCAGTGGATTGAGCGTCGGCCTGCGAGCTAATTGTCGCTGGTTCGATCTTCCAGTCAGGGCACATCAGAGAAGGAAAACTCTGATTCCAAAAAACCTCCGCTGCCTTGCAGCATACCTCTTCAGGGGAAAGGCTAAGGGAGTAAACCCCGACAGAAAATCCGGAGCCGGAGTCCCTAAGGCGGTTTGACGTTGTAGTCAACACCGGCAACTCCTGCGGCGCACCTGAAGCCAAGCTGTATTGACTCCGTCTTTCCCTTGGACCCTTCAGCTGCGAAGAGAGGGGGGGTCTGCTGCATGGGCAACAGCAGACCCTCCATATCACCCTGCCCAGGCTCTGTAGCTTCATCGCAAGATGTCGATTCAACATGGGAGGAGACAGATACCGTGTCACTCCCGAGTCGGACTGCACAGCCATTCTCGGTGGTGCAGATAGACTCTTAAGAAGCTACACCATCGTCTCTCGAGACGGACGGCTGCCGACACAATATTTATTAAGACAGTAAGGTTTATGCCTTACATTATTTGCTTCCTAAATGTTTTATATCTTTTTCTTCCTAGTCCTCCTTTACTGCCTTTTGTATTTAAGAAATATTAGTGAACTGCTATCAATTACCTTATTATTTTTAAACTTGATTTTTCAGCAATTTCTCAGGATCTGCTTTAGGGATTACAATATTCATCTTAATTTATCATAATTTTCAAGTCAATGTAAGTTATATTTTAGCAAAATTATTTTGTTCCAATATAATTTTATTTACCCCAACTTTGTGCTATTATGTCATATATATTGCATGCATAGGTATTATGAGTCCACTAATACAGTGTTATATTATTGATTTATACAACTTTATGATTTTTACAAAAATCAATAGAAAAAAAAGCATTTTAGTAGTGTTTAATTTATCCACATATAGTCATACCATGGTACTCGCCAGCTTCAGAACTTGTCAAACCATGTACTCATCACGTTTTGACAAGAAAAGTAATGTTTCAATACTTGGCACTTGCTCGAGACTCGATGAAGTTGCTAGAACTTGTATGAGTCATGACATTGCCCACAAGAGATTAGACTTCATTGTTTGGTCTTCTGTTTCAGCACTCATCACAGTTCCAGAATGAATTAACAACAAGTACCAAAGTACCACTGTATTTACTATTTTTAATATCTTCATTTCTTCCTTTGAATTTAAATTATTGTCTGGGTTATTTCTTATCATACTACAATTTTTTCATTATTTCTTGTAAGGCAAATCTGTGAACAATAAATTTTCTATTTTTGATCATCTAAAAATGTCTTTATTTTCCCAAGTTTTAAAAAAACTATATTTTGTTGATCATCTTGTTACAGTAGTTCCATTTTTTCCCTTCGCCACCCTCTGCCCAGTACTCCCCTTCCCTCTAGCAATCCCACTCCCCTCAGTTCATGTCTATGGGTTGTGCATATAAGTTTTTCGGTTTCACTTTCCTATATTATTCTTAACTTCCCCCTGACTATTTTGTACCAACCAATTATGCTTCTTAATCCCTGCACCATTTCCCCATTTCTCTCTCATCCCCCTCCCAGCTGATAACCCTCCAAATGATCCCCGTACCTGACTCTGTTCCTATTCTGCTTTGCTTAGTTGAATTTTGTTTTTACTTTTTAGATTCAGTTGTTGATAGTTGTGAGTTTGTTGTCATTTTAATGCTCACAGTTTTGTTCTTCTTTTCCTTAAGTAAGTCCCTTCAACATTTCATATAATAATGGCTTGGTGATGATGAACTCCTTTAGCTTTACCTTGTCTGGGAAGCACTTTTATCTGCCCGTCCATTCTAAATGACAGTTTTTCTGGATAGAGTATACTTGGTTGTAGGTCCTTGCTTTTCACCATATTGAATACTTCTTGCCAGTCCCTTCTTGCCTGCAAAGTTTCTTTTGAGAAATCAGCTAATAGTCTTAGAGATATCCTTTTGTAGGTTAGTCTCTGCTTTTCTCTTCCTGCTTTTAAGATTCTCTCTTTATCTTTAACCTTTGGCATTTAAATTATGATGTGTCTTGTTGTGGTCCTCTTTAAGTCTAGCTTGTTTGGGACTCTCTGTGCTTCTTGGACTTGTATGTCTATTTTTTTCACCAAATTTGGAAAGTTTTCCTTCATTATTTTTTCACATAAGCTTTCAATTTCTTGCTCTTCCTCTTCTCCTTCTGGCACCCCTATGATTCAGATATTGGCATGTTTAAAGTTATCCCAGAGGTTCCTAAGCCTCTCCTCATTTTTTTTCAATTCTTGTTTCCTCATTCTGTACTTGTTGACTGTTTAATTTTCTTATGTTCCAAATAATTTATTTAAACCCTGGTTTTCTTCCCTTCACCATTTGTTTTGTATGGATTTTATTTTGTTTCATTTAGCATAGCCTTCATTTTTTCCCCTTATGCGTTTGCCATACTTAAGCATGTCTGTCAAACCTGTGAGTATCTTTTTCACCAGTGTTTTGAACTCTACATCTATTAAGTTGGCTATCTCCTTGTCACCTAGTTCTCCCACTGGAACCTTGATCTGTTCCCTCTTTTGGGCCATACTTCTCTGTCTCCTCATCTTGACAGGCTCCTGTGTTTATTTGCCTCTGTGTCTTTGGTAGAGCTGTTTCACCTGTTACATTGTAAGGGGCAGAGCCTTAGGTATTCATCACTACGGTGACCCATTTCATCATGAGGTGGTGCTGTATGTGAGGGAAGGATCTGAGAGGGAACAATGCCACTTGCTCAGCACTCACCCCTTTTCCAGGTACTTCTCCTACTTCTGTATGGGACTGGTGTCTCTCAAGCTTTTGCCCTGGCTGTCGTTCCCAGAGTGGGTGGGTCTGCGGACATTCTAAGACTGTGGGGGCCCTTTAAACAAGCAATTCTACTGAGAGACCAGCAGTTTCAGTCTCTGCCTCAATCCCCACTGGTTTGCACAGTCAGATGCAATCAGTCTTTATTTTCCCTGGTGCTGGAACCATGAGCTGTGTGGTCTGGTGTGGGCTGGGAGTGCTCCCCAGGTGTCCCTTTCTGCTTTTTAAAATGTATGACTGCACTTTCTGCCTGCCTGCCACTGCTGCCACTTCTGCTGCCACGACACTGCATCCTTTCCACACCAGCTCCGCCGCTCCTACCTGTCTGAGTGAGTATTTCTTCTTTATATCTTTGTTTGTTGGACTTCCATGCAGCTCGATTTTCTGGACCTTCTGACTGTCTCTAGTCTTCAGGTAGTTGTATTCCTTCTTATTTGTGGAGGGAGATGCAGTGTGTCTGTCTAGGCCTCCATCTTGGCTGGAAGTCAAAGGCTATTTTCCCAATAGTTTGAAGGATAGTTTTGCTGCACATAGAATTTTTGGTAGATAAATTTTTTTAAAAAGGTACTTAGAATGTCATTATACTACATTCTGATCTTAATTATTTCTGATGAGAATGTTGCATATTAATTATTTTGTCATTCTCCTAAACTTGCTATTTTATTTTTCTCTCAAGGCTTTGAAGGTTTTCTCTTAATCTTTGGCTTTCCAGTACAGTAACTATGACTTCTCTAGTTGTGAATCTCTCTTTCTCTCTTTATTCTGCTTGGGGTTCATTAAACCTTTTGGATTTTGCACATCAATACTACAGTTTTCAAAAAAATTGGGAAAGTATTAAACCATTAATTTTATGACTGTTTTGCTTTTTGCTTTCTTCATGGGACTTGTATAATGTTTGTATGTTTGATGTTGTCAAACAGGTCTTTGAGGTTTTGTTAATTTTTTTTCTCTTTGTTATTCAGATTGGATAATTTCTGTTGATATATTTTCACTGATTATTTTTTCTACCATCTTGAACATGCTGTTGAGACCATGCAGAAGATTTTAAATTTTGGTTATTTTCCTTTCAAATACAGAATTTTTACTGAATATTTTAAAAACATTTTAACAAACTTTGTTTTTTGGATCAGTTTTTGGTACAAAAAGTACACAGAACATACAGAGATTTTCCATATACCTTCATCCTCCTGCACATAATTTTCTCTATTATCAACAGTTTGCATTAATGTGGTACTTTTAAAATTATCAACCAATATTGATACATTCTGATTAACTAAAGTCCATAGTTTACAGTAAGGTTCACAATTTGTGCTGTGCAGCTTGTCAACCATAGAGTCATTCATTCACTTTTACAGTACCTTACAGAGTAATTTTTCTACCCTAAATATCCCTGTTGTCTACCAATTCATCCCTATTATCCTCCCCTTTCCCTTCTTTCACATGACAACTACTGATCTTCTTATTGTCTATACTTTTGTCTTTTATAGATCATACAGTATGTATCCTGTTCAAAATGTCTTACTTCACTTAACAAGATGAATTACAGTTTCCTCCAAGTCCTTCCACAGCTGGATAGCTCATTTCTCTTTTATCACTGAATAATATTCTGTTGTATGGATATACCACAATTTGTGGCTTCACTCATCTATTGAAGGACATCTTGGTTCCTTCCAGTTTTTGACAGTCATGCAAAAAGCTGCTATAAATATTTATGTGCAGGACTTTGTGAAGACCTAAGTTTTCAACTTATTTGGGTAAATACCTACAAGTTTGGTTGCTGGATCATATGGTAAGCCCATGTTTCACTTTGTAAGGAACTGCCAAATCCTTCAAAAGTGGATGTACCTGCCGTGGCTGGTGTGGCTCAGTGGAGTGAGTGCCAGCCTGTGAACCAAAAGGTCGCTGGATTGATTCCCAGTCAGGGCATATGCCTGGGTTGTGGGCCAGGTCACTGGTTAGTAGTGTTTCTCTCTCACATCAATGTTTCTGTCCCTCTCTTTCCCTCTGAAAATAAATAAATAAACCTAAAAAAAAAAAGTGGATGTACCATTTGTATTCCTTTCAGCACAAATGAGTTCCTGTTGCTCTATAGCCTTACCAGTTACTGTTGTCATTGGTGTTTTGAGCTTTACCAATTCCAATAGCTGTGTAATGGTGTCTTATTGTTGTTTTAACTTGCAAATACCTAATGACAAATGATGTTGAGAATCATTTCATAAGCTTATTTGCTAGGTGTTTATCATCTCTGGTGAAATGTGTCTGCTCAGATATTTTGTCCATTTTTAAATTAGTTTGTTCATTTTTTTATTGTAGAGTTTCAGAAGTTCTTTGTATATTTTGAATGCAGGTGTTTAGATCTATAGATAAAGTTGAGAAAAACTGACATCTTGATAATATTGATTCTTCCTAGCAAAAAAAAAGAAAATCCTTCTTCATTTATTACATCTTTGATTTATTTCAGCAGAGTTCACAGTTATTATTCACATAGATTCTCTACATATTTTGCTATATTTATACATGAATTATTTATTTGGTGTTAATGTAAATGCTGTTATGTTCACTACAAATTTTAATTGTTTATTGCCTGTATTCAGAAAAACAAACTTTTCATGTTAATTAATTTATAAATAAATATAAGTTTAATTAGTCAATATAAAAATAAGTATCAAATTCAATAAATTTATATAAATCAACATATAATATTTAGTTATTAATATTAGTATCAATATTAATTTAATCATTGGCTATTAATTAATCCTACATTAATTTTATGGGTCATGTAATTAATGTAGTAGCACATTGTATAGAATGGATAATTTATATAATTAATTAATTAAATATCAATATATTGTATCCTGCAACCTTGCTATAATCGTTTATTAGTTCCATCAATATTTTGTCATTCTTTAAAATCTTCTCACTTCCAAAATCTACTTATTAAATTTCTGTTTTGAATTTTATAGGCAATTTCATTTTTATTTTTATTTTTTAATTAAATATTTTATTGTTGTTCTGTTAGAGTTGTCCCAAATTTCCCCCATTGCTCTCCTCTGACAAGTCCAACCCCAGTCCCACAAGTCAATCCCCACCCTGTTGTCCATGTCCATGGGTCATTTATACCCATTCTTTGACTAGAACCTGCCCCCTCTTTCCACCTTTATCCCCCTCACCCCTACCCTTTAGTCATTGTCAGTCTTTTCCTTTTTTCATACCTCTAGCTCTATTTTGCTTGTTTGTTGTTTTGTTCATTAGGTTCCTCTTATAGGTGAGATCATATGGTATTTGTCTTTCACTACCTGGCTTGTTTCACTTAGCATAATGCTCTCTAGCTCCATCCACACTGTCATGAAAGGTAGGAGTCCTTCTTTCTTTATGCTGTGTAGTATTCCATTTTTTAAGTGTACCACAGTTTTTTGATCCACTCATCTACTGATGGGCACTTAGGCTGTTTTCAGCACTTGGCTATTGTGAATAACACTGCTATGAACATAGGGGTGTGTGCATAGGTTCTTTTGAATTGGTATTTCAGGATTCTTTGGGTATAATCCCAGCGGTGGAATCGCTGGATCAAAAGGCAGTTCCATTTTTAGTTTTTTGAGGAAATTCCATACTGTTTTTCACAGTGCACTAGGGGTCCCTTTTCTCCACATCCTCACCAGCACTTGTTGTTCGTTGATCTGTTAATGATGGCCATTCTGACTATTGTGAGGTGGTATCTCACTGTGGTTTTAATTTGCATTTCTCTGATGGCTAGTGATGTTGAGCCTCCTTTCATATGCCTATGGCCCTCTGTATGTCCTCCTTGGAGAAGTGTCTGTTTAGGTCCTTTGCCCATATTTTAATTGGACTGTTTGTCTTCCTGGTGTTGAGTCCTATGAGTTCTTTATGTATTTTTGAGATTAAAGCCTTGTTTGAGGTATCATTGGCAAAAATGTTTTCCCATACGGTTGGATCCCTTTTCATTTTGATGATGTTTTCTTTAGCCCAGCAGAAGGTTTTTAATTTTATGTAGTCCCATTTGTTTATTTTTTCCTTTACTCCCTTGCTCTAGGAGATATATCAGTGAAAATATTGCTGTGTGGGATATCTGTAATTTTACTGCCTATGTTTTCCTCTAGGGTTTTATGGTGTCATGGCTTATATTTAAGTCTTTTATCTGTTTTAGGTTTATTCTGGTGTATGGTATAAGATGGCGGTCTAGTTTCATTTTTCTGCATGTACCTGTCCAGATCTCCCAACACCATTTGTTGAAGAGGCTATTTTTACTCCATTTTATGCTCCTGCACCCTTTGTCAAATATTAATTGACCACAGAGACATTGGTTTATTTTTGGATTATCTGTTCTGTTCCATTGCTCTACGTGTCTGTTCTTATGCCAGTATCAGACTATTTTGATTACAGTGGCCCTTTAGTATAGTTTGATATGAGGTATTGTGATCCCTCCTACTTTTCTCTTTTTTTTCAAGATTGCTGAGGTTATTCAGAGTCATTTCCATATAAATTTTTAAAGTATTTGTTCTAAATCTGTGAAATATGCCATTGGTATTTTAATAGGTATTGCATTGAATCTATAGATTGCTTTGAGTAGTATGGCCATTTTAATTATGTTAATTCTCCAGTCCATGAACATGGTATATGATTCCATTTATTTGTATCTTCCTTAATTGCTTTCTTCAGTATTCTGTAGTTTTCTGAGTATAGGTCTTTTACCTTCTTGGTTAAGTTTATTCCTAGGTACTTATTAAATTTCTTGCTTGTCCACTCCTCACCCAAATGGGACTATAACAGATGACCTGCCCTGCCAATTGGGGAGGGGTTGGAAAGCCTGAGGATTGGGAATGCATGTGTATAGGGTAGATGTATTGGGCTAGGAAGGTGATTGAAGGGAGGAACATGCCCTCCCATCTACTTCCAGGTAGCAAGGGATTTCGAGGGCCATCCTTAAAAGCAGAGCAGAATCACCTGTGGTTTGTTGTCTGCTCCCCTGGCTGGTCCTACGATGTGTGACTTGTGTTCTTTCTGCAGGCCTTGGGAGCCATGTGGTCTAGAAGCTCCTCTGGTGCCTGCTTGGCTAGGAGCTCAACGGGTGCTAGGTTGGTAAGGCACTGGGGAGGAGGACCAGGTTGGCAGGTCCAGGAGGCCCTGTGGCTCAGCTGCAAGCCCCACACCATGCCACTGCACTGGAGGCTACCGTGGCAGCTGCCTGCCCACCACCCACATGCATGTTTCAACATCGTGGCCCTGTCAGTGGCAGCTCTCACTGAGGCTGTGGCTCCACCTACTCCAGCTCAGGCCCAGCCTTGGATCTACTTAATGTCCAAGTGCAGAATGCTGGTGACTCACTGGTGGGTGGCAGGTGTCCCCCCTGCACATCTGGCATCTGTGTGGAACTGTGAGAAAATATATTAGAGAAGAATTCTAACATGGAAGTAGAACACACTCTAGTTCATCAATCAAAATATTTTTTGTAAACTTTATTGTGACCTACTGTAGGTAGGCTCATATGCTAGCTGTAGCAGAGGATTTAAGAATATAAAGTCATAGTTCTTCATTGCATTAGTAGTTACATTTAACAGTTCCTAATGATTCACTATGTGTGTTTTAAATGTTTATTACTCTCAGTGCTTTATACATTTTATCATGCGCAATTCTCATAACAAACATATGAAGTATATACTTTAGTTACTATGCTTATTTTTAAATGAAGAAACTGGGATACAAAGAAGTATGTAATAGGTGAAGGATTCCAACCCTTGCAGTCTGACTGCAGAGCCTGTGTCCTTAACTACTATATGACATGATATTATATAATACCAGACTACACTACCCTATACTAGTATATGTAAGACATTTAGAGTCTAATAGAAAAGTAATATATACAATAAATAGAAAGAATAAAGACATCAAAGAAATATTTGCTAAATATCACTATAACAACATAGATGAGAGGATCACTAGAGGGTATGCTGAGTTGGTTTGGGAAACATCATAGAAAATTGCAACTTTACCTAAATTTAAGGCTAATCTCAACTGTGCATGCTGAGATACATAAATTATGGTGTCAAGTGGTGGTCTTTTTCTCTTATAATCAATTGTTGATCCCATTTAGTGGCACACTAAGAAATAAACAGAGTCTACTGGGAAGTTCAAGCCTTTGTTATCTTAGAAGAGTCAAGAAACCATGTCCTCCTTCTTTTCTCCTTGCAAACAGGAAAACAATACTTCCCAAAACACCTGAAGTTACACTGTAGCCTTAGGACTAGGTTCTGGTCTGAAGAATGTGAGTGAAAGTTATGTTATTTCTAGGCCTGGCCATAAACATCCCGAAAAATCATACAAATCTCTCCCTTCCGCTGAGAGTGGGGAAACTACCAGATGAAACTATTTAAAGCAGAACCCACAGAGAAACCACCTGACTCTTAACAAAACTATGAAATTAACAATAAATAAATCTTTATTATTTCAGGCTGCTGAGATTTTGAGGTTGCTTGTTATATCAGTAAGTTTTAATTACCCTGACCAATGAAATAAATAAGAATGCAGACTAGCAAAATCATTGCATAGTCCCTTATAGGGGATGTCTTTTAAGAATGGATTCAGAAAAGGGTGTCTATAATCCTCAAAATATCCTTGGGCCTTATGATTTCCTATCTTTTAATTTCTTGGTTCTAGGTGTTTTCAAGAGTGACAATGTTGTTTGCATGAGAGTCAAAAGAAGATGACCCTTGGTTAAGGACAACTTTGATAATTGCATACTATTTTAGGGTCAACATTCATTGAAACAACAATTCAATTAAAATAGCTAAATACTTATTTAACAGTTTGCATTAATTTCTGTTGTATGTATTTTGTGTCTTATTTTGTTTAATTTTAAAAAATATATAAGCTGGGTATGACTCTTATGCATTAGCAGCAGTTCAATGTGATTTTAACATTGCTTAAAGAAATTCTTAGTGCCCAAAGTGCTTTTCAAATTCTTAGGGAAAAAAATTGTTTATTTTTTATATGTGAGGATATAAGTTGGCCATATTTGAACAGTGCTGATTTTTCCTAAAATTTTAATATTCTTTCCTGAAAATACAAAAAAAAAAAAAAGCCCAACAAAAAAACCCCAATGCTTATCCATTTGACATGAGATTTCTAAATGAAGCTGAGTTAGATGCTATATTAATCTAATATGCCATTAAGTGGGAAAATGGTACAATTTATCATGTCCAGATGGAATTATGGGAAATTCTCTCTATTGTGGGTCCCTGTACAAACTTTCTCATTTCTTTATTTCTTTGCGTAACAGACTAATGATGAAGGAGCTCTCATTTCAGTCTTTTGTTTCCAACAAGCAAATGCATGTAAACAAGCAATTATTTTTGAAGCAGTGTACTTTCTCCTACACTGTTTAGAGCAATGATTTGTTTGTTTCAAACTGTAAACTCTATTTTCTGCCTATAAAACAAATTACCTTTTGCATGAATATGAGAACACATAGTTTTTCTACATTATCTAGTAAAAAGGGTCTCTCTTGCCATAGCGTATTAAACAGGTTATTAAATTCCATTAACTTACGTGCATGTGACTGTCCCTGACTTAAGAGAAACAGTTCTACAGATGATATTTATCCAAACTCAAAATTGTCTTTTCAGATAGCCATGAAATAGAGTCATGACCTTACACAGGGCAAAAAATAAAATAAAGCTCAGCTGATATAAAAACTATGTCATAGAGCTCTGTAGAATGTGTTGGCATCTCACCCACTGTTTCTCAAGAAAATATAACAGATGATATTTTATGCATATTAGTTTTCCTGTTCTATTCCTCAGTGAAAGGAGCATGTTGAATACTCTCAGACAATGACAGATCCCCATATCCCACAGTTATTAGCATTATTTTGGGTACGGTCTCACTTTGACTATGAACACATCCATCTTTTCCTCTACTTTCAGATTCCTTCTTCAGCTTCTTCATCCATCTACACTTCCGTCCACATATGACAACTTCTGCTATGACCTATGGCCAAGTTTCCCTTTTCTCCTTACATTCCAGTATCAGCCTCTCTGTCTTTGCCTCGTGTGTAAAATTCATCGGCTTTTCAATTTATTTACATAACTCCTGACTTGTCTGAAACCTGGTCCCAAACATAGCAGGACATTTCAGAGTCACATTTGAGATGCTAAATGAAGACTATCTGTACACAACAGAGCCACTCAAATAAGCAGATGGCACAGAGCTTTCAATCAAATACAGCCAGTCCTTGTTATTTGCAGTAGTTATGGTCTATAACATCCATGCAAACACTGAATTAGCAGATATTGAATCACTGCTCCTAGGGCAAAATACAGGGTACAGTTCATGAGAGCCTCTGGTGACAAGATTTTCACTAATTGATCAAAACATAACCTTGTTTTAGGTATGTTTCTATTTAAGGACATCTTATTTAGTATGTATATTGTTGATTTACTGACATGGAACTCATGGCCAACAGCATTGTAAGTCATGCCTGAAAGAAGCTTGTCTAACATATATTTTTCCCTATAAGGCACATTGCAGCCTTCTTGTGCTTAGGACCACTACAGAGAACTTTTGCGCTTTGCTTGGGGGTCATTTTAAACAGTGAAATCATCAACACACAGCACAAAAGTGTGAAAAATGTGGCACTAAATAGACTGTGAAAAGGACGCTCATTTGTAGTATGAGCTGAAACAAGGAGGCAGAGTGTCACCGCACTGGACTTCAGCATGGACCGTATGTGCATTTTGGAAGATTCAATTTTTACTCTGCTCTGTGCTTATTTATGGGGATTACGAATAAATTGGAGGGAGTAGGTGAATCTGCAAATACAGAATCTGTGAATAATGAGGATTGACTGCATCTCAGTTATACCAGTTTTATGGATTAGAATGTTATCAGTGACCAAAAAAAAAAAAAAGTTCCAATTTTAGAAGACATATTTTTTACTGACTGCAGCATATGGAAATCAATGACAGCCATCCAGACAAAGTTTAAATTTTTATTAAAACCATATTTAAAACCCTTAAATTCTCTTGTCCGTACA
The DNA here is from genome assembly GCF_987537825.1 of Furipterus horrens. Lineage (NCBI taxonomy): Eukaryota > Metazoa > Chordata > Mammalia > Chiroptera > Furipteridae > Furipterus > Furipterus horrens. The sequence continues at coordinate 149,564,516 of NW_028327172.1, read as the reverse complement.
GGGTGCTTCTAAGTTCAGTTCATCATAATGGGGATTACATTCACCTGAAAATTTTGACTTTTAAAAAAATTCCCAGGCCTGAAGGGCTCCAGCCACTAAACACAGAGTTCAGTATTGACTTTTGAAAATCCTAAATTCAAAGGCACAGGGGGGATTTTCCCCACTCATCCTGGAGGCAGAGACTCCTATCTTACTATAAAACACCTCGGTTTTCTGTGACTGAGGAATTCCATTCTTGCTGTCCTCTCTTCATCCTGCAGGATGACACTCACTGAGCTTTTGCTTATTGGCTGAGTTGTAGGAGAATCAAGGAAGCCACAGAGTGGGTTGCTGTGTCTGTGTCAAGGTTGGGGACTTCTCCCAAAGGTATGAGCTGGGGTTTCAAATGGTAAGGTTTGACTTGGTGCCAAGATCCTGTGTTTACCAGGCCTGGTTTTCTCTTTAGGATTTACATTGTGATGCATTTCAATGGGAGTTTAAAACCATGTTTCACAGTCCTTTGTGATGATGAACCTTGAAATAGTCTCAAAGTCAACGAGAGCTTAGCCTCAAGGACTCCCAGCAGAATTACAGCTGGCACCACCTGTCTGCAGAAACACCTTAGGTCTGTCTGTCTGCTTTAGATCGCAAAATGGAAATAAACTTTCAAAGCGTTTTTAAAGTTGCCTTTGGGTTTTGTTAAATGTAGAAATGGTTCTTTCTTTTTTTCTTGACTTTTTTTTTCCGTCGAATGAAACGTCACTCTCAATTCTTTCTAAACATAGAATTATGCCATTGGAACTTGGGGAAAGAAAACCCACATGAAACATCTACCCAGATGTTATGCGAGAAATGCTGGTTTGGAAAAGCCTTTGTTTTGTGTGGGGCTGCCATGCTTTTTCCATCACATCAGTGTTTACTCACTCAATTTAATGAATAAAAACGCACTGACAAGGCAGTCCACAAGAACCACCAAATACAGATTACCAAAGAAGGAAACTGTTTCAGTGAGAGGTGAAGGAGGGCAAAGCATTGTGAAGTAAGTTTAAAATTTCTTAAGTAGAGCACTCAGTTGAGAGTTTTCCTGTCCCTGTAACTGGTTTCTTTTGTTGTAAGAGAAACTTATTTGAATCTGTTTTTTGCAATGTTAAAACAGAGGCAATCAGCAGTTTGCCCCTTTAGGATGTTGGGGGCTCATGTGTATGTTTGTTGATGATAATTGCCCAGGAGAAAGTACCTTTCCAGCACCTATGGGTCCCATATGTAATGTTACACATGTAATGCTTCACAGAAAGGCTTAATCATGCACCTCTGCCTGGCTCACTAGCTGTGTGATCTTGGCCAAGTGACTTAGCCTGCTAAGGCCATGTTTCTACAACAGTGAACTGGAGTTTATTAAAGGAGTTTATTATTACACTAAATTGTTACAAGATCTTAATAAAATAATGGATTTACAGTCTTTCAGTGCCTTCCATTAAAGAAGTGCTGATTTATTGTTTCTGCATCATAAGCTCATCTTCTGGTCATTCTGTAATTTCCTTGCCTCCCCTCCATCACTAGCCAGAACCCACATCCCAGGGAGGGAGTGTTTGGGATGACAGATGCCTCATGATCAAGGCCAGAAAAACACTCAGGCACTAGAAGGGGAAAGAAGTTAGCAAAATGCAAAGTGTCTTTATTACAACTCAACTGGTTTTAAAGTTTCCATTTCTTTTCAGCAAATGTGTTTTCTTCCTCTCATGGAACTAAGAACATATGTGCTGCCTGGCAGATGATTTCTGCAACTCCTAAAGTCAGGACTGGAGAAGGCTGACTCACAAGTTTTTACACTGCATGTGTGAAATCTTTCAAGAGAACTCGAAGAGGGGAAGAGCCACAGGATTTTGGATGATGTTCTCAATTGCTTTTCAGTTAAATAGGTAAAAAAAAAAAAAAAAAATCGATCGATTATTTGCTTCTATTTCTGACTATTTTAAACAACTTTTTTTAAAAAGCATCATGAAGAGATGGGTTGAAAAAAAGGTAACAACCTTCAATAGAAGAGAAAGAAGGTAACATTTGTAGAGTGATGTAGATTCCAGTCATCTGACTTATTTGACCTTGGGGCATCCTAGTAACGCAGGGTTCACCTGTGATAAGGACAGAGCTCCTGGGAACTGCATAGCCATTGGGACTTTATATTAACTCTAAGCCCTGAGTTCTTTACACTATACTACATGCCCACTTCATCCCCCCTTTTTAGAGATTCATAGAGTTCAGCCCTGGCTTGGTGGCTTAGGTAGTCAGAGAATCATCCTGATACGCCAAGGTTGCAGGTTCAATCCCCAGTCAGGGTATATACAAAAATCAACCAATGAATGCATAAAGTAAGTGGAACAATAGATCAATGTTTTTCTCTTTGTGTGTGTGTGTCTCTCTCCCTTTCTTTCTCTAAAAATCAATCAATAAATTTTAAAAACATTCATATAGTTAGCTTTATTAAAACTGAAGTAACAAAGTATGGGAATCTAGAACATGATTACTGTTGCAATTATACGTTTGAGAAAATGTTTCTCCAGGTACCACTGTAACTGATCAAGGAGGTGACAGTAGTTCTTTTACTAGATGTATGGTCCCTAGCATTCTTGCAGAAAACACCAGACTGAGAACCTTACCTATGCAGCATGTTGTACAAGGTGTCAGTGGTAAGTCTGATTGACTGTGGATGAAAAACTAACATGATACTCACATAGGCTCATTCAGTGTTTTGAGTTTTCTTTCACAGAAACTGTTTTACACAATGTATACAAATTATACATGAATCCCAATGAGGGTGCTTTATTGCCCCTGAAAAGGGCAATAGACCTGACAAAACATTTCCATGAAGTACTTTCTTCATCATGCACTCTAGGGAGCCCTCCTAGTGGAAGGCCTGTGTGAACAGTGGCAGTTCTAGAAGCCAAAGCAGGGCTGTGTAGGTGAGGAAATGGGAATGCAAAGAGGCAGGACTTGATGATAGAGCGACCTCAGTCTGAGATTGCAGAGCTCCCCAGCTCAGAAAGCAAAAGAGCTCCAATGACTCCCACCACAGAGGTCAGAAGAGTTAGGAACCAGAAACAATAACTATAGGCTAAGTGGTCATCGGTTCTCTTTCATTCTAGAGCTCAATTCAAATCCTGGGCTTACCACTTAGTGACTGTGTGACCCTGAGCAAAGCACTTAAACTTCATGAAATCCCAATAGATAATCTGTGTGTAAGTGGAGATGACAACACCTCCTTGCACCTAGCTGGGAGAATTAAAAGATATCACATACATCGCATGGCACACAGTAGATGTTGAATAAATAGCAGTTATTATTTTGTATCATTGTGATTATCCACAATCCTGGGATTGATAACTTTACCAGTGCTGTAATTTGAAACACATTTATCTCTTACATTCTAAGGAACTCTTTCAAAACCTGTTTTCCAAATATATTATCTAGTTTGGCTTTAAAAAATTCCTGTATATGTTCTGCTCTGTCTATCAAAGGCTCTCTATAATGCTTACCCAAGGGTAAATCAATTACACAGGATGCTGTTCTGCCTTCTATTATTCTTCTTGAACCACATTCCATGTAATAACCAATTTCTTTACTTCCTCTTTCCTCCTACCACATTCCATACCCTCAAAAAATGCCAGTTATGTTTTAACCCTGCTTTGAAAGTCAATTTTCATCTCTACTGTTTAAAAAAAGTTATTTAAAGTAGTTGCAAATTCTTTCAGTGCCCTCCAACTCCAATCTATGCAACAAAATAAGAACGGGGGAGATTATTAGTGCTTTTGCCAGTCCTCCTGCTGAGTGCAATGACTTTGTAATGAAGTACACATCCATAAACGGTTGACTCTTTGATCTCTGCCTGCTTGTACAACTCGAAAGAGAAAGATATTCCAGTCCAAACCACACAAAGAGGAACACAGGTTATTTATGGGAGCCCACTGACTCTGGTTTAGCCTGGCTCTTTCAAGATTCAAATACACACATCATTTTGACTGCCAAACTTGCTCCCTCCCCTTATAGTGTCTAATGGGGCCATAGTGTAGGAATGTCTGATCTCTGGCTTCTCCCTGGGGTGAGAAAGGTAGCTGGTTTGGCAGAAAGACAGACACAACAGTATTTATAGAGACAGTAGAAAATCGACTCCATATGCCTACAAAGGGAAATCAGAGTAAATCACTGGGAGCTAAGAGGACTTCTGAACTCCCTTTCTGAGGCCAGTTCAGCTTCTGGCTGAGAGTAAGCAGGACCTACTAACCAGCTTTTGAGCTGAACAAAGTATAACATCCACATGCCCTCTTTCATCGGACGGGGTTCCACCAACACTGTTACTTCAGTCAAAGAGGGGAAACACACTCTTATGTTCCTTGACTTCAGAAGCTATTTTGCAAGTCTGACTCCTGCCTTACTCATGTAACTTCCTGTGTCACAGCTGGTGTAAACACAAAGTCATGAGTTTCCTATTCTAAAGTTGTTGAAGCTAAACTTGATGAGTTTTTGTTAGTGATTTTTGGATCATGATGTCCTTAGGTGAACTGTAGTGTGCCTGAGTGTTGATTTACATTGCTCGCTAAAGCAAAATCCAAGTTGAATAAAGACTGTAACTGGAATGGGATCTAACTATTCTCTTTCCTGCCTTCCTCTGAATCAAATATCAGATTTTTACTGTGTGGTGTCAGAATTTGAGGGCTATATCAGGATCTCTGTAATGGAAAAAAATTCAAAATGGAAATCGCTTTTATCAAACTGATAGATTTTTCATCATAATTTGGGCCAAATGAATACAGCCAAAACCAGGGACAATTGATCATCCTGTCATTCCAGACACTCAGGTCCACCTATACAGGATGATTTGGGCAAAGCAAAAGGACCTCAATGAAACAAGCAAATTTATCTTGTTACTTTTGGAGGATTCTGACTTCAATAAAGTCATATTACTAGGTAGGCAACTCCTGCGGCGCACCTGAAGCCAAGCTGTATTGACTCCGTCTTTCCCTTGGATCCTTCAGCTGTGAAGAGAGGGGGGGTCTGCTGCATGGGCAACAGCAGATCCTCCATATCACCCTGCCCAGGCTCTGTAGCTTCAGCTTCACTGGAGAGGACACTCCAGCGTCATCGCAAGATGTCGATTCAACACGGGAGGAGACATATACCGTGTCACTCCCGAGTTGGACTGCACAGCCATTCTCGGCGGTGCAGATAGACTCTTAAGAAGCTACACCATCGTCTCTCGAGACGGACGGCTGCCGACGACTAGGTAGGCCTAAAAGGGACTCTTCTTTTTTATTCAATCTACCCATTTCATAGACACAGCATCATCAGATACCCAAACAGGTCTATATATTGTTTGCCTAAAGTTTATGTTTTTGAGCATTCTCTTTTTCTTTAGTCATTGTGATGGTTTGAAGATAGGCATATAGGTAAATATAAAATACTGCCTGAGAAGTAACATGTATGTCAATGGCACTGCCTGCAAGCTCAAAGAAAGAAAGACAATAAACAAACAAACAAGCAAACAAATAAATAAGCAAGGTACATATCAGAAAAAATAAACATTGGGGACCTGAGACATTTTGTCCCACTGGACTCAGGGAGGTACTTAACAGATGCCAAGTTGTATAGATAGGCCTGTAGCTCATATTTCATTCACTGTCAAGATGACAAATGTTCATTTCATGATTTAATAAAAGATAAACATTGCCTAAAGATGAAAATGAGAAGAAGGAGTACTCACAGATAAGCAACGCAGTCTTGGGGGTGATACCGAGAGGCTCTGGACTGAGGCTCTACCTCTGTCTTCAGGACACATAGAGCAGAGTGTATTCAGTATAAATTCAGGACCTCAGCTTCTCCATCTGAAAAATACATATAATAATGTCACTGTTTCTACCAAGTAACTGTTAACTGAATAGTTAAAAATTCATGATAATTGAAAAAAATGTAGAAAGAACGAAGAGTAGAAAAGTATATATATGATGTATAGCCCAGAATGCCTTGGGATCACCCATGCGCCTTTGTACAAAATACCCAAAGTTAGAGTTTTAACTTCCGGTTTTCCACAAAATATTTTTTGGACACTATAGAGGAAGTTAAACTATATCACTCATGAAAATGAGAGAAGCTTATATAGTTGGGGGCTAAAGGAAATCAGGAGAAGACAACTGAGAGGCAGGGAGGCAGAGAGGCTGAACCATCTCCAGTTCCCCTCTCTGCTCCCCTGGTTGAGTGGTGACTGGTCAGCTGTGACTGCTGTATCATTTGGAGAGATGCCTGGATTCCATTAGCCATACCAAATGGGAAATAACCATGAGATTGAAGACGTGTGGGAGAGGCTGGGCCACCCAAGAATATGAGTGGCCCAACATAAAATTTTTGACATAATGGATGAGACCAAGAGGCACCTTTTCTGTGGAGGAAGATTCTAGGATCACAGCGAAGCCCCAGAATATTAAACTTGACATTGTTATTTTCCCTTACAGTCAGCAGATTTGTACACTGCCAGAAGCTTTGATGAGTTTAGTTGATGTCAGTGAACTGGGTGCACACAGAATAGTAAAGCCCTTTAGAACACTTTCCCAAATGGAAGTTTGTTTATAGCAACACTGCTTAAAATCCAGAGAAACACATTTCGAAGTAGAAAAAAAATCATGGATAAAACTATGAAAAAAAAGTCATATAATACAATTAAAACATGTCACAAAGACATTACTGTTGACCCTAAAATAGCTATGTTACTAAAATTTGAACCAAGTCACAATTAAAATATATCACAAACATATTATTGAATTTAGACTCTGAAATAGTCATGTTAAATAGTTATATTTAAAACATTGGCTATAGCCATACAATATAAATTATTTTCTGTGCTGAGTTCAATTAGTTATGAGTGTTGGGGAGACTAGTCCCTCCAGCTATGCTAATCTATATCCTGATTCTATTGCTGATTCTACTACAACTTCACCATGATACTATGCACATTCCTACTTACTCTGGGTTTTTCCTTTGTTTAATGCTGGGGCAACTTTTTCTCTAGTCACCGCACTAAGTTAGGCTGGCTATTGAATGACAAAAACATTATGAAATGCTGAAAATTGAAAATTACTATATATATCAACTTCAATAAGGCGCTCTACTAAGCCCATTAATATCACTTTTAACTCTAACAACTCTCTGAGAAAGGTAAAATTGATTCCCTATTACTCACAAGAAAAAAAGAGTCTCCAGGTTAAAAATTACATTTCTAGCAAGCAGTGAACTCAGGATTTGAACACAGTCTAACTTCAAAGTTTGGAACCCTTCTACTTACATACATCACCAGCCACACCAAGGGGTGATTATTTTACTAAATAAAATATTTTCAGTACAGCTATTTGATTGCTTTGCTAATAATAAAGGCAATAAATAGCTTATATTGGGTGCCAAGCATTACGCTCTACACATTAGGTCATGTAATCATCATGACAACCCTATGAGGGAGGCGCTATTAGGCTTATTTTACAGATGAGCATGCTGAAGCTCACTGAGATTAAATAAATTGTCCAAAAATCACATCGTAAATGGCATCGCCTGATCTTAAACCCATGTCAGCTTCCCTCCATAGCCCATTCTGCCAATGGCTACTTTGCTTCTGTATTTGTACATTTACAATTCTGTGCGAATAAATTTACTGTTTGGGACAAAAAGTCTCAAGCTGTTTCCACCATCTCCCCCTTTTCTTTAAATCCTGTCGTCCAACCACCCATTCTGGCCTCTTGTGACACCACACCAGCTTCCCAGTCACCTCTTATCCCAAGGTTCATGGTCCTGCCTTTCTGCAGGATTGGCCTCATTTCATCCCTGTTCCAAACATCTGTATTAGTCATCTCTGCTCCTCTTCCCCAAAATATATGCCCTGATGGCTGCCATTTTACTCTCTTCTTTCCCCTTCCTACTTATGTCCCAAAATGTGAGAGGAAAGAAGGGCAATATGAGAATGTTACATATGAGAAATATGGCAAATTGTGTGAGAAAAGAGCAGATAATGCAACAGGAAAGGAAAATACACCCCGGATTATTTGTTGGTCACTGGGTTATGTTGGGAAATAATACTAATAATAACAATAAATAATTCATTGCATGTAAAGTTTTGTAGAAAAGTTCTCTAGGGCCAAATCTAGTGAATTCAGACTAATTGGGGTAGGTAATTAAAAAGTGTATTATACTATATTTTCAAATAGATATAGTTTTAGTTTTATTACTTTTACACTAAAAATGGGCAAGTGGAAGTCTTTAAATGAGTTAAAAATAAATTAACACCTTAAAAGTTAAAAAATAAATGAGTACCTTAAAGTACTTGATGTTACCTGAAAATCTTGTCTTAAAATAAAATAAAAAGTCCCTTGAACTATTGTGAATATCACAACCCAGTTTATGAGATTCTAAAAGATAGAGTTTACTTAGTAAATGTTAACTTCAAATCAGATGAACTTCAAACTATTTCTAAATGTAAAGACTGAGATAAGAAGGATATGAAAACTACCAAGTCTGAATGAATGAAATTTTATTATTTGACTACTACAAATTACCATTAGGAGCAGAATTATGGAAAAATATCCTCTAATTAAGAATGACATAATGGCCCTGACTGGTGTGGCTCAGTTGGATGTCTTCCCCAAAAGCAAAAGGTCACTGGTTTGATTCCTGGTAAGTGCACATTCCTGGGTTTCAGGTGTGGTCTCTGGTCAGGGTGTGTGCAGGAGGCTACTGATTAATGTTTCTCTGCCTTTCCCCCTCCCTTCCTGTCCCTTTAAAAACAAATAAATAAAATATTTTTAAAAAAGAGTGACGTATTAGTCATCAAATAGTAATCCCGTACCAGGACATTTTTATGAGAAAAGCAATTGTGGAATCTTGCCCCTTTTTGCGACAGTATTCCACTGTCTGATCTACTAGCTATCAGTCAAATTTCCTCATTTGAGAAATCCAAACCAGCTGCACAACTAGATAGGATATAAGAATGTAAGACGCAATTTCTCCTAAATGTGACATGTTTTATGATATTCAGAGTTAAAGAAATACTGTATAAAGAGTCTAAAAATCAGGGCTTTTTGTTAATTTAGTTCCTATTACATGAAGCATTTAAACTCTTCGCTAGTTATTGCTGGTTTAATTTGAAGCAAGGGTGATATCTGAAGCTAAAGAAGTGACATCATACCCTACAACATGTCTACTGGATTCCTCAATGCCTGATGCCAACTGTATAAAGGTATGCTTTTACTGAGTTGGATTAAAAAAGTATACAATGCTAGAAATTATTGCAATATATTAACCATGCTTTACAACAGTGTTATGAAAGCAAGGGTAATCTTAATAAATCAGCAGAGGGCACATGGAATTTTTATTAGCCAGAGTCTTCTAATATATTTTCCATCTAAATTGAATATGGGGAGGGGGAATGGTGGGGATTGCTGTCCAAAATTCAAAACCACTTTCCCTTGATGGGAAATTCCATCCAGTGTACAGGCTTGTTGAAAGAATCTGTCCACTCGTCCTCCAATCTAAAGGAGCTGGAAGAGTCAGATCTTCCTCAGCTCTTTCCCCCTCCTTCCACCCATAACCTTTCAGTAGTTCTGGAAGCCAGGGTCCAGGCAGGTGACTTGGGCTCCTCTCTAAAACCCAACGGAAAGACCTAAAGACAACAGGATTGTTGACATAGTGTGGGTTGCAAGGAGTGTCAGTGGCCCTGCCTTGGCCATATTGCTCCTGCTCCTTCACTGTCAGAGCCCACCTGGCCTCAGCTACTCAAAGTCTTGTGAGCCCTCAGAGTCCTAGTCCAGGTCAGCTTCTGTTTGTTGCAATGAAGAGCTCTCCCCAGAACAAATGCACGAACTTCATCTTTCTCGTTTGAATCTTACTGTTCAAATCAACCAAACGACTAAACAAAGCAAACACTATCAAATACACATTCAGCAATGCAACCCATTTATATGTATCCTCATTTTAACATGTATGCAGTGTTTCCTATGGATTGTTTAATATAAGTGGCCAGAAGAAAAGTAGAAAAAAAGGAAAAAATACACATGGCTATTTTAGTGATAGAGCCATTTTCAGAAATGTGAATATAAAACTACCCAAATGAGAGAGGTCCAATTTTGTATATTTGAATTCATATCTAAATATACTGCCTGTTATAATGTAAGTTAGTCAATGCACCCTTTTCCTCTTGGACATATTTCCAGAGTCTAAATAAAGAACCCTGGTAAAACATTGAATCTTGAACTCACGCTCAGTTCCAAATTGTTTTTAAGTAGTAACCATTCTCTGTTAGAATCCTGCTTGTGTTTTTACTTATAAATAAAAGGATTTTCAATGTAATGTGAAGTCCCCCTCTTTACAATATTTTTTCCTTGATCAACAGGATCATTGAGATCTTTTATAATGGTCCAGTTCCCTAACCAATTCTTCTATATTGTTCAGAATTATATTCAGAACACATGGTTATGGAATTCCAACCAGCCTTTCAAATATATCACACATAGTTGAAAGATAAAAGAGTATGAGAAAACACCATAAGGTTTATCCTCAGGCATGATCTCCTCTGGCTATTGACCCCAGTGCCTTGTCGAAAAACTGGGGAATGCAGCCCTGGCTGGTGTGACTCAGCTGTTTGGAGCATTGTCCCATAACTGAAAGGTTGTGCATTCCATTCCCAGTCAGGGCACATGCCTGGGTTGCGGGTTTGTCTGGTCGGAAACATAAGATCCATGGTTCAGGTGCGTGCACTCCTCAGTATAGGTGCGTACAGGAGGCAAACAATTAATGCTTCTCTCTTGCCTTGATGTTCCTCTCCCTCTAAAAAGCAATGAAAAAAATGTCCTTGGGTAAGGGTAAAAAATTAAAAAATTATAAAAGTCTCTCGGATCTCCTTCTACCTGCCTGCCATGTCATCAAATTGGCACTGGGAGGAGAGATGTAGGAAAGAGAAACAGGGTCATGGAAATAGGCTCTCTGGCAAACAAATGTGTGGTCACTGATGCCTGAAGTTATGGATTGAGATCAGGTCACCTCTTGGGGTTCTTTCCTGTATTGAGGTCTGATTTTATTGAATTAACATTAAAAAAAATAAAGATATTTCAGGATAGGGCCAGACTGCAAAGTATTGTACATGAAAATTAGGAACTGGATCACAAAAAAAAGAAAAGCGCCAGGGAAAGGACATTTGTTTGAAGACATTGGTGAGGTTAAGCCTTTTTTATTTTTACTTTAAGTACAAATGAACTTCCCCATGTTTGAAGGCAAAGGAGAAAGAGCCAGATGGAGGATGAAACTGAAATTGTTGTAAGTTCCTGGGGTGGGTTGTTATGGACAAGGCCCAGAGCACCAGCACGGAAATTGGTTCTAAAATAAAATGAAAGTACCACCCTCCCCCTCAATACTTCTGGCTCTGGAGAACCATGTACCACACCAACCACTGTCCGAAAAGAGGGGTCACTCCAGGTATAGGCGTGGCTTCCCCTCGCCCATCCTCCACCAGTCCCTGGATCACCCATGTCATCGCCCCCTGGAGGAAGAGAGAGGCAGAAAGAGAAACAAGGTCCCAGAAATAGGTTCTCTGGAAGAAAATCCATGGCCACTGGTGCTTGAAGCCATCCAGAATAACACAGAGATTCTGTCAGTCCACACCCGTGAAGTCCGTATATCTGGGATTAGCTGAAAAGGATATGTTTAACTGCTGAGAAATAAAATGAATTGTCATGGTAGAAACGATTGCATATAGGAAATATTATCTAGCTTGAGCCTCTTCCTTATAACCACCTATCACAAATTATTTTCATAATAAAAATGAGCTCCCACAACAAACTAATTACATGGAAGAACAATTTACACTACACTGCAGTTTTCATGATATATATATTTTCATCAAATATGAGTTAGCCAATGTAATTAGGAAAAATGATTAGCAAAGCTCTTTATTGAATACGGATCCAAGTCATTTAAAAAAATAAACCATTTCTTTTGAAAATGGCTTTAAACCTACATTTTCTTTCAAGCAATAATCTATTTTCCCTTTGACAATAGGTTTCTGGGGAAAGGGAGGTGATCTGAGAGAATATAACTCTTCTCCCAAAATACTACCAAGTTTTTATTTCCTTTCATGATGGAAGTTTCTGCAAGTTGGTAAAGAAAGTCCTCAAATGTGGCTGCTTCTTCCTAACAGAGCATTGGGAGAACAAACCATTGAAATCCCAGTACCAATCATCTGTAGTTTAGACTTGGGATAAAGGTTTGACCTCCAAAATATATAAAGAACTTATATGACTCAACACCAAGAAGACAGACAATCCAATTTAGAAAAGGGCAAAGGACCTGAACAGACACTTCTCCAAAGAGGACATACAGGGGGGCCATAGGCATATGAAAGGATGCTCAACATCACTAGCCATGAGAGAGATGCAAATTAAAACCACAATGAAATACCAACTCACACCAGTCAGAATGGCCTTCATCAACAAATCAACAAACAAATGCTGATGAGGATGTGGAGAAAAGGGAACCCTGGTGCATTGCTGGTGGGAATGCAGACTGGTGCAGCCACTGTGGAAAACAGTATGGAATTTCCTCAAAAAACTAAAAATGGAACTGCCTTTTGATCCAGCAATTCCACTGCTGGTATTATACCTGAAGAGTCCTGAAACCCCAATTCAAAAGAACTTATGTACCTCTATGTTCATAGCAGTGCTATTTACAATAGTCAAGTGTTGGAAACAGCCTAAGTGCCCACTGGTGGATGAGTGGATCAAAAAACGGTGATACATTTACACAACGGAATACTATGCAGCAGAAAGAAAGAAGGAACTCCTGCTTTTGGCAACAGCATGGATGGAATTGGAGAGTATTATGCTTAGTGAAACAAGATACATGATGAAAGACAAATACCATATGATCTCACCTAATACAGGAACCTAATGAACACAAGAAACAAATGAGCAAAATTGAACCAGAGCCACATAAACAAGGAACAGACTGACAGTGCACAGAGGGGAGGAGGGAGAGGGAATAGCTGGGGAAGAAGGGGAAGGGTCTAGTCAAGGAACTAGTAAAAATGACCCATGGACTGGACAACAGGGTGGGGATTGAATGTGGGAGGGGGGTAGGTGGGCAGGGCAGGGGAGAACAATGGGGGGAAAATGGGACAACTCTAATAGAAAAACAATAAAAAAGGAAAAGCTTAGACCATTCAATGATGCTGTTTTCAATTCTGAAGTCACGCAAGGCTCCCAAGAAATAACAGCAGGTTTTGAAAGTTTTTGCATCTACTCTCATACCTTTACATTTAAAAATATTTTAGATGCTTTGGAGTAAACAAGAATAAAACCCATCTGACTGAAATTATATTTTCCCATGTGAACTATTTAGATTTAGTTAGAAATTCCACAATATAAGTGGGTAAACATGTGTCTCTCTTCATTCTTTTGGATTTTGGACATGCAGGCTTATAGAAAAAATTGACCTCTAAAAAAAAAAAAACCCCAAAACAACAAAGATGAAATTAAAAATTTTGTTTTGAATGTATTAAAATTTAATTTTATGTGCAAATTGAGATATAATTGACTAGAATTTCTTTCTATTATTTAATGATTATTTTATTATCTAGATCTTTATGGAAAATGTAGCTGCTAAGCACTTTAGTGTGGCTATTAACAGTTTTTTCCTACCAGTCCATCCACAAACATTTACCACGTGACTACTTTGCGTCAGGCACTGTGCCAATTGTTGGCGATACAGTGAAAAATAAAATAGCCTGGCTCCTGCTTTTATGTTACTATTTAGTGAGGAGAAACCCATCTCAAGAGGTCTGGTCCAATGTTCTCATTCTCTTGTAGACTGTCTACCTCTTACATAATATAGCCACTTTCCGCCTAGGCCTGCCGAAACCCAACCCCTTCCCCACCACTCTGAGGCAAGAAGGGGAGCAAACACAACTGCAATCGTTTGACTTTATCAGCCCTTGCTCCTGACAAACGTAAAGATAGGACACTTTTAAGTCTTTGATAGGACTGCATCTGCTTTGCATAGAGGCAAGGAGGACTAGGGGACATTCTGGGAGCTTCTGAACATCTTCAGAGGATTGACATGGGTTACAGTGGGCGGCAGAGGTCTCCTCTGAGAAATAGGACACATGCTCTTTGCGAGGGGTTCGCATCAGCCTTGTATCACAATACAAAAATATTCTCATCATTTGTAATATTAATCACAGCCTCCTGGTGAGATGGACCATTTCATTACTTCCATTATACTCCAGAGAAATAAGAAAAAAAAAGTTAAAAGATTTTCCCAAAGTCAATAACAGACCTGGGAGCAGGAGTCAGAGTTTATAAATTCCTATCCTGTGCTGAGCACACTCAACCTTACCTTTTGCCTTGCCAAAAAATCAAGATTCAATTTTGCTGTTTAACTAATTAGAAGTTAGGCACATTAAGCAAGAAGGCAGCACTTTCTTCATAACATACTCATTATTTTATTTCTGTTTCAATCTAAAAACTTAGTGGTCTTCCAAATTTCTCAGCAATTTTATGAAAAAGTCCCTGGATTGCCATTTCAACCTGTGTCTACTCCCATGTATCATATATTTGCAAAATTTCCCTAAGAAAATATTACTTAGGAACTAATAAAAACTTTAGGAAAAGGAGAAAATGCTCTTTTAATAATGAAGAAGCCATTTAGCCTGATTTTGTTAAATGTATAAACATGCACACACACATATGCCATAATAGACTGTAATGGACTTGATAAAGTAGAAAATTTACTGCAAGAGTATTATCTCATAATCTGAGATTATAAAGATATCACGTTCCCTAAATTGTGGTGGTTTCAGAGATAAGTCTATTGTGTTTTTTCTTTCTATTTTATAAATTGACTAGTTTTTTGCTAAAAGCTAACAGAATGCCAGGGAACTGGCTCTTCCTCTGAGAGACGGTAAGCTCCCTGGGGTCAGGAGCCACCTCATTCCCAGGGCAGTGCCTGACACATAGCCAGAGATGAACAAAAAATTCTGTCTCTGATATACCATGCTGCTTTTGTATACTTTTACATTTTAATAACATGGATTGGAGGCAAAGCTTTACAAGACACAGGAAAGCAAGTTTATGTTTTACAGCTCAGAGTAAGGGAATTACATAATTTTAAATAATGCTTTCTTATTTCAGATAGTGAACCCAGTGAAAAATGGCCACATGCTGCTAGTAAAACTGAATTTGTTATTGGTTATAAGCGGGTAACTCTAACCTACTTTTAATGATGCTTTCAGATTTACTAAACATTCCTACAGCTTTAAAGTTTAAATGCTATCTAAGGGCTTCTGTGAAGCTCCTGTACAAGGACAGAAAATGTTGCGTGGTTTGGATTTGACTGGTGAAGACCGAAATGATGAGTAATGGACACAGTTATACTGCCCCCAGGTGGTGTTACATTCAACTATGCTCAGAAACCTTTGTCAATCTTTGAGTAAAACTCAAACAGATCTTTGGCTTCCATAGCAACACCTTCAAAGGGTTCTTGAGTTTAGACTTATAAACTTGGTCTCAAACTCCCCCTCAACTTTCATATATTGTCCCTGTCCTGGGAGGAAGGCAAACTGCTTATGAGGGGGATTTTAGGATTTCAGCTGAGAACCCAGCAACCCTGACGGCCCAGGTGTGAGACAATGTTGAGCAGTGAGACTGCGCTGGGTCCTAAAATCAGCACAAGGGAAGTTTTCTATCATCAGCCATACCTACTCCCCATCCTTCAAACTTCTGCATACCCATACTCCTAATCCAGGTATGATACAGCAGCTAAAAGACCATTAAGGTCATGTTTAGCTTTAGTAGTCATGGACTTGTGGCTTTATATATCAGGAAAGACTTTTCAACATAAGGGTTTTTCTAGGCCAGGGTGGGTTAGGAATACAGCATAGTCATTATTAAGTTAGGCCAAAGAGAATGGGTTATGTCACTGACAGTCATCACTTTCCCTCTAGGGATCCCCAAACCTACTCATGAACTGGAGTAGTTCTTAAAACTTGGTGTGTGCCCCCATCCACTGGATGGGAGAAGCAGAAAGGTTTTGAACCTTGGGACCATTTCTCTGTTCTGCCAAATACCTAGGGGCTTGGGCTGAGACCCAGGTACTAAGAAGACCCACCCCTATCTGGCATTACTTAAAAAAAAAAGGCTAAAGGCTATCTTACTTCTACTTTCCTAAAATATTCCAAACTAGCGGTATCTGCTTCTGCATACACTGTATCTCTTGCCAAGTGGCCGCAGACCTTGCACTAGAGACAGTGACCTTGGTTCATGCTTGCACCTCTAGGCCCAGTACAAGTAGCAGCCTCTAAGTCAGTGGTTCTCAACCTTCCTAATGCCATGACCCTTTAATACAGTTCATCATGTTGTGGTGACCCCCAACCATAACTAAAGCATAGTGATTAATCACAAAAACAATATGTAATTATATATGTGTTTTCCGATGGTCTTAGGCGACCAAAGGGGTCGCGGCGCACAGGTTGAGAACTGCTGCTCTAAGCTAAGCACAAGTAGCAGCCATCAGCAGATCATTTTGTAACTCATGTTGGGTGGCCCTGGACAGGGCACAGGTGGCTGTTGACCTTTGCCTACACCTCCTAAAATGCCCCAGAGAGAGTGCTCCAGGTGGTCAGCTTCAGACCATGCTGAAGCATTACCCAATCACCTCTACAACTAACATGCTCAAAGGCAGACTCAGTATGTATCTGAGCCCCACTAAAATGAGTTCTGTTCCATGGGGTCAGCCCCTGAACAGCAGATCCTCCAGAGTGGTTGTAGCCAGTCCTATAGCCAATTGGCCTTGGGATAAATCCCTCCCACTGATGTGCCAACAGGAACAAAGGCTCAACTACAACAGGAGAGTGCACAGAGCTCACACAAAGTGGGGAACACTTGGAGCACTCAACTCAGGTGACAAGAGAGGCTGTGCCATTGGGCCCTGCAAAACATCAACTACATAAGGCCACTCTACCAACCTTGGGAGATATAGCAGCTCCATCCAATAAGGAGAAAAAAACACAGGCAGTTAGCCAGAATGAGTAGACAAAGAAACAGTTCCCAAGGAAAGAGAGAGCAAAACTCCAGAAAAACAACTAAATAAAATGGAGACAAGCAATCTACCAGATGCAGAGTTCAAAACACTGATTATAAGGATGCTCAGTGATCTCAGTGAGAACATCAACAAAGAGATAGGAAACATAAAAATGGAGATTAAAACATAATAAAAGGACCAGTCAGAAGTGAATGATATGGAAATCCAAGATGGTGGATGAGTAAATGGAAACTACATTAACCTCCTCCCAGGACCAATCTGGAATTGCAACTAAATTGCAAAGAAATCATCCTGAATAATTGACTGAACACTAACTAGAGAAAAGTCTTATAACCATGGACAGACAGAAGAAATTACTTCACAACGAGAATGGTAGAGAGTATGGAGGTGGCACAAGAGGGCTGGCTGGCTCCCATGGACAGCAGCTAAGGTGCTGGAGGGATATTTCAACAGATGGGAGGGGTCCCCCTGAGAAGTTTGGGGTCTAAACACCAAGCTGGGCTTCCCTGCCTACAGCCCTAGAGCCAGAAAGGAATACAGATAATATCCAGCTGTGAAAAACAGCAGGGTTTCTGTCTGCCAGAGAAAGACAACTAGAGATTCAGAGAGCTTCTTAAAGTGTCAATGCACAAAATTTTGTTTGCAACCCTTTATCCTGGGCTTCAGCAGAGGGAGGGCAGAGTGGACTAGAGATGAGTGAAGAGAGTCTGGGATTGGTGGCTCTGGGGAGAGAACTGAAGGAAGAACAGCCAGGATCCCTGTGCTGAGTCATTTCTCATACTGCAGAAGCCATCTTTTTCAGGCAAAGCACTCCTCTCCGAATGCCATCAACCTGAGGGGAAGCAATAGCCTCACCTACAGGAATGACTCTGCACCACCCTGTGGAGCTTAAGCCAGAAGCTGAGTACAGCTTAAGACTATATCATTGATTACTTTAACAACTAAGGCAGATCTCTGGGAGCTCTAAAAGACTTCAGCTGAGCCTCCCCAAGGTCCAGTGTTGATAAAACCCAGCCTTGGTGCATAGCCTGGTTCTTTCTGCATGCAAATAGGCCCAGCAGAGGGAGCCACATGCTATGGATCACTGATAGCTCCAAACAGGTTGACCAGGGCCAGTCACAAGCAGCATCTTACAAAGGCCTATATCACAGTCTTTGCAGGTCTACATAATATATAGAAACAAAGACAAAGAAGCAGCCAAAATGGGAAGACAAAGAAACAGAACCCAAATAAAAGAACATGAGAATTCTCCAGAAGGAGAGCCAAATAAAATGTAGGTAAGCAATTTGTTAAATTAAGAGTTTAGAATAATGATTATAAGGATACTCAACAGTATGAAGAAAGCGGCAGAAACTATTTTAAAAAGGACCAGTTAGAAATAAAAAATGGAATATCTGATATAAATAATACACTGGAAGGAATAAACAGTAGGTTAGATGAAGCAGAGGATCTAATCAGTGATTTGAAAGAAAAGGAAGAAAGAACACCCAGATAAAGCAGAAAAAATAAAGAATTTTAAAAAATGAGATGAGCTTAAGAAACATTTTGGACTACATGAAATGTAACATATACACATCATGGGAATACCAGAAAGAGAAGAGAGTGAGCAAGATATCAAGAACCTATTTGAAGAAATAATGACTGAAAACTTTCCTAACCTGTTGAAGGACCACAAGTCCAGGAAACTCAGAGAGTCTCAAACAAGTTGGACCCAAGGAGTCCTACACCAAGACATATCATAATTGAAATGACAAGGCTTATAGACAAGGAAAGAATCCAAAAAATTGCAAAAGGAAAGCAGGTAGTTACATACAAAAGAGACCTAATTAGACTGTCATATGATTTCTTAAAAGAAACATTTCAGGCCAAAAGGGAGTGGTGTGAAATATTCAAGGTGATAAAAAGCAGAGACCTACAAAGTTACTTTACCCAGCAAGACTATAATTTAAAATCAAAGGAAAAATAAGGAGCTCCCCAGACAAGAAAAAACTAAAAGAGTTTGTTAACACCAAACAAGTACTGCAAGAAATGTTAAAGAGCTTGCTTGAAGAAGGAGGAGGAAGAAGAAGAAGGAGAAGAAGGAGGAGGAGGAGGAGGAGGAGGAGGAGGAGGAGGAGGAGGAGGAGGAGAACAACAGAGGAAAATAGTCTAAGAATAAAATAGCATTAACTAGGTATCTATCAATAATCACCTTAAATGTAAATAGCTTAAATGCTCCAACCAAAAGACACAGGGTAGCTGAATGGAAAAGAAAACGAGACCGATCTCAGATTGACAGACACATAGACTAAAAGTAAAGGGATTAAAATAAGATATTTCATACAAATAGAAAGGAAAATAAATCTGATGTAGCAGTACTTATATCAAACAAAATAGACTTTAAAACCTAGGCTAAGACTTCCGGCCAAGATGGAGGTGTAGACAGACATGCTGCATCTCCTTCCACAACTAAGAAGGAATACAACTACCTCAAAACTAGAAACAACCAGAAGTTCCAGAAAATCAAACTGTATGGAAGTCCAGCAAACAAAGATATAAAGAAGAAATACTCATCCAGACAGGCAGGAGGGGTGGAGCCAGGGCGGAGAGGACTTGGTGTGGTGGCGACAGCAGCAGTGGCAGCAGTGGCAGCAGCAGCAGGCTGACAAAGTGTGGTCAACATTTTAAACCGTCAGGAGAGACACCTAGGGAGCATTCAGAGCTCCTCACCAGACCTCACAGCTCATAGTCCCAGCACTGGGAAAAATCAAGCCTCATTGCTTCTGGCTGTGCAGACCAGTGGGAGTTGGGGTGGAAGCAGAAACTGCGGGTCTCAGCAGAGTCCACTTGTTTAAAGGGCCCCCACATAGAACGTCTGCAGACCCACCCACTCTGGGAAAGATGGCCAGGGCAGCAACTAGAGGGGTGCCAGTCCGGTGCGGTAGTGGGAGAGGTGCCCAGAAAAGAGGCGAGTGCTGGGCAGGCGACATTGTTCCCTCTTGGACCCCTCCTTCACATACAGTGCCACAATGTAGTGAAACAGGTCGTCCTGTACTGATAAATCCCTAAGACTCCACCCCTTACAATGTAACAGGAGTGACAGCTCTACCTGGGATGCAGAGACAAGCAAATACAGGAGCCTGTCAAGATGAGGACACAGAGAAGTATGGCCCAAAAGAGGGAATGGATCAAGGTTCCAGTGGGAGAACTAAGGGACCAGGAGATAGGCAACCTAACAGATGAGGAGATAGACAACCTAACAGACACAGAATTCAAAACACTGGTGATAAAGATGCTTACAGGCTTGACAGATATGCTTGAGTTTGGCAAACGCATAAAAGAAGAAGTGAAGGCATGCTAAGTGAAACAAAGGAAAATCCACACAAAATCAATGGTGAAGGGAAGAAAACGGGTCCAAATCAATTATTTGGAACATAAGGAAGAAAAAAACAGTCAACCAGTGCAGAATGAGGAAGCAAGAATTGAAAAAAATGAGGAAAACTTCCCAAATTTTGCCAAGGAGATGGACATACAGGTCCAGGAAGCACAGAGGGACCCAGGCAAGCTGGACCCAGAGGGGACCACACCAGGATGCATCATGATTGGGATGCCAAAGGTTAAAGATAAAGACAGTCCTAGGGGCAGCAAGAGAGAGGTGGAGAGTTGCCTACAGGGAGGTGCCTATAGGACTATCAGCTGATTTCTCAGAGGACACTTTGCAGGCAGGAAGGAACTGGCAAGCAGTATTCAATGTGATGAAAAGCAACCTACAACCAAGATTACTCTATCCAGCAAAGCTATCACTTAGAATGGAAGGGCAGATGAAGTGCTTCCCAGACAAAGTAAAGCTAAAGGAGTTCATCATCACCAAGCCATTATTATATGAAATGTCAAAGGGACTTACTTAAGAAAAAGAAGATCAAAACTATGAACACTAAAATGACATCAAACTCGCAACGATCAACAATTGAATCTAAAAAATAAAAACAAAATCCAACTAAGCAAACCAGAATAGGAACAGAATCATAGGTATGGAGATCATTTGGAGGGTTATCAGCTGGGAGTGGGGAAGGGGAGAAATGGGGAAATGGTGCAGGGACTAAGAAGCATAATAGGTTGGTACAAAATGGACAGGGGGAAGTTAAGAATTATATAGGAAAGGGTAAAGCCAAAGAACTTATAAGCATGACTCATGGACATGAACTAAGGGGGGTGGGATTGCTGGAGGGAAGTGGGGTACTGGGAAGAGGGGAGCAAAGGGGAAAAATGTTGGAACTACTGTAACAACATAATCAATAAAATATACTTAAAAAAATAAAAAATAAATCCAAGGCTATCATAAGATACAAAGAAGGACGCTACAGAATGATAAAGGGAACAATCCAACAAGAGGATGTAACCCTAGTAAATATTTATGCAACTAACATAGAAGCATCTAAATATGTGAAGCAAATCTTGATGGACATAAAAGGAGAGACTGACAGAAATACAGTCATGGTTGGGAATTTTAACACCCCATTGACTTCAGTGGATAGATATAGAAAATCAACAAGAAGACAGCAGCCTTAAATGACACACTAGATCAAATGGATTTAATTGATATCTTCAGAGCATTTCACCCTAAAGTGGCAGAATATACACACTTTTCAAGTGCACATAGAATGTTTTCTAGGATAGACCACATGTTAGGACACAAAACTAGTCTCAGTAAATTTAAGAAGACTGAAATCATATCAAGCATTTTCTTTGATCACAATGCTATGAAACTAGAATTCAATCACAAAAAAACACTGAAAAACACACTAGGACATGGAAGCTAAACAAAATGTTATTGAATAATAAATGGGTCAACAATGAGATCAAGGAATAAATTAGAAGATACCTTGAAGCAACTGAAAATTAGAACACAACAATCCATGTCGAAACTAGGAATGCAATCCTAAGAGGGAAATTCATAACATTACAAGTCTGTCTCAGAAAACAAACAGGAAAAGCTGATATAAATAGTCTAACTTTATGTTTAAAGGAACTTTAAAAAAAATAGTAAACAAAGCCCATGGTGAAAAGGAAGAAAATAAAAAGGTCACAGCAGAAATAAATAGAGTGTAAAAAAACGATGTAAAAAATCAATGAATCCATGAGATGATTCTTTGAAAAGATAAACAAAATTGAAAAACCTTTAACCATACTCATCAAGAAAAAGACAGAGAGGATCCAAATAAAATAAAAAGTGAAAGTGGAGAAATAACAGCTGACACCAAAGAAATATGAAGGATTGTAAGAAAATATTAGGAACAACTATATGCCAACAAACTGGACAACATGGATGAAATGGATAAATTTCTAGAAATATACTATCTTTCAAAACTAAATCAGGGAGAATCAGAGAATCTGAATAGACAGATTATACCTAGTGAAATTGAAGCAGTATACAAAAAATTCCCAACAAACAAAAGCCCTGGATCAGATGGCTTCACAGGTGAATTTTACCAAACATTCCAAGAAGAACTAACACTTCCTTCTCAAACTATTTTATAAAACTGAAGAGGAAAGGCTCCCAAACTCATTTTATGAGGCCAGCATTATCCTAATCCCAAAACCAGATTAAGGCACTACAAAGAAAGGCAATTACAGGCCAATATCCCTCATGAACCTAGACACTAAAGTCCTCAACAAAATATTAGCAAACCAAATACAACATTGCATCAGAAAGATCATGATCATGCACCATGATCAGCAAGACCCATCATAATTAAAATGCTAAAGGTTAAAAACAAAAGAGAATCTTAAAAGCAGCAAGAGGAAAGCAGTTAGTTAGCTACAAGGGAGCTCACATAAGACTGTTAGCTAATTTCTCAACAGAATCTGTGTAGGCAAGAAATATTCAAAGTGATAAAAAGCAAGGATCT
Organism: Furipterus horrens; assembly: GCF_987537825.1. Taxonomy (NCBI): domain Eukaryota; kingdom Metazoa; phylum Chordata; class Mammalia; order Chiroptera; family Furipteridae; genus Furipterus; species Furipterus horrens. The sequence continues at coordinate 149,541,537 of NW_028327172.1, read as the reverse complement.
ACAACCAAGATCAACCCTGGCTGGTTTGGTTCAGTGGATTGAGCGTCGACCTGCGAGCTAAGTGTCGCTGGTTCGATCCTCCAGTCAGGGCACATCAGAGAAGGAAAACTCTGACTCCAAAAAACCTCCGCTGCCTTGCGGCATACCTCTTCAGGGGAAAGGCTAAGGGAGTAAACCCCGACAGAAAATCTGGAGCCGGAGTCCCTAAGGCGGTTCGATGTTGTAGTCAACACCGGCAACTCCTGCGGCGCACCTGAAGCCAAGCTGTATTGACTCCGTCTTTCCCTTGGGCCCTTCAGCTGCGAAGAGAGGGGGGGTCTGCTGCATGGGCAACAGCAGACCCTCCATATCACCCTGCCCAGGCTCTGTAGCTTCAGCTTCACTGGAGAGGACACTCCAGCGTCATCGCAAGATGTCGATTCAACATGGGAGGAGACAGATACCATGTCACTCCCGAGTCGGACTGCACAACCATTCTCGGCAGTGCAGATAGACTCTTAAGAAGCTACACCATCGTCTCTCGAGACGGATGGCTGCCGATGACAACCAAGATTACTCTACCCAGCAAAGCTATCATTTAAAATTGAAGGATAGATAAATAGCCCCCAGGCAAGAAAAAGCTAAAGGAGTTCATCACCACCAAACCAGTATTACCAGAAATGTTAAAGGATTTCCTTTAAGAAGAAGGAAAAAAAGATAAAACTATGAATAATAAAATGGCAACAAATACATATCAATCAACAATTACTTTAAATGCAAGTGGATTACATGCTCCAATAAAAAAAGAAAAGATGATAATTGAATAAACAACAAAACAAGAAACTTCCACATACTGTCTACAAGAGACTCACTTCAGATTGAAAGAAACACACACACTGAAAATAAATGGATAGAAAAGAATTTCATGAAAATGGAAAGAAAACAAAACAAAAAAAGCTTGGTAGCAATACTTGTACCAGACAAAATAAACTTTACAACAAAGACTATAATAAGAGACAATGATTTCCACTTCATATTTATCTGAAGAAATCTAAAACACTAAATAAAAAACAAACATATATATATATATATATATAACCTCCATGTATTTATTGTAGCATTATTTACAATAGCCAATATATGCAAGCAACTTCAGTCTCTGTCAATAGATGAATGGATAGAGAATTGTTGCGTATATATAATAGAATATGATTCAGCCATAAAGAATAATGAAATCTTGCCATCTACAACCTCGATGAACCTAGAGGGTATCATGCTGAGTGAAATAAGTCAGACAGAGGAAGACAAATGCCATATAATTTTATTTATATGTGAAATCTAAAAAAACAAAATAAACAAACAAGTAGAACTGAAAGAGACTCATAGATACAGAGAATATTTTGATGATTGCCAGACGGGAGACTGTTTGGGGGGGCTAGGTGAAAAAGGTGAAGGGATTTAGAAGTACAAATTGGTAGTTATAGAACAGTCATGGGGATGTAAAGTACAGCATAGGGAATATAGTTGATAATATTGTAATAACTGTGTGAGGTGTCACATGGGTACTAGATTTATTGAGGTGGTCATTTTGTAAATTATATAAATGTCTAATCAAAGGTTGTACATCTGAAACTAATATAATTTTTCAACTGTAATTTTAAAATGTTTTTCTTAAAAAAAAAAGCCAAAAAAAATTAAAATAAAAAAAAAATTTGAAGGTTGTCTTAGACAAGCGAACTCTTGAACTCTGGAAGATATGAAATGGCTAGATGGCTAACTGATCACCAGAGGTTTGCAAGGAGTTCCCGGAGATGCTGACTGTGTCTAACTGGCCCTAGCAGGCTGGGCAAGTAGCCCAAGACAAGAGAGGAGAGAAAGCCATAAAGAGATTACTGAGGCTTGCTATTTAGTCAGCTTACACAGATGGGAATAAAAATAAAGCTATCACAGTGTGTATGTCCATGGGGAAAATTGACTGCAAGTGGTTCTCAGATGACATATAAACACAGTGAAGTTACGCTGACATCACTTATCTTTTGCCCTGCTGTGTTGATTCAGTTGAATCTGGCTGGTTAAATGGGTTTGCCCTCCCCTCATCCCCCTCACTTCCTTCCCCTGCACTCCATGTGCATCCCTTCAGGAATCACGAGCTCAGCAGAGTATAACCCTGCCACAACTCCCAAACAGACTCTCCTGGTCCATTTGTAGGAGGCAATAGGGATCCCAGCTTAACAGTGAACAATAGGGAATGATGGGACCCCATGATACATTATATTCTGATATCAAAGGCTCCTTCTAGACCATTGGCTGGGCCATGGTCCTTCTTATCCCGGCATGAGGGACTTTAAGAACAGTGATGGAACTTGGTTCTCTTGACCTTTGTTATCTGCCAAATAAGTGTATCTCATGTGGACCATCCCTTATCCCAGTGGGTTCTCAGCCTCAAATCAAGCCATGAGCATATTGAAATTTATTTCCTTTAGTTGCTCTCCTTTCATCAGCCTCCATCACCTTCTCTTCTCTCAGGTCTCATCTGGGCCTTTAAGAGGTCACTAAGAGATGGGAACCTCCTTCTTGCTCAGTCACAGAAAATATTGATATGTTTGTTGGTCACTCAAGCCTCATTGCTATTTCCCTTATTCTGTCAGATCCATTACATTTTTAGTTTCTCCCACTTTTTGTACATACTTATGAATGTATATTTGCTAAAACAATTTTCTCAATGAAATAGCAAGAAAGACTTATAAAGCCACATGGGGCGCACAACCCAAAGCACTCTAGTTTGTTTCAATGCTGTGGTTTGGAGAGTATCCTTTTGTACTTCTGCAGAATCAGGAAAATAGTTTTATCAGAGAAGTGGCTCATAGAAAGCTGTGTTTTTTAGAAATCAGGCAACTTGGTTTCATGTCATTATTTTCATGGATCACAAAGCAATTTACCTTCTCTACTTTCCACCATAAATAAGTTATTTACTCATAGGATTGTAATGAATAGTATTCCTGTATTGAAAGAGATAAAAAGAAAGTGCTTCATCCTGGTATTCAAGTCCTGTAAAACATACTTTTTAAACTATTCCTCACCATGAATCCTTGTTCCCTCAACAGATTATATTTTTCTTTCTGATCCTGATATATGTAGGGTCTGTTACCAATTTAGAGTGTGTATTCATACTGTTCCTTCTCCAGAATGCAGCCTCCCCCCATCTCTTTCATGCATCTATAACCTGTTCACATTGCCTGGTCCAGCTTAAATCCAGGACAGCATACAGAAGTCACCCTCTTGGCTGAACCACAGCACTGACTCCTTGCACTCATAGGCACACAATCTGTCAGTTCACTTCTGCACCCATCTATTTCCTAATTAGATTGTAAGCTCCTGCAGGACCTTGCCTTCTACTTTTATATTCCCGTTAAGCACTAAACCCAGGGCTATGCATATCTTGAGTGCTTAGTAAACACACAATGGACTACAGAAGAACTAACATAAATCAATGTAAACAGAATTGCAGAAAAATAGCTTCCCAGCACAACACTGAGCTGTCTGTGGCTCTAAAAGCTATTCAGGTAGTTGCTGGTTGCAGATCCTGATCTTTACTTTCCTATAAAGACACAGACTAGGTTTGCAAAGCACAATGCTTAGTAGAGATTAGGAAAAAGCTTGAGTAGTTTGATAATCCACTCAACAAAGAACAACTCGATGACTCTGGTTCTAAACCCAATTTAAGTGGGGAGTATGGCTTCCCCTTCTCCCTTTGCTTTTCATGTGCTGACAAAGTCATATTAGCTCTTGGTTTTTCAGGAGTAGGCTCTCAGTTGTGTGATGACTTTATTTCATTTGCCTGCAACTTCCTCATTTATAAAAGGAGGGATTTGGAATATTAAATTTTTCTCTAAGATTCCACATCCCATGTCCTTATAATTCACTTCCTTTCTCTAACACCCCTTCTTTCCTCTCTGGTTTTCACCCCATTCATCAGTTTAATGCCCATTAATACCCATTGCTACCAGGTAAAGAAGACAGTCATTTTATCTGTTCATCAGGACCGCTTGTAAAAATGGTGTAACATAGGCAGGGGTCCCCCAAAATCCCCAGAGGCTGCTGTTGGCGTTAGGGAAGAGGACAGCTTTCAAAATGCCTTTGCACATCTACAGCTGGTAGCTAGTGTCTTCATTATGCAAATAGTTTGGTTCTTTGGAGGCCCCAAGGAGATGGGAGGGGTTTTGACTACGGAATGCTGAGGGAAGAGCATACAAGGCCTGTGCAAGGTTCTGTAAAGGGTCAGAACCAGTTACCACCTCCACTGCATCACAGGCCATTGTCAGGGATTTAAAAATAAGGCAGAAGCCATTTTTTTAAGAGAGAGAAAGTTCTACTCGGTTTGCAAGGGGGTAGAGAAGAGAAAAATCCACGCAGTTTGTAAGGAGGTAGAAAGAGGGCCATGCAGCTTTAAGAGGGAGAGTTCCATGTGGTTTGTAAGGAGGCAGGAGGGCACCATGTGGTTTTAGAAAAAAAGAGAGATTTGAAAGGGCAGAGAGAGAACCACGCGTGATCCAGTGTAACACAACACATGCTTTCCTGGGCTATTATACGGAAGCTGATGACATCGTAATCTTACCCCAGATCCTGAAAGAGACAGCTGACAGATAAGTGATGGGGAACTTATGGCATCTTTTTGGCTTCTAGCCTTTTGGAGAGCAACGGAAGTGCTGGGTCCTGTGAGAGAAAGGGCTCTGAGCTGAAGTGCTCACTGCCCTGCCCAGGTTGGAATACTGTAAATAAAGACCTGTTTTCACAGTTTGTACTCAGTATTGACAGAGATATTTACCATTCAGTTACAGGTTTACCCTTGCTACAGTCTTAGCAGTTAGGTGTGACCATCCTTTTTTTGCTGATTAAGAACTGAGGCTCGGGGATCCAAGATGGCGGAGGAGTAAGTGGAAGCTACACTAACCTCCTCCCAGGACCAGTCTGGATTTACAACTTAATTTTGGAGAAATCATCTGGAATAACCAACGGAACACTAGCTGGAAAGAAGTCTTATAACCACGGAGAGACAGAAAAGGCCGCTACATCACAACGTGACCGGTAGGGAGTGCGGAGACGCGGAAGGGCTGGCTGGGCTCACACGGGTGGCTGCTGAAGGGACTGAGAAGCAGCTCAGCAGCCAGGGATTCCCCCTGAGAAGGGCAGGGTCTAAACCCCCAGCTGGGCTTCCCAGCCTACAGCGACAGAGTGGAAAGTAAAATAGTATCAGCTGTGAAAAGCGAAAAGCCACAGGCTTTCTTGCTAGCCGGAGAGAAACAGCAGGAGAAAAAGAGCTCTTAAGTGGATCACATACGAAAATATTTTGGCCACCACTTACCCTGGGCTCAAGCAGAGGGAAGGCAGAGAGGACTGGAGACACTTGGGGAGAATTTGGCACGGTGGCTTTGAGGGGAGAACTGGAGGAGCAGCTGACTGGGTCCCAGTGCTGACTCATCCCCAGTACTGCGGGTAGACCATTCCCCTCCAAGTGGCGTCAGCCTGAGGGGAAGCAAAAGCCTTGCCTGCAGGAATTAAGCTGCCACACCCACAGTCCTTAAGCCTGACAGCTAATCACAGATTGAATAGATTAACAATCAAAGAAGACAGACAACAACAGTAGATCCCTGGAAGTCTCCAACAGGCTGCCTAGGGCCAGACTGGTACATGATCTGACGCCACCAGAGGCAGATCCAGGAAGTGCAGATCATTCCAAGAAGCACCAACAAACAATAGGAGTCAAAAAAATGGGGAGACAGAGAAACAACCTCCCATCAAAAGGAAAGGTAGAATCCCCAGAAAGAGTGCTAAATGAAATAGAGGGGAGCGAACTATCAGATATGGAATTCAAAACATGGATTATGGAGAAGCTGAATGAGCTCAGCGGAAACTTCAAAGAACTCCAGAAAAACTACAAGGAACTCACAGAAAATTACGTGAGCATGAAAAAGGACATAGAAGCTATCAATAAGAGCCAGGAGGAAATGAAAAATACGATCTCTGAATTGAAGAACACAGTAGAAGGAATTAAAAGCAGGCTAGAGGAAGCAGAAGATCGGATCAGCGAGCTGGAGGACAACCTACACAAAAACTCCCAGACAATGCAACAAAATGAAAAAAGACTGAACAAGACTGAAGAGGTTCTAAGACAGCTGCAGGACAACATGAAACGTAATAAGATCCGTATCATAGGAATTCCAGAAGGAGAAGAAGAAGAGCAAGGGATAGAAAACCTCTTTGAAAAACTAATGACAGAAAACTTTCCTAACATGACGAGAGAAAGAGTCACGCAAGTCCAGGAAGCACAGAGGGTCCCAATGAAGATGAACCCCAACAGGCCCACCTCAAGACACATCATAATTAAAATGGCAACATTCAAAGACAAAGAGAGGATCCTAAAAGCAGCAAGAGAAAAACAACTAATAACATACAAGGGTACTCCAATTAGGCTATCATCAGATTTCTCAGCAGAAACACTACAAGCCAGAAGGGAATGGCAAAAAGTATTCCAAGCAATGAAAAACAAAGGCCTACAACCTAGAATACTATACCCAGCAAAGCTCTCATTCAAAATGGAGGGTGAAATAAGGAGCTTCCAAGACAAAAGAAGGCTAAAAGAATACATCTCCACCAAACCAGCAATGCAAGAGATGCTAAAAGGTCTGCTCTAAGAAGATAAAGAAACAGAGAGAGACAGAGAAGAACACGAGTACAAACCCTATTAAAATACCAGCAACATATTTCACAGACCTAGAACAAATACTTCAAAATTTATATGGAACCAAAAAAGAGCCCGAATAGCCACAGCAATTTTGAGGAAGAAGAACACAGTAGGAGGAATCACAATACCTGATATCAAACTATACTACAAGGCCACGGTAATCAAAACAGTCTGGTACTGGCATAAAAACAGACATATAGATCAATGGAACAGAATAGAGAGCCCAGAAATAAACCCAGGTTCATATGGTCAACTAATATTTGACAAAGGGGGAAAGAACATCAAATGGAGTGAAAAGAGCCTCTTCAACAAATGGTGTTGGGAGAACTGGACAGGGACATGCAAAAAAATGAAACTAGACCACCAACTTACACCATACACGAGAATAAACTCAAAATGGATCAAAGACTTAAATGTAAGCCGTGATACCATAAAAGTCCTAGAGGAAAAAATAGGCAGGAAAATTTCAGATATCCCACATAGCAACATTTTCACTGATATATCTCCTAAGGCAAGGGAAATAAAGGAAAGAATAAACAAATGGGACTACATCAAACTAAAAAGTTTCTGCTCAGCTAAAGAAAACATCAGCAAGATGCAAAGGAAACCAACCATATGGGAAAATATATTCGCCAATGACATCTCAGACAAGGGATTGATCTCCAAAATATATAAAGAACTCATACGACTCAACACCAAGAAGACAGACAACCCAATTAAAAAATGGGCAAAGGACCTGAACAAACACTTCTCCAAAGAAGACATACAGAGGGCCCATAGACATATGAAAATATGCTCAACATCACTAGCCATCAGAGAGATGCAAATAAAAACCACAATGAGATACCACCTCACACCAGTCAGAATGGCCATAATCAACAAATCAACAAACAACTTGTGCTGGAGAGGATGCGGAGAAACGGGAACCCTGGTGCATTGCTGGTGGGAATGCAGACTGGTGCAGCCACTATGGAAAACAGTTTGGAATTTCCTCAAAAAACTAAAAATGGAACTGCCTTTTGAACCAGCAATTCCATTACTGGGATTATATCCGAAAAATCCTGAAACACCAATTCAAAAGAACCTATGCACTCCAATGTTCATAGCAGCACTATTTACAATAGCCAAGTGCTGGAAACAACCTAAATGCCCATCTGTAGATGAGTGGATCAAAAAACTGTGGTACATTTACACAATGGAGTTCTATGTAGCAGAAAGAAAGAAGGAACTTCTACCATTTGCAACAACATGGATGGAACTAGAGAGAATTATACTTAGCGAAATAAGCCAGGCAATGAAAGAAAAATACGTTATGCTGTCACCTATTACAGGAAACTAATGAACAACACAAACAAATGAGCAAAATTGAACCAGAGGTATGTAAACAAGGAGTAGACTAACAGTAACAAGGGGGGAGGGGGGAGGGAGAAAAGGGGGTAAGAAGGGGAAGTGTAAAATCAAAGAACATGTATAAATGACCCACAGACATGGGCAACTGAGTGGGGACTGAATGTGGGGGAAGGGAGGGGCAGGATACAGGGAAGCAAGAAGGGAAAAAAAAAAAAAAGTGAGACAACTGTAATGGAAAAACAAACAAAAAAATTTTTTTTAGTGGGGGAAAATGAAAATATGAAGAATGGAAATGCCAGTTCAGTGAATATTAGGACAAAGATTTTCCTTCACGTTGTATATTTTTCTCCCTATTTGATCTCTCCAGAGTTTGGCATTCTAAACAAGTAAGTAATGACTTAAGTTTCTTTGCATAGACCTAATAAGACCAGTTGTTAATAGAGGTTCCTTTTTATGAACAAGCCTTTGACTGGAATGTCAAGCCTAAAGGAGACATGCTTGGGCTCATGTTGTTACCAAAAAGTCCTAAGGAACTGGGAATGACTTTCAAAGGTAATAAAAGCCCGCGAAATAAAAGGCCTGCTGCCATGGTTGGTTGTGCGGTCCACAGCAATCTCTCCAGGGAAGGAACGAAGGTTGTTTTCCTGAAAGATGGCTAGAAGGGACCTTAAGGCACAATGGAAAACCAGAAAGACTTGGAAAGGACAGGTGTGTACAGGCAAGGATGAATGCCAGGTATGTGGCCCAGCTTCTGTGCACTGAAGAGCAGACTGAGGGCCACCCTAAATGTTCCTTGGGTAAGTTCCAGCAAAACAGAACTAAAGATCATAAGTGATCATTTGCTGCTCTTGTTATGCTTATGCAAATGAACAGGATAAATTAAAAATGGACCTAATGTAGTCCCTTTAAAGACAAGGAGAGTAATCTTAGGGAGAAAAATCAGTATTCAAGGAAAATCACAATGATCAGTGGCAGACTGTAAAGTAGGGCAGCTAACCGTCTTAACAGTTTCTTCTCATTTAAAAAATGGTTTCACTTGAAAATTAAACCATATCTTTGATATCACCAAAGAGATTCAAGTTGCAGGCAAGTAGAATGTCAAGTGCCTTGCAACTGTATGTCTTCCCAATAAGACAGTCTTACAGATTTAGAGACTTTTTTGTTGGTTATGTTACATAAATTAACATGTGTTTTCTGTTTTCAAAGGGCATAAGCCTATGACCGCATTACCTGAGTGATTGTCTGTACGCATAAGCCTCACTTAATCCTCTCTGCAGCGCTGCCTCCGGAGACTCAACAGTTTGGCTGAACTAAATGGCTGAGTTGATGAAGAATGGGGTGGTCTGTGGGCTTCACTTTAAAACTGAATTCTCTTTTCTATCCTAATGGCTTGGACAGAAAGGGCCCAGAGGTCTGAGAGGGGGGAAACATAAACTATTTCCCTCAGCCCAAACTAAATAAAATGGGCAAAAGGGTTTTGGACAGGAGAGATGTGCCTAGCACACCTTCCTCCAAAGAAGCCCTTTTTTTTTTTTTTTTTTTTTCTCCTAATGTGGAACATTGAAAAATTAATCCCTGCCTTTTGCCACCTAGTAGTTATGGATTGAATGATGCTTTTTAACCCTTTTTGCCAAATCTGTTGCCCCCAGAACACAACAAGGATGCCAGCCTGCTAAACCAAGCACGCCGTTGTCCGGAGACAGCCAACTGACCTGGAGTCTGCATGATCCTTCCCCATGTGGGAAGGCCACCCTCCCCTCCACACCCCCACTCTTATTAGGGATTTCTGGACCCAAGGGTAGGTAGGACGACGACCATGTCCAGCTTGAAGCAGCTAGAGGAGCTTGAGACCTTCGCCCATTGTCCTTTACAAGATTACAAAGGGTCTTAATATCTGAGAGGGAGGGATAGTTATTTTTTACGAACCATGGGTATGGACTTGGGGGGGGGATGCTGGGGGAGGGAGATACTGGGTGGAGGGGAGTAAAGGGGAAAAAATTGGAACTACTGTAACAGCATAATCAATAAAATATACTTTAAAAAAAAGAAAAAAAAAAAAAAAAAGAACTGAGGCTCAACAAAGTTGAGTAACTGGCAGCTAGCTACCCATGTATACAACAGAACTAGATTCCCCTGAACCTTAGCACTCTCTTTTCCCGTCTATAAGGCAAAGAGGTTGTGAATTACTTGTTAAGTGAGTTTTATCTGAAGGTAGATCTGACACCAAGTTTCCTATAACAGCACAGGGCCTTCCTGAATATCAATCTCTAATTTAAAATGTAAGAAGTACACCTACAATTTGATTTAGCCTCAATTTCTTTAAACACAGTTTCCTCTAAAAGTCTCAGGTGGGGAAAATTCTTGCTTGAGGGGTGAGGTGGAGAAAGGAGGGACCTGCCATAATCTCTAGGGAAGAATATGAAGTTATTTCAAAGTATTGACAACATTATAATAAATTTTATATTTAGAAAAAGTTTTAAAGGTCTATTATTTTCATAGTACAAATCCTAGAAAATTGAGTTCTAGAAATTCCCCATACCCAGTGGGTCTTGGGATCCACTACCTACATGATAGATGAAGCAGTAGTTACATTCTGGGGGTGTCCTTGGGCAAGTCTCTAGCTCTGTTGATTTTTGAAATCTGGATAATAAACTGATTCGGATATTTGACTTCTAAGACTGTTTCTAATGACCAATTTGTGTGCCTTAATGCTACATTTTGTCCAGTAGACCCAAGAAGACAACTTAAGTTTCAAGGAAATCTAGTTCACCTACACACACACACACACACATGGCTTCATTTTATCTGATGACTATAATTGCAACATTTATGTCTTCCTTACAACTTTGGTACAATACTTAAATTAAATAATTACTGATGATGAACATTGCTTATTTCTGCAAAGCTTAGGTACTATATATTTTGTGTCTGCAATCTAAGGTTTTTGCTTCAATCACTAGACGTTGTATTGCCTATAACACCATGTGCTGATATTTCCAGAAGAATTAATGAAGTAGGAAAATTTTCAGAAATTAAAATAAAAATTATTGGAAATTTTGCTTTACCTTAATCACATCAGCAAGTCAATGTTTTTATATCAAGCAATTATGTAACAAGATTCTAAATTATGTTCCCAAGAATTTCTGTGTATAACATTTCCATATGGTAGGAGTCTATAAAATTTTATAACATGTACAAATCATTGTGACAAAACTACTAGTTTTAATTTCTTAAAGTCAATGTCATTTTTCTGATGTAATTTTGTGATTTTATTTCCTCATGCTTTGAAATTAAAAAAAATAATGCATGCGTTCTTAAAAAACAATAAGATACATAATCATCAACATAAATGAACAGATTACATAGTTCTCATGTGTACATGGTTTGGCTCAGTGGATTGAGCGTCGGCCTGCGAGCTAAGTGTCGCTGGTTCGATCTTCCAGTCAGGGCACATCAGAGAAGGAAAACTCTGACTCCAAAAAACCTCCGCTGCCTTGCGGCATACCTCTTCAGGGGAAAGGCTAAGGGAGTAAACCCCGACAGAAAATCCGGAGCCGGAGTCCCTAAGGCGGTTTGACGTTGTTGTCAACACCGGCAACTCCTGCGGCGCACCTGAAGCCAAGCTGTATTGACTCCGTCTTTCCCTTGGACCCTTCAGCTGCGAAGAGAGGGGGGGGTCTGCTGCATGGGCAACAGCAGACCCTCCATATCACCCTGCCCAGGCTCTGTAGCTTCAGCTTCACTGGAGAGGACACTCCAGCGTCATCACAAGATGTCGATTCAACACGGGAGGAGACAGATACCGTGTCACTCCCAAGTCGGACTGCACAGCCATTCTCGGCGGTGCAGATAGACTCTTAAGAAGCTACACCATCGTCTCTCGAGACGGACGGCTGCCGACGACGATGTGTACATTTTTTTAACCTAAAGTAAAACCTAGAGTAAAGTCTCTATTTTTAGTCTGTATTACTGTTACAGAAAAGGGGTGTCAAAAAACCCCCAGAGCTTGTGGCTAGGGGATGGGGAGAAGTAAACAGCTTTCAGGATGCCTTCACATGCCTGGGGCTGGTGGCTGGCGTCTTTGTTACACAAATGGCTTGTATGCTTCCAAGGCTTCAAGGAGATGGGAGGGGTCTTGGACCATGGGATGGTATGGAAAAAGCAGACAGAGCCTGCTCAAGGTCCTGTGATTGGTCAGAACTAGTTACCACACCCACTGTGTCAGAGGACGCAGCCAGGGATTTAAAAATAAGCTGCAGACATTTTAATGGAACTGACCATGCAGTTTTGAGAAGGGGACTGACCATGCAGTTTTAAGAAGTTCTCCGTGTGGATTACAGAGAGGCTGGGAATTCACGCAATTCTGGATTAAAAACTGGTGGACACCATAACACAGACAAGACCTTCCCCAATCAGAATTGAATGATTGGCAGCTACCGGTAAAGCTGAACTGTGTCTAGAAGTAGGGAAACTTTTCTAAAACTAGCCTGGTTTGGTAGGGGAAGGCAGAAATATGTGTTTGTGGGTGTTTTAAGGAACATAAGACTTAACGGCAGAAATCTGCAAATAATCTAAATCTATATAACTGTTAAATAAACAGTTCTTTTTCTTTTCACTAAACTCTGGTATTGAGAGTTATAATTCTGGTGGCAGGCAATCAGGCCCCTAACTAAACAGCCCGTGGGTGCTAGGTTTCAATTGGAGCAGCCCAGGGGTTCTGTAACATTACAACACTCATTTTTGTTTTTCTTGTGGTACTTATGACAGTCTGTGTGCATTTTGTAACTTATTTGTTCATTTGGTCTTTGTTTGACTCTTCAACTACAAAGTAAGCTGGTTCAGGAAAACAAAATCTCTCCAGGTATTCCTAGCAGAAAGAGATATAAATAAGGGAATTCAATGGTTACAAAAATGTTGAAAAAGTGGGAGGAGAACAGTGAAAGTTTGCCACTGTCTTTAAGAAATCAGGAACTTTCTGGAACCACAGAACATTATTGGTGATAATCATAGCTACAGAAAACACCCAAACCTGTGCTTATAGAAATATCTAAAGCTGCTGGAAAATCTCACATCAGCTGAAGCCCAGACACCTGCCCATGGAGTAACAATTTGGTTTCTGTATTTTCCAAACCTCCTGAGAATGCATCTCATTGGAAGAACCTAACCTGAAACTCTCCTGGCAAAGATTCTAGGAAATGAGTTCTCAGGCTTCCAGCCCTTGTGATAGTGAGCGATGCATAAAAGGGAGTGTTGCTGGGGGGCCCCAAAGTTAACTCGTACAAGCTCCAAAAGGGAAGCATCCATGCTGCTTTCATTTATTCTCATAGCAGTTCACAAACTTTTGGTCTCAAGCTCCTTTATACTCTTAAAATTTCTAGAGGATACCAGTAAGAGCTTTTGTTTATGTGGGTTATAGTTATCCATATTTACATTAAATAAATTAAAATTGTGAACAGTCAACAGTGTTAATTCATTAAAATAACTAATAAAATCATTACATATTAATAGAAATATGATATTTCTTATGAAAAATGACTATTTTTCCAAAATAGAACAAAAAAATTGTGAGGAGAGTGGCATTGTTTTACATTTTTGGAAATCTTTTTATTGTCAGCATAACAGAATATAGCTTCTCTATCTTCTATTAAGAGAAAATACCATGGCTCCAGTCGTGGCTCAGTTCATTGGAGCATTATACAGTAACCTAAGGGTTGCAGGATTCAATTCCCAGTTGGGGCAAATACCTAGGTTATGGGTTTGATCCTCAGTCCAGTCATGTACAATCCCTGGGCCAGGCACATACTATTCCCAGTCCAGGGGTGTGTGATCCCTGGTCGTGCGTGTACGGGAGGCCACCAATCGTGATGCTCTCTCACACAAATGTTTCTCTCTCTCCCTCCCTCTCTCTAAATGCAATGAAGAGTGTCTTTAGGTGAGGATAAAAAAATGTTTTTAAAAGAGTAGATATTAAGAACAAGAGTGAAATATGAAAAAAAAAACTTTTCAGTGTTATTACGGTAATAGTTTGGTTCTTGAAGACCACCTTAAAATTTCTCAGGATTACTCAGTCCCTAGACCACACTCTGTTAACCACTGCATAGTCATATCCTTAGCCACTAGCATCATTATCTGACACATGATATATGCATAAAAGATATATGTTGAATGAATTAATGAGTAAAAGAACATTTTATCCCTGTATTATTATTATTTTTTTTTGCAATGCATGTAGGGAACAACTTGTACATGTTTTTAAAGGAAGATTTCCTCTTTCATTCACTCACAGTCCTCAAAATTTTGTGGCTGGAAGACAGAGAACAAACATGTAAGGCCCTATCTCAGAAGACATATTTGATTCAGATAAAATTAACGCAAAATTGTGAATTGGATAAAGTATTTTGCATTTCCTCATCCTTTGTCTTAGAATCAGAAAACCCTTATTGAAAGAGACTTGCAAGATGATCATTCTTGCCCTGGCTGCTGTGGCTCAGTGGATTGAGCGTTGACCTGTGAGCCAAATGTCGTTGGTTTGATTTCCAGTCAGGGCACATGACTAGGTTGCACATCAGGTCCCCAGTTGGGGGCACGAGTGAGAGGCAACCACACAGTGATATTTCTCTCCCTCTTGTTCTCCTTTCCCCTCTCTCTAAAAATAAAATAAACAAACAAATAAATTATTAAAACAAAACAAAACAAAAAAAGATGATCATTCTTCCCAATGCTTGAAGCAAAGTTTTATGAAACTACTTTCCAAATTGGATAATATGTACCCCTGAGGGGCACTTGGTAAAGTGGCAAGAGTATTCAAATCCATGGAATAATTCTGGAATATTGATTTTACTTGCAGATTTAAGGATACCAATATTTAAATAATTATATTAAAACAAAGATACATAATAAAATACATTGCAAATTGGATTGTCTCAATTCTTCCCTTCTTTCTGCCATGTGACTTACAGAGCAGTAGAATAGGTATTGATTTGGGACAAGAATGGGGACAGAAGTGACAGTAACCTCCTTCTGACCTGAGGTTCCACAAAGCCTCATGCATCTGATCACCTATCTTGTAATCCTCCATGAGAACATGCTTCAGATAATCAGTCACTGATCCAAAGAGGATGAGGAGACATGTGGAACAGACTTGAACCCAACCTAAAGCCTGGAGCCATGCCAAGTAAACCTAAAGTACCACAAACAAAACAAGAAAACATACATACTTGCTCTTTCACCCCTTAAAATTTTGATTTTGGTCATTACGTGGCAAACACTGACTAATACAGGAATTGATATCTGTAAGTAGGGTCCTAGTAACAGAAATATATGCAGCATGGGCTATGAGATCAGCTGACAGGAAATAAGAAAATCATTGTAGAAGAATAGAAGATTGTGAACTGTGCACTATGTTATGTACAGGGATACATAAGAGATATTGTGGTTTAGCTCCAGACTACCACAAAAAAGGAAATATTGCAATAAAGCAAGTCACACACATTTTTTGGTTTCCCAGTACAAATAAAATTTATTTTACACTATACTACAGTCTATTAACTGTGAAATTACATTATGTCTAAAAAGTATATTAATAAATTCCTTAATTAAAAAATAATTTATTGCTAAAAAAGAGGCTAACCTTTACCTGAGCCTTCAGCAAGTCTTAATCTTTTTGCTCCCAAGGGTCTTGCCTCAATGTTGATGGCTGTTGACATTAAGGTGGTAGTTGCTGAGTTGGGGTACTTGGCAATTTCTTACAATAAGACAACATTGAAATTTGATGCAAAAATTGAGTCTTCTTTTTCACGGACAATTTTCTCTGCAGCATGCAATGCTGTTTGATAACATTTTACTCACAGTAGAACTTCTTTCAAAGTTAGAGTCAATCCTCTCAAACTCTGCCACTACTTTACCAACTAAATTTAAGTATTTTAAATAATTTGTTGTCATTTCAACAATCTTCACAGCTTCTTCACCAGGAGTAGATTCCATCTCAGTAAACCACGTTTCTTTGCTCATTAATAAGAAGCAACTTCTTCTCCATTAAAGTTTCAAAATGAGATTGTAGCAATTCAGCCAAACCTTCAAGTTCTACTTCTACTTCTAGTTTGCTAGCTGTTTCTGCCACATCTGCAGTTACATCCCCTGAAGTCTGGAACCCCTCAAAGTCTTCCCTTTGAGGTCTTCCCCTCAAACTCCTGTTAATGTTCCTATTTTTGACCCCTTCCCATTGAATCATTGAAATGCAAGTTTTAATGGGAACTAGAATGGAGAATCCTTCCCAGATTTTCGATATACTTTGCCCAGATCCATCAGAGGAATCATTATCTATGACAGCAATAGCCTTACAAAGTGTTATTTCATATATAATAAGACTTAAAAGTCAAAACTACTCCTTGATTCATAAGACAGAGAATGGATGTTACGTTAACAGGCATGAAAACAACATTAATGTCATTGTACATCTCTGTCACAGTTCTTGGGTGACCAAGTGCATTCTCAATGAGCAGTAATCTTTTGAAAGAAATCTTTTCTTCTGAGTAGTAGGTCTCAACTATGGACCTGAAATATTCAGTAAACCAGGTGGTAAACAAACAGATGTGCTGTCATTCAGACTTTGTTGTTCCATTTATAGAGCATAGGCAGAGTAGATTTAGCATAATTCTTAAGGGCCCTCAGGTTTTTGGAATGGTAAATAAGCATTGACTTCAACTAAATGAGTATTGGCTTAAACTGTATTAGCCTGTAACAAGAGAGTCAGCCTATCCTTTGAAGCTTTGAAGTCAGACATTGACTTCTCCTCTCTAGCTATGAAATTCCTAGATGCTATCTTGTTCCAATGTAAGGCTGTTTTATTTACATTGAAAATCTGTGGTCTAGTGTAGTCACCTTCATTAATTACCTTAGCTAGATCTTCTTGATAAATTGCTGCTGCTTCACCTTGCATTTTTATGTTATGAAAAAGGCTTCTTTCCTTAAACCTCAGGCATCAATCTCTTCTAGCTTTATAGAATTAAAGATAGGGCCTTGCTCTGGATTAGGCTTTGGCTTAGGGGAATGCTATAGTTGGTTCGATCTTCTATCCAGACCACTAAACTTTTCTCCATATCAGCAATAAGGCTATTTCACTTTTTTATCATTTGTGTGTTCACTGGAGTAACACTTTTAATTTCTTCAAAACCTTTTCCTTTGAATTCACAACTTGGCTAATTGTTTGCCTCAAAAACCTGGCTTTTGGCTTATCTCATTTTTGACATGCCTTCCTCACCAAACTGAATTACTTGTAGTTTTTTATTTAAAGTGAAAGATGTACAACTTTTCCTTTCACTTGAACACTTATAAGCCATTGTAGGGTTATTAATTGGCCCAGTTTCAATATTGTTATGTCTCATGGAATAGGGACACCTCAGGAGAGGGAGAGAGACAGGGGAATGGCTGGTTGGTGGAGCAGTCTGAACACACACATTTATCAGTTAAGTTCACCATCTTATGTGAGTGTGCTCTGTGGCACCCCAAAACAATTACAAGAGTAACATGAAAGACTGCTGATCACATATCACCATAACAAGCATCATCATCATTATGATGTTTGAAATATTGCAAGAATTACTAAAATGTGACACAGACACAAAGTGAGCAAATGCTTTGAAAACAATGACACCCACTCGTAGACTTGCTTGATGTTGGGTTGCTAAAAGCCTTCAATTTATTTTAAAAACACACAAAAAAGGAAAAAGGACTCATAAGCATGGACAACAGTGTAGTGCATGCTAGGGGGAGAAGGGGATAAGGGGACTAAGTGGTAATGGAAAAAAATACAATAAAGATAAACATAAATGAACTAAATAGGACAAGGAGCAGAATAGCAGTCAATAGGGGGGAGGGGGATGGGAGAGAAGGGGGATAAGTAAGGGAAGGATTTAGTCAGGGAACGTGTATAAATGACTTATGGACATGGACAACGGGGAGAGATATGATTGCGGGAGAAGGGGTGGGCTGGGTGGGGGAGAGCAATGGGGGAAAAATGAGACAACTGTAATTGAAAAACCAAAAAAAAAAAAAATTTAAAAATGCAATATCTATGAAGAAATATAAAGCAAAGCACAATAAAATGAGGTATGCCTATAACTGTCAAGCGATGTGGTAAGACTGTCCTCTGTGATAACTCAGAACACAGAAATATTTATAATAACTTGTGTTGGATGAGAAAATTTTGAGGCAAAATATTGAAGAATTAGCTGGTTCCTTTAGTAAGATACTATAAGGAAGACATGAACTCACAAAAGGCCAGTTTGTAAACAGAACAGAGAGCCCAGAAATTTTGAGATTTGTAGGGTTGGGAAATGAAACTTTTTTTTTTTTTTTTTTTTTTTTTTTTTTAGCTCTAATTAAAGATGAGCCTTTGAGACTCTGCCTCAGGAAAAGACCTGATCCTGGGCACTGCCATTAAAAGACCTTGGTAGTCCTACCTTCTAAAAGACATCTTAAATAATTAAAATAACTCCTATAGAAGGTTTTAACTGGGAAAATGCTTCTATGTAGATTAAAGGTATGGTTCTTCAGAAATCTATTAAACTCAAAGGACTTATAATTAAGTCTTCGAAGAGATCTATGTCCAAAAACATGGAAGTTACTGGAATTAAATACATTGGAAATATGCATAGCTTTTGGAATAATTATATTGGCAGAACTACTGCCAGGCTTAATTAAAAGCCTATGACAGATTATAGAAAATACCAAAGGTCCACCAACAGTCCATAAGCAGGGATCAAGCAGAGAAAGTTGCTCAGCCACCAGGAAGGACATATCACCACAGCCCTCTTCAGATGTGTCCTTGAAAGATAATCAAAAAGGAAGAGCCTCCTGGCAGGTAGGGAGCCAAGAGTAAAGGAGAACAATGTATTGGAGGCTGCTCCGAGGGCACAGAGTTGAATCCAGTCAAGGATTACTCCCTTATCTATGACCTGGCAACATTTTCCCAATAGAACTTCAGAATTACGGTGGGTTATTGACTGTTATATACCTCCCATTCTTGATCTGCCAAATGTTGTGGCATTTAACCTCTCCCTCTTCCACTGCTGTATGTTAGTTATGTAACTGTACGTGTATGACCATAGGAGATGGGAAGACAACTTGTCTCCAAACCAAGAAGAGTGGCATCTGGATCTGATGTCATAAGATCTTAAGAGTCAGGACTTTGAGCCTGATATTGGGATTAGACAAGGCTTTTGAGAGTCTTAGCATGGAGGTGAATATATTTTATATATGGGGGTAAATAATTGTGGTCAAGAGGGAAGGCTGTGATCAAATAGGTAACTTGTCTAAATTTTTTATTTCCTTTGGCGTGTGACTTTGCAGTGTAGTAGAGAAAACAAAATACATATCTTGCCCTGCCAACTTTGGGCTTAGCTGTGTGACATGCTTCATCCATCAGAAGGACACTGGCATGGCCAGTCAGCACCAGTCAGCACAGGGAGCCATCTTTATATTGACTCGCAGTCGAGTCTTTTGCAGGGCCCTTGTCTCAAATAGGCCACACAGCCAGGGTCATCAGACACTGAATAAGCCTCCTGCCTGAAAGAGAGAGAGGAACACCAAGAAGAAAGATCACATTGGAAAATGACAAACTGCAAAGAACAGAGACAAACTTGAAATACATTTGATCCTAGCATGAGACAAAAAGAGAAAATATTGTAGTCATAAAATAAACACAGGATGCTATAAAAGAGAAACAATCAGCAAATGTGAAATAATTCTTGGCAAATAAAATAAAGTAGCTAACATATTTTAAAAATTTATAGTCAAGGTGGTAGATAAAGAAGTCTTCCAGAAAAAGCAAAGAGATGAGGAGTAAGAACTAAAGATTTAAAAAAATAGAAAATTAGCTAAAATCAGCAAAGAAGTAGTCCAAGTTGAGAACTTTGCAGCAGCCCATCTAGAGTCATGATAGATGGGCCATGAGAGAGGGGGTTGAGAGTGATCCTGTGAGTTAGCTTCCAGACTAAAGGGTCAATTGGGAGAGGCCAGGAGAAGAGTGGGGAGAGAGGCAGAGCAGAGAAAGGCAAGCAAACCTAACCTTTTGAGGGACAGGCTAGAATACTCCCAACTCTCTTAAAAATACAAACCAAAAAAATGTGTTATGTGTGAATCTGTATCTTTATTTTATTTTACAATAAAATAAGAAAGTATCTTAGATCAGAAAAGAGAGTCCACATATGAAACTTTATTACAATATGCTTTCCTTGAAGAAAGGCAAGCAGAGGAAAAGAAGTTAAAGGGGCATAAAATGTGGGATTGTTTGTGCCCTGGGAATCCAACAGTTCTCCACCTTAAAACATAAATTATACTAGAGTGAGAATGAACACAGAAGGATTTGAGCATCAGATCTGCCTCCCACTGGGACTGGCTATGTAGACTTGGGTATGTCATGTCACCTCTCTGGGACTCACTGAGAACCACTGCAAAATTATTTCTAAGACTCCACTAAAATCTCAAGTACATAAACCTAAGGAATGTTGGGAAGTATACTATTTTGTCTCCTCTTCTATGTTCTGTGGTTCAAAGTGCATGTTAATCAAGACTTACAGTCATTCTTTTGAACCATGCGTTTGAGAACAAGATACAGGTGGGTTCTTTGTCTGATGTTCCAGGTATTTGGAAACATGAGGCTCTGTTACCACCCGTGTGCCTTGCTCACTTTGTTAGCCAGGTAACAAGCATGTAGAAAAAACTCAAACAAAGTACATTGAAATCCTTTACCATATCTCAACAGGGCCACTGGAGAGAAAAAGATGGCTAGCACACGATGGTAGTCCAGTAGCCTCATATGAGAGCTTTAAAACCTTGGTTAAAGAAGGAATTAACATAACTCATTAAAGTACAGGAAAAACACAATACCTATTTATAGTTATCTCATTTTTTAGTTTGCATTTTCTATGTATGTGTTAAAATGCATATTGTGTATTAGTATTTATTTGTAAAATAACACATGTACATTACATATATATGTGGTGCATATATTTCTGGCAATATTTGGAGTCTATTAATTCTACAGCCAGTTCATTAATTATCCATACTATGCTTCAAAAACAAATTTACAGGCATTCAGGAAAGGAGCAGGGATATACAAAGCACTGACATGAATTCAACATGAAATACTTCACTTAAGGAATTCAATTTTAATTTAGGTTTATTTATCAGAATAACTTCAGATCAGTATCATAAAAGATACCCACACATTTCCTGTGCTTCCTGTTCAAAGAAATGCAGTATTCTCTCACTTATCGCAGGTATTACGTTCTAGAAAATCTGTGAAGTAGGAACCTTACATTCATTTTAGTATTTATATATATTTTAAGGCTTTATAAACCCTTCCCACACACTTATAAACTGTTCCCAGTCCCTTATTAACCTTTCCCACTCCCTTATTAACTTTTTCCACACTTTTATAAACACTACTTATGTTCTTAAACATATTCTCACTCTTAAACCTACGTAACTTTAACAACATACATATACAGTACTGCAAAATCCCGTGATATAGCAAAAAACCTGTGATAAATAATTAAATATAATATTTTAAAAAATCCCGTGATACAGTGAGGCCGTGATAAGTGAACCGCGATATAGAGAGGGACTACTGTAATTATGTTTTGCACTAGTAGAGGAGAAGAGCAATAACCTAGCAACATTTAGGAGGCTTACTTTCTTTGAGGGAGATCAGGCTAAAGGTCAAAGGAGGGACGGTTGCAGCCTCAGCTCTTCCAGAATGAAGATAAGACTTGAGAGTATGCAGAATGTTGAGGACATCTCTGAATATTAAGCTTGGCTCTCAGACTTAGGATGTTTCCATTCTTCATCTGAAATCACCATGATGATGATCATTGCTATTTGATGAGCAAAATGTGTCATCTTACTCCCTTATCAGTTGTGGAGCAAGCAGTCATTTTTAAGGAAAATGTTTGAAAAATAAGCAGTGAAATAGAAGCTTAGTGGGAGTACTGTGGTAATGGAATTCTATTCTACATTTGCTAGGAGCCCATACTTCTTTCTGAAGGTTAAGAAATAGGGATGTTATTCCTAAGAAGTAGCTTGTGTGCATCTAATGGCAGCAGACAAGGTCTCAATGGTAGTGATTGCTCGTGAAGCTCTTTTGAAATTGGAGGGCTGCTGAGTAAATAAGTTGTGCTGCTCCTCTTGGTCTATTTGGTCTTTTCCAAATTACCTGGTGTCTGCATTAATTTAAAAGGAAATATCATTGGGAGCACTATTAATATAGAAAATAACTAACTTTAAATTGTGGCCCCAGAGAGCTGGGCAATGAAATCATTTACAGATGTTAATTAATTTTTCAATTTATATAACACTGGTGAGGGCTTTAAAACATATAAAAATAAGAAATTTTCATTTCCAAGTGTTTTACTTTTTGGGAAGCTGGATAACCTTAGTAAGTATCCATCAGTCCTAACCTTTGCCTTTATTTTACTTATTTTCTTTTCCTTCTAACATCAGGCCATTAGAGTGTGACAGCATTGAATAAAAAACCATTGAAGACTTCTCTCATCTAACCCTGCTGCTTATTAGTTGTATAACCGTGGGCAAGTCACCTAACCTCTCAGAAGGCTAGTTCTTCATCTATAGCATAAAGACAATGTCACCTGCCTTCCCTTCCTCTCTAAGCAGGGAAATGAAAGTGATTTATACAATTCAAATTTATACAAATTTATAATATTCTAAAAACTAGGGTTGGAAGATGGCACTTATTTCATTTAAGGAAAGAAGTTAGACAAACTTTGAAATCATTTCAAAATGTGCTTCGCTTCTTACAACTAAATAAAAATTATTTTCAAGCCTTGGGCCGTGAATCATCCTATGGAAGCAAGAAAGACCTAATTCTAGAGTCAGTGTTTTTTCGAGGCTACTTACCATTCCACTTAGATATAAAATACACATGAAAAAGATCTCAGAAAAGCTCACAGACTAAAGTCATAATCATCTCTATCTTTTAGCTATTATTCTGCTGACAAATAAAGTGGTTTCTTGTGGGGTTAGCTTTATGACTGCAAATGACTTTGCCCCTGGACAAATTAAACCAACATACAGAGTCTTGATTTAAATAAAGTAAAGCATATTTCATCTTGAAACATCAAGAGTTTCCCCTGACCTGTTCAATGGTATAGAACGCCATCTGCATTGGGACTCTCCTGCTCCCAACTTGCCCAGCAGCAGTCATGGACACTTCAGGATGCAGCATGTCTTTGGGAACCATAGCCTTTGGGTTCTTTCCTTCCAAAGTTCCTCCACAGGCATCTTCAGTCTTCTAAATCTATATTGATAATGTTTCCCTCTAATCTCTACATAACCTAGAAGAGTGGTGAGCATACATGAGGTACTCATAAAATACACACTGATTGAGTGTTGAAGAATATAATCTTTGATATAAAATAATACATGAGTCTGAGTCAAGAGGGAGAATTTTGGCATAGATATATGTGTCATCTGCCTAGAAATAATTCTGTCTTTGGGCACAAATGATCATATTTTAATATGCCTAAATTGTCATTGAACAGTTATAGTTTATCTGAGAATAGACAACTTATAATCTTGTAGAGGAAGAATATGTCCAGGTAAGTTGCTGCTCAGTAAACTCCCACTGCTTAGTGACAGGGGAAGGGGCAGTCTAGAATGATGAAGAAAGATCTTCATTTCTAGTCCCAGTGTTACCACAAGCTGCTTGGGTGACTGTGGATTAATTGCTTTATCTCCCTTAGACTCTATTCAATCCTTCATTTAAAAATGAATGAATTCAATTGGTTGATTTGGTTAGTTCTGACATCAAGCAGGGAGTCTCTGAATTCATTCTGGATCTGCAAATAATGAGTCAAAAGAGAGACTGCAGGTGGAAGTAGTCCCTATATCACAAGTGAGTTTCTAGAAACTGCGTGGTTAGCCCTGAAAATGGGTGCAATGGGTCAAAGAGGGAATTGGGCATGGAACTCTAAGAATCACATAGAATCATCTCTCTTTCCTAGGTAACTCATAACAGAAATCCACTGTGACTTTTTCAAAAGTGAAGAAAAGCAAGAGGAACAAAAATCACTTACTCCAAGGCCTATGATACAACATGGGGGTATGTCGTCCTGTGGTTGTGCAGGGAGGGTGCACTGGGGCGGCTCTGAGCTAAACAGTCTTTGGTGTCTCAAAGTTAGCTAGGAGTAGTTGACCTTCACTCTTCTCCCACCTACAGCATCTTCCACAGAAGTCATTTCCAGCCTGGTAAATGATCTGAGTTCCTTTTGACTCATACATGGAAGTTAAGGAAGCACTGGTCTGTGCTTTTCATTTCTTACCTTTTATTTTCAAAGGAACTTTCTGTTTCTCATTTCATTTCAGGGTAGGAAGTTAAAGCTGGGAGAAGCTGCTGTGGGGACAGCAGATTGAAATCTTTATTTTATTTATTTATTTTTTATTTTTTGGTTTTTCAATTACAGTTGTCCCATTTTCCCCCCATTTCTCTCTCCAACCCAGCCCGCCCTTTTTCCCACAGCAGATTGAAATCTTAATCTCAGATACTTGCTTTTCATAAAATGTGTCCTGCCTGCTTGCCAGCCAGGCATCTCTGAGTCTGGATCTCACTTCCAGTTGGAAAAGAGCATGGGGAGCCAGACAAGAGGAATGAGGGTGTGGAAAAATCAGCTCGCAAAGAAAGTTTCAGGGGCCAACTTCTAATAAAAATAGTCTCTGCCTTTGGGGCCAGGCGCTTCCGTGGAGATTCTTAATTGAAAATGCGTATTTTCCATGTAAGGCGGAAGGGCACGGGCAGTCCATTTCCCCACCTCCTTTACTTCAGTGTGGAGCAGCTCTGTGAATCACTGGTGCAGGAAAGCCATGCTTTCTGCAGTGCACTTGGATTAATTAAACTAAAACTCTGAAGTTAACTGCTAAAGAGAAAGAAATAACACAGCTACACCCTCAATTCATGAACCAGAAGTTTTCTACATTTACATTATGGACAAAGAGGAAATGTCTGTCCATAGATGGGAAAGATAATCTTTAAAATTATGAATATTCTTTCAAACTATAAAGTGGAGAAATAAAAGTAATCTATACTGAATCCCTGCTTCATGGCAGGCATAGTATTAGGTGTTTCATGTAGTGGGAACAATAGTAATAATAATAAACAAAAAATAGTTCATGTATTCTTTAGCATGTAATATGAGCCAAGTTCAATTTCATGTGCTTTATATATGTTTTCTTAATCTTCACAAGCCTTCTGTATTAACAACTCCATTTGTAGAAAGAAAAACTGAGGTTCAGAGAGGCTAGCTATTTACCTAATATCATCACACAGTTGGAAAAGAAAGAACTAGGATTCAATCCTTGGTATAAGTAAGTACAAAGCCAGGCCCTCATCTGTACATCAGACTATTTAACAGTTAATAGCATCCTCTTCCTATAGGCAAGGAAACTGAAATTTGGGGCTTTGTAATTTCTCCAAGGTTAGCATTTGGGGAATTGTTGGATGTAGACTTCAAACCCACTCCTTCAAAACACATGCTTCTACTCCTCTATCCCAAATAAAACCTTCATTATGCCATATGCTTAGTAATGAGATGCCTTACAAGCTAATCACTAAGCCTTTAAATCTGTGTTTTTAAATCTGGGGTATACACACAGTCAATGTGAATGCTTCTTTCTTTTGGTCAATAAATTTACCCAAATTGCCTTCTATATTAGTCACATCCTCTTTCATTTTCAACTTTAAAAAACTGATTATGTATTTGGAGGCTATTTGATTAACATCTGATTCTGGGATTGTCTCAGAGAGTTGAATATGCAATACCAGTGGGAATGTTGCTGCATTTCCTTCCATGGGTAAAATGAGAGTCTTTACAAACCATACTTTCTTTCTTCATCAGAAGTTGGTCCCATAGGCAAAAAATTGTTGACTGAGATTGGTGTGAAATCTAAGACGTGATAGAAGCAAAGACTTGCAACATGAACCACAGCTTCTCATCATTACCTCTGACAGCCAGTGATAAGGAAGAATCTTTGCATGAGGAAATGATGTGCTGGTTTGAAGTATATTTAGCAAGTAATGAATTGACTAACTGGTCTTCCTTGATCTAAGCAAAATAAATTTTTTTATCTGGACATATAAATATATTTGTTCTCCTAATACATAATGCCATTTATAGAATTTCACCAAAAGCCCTCTGTAAGGCTAGGAACCATTTTAGGAAAGGACAGTGGGCTATCTTAGAACTTTAGATTCAGGTAGATCTAGCTTTGAATCCCAGTTCTACTATTTATAAGTAGAATGACTTTGGGGATATTAACCTCTTAAGTCTTAGTTTCCTAATCTGTAAAATAGATCACTTTAAGGATTAAATCAGATAATATATGGTGTTCAGAGTAAATGCTCAATAAATGATAGCTATAATTGTAATAATAAAGATAAAATTCTTCAATAATTCACTTTTCTCTCTGTAAGACCTATTTTTCTCCTATCCTTAATTCCTGTGTACTTAAATAACAAGAATGTAAAAAACTGTCAAATTATCAGCAACATCTGATAAAATGGTATCACAATTTTATAATGGATAGAGAAAATTCAAATACATATGTTTTTCAAATTGAGCCTTTTCAATTCCAACATTCTTAATGCTGACAAATGCGTGTGAAAGCTGGAGTGTAATGAAATGTTATATGGTAATTTTCTCATGAAATGTAATGTGAATTCTGTTTAACAAAAAGTCATAAAAATGTATCAACCATCGATCAAAATTGATTTTAGAATATTCAAAAGGTGATACCGGCAAAACAATTCAATGAGGGAAAGAATAGTGTTTGCAACAAATGGTGTTGGATTAACTAGATATTCACATGCAAAAAAATGAATTTGAACTTTTTTTTACACTGTAAGTAGAAATTGATTTTAAAATGGATCATATACCTAAATATAACAGCAAAAGCTATAAAACTCTAAAAGAAAAAGATAGGAGTAAATCTTTGTTACCATGAAATCAACCTTCTCTGATAAAACACCAGAAGCACAAATGATCAAAAATGATGAATTAGAATTCAACAAAGTTAAAAACTTCTGTGCTGCAAATGATTCCATTAAGAAAATGAAAAGACAAAACACAAAATAGAACTAAATGTTAGAGAATCAAATATTTGATAAATGACTTATATCCAGAATATATTAAGAACTCTACAGCTCTGTAACAAAAAATAAATGATCCAGTTGAAAAATGAGCAATGGAATTTCAAATCAAACCACGATATCACTTCATACATACTAAGATGGCTATAATAAAGGATAGACAATATGTAATAGAATATAGAGAAAGTAGAACACTCATGCATTCTGATGAGAATGTAAAATCGTGCAGCCACTTTGAAAAAAATTTGGTAGTTCTTTAAAATGCTACGTATACATATTGCTTCTATGTCATCTGGAAATTTCACTCTTGGGTATGTACCCAAGAGAAATGAAAAGATACAACCACAAAAATACTTGTACATAAATATTAATAATATCATTATTCATAAGAGCCAAAAAGTGGAAACAATCCAGATATCTATCAAATGATAAATAGGTACAAAGAATTGGACATATCCATATAATGGAATATTATTAGGCAATTAACCCCTGGCTGGTTTGGCTCAGTGGATTGAGCGTCGGCCTGCGAGCTAAGTGTCGCTGGTTCGATCTTCCAGTCAGGGCACATCAGAGAAGGAAAACTCTGACTCCAAAAAACCTCCGCTGCCTTGCGGCATACCTCTTCAGGGGAAAGGCTAAGGGCGTAAACCCCGACAGAAAATCCGGAGCCGGAGTCCCTAAGGCGGTTTGACGTTGTAGTCAACACCGGCAACTCCTGCGGCGCACCTGAAGCCAAGCTGTATTGACTCCGTCTTTCCCTTGGACCCTTCAGCTGCGAAGAGAGGGGGGGGTCTGCTGCTTGGGCAACAGCAGACCCTCCATATCACCCTGCCCAGGCTCTGTAGCTTCAGCTTCACTGGAGAGGACACTCCAGCGTCATCGCAAGATGTCGATTCAACACGGGAGGAGACAGATACCGTGTCACTCCCAAGTCGGACTGCACAGCCATTCTCGGCGGTGCAGATAGACTCTTAAGAAGCTACACCATCGTCTCTCGAGACGGATGGCTGCCGACGATTAGGCAATTAAAAGGAATAAAGTATTGATGCATGCTAAAAAATGGATGAATTTTGAAAGCACAACACTAAGTGAAAGAAGTCAGTTATAAAGGATCCCACATTGCATAATTCCATTTATATGAAATATCCAGAATAGGCAAATCTATAGAGATAGAAAGTAGATCAGTGGTTGTCTGAGGCTGGGAGGTTGTTTGGTAATAAAGAATGACAGCTAATGGCTACAGAGTTTCTTTTGAGGAGGAGAAAAACTGATGATGGTGTTGGATGCACAACTCTGTGAATATACTAAAAACGAGTGAATTGTACACTTTAAATGAGTGATTGTATGATATGTAAATTCTATCTCAATCAGTTGTTAAATAAAACAAAAAGACAGTGGTGTTTGGGTGCTTTCCAGAAGTCAAAGTACCTGAGCCAAGTGTACATGAACCAAAATTAAAGGAAATGAGTCATGCCTATGGAAAGCTTCCCTATTAAGCATATACCCATCAACTTCATTATTGTTAAACAGTTCATTGGTATTCTTATCTATAGAGGCATCATCCAATGTTTAGTTATTCTACTCATGATGGACACAGAATGCCTCTGGCCTTGACTTTAATGTTGCACTATATATATGTATAACCATATTTATATATATTTATACATACATGCATACTTTGGTATACTTTTGTGAGTTTCTATTTGTGAGAATATCCTTAGATAAGTTATTTAAAGGAAAATTATGGTGCCAAAGTATCCCCCAGAGTTGCACCAAATTACATATCAGTAGTGGAGGAGAATGCCTATTTCCCCACATCTTTGTCAATACTATCTAGAATTCTAATGAGTGAAATCTATGTATTTTGTTTAAACTAAAATTTTTTTAGTTATGAAGAAGTCTAAGCATCATTCCATTTATTTGTTGACCATCTGTATTTTTTCCTTTGAAGTCCTTCTTTTTAAGTTTACTTATTTATGGGAAATTTTAAAAATTCATGTTTTCCTTGATATGTAGGTTGCAAATGTCTCCTTTTGTTGTCCTTTTTTTTTTTCTTCAATATAATTTGTCATGTAACTTCCTAAAACTTTATACTTTCAATTTTTAAAATCTTTTCCTTTATGGCTATGGTTTTTGTGTCATCTCAAAGAGGGTTTTCCCACTTCAAGATTAGCTTTCCTTTGATACTTTGTGGTTTTATTTTTTATGTTTAAAACTTCAATACAAATGGAGTATTCTTTGATATAACAAACAGGATGGAGATTCAGCTTTATTTTTTTATGATTAAGATCTATTTCAACTTTACTAATTTATAACAAATTCCATTTTTAGTTTGAGCAACATTTCATAAATTTTATAAATGTAGGTCTGTTTATAAACTATTCTATGCCAGTAATGTTATATATGTTTTGTTTTAAGTATGAAAGTGTTTTAATTGCTTCAGTTTCAGAATTTGTCAATATTTGATAGTCCCTCTCATTGTTCATCTTTTCCAGAAGTAGTCTGGCTAAGATCACTTGTTTATTTCTCCAGATTAATTTTGTTAAGGTCCTAGAAGAAAATCTTGTTGGTACTGGTATTTAAGAAAAATTGATATTTTAAAATAATGACTTTCCCTAAGGACAAGTTGTGCCTTTCATGTATTCAAATTTTCTTAAATATCCATCAATATGTTTTTAAAGGTTCCCTTCATGTAGTCTTGTATATTTCTTTTAAAGTTTGCTCTTTTGTATGTTTTTGCTGTTGTTATGAGATCTTTTCCATTTCTCCATTATATTTATCCTACAATGATTGGTTTGTATATGAGAAAACATTCATACATACTTGTGTTTTATAGATTACATTTATAACCAGTAATTCTTTCTGAATTACTAATTGATTTTAATGTTTTTCCTTTTTGATTCTCTTGTATAACACAGTTTTACACTCATATATTGCATATCTGTAAATAATTAAAATTATTCTTCCTATTAATACATTATTTATATAAAATATATAATGGACAGATGTTTATAAGTTATACATGTATGTATATGTATAATACATAATATAAGTTTTCTGTCTAGTTACCTTGGCTAACTTTTCAGAAACTATATTAAATATAAGTAGTAGTGACAGTGGGTCTTTTCAAATGATTTCTGTCTTCAATAAAAATGTCACTGTATTCTGTTTTAAGCATAATATTAGAATATGCATGTCTAACTGACTTACTCAGAGTTCTGGAAAATCCTCAGCCATTATTATACAAGAAATCTCTGCTGCTTCTCACTCTGCAGCACATGAGATACTTGCCCTGTGAGAAATAACTTTTGCTATTATGCCTTTGGATTGATGTGAGGCATATTTTTGAAAACATTGTTTTTACAACTGTTCTGGAAGATGACTGCCCTGTCCTTGGGATAGCTCTCTGGAACTATAAAGCATGTATTTGAACCTTACTATCCCAAATATTCACATACCCTTTATGTTTAGTAAAAGTTTGTATGTATATGGTAAAAACAAAACTAAGTTTTGTTTGTTTAGGTTTACAAAACTGAACCATCCTTGCAATTCTGGGATTAATCTCACTTGGTGGTGGTTAGTGATTTCTTTTTATACTGCTGACTTTATCTGGTGAGCTTATAGTTCATATTTTGCATTCATATATATAAACATGAGTGACCTGCAGGTTTTTTGTGTGTTTGCTATCATCAGCCGTTTTTAGTTCTTGGTCTTGCAAGGAGAACTTGGAAGTTTCTTTCTTTTTTATGCTATAGAAAACTATATGGAGCATCCAAATTATATCTTCTTTAAAGAACATCCCCCATGAGTTCATCAAACCTAGTGTTGATGGTGTGTGTACTTGGAGGAAAAGGCGATGTTTTGATAATATTAATTTCTTCTGGGTTTACATTTTTCTCAATTTAGATTTTTTTCCCTCCTGAGGACAATTTTGTTAGCATTTATTTATCTTGCCTTTCAAATTTATTTATGGATTCATGTAAATTACTGTTTGATTACTTATTTATTTTTCTGTATGCATTATTTCTCCTTTTTCATTTCTAATCTTGTGACATATATCCTCTTTCTTTTCTTGAATAAACAAGTCAATAGTTTACCCTTTCATTTTTTCTTTTTCTTTTTAAAGAAGCTACTCTTGATTTTACTTATTAATTCTTATGGTTTTTTTAGTTTATTTATATCTGTTCTTATTTCTTGAATTGAACTCTTAATTCATTTATAAATTTATAAATTTAGTCTTATCTCATGTCCTGTTTTTATGATTACAATTTTCTACCTATTTTATAATTTGTTTTAACTTTTTTTCTTTGAAGTTGCTTAAAAAGGTATTACAACTATATTTCCAAGTGGCTGTTATTTGAAAAACTTAATAATTCTTTGCTTGTCAGATTTAATTCCATGAAATAAAATTCTGTGAAAACCCCAGATTGGCAACTTCTTCACTATATATTTAGTTTTAAAATAAAGGGGTCATCTGCCAAATCAAGACTATTCTCTATTTGAAGAGGTACATGGCCTGCCTGCTGAGGAGAATAAGAATGAAACTGCCTGTGATGGTTTAATAATGTTCAATTTAATGCCTTCCCAGAGAGGATAAATTATATAATTATGACTCATTTCATAAGATTCTTGTTATACAATTCTTTCTTTGGGATGAACAGTTAGAGAGATTTCCACCAGTCCCCATCATGAATCTATAATATCTAGCCTTCTTCATATTTCTTTCAAAGGCTGGTCGAGGGAAGACTGCAACTTGGGTAAACAGTCATCATTGTATATGAGAAGGGATAGAGCACTTTTTCTATTCCATTGCTTCCAACTTCTGCATCATGGATAGCAAGAATAGAGGCTACAGACAGCAGGGGATGGTAGCAGAAGATTCTGCTACAAGCTGAAGGGAATCAGGGAAGTTTGACTCCTACTCCTTGAGAGAGCAGAGTGGGCTCAAAGGGGGTCCAGTTGGCCACAGTCCACTCTGGAAGGTTTTACAGTTGTACTGGCAATATTTCCTTTCCCCATGCACCCATTTATGGGGCTTTCCCAAAATACTGGTCTCTCATAGACTTCAGACCCTCATCACCTACTCACCCTATCTGAGATTCATTTCAATTCCATAAACAATGCTTATAACATTTGTTCAGATTCTCTAGACCTCCCCAGGGATAGTACTCAGGTAGCCTTGATCCTGAGTCAGCATTGGCAACATAATTTGCAGGTCCCAATGGAAAATGAAAATGTGGGACCCTGTTCAAAAAGTAAGAATCCTCAGATGGAAATCGCAGAGCATTAAACTAGGAGCAAGCCTTCCCAGTCACAAGGCTCAGTGAGACTGCTCAGATCGTATGCCCAGGAAGCCAGCTCTGCCCCTAGTGACCTCCCCAACAACACTGCTGTCAGCCAATGTCCCAGCAGCAATGTTGGCTAACATACGCCACGATGCCATGGCTCTGAAAGAATCATGGCAGGTCAAGAATGAGCCATTAAGTCAGTGTCTACCACAGGAACATTGTTACCCTCCTTTGCTGAAAATGAATGGGCATCTTTTAATTATATTAGAGTAACAGGCTGGAAAATTCTGCAGAGGCCCTTTGGGCACAAAGGAGGTCTTTTCTTCCCAGGTATCTTTAGCCTCATGCACTAGAAACTGTACCCTGTGTAACTGCAGTCATTTGAGAAAGCTGCATTCCCACCTATACCATGCTGAAGATGTTTACCTGTTGGTTATTTTGAAAGCCTGATGACTTCTATCATCTTTGCTTTCCTCCATTTCCTGTTTCCCCAAAGACCTCATAAGCACTTTTAAGATGGCAATTGTATAAATTCCTGACACGATTGTGCCCGTATGGAGCAGAGTTCCAGCCCCTTACACCTCAATGGGTTCTCAGCCTTTTTCACACACAGCTATAGACCTGGACCCCAAGGTAGAAACTACATGGAAACAGGAAAAGGCACCCAAAATGCAAGGTCCTCTATTCACAAAGACTAAACTAACTTGTACTCTACTGCCATTGACTGACCTAGGAGTAGGAGGCCTTGTAGAGCATGTGCTGATGAGACCATGCACAGGTGGGTATGAGACATACATCAGTGCAGCCCTCAGGATCTAAGGTCACACTTTCCCAGAGGACATGTGCACAGGCCTTTTCCTGGATGGTCATTGTCATAATGGAATTAAGGTCTTTACAATGATAATAAAATTAAAATGAGGTCATTAAGGTGGGATCTAATCCAACAAGACTAATGTAGAGGCAAGACAATGTGAAGAGACACAAGGAGAAGAGGGCCATCTGTAAGAAAGGAACGGGCCTAAAACAGATCCTTCAGTACAGCCCTCAGAAGGCTCCAACTCTGATGACACCATGATTTTGCACTTTTAGCCTCCAGAAATGTGAGACAATAATTTGTTATTTAAGCCACCCAGTCCATGATTCTCGGCTAAAGCAGCCTCAGCAAACTCAACACCATCTTAGCTGAGCTGCTGTCAGAAAGTTCAGTTTTTCTTCAATTAATTAGATCTGTTTAATTTGTTGTCACATTAAAATGTAAGAAGCATAGGGGTTATTTTAAAGATGGTTTATAGGTGTAATAACACAGTAGAAAGTGTGTTTTTATTATCAAATCTTTGGTACACATAGAGGGAACCAGGGACAACTATGAAGGCAAAAGTTGCTAAATAATTTTTTAAATTATAGAAGCTGTCACAAAATTTGTTGCTATATAATCTTATTTAGACATTTTTGAAAATCTGCATTTTAACCTACTCTTAACCCAGAACACTCTTGGCTGACAGCATCACAAATGTTTCTCAGTGCCATTGCAAATATTATTTTTAGATAACATGGTCCTCAAAAAGTAACATGAAATATAATGAATGTGCAGATTTATATCTGAATATAACTGTAAGAAAGCAACATAAATGTAACTATAAGAAAGTAACATAAAAAATTAAAGATGGGAAAGGCACAAAAATAAATAAAGTGTATTAATGATACTTTATAGAAATTGTACTTTTATGGGGTTCTACAAAAGTCCTCAGTGGCCCATAAAAATTACTACCTTTAAAGCATTTTATGGAATTCCATGGAATGACTTCCAATGCAAATTCTAATATTCCCTAGAGGCTTTGTAAAAATTTTACAATTTAAAATCCAAAAAGATCTAATTTGAACATTCTTAATGCATTATAATTTTATATGTTAGTGGCTTTGATTTCCTAAGAATATCAAGATCTCTCTTTTAAATTTAATATTCTTTAAATTATATGCCTTTACATACAGTTGCTCAGATACACAGCTGTCAAATCCTATTTTGCCATTATAAAATAACTAATGTAAGAATGATTACAGGAAGTATAAGATAAACTATTAAGTAGTTAGTTCATATTCATTTGTGTTTTTCAGTGGATTATTTTAAACTATAGACTTAATGGACCAATTAGGGTGTGTCAGAGGGTTAGATTCCCAGAACTGTAATGGCTATCTGCTTTGTAGAAATTTCTTAAGTGAAATATTAGTTCCATTTATTTATTTCCCTTTGGCTATCCTGGACATTATTCAACTCTGAAACAAGGTATAATCAGAAGATGCAAAAATGTTGTCCTCAATTATTCCCTTTTTGACAAAATTCTTTTTTCTCTGGAATAAAAAGAGTGCTCTCCAATTTTATTAAAAGAAGAACATAATATTTTAGTTAAGCAAACTGGAGATCCAAAAGAGGGAAAAAAAGTTTGTTTGTTTGTTTGTTTTGTTTTCTTCAAATTGCAAGTAAGGCATGCTGAAAAAGATATTTTGGATTATTATAAGACAAGTGAATGAATGCGAATAGCTGTGCTGATCTACGGTTCCCAAATATGTGACAACAGCACTTCACATGTTGTATGTCAAGGTATATATACAACATCTCTTGTTTTGTCTCCCCAGACCTTTTCCTTCCTTCCATAACAGAAGCCCTCTTCATGTAGACATGCTCCCCATCCCCTCCCCCACAACCCCCTCTCACCGCCAGGCACACACCACCAGGTCTATGGTTCTAGAGAGTGGCTAGCACAGAACACCTCTTCCAGGTCCTAGGAGGGGATGTGCAACCCGGCTAGGTCACTGAGAGCCCTCCTCTAGGAGTTTTTGAATAGCATCTAAGGAAAGTGTGGTGACAACCATTGTAAGAAAAAGGTCAGGAAGTGGCTGCCTGAGAAAGTAAAACTAATACCCAAAGTAAAACAGAGATGAAAGATGACAAGAAGCCTCCAGCAGCAAACTGGCCTCTTTGTGGCATGACAGCCAATAAATTCCCATGTTGCTGAAACTAGTTGGTGTAAATCCATCTCTCTTGCAACTGAAACAATCAACCAAAAAATCTTTCTCTTCTCTCATTTCCCTCAAAAGTTAGAAAGAGCTGTTTCATATAAATGAATCATTCACAAGGAAAAAGTTACAGTTGTTCTAAACAAACTCTTATATTAAGCTTGCATTTGATTACAATGTGGAAAGAAACCGTAATTTTTGCACTATCTCTTGACTCTGTTTTCTGTTTTCATCCCCCTTATCATTAGCCTAGTTCTTCAAGCTTTCAATTTATTTTTGCACATAGATTATTCTCATCATTGCTAAAATCATTGCAGTTGTGCTGTTGTCCCTGACAAGGATGCCCCAACTTATTGGTGTGGCATTCAAGGCCACTTTCCAATCCTCCTCCCTTCTCTGCCCCCTGCCTCTGTATCCACCAGAGCCCTTCATGTTTGCTCTACTAGACTTATCATTATTTCTCAAAATTGCCAGTTGCTTGGCTCCTTTTGGCCAAGTGCTTATCTTTAAATGGGAAGGACTTTCCCTCTTTTCCTTGCATATCTTAATTCTGCTTATCCTTAAAAGTTCATTTTTTTAAAAAGTTTTGGAAGCTTTGGTCTATTTATTCATTTAATTTTTTAATCTTTATTATTTTCTTTTTTTTGTGGCTTTTTCTTCTTTGTGTGTGTTTTATTGATTATAATGTTACATTTGTCCCAATTTCCCTTCCCTCTTCTCCCCTCCACCCGGTGGCCTCCCTCCCTCCAGTTGTCCCCCCCTTTTAGACCATGTCCATTAGTTTTGCATATAGTTCTTCTCAACCTCTCTCTGTCTATTCCATTCCCTCCTACCATGATCCTTAATTCCTATATCATCTCCCTCCCTCTCCCCCTTCCCCCTCCCTGCTGACCTCCCCCCAATATGTTACCCATACCTATAGTTCTTTTTCCACTCTCGTTGCCTGTTTAGTTTGCCTTTGTTTCAATTCCCTAGCTTCTGTTGTTGTTTCTTGTGATGCAGTTTTCATTTTAGATTTCATAGTTTTGATCCTCCTTTTTCTAAACCAGTCCCTTTAACATCTCATATAACAGTGGTTTGGATCTAATGAACTCCTTCAGTTTTGTTTTGTCCTGGAAACACTTTCTCTGCCCTTCTATTCTGAATGACAATTTCACTGGATAGAGTATTTGTGGTTGTAGGTTTTTGCTTTTCATTACTTTGAATATTTCTTGCCAGTCCCTTCTTGCCTGCAGGGTCTCCCTTGAGAAGTCAGCTGATAGTCTAATTGGGACCCCTTTGTACATGATTCTTTTCTTCTCTCTTGCTGCTTTTAAGATTCTCTCTTTATCTTTAACTTTTGACATTTTGATTATAATGTGTCTTGGAGTGGTTCTCCCTGGGTCCAGTCTCTTGGGAACTCTCCTTGCTTCCTGGACCTGTAAGTCTATTTCCTTCCCCAAGTTCAGGAAGTTCTGCTTTATTATATTTTCACTTAATTTTTCAATTTCTAGTTCATCTTCTTCGCCCTCTGGCAAACCAATGATTCTTATGTTGGGCCTTTTATAGCTGTCCGAGAGGTTTCTGATCCTCTCATCATTTTCCTTGCTTCCCATTTTTTTCTCTCTGCACTGGTTGACTGTTTGTTCCTTCTCTGTGTTCTGGTTTGTTGATTTGAACTCTGGATTTTATTTCCTCACCATCTGTCTCATATGTGGTTTTGTTCCTTTCATTATGAGTGTTTTTCGATTTTTTCTCATCTTTTTCCAGATCTTTTGTTAATTCTGTAAGCCACCTGATAACAATGGCCCTGAACTGAGCCTCTGACAGGTTTCTTATTTGTTCATCTGTCAGATTCTTCATCTGTTGCCTGGTGAGCTGCGCCACCAGGATTTCTATAGCTGTCTGCCTCATTTTGACAGATGCGTTTTGTTTTCTTGGGCCGGCTATAGGGGGCAGTGCCTGTGTACTCGTCACAACCCAGCGACCGGCGGTGGTCCAGCAACCTTTTTCGCCGCGCTGTGGTGCTTTG
Organism: Furipterus horrens; assembly: GCF_987537825.1. NCBI lineage: Eukaryota > Metazoa > Chordata > Mammalia > Chiroptera > Furipteridae > Furipterus > Furipterus horrens. Next base: position 149,503,996 of record NW_028327172.1, on the reverse strand, counting down.
TGGTCACAACCCAGAGACTGGCGCCATTCCGCAACCTATTTCGCAGCGCTGTGGCGGTTTGTGTGGGGGCGGGGGTCCAAGATCGATTCACACAGTTATTCTGCTAGGAGACCGGGATCCGTCCTCCTGCCCTCTGGGCCTCACTGTTCAAGGCGATGTGGTGGCTGCTTTCCCAGCGTTGGGGTCGCGAGCTGCCGGGGGTTCGACTGCAGCCGGGATTGTTCTCCCTGCCGCTGTCCCTGGTGCGACCGCAAACAGCACCGCCCACTTTCGCTCTTACCTGCCCAAAGGGCGCCGCTGGTTTATAACTTCATACGTTGGGCTTCCGTGTAGTTTTATTTTCTGGAATTTCTAGTTATCTTTTGTTTTAAAGTAGTTGTATTCCTCTCTAGTTGTAGAGGGAGGCCGAGCATGTCCGTCTAAGTGTCCATCTTGGCTGGAAGTCTTATTTTCTTTCCGTTACCATTTAGTCCCCTTATACCCTCACCCCCAGCAATCTCAACACTGTTGTTTTCCATGTCCACAAGTCCTTTTTGCTTTTTGCTCAATTCCTCCCCCCACAAAAGGGAATGAATGACCTTCTGACATATACTCCACAGTATTTCTTTCCTTCTTCTTTAGGTTAGGTTAATTGCAAATAGTCTTTTTCTGTCTGAACATAGTAAGTTATTTCATGCACTCATTCAGTAAGTGTTTAGCATTTGTCTGTGCGGGGCACTGTGCTGGATACTGGGAATACAGCAATCAACCACCTCCTCATGGAGGTTTGTGAGTTTGTGTTTGTAGGACTTGCATACTAAATATGTAAATCAACTGCAATGGTAGAGACATGAAAAAGTACAGAGTGTTCAAAAGGCATGCAGGCAGTAGCCAGGTGAAGCCAGGGGAAGAGCCTCACAGAAGCAGATCTGTGAAGGCCACGGGGCTGAGCGGCAGGAAGGGGCAGGGCTCATTTGAGGAAATGGAAGAGGATTGAGACAAGAATGGTGCAGCTAGAAAGGGGACGTGGGTGTGCAGGGCCCTGGAAGGTATGAAGTGAATCTGGCCATTACGCTGAGAGCAGCTGGGTACCACAGAAGAGTTCACAATGGGGAAGTGACATGAGGAGCTTACCATTTTAAAGGGCAGACTGCTGTCTAAAGGGAGGGAAGTAGCCTGGGGAGGCCTGTGAGAGGCCGGGCTGGTGATAAAGGCCTGAGACAATGGTGGCATTGGAAGGCAGTGAAGTGGAGCAGCAGTTCTCACAGTAGAGTCCACAGGATTTGGTAACTGATTAGATAGGGATTAGAAAATGCATCAAGGTGACTACTGCACATATCTTTTTAATGTAGTGAGGTAATTAGTCTACTCCCTCAAATATAATATGTCTCCATGATCTATATTGGACTGAACTATTGTAATGTCCCCTTAAGTTACCAAGGATGCCCAGCAGTTCATATGACACACAAATATACCAAAACAAGTGTGTGTGTGTGTGTGTGTGTGTGTGTGTGTGTGTACATACTACGGAGTTTTTAGATCTTAAATTTGGGGTAAGAAGAATCTGTCAAAAGATTTAAAAACATCAGTGTATCCTATAAGACCACTTTCTCACTTAACTTGCGCTTCTACTTTTTTTTTAAATGGTGTTAAAAAGAAGATTAAAACAGAGCCATTGCAAATGTTCATAAGTTGTAGATCCCTTATGGATTCACCTAACAAAATGACTCTGAGACGTTGGTCTTCAGTGAGTCTGTGCTTTTCCCTGGAGTTTTGGAGAACAGTTTTGTATGACTCTGCTCTCTGTAGTGAATATAGTTAATCACTTTTCTGGTTCAGCAGGCAAGTACTTCCCTCTTTCAGTATTTCCTCCTGATTCATTGATGCCAGATCTAATCTAAAGATTTTTATTTAGGCCTTTCAGATCTTCTCTTATTGTTCCTGTCCATTTAACTGCTCATCTGAAAATAGAACTTCTCTTCATCCCTTAAGATTTCTGTGATAAGATGTCGTCGGCAGCCGTCCGTCTCGAGAGACGATGGTGTAGCTTCTTAAGAGTCTATCTGCACCGCCGAGAATGGCTGTGCAGTCCGACTCGGGAGTGACATAGTATCTGTCTCCTCCCGTGTTGAATCGACATCTTGCGATGACGCTGAAGCTACAGAGCCTGGGCAGGGTAATATGGAGGGTCTGCTGTTGCCCATGCAGCAGACCCCCCCTCTCTTCGCAGCTGAAGGGTCCAAGGGAAAGACGGAGTCGATACAGCTTGGGTTCAGGTGCGCCGCAGGAGTTGCCGGTGTTGACTACAACATCAAACCGCCTTAGGGACTCCGGCTCCGGATTTTCTGTCGGGGTTTACTCCCTTAGCCTTTCCTCTGAAGAGGTATGCCGCAAGGCAGCGGAGGTTTTTTGGAGTCAGAGTTTTCCTTCTCTGATGTACCCTGACTGGAAGATCGAACCAGCGACACTTAGCTCGCAGGCCGACGCTCAATCCACTGAGCTAAACCAGCCAGGGCAACATGATAAGATGAACTGAAAGGAAATGAGTACCCACTCTTAACAATTTGGGCCAACAACAAAAATGATGGCTAATCAATTTAAGAGGATTATAGTTAAGCTCTTCATTAGCAAAAACCAAAATATGATAAAATCTCTATGCAATTGTACCATCTAGCTAACTTGTCATTGAATGAATGGTCTTCTCATGATTTGATTCCTTAATTTCCTTTCATTGTATCACCCAGAGCCTTCCCATGGGGCAGACACCCTACCAGCTACAGATTAATGAATATGAAACATTCCATCTCAAATGTGATTTCCTTAAAGATTAGAGAAATGGCAAGTTCCTGTTCTATGGAAGGATGGAATCCAAGACAACAGAAAGTGTGGCAGAGGAGCCTTTTGATGGATAAAGAAAGTGAAGTAATTCACAGGCCAATGGTCAGTGGTTCCCAGGCTACATTGCCCCTTCTTAGAGAGAAGAAAGCCCTTGGATATATGTCAGTAATGTAGAGTGAAAAGGTGATGCTGACAATGATGTGTATTTGTTGAGGCCCTACCATAGGTGGTTGGTCACTGCACTTTATAACATTATTACCTTGAGTGGAGGACAGCTAGGACTCAGAAGCCAGAGTGCTTGGGTTTGAACTCCAGCTCTGCTGCTCACTAGCCATGTGACCTTGGCAAGTTGCTTAATGGCCAAGTGTTTCAGTTTTGTTTTCTGTAAAATAGGGATAACAGGATTATCTTCCCCACCTCAATCAGGTAGTCATGTAGATAAAGTTGGTTAACATACATAAGTTGATTAATATATATTTAATAATCACTTTTGCCATGATGATTAAATGAAATGACATGTCAAATGCTAAGCACAAAGCAGTAATCAGTATATGTTCATTTTCCCTCTCTTTCCATTGAGGTTCTTGAACCAGTGGCCAAACTCATAAGAATTATCCTGCCTGCTTGGTACACTTGCTTTAATCTTTGTGGCAACTGACTTATTAGAGGAAGAAAGCTCCAGGTGATTTTAAATACAAAACAAAACAACCTCTTGAAAAAAAAAGATCACATCATGATCTTGTTCAGTGGTTGCAGAAAATAACAAACACTTCAAAGAGTTGACATCATCACACAAATGCATTTCCATCTGGTCTTTGGATAAAATTGACCTAAATCAAGAGAGTACTGGTTTCATAGCAAGAGGAGTTTCATCTAGAAATTATAAGATTTATAATGTTTTAACAGTTGTGTGAAGAAAAGTCAAATCCTCCTGGAAATGAATTGATTCTTTTTTTTTTTTTAATATCTTTTATTGATTATACTGTTACAGTTGTCCCAATTTCTTTGCCCTCTGCTTCCCTCCACCCGGTGGCTCCCCGCCCTCCAGTTGTCCCCCCATTTTTGTCCATGTCCATTCATTGTGCATATAGTTCTTCTCGACATCTTCCTGTCTACTCTACTCCCTCCTACTGTGCTTCTTAATTCCTGCACCATCTCCTTCCCTTTCCCCCTTCCCCCTCCTTACTGACCTCCCCCCAATATGTTCCCCATACCTATAATTCTTTTTCCACTCTCATTGCCTACTTAGTTTGCCTTTGTTTCGGTTCCCTAGCTTCTGTTGTTGTTGTTGTAATGCAGTTTTCATTTTAATGTTCATAGTTTTGATCCTTCTTCTAAAACAGTCCCTTTAACATCTCATATAATAGTGGTTTGGATCTAATGAACTCCTTCAGTTTTATTTTGCCCTGGAAGCACTTTCTCTGCCTTTCTATTCTGAATGACAGTTTCGCTGGATAGAGTATTTGTGGCTGTAGGTTTTTGCTTTTCATTACTTTGAATATTTCTTGCCAGTCCCTTCTTGCCTGCAGGGTCTCCTTTGAGAAATCAGCTGATAGTCTAATTGGGACCCCTTTGTACATGATTCTTTTCTTCTCTCTTGCTGCTTTTAAGATTCTCTCTTTATCTTTAATTTTTGACATTTTGATTATAATGTGTTTTGGTGTGGTTCTCCCTGGGTCCAGTTTTTCTGGAACTCTCTGTGCTTCCTGGACCTGTAAGTCTATTTCCTTCCCCAAGTCCAGGAAGTTCTGCTTCATTACTTTTTCACTTAATTTTTCAATTTCTAGTTCTTCGCCCTCTGGCAATCCTATAATCCGTATGTTCGATCTCTTATAGCTGTCCCAGAGGTTTCTGAGCCTCTCCTCATGTTCCTCCCTTCTGTTTCCTCTTTCTGCACTGGTTGACTGTTTGTTCCTTCCCTATGTTCCAATTTGTTGATTTGATCTCTGGTTTTCATTTCCTCACCACTTGTCTCATATGTGTTTTCATTCGTTTCAGTGTGACTAGCTTTCATTCCTTCCCTGTCTTGTTCCAAATCTTTTGTTAATTCTGTAAGCCACCTTATGACTATAGCTCTGAACTGAGCCTCAGAAAGATTTCTTATTTGCTCATTGGTTAGGTCCCTCATCTGCTGCCTGGTGAGCTGCATCACTGGGATTTCAATCATGGTCTGTTTCATCCTGTCAGTTTTCTGTTTACCTTTGTTTCCTGGGTGGGCTGTAGGGGGCGGCACCCCAAGCACTCGTCACTACCCGGTGACCGGTGACCTTTTTCACCACTCTGTGGTGCTTTGTGTGGGAGCGGGGGTCCAAGATGGATCCCTGCCATTACTCTCCGCTGAGAGACCGGGAGGCTCCTTCCTCACAGCATCACCATCCAAGGCAATGAGGGGTCTGCCTTCCCCAGTGTTGGAATTGTGAGCTGCCGGGTCTCAACTGCAGCCGGGATTGCTCCCCTGGCATTTCCTGTAGCATCGCCACTATCCCTGCTGCTACCGCGGACAGCCCAGCCTGTCCTTTCTGTCCCGATTTGGATTTCGCCCCTCCAACCTGTCCAAATGAGCACCACTGGTTTATTACTTCATACGTTGGGCTTCCATGTAGTTTTGTTTTCTGGAATTTCTGGTTATCTTTGGTTTTGAGGTAGTTGTATTCCTACTTAGTTGTAGAGGGAGACAGAGCATGTCAGTCTAAGCCTCCATCTTGACTGGAAGTCAGAAATGAACTGATTCTTGTGCTGAAGACTTTCCACTAAGAAATTCAGAGGTCCACAATGAAGTGTTCTCACCACTCCTGATACAATTGACTATGAAGTTATTCAGTTAATCAATACCAATGATAATAATACTTAACATTTCTTATGTACTTATTCTGTGCCAGGTATATTAAGTGTTTAATGTACATTATCTTGTTTGATCTGCGCAATAGCCACATGAGGTAGAAACTATTATTACTTCAGTTAGGTTATACATAAGAAAACCTAACTTGCCCAAACTCACTTGGTTGAGAAGGGGGTGGATATGGGTAATGTAGAGATCCCTAGTGTTTCTCCTAATTGGTTCTGCCCTCCTTCCTGGCCACACAGGAAGACTATATTTGACAGACCATGAAAGTTTGGTGATACCAAGGCATTTAAATGCTGATGTGTCAATTTCTTATTAACTTTTCCCTTGCCTTGGCAAATTTGGAAGTCACACTTTGAGACAGCAATATCTAAGTTGGAGGGAGCCTAAATTCCTGAGACACTGAATAAAGGAGAACCATTATTAACCTACATCAGATTTTACATAAAAGATAAATAAATAAACTTACAATATGTTAAGCCACTGAGTTTTCAAGGCTAATTTGTTCCTGTACCGTAACCAAGTACAATCCTAACTAAACACTATTGAAACATTGGGCAGACTCCAGAACCCAAACTTTAACCACGTTTGTTGAGAACCCAGTCTTAAAGTTAGTCTTTTAATAACAGTTAGAGATATTATGGAATAGACTTATAGAACATCGCAACTGTTTTCTCTCAGAAAGTAGACAAGAAGTAACATTAATAAAGCCACTTGTTTGAAATCCCTGAAATTTGTTTTTGCTTTTCTTCACTTTTGTGAATGAAGGCAGTCTTAGTGATTTGGAGGTACTAGTGACACTGAGCAGTATGTTTCTATGTCATTGAGCCAAGTTCTCTGCTTGAAATGATGACTGGTCATAGTAGGATAGCTGGAATGAAACCACCCAGTTGTATCTCCATGCCTGGATGATAATAGTAATATTAACAGGTAATATTTATAGAATGTATCTGGTTTACAAGTTTTGTTCATATTATCTCATTGGCTTCTCATGACAACACTATAAAGTAGGGCAAGTGCATTGTTTCTATCCCTATTTCACAGATTAGGAAACTGAGGCAGAAAATTAATAAATTGTAAGTGGAAGAGCTAAAGCTGAGATTCATACTATCCAAATCTTAGTACCTTGTTCTTAGGAGAAAATGTCCAAGAAGAGTGCTGAAGAGTCTTATTAATACTGCCAAGATAGAAGAAATCTTGAGTCACCAGGTGACTTCAGGTATTTAGACTTGCCATTTGTAGCACTCAGTCAGAGGTAATTTCTCTCAGCAGTGGACATTATTAGAGCCCCACATGGTTTCAAGAACAGATCACAATAGATTGCCTTTTCTGGACTTTAAGTTCACTATGTTCCTATCTTTGTGAGACACCTGTTGAGCAAACAAAGATGAAGGGAGACAGAATGGTCCAGAGCACATGGATGGTGATGATTATAGAAGAAATGTAAAATAAAAGGACGGAAACATTTCCAACTCAAGAAATATGTGGTTCTATGGGAAAGGACAAATGAAGTCTCCAGAAGAAGGTAGAGCTGGCTAACAGGTAATATAAAAGGAGTGATGCGGATACAGATGGTATTGGTTGTACACATGTCCAATCTTCCATCATTTAGTCTCTGATTATTACAGAATTTGTACAATTGTTGAGCAATTGTTTTGTCACAGGGTTGATAACCCCTATGTACAAACTATTTCCTAGGAGAAAATTATCTTTTATCTTTTTTTGGATGGCATATGAATTCTCCAGCCCTTTGATCTGCATGGACTAAAGGTACATATAATTTACAAAATGACTGTCTGGTGTCCTAAGAATGGGAACACACATCTTACGTGTTGTTTAGCTTGGTCCCAATCAACATCACATGGAAAAAACCTGAAAAGTTTGCTTAGAGTTCTCTGAAGAATATGTTAAATAGTAAAAAATGAGACAAATGTTTTCCATTTGAATAGTTTTAGCCACAAAAACAAGAGGAGGGCATTTGATACATGAGGAGACACTGGTATGTAGGGTCATATACCTAGGGAATATTGGAAAAGCTATGGCATTGTATGCAGACAGAACTGAGTTGGAATCTTAATTCCTTGTGACCTGGGGCTTATTGTTTTATTTTTCTACCTTCGATTTTCTCAAAACTAAAACAAGGACATCTAGAGCAAGTTTAGAGTGCCCTGAAACTGCCATGCTTCCTTTTAGTTGTCAGCCTTTACTTCATTTATTTCATCTGAAACATCTTTCTCCCCAACTTTTCTGGTGATTCTTATATTGCCTTAGAACTCAGCCTAGATGCACATGCCTCTTTTAAGAAGGTCATTCTGCCTTTCCAGGACATGATCAGGTTCAAGGGATCACATAGGTGCTTCTTGAATTCCTGCCTTCATAGTATTTAGTACCTGTCACATCAATGGCAATATCCTGTTTATGTGTTTATCCCTCAACTGCAAGTTTTTAAGAACAAGAGCAGTTTCTTTTATCATGGACACCCAACACTAGTGAAGTACCGTGCACAGCAAAATGAATACTTAAAAATTATTCATTTAGTAAGTATTTTATGTCTGCTATATGTTAGGCCTCATTTTAGACCCTTGGAAATACACCAGTAAAGAAAACAAAAAACAATCGAAGCCCTCTGAATCTTATATTCTTGTAAGAATAAAAAGACAATAAACCAGATGGTGATTACACTCTTTCCAAACTCATCCCATCCCCAAACCCAACCAAAAGTCATCTCTCTCTCTATCTTTTTTCATATCCTGGGGCACTACCTCAGCCCCACTGGTCTCTAACCTTACCCCATTTTCATCTACAATATTCCAAACCAAACTTCAGTTCTGTCACTATCCCCAATAAATGAATTAATGACTAATATAATTACTTTGTATGTTATTTAAGAAAATGTCAGTAAAGGCCCTAGCACAGGCCTGCCAATTACATGCTCAATAAATTATTCTTTCCCCACATCCTCCTGTCTGTGTTGGTCTTTAAAACATCAATGGATCAGAACTGATGAGTTATAAAATAGCTAACATTTTGAAAACATATAAGAAAAAAAAGTTGAAATACTCCAACCCTCAACATTTGAACTGTGCCATAGCTGCTGTCTTCTTATAAAATATTCTTAGAATTCTTATAGAACTTCAGTATAGAGATTACCAAAAAAATCCTGGTAATCTTATGAGGAAAATACCCCAAAGTTTATAGACAAAGGCTGGATCATTGCCTCAGTTACAACTACTATATAAACACTATTTTATTGGTGGTCAAAACACTTGGTACAGGGTCATTCAGGGTTGTAGAATTAGAGGGGGTGGGGTCTTGGTTCAAATTTCTGCTCTGCCACTTAGGCCCTAGAAGATATCAATTCCCTTAATGTCTCTCATTTGATTTATTAATCTATGTGATTGAAATAATTAAATCATCAACCTCCCATGGTTTTCTATAAAGATTCAATGAGTTAAAATATGTAAAAGCCTTAGAAGAGTGCCTGACATATAAGAGGTGTTCAGTAAATGTTAACTCTCATAATTCTGATTCAAGGTCACTGTGTTCTCCCACCCTATTCACTTCATAATTCAACTAAAGAAGTTTAGCAAACTAGATCATTTTAATTATGAAGTCATGTTTTTTTTATTTTGATATTTCTAAATTACTTTATATGTGTAAAATTGAACACTTTTCAACTATTGCAGGTAAAATATTTTGTTCAGGGTACTTGCATTATCATGATTAGTAGAGTTACTTTGTTAAAAATGACAGTCTTTTCTTCAATAGTATAAAGATTAAATCTAAGAAAGGTAAAAAAGAAATGTTGATGTGGACTTTTCTGGTAAATGAAATCTATAACTGAAATTTATTTTGTATATCTGGATATAATGCATTTGCAATGTTATTTTGTACAAGCATAAGTAATCGTTGTCAGAGAAATAAATTCTCACTATGCATATGCCACCAATCTTGTAAATTTCTACAAATTAAATAGCATAAATAACTCTGAGAAGTAACAAAACCACTGAAAGTGTAAACATACATGAATCAACAAAAAGATAATCAGACTTACAAAAATTTCATCACACAGAAGTTTTATAACTAAGGATATACAGAAGAAGCCATGTAAAGACTGGTAAGAGGCTGGTCCCACACACAGGTGTGGCAGTTAAAAATAAGGAAGTATCTCATGGCTGAGGAGGTCCCCACTGATCAGTGAGGGGTCCCAACCCCACACACCAGGCTCCACAGCCCAAGGTTCTGGTGCTAGGAAGATAAGTCCCCATAACTTCTGGCTATAAAAACCAGAAAGGATTGTGGCTGAGTGAAACAGAGATCTTCTGGAGTCCTAGGTGTTCCTCTTAAAGGGCTACCACACAGACTTAGACTCACTTGCTCTGAGCTACAGCATCTAGACAGCACTGGAAAGGCACCAGGAACATATAAGAAAGAATTGAATTGTTCAGATTCAAAATAAGGACTGAAGAAGCAACTATCTCTCAGACAGAAGTGCTAACAAAGGCCTTTGTTCCTTTGTGGAGCACACCACTCCCCCCGCCACACACACAGAGCTGGCAGGTGGCTGCCATATCTAAGTCTCCACCAACTTAGCTAACACATTCTCCCTGCTCTGGTGATTCCTTGAGACCTCGCCCCTCCCAACTTGTGGGCACACTTAAGCCATTTCCTGTGGCTTTTCCATATAAATGGCCTGTGTTGGCTCATACTTCAGACTTTCTAAAATTTCTCATACAAGCAGCATCAGACTGTGGCATGCCCCATACCTCTTGCTAAGTGGCTTCAGGCCTGGCACAAGAAGCAGCTGAACTTTATTTATGGCTTGACCTCTCACAGGAATCTCCAAGCTCAGCAAAAGTAGAAGTCATTTGCAGATTGCTTTGTAACTCATAATGGGTGTCCCTGAACAAGGCACAGGTGACAGCTGACCTTGGTCTTCACCTCCTTAGAGGCTTCAGACCTTGCAGAAACAACACGCAACCATGTCAGCCATCAACACACTAAGGGGCAGACCATCAGACATCAGAGCCCCACTAAAGTGAGTTCTGTTCCATTGGTTGGCCCCTGCACAGTAGGTCCTCCCCTGTGGTTAGTGCCAGTCCTCATAGCCAATCTGCTGTGGGGTAAATTCCTCCCATTGACATGCCAATAGCAATGAAGTCTCAACTATAATGGGTGGGTGCACACACTCTATACAAGGAGGGAGCACTTGGAATACCTAACTCAGATGAACAGGAGGGCTGTAGCACTGGGTCCTACAAGACACCTATGACATAAGGCCACTACCAAGACCAGGAGATGTAGCAGCTCTACCTAATACACAGAAACAGGAATACAGCCAAAAAGGAGGAGACGAAGAAACTTGTCTTAAATGAAAGAACAAAACAAAACTCCAGAAAAATTACTAAATAAAATGGAAATAAACAATTTACCAGGTACAGTTAAAAATACTGGTTATAAGTGTGCTCGAAAAAGTTAAGGGAAAAGTAGATAAGCTTAGTAAGAACTTCAACAAAAAGATAGGAAACAAAAATGGAGGTAGAAAATATTGAAAAGAAACAGTCAGAAATAAAGAATGCATTAACTAAAATGAAGAATATATTAAAGGGAATCAAAAATAGAGTAGATGAAGCAGAGGATAAAATCATCAATTTGGAAAATAAGAAAGCATAAAACACCTAATCAAAACAGCAAAAAGAAAAAAAACAAAAACGAAAATGGGAATAGTATAAGGAGTCTCTGAGACAACTTCAAGTGTACCAATAATCATATCATGGGGATGCTGGAAGGAGAAGCGAGAAAACAAGGAATTAAAAACTGATTTGAAAAAATAGTGACTGAAAACTTTTCTAACCTGGTGAAGGAAATATGCATACAAGTCTAAGAAGTACAGAGAATCCCAAACAAGGTGAGCCAAAAGAGGCCCACACCAGGACACATTATTAAAATGCCAAAGGTTAAAGACAAAGAGAGAATCTTAAAAGCAGCAAGAGATGAGTCGTTAGTTACCTACAAGGGAGCGCCCATAAGACTATCAAGATTTCTCAACAAAAAATTTGCAGGTCAGGAGGGATTGGCATTAAATATTCAAACTAATGAAGAGCAAGGACCTACAACCAAGATTACTCTACCTAGCAGAGCTATAACTTAGGATCAAAGGACAGGTAAAGTCGTCGTCGTCGGCAGCCGTCCGTCTCAGAGACGATGGTGTAGCTTCTTAAGAGTCTATCTGCACCGCCGAGAATGGCTGTGCAGTCCAACTCGGGAGTGACACGGTATCTGTCTCCTCCCGTGTTGAATCGACATCTTGCGATGACTCTGGAGTGTCCTCTCCAGTGAAGCTGAAGCTACAGAGCCTGGGCAGGGTGATATGGAGGGTCTGCTGTTGCCCACAGGTAAAGTGCTTCTCAGAAAATAGCTAAAGAAGTTCACCACCACCAAACCAGTATTAGAAGAAATGTTAAAGGGTTTTCTTTAATAAGAGAAAGAAAAAAAGGTAAAAATATGAATAATAAAGTGGCAACAAATACATATCTATCAACAATTACTTTAAGTGCAAATGGGTTAAATGCTCCAGCCAAAAGACATACAATGACTGAATGGATAACAAAAGAAGACTCATATGTATACTGTCTAAAAGAGACTCACTTCAGATTGAAAGACACACACATATGGTCATTGCAGCATTATTTACAATAGTCAAGATATGAAAGCAACCTAAGCCTCCAAAAATAGATGTATGGGTAAAAAAGAAGTGGTGCATATATAAAATGGAATATGATTCATCCAAAAAAAAAGAAATTTTGTCATTTGCAACAACATGGATGGACCTAGAGGGCATTGTGCTGAGTGGAATAAGACAGACGGAGGAAGACAAATGCCATATGATTTCACTTATATGTGGAATGTAAAAAAACAAAATAAAAGAATAAGCTGAACATAAACAGACTCATAGATACAGAGAATATTTTGACATTTTCCTGATGGGAAAGTTGCTGGGGGAATGGGTGAAAAATGTAAATGGATTAAGTGTAAACTGGTAGTTACAGAATAGCCATGGGGATATAAAGTATAGCATAAGGAATATAGTCAATAATACATGGATGGGCATACATAGGCTAAATTATCGGCCGTCATTACCTAAAAGATAATTATAAGTATGAATATAAAATAATAGCAATAATAATAATACAAATAAATAATACAATAATAAATAAATAAAGAATAATACAAGACTAAGCTCTGAGTTTTGTGTACTCAGAACTGTAAACTTACTTTTGCCCGACCCTGTATTATAATATATATTATATATGGTGTCAGATGGGTACTAGATTTCTCAAGTGATCACTTTGTAAGTTATATAAGGTTTAATTGCAGGATTGGATGCCTGAAACTAATAAATTTTGTACATCAACTGTAATTTAAAAATAAAAAATTATTAAAAAGAAAAAAAGGAATAAAGCACTGATATATGCTACAACATGAACTAACCTTAGAAACATTATTCTGAGTGAAAGAAGCCAGTCACAAAGGACCACAGAGTGTTTGATTTCATTTCCATGAACTATCCAAAATGGGAAAATGTAGAGACCAAAAGTAGACTAGTGATTGCCTAGGGCTGGGGGTCAAGGACAAATAGGGAGTGACTGCTAATGGGTATGGGGTTTACTTGGGGATGATGAAAATGTTGTAAAATTGATTGTGGTGATGGCAGCACATAATCTGCTGATATATGAAAACCCATCAAATTGTACACTTAAAAGGGGTGAATTGTGAATAAAATCTCAATAAAAGCTGTTCAAAAGGTTAAAAAAATAAAAATTTCATCAGAGTCTCCTAGAAAACAACTATCCTCTTTCATTGCTCCTTTGATTTTGTACAGGAGGGTATCACCATACTTACTAGAACACTCCATGTAGTCCATGTTAGAGTTTCACAGGATTTGTGAACTTAACAGATTACTTAATTTTCAAAAGAATTATCTAAAAAGGACTTCATGGGAGGATCACATGAATCAGCCCAACTATTCCTAAAAGATAAAAGGCCAGTATGGAATCTTCTCCCACTTTACTATCACTTTGCTTTTTCCCATTTCAGAATCTTTTGTCCCTTTCATATCTATGCTATCAAAGAGCTCACAGTCTAGCAGATTACATCATATATATTAACATTTAAAAAAGGATCAAAAAATGAATAAATTTTACAGGTAGATATGTAATAGATAGAGCCTTAATACCATTGGTGACTAAGCCAGAATTAAACCTGGATCCTCAGACTTCTATTTATTTTCTTTCTTCCTTCTTTCCTTCCTCCCTCCCTTCCTTTCTTCCAATATATTGAATGTGCATCATATGCCAAACACTATTCTAGGTTCTAGGCACTTGGGCTACATCTCTTAATAACAAAAGCAAAACAAAAATAAAATCCTGCCCTTATGGAGTTTATCTTCTAATGAAAGTAAATTATAATAAAGTGTAAATAACAAATAAAGCCTTTTTGCCATATAAAGATTCAGTTTTCTTTTCAAAACCACATCCTAACTAGGAGACATAGCATCTGTCATCTCTTTAAATCTTACTGAAAATGGTACCAGGATATTAAACGAAGTAGTAGCACTTACCTGCAATGTTGGGTGTGGTATTGAATATAACCTTCTACTTAACCTAAATTTGAAAGTGTTCCTTCTTTGTATTGTTTTGTTTAATAAACAGTTAGGCACTGTTCTAAATGTTTTATATATACATTAACACAACATCCCTATCAGGTAAGTACTATTATCATTTACATTCTATAGCTGAGACATGAAAGCAGAGAGAATTCAGGATGTTTCCTGTGGTCACACAGGCAGTGAGAAGTGAGGTTTGAATCAAAACAGTTTTCTCTAGACTCTACGCCCTTCTCTACTAACAGACCAACTTTCCATGTTTCTGCGGGTTTCCATTAGTACCAGCAACAAACAGTCCAATCAACATCATGAACGTCAAACAAATTGACAATGTACAATATACAATATAATTTTGTATATAATACATAAGAACTCATAGAAGATATTAGCTTAGGTCATAAACAAGTTGGAAAGTCCGAACTCATGTTGCAATGGGTGAAAGGGAACTGAGCAAATGACCAGCATTGGAAGGACTTATGACTTAAAGGAAAAGATCTTCTCTGTCGGGGCTGAGAGATGATGGGAATGCAGTAATTTCTCAATTATTCAAAACTGGATTAGGTGCACTTCCCCTTATCTATATGTTTGTTCTTGATTTTTTCTGTTATTATCACTATCTATGGTATAATATATGTTCTTATCTTGTTTGTTGTCTGTATCCTTGCAATGGAGTAAAAGCTGCACAAGAGCAGACATTTTGTCTATTTAGTTTCCTGCTGTATCTCCTTACCAAGATCAGTGCCCACCACATAAGAAAGTATTCAGTAAAAACATATTGAAAAAAGTCAAATAATTTAATGGTAATTTTACAATTTTAACTTTACTGCCATAACCACTTATTAATGTTTTTTGTTAAAAAAGAGATAAGGAAAGTAAGGAAGGATTGTGAAATACAAACATGCTATTCTTACTGCTTTGGGTAATTGGGTAAAAAGCTGTCTTATGAGATGAAATTTATAGGCTTGGTCAAAAGAAAAAACTTGGAATATTCACTCAAGGACTGCACATAATGTGATAACTCTAATTACAAGTCATAGAAATGGAGAATTAGTTAATATAATTAATATTCATTGCTTCAAAATAATAAATCTGATTTTAGCTAGTGAAACAAAGACTCTTTTGAAATATTTTAATTTAATAACATTATTTTCAGTCATAAATGTTTCATCATACAGATGTACACATTTTACTTTTATATTTTAATTATACTAGGGATAAATAGAACGGTCTTTCCAAAGGCCTCTTTACCCTCTCATTTTCAAACTAGGATATTATCCAAATCTTAGCCCATTGGCTTCTTATGGACCCTCGAAGAGTCTATATATACACTTTATATGATGATGTTTTCCTGTAGGTATTAGATTGATAAAAAAGGAAAAGAAATATGAAAACAGTGATCTTATTACCAGTGATCATTTCTACACAGTGTTATTCTACATTACTGTTCTTTAATTTCTCTGGAAGAAGAAGAAATCAATTTTATGTATTTGAAAATGTGTTGCTTGTTACGGCCAGATGAATTTAAACTCAACACTGGCATGTATATGGCTAATATGTGAATTTAAAATAAATAGATATATATTTTAAAAAACACACAATCTGAGTCCCTGAAAGAAATCAGAAAGGCTTAATGAGATTTTAGTCATGACCTTTTATTTTATATACCACATTACTTTCTTTTTTTCTTTTTAACAGAAAGGCATTGGAGGCACACAGCCTGGGTACATTTTCTTTAAGCAGAAACCTGTGGAGAAAGATGGGAAGCTCACCAGAAGAAGGGATAACCATGTTTCATAAAACAGCTATAACCAAAATTCTGTGTGGTTTATAACTATTATTTACATAAAGACTAACCACTAGACTAGGATCCATAGTTAAATAGTCTCAGGGTATAAAAACCAGGCTTTCCAGTTACCCAAAACATGAAAATAACTGTGACTAGCTTTCAGATAACATTGACTTCTTTCTTGCTAACTGTCTTCTCATGTCTTATATGTGGAATTCTACAGAGGTGGACACTCAAAATAATAACTATTGCTACTATTAGAAACTAAATATACAGGAGAATCATTTCCAAGTTCCAGCAAATGCACCACTTATTTTAAATTAAGAAATATTTGCTTTCAAAAATCTTTCCTGCATGGTAAAAGAATTTTATAGCCTCTTGGAATACCCAGATATGAGGGATATTTTTGATAAAATTTATATTGCAAAGATACTAAATGTAAAATTTGTTATGGTATGATAAATGTATACATTCCTAAAATCACATCTTCAATTGAAATATAGAACATTTCCATCACCTAGAAAGTTTCTGTATGTCCCTTTGCAGCCAAGTCACACCTCGCTCCCTGGGCAGCCACTGTTCTAATTTCTACACTACAAGCTAGTTTTGTCTCTTTTTGAACCTGATATTAATATACTAATAAGTCTTTTGTGTTCTGTTTCTTTTGAATAATGGTTTTGAAATTCATCCAAGTGGTTTCAGGTATCAATATTTCATTTATTTTTATTGCTGAATTATGTTCCATTGTTTAAACATAACACAATTTGTCTATCTACTCTTTTATTGATGAGAAGTACATTATTTGAGGATATTATGAATAAAGCTGTTATGAAGATTATCATAGGAGTGTTTTCTATGGACATGTACTTTATTTTTCTTGGTTAAATACGTAAAGTGAACTTATTGGATCATAGAGTAGATGTATGCTTAACTTTATAAGAAAGTTCCCAATTCTTTTCCAATGTATATCGCTGTCAGCAATGCATGACAATTCCAATCTCATCAACAGTTGGTGTCACAACTTTTTTAAGTTTATCCACTCTAGTTTGTGTAAAGTGATATCTTATTGTGGAATTGTTTAGCATTTCCCTGATGATGATGTTGACTATTTTTATATGTATTTATTGGTCATTTATACATGGATAAAATATGTGTTCAAATCATTCCCAACTTTTTAATTGGGTTTTTGCCTTTTTTATTGATGTGAAATTGGTCTACAACATTATATAAGTTTTAGGTATACATCATTGTAATAATGATTGTATTTTAATTGTTATTTTGTAGAGTTTTAATACATTATGAATTTTACCATGTGAATGCTGTATATATTTACACACACACACATGCATATGTATGTATAAGCTTTGTTCTGGGACATCGTTTAGTTATTTGGAAGCAGTTTGATTCTCTCCAGGTTGCACTTAAGATTAGTTAGTAAGAGCAGAGCAGACTTTTAATCTAGGGCTGATGAGGCAGTACCGGTGTGAGCACTTGAATGCCCCATGTATTATGATATATTTCCACTCTGCCTAGTGGGAACATCAACTTTTCCAAGTATTAAGTGAGCTCTGATGAAAGTTTTGTTTGCTCTTGTTGAGCAGTTTATTCTCCAATCTTACAAAATTTATTCACATTTGTGTGCTGAATGTATTTAGCAAAAGACTTGGGAGAGACTTATCCAGATCCTCAGTTCTCTCTCTCTCTCCCCCGCTCCTCTCACTCAGCATCTCTTCCCGCTCCAGTACCCTGTCCTGTAAATACTACCCACCTTGGCTGCCCTGAACTCCCAACTCTGTCTTCTCGACTCAAGGATTTCTCAGGACTTTGCCTGGTTTCCTTTCCCTGTATTGGAGTCTGGAAACTACAGGAAATAAACTGAGGCAATGATAGGGCTCATCTCGTTTGTTTCCTCTCTCTCAGGAATCACTGCCTGCTGCTCAATATCTGAAAACATTGCTTCTTATATTTTCTCCAGTTTATTAGTTGTTTCAGGAACAAAAAGCAAACCAAACCAAAAAAGCAAACCTGAGACCTGTCTCTTCAATTTGGCCTGAAGCAGAGGTTCCTACTTATTTAAGATGATGCCAAATTAAGCAAGGTGCTGAAGTGAAGCAAAGAAGGGATTGACTGGCTGGCTGGTTGATGGACCTTTCTGTCAGCAATCTTTTGTAACCTGGCTTTTTTTTTTTTTTTTTTTTTTAAACAGCTTATGAAACCTTGGTTAGTGGGGCTCAGAGAGGCACAGATTCTGGTGAACAGAATTGAGGCAGCACTGCTTAATGAATATGGTTAGGGGTGGAATCTTGAAAGAGGGTAAGTACAAGTCAGGTCAGCACAGGGAGTTGAAAGGATAGGTTCTAGGAACGAGTCCCAGGGAAACCAGGAGAAGGCTGATTGTTCAATGTGCCACAGAGTAGCCATGTAAGGGGTGCTTTTATTTGGATGAGCATAGTATTATCTAGCCCAAAGTCTCAGAAAACCCTTTTTTTTTTTTTTAAGTCTTAATAGGTACCCTCCCCCCCTCACTTCCAAACACTCCCATCCCTATTATGACATCATATGTAACCCAGCTTTGGGGCTATGATCATTTAACAACAACAACAACAACAATAAAACCAATTGGAGAAGAATTTAACTGTAGCTTTGTTAAATGTGTTACAACATAGCTGCCTTATGTATGTTTGTTTCTGAGGGCTGCCATAGCAAATCACCATTAACTGGGTTGCTTAAAACAGCAGAAATTGTTTCTCTGGAGTCAAGAAATCTGGAATCTAGGTGGCAGCAGGGCTGTGCTCCCTCTAGAGGGTTTTAGGAAGGATCTGCCCCTGGCTCTTCCTAGGTTCTGATGGTCACTGGCAATCCTTGTTCCCTGTCTCCATCACCTTCTTCTTCTCTGTATGTATCCTCTGTGTCCAAACATCACTCTGCTTTTTCTTATGAAGGCACCATTCATTGAAGTCAGGGTCCACCTTGCTCCCGTATGACCTCATCTTAACTTATCACATCTGCAAAGACCTTATTTCCACATGAGGTCACATTCACAGGTACCAGGGTTAAGTCATAAACCTATCTTTTTGGAGGATACAGATTTAACATCACAGTAATGTGCTGAATATCTTCCTTTGACCCTCAATCTACACTCCACCCTTCTCTGCCATTCTCTCAGCCCTTGACCTATATGGGCTACATCAATGGACTCTTGTGACCTCTGGCTTCCAGTTGGGTTCAGTGGATGGGAAGTCCCAGAAGAAACTGGAGGAACTGAGAAGAGTGAGCAACCCAAGATTTTTAGTCATTGATTCCACACTCTGATTAATATTCATGGAAGACTTTACTTTGGAAGCTGCCTAAACCTAGACAACTTACAAAATACACCCTCTGACCAGTTTATATTTTGGTTAGCAGCAAATTATAAAACTTTGGAGCTAGAAAGTGACTTGATGGTCATGAAAAGTCAGTGTAATAATTTTACAAATGAAGAAATGAAGGTTCAGCAAGGCAAGAGCCTTGCTCCAGGCACAAGGGTTGGTCACCAAGCTAAGAGCATGACCTGCCTCCCAGGAGCCCTAGTTCAAAGCCAAACATCCTTCTCACAAATTAATTCAGCCTTCATGTGAAGACAGTGTTGTCCTTTGAGGCTTTTCAAATAGTATCCTTTAGTTTGAGATTCCATCAACTTCTATCATCAGCTTTTCCTTCAGAGTGTCATTAAACAGCTTCCAGGGAAAATGTAAGCATGGAATATGTGCCAAATCCCCAACTCCATGGTGTTCAGCAAAGAATATGCTGATTTTATTGCACAAGAAGTGAAACAAGCAAAATAATAGCAATCATAAACAGTTTTGAAATGCCAATACAATGTCTCTACAGTACTAACATTGTATACTGCCTGTAGTTCTAGAAAATCAACTAATTTTTTCTAGAGGGTCCTTATAAAATTCAATTTACCTGTCAAAGTAATAACCCAAAACAAGGGCATTATTTACAAATAATCCTAATTTTGCTTTAATATTTATTAATTCTTCTAAGCAAGTTAAAAAATTTATTTTTGCTTTATCATTATCACAAGTATTAATTAAGGCTGACACACATTAAAGAGACTCATTTTGGTGTACAACAGGTTGTTTTATAATCTGCAAATGAGACAGTAATGGATAATACCACCTATTGGGCTACTTTGAAGAAAGATAACACCTAATGTCTTCAGAACTCATATATTTTAGTGTAAAAACAAATGTTATCTTGGAACATTCCAGATATCATTTCCACCAAAATTGCTTCATCGGTTTCTTCTTCTACCAGAAATTCTTGGATATCTTCTACAGTCATATCATGTTAGAGTAAAAATGTGTTATAGAAGTACTGTATTATATGGGGGATACCTGTATTACTATCTAGGATTTGATGGTGTCTGAGAGTTCTCTATGGGTAAAATTTTATAGTTATTCCATACTCTCCAGGTATAAATTTCTTCAAAGTTGTGTGTTAGATCCCTGAGTTGATGATGCTTTATATTACTCAAGTGTCTTGGAAGAGTTAATGTTTCCAAGATTCTCTAAAGCTGCACTTCAAAGACTAGACAAATCAGGCTGAATTTACCCACTTTGCCTAGCACCTTTGAGACCATCAACAACTAGTTGTTGAATGAATGAATATTATGTGGAATAGTGAGAACTATACTGTTATCACTTCCATTTTGAGCTCCATAGGTTACACACATGACTTTTCTCACAAGGTTGGGGGAACATTGCCTGCTTGTCCCCACCAAATGCACTGTCACCCTTCTGCACTTTATCTGTGACCAGGAGACTGCAGGTCTGCAGTAAGGGCTCTCTTGCATCTTGGCTTGCATATATCTTCAGCTAATAGGAGGAGGATGTGGCAGGAGATGTAGGTGGAAGAAAAGAGAAGCCAAGGTGTTTCTTCTCTTGCTCCTCCCTGCTGGGCTGCTGTGGTTTTCTTCTACCAACAGCTACAGTTCTTGCCAGCTGGTCTTCTCCATTCAGCTGTCTCTCTGACATCCAATAACTAGACCCCCCCCTTGCCTTTCAGGCAAAGAGGTGATGACAGCTCCCTGAAGCCATTAGCCCTGGAGGACTGCATGATCCTTTGTATTCCTGAAATACTGCCCACACCTTTACAAATATTCTCTTTAGAAAATTCTAATTACTCAGCTTGAGTGAGTCATCTGTTTCCTGCCAGGACTCCAACAAATACACAACAGTTCTAGAAAATTACAGATATGATCTATATTCAAATAAAATATTGAAATGATTTGTTGTATGTGAGTTAACATTTTCAGGGAAATCTGATAAGGCTTCCTGCACTTGAAGATGGATAATCCACCCACTGATGAGTATCATGAAATTTTTGTCAGGGACTGGGCAGGGCACAGGAAAACTCTAAGACACTATTCCTGTCTCAAGGTATTTATAGTCTACTTGGTGGTCTAGGTAAATGTTAGATGCAGTGGCCTTCTTTCTCTTGGTATCTCTAGGTACAGGGATAACAGGCAAGAGCAGAGGTGAGTAGAGGACAAACCTAGGATTGTCTAGATTTAAATCCTAGCTTTGCCTTTGACTGGTTATGTGACCAAGGGCAAGTTACTCCTTCCCTCTGATACCCAGTTTGTTCATCTATGAAATTGAAATGCTAATACCATCCAGGGGTGTTGGAGGAAATACTCAAGGCATCCAAGTAAGGAACTTAACATGGTGTGTGACTCTCATGAAACACTCTATAACTGTTAGCTGTTGTTTTAAGTAATACCTGAGAGAGGCAGGCAGGGTCAGTTAGGTCACAGCCTAGAAATAGGGACTGTAGAAAAGTATAGAAAAGCATTTGATCTAGTATTCTGCTGCTGCATTCTATATGACAATAACACTCCCATCTGACTTCACATGTGTTATGTATTTTTTAACTTTGAAAAAGACAATGAGGTATTTGAACTAAAAGTCCCATATAATTTTGAATCCACCAGGAGACAAAAGTGAGAGACATGTGTGAGGAAGAACAGGGTCAATATGAAGGATCCATCTATGGTTGTGAAACATACAAGGGTAAGTGATGGTTGAAGGCATGGAATCCAGGCCTTAACTTAAGGAACACTATCTTCACACTGTGTTAACTTTCAGCAATCTGATGGGCCAGAGTGTAATGAATAAAAAGGTAGTATGTTCTTAAATGTCTGACTCTTTTCCAAGGAGTCACAGATACAGTGGAACAATCTATTTCATTGACTCTGGCTTCTTCTGGAATTGTAAATAGCTCAGTTTTCATATTGCCCTTTCCTACCAAGATGCAGAAATTGCAGCTTCTGAAAGATGCTGCCAATTATTTTGGTAGTATATACATGTACAACTTCATTGTAAGATGCAAACCAATTCTGAAAACATTCAAATGTGAGAAAATGTCTGCTGTAGAATTATAAGCAAAAAAGTGTATGATATAGAACTGTGGACACAGTTCTTGTTGAGGCACTACCACCATTCTCGAAGAATTCCAATCACTTTCCAGCTTGAGCATTTTGATAATAACTATGTAAGATGACATAGAAGCAGCTGTTACAAAAGCCAGACATTTTGGTGTTCATTTTCAAAGATCCAAAGTTGATTTTTAAATCTCATATTGCAATGTGTCCATAATTTTTTCCCTTCTTATTGGTGCAGACTTCATGGTAGTTACTATGAAAGAAATGTATGAATAATCAATAGTAAATACAAGTTTTAAAATTCACTTATTTTTTGGCATAGCAATATTTTAAAAAATAACAAATGGTTACATTCCTTTTCTTGGCTCACAAAGCTCTGCCTGATTTGACCTCTTTATAACCACCTCATCTTGTACTTTTTTCATCTGACTTGCCAGCCACACTGGTCTCTTTGATGCTCTATCATGCCAAGCTTATTTGTGCCTTAGAGCCTTTGAACATATTGTTCTTCACTTTAGTCTTTACATAGTTGGTTTCTTATTATTTAGACCTCAGCTTTCGATCATCTCCTCAGAGAGAGAAGTCTGCTTGGAACACTGAGTTTAAAGAGGCCACTCAGCAGCTATGGCTTCACCAGATTTTAATTTTCCATATAGATGTGTAAAAAACAGATATGTGAACCACAGCACCTGCATTCAAGCTCCTCACTACTTCTTTGATCCCTAAAGATCAACACTTCAATTTCCTCATCCATAAAATGCAGATAATGACAGTATCTACCTCATAAGGTTGTTGGAAGTATGACAGATAGCAAGCACTACATAAGTGCGTGTGCATATAATTCATTGTTGTTCATTGACTGTTTTCCACATCTGAAGGCTCTAAGTTCCATAAGAACAAGGACTTTCTTATGCCCTATTGCATACTCTAAACCCAGGGCCTAGAATAATAACTTAGCATGTATTAGGAACTCAATAATGACTTACTACTAAAGATCCAAGATGGTGGCAGAGCAGGTGGATGCTACACTTACCTCCTCCCAAGACAAAACTGGAATTACAACTAAAATATAGAGCAATCAACCTGAATAACAAACTGAAGAATAGCTGAGTGGAAATATTACAATCAAGAATTTACAGAGAATCCACATCAAGATTGGTAGGAAGGGTGGAGATGCAAAAAGAGCTGGCCATGGTCCCATGAGTGGTGGCTGAGATACAGAGGGATATCTCAGCTGCAAAGTTTCCCCTTAAGAAATGTTGGGTCTCAACCCCAAGCCGTGAAGAGGCACTCACATAACATCTGGCTGTGAAAATTACCAGAGATTCTGTCCAACTGGAAGTGACAGGAGTCTGCTAGAGACACAGGTATGTTCTTAAAGGGCCAATGCACAAATTTCATTCACAGCCACTGACCCTGGACTCCAGTGGAGAGAGGCCACAGCAGGCTAGTGTCACATGAGAAGAGACTGGGATTTGTGGCTGTGGGAAAAGCACTGAAGAGACAGCTACCAGGATCCCTGCATGAGTCATTCTTTCACACCATAGATGCCATCTTTTTTGGGTGAGCACTCCCCTCCATATGGCATCAGCCTCAGGGAAAACAATAGCTCCACCCTCTGGACTCTCTGTAGCTCCACACCGTGGAGCTTGCATCCTGCTGAGGAGTCAGCTGCCTGGGTAGGGGTGTAGAGGTCAGAGCAGACTCAGGGTATGTCAGTGACTGAGTTGTGTGGCTTTGGTGCAAAAGCCACTCCCCATATCTCCCCCTAAGCCTGATTGGCACTTCCCCCTCATAGAAGACCCACTAACCGAGTCCTCCCAACTCCAGGTGGCCTGCCCTGGTGAGCTCAGGCTCTTGCTAAAATCTGAGATGGACTAGTTTTGTCGCACAAGGACACAAGGACTTCAACAAAAAGATAGCAAACATAAAAAGGGACATAGAAACTATAAAAAAGAACCAGTTACAAATGAAGAATATAATATCTGAAATAAAGAATATATTAGAAGGAGTAAACAGTAGGTTAGATGCAGCAGAAGATTGAATCAATAATTTAAAAGACAAGGTATAGAAAACACCCAATTAGAGCAGAAAAAGAAAGAATTTTAAAAAATGAGGATAGTTTAAGGGGCCTTTGGGACAACATAAAGCATAACAACATCTGCATCACAGGGGTAGCAGAAGGATAAGAGAAAGAGCAATAGATTGAGAACATGTTTAAAGAAATAATGATTGAAAACATTCCTAATCTGTTGAAGGTAAAAGACACACAAGTCTAGGAAGCACAGAGAGTCCCAAACAAGATGGACCCAAAGAGTCCTACACCATAAATATCATAATTAAAATGGCAAAACTTAAAGACAAGGAGAGAATCCTAAAAGCCCCAAGAGAAAAGCAAGTAGTTACCTACAAGGGAGCTCCAATTAGAGTGTCACTTGATTTCTAAACAGAAACACTCCAGGCCAGAAGGGGCTGGCATGAAATATTCAAGGTGATAAAAAGCAAGGACCTACAATCAAGGTTACTGTATTCAGCAAGGCTATCATTTAAAATTGAAGGAGAAATAAAAAGCTTCCCAGAAAAGAAAAAGCTAAAGGAGTATGTTAATACCAAACCAGTACTGAAGCAAATCTTAAAAGACCTGCTTTAAGAAGATGGGGGGGGGGGGGACATAGTTAAAAGAATAACATAGCAATAAATATACTTCTATCAATAATCACTTTCAATGTAAATGGCTTATGGTACAATCAAAAGACATAGGCTAGCTAAGTGGATAAGAAAACAAGACCCATATATATGCTGTATACAAGAGACTCATCTCAGAACAAAAGATACACAAAGACTGAAAGAAAGACATGGAAAAAGATATTTCATGCAAACAAAAATGAAAAAAAAAGAAAAGCTAGAGTAGCAACACTTATACCCAACAAAATAGACTAAAACAAAGGCTATAGTAAGAAACAAAGAAGGACACTACACATGGTAAAGGGAACAATTCAACAAGAGGATATAACCTTTGTAAATATTAATGAACCCAACATAGGAGCACCTAAATATATAAAGCAAATCTTGATAGACATAAAGGGAGAGATCAACAGTAATAATCATAGGGTGTTTTAACACCCACTGACATCAGTGGAAGATATTTCAGACAGAAAATGAACAAGGGAACAGCATCTTAAATGACACACTAAGATGAATTTAATTAATATCTTCAGAACATTTCACCCCAAAGAATCAGAATATACATTCTTTTCAAGTGCACATGGAATATTTTCTAAGATGTCAGGCCACAGAACAAGTCTCAATATAATTTTTGAAAACTGAAATTATATCAAGCATCTACTCAGACCACAATGGTAGGAAACTATATATCAATTGCAAGAAAAAAACCTGAAAAACACACAAGTACATGGAGGTTAAATAACATGCTACTAAACTATAAATGGGTTAACAATGAGATTAAGGGGGAAAAAAAATACCTTGAAACAAATGAAAATGAGAACACAACCCAAAATCTATGGGACACTGTAAAGACAATCATAAGAGAAAAATTCATAGCATTACTGACCTACTTCAAGAAACAAGAAAAACCTCAAATAAATCATCAAATTTTAAACTTAAGAAACTTGAAAAAGGACAAGAAACAAAATCCATAGTGAGTAGAAGAATGGAAATAATAAATACCAGAGCAGAACTAAATGAAATAGAGTCTAAAAAGGCAATACAAAAAATCAATGAAACAAAGAGCAGGTTCTTTAAAAAGATAAAAAAGATTGACATACCTTTAACCAGACCCATTAAGAAAAAAGGAGAGCGGGCCCAAATAAATAAAATTAAATATGAAAGAGGAGAGGTAACAACTGACATCAAAGAAATATAAAGGATTGTAAGAAAAGATTAAACACAACTAAATGCCAACAAATTGGACAATCTGGACAAAATAGATAGATATCTAGAAACATACAATCTTCCAAAACTCAATCAAGAAGGATCAGAATATCTGAGTAGACAGATCATAACTAATAAAATTGAAGTGTTAATTTAAAAACTTTCAAGATACAAAGGTCATTGACTGGATGGCTTCACAGGTGAATTTTACCAAATATTTAAAGAATGAACGCTTATCCTCCGAGTGTTCCAAAAAACTCAAGAGGAAGGAAGACTCCTAGGCTCATTTTACAAGGCTCACATTATCCTAATTTCAAAACCAGATAAAGACACTACAAGAAAAAAAACTATAGGCCAATGTTCCTGATAAACATAGATGCCTAATCCTCAACAAAATATTAGCAAACCAGATCCATCAGTACATTAAAATACCATACATCATGATTAAGTGGGATTTATACCAGGAATACAAGGTTGGTACAGCATCTGGAAATCAATAAATGTGATATACCACATAAACAAAATAAAAGATAAAACTATATAATCATATCAACAGATGCAGAAAAAGCATTTGATAAAATCCAGCACCCACTTATGATAAAACTGTCAGCAAAATGGGAATATAGGGACCATACCTGAATGCAATAAAGGCCATAAATGACAAACCCACTGCCAAAATCATATTCAATGGGAAAAAAACTACAAACATCCCCCTTAATATCAGGAATAAGACAGCGATGTCCACTTTCACCATTCTTATTCAGGATAGTACTGGATGTCCTAGTCATAGCAATCAGACAAGAAAAACAAATAAAAGGCATCCAAATTAGAAAGGAAGAAATAACACTGTCATTATTTGTGGAAGACATGGTACTGTGTCAGAGAGCTCTAACAATTCCATTAAAAAACTAGTAGAGACCCCAGAGAGGAGTCAGGCGGAGAGCGGATCTCTGCCCGCTGGCAGAGAGGGGACTCGACCAAGTGGCATTGGCGCTGAAGGACAGGAGACAGCGTGCTGCCGGGCAAGTGAGAACATAATTCTCCTTTATATTTTTCTCTAGTGGACGGTGGAGACGGGAGGAAAGTTTGGGGGTGGTAGGCCGTTCTGGAGGAGCCCAGGCGCAGAGGCCCGCTCATCCACTCCTCAACCCTACCATTGGGTCACGGGGGCGCACATAGGGAAGTGCTCTCATTCACTGGCCCAGGTGCGTGGGGCCATGAGTCCAAGCGTCCCTCGGACACTCCCCAACGGACATAAGATCAGTGCCCCAACGGGCACAGGGAGGGCCCACTGAACACGCAGAGGTCTGTGCACAGACACCCCTAGACAGCTCCCGTGGGCGCAGGGCCCCAGGCCGGAAAGCAGACCACTAGCGCAGGCTCTGTTTGTGCCCACCCAGACGGGTGAGGGAACGGGGCGGCTGCAGCACGGGAACAGCGAGAGGCGGCGACCCACGGACGCTCGATTCCACTGAGCACAAGTGTCCCTGGCCCTGCCCTAAGAGGCGAGAGACCAACTCCCGGAGCTCGGCTCAGCGGGACTGAGGGCACGGGGTGGTGCGCGAGAGCAAAAGCACCTCAGCCCGGGGTCAGTGGGCGCCAATCCCGGGGAAAGCTCTCGGGCCGCCCGCGCGGGCAGGGACACCTCGGCACGAACGCGGAACCGCCGCGGCCCAGCAAAGGCAGGAGCCAATCCCGGGGAAAGCGCTCGGGCCGCCCGCGTGGGCAGGGACACCTCGGCGCGAATGGGGAACCGCCGCGGCCCAGCGAAAGCAGGAGCGAATCCCGGGGAAAGAGCTCGGGCCGCCCGCGCGGGCAGGGACACCTCGGCGCGAACTGGGAACCGCCGCGGCCCGGCAGCAGTGGGCTCCAACCGCGGGGCAAACTCTTGGGCCGCCCGAGAGCGCAGGGGCTTGCGCGCAAGGGCACCTCAACTGGCTCCAGCAAGCAGCAAGGGAGCGCGCCGTGCCAGCAACCGCGGGCGCGCACCATAGCGGCAACCGGGGGCGCACACCAGTCCTGCAAAAAACAAGAACCTCTGACCTGCCACGCTAGACCAGCTGCGGACCCAGAAAAAGAAGGCAACACACCAAGGCTAAAACGGAGTAAAAACATCGATTTTTTTTTTCCAAATTTTTTCTCCCAAATTTTTTCTCCCTTGTTCTTTCTTTCTTCTTAATTATTTCTTTTCTTTTCTTCTTTCTTTATTCTTTTCCTGGGGTTTTTGGGGGGGGGTTAGGGGGGGTATATATATATATTTTTTTTAATTTTCTTTCTCTCTTTTTTCTTTCTTTCTTTCTTCTTTATTCTTTCTTTTCTATCTTTCTTTGTTCCTTTCTTTCTTCCCTTTTTGGGTTTTTTTTAGGGGGGGTTTTGTGGTAAATTTTTTATTTTCTTCTCTTTCTCTCTTCTTTTCTTTCTTCTATTTTCTTGGGGATTTTTTGGGGGGGTGTTTTTCCTTCACCTCTTCCAATAATAACAAACTTTATCTCTAACGTGTTGCATATAACCTCTCCTTCTCATCCTTTCTCTTTAATCGTGGTTTATTCGTTTGTGTGTCTAGCTTAGCCCCCCTATCACTCTAAATAATATAATATAATTACTATATAAACCCAAATACAATACAATCCCACTTTCTTACTATACTATGTATTTTTATATCCTTTTCTTCTATTTTTATTAACATACAATGTAAATATTACTAACTGGCTTGGACAGTCTCAACTATTATTAATCTATCAACCCCTCTATCAAAAATTATATTTTTCCTCCCCCAAAACAACTCTTATCAATTCTTCTTATAGTATAAAAGCTCAAATCTCTTCACATTTATATTAATACGGGCTAGTTGGCTAATGATAGCAGGATAGAGTGGGGGATACTTTCTGAGGGTGTGGGTCTCCTGCCTGGGCTGTGTGTTTATGTCTTTAACAGCATATCCACAAAAGAACTCAAGACAAAGCAGATAGAGTGACTCTCAACCAAGTAGCCAGAAGGAAGATCCTATCAAAGAACATCTGAAATATAACCGAACAGCATAAACAAATGACATAAAGGGTAACTCAAGACCTTCAGGCTCAGGATATCAAAGAGACTGCACCACTGAAACTCCCAGACCTTTGATAAAGAATATTACACCACAAAGGAGGGAAGTCAAAGCAGACTACCCCCCCAAAATAAATAAATAAATAAATAAATAAATAAAAACAAAAAGAATCCAACATGGTAAGACGCAAAAATAACCCCTCAATGAAAAGAAAAGAGGAATCCTCAGAAAGAGAGATAGACGAAATAGACATAGCCCAAATGTCAGACATGGAATTCAAAACAATGGTGGTAAAGAAGCTCAATATACTCGACATCCTTAAAATCAACTATGACAACCTTCAAGGAAGTTACCAGCAGCTCCAAGAAAATTACAGGGAACTGGCAGAGAACTACACCAGCATAAAAAAAGACATAGAAATTGTTAACAGGAACCAGGAAGAACTTAAGAATACAATCTCTGAACTGAAAAACACAGTAGAATCAGTCAAAAGCAGACTTAACGAAGCAGAGGATCGGATTAGTGAGTTAGAAGATAATGTAGAGAAAAACTCCCAGACAATACAGCAAAATGAAAAACGATTGAAAAAATATGAACAAGATGTAAGGGAATTACAGGATAGCATTAGGAAAAATAATTTAAGGATCATCGGAATATGAGAGGAAGAAGAAAAGGAACATGGAATTGAAAATCTGATAGGAGAAATAGTGACAGAAAATTTTCCGAACCTGATGAGAGGAAAAGCTATGCAAGTCCAAGAAGCACTGAGAGTTCCAATCAAGAGGAACCCCCAAAAACCCACTCCAAGGCACATCATAGTTAAAATGGCAACATTCCAAGACAAAGAGAGAATCCTAAAAGCAGCAAGAGAAAAGCAGCAAATAACATACAAGGGAGCTCCGATAAGGCTATCAACTGATTTCTCAACAGAAACATTACAAGCCAGAAGGGAATGGTCAAAAATATTTCAAGAAATGAAAAACAAAGGCCTACAACCAAGAATACTCTACCCAGCAAGGCTCTCATTCAAAATAGAAGGTGAAATAAGGAGTTTCTCAGACAATGGAAGACTGAAAGAATACATCTCCACCAAACCAGCATTGCAAGAGATGCTAAAGGGAATGTCCTAAGAAAAAAAGAAGAAGAAAACAAGAGAGGAGAGGAACAGAGGTACAAAGGGAAATGAATAAATACACATGAATAATAACCTTAAATGTAAATGGATTAAATGCTCCAATTAAAAGACATAGGGTAACGGAATGGATAAGAAAACAGGACCCACATATTTGCTGTCTACAAGAAACACACCTCAAAACAAAAGATTTACACAGACTGAAAGTAAAGGGATATAAAAAAATATTCCAAGCAAACGGACCGGAAAAAAAAGCCGGGGTAGCAGTTCTCATATCAGACAAAATGGATTTCAAAGCAAGGACAATAAAAAGAGACAAAGAAGGACACTTCATAATACTTAAAGGAACAATCCATCAAGAAGATATGACTTTGATAAACATATATGCACCCAACATAGGAGCACCCAAATACATAAAGCAAATACTAGAAGACCACAAAAAGGATATCAACAACAACACACTCATAGTAGGGGACTTCAACACTCCATTATCAACAATAGACAGATCATCAAAGCAAAGAAACACCAAGGATATACAGGCATTGAACAACACACTAAACCACATGGATCTAACTGATATATATATATAGAGAACTTTTCACACCAAAGAAGCAAAATATACATTCTTTTCAAGTGCACATGGGACATTTTCAAAGATAGACCACATGATAGGTCACAAAACAAGCCTCAACAAATTCAAGAAAATTGAAATCATATCAAGCATCTTTTCAGATCACAATGCCCTGAAACTAGAAATCAACCTCAGAGAAAAAAATCAAAGACACCCAAACTAATGGAGATTGAATAACATGCTATTAAATAATGAATGGGTTAACAATGACATCAAAGAAGAAATCAAGAAATTTCTAGAAACTAATGATAATGAGCACACAACAACCCAAAACCTGTGGGACACAGCAAAAGCAGTCCTGAGAGGGAAGTTTATAGCAATACAGGCATATCTGAAAAGGCTAGAAGAATCTCAAATAAAAAACCTAACCACAATGCTACAAGAACTAGAACAACAACAACAAACAAAGCCTAGGGCAAGAAGAAGGAATGAAATCATCAAGATCAGAGCAGAACTAAATGACATAGAGACTAAACAAACAATCCAAAAGATCAACAAAACTAGGAGCTGGTTCTTCGAAAAAATCAACAAAATCGACAAGCCTCTAGCCAGTCTAATCAAGAAAAAAAGAGAGAAGACACAAATAAACAAAATCAGAAATGAAAGAGGAGAAATCACGACTGATACCTCAGAAATACAAATGATAGTTAGAAATTTCTTCAGACAACTGTATGACAAGAAATTTGACAATCTAGAAGAAATGGACAAATTTCTAGAAACATACAATCTTCCAAAACTAAATCAAGAAGAAGTGGAAAGTCTCAACAGACCAATAACAAAAAAGGAAATTGAAACAGTAATCCAAAATCTCCCGGCACAAAAAAGCCCTGGACCGGATGGCTTCACAGGCGAATTCTATAAAACATTCAAGGAAGAACTAACTCCTATCCTCTTCAAACTGTTCCAAAAAATCCAAGAAGAGGGGAAAATCCAAAACTCTTTCTATGAAGCCAGTATTATCCTAATCCCCAAACCAGGTCAAGACACAACAAAGAAAGAAAACTACAGGCCAATATCACTGATGAACATCGATGCTAAAATCCTCAATAAAATATTGGCAAACAGGATCCAGCAATACATCAAAAAGATCATACATCATGATCAAGTGGGCTTCATTCCAGGGATGCAAGGATGGTTTAATATTCGCAAATCAATAAATATAATACATCACCTAAACAGAATGAAAGACAAAAATCACATGATCATATCAATAGATGCAGAAAAAGCATTTGATAAAGTACAACACCCATTTATGATGAAAACACTCAGCAAAATGGGAATAGAGGGAGCATATCTTAACATAATTAAGGCTATATATGAGAAGCCTGAGGCCAACATCATACTCAATGGACAAAAACTGAAAGCATTCCCCCTGAACTCAGGAACTAGACAAGGATGTCCACTCTCTCCACTCCTTTTCAACATAGTGTTGGAAGTCCTAGCCACAGCAATCAGACAAGAAAAAGAAATAAAAGGCATCCAAATTGGGAAAGAGGAAGTGAAACTTTCATTATATGCAGATGACATGATAGTATACCTAGAAAATCCTATAAACTCCACTAAAAGACTACTCAATATAATAAGTGAATTTGGCAAAATCGCAGGGTACAAAATAAATATACAGAAATCTAAGGCATTTCTGTACACCAACAATAAAAAAGCAGAGACAGAGACAAAAAAGAAAATACCATTTACTATAGCAACAAGAAAAATAAAGTACCTAGGAGTAAACTTAACCAAAGAGATAAAAGACCTGTACTCTGAAAATTACATAACATTGAAGAAAGAAATTAAGGAAGAAACAAATAAATGGAAGCAAATAGCATGTTCTTGGATGGGAAGAATCAACATCATCAAAATGGCCATACTACCCAAAGCAATTTACAAATTCAATGCAATCCCTATTAAAATACCAATGACATATTTCACAGACCTAGAACAAATACTCCATAAATTCATATGGAACCAAAAAAGACCCCGAATAGCAAAAGCAATCGTGAGACAGAAGAACACAGCAGGAGGAATCACAACACCAGATATCAAACAATACTACAAAGCCACTGTAATCAAAACAGTATGGTACTGGCATAAGAACAGACATATAGATCAGTGGAACAGAATAGAGAGTCCAGAAATAAACCCAGGCCTCTATGGTCAACTAATCTTTGATAAAGGAGGAAGGAACATAAAATGGAGTGAGAAGAGCCTCTTTAACAAATGGTGCTGGGAGAACTGGATAGGGACCTGCAAAAAAATGAAACTAGACCACCAACTTACACCACACACGAGAATAAACTCAAGATGGATCAAAGACTTAAATGTAAGCCGTGACACCATAAAAGTCCTAGAGGAAAACATAGGCAAGAAAATATCAGATATCTCACGTAACAATCTCTTCACGGATACATCTCCTAAAGCAAAAGAAATAAAGGAAAAAATAAATAAATGGGATTACATCAAACTGAAGAGTTTCTGCTCAGCAAAAGAAAACATCAGCAAGATGAAAAGGAAACCAACCATATGGGAAAACATATTTGCCAATGACATCACAGACAGGGGACTGATTTCCAAAATATATAAAGAGCTGATACGACTCAACATCAAGAAAACAAACAACCCAATTAAAAAATGGACAAAGGACCTGAACAAACACTTCTCCGAAGAGGACATACAGAAGGTCCATAGACACATGAAAAAATGCTCAACATCATTAGCCATCAGGGAGATGCAAATAAAAACCACAATGAGATACCATTTTACACCAGTCAGAATGGCCATCATCAACAAATCAACAAGCAACAAGTGCTGGCGAGGATGTGGAGAAACGGGAACCCTACTGCACTGTTGGTGGGAATGCAGACTGGTGCAGCCACTATGGAGAACAGTATGGAATTACCTCAAAAGATTAAAAATGGAACTGCCTTTTGAACCAATGACTCCACTACTAGGATTATACCCGAAGAATCTGGAAACCCCAATTCAAAAGAGCTTATGCACCCCTATGTTCATTGCAGCACTGTTTACAATAGCTAAGTGCTAGAAACAACCTAAGTGCCCATCTGTAGATGAGTGGATCAAAAAACTGTGGTACATTTACACAATGGAATACTATGTAGCAGAAAGAAAGAAGGAACTCCTGCCATTTGCAACAACATGGATGGAACTAGAGAGAATTATGCTTAGTGAAATAAGCCAGGCAAAGAAAGAAAAATACCATATGATATCACCTAATACAGGAAACTAAAGAACAACACAAACAAAGGAACTAAATAGAACAAAGAGCAGAATAGCAGTCAATAGGGGGGAGGGGAGAGGGAGAGAAGGGGGATAAGTAAGGGAAGGGTTTAATTAAAGAGCCTGTATGAAAGACTCATGGACACCGACAACGGGGAGGGATATGATTGTGGGAGAGGGGGTGGGTTGGGTGGGGGAGAGAAATTGGGGGAAAAGGGGACAACTGTAATTGAAAAACCAAAATTAAAAATTAAAAAAAAAAAACAAAAAAAACTAGTAGAACTGAAATATGAATTCAGTAAAGTAACAATACAAAATAAATACCTAAAAATCAGTTGCATTTTATACACACATAATGAACTATCAGAAAGAGAAACTAAGAAAATAATTCTATTTACAATTGCATAAAAAGTACCCAGGAATAAATTTAATGAAGGATGTAAAAGATCTGTGCTTAAAAACTTATAAGACACTGAAGAGAAAAAAATGAAGAACATACAAATAAGTGGAAGCACATACCATGTTCATGGATAGAAAGGATTAACATAATTAAAATGTCGCTACTACCCAAAGCAATCTATAGAGTCAATGCAATTACTTTCAAGATACCAATGGCATATTCCACAGAACGAAATAAAATCCCTATACAATACCAATGGTGTACTGCACAGAACTAGAATAAATATTCCAAAAATTTACATGGAACCACAAAAGACCTGAAATAGCCACAGCAATCTTGAAAAAGAAGAACAAAATTGGAGAAATCATGCTATCTGATATCACACTATACTACAAGGCCATAGTAATTAAAACAACATGGTACTGGCATAAAAACAGACATATAGACCAATGGAACAGAATAGAGAGCCAAGAAATAAACCCATACCTTTGATGAATGAGGCAAAAACATATAATGGGGAAAAGATAATCAATTCAATAAATGATACTGGAAAAATTGGATAGCTATATGCAAAAAATGAAATGAGACCACCTTATTACACCATAGACAAGAATAAACTTTAGTGGATTAAAAACTAAAATGTTAGACATGAAACCATAAAAATCTTACAAGAAAACATAGGCAGTAAAATCTTGGGCATTTTTTGTAGCAAAGGAAACAAAAGGAAAAATAAATAGGACTCTATGTACAGCAAAGGAAACCATCACCAAAATGAAAAGACAACCCACTGAATGGGAGAACATGTTTGCCAATGATACATCTGATATGGGATTAACTCCCAAACTATATAAGAACTTATACAGCTCAACACCAAAAGCAAATAAATAATCCAATTAAAAATGGGCAAAGGACCTGAATAGACACTTCTCCAAAGAGAACATACAAGATGGTCAATAGACATATGAAATTATATTCAACATCATTAGTCATCAGTCAAATACAAATTAATACACAATGAGATATCATCTCGTGCTTGTTAGTATGGCAATCATCAATAAAACTACAAACAACAAGTTTTGGGGAGGATATGGAGAGGAGACCCTTGTGCCCTGTTGGAGAGAATGAAGATTGGTACAGCCACTAAAGAAAACAGTACAGAGTTTCCTCAAAAACTCAAAAATTAAAAACTGCCTTATGACCCAAAAATTATACTTCTGGAAATTTATCTGAAGAAACTCAAAACACTAATTCAAAAGAATATAAGCACCCCTATGTTCATGACAGTGTCATTTATAATAGCCAAGATTTGGAAACAGCCCAAGTGTCCAAGGTAGGTGAGTGGATAAAAAAACTGATGGTACATTTATGCAATGGAATAATACTTAGCTGTAAAAAAGAAAGAAATTCTACCTTTTGTGACAGCATAAATGGACGTGGAGAGTATTATACTATGTTAAAGTCAGTCAGAGAAAGGCAAGCACCATTATGATTTTACTTGTGTATGGAATCTAATGAGCAAACTAAGTAAACAAACAAAATAAAAACAGGCTTGTTGATATAAAGAACTGATTGACAGCTGTCAGCGGGAGGTAGTTGGGGGGCTGAGTGCAAAAGGTGAAAGAATTAAGCAAAGAAAAAAACACATACATATGGACAGCAACATGCTGATTACCTGAGGGAAAGGGGGGTGGCAGGAGGTAGAAGAGGGTAAACAGGGAATAAATGGTGATAGAAGGAGACTTGACTCATGGTGCTCTACACACAATACAAAATACAGGTGATTTATTATAAAACTGTACACCTGAAACCTATGAAATGTTATTAACCAATGTCACTCCAATAAATCCAATAAAAATTTTAAAATAGCTACTTATTAAATATCACTCCGTATGCTTACATAAGTAAATAATGAACAGACTGACCATTAAATGGGTGGTCATTTATGAAGAGAAAGATTTATCACCACACTAAAAACTAAAATTTCAACACTGTAATTTCTGGAGAGCTCCTTTCTTGGGTGGCTGGTGTTAAAGGCAATGTTTTCAACTGGAACTTGTTATTTGTTAAAAAATTAAGAACTGGGAGCCACACAGGTCTGGATCATGGCCGTCCCAAGTCTAACCTACAGTTAGGCGACGCTGTGACCCTCAGCAAGTGCTTGCAGATGTGGCCTGTGTGAAATACAAAAGCAGTATCTCAGCAAGGCACTGAATTGCTTGATGATCATGCAAAAGCCAGCTAAGCCTACAGAGGTAAACAGTTTAACCATTTTGTCTTTTACATTCTGCTTTCAAACAGAGAGCCAGACACCACATCAGGAACTCTTGTTGGATTGCTGTGGCTTAGTTGCTGCATCTGACCAGTCCTCAGTGACTTGGCTTAGGAAGATATTCGGGGTTTTTTAAAAACCATTTATTTAGTGATTATCATGATAGTTATTTTTATATGTGAATTTCTAGTCTTATGTTCAGTGTGACATTTGGTTTATCATCCCATAGTTTCAATACTGAGCCTGAGAAAGAACCCGACAGTCTCAGGAGGTCAAAATATCATATCTGTTAAACCTGTATCTGTGCTACAGAATTCATGACACCAGACACAGGTGACATTCAGGGGATGCAAAGCAAGAAAATATCCAGACGCATTTATTCTGGGAATGGACAATGGATTTATAAATTCGGTATCAAAAATATTTACCCAAAAGCCTAATCCATAACCATTTTCACTTTCCTTAAGGTTTTATTTTCATAAACTCATATACTGTGGATCACTTATGAGCATCTCATTGTGTGATACTATCCTGCTTTTGCAGTAAAATAAAATTCTATTTTGATGACTCAAAATTTTATTTCTAATTTACTGGAAGTTTTATGTAACACTAATTCTCATATAATTTTCTTGTTACACTTTAAAGAATTATTAGTTAATATTGCAAAAGGAGAACCTTAATTTACAGATTACATTTGGCTGCACTCATACAAACACACCCCTTTCTGTGACTTGCTAGGAAAAACCAGATGAGAAAAAAAAGGGTTACTACTCGAGTAAAAGTACTTCTAGTAAAAATTTTCAAGCAGTTAAAATAAATAGGGTAGAGCTGTGACTAGTGTGGCTCATCATCCTGCAAACCAAAAGGTCACCAGTTCAATTCCTGCAGGGCACATGCCTGGGTTTCAGGCCAGGTCCCTGATTGAGGGCCTGGGAGAGGCAACCAATCGATGTATCTCTCGTACATCAATGTTTCTCTTGCTCTCTTTCTCCCTCCCTTCCCCTATCCCTGAAAATAAATAAATAAGATCTTTCTAAAAAGATTTGTTTTCATTTTTAAGTTTTTAATTGTTTGGTCTATTAATACATATTCATGTCCATTATCTAAAAAAAAAAAAAAAAAAAGGAAAAGGGAAGGAGGAAGGATTTGGAGTCAGGAAGCAAAGGTGTGGTGCCAACTTGCTATGGCCTTTTGTGCGACTTTGAACTATTTTCTGAAGCTTTCAATGTCTAAATTCCTTCATCTATGATATGGGAGAACAGATACGATGACATTTATGGTCACTTTCCTTCTAAAGCACTTTGATTCTACCACTGTTCTCTGTTCTAATTTTGTCACAAATTTGTATAATCTGCAAACTTTGTAATATACAGGTTCGATCTCACATTTTCTCCTTATGCAGAAGCTTCAAAATTCACTTGCATACTTTAAGTTTATGATTAGAATTTTCTATTTGTTTTTTGATCATTCTAGTAGTTATAGTTTCCTTTGATCGGTGTTCAAGATTTTCAACATTCCAAGACTTCTGGCCAAGATGGAGGCTTAGACTGACATGCTCAGTCTCCCTCTACAACTAGAAAGGAATACAACTACCTCAAAACAAAAGATAACTAGAAATTCCAGAAAATAAAACTACATGGAAGCCCCAACATATGAAGTTATAAACCAGCGGTGCTCATCGGACAGCTAGGAAGAGTGAAAGTGGGTGGTGCTGTTTGCGGTAGCACCAGGGACAGAGACAGGGAGAGCAATCCCAGCTGCAGTCAAGCCCCAGCAGCTTGCGACCCCAACGCTGGAAAGGGCAGCCCCCGCATTGCCTCGGACGGTGAGGCCCAGAGGGCAGGAGGATGAATCCTGGTCTCCCAGTGGAGAATAATGGCAGGAATCCATCTTGAACCCTCGCTCCCACACAAAGCTCCACAGCACCGCGAAAAAAGGTTGTGGATTGCCACCAGTCGCCAGATAGTGATGACAAAGCGCCACAGCACAGCAAAAAAGACAGTGGGTTGCTGCCGGCCACCGGGTTGTGACAAGTCCATGGGCTCCACTCCCTATAGCCTGCCCAAGAAGCAAAGCAAAACACAAATCTGTCAAAATGAGGCAGACAACCATAGAAATCCCGGTGACGCAGCTCACCAGGAAGCAGATGATGAATCTGACAGACAAACAAATATGAACCCATTCAGAGCCTCAATTCAGAACTATAGTCATTAGGTGGCTTACAGAATTAACAAAAGATTTGGAACAAGATGAGAAAGGATTGAAAGCCACTCGTACTGAAAAGAACAAAAACACATACGAGTCAAGTGGTGAGGAAATAAAATCCAGAGATCAAATCAACAAACCAGAACATAGGGAAGGAACAAACAGTCAACCAGTGTGGAAAGAGGAAACAGAAAGCAAGGAAAATGAGGAGAGAATCAGAAACCTCTGGGACAACTATAAGAGATCGAACATATGGATTATAGGATTGCCAGAGGGTGAAGAAGAAGAACTAGAAATTGAAAAATTATGTGAAGAAGTAATGAAGCAGAACTTCCTGAACTTGGGGAAGGAAATAGACTTACAGGTCCAGGAAGCACAGAGAGTTCCAGAAAAACTCGACCCAGGGAGAACCACTCCAAGACACATTATAATCAAATTGTCAAAAATTAAAGATAAAGAGAGAATCTTAAAAGCAGCAAGAGAGAAGAAAAGAATCATGTACAAAGGGATCCCAATTAGACTATCAGCTGAATTCTCAAGGGAGACCCTGTAGGCAAGAAGGGGCTGGCAAGAAATATTCAAAGTAATGAAAATCAAAAAACTACAGTCACAAATACTCTATCCAGCGAACTTGTCATTCAGAATAGAAGGGCAGAGAAAGTGCTTCCAGGACAAAATAAAACTGAAAGTTCATTAGATCCAAACTACTGTTATATGAGATGTTAAAGGGACTGGTTTAGAGGAAGGAGGATCAAAACTATGAACATTAAGCCCTGCCTACTGTGGCTCAGTGGATTGAGCATCGACCTGCGAGCCAAGTGTCACTGGTTCGATTCCTTGTCAGGGCACATTACTAGGTTGCACATCAGGTCCCCAGTTAGGGGCACGAGTGAGAGGCAACCACACAGTGATCTTTTTCTCCCTCTCTTTCTCCTTTCTCCTCTCTCTAAAAAATAAAAATAAAATTAAAAACAAACAAAAAAAAACTATGAACACTAAAATGAAAACTGCATCACAACAACAACAACAGAAGCTAGGGAATCGAAACAAAGGCAAACTAAATAGGCAACGAGAGTGGAAAAAGAACTATAGGTATGGGGAACATACTGGGAGGAGGTCAGCAGTGGGAGGAAGGGGAAGAGGGAGGGAGATTGTACAGGAATTAAGAAGCATGGTAGGAGGAAATGGAATAGACAGGAAGAGGTTGAGAAGAACTATATGCACAACCAATGGACATGGACTAAAAGGGGGGAATAACTGGAGGGAGGGGGGTCACCGGGTGGAGGGGAGTAGAGGAAAGGAAAATTGGGACAACTGTAACAGTATAATCAATAAAACATATTAAAAAAAAGATTTTCAACGTTCCTCTAATTACTTTAAAAAGTACATAAAGGTATGTGTATTGGTTTTCTATTGTTGCTGCAACAAATTACCACAAACTAGGCTTAGAAAAACACTGTGAACAGTAAATTCTCCTCTTTATAAGGCACCCAGTTTGACATGTTTGTTATCACCGCCTGGATTAAGAACGACACCTTCTTTTTTGCAGCCCTTAGTTCTGGCAAAGTTTCCCTTTACTTTGTCCCATGCTGGCATATTCCTCAGCAACATCCCCTGTCATTCAAATAATTCTCTTAAGAGTCTTTCATATCTATTGAACTCTGATGTCCTCATCTCTTGACACACACACTCATAACCTGGTAAATAACAAAGCTATGCTAATAATAAGTTGTTCCATGAACCAAGTATACTGGCACTTATCTGGAGAAGGCAATGGGAACTCCACTGCAAGATTCTCCCTTCTCTGCAAAGAAGAATCTGCTCATCCCTGAGCATCCTCCCAGGAGAAAATCACTGGATGTGCAAAGAATATGCTCAGCACCCATCTCAAAGCATCACATATTTTAAACAAGTTCTATTTGAGTCTTCTGGTAATTGGAATCTGATCCACAAGCAAAGTTTAAGAGATATCCTTGTACTGTATATGAAATATCTGTATAAGAGCAGATAGGCAATCAACCATGTGAGAAGGAAAAGACAATATTCTTGAATCTCAAACTAAATCTTTCAAGCAGATGGAGCCAGGAAAAACCAAAGTGCTTTCTCTTACAGATTCTGGTGACTGGGTCAGAAAATAGGCCTCAAGGAGCTTGCAGTTGTTTGCTTTGGGCTCTAGCTTCAGAAAAGGAGTGTTCTGTCTTTCTGACCCAATCCCTTAGAGACATTTTTCATTTCTGTGGAGCATAGAAACCCCAACACAAGCGCTTCACCAGAGACAAATGTGCCAGTTGTTGAAATGGTCTTATATAAAGAAAAAAGTTATGCTTTGTATTTAAAATAGAAACAAATTTAGTATAAAGTGAAACTGGATTCACATAACAGGAGAATGTCTATTAAAGCTGTCAGATGACTTGGCCATCTTGAGGTAGAAAAGTCCCCGTCATTGGCCGTGTTCAAAAAGAAGCCAGATAACCACCTCTCAGAATATAGCAGAGGAGATTTAAGTGACAAATTGGGGGATGGAAGAGGGGATTGGCCGTAATGTCCTCAAAGGTTCTAGCAAACTTGACATTTAATCATTCTGAGGCCAAGTCTAATGTGGTCTGATTACACAACTTAAGTATCAACTTGAAAGACCTCAGAAACACCACTAAATCTATAGCCACCCAAGTAACTCACATCCCTTTAAAACAGAGTTTTATCAGCCCAGAAATGGAATGTACTTTAATCAATCGATCTAGTCAAAGACCTTCCCAAAGGAGAGGACAGGCTAGAGCAGAATGACTAGAGACTGAAAGAGAAAGCCTCCGACTGTCATCTCTGAATTCGCATCTCTAAGGATAAAATCCTGGGAAAGGTCACCTGGGCCCTCTCCCCCTCACTGGGTCCTTCCCTAGTGTATTGGGGACAGAAAAGGGGTGAGAGTCACCTCATTGGTGGAAAGTACTGACATGAAGCAGAGTCAAATCTCAGGACTTTCTGGTCCTAGAGTTTCTGGGTGTGGGGCACAGGGTCAATGACCTTCATGTCCACGTGGCAAGGCCTCTTTAAGATCTTCTTGGAGGCTTCTCTTGGATGACTGACCCATGGATTGGTCTTTGGTGGAAGCCCTGTCATCCTGGGTGTGTTCCATAAACCTTCTTGCCTCTAGAAGTCTTTGACCTCTAGGGAGCACTCTGCTCTGCAGAAACCACAAAGGAATGAGGTAGTCAAGGGGAAAAAAGGCAGGGGGAAGAATTTCTGGTTTCCCAGCCTTGTCACAGAGACTCCTCTAGATTCAGGTCAGCTCTCTTTGGGGGTTTGGGACAAAAGTCTTAGATTAAAAGGGAGTTAGTCTTAATGTCCTCATAGGTTCTTACAAACATGATGTTCATTCATCTTAAGGCCACATTTTGTTGAGTTAGTAATCTGGAGTTATCTGGCTTTTTGGATTCATTTGCCCTCAGAGCCTACGACAGTGCTTGAGCACTTAGTATATGTGAATTAATATTTGTTAAGCGAATGCATGAACCTGCATAGACACAGCCATAGTCTATTAGGGATTTGGGGAAGGGAGGTTGTGACCCAGGTAAGTGAATAAATTTTTCAAAGACTGACTCTAGCTTCAAACATACATTGATAACATTGTGAATTTGTTACCTTCCTGGTTAGGGACTCTGAAATTATTATTCAACGAGATAAACCTTTACTCAGATAGTCCCAAGCCAATGACAGTAAACACTGAGTACAGAAGTGGGGGTGGGAGATCATTACTATTTCTCTCAACATCACAGACTGACAATGAGTCATTTGTATCAGTTACTGATGCCACCTGGCCCTGCAGAGACCTGCTTTCAACCTTCACACGCATGTTGAAA
Source organism: Furipterus horrens (assembly GCF_987537825.1). Lineage (NCBI taxonomy): Eukaryota > Metazoa > Chordata > Mammalia > Chiroptera > Furipteridae > Furipterus > Furipterus horrens. The sequence goes on along the minus strand of NW_028327172.1, from coordinate 149,460,791 downwards.
ACCTGTATAGCTGGTTTGTATTCGGGCTCAGGGACATCAGCTCTTATTCCATAACAGTCCCACTGGTACAAAGACAGCTGTCCTGATATCTGTTCTCAGAAAACGTGCTCTCTGGAAGCTATTTTTTGTGTGTGGGGGTGGCATAGGGTAGGAGGTGCTATTATCGCCATCGATGGTACATTCTTCTTTAAGTTCTTACAGATCACAAAATCACCACTATATATGAGGTACAAAAATATTCATGCTCCACCCAATTCTGGGAGCACTCTGGGCTTTGCTGTTTTTGTCCTGAGCAGGATAGGGTGGTAGCCTGATGGTGGCAGCAGGTCTGTGATGAAGCCAGGGCTCATAGGAGACTTCCTGCTGAAGCAACAGTGGCATGGAGACATTCCCAAGGGGTTTCATCTGTGACACAGCACCGGAGCAGGCCTCATGGAAAGACTATCATGGCTTAAAACAGCTTCCAAAAAGGACTGGTGGAGGGTCAGTGATGCTACATTGTAATGACAAGATCCATCTGCCTTGCTTGTTTTTCCATTTACTTGTCATGTGGATGAGATGAACCAGTTTTTCATTAGCTTCCTGTTTTCTTTTTTTTCTTTCTCTGAGAGTTGTGAAATATAAAAATGTGTTGCCTCTCAATTGAAAAAAAGTAAGTCCTATCTAAAAACATTAAACTAAAACTGGTTTAGCTCCTTCTATACATACATACACCTACAAAGATACACATAATACACACCAAGAACTAAAACAGAATAATCAAATGATCAAAGCCCTCACCAGAGGCAAGATAGAGAAACAGGCCCATCCTAGTTTTAGACAATGGAACCTATTTCCTCACCCTCCCTTGCTGATCATACTTGGGATGAGCTGTGGGAGCAGGAACCAGAAATGACTTGTTACAACAGCTGTTCAGACAGTTGGAGAGAGCCCTGTATTGCCTTCTCGGAACTCTCTTGCTGCTTCTTTTTCGTTGACTTTTCATATTGCCTGTGACAGGCAAGTTCTGGGAATTAACATCTCCCAGCTAAAACTCAGTCACTTTCCACTTATATAGCCAGAGTCACTTGCACCAGATCTCTGATCTGTTACTTAATCCTCCATGGCTTTCAAACACACCTGTTCCTTGCTTTCACCCCACAGCTGTCTGCAATCTCCACGTCTTACTTCTACTGCCCTCTTTTGAACAGATTGTTGGCTTGATGCCAAGCACAGAAGGTCCCCAACTTACAATGGCTTGACTTTATGAGTGATAGGCATTTGTACTTTGAATTTTGATCTTTTTCCCAAGCTAGTGGTGCTGTCGTGAATCTGGGCAGCAGCAATAAGTCACAGCTCCCAGTCACGCATGTGATCATGAGGGAACAACTGATACTCTACAGTGTACTATGGTGCCCATTTTGGGGAGATATTGTGTCTGTGTTTTCCATCTCAACATGTCTACAAAATGCCCTCTGAGTCTCTGGCTTCTAGTGAAGAGAGAATGTCTATTACTCTTGAAATGAAACAAGATAATTGCCCAACTATAGGCTAATGTAGGTGTTCTGAGCATCTTTAAGGTAGCCTAGGCTAAGCTATCATGTTTGGTGCATTAAGTGTATCAAATGCATTTTCCACTTACAATATTTTCAACTTAAGATGGATTTATTAGGCTGTAACCCCATTACCAGTCGAGGAGCATCTATACTCACAAGACAAGCCCTCTAAGGGTTTCACAGTGAGAAATAAGAATCTGAGTGTCCCCTTACCCTGAAAGCTCCACTTCCCTGACTACAGATTGGACTGAAATCATAATGGTTCCTTTTCGGTGAGCAACAGGGATTTTGGAAACTGCAAATCAGCAAGTCTTCCATTCTGCAAATTGAACCAATTTAGGGTCTCTGTGTAATGTGTTTTTATCTGATTTTTCCTCCACTATTTTGATTAAAATTTGGGGCCCAAATAGTATACATATATTCTACCCTATAAGAAGAAACAGAAAAAAAATTAAACTGACAATTTCAAATTCCAGCTTATCAGAATGTGAGAATATGGTTCTAAGCTATGTAGGTAAGAAACCCTTTAGTCATCACTTCTAGTAATAAAAGGAAGTACATTTAAATTAAACATTTGAAAGGTATAATGTGTTCATTTTACTCTAGTTCAAAAGCATTAAATAAACAAGTAAGGGACTGCAATATGAGATAATGCTACCTCTCCTTGAAGCTTATATAAAGAGGTGTCAGTGCTAATGAAGGAGTGAAACATTGCCTGGTGGGATGCTGGAGCATTCAGAGGATGGACCCTCTGAGTGTGGTTGGATCAGAACTGCTCATAGCAAAGAAGAGGGCAAAAGATGAACAATCATTTACTAAAATTCCATCAGCTTAAATGAAGTTGAATAGACATTCTGTGCCAGTTACTGTGAATCTGGACAAGTGAAAATTCACTCACCCTTTTAGATGAATTTTCTCGTTAGGATGGAGCTAGTGGACAATCTGACAACAGTAACCTGGACTGTGGTACATGAACCCAGGGGCTGAATATTCCTAAATGACAGCATAAAATATCGATAACCAGCATACAGTCAAGTACCTAGAACCCCTCCATGGCACTGACCTTCTTCTACATTGCCCCAGGTGTTCCTCCTGTCCCATTATGCACTGGGCTCTTAAATGAATATTCACTCCTGAAATCTTGCATTTCCTTCCTCCTTCAAATTAGTTAATGATAGCATCTGCTCTCTGACAGAGAAAGCATATGCCATCTAGGAGATGACCTTGACCTTCACCACTCAAACCTACAAATGTACTTCCTCTCTGCCCAATTCACCCTCCTACGTCTGGTCATTGGCTCTGTTTTCTGACTAATCTTTCCCTTTCTCTCTTCTTAGTCTCCCATTCCATTTCTAAAGGCATTTTCCCAACAACCCATTTTAAAATAAATCTTTTGTTTTGGAAAAATTATTAGATTTCCAGGAAAGTTGCAAAAATAATACCTCTTTCCCACATATACAGTACTTCACTCAGCTTCACTTAATGTCAACATCTTGCATGACCATAATACATTTGCCAAAATTAAGGAGCCAGCTTGGCATGTTGCTATTGACTCAACTCTGAACCTTATTTGAAATTCACCAGTTTTCCCCTCATCTTCTCTTTTGCTGCTCCTGATAGGATGTTAGCACATCCATGTCTCTACAATATTAAAGATAAACAATAAAAAGCCTCCCAAATCCATGACTTCCTTCATTAAGTGTCCTCTCTCACCCTTGTCCCACATATATAAGCTCAAGTCAACCACTCAAATGGACTTTGCCCAAGTTGTAGATGACTTACCTATTTCTAAATCCTGGCACCACTTCTCTTTGCTTAGCTACATGACTTTTTGGCAGCACCAAACATTTCCCCTGGTTCCTATGCAGTTTCACTTTCTTGATTTTCATCCTGTCTCCCAACTATTTTTCTTCCTTCCTCCTTTCTTCCCTCTGCTCTCTTCTCCTCCTCTCTCCTTCCCTTCCTTTTTCTTGTGAGGTTCTCCTTCTCCTGCCTTCCCTTCAGTGTTGATTATTTCAGGTCTGATCTGTAATTCCTTTTCTTCTCATTCAAGATATTCTCTCTAAGATATCTTACTCGATTCATCAATTAATAAATAGGTGAACCCTGAACCCTGGCTGGTGTGGCTCAGTGGATTGAGCATCGGCCTGCGAACCAAGTGTGCTGGTTCGATTCCCAGTCAGGGCACATGACTAGGTTACACATCAGGTCCCCAGTTGGGGGCACGAGTGAGAGACAACCACACAGTGATGTTTCTCTCCCTTTCTTTCTCCTTTCCTCTCTCTCTAAAAATAAATAAATAAATAAACAAACAAGCAAATAAATAAATTATTAAAAAAAGAGTCTATTGACCTCCAATTACTTAGTTTAAAAATAAATAAATAGGTGGAATGAGTAAAACTCTATGTCTATTTCTCAAATATTGCTTGAGCATGACCCATCAGAGCGGATTACAAATGCCCCCAGGCTTCCTCTCAAGGTAGCTTCAGCCCAGCTATGTGGCTTCATTTTCCTGCTCCATCCTGGTCCCTGCCCCACCACGCCCTCTCCTGAGAACACTGTACCATGTCTTATCCTGCCGTCGTACTGAGAGTTTGGATTGCATCTAAATGGCTATCACACATACCAAACAGGCAGCATACCTGGCAATTATTTCCTCTTTTTCTGGAATGGACCTAAGCACAGAGGGTATCACAGGCATTCCCACTGTCCCTTAGCCTGGGCTGGGGTGACCAAAGATTGAGGGAGGATAACTTACTGTGGCACCTGAGTATGAGCTGATGTCAGGACTTTGTACCAAGATGGAGAAAAAGATGGAAGTGTGTAAAGTGGTGACTGGCCTCAGATGTGTCCCTGACACACCCTCCTGCAACCCCCCTTGGTCAGTTGCATTCCTCCCTTAAGGACTTTTCTTCAATCTAGAAGGGTTTTCCCTACCTGGAAGCCTAGTCAAGGCTCACACATCCTTCAGACCTTGGCCACGTGTCCTCTTCCTAGGGCAGACTTACCTGAGCCATCAGCCTAGGTTGGGTCTTCTCCCATCACTTAGCACTCCTGGGTTAATGCGATGTCCTAGCGCTCCGCTGTGTAGTGATGTGTCTGTGTTAACTGCTGTATCTTCAGCACCTAAGTGGTGTCTGGCTCTGAAGAGGTTCACATGTATGTTGGTTAAGTGAAGGGATGAATGGGTGCACACAGACAGAAGAGCTCTGCCTTGCATGTGTGAGGACAGGAGGTCACAAGCATGTGGGAAGCAGTTGCTGCTAATCCTAGCCCCCAAAGACACTTCTCCATTTGACTATCTGCCTCCTTCCCTAGTGTGTAAAGATAGAATTAAAAAGAGGTAGGAGAAATAATATTTTTACTAGTCTATTTGAAGAGTCTGGCTGATTATTTTCTCTCTCAGAGTATGTGGTAAGCAAGAGTGCCTACAGTACTCTGGAAAGCAGAATTTCCCAGGCAGCCTCTTTCATGCTCCACCAACCCTGGACTTTCCGACAGCCTCAGGGTATGCCCCAACCAATTACTCTTCATTCCAGCCCCTGGTCCTCTAATTAAATACATCTTTCCACTCTCATCACCCCCCTAACTTTAATTCAAAAAGCACCTCCAGATCCCCATGCAAGTTCATAAAGCAAGTTGTGAGGGCAGAGGTAATACTGGAGCAGTGGAAAATCTCCTCTTTTGTTTTCAGAAAAGCACCAGGTTAAAGCAAGCAAGCAAACAAACAAACAAACAAAAAACAGTGCAATGGAGCTCTGCTAGTCTTTCTTGCCAAAATAAATTCATGTACTCAATAGGATGTCTGTTCTCTGGACATGATCCAAGTTGACAACTTCTTTTCCTGCCCTGCAGTAAAGGAGGCTAATGCAGAGCCTTCGGTGAAGTCCTTCTCAGTAAAAAGAAGGTCTCCTCCATTAAGACTCTGGCTGTCTATGACAAGTCATCGTACCACACAGGTTGTCTTAGGAAAGGACAGTTATGAGGGATGACCTTTGTTCCTAAGAAAAAGTGAATGAAAACCACATTGCTTTGGTTTTCTCCTGCTGACCATACTGTGTTGAATGTTCTATAGACATCTCAGGGGAGAGCGGGCCATTCTCAGGTAAACACCAGTGGGACTGGCCAGCAAAGGCTGAAATTGTGTCTGTGCATTTACAGAAAATGACGAAGTGGCACCTAGATAGCTGGCATCCCCAATCTCCTGTTGCTTCCAGAGCCTAAATGCCTGCTCAAATTCTTCCAGTGGAACATATATTACATTCTTTCAATCACATTGAAAGGCAAGTGACTTATTTTATTATGCACTGTCTTAAATTTTATCTCAGAGCCTCCCAATGGTTCTTCCTGGTGCTGCCAGACCTCTCTAATAGACTACCTCAAATGCTCAGACCCTGAGTCCTAATTCACTGGGAACCATTACCTTCATGCTACTGTAGGTCAACGCTACCTCCCTCAAGGGTTTTTGTACTTAAAGCTCACCTCAAAACTGAGGAGGGCTTTATTCTTTGTCAATGAAATCCACAGCCTCAGTGAGCATGTACATAAAGGGAGGAAGTGTATCAAGAAACCATACCTCCTAGTGACAGGTAAGTGACTGCCTCCCAGGATAATAAGGCAGAGGCAGAGTAGAGGGTTTTCATCTGTGCCCATACACTACTGGAAGCAGCCAATGCTCTTACAACATGACTCATAACTGCATAGAGCTCAGTGATCATTGACAAGGCAGTCTCATCCCAGTTGTTCATTAACTTCAAAGCACTGCTCTACATAGAAGTCAGAGCTAAAGGCATCACACAGCCTCATCTATCTTAATTGCCTAATCATTAATATCATGCCTAGATATTCTCCTAATCATGGAAGACAAAACCAACTCCATCAAATGCCTTGCTGAAACACTGGGTAATGTCAGCCCAGTTTTGTCATGCTCATAATCAATAAAATTTTCTTTTCCCACTTATTATTTATTTATTTTTAATTTGGAGGTTGGGTGGGGGAAGAGAATGGTCTCTGAAAGAAACAAAACCCCTGAACACACCATCACCACCACCAAAAACACATTTAAAAATCTTTGCTTTTATATCATCTGTTCTTACCCCTGATGGTAAAATGAAAAGGGTGAATCATTTGCATCTCAATGGCAGAGCTATATAGCTGCCAAATGTTTAAAAATAGTTCTGATTCTAAATGCACACTGGCCTGTGTAGAGAACTGAAGTTGTTTGGGGTGTCTTCTTAGCATTTCAAAGTGATAAAGGGCCCAGAGGCAGTAGGTAATAAAGTCAGCCCTAGAAACTTGTAGAGTTACAGAGCCATAGAAATACCTGAACTTGGGGCCAGATTACTTGAATCTGGTTTATCACTTGTCAGAGATGGTACCTTGGGCTGGTTACTTCTTCTACTTTCAATATTCTTACCTTGAGAATTGGGATACTGATACCTACATCTCAGGATGCTTATGTGGATAAAATGAAATAACACGTGGAAGCATGTGATAGCACCTTGCACATTGTAGCTATTCTTTAAGTGTTGCTTAAGTATAAATGTGTTGGAGACCTGGAGTGGTCATTTATAACCCTGAAATTACAGCTTACTTATGACAAGCAATTGTCTGTCCACTAACCTCCAAACTTGCTCCTTGGCCATAAATTCCTACTTTTCCTTACTGTATTTGGAATTGAGTTCAAGCTCTCTCTCCTATGTAAAACCCCACTGTAGAAGTCCCCTTTGAATATTCTTCTTTACCATCTCAACAAGTGTCACAAATAATGTTTCCTTTAATATATGTATTACTGACTCTAATCCTGAGTAGTATAGAGCAGTAGATTCTTAGTCCTCCATCTATAACTCCAGGCCAATGGATCCATCAGGTTTGAGCATCCCGCTAATAGGGACTGGACCAGTGGGTTGAGTTCTCTCTTGGCCAGCACCCTTTATGCCGCTCAGGGCAGGTGAGACATCCCACCATGGGCCAACCCAGAGGCCTGTGGCTATATACAGCTGTGATCAGAGGATTACAACTAATGTCCTACTGCAACAAATAGCTTCAGGCTGTCCTTATCAGCCTTATCACTTGTCACTTCAGGTTTCTTTACCAAGGATTTAATTTTCTTCCTCAGGGTATTTCATTTATTTTTACTTGTTCTTAGAGGGAGATCACTCTCCTTTCCATGGTGAAGGGTGTGATGTCTGCTCTGGACAAAGTGGGCAGCTGGATGTATCACCTGTGGTCTAGTCAAGACTGCATGGATGCTTTCCTGGGCATCTGCCTACTCTTTTCTTCTCAGCTAGCATTTTTACTTTTCTCTGTTTCTTCAGAAGGCACTTTCACTTAAGGTTCTGAAATAGTTTGTCCACTTTTTTCCTCACTTTTATTTTCCTGCGTAACTTCTATTTTCTATCTCTTCTCTCCTCTCCCAAGTTACACCTTTGCTCAACTTCCCTTCAAAAAATAAATGAATAGGCCTTTTATAATTTTTAAGCACATTCTTTGCTTTCAGTTATTTCCTCTGAGTGATTATTGGTTGGCCTGACCTCCATCATCCTCATTTTTTACTTCCTCAGTCTCACCTATGAGTCCAGGAGATCCTGACCATCTTCATGTGCTGAGCCCACAGGGTACCACCTTCCACATGTTATGTGATCAGAGGTTCATGGATCAGGTTCTTCAGTGAAGTGCCTTTGGGCTGGTGACAGTAAACTACAAACTTCCCTATTTGAAACTCACAGCTTTCTGCATCTGCTTTAGTTCTTCTCTCTTCCTGAAATTCCTTCCCCCCAGGTCTTCTCACGGTCATTAACTCAGATTTTCTCAGACTCCCTGACTGCCCCATCAGGCAGCACTGCCAAGCCTCAGCCCATCCACCACACAGTACTTGTCATTCCTCAAATAATCTCCATATGTTTATTGCCATGTTTCCCCTTTCCTTTCAAGTATAAACTTCATGAGAAGAGAGGTATACCTTGCTCATGGCTGTTTCTCCATAGCCCAGGAGAGGGGAGGGCACAGAGCCCTCAATAATTGTTTGTTTAAGAAAGGGAAGACTGAAGGTGGAAAGTGGTAAGGAGAAATAAAGGAAGGAGAAAGGAATATAGATGCAGCCTATTTGTTAAATAACTCAAGCAAAGCAGCAGCCCAGTGAAGGTCCTTGGGCCATTTGCTTTAACATGCATGAAAGAATGATGTGCAGTTTTCATATCAATTATTTATATATAGATCCATAAAGGGCTTAAAGCTGCCTCAGACAGCTTCAAATCCATTGATACTCTCAATACCTCAGTGTATAAATATTTGAGTCATTGAAGAAGTTTTTTTTTTCTTCTCATAATCGTTCTCCCTATAATAGAATTTAGGCCATTAAATTACAGATGTTCTCAAAAAGGGCATTATAAAATGTAAGGAAACTCAGTCACGGTGGCACTAGTCTACATGATCATTAATTACAAAGAAATTGAGCCAAGATGGGGGCATTTTGACTTCTTTCCTCTGCTGATATCCACACACCTGTTGGGCTCCAGTAATAAGAAATGCAGTTTTTCTTGTTATCACCTGTAGAATGCTCTCATAGCCCAGGCTCATTACCTCACAGCAATCATAAAAGTAAATGCATGTTGGAGATTTAGTCCTGGAGATGATCAACTTTTTAAAGCAGTATACTCAGAACTATTTACCTTGACATAATTCTATAAGAAATTGCAAATTAAGGAGGGGCTTATAAAATATTTTTGGTACTTGGACTACTATACACAAATCAAGATAAATATTTACCCTAATAATAATTTTACCCCAAATAAAAAACTGAAATCACACATAACAACTAAAAACCTCAAGCATCTACAAAAAACTTTTCTCTTTTGTTACTTAAATACAATTTATTTCACATCTAGTCATTCTAAGAAAGTAGTGAGTTATGAAGAGCTCAGGAACATAAGATCATGAAAAAGTCATAATTGTGTGTTTGGTGCGTGCATGTGCTTTTGTGCATGTTTGCTCGCATTTCCCTGTCATGGCATCTCAATCTTGGTTCACATTTGTTGTTCAATGTTGCAAAATTGTTGGGGATGATAATGATACTATAGTCTGATTAAAGAGATCGTCATTAACTCCTCCCCCCTTTTCATCAAAGAACGGGATCTTTACAGCTCTGCATGCCAACTACACCCCCTCCCTTGTCCCTACCTCTTACTCGCTCTCAGAAGTCCATGGCAAAGCCTCTATGAGGCCCCGTTGAGTGGCTTCCTGGTGCATTTGAAGAAGTTTCCCCAAGTATCGTGAAGTCCTGGGCTCTCCTTCCCCTATACCCTTTGCTATATGACCTTAAGCAAGTGATTGAAGCTTTCCCAGGACTTGATGCCACCATCTGTAATGTGGAAAGCACAGTTTAGGCCCTAATGGAAGGTCAAGGAAGGTCAACTGATGACTGAAGTCCTTCATCTCTAGACTCTGGGTGGGAGTCAGGCCTGTTCCAGGGGACACATAGAAGGCCAAATGGGAAGATCTGCACAGACAAGCTCCAACTACTCACTTTGTTCAGACCCGCAGACCCATTCTACAAACAGTGCATGTATGTGTTCCAGTGTCCTAGGCAAATCTCCCCTACTCCACCTAGGAATTTTCTCAGCAGCAACATAATAAGCAGCCCCTTCTTGACATCATTTTCAGATGGCAGGTCACATACTAATATTACCTGCTTGACAAGATGGTGACTACTAGATGTGAAGTTAGTGTGAAGTCTGTTACCAAATACACTACTACTTTAAAAGACACATTGACACAAGTCTTATAACAGAAGTGCATAATGTATATTAAAATCTCAATATGTACTTGGTGAAAGAAGTTCTTTCCCAGGTAAACAGTTTTATTTTAAACCTATATGAATATCCAATGATCACCTGTAGCAATATCAAAAGTTTTGTGATATGAAGAATAATTCTTCATTGTTTGGGACTATCACATCTTTGGTTCTTAACCAGTGAATGCCAGGAAAGGACTTATAAACATCTCAAATATTCCTTGGAAACAATATTGTCCCTAGTAAGAACCACCATATTTATGGATTGTGAAATCCATTTAGTTGGTGCAAATCAGAATGAAAGCAAAAAAGGAAGGAAGGGAGGGAGAGTAGGAGGGAGGCTAGAATAAGAGTAAAAATATCAAACAATATTGTACCTAGTAAATGTAAGTATTATTTTACAAAATTTTTGTTTTATTGTGCGTGGTTGTTTTATGTGTGTGTACATGTGTGTGGTCCTCAGCTTTCTCAAGGCCTGGCTAGTAGACTGTGTGGCTCTTTTCATTCAAAGGTTGTGAGCAGCATCAGAAAGACAGAAGCCATGTAACAGGGCATTCAAGGGTGGTGCTTATTTTCTACTATTAAACTTCTCCAATGGGGGAAAGAGCTGCCAGTGTCATCATCAGTTATGGAGTTATATGGTTACAGGGTCCAGGTTTGGACTTAGAACACTTTCTCTCTTTCTCCCTTTCTCCCTCAAATTGTATTTCTTCTTTGTTAGTCCAAAAATAGATGTAAAGATTCAAGTCAGACATACAAAAAAGATGCTCCAACTTAATTAGCAATCAAAGAAATGCAAAATAGGAACACAATGAGATATCATTTCACACTCATTAGATTGGCAGGCATTAAAAATTCTATAAAATCAAGCCCTGGCAATGACATGAAGCAACTCTCATACAAAAATGTAAATTGGTATAAACATTTTTGGACCTCAAGTTGGCCTTATCTAGTAAATTCAGCACACATGTACTCTATCACTCAGCACTTCTCTGGGTTTATACTCTAGAAAAACTCCTGCACAGGTTTTCACAATATGAGCAAGGTGCCATGAGCAAGATTGCCCCAGGTGAGTGGGTTACTAAGTAAGCAGGCAAACCAGTCCTGGAAACAACTTGAAGTCCAGATACAACTGAATGGGTAAATAAGTTATGGAATAGTTATAGAAGGGAATACATATAGCAGTGAAAATTAATCAACAATAGCTATATATATATATATATGATTTAGTGCTTTAGTGGTTCAAAAGAAAGATTATGCTAAGTGAAATAAGCCAGTCAAAGACAAATACTATATGATTTCACTCATATGTGGAATCTAATGAACAAACTGAACAAGAAAAATGGGGACAGACTCATAGATGGAGAGCAAGAATACAGCTAGTGGTGGGCAAGGTTAGGGAAGTGGAGGGATTGAGCAAAAAAGAAAAAGAACTCATAGTCATGGACAACAGTGTGGTGATTACTGGGGGGGAGGAGATATAAGTGGACTAAATGGCAATGGAAAAAAATACAATAAAGATTAAAAATATATATAATAAAAAAAGTTGCTTTAAACCTTATAAAGGAAGGAAATTCAAACACATGCTATAGCATGAATAAACTTTAAAGATATTATTCTCAATGAAATAAGCCAGCCATCAAAAAAAAATGTATAATTCTATTCATATGAAGTATCTAACATAGTCAAATTCATAGAGACAGAAAGTAGAACGGTGGTTGGTAGAAACTGGAGGGAGGAGAAATTGAGAAGTTGCTTAATGGGTACAGAATTTCAGTTTTGAGTGATGAAAAAGTTTTGGAGATTGGTTGCATAATAATATGAATATACTTAGTACTAATCTTAACACTTGAAAAGAGTTGAGATGGTAAATTTTATGTAAAGTGCATTTTACCAAAATTAAATATTTTTAAAAATTAAAAAGATAGTTGCAGAAAAATAAACAGGGTATAATTTGATTTTACCATACAATTCTTAGAGATACAAACATTCATAGTAAAGCTATAACAAAAAGTAAGGTGATGCGTGACATAAGTGTTTTCAGTGATAATAATTGTGTTCTAAACCTTACATTGGGTGTTAGACACAGTTTGATGGTTGTATCTGCATAATGCCTAACATAAATATATAAATTTTGTTTTTAAGCCTAAATTCTTAAATGTCAGAATTGAGATCCATATAGTTAGACATGGAACAAAATTCCAGGTTAGAAAGTCACTGGGTGGCAATGAGGCACATAATCACCTGGTTAGAGTCAGAATTTATGTGCAGCCTATCAATAAAATATCAGCAGCTACTGATATTTTAGCAACAACTAAGTTCTGGCACCAGAGGAAACAGCCACATCACAGATGCTCTGGCTGTTTCTCTCTAAACTCTATTAGTCTAACCCAGAATAGTTTTATTTGCAAAGAAGGTAAATTGAAGACCAACAAGAGAACTTTTTAAAAAACTGTTTAAAAATTGTTTACTAATAAATAAAAGGTAATCTCATGTTAGATTATTTTTAAAAATTGAATTTTCTAATATGCCATAAACATTTTTAAGAGTTTTCTTTTTTAATATTTAAGAAAAGAGTAATCCTTTTTTTTTTTGTTTTGTTTTTCATGGAATAGTGATTTGTCCTCATGTCAAATAAAACTAAGAATTTTTGCCCTATTATCATTCAGAGTTCAGCAAAGGTTAGAGACAATGGAAGAGCTCCAACCTGACAGTTAGCATTCTTTTCCCTCAGTTTCACACAGATCTCAGGGGCCTAAATAAAAGCATCTTTGATACAGAAAGGACTGCGATCCACCCATGTATCCTGGCTCCATAGCTGGTCTAATCCATGAATGTTTGCAGCTCCCATCCTCAGCCCTGGGCACCATCAGAGAAATTAATTGGCTGAAGCCCTAAGTCCATTTCTCTTATGTCACTGAGCAGTAGCAAAGCCTGTGGATAGTTCAGACTGGGGCCAAGAGCAGAAAGAAATGGCAGTGGCTTCCCAAAGGGGAAAATTAAACCAAGAGGTGCTATTTAGAAAATTTTAGTCACATAGGACAACTGGGGCCTTTGCTGCAGATGAAGGAGAAAAGTGATTTTATTTTGATTTGGAAGTAAAATGAGAATAAAGAAAGTCAAGAACCCCCAGATCACATGCTTGATTTGATGAACTGACTAGGTCATTTTCAATCTATTGCATCTGTTAATAAAGAGTAGCATTGCTTGCATCGGATCTTTATTTCTACCAATAAAGTGATTAAAATAGACTCAGATAAACAAGTATAACTTCATGAATGTCTAGTGTGGTTCATATTATTACCTTCCAAAAATCCACCACTTATTTTCAAAAAAAGTTGTTAAAGAAATGTAGAAATGTCTCTTCATAGCATTAAGCTGACCACAACTGTTTTTATCAAAACGGAGAAAGGCCAGCTAACAACTTAAAGCAGCAAATTTCCCAAGCACCCACTTAGAATTTCTAACTTATAGAACTTAAGAATCTCCACTGACCCTCAATCAAAGTTTGAATCTACAGGGTCTATTTTCACCTGATTCATTTTTGTAAAAAAAAGTTTCAGAATTCAGAAAAACTCAAGACTTTAAAACTATAACTGGTCATAAAAAAAATCTCAAGTTTAAAGATGTGTTTGCAGAGAAGGCAAGTGTCACCCAGGTTTGGCTACTCAAGACTTACCTAAAAAGTTAATTCAACCTTTGGGATGCTACTCCCAAATAAACTAATACAGCAGTAAAACAGGAATTTGTTTTTAAAAACTATTCTTCATAAGTCCTCCTCATCAGGCATCCAAATTGTATGATGGATCAAAGATATCAAGAGGCCAAAATGGAATCAGATATGATTTGCCAAAGAGTGAAATGCACTGTAGAGGTCACCTGCAAGATTTTTATCCACAGCCTGAAGCTAAGGCATTGTACTCAGGTGATGATGTTTTCTGGTGAGGTGAGGGTGAGGGAAGAAAGAGGATAAAATATACAGTACAACAAGATCCTTACAGTGCATGGAATGTAAGTGCCATTACAAGTGTGACAAAGTTATTCAGAAGTAATTTTTTTACTTGTTGAAAAAAATCCTAAAGATTTTTCACATCATCTTATATAAATTAAATAGATAGATAGGAGGGGCAGAGCCAGGGTGGAGAGGACTTGTTGTGGTGGCAACAGCTGCGGCGGCAGTGTCAGGCTGCCAGAAAGTGCAGTCATATATCTTTAAAAAGTCAGGAGGGACACCTGGGAAGCGTCCCCAGCTCCTCACTGGACCTCACAGCCCACGGTCCCAGCACTGGGGGAAATCAGGCCTCATTGCTTCTGACTGTGCAGAACAGTGGGGGTAGGGGTGAAGGCAGAAACTGCCGGTCTCAGCAGAGTATGCTTGTTTAAAGTGCCCCCACAGTCCTAGAACATCTGCAGACCCACCCAACTCTGGGAATGACAGCCAGGGCAGCAGCTAGAGGGGCGCCAGTCTGGTGCGGAAGTGGGAGAGTTGCCTGGAAAAGGGGCAAGTGGTGGGCAGGTGGCATTGTTCCCTCTCAGACCCCTCCCCCACATACAGCCCCACAACATGGTGAAACAGGTCGCCCTATACTGACGAATCCCTAAGGCTCTGCCTCTTACAACATAGGATGTGGAGGCAAACAAACACAGGAGCCTGTTAGAATGAGAAGACAGAGAAGTATGGCCCAAAAAAGGAAATGGATCAAGGTTCCAGTGGGAGAACTAGGCGACGAGAAGATAGCCAGCATAACAGATGAGGAGATAGACAACCTAAAAGACACAGAATTCAAAACACTGGTGATAAAGATGCTCACAGGCTTGACAGATATACCTGAGTACGGCAAATGCATACGAGAAGAAGTGAAGGCTATGTAAGTGAAATGAAGGAAAATCCACACAAAACCAATGGTAAAGGGAAGGAAACCGGGGTTCATACCAATGATCTGGAACAAAAAGAAGAAAAAAATAGTCAACCAGTGCAGAATGAGGAAGCAAGAATTGGAAAAAATGAGGGAAACTTCCCAAATTTTGCAAAGGAGATGGACACACAGGTCCAGGAAGTACAGAGGATCCTGGGGGCTGCAAGAGAGAGGCGGAGAGTTGACTACAGGGAGGTGCTTATAGGACTATCAGCTGATTTCTGAGAGGACACTTTGCAGGCAGGAAGGGACTGGCAAGCAGTAGTATTCAATGTGATGAAAAGCAACTTACAACCAAGATTACTCTATCCAGCAAAGCCATCATTTGAAATGGAAGGGCAGATGAAGTGCTTCCCAGACAAGGTGAAGCTAAATGAGTTCATCATCACCAAGCCATTATTATATGAAATGTTCAAGGGACTTACTTTAAAAAAAGATCAAAACTATGAACACTAAAATGACAACAAACTCTCAACTATCAACAACTGAATCTAAAGAAGAAAAACAAAATCCAATTAAGCAAACCAGAATAGGAACAGAATCATAGGTATGGGGATCATTTGGAGGGTTATCAGCTGGGAGGGGGGAGGGGATATATGGGGAAATGGTGCAGGGACTGAGAAGCATAATCAGTTGGTACAAAATAGACAGAGGGCAGTTAAGAATAATATAGGAAAAGGTGAAGCCAAAGAACTCATATGCATGACCCATGGACATGTTAAGGGGGTGGGATTGCTGGAGGGAAGGGGGGTACTGGGAAGAGGGGAACAAAGGGAAAAAAATTGGAACTACTGTAACAACATAATTAATAAAATATAATTCAAAAAAAGACCATGTACTGAACAATAAAACACAGGAGTTTCAAAATTGACAAAATATTTCTTTTAATTATGACAGAATTAAGTTAGAAATCATTAACACTGCAACATCTAAAAAATCCCAAAAGTTTTAAAATGAAATAACACACTTTTAAATAATCCAGGATTAAAGGAATCAAAGACAAACCAGAAAACATTTCAAAATAAAGAAAAATGAAACACAATACATCAAAATGTGCAAAAGAGGAAAATTTACGACTTTAAATGACTAAATTTAAAAAAAGGAAGACCTGGACTTCCAGCACAGATGGAGGCTTAGGTAGAAACACTTTGCCTCCTTGAACAACCATAAGAAGGATCACAACTAATCATAAAACTAAAACATCCAGAGTAGCCTGAAGAGCGAACTTATGAAAGTCTGACAACCAAGCATTTAAAGATGAAATAGTTACCAAGGTATGTAGGAGGAGCGAAGAGGATGCAGTGTAGAAGCAGCAAAGTAGGAGCAGCAGCTGGCAGAATGGGCAGTCTCACATTCACCTGTGGTGGATAAAGCGGGGAGGGACACTGGGGGAGCCATCCCAGCTCCCAGCCAGAAGGCAAAGACCAGAGTTGCAGTGCCAAGAAAATAAAGCCTCATAGCTTCTGGCTGTGAAAACCATAGTGGCTGAGGTGATGGCAGAAATTGCCCATTTTCAGAAGAGTTTGCTTAGAGGCCCCCCACGGTCCTAGAACATATGCAATCCTACCCACTCAGGGAACCATCACCAGACAACAGCTAGAGGGGAGTCAGTACCATGTGAGAAGTGGGTGAAGTGATTGGAAAAGGGATGAGTGCTGAGCAAGTGGCATTGTTCCCTCTTTGACTCCTCCACCACACACAGTGCCACAAAGCAGTGAAACAGGTTGCCCCACACTGACAATACCTAAAGCTCCACCCCTTATAACATAACAGGTATGCCAAGACAAGGAGTCAAAGAAGTTCAACCTAATACACAGAAACAAATACAGGGAGGTTGCCAAATTGAGGAGACAAAGAAATATGGCCCAAATGAAAGAACATATCAAAACTCCAGAAAACAAACGAAGTGAAATGAAGATAGCCAACCTATCAGACCAAGAGTTCAAAACACTGGTGATAACGATGCTCAGAGAACTCACTGAGTACAGCAAATTCATAAGGGAAGAAATGAAGGCTAAGTGATAAAAGAAAAATCCACAGGGAAAACAATAGTGAAGGCAAGGAAGCAGGGGTTCATTTCATGAATTGGCACAAAAGGAAGAAATAAACAGTCAACCAGTACAGTGAAGAAACAAGAATTCAAAAAAATGAGGAGAGAATAAGAAGATTCTGGGACATCTCCAAAAGTGCCAACATCAGAATCATAGAAATGCCAGAAAGAGAAGAGGAAGAGCAAGAAATTGAAAACTTATTTGAAAAAATAATGAAGGAAAACTTCCCTAATTTTGTGAAGGAAATAGACATGCAAGTCCCAGAAGCACAGAGAGTCCCAAACAAGTTGAACCCAAAGAGGACCACACCAAGACACATATAGTTAAAATTCCAAAGGCTAAAGATAAAGAGAGAATCTTAAAAGCAGCAAGAGAAAAGCAGAAGTTACCTACAAAATAGTTCCCATAAGACTATCAGCTGATTTCTCAAAAGAAACTTTGCAGGCAAGAAGGGACTGGCCAGAAGTCTCCAGCGATGAAAAGCAAGGACCTACAACCAAGATAACTCTAACAGCAAAGCTATCATTTAGAATGGAATGGCAGATAAAATGCTTCCCAGACAAGGTAAAGCTGGAGGAGTTCATCATCATCAAATCCTTATTATATGAAAATTAAAGGGACTTATTTAAGAAAAAGAAAGACCAAAACTATGAGTAGCAAAATGACTACAAACTCACAATCATCAACAACTGAATCTAAAAAACAAAAACGAAAAGAAAAGCAAACTAAGCAAACAACTAGAACAGGGACAGAATCATAGATATGGAGATCATATGGTGGGTTATTTACAGGGAGAGGGAAGAGCGATACCAGGGGAACATGTACAGGGATTAAGAAGCATGATGATAGGTCCAAAATAGATAAGGGGATATTAAGAATAGTAAAGAAATAGAGAAGCCAAAGAACTTTATATGCACAACCACTGGACATGAACTAAGGAAGGGGGTGTTGGAGGGAAGGCAGGTACTGGCTGGAGGGGGGCAAAGGGAAAAACTAGGACAACTGTAACAGCATAATCAATAAAATATACTTTACAAAAAAGAAAGCCTTAAAATCTATTATCTAAGTATCCACTTTAAGAATTTAGGAAAGGTGTTATATTGAATTGTACACTTGAAAAATGTAGGGTGTTGTTAACCAATATCACCATAATAAACTCAACAACCACACACAAAAAAAAAAAATAGAAAAGGAAGATCAAATTGATTCCAAAGTGAATAGAAAGAAGAAATAAGGAGGAAAAGAGCAGATATCAATGTGCAGAAAACAAAAAGAAATACTAAACAAAAATAATAAAAATACTAAACAACCATTTCATCTTTGAAAAGATTATTAAAAATGATGAACTAGCAATATTCATTATAAAAAAAAGAAAAGATAAATTACTGATAGCAGAATATAGTGGGACTATCATGATAGAGCCCACAGATTATAAAGGGAAAATAAGAAAATATTAGTAAGAATTTACTCCAACTTCCTGCTCTTTCTCTTCTCCTTCTGACACCCCTATAACGTGAATGTTGGAATGCTTAAAGTTGTTCCTCAGGCTGCTCACACTGTCCTCTTTTTTTTTTTTCTGGATTATTTTTTCTTCTTAGTTTTCTGACTGTTTTTTGTTGGGTTTTTTTGGTTTGTTTGTTTGTTTGTTTCCTTATGTTCCAAGTCATTGATTTGATTCTTGGCTTTATCCACTATACTGTTTCCCTATAAGTTGTTCTTTATTTTAATTAGTGAATCCTTAATTTCTGACTGGATCTTTTTTATGCTGTTGAGGTTCTCACTAAGTTCTTTGAACACCTTTATAACCAGTGTTTTGAACTCTGCATCTGAAAGATTGCTTATCTCCATTTCATTTAGTTCTTTTCCTGGAGTTTGATCTGTGTTTTTCATTTGGGCTATGTTTCTTTGTCATCCCATTTTGGCAGCATCTTTGTGGTTTTTTAATGTATTAAAATAATGAAAGAAAACCTCCCTAATTTGATGAAGAAAATAGACATGCAAGTCCAGGAAGCACAGAGAGTCTTAAACAAGATGAATGCAAAGAGGCCCACTCAAAGACACATCATAATTAAAGTGCCAAAGATTAAAGATAAAGAGAGAATCTTAGACAGCAAGAGAAAAGCAATTAGTTACCTTCAGGGGTGTCCCAAAAGACTGTCAGCTGATTTCTCAAAGGAAACTTTTGAGGCCAGAAGAGATTAGCAAAGAATATTCAAAGTCATGAAAAGCAGGGACTTACAGCCAAGATTGCTCTACCCAGCAAAGTTATTTATAATTGAAGGGCAGAGGTGAGAGGATTAAGAAGTACAAATAGGTAGCTACAGAATAGCCATGGGGATGTAAAGTACAGTATAGGAAATAGAGTACCCAAATAACTTATTCATATGACCATGGACATGAACAATGGTGTGGGTATTGCCTGAGGGAGTGGGGGGGTGCAGCATAAGGGGAGGAAAGGGGAAAAAATCAGGACAACTGTAATAGCAAAATCAGTAAAAAATAATTTAAAAAATTTATTCCAATATATTTAATAATGTTGATGAAATGGATGAACCCCTTGAAAGATATAACTTGCCAAAAAAATAGATTATCTCCAGAGGAAATAGAAAATCTGAATGGCTCTATATCTACTAAGGATATTGAATCTATATGAAAAATTTTCCCACAAGAAAACTTTATGCCCTATTGATTTCACTGGTGGATTCCATCAAACATTTAAGAAAAATTAATGTGAATCTGGCACAAATTCTTTCAGAAATTAGAGTAGGAGAAAATGTTTCCAAAATCATTAAAGTGGGAACCTAGTAAAACAAGTAAAACTGGCTTTGACCAGTGTAGCTGAATTGGTTAGGTGTTGTCCTGAGAAGTGAAAGGTCATGGGTTTGATTCCCAGTCAGGGTCTATGCCTGGGCTGCAGGTTCGGTCCCCAATTGGGGCACGTATGAGAGACAGCCAGACTATGTTTCTTTCTCTCCTTGATGTTTCTTTCTCTGTCTTTTTTCCTCCCTTCTCCTCTCTCTAATAATAAATAAGTAAAATCTTAAAACACACACACACACACACACACACACACACAAACAAATAACAAATAGTTTAGTAGCTGCTCCTTGCACATGGCTTGGACATCCTATGTGAAACAGGTAGGAAATGTTTGGAAAGCTACACAAAAACAATTTCCAACTTTAATGCAAATGTAAAATTCTGCTCAAGATTGGTCAATAACTGGATAACATTTACTTCAAGCTTTCCAAAAACCAATAAAATTCAAGTCTTTGGTAAAATTTCTTAGTTGGTTTTTATATTTCAGGTTCTTATAGGGCAATCACATCTGGATCTTCACAGAAGACTAACAAGATTTTTATTTAAAAGAAAACATTAAAAAGTGATAAAAAGAGATAACTTAAAAAGATTACTTTTATAGTCTGAGTATAGTCAGTATAAGCAAATTTCAGGACTAACTTGTATTCTTGATACAGTTTTGTTTTCCTTGTGTGACTGTAGATGTTGACCCCTCAGGACAGAGATGTGAAAAGACATTTTTTAGACAGATTCCAGCTTATCCTAATGGTTGCCTATAGCTGTATTTCTTTCTTTCTTTACTTTTTAAAAAACTCTTATAAGAACAACAGTAATGGAAAAAATTCAAAGAAATGTGATTTAGAGATTAAAAGTAAATACCAGCCTACAGCAGTTACATAATACATTTTCAGCATCTGTAGCTTCTTCAACATAAACATTTATATGTAAAGCTTTACATTTTTTAGAAATGCTTTGACATAATTTATGGGATATGATCATCAAACAACGGTGTGAAGTACCATTATCCTTTTATTTTTTACAGTTGAGGAAATTGAGGTTCAGAAGGATCAAATAATAACTTTAATGTAAGAAAGCTAGAAAATGGCAATGCCAAGCCTAAAGTCTAGGATTCCTGACTTTAGGAATTCCTGTTAATCTGTTTATCTATCAAACATAGCCAGAAATGTTTTAATGATAAAGATTAAATTAGAAAGGTACTCACATCCCATATATTATTGATAGACTTATAAGACATGGGAACATGTTACTTGTACAGAAGTTGAGGAATTTTAGTCCAAAATTCCAAATTCTAGCTGTACATTCCTTTTAAAATCAAAAAAAATTAAAAAGGTCATTAGCTATGATAATAACTATGAATCTGTTATCAAATCACACTTTTAGGAAAAGAAAATACTTTTAAATTATAAGAAAGATCATAACCACCCAGTCTCAAAGAGGTCGTATTAGTAACAGAAGACATGTCTTTTCAGATAATGCGGATGTGTAAAATGAGCTTGCACCTGCACTTTGTGCCTCTCCCAGTTGCTCAGCTGTCCTTGATTTAAGTCAGTTGTTTAGCTTTCAGTGCTTGATAGCTGCAACCTCAGAGAACATGCATATCATCTCACTGCTGCACCCTAGTGAGCATGTTAGAAATGAAATAAGCTTACCAATACCCTGCAGGTTGCTAAGTCTCAGACCCTTAATTTGAAAGAGGATGCTGGCCTCTGACTGATATGATTACTTCTGCAATTGCCTTTCCCAAGAGGGCTTAACACAGAGCTTTTTCCTTTCAGAAAGGGCTTTGATGAAAAAGCCATTGACTGGCAAGGTCAGGCATACATGTACACTAATGACAATCCTTTTGAATATAAGACACCAGATATTCGAAGAAATGTGTTTTAGAAAAATATTATTTTCAGATCCAAGATACCCATGTCGACATCCACAGAGTTAGCAACAGTGATACTTGGTGCTCATGGCTGTTAGAAATCAGGAAAGCTCACTGCAGTGCCAGCTTTTCCTTCCTTTTGTTGTTTTGGCTCTTTGTAAAGTCTGGGCAGATGATAAACAGAAGCCAACATCAGGATAATGATTTATCTATTAATGCCTGCAGACTCTGCAGCTGCTCTCAGCACCAATATTATCATACCCCCAGCAGAATCAGAAATACAAGTCATATTTTAAATAACAGGCAAGACTTCACATTTGCTAAGTGATCATGGGAAATAACTATTTGATCTGAGCCCTTTCATTTACACAAATTCACTAAACATAGGTACAAAAATTGTTAATATTTTAATGGTATGAAGTATAGTTCAATTTAGAGCTCATTGTACAAATGCGTTATATAAGCACACAGCTCCCAACAGGCCCACAGCAGAGAGATGTTTGGGGATAAAAGCAGAAGTGAGAAGTCTATTTCTTTCTACCTGATGCTCCATCATCAATTGTACTAGTTCACCACAGTCCCTAGTTTGGCCTGTGCTTCTGTTCTGTGAAACAAAAATGTATCAAGTACCTCTTAGGTGTCAAACACAGAGCTACATGCTGAAGATACAAAAATGAAGAAGACACTTTTCCTGACCTTATGGAAATCAAGTCTACAAACAAGCTGTTGAGAGAAACATTTGTCATTCCAATTTGTTCCCTATATTGCTTCCGTCTGAAACTCCCCCTTGGTGAGGTCCCTTGTCTTCAAATCTACTTTCCATCATCACCCCCATCTAGATTTTTGAGCTTAGGTTCTGTAAAACACTGCACTACGAAGTATAAAACTCAGAGAATACCCAGTCTTTGGCTGGAGGAAGTAGAAATGCTTCCCTCCAAAAAAAAGAGCAATTTAGGCAATCAGGAGAGAAGAGTGTGGTACAATAAGACAGAGAGGAGAGAAGGAAAGAAGGGAGGGTGACTCACCCCAAACAATTCTGTTTTAAGTTAAACTTCCACGAAATGAGTTCAGGACTGAGTGCTAGCTAGATTTGATGAGTAACTCCAGAGATCTGTAGTCATTAGCATCATGAGCAAATCGGCAGGTGCCAGACATTCTGCTATTCCCAAGAACATCCCAAGGATGCTAATATGCAAGTTACTTGGAACAAACCTGTGCCTGAAGCAAAGGGCAAATATTCTGGAATAATTCTTCTAATTCTACCACATATCAGTGCCTATAACAGGATAATTACAGAGGCAACAGGAAAAGCAAGAGATTATGTATTATAGTGGTTGAATTTTATTTTTCCCTGGATAACAGTCCAGCTGCTGGGGAAAGAGAGCCCTTTCTACCTTGAAAAATAATTTTGCTCTTGTGACTATTGAATTGACAATGTATTACCAGGCTAAATTGGTTTAAAAGATAAAGATGACATGAACTAAGATGATGGTTTGCCCACTTGCTGCTCTGAGAATGGATATGTAGGCAGTTGCAGGACAGATGGCCTTTCCTGTTGTCCACAAATTTCCAGTGTTCAAATATCTGGGCATCCACAGAGTATACTTTCAAACTTCAGAATAATCAAGGGCAGGTAAGAAAAGCTTACTGACATTTTCTATTGTATACAACAACTAATACTCATGTGCAAAGTGTTTCTTAAAAAAATTTTTTTAAAGCAAGTGACATAAATAGCTCACTTGCATCCCACTTTTTATTTTGAAAGCTACAATCTGAAATAACATCTAGCCTCATGTACTCCCTTTAGGCTATTTGATTGAATCTAGAAGTCAATTCTGTTTTGTTTCAGGCCAATGGTCTATCACAATTTTGCTCAATTTAAAAAAATGCATAGATTTCCGGTAAAGATGGTGGCATAGGCAGACATGGCCCACATCTTCATACAACCACATCAAAATTACAACTAAAATATAGAACAACCATCAGTCAGAACCATCAGATATCAAGTTGAATGGAAGTCTAACAACTAGGGAATTAAAGAAACTACATCTAGCCAGACTGGTAGGAGGGGTGTAGGTGTGGAATGAACTGATCCCTCACCCAGGTGTGGCAAATAAAAATTAGGGAGGGATATCTCAGGAGTGAAGAGTCCCAGCCCCACACATGCTCCTGCCCCCACTCCCAGGGTTCCAGTGCCAGGGGAAAAAAGTCCTCAAAACTTCTGGCTGCAAGAGCCAGTGGGTATTGAGTCAGTGAAAGAAACTGCTGGAACCCCAAGCAGTTCCTCTTAGAGAATCCACATACAGACTCATCTACTTAGACTCCCTCCCTCTGAGCTCCAGCACCGGGTAAGCGGCTTGAAAAGCACCAGTGAATATACAGGCAGAAACTGAAGTGTCTGGCATCAATGTGAGCAGAGGCCATTTTCCCTTTTCTAAGCCTTCCCCTAACATAGCCAGCAAAATGATACCATATCTGAAACTCCATCAATCTGGCCAACACTGTTTGACCTGTCTTGGAAATCCCCAGACCCCAACCCACCCAACATATAGACCCACCCAAACTGATTTTCCAAATGAAGGGCTGGTCTTAGCTCATGCTTCACAACTCTCTAAATCCTATCAAACAAGCAATGGCTGGCCTCAGTGAGCCCCAGGCCTGACACTAGCAGCAGCCAGACTAGATTCACAGCTTGGCTTCACCTAGGAATCTCCAAGCCCAGTACAAGTAGCAGCCACCTCAGATTGCTTTATAGCTCAGGCAGGGTGGCCCCGGACAAAACACAGGTGGGGGCTGACCTTGACCTGCACCACCTGGGAAACCCCAGGGTCAGTGCATCCAGTGGACAGTTATAGACCATATTGAAGCACTACCACCCTACCTCTGACCAGCTGATCCTCCACAGATGGCGGAAGTTGGTGGTAAGTGGTCACAGCCAATCCTTGCAGATGACTAGCCTGAGTAAATGCCTCTCATTGATCTGCAAACATCAACCAAGGCTCAACTACAAGAGGAGGGTGTACTCAGCCCACACAAAGGGTGCACCTCAAGTACCCAGCTTAGGTGATAGGGAGGCTGTGCCAGTGCACTCTACAGGACACCTACTACATTAGGCCACACTACCAAAACACAGAGTCAAAGCAGCTCTGCCTAATACAAAGAAAAAAACACTGGGAGGCTGTCAAAATAAAAAGACAAAGAAATATGGTCCAAATGAAAGAAGAGATAAAAACTCCAGAGAAAAAGCTAAACAAAATGGAGATAAGCAATCTATCAGATGCAGAGTTCAAAACACTGGATATAAGGATGCTCAAGGAACTTATTGAAGACCTCAGTAGCATAAAAAAGATCCAGCCAAAAATGAAGAACACACTAATTGAAATAAAGAATAATTTACAAGGAAACAACAGTAGAGTGGATGAAGCTGAGAATCAAATCAAAGATGTGGAACAAAAGGAAGCAAAAAATAATCAATCGAACAACAAGAATAAAGAATCCAAAAAATGAGGATAGTATAAGCAGCCTCTGGGACAACTTCAAGAGGTCCAAAATTTACATCATAGAGGTGCCAGAAGGAGAAGAGAAAGAAAGTAGAAAACTATTTGAAAAACTAAAGAAAGGAAAGTTCCCTACTTTGGTGAAGCAAATAGACATTCAAGCCCAGGCAGCACAGAGAGTCCCAAACAAGATGAATGCAAAGAGGCCCACTCCAAGACACATCATAATTAAAATGCCAAAGGTTAAAGATAAAGAGAGAATCTTAAAAAGCATCAAGAGAAAAGAAGTTAGTTACCTACAGAGCAGTTCCCATAAGACTTTCAGCTGATTTCTCAAAGGAAACTTTATATTCTAGAAGGGACTGGCAGGAAATATTCAAAGTCATGAAAAGCAGGGGCCTACAGCCAAGATTGCTCTACCCAGCAAAGCTATCATTTAGAATGTAAGGGCAGACAAAGAGCTTCCCAAACAAGAAACAACTAAAGGAGTTCACCAGCACCAAACCATTATTATATGAAATGTTAAAGGGGTTTATTTAAGAAAAGGAAGATCAAAACTAGAAACAATAAAATAGCAAAAAATAAAAATCTATTAACAATTGAATGTAAAAAATAAACTAAGCAAACAAGAAGAACAGAGACAGAATCATGGATATGGAAAATGTTTAGATGGTGGCCAGATGGAAGGGGTGTGTGGAGAAATGGGTGAAGAGGTGAGGGGATTAAGAAACACAAATAGGTAGCTACAGAATAGCCATGGGGATGTAAAGTACAGTATAGGAAACGGAGTACCCAAAGAACTTATTCGTAGGGTCCATGGACATGAACAATGGTAGGGGGATTACCTGAGGGGGTGGAGGATGCTGGATGGAGGGTGGTGGCAAAGGGGGAAAACTCAGGACAACTGTAATAGCATAATCCATAAAATATAATAAAAAAACTAAAATTCAACTTCAGCAAATCATAGTATTGTTTGGTTTGTTCTCAAAGTGACCATAATAACTCAAGGAATACATCTATTCCTGCCTTTGGTCCTTTGAGTTGTTTTTAAGTCTGGAGCATGAGATCAAGCAGATATTACAAGAATAAAGAAAAAACAGAAAAAAGAAGGCTCTTATATTATTGATAAGGACATAGATTAACAGAAACAGAAATCTCTAGCCTCAACTAAACACTTATTAGAACACAGAAGCCACCTGTTTAATTATGAGGAACAAAATTAAAGAACACATCTTGAATATTAAAATTATGCCATTGAAAAATAAGGTAAAATGTAATTAGGAATTTAATTTTAAAAATCTCTATAGAAATAGAAATTCCTTGTAACATATGTCTATTTTCCAGTTTTCCCACATTTTATTTTTCACATATTCAGGAACACATTATATGTGAAAATTAAGGACTAGCTATAGTTTTCTTTTACTATAATTGGAACAGAAAAACTTTAGACATCCAGCCTATATAACATGATATGCTATATGCAGATGATATACTACTTTTGTCAAAGACCTGTAAGTAAGCCTAGTAGTTCAAGGTAGAAGTTCAAATAGAGTTAATTGAGGACTAGATGTATAGTTGAATGCACAGCCACCTTAGTAGGCTCACTTAGGCTCCAGCCTAACCTCATTTGAAGGCAAGAGAATGGTTGGTGGACATAGACTTGAGAACCTTGAGAAAAATAGTGAATGCCTTTAACTTGATCTTCAGACACATGCCACTGGTGTGGACCAAGAGATCGAGTGTAGGAGAAGACTGAGGGCAGAAAATTCCCAAATTAAGAAATAGAAACAAAAATTGAGTCATTTTATCCTAATCAGAAATTCAGTAAACTTCAAGATTATGGAGGGGTTTTTTTTTGTATGTGTTTTGATTGTTTTTAAATTTATTCAAAATATTAGTCTAACTTTCATGGTGGTGAAAGTTATAACACTTTTGAGACCAGAAAAAGCACTCCATTTTGCAGAACTGGAGACCATATTTTATCCTAAAGAAAGAGGCAAACAACAGAAGCGCATGTTGTCTCACACACTTGTGACATGATTAGATCATATCTTGGAGGGTGGGCATGGGGGCTCTAGCCTCAGGCCTCAGAACAGAAGCCAGGACAGTCAAGACAGAACTGGGGGAAAATGACCTGGCCACCAGGCTGTGTCCGAGGAGGGAAGCTGGACCATCATGCTGAGTCCTCATGCAAGAGGAAATCAGCACTCATTCAATGGGGGAAGTAGGGCATGGAGCAAGTCATCAAGCTGCCTTCACCAGTAATGAAAGAAAAAGTCAGTATATTATTTTGTGGGGTGGCTAAACCCCATTCACTCACAGAAATTCTGAAGTGTAATGAACAAAATATTATCAAAGTCAAACATTATACAGTGTGGGCATCAGTCTTATATAACACAATTTTATCAGTTAGATTTTGAAAAGTGTTTCTAACCACAGTAAATCCCTTTTCAGCAATTTAGCAAAATTAAAGTGAGTTACAAAATAAGCGAAGAGATACATTATGCTGTTTGTCATCATTTTCCCAAACCACTGTGGTTACAAAGAAGCATAAATATTTTAAAAGTGCTCAAGATAGTTTAATTCTGTCTTTGGCAATTTATAACTTTACAAGAGACAGGCTACTAAGATGTATTCTAGTCATTACTAATTGTTTTTAGATTATACACTAATATATTCATTTCATAATTGTAAGTGAAAGAATGCATACTAATGTTCAAGCTGTGGTCCTTTCTGCATAATTTAATTAACTTTAATGGTTGAAAACAATTAAGAAAATTCAAAGTAAAATCAGCTTCAGTGATAAATGTACTTACTTTTCATCAGAATAGACAGTAGTTTCATATCATAATGAACTACTGGAAGCATGTCTTCAGCAACTCTTGACCTTATACATATCTCCAACCTATAAATACTACCACTTTTTCACTATGCCTCACCTTCCTCATGTCCTCACTTTCTCTCAACTAGCATACATTTTAAGGTTTGTTGTTAAAATCACACCATTGTAAAGACTCCATGAACCCAGTGTTCCAGGTCCTCTGCACCAGGCCGATAGCTGAATGTGGCTGGAAAACACAAACACAGACAGGCTGCTGGTCTCAAACCAAACCTGTGGTCCTTGGACTGCTCATCACATCCCATTTCCCTTGTTCATTCACTTACTTTGCTCTCTCCTCAAGCCTCTAACCCCTCCATCCCATACTCTTCCCATGTGAAGACTTTGCCTCCTATTTCCCTGAGAAAACAAAGGCAGTCAGAAGAGAGCATCCTTCAGCATCTGTTCCCAGAAGCATTCATCTATCTGCAATTGGCCCATGGCCTCAAACCTTCCATTTTATCACCACAGAGCAAGCGGCCATGCCCCATCCAGACTTAACTATTCATTACACACACATCCCTCTCTTCGCTACCGAATGGGATTGTTCCAGCAATTCCTCCTTCTTTCTCCTACATTATTTCCCACTCTCTACTGGATCATTTCCAAGAGCATCCAAATGTGCTATTATTTTTCCCATCTTAAAACCCTCTTACTTTCAGCTCTCCCTCCAGCTACTTTCCCATTTCTCTGCTCCCTTTTATAAAAAATCTTGTCAAAAGAGTTGTCCTTAAATCATTCCAGTCTCTCCCCTTCTAATCTCTCTTGAATCCATTCCAATGAAGCTGTCACCTTGCTGAGCAAATAAATAGAGCTCTTGTGAAAGCCACCAATAAACTCATGTTGCTAAATCCAATGGTTGGTTCTCAGTCTTCCTTACTTTCACTTGTGCACAGCATTTAATACATTTGATCACTGCTCCCTACTGCCCTGTTCATTTGACTTTCAGAACTCCTCAATCCCTTTATTATCCTCCTGCCTCACAGCAGCCCCCATCTTTGCTGGCTCTTCCTCCTTTCCTTGGCTGCTAAATGTTGGCATGCTTTGGACTCCACACTAGCCTTCTTGTCTCTAACCACACTCACGCCCTAAGTCAGATGTCCCTAATACACTTAACAAACATCTGGGGAGATTGTATAAAAATAGCTATGCTTGGGACCCACCACAGACTAATTAGAGGAGAATTTATAAAGGTGGAAGTGGGCACCGGCTGAGAATCATTGTCATTCATGATTTCCTCCAGCCTCGTCGTAGCCTTGGATGCCATCTAAGAACTGATACTGTCCAATCCATATTTTCATCACAGATCTTGCTCCTGAACTTCACACTCGAATATCTAACTGCCCACTTGATTTCTGTGCTTGGATGTCAAATTGCATTTCAGACTTCACAGATCTAAAACAGAACGCCTAGGTGTATCCTGTCCAAACTTGCTTCTGTTGTTCTCTCTATGACAGTAAAAGACAACTCCATCTTTTAGCTACTCAGGCCAAAATCCTGTCATTTCTACTTCCACAATAGTTGGGGACCTTGTCACTTCTCACCACCTTTGTTACTGCCACGGTGCTCCAAAACCATCACTTTTCCCAGACATGCACGTGGCTTGCTCCGTCCTTCTTTCGATTCATTGCCCAGATGTCATCTACTTAGGGACATCTTCCCTGACCACATTATTTAAAATAGCACTCTTTCCTCACACTGCATGCCCTACCCCTGCTCCCTGATTTATTTTATTCCATTGCATTTATCACAATCTGACACACCACATCTTTTACTTGGTCGATCATTAATTCTGTCTCTCCCTTGGAATACAGCTCAAGAGGGCCCAGTGTCTGAAACACAACCTAGAACATGAACATAAATATATTGCAATGAATGATTAAATCATTTTTATCCTCTGGAAATAAAATTATATAACTGAATCAAGAGAAAAATAATGTAATCATTTTAAGCAAGAAGAAGGAGCTGACCCAACCAGCAATTAAACACCACTTTTTGAAGTCATCCACTGGTTTGATATAAATAAAACATTTTGACATATAAGTATGTCTCCTCCCAAAAGTTCTGTATGTGAAGAGTATGTTATTTCAATATAAATGACATCTGGAATACTTCTTGTCGTGATCTGACTTAATGTCTCATGCTGTTCGGAGCCAAGCTGTATCTTAAGTCAGTGTTCTAGTTTGAGCATCTTCCTCTCAAGAAAAAAGCAGAGGGAACTTGTGCCTCCTTACCATGACAATATGTATCTGTGTTACTGCTAACTTCTCTGGACTGGCTCTGGAAGCAACTGAACCATGTGCCCTGGGCAATGAGGCTCTCACAGTGCCTCTGCTAGAGTTTGAAAAGAAACAGTGGAAAACCAATGCCTTTATATGGCTGCAAATCAAGACTTTGCTGTGTCTCTGAACTCCTCCGGCAGGAACATTGACATCACAATATGAATCTTCTTCTACCTGTGTTTATTTGATATATCACAAAATAGATGCTAGCCACATAAGAAGTTTTAAATAGCCTATTTTACAATCAACTGTCAATCTATATCTAATGATAAAGTCTTTGATAGTGAATATTTATTAAAAGCTATCAAACAGAATTAGCTCCCTAATTTTTAAAGACAATTGTGCACAACTGACAGGGCAAAAGATATATGGCTCACTGAAACCTATCCATACAGTCCTAGGGAGCCTGTAATTACTTTAGGCAAAAGTATATTAACTTCTCAAGAAAGCAAGGCATGTACACTATTAATACAAACATGTCAATTATAGATTTGTCTCACTCAGGAATAGTCATTAATTCTAACTATAGAAAGAATGATGCCCATGATGGAAACCATTGACTGAGGGCCTAGGGGAACTGTCCTAGAAATGTTAAAAATAACAAATAGAGTTTCACATATCAGGACATATAAAAAACAAATTTTTGCCTGCAGCTATAAAAGTCTATATGAAATTTACATGAAGAATCAAACAGGATGCAGCAGTGTAGCTGAGGCTTATTAAGTCCCTTGGTTTACAGTCTGCTACTGAGAAGATGGCCACAGGGTCCTCTCCCTTAAATGTGACCACATCTCATAGAAGTCTCAGGAACTTCACTTAAGCATCCAGTGAGAGGCTTACATTTCTAGCTGAGCAAACTCTGTGGACTTTGTAACACACTTTTGTCACTTACTGGTACTTCATTTCCGACTGTTTACTTGCTTATTCTGGGTGGGTTTCAATCTGAAAGGTTGAAAATCTGACCTGAAGTACTGAATGCTAATGACAAACTCTGGGGAGAACAACTGAGAATATCTCTCCATGTTTATTTCTATTCTAAAAATTAATTGTATGTTAATATATGTGTAAAGAGCTTCACTGAGTATTGCCATTAGAAATTAAACTCTTGGAGCAACAGCAGCGTCGCGGACGCCGAGGGTTTCCCCGGCCAGTGTTTCTCTCTCCAGCCGAAAGCATGGGAAATATCTTTGCAAACCTCTTTAAGGGCCTTTTTGGCAAAAAAGAAATGCGCATTCTCGTGGTGGGCCTGGACGCTGCAGGGAAGACCACTATCCTGTACAAATTGAAGTTGGGTGAGATTGTGACCACCATCCCCACCATAGGTTTCAATGTGGAAACTGTGGAGTACAAGAACATTAGCTTCACCATGTGGGATGTGGGTGGTCAGGACAAGATCCAGCCTCTGTGGCGCCACTACTTCCAGAACACACAAGGTCTCATCTTTGTGATTGACAGCAATGACCGAGAGCGCGTGAATGAGGCCCGAGAGGAGCTCATGCGGATGTTGGCGGAGGACGAGCTCAGGGATGCTGTCCTGCTCGTGTTCGCAAACAAGCAGGACCTCCCCAATGCAATGAATGCAGCCGAGATCACGGACAAGCTGGGCCTTCACTCTCTGCGCCATAGGAATTGGTACATTCAGGCCCCCTGTGCCACCAGCGGGGACGGGCTCTATGAAGGACTGGACTGGCTGTCCAATCAGCTCCGGAACCAGAAGTGAACCGCACTCCTCTCCCCCTCCCCCCACTCCCTCCTTCACCCTTGCCTTCCTCTCATGTGGCAGCCGTGCCCCTGTGGTGTGAGTGCCAGAAGCTGTCTCCATGGTCGGTCCCAGTGTGCTTCACCATGCTGTACATGTGCAGATGCAGCTTGCAACCGGGTTTTTATTTAATGTAAATAGTTCTCGTTTCCAATGAGGCAGTTTCTGGTACTCCTATGCAATATTACTCAGCATTTTTTATTGTAAAATGAGAATCAACCCACCGTTTAGTACTGAGGAGGGATTTTTAGGCACCTGAGGTCTCTAGGAGTCGCTGTCAGATCAGCCCAATGCTGCTCCTCTGGGCTTTAGATCTGTGTTGAGATCCATTTTGATGGTTGATTTTTAACCCAAACTCAGTGCATTTTTTAAAACCGATACAAATACTAGATAAGGAGACACTTGAACACAGAAGGGAGAAATGTGCCTAGTGTAGGTTCTGCAGTAATGGCTTAAGTCCAGTCTGCCTGTGGTCTCGCTCCCGTCTGGAGCATGCGGTAGGCAGAACCAGCCACAAAACATTCTGCATGGTCACTTACGGTTCCTGAATGGCTGTCTTGCTGGGTCTTCCGCATCCCATAGCATTTGCTTGTACCTGTGCTTACACCACTGCCCTGGGGATGAGCTGGAGGCTGCGACCACCATTCATAGATCTCTTGGAGGAACCCCAGCCTCCCCTTGGGTTGGCATAGGTGCTTTGGTGGGATCAGTCTGGCCAGAGCGGGAGCCGTCCCCTACTCCCTCCCCCCATGGTCCCCATGCACGCTCACTTGCTCCAGGTTGTCTGGGTCTTACCAGTAGGAGCGCAGACAGGTGACCGGTCATCTTAGAGCCTACCTCCTCAGAGCCCCTGTCCACATGTGCTTTCACTCCCTCAGCCTGCAAGGGTTAGATTTGACATCAAAATGTACAACCTCTACTTTTTTCTTTTGTATTTTGATAAACACTGAAGAAGCTGGAGCTGTTAAACTTTATCTTGGGGGAAAACCTCAAAACTGGTTTTTCTGGTGTCGTGGAACCTCTTACTGCTTTCAATATACAATTAGTAATCAAAGAAAAAAAGAAATTAAACTCTTACTTTAGTTAGCTGGCTTTTCTGAAAAGCTATATACATATGTTTTTTTTTTTTTTTCTCTCTCCACATTCCCCTTTCCCTCTGGCAATCACCACACTGTTGTTAATGTCTTAAGAAGTTTTTGTTGTTGTTGTTGTTGTTGTTTGTTTGTTTGTTTGTTTTCCCTTTACCTTTTTCACCCAACCTGGCATCCCCCCTACCCTCAGCTATTAGTCTGTTTTCTGAGTCTGTTTCTCTTTTGTTTGTTAGTTTATTTTATGTAAAAAAGAAGGAAATCTTATCCTTTATGCTAGCACGATCTATGCTAAATGAAAGAAGTCAATCAGAGAAAGACAAGTACCATAGGAAAGCCTATATTCATATTTTTGCAAACCTTGTGGTTGAGAACCCTGGAAGCAAGCTTGGTGAGCACATTAAAGTGCTTAGGCTACTGATCAAGACAAAGTAGCTTCAGAATTAGAAACGGAAGGAAAAAACCAAATAATTAACTTGCTAATTGTTTCCCTTCATGTGAACATGAGCCACTAGAGATATTTTAGCGGAGGTAGTCTTGGCCAGGCTAGTGCAATGCAGTCTCTGAGGGGGATTTTTCCCCATGAGGCAGACAGCACAGTCTGTCCCTCAGCTTTTGCTCTCTAGTTGCTGAGAGCAAACTCTTTCTCCTATAAGTTGAGACTTAACAGGCATGTTTCAACTTCTTTCTCTATCTACTTCTCCTAAGTGTTTGAAATATACTTGACCTTTCCATTTTCATGCTAAGGGTGCTCTCACTTCCAAGCCCCTGCCGTTGGAAGGTACAGAGGAAGGCTTTCCTGTGCTTCTCTCACATCCCCAGGCCACATGGTCTCACTCTGCTGCTCTGATGATTTCTGACCACAAATAGTTGCAGTATTTCTCTCCTGAATTAAATTTTCCCAATTGGGAAAATGCAATCCTATAAAGATCTTGGAACAAAGAGGTCATCTGACCTTCTCAGAAAAGCTGAATAACATTGGAGAGAAAGGCATTTTTTTTCTGGCACAAAAGAGTCTGCAAGTGCTTGTGGACAGATCTGAGACTCATTGTCATTAATCCCTAGGGACTAGCACAGTGCCTGACATATTGGAGACACTCAATGCATGTTATTTTGACTGGGACATTTAAAATGACAAACTGGTGTTGCTGTTACTATTATTCTCACTGCTATTGGCAAATGGTCATTGAATCTCCCAATATTCAGAGGATTAGAGGTTATGGTTAGAGGCTTGAAAAGACCTTGTCATTAAAGTAGTGATGACTGACATGCCATCCAAATCCCCCGTGTTTAGGAAGGCATGGTGAATTTGTAATTGGTCAATTTTGGGTGATAAGGATAAGAGTGGGAGATGTTTGAGTTAATTAATATTAGCCAATGACTGAGGATAAATGGTAGAGTCTGTGTTCAAAACCGGGCTGCTGAACTGTGCTGATGGCTTTTCAGTGGTCAAAGGTTAAGAGCAAAATCCAAGTTTCATCAAAGAACTTGGCTGAAAATCAAGAAGGACAGAACTTCCATCTTGTACATGATCACCTGCGGGATTGGAAAGGAGGCTGCAGCTCATGAAGCTGCCTTAGTTAAACCAGACCAACTCTAGAGCTTTCCCTGTGGTGGGCAGGAAGATGTAGTAGCTGTTCAGGCTTGGCAGGTAATCAGTAGCTGCAGATGCTCAGTTAATTTAGAGTGCTGATGACATGGTATAGAGAGTGGTCATGATCCTCAATTTTGGAGCCAGACTGCCTGGGTGTAAATCTTAGCCAATTGCTACCTATTGGGTCAATTGCTTAATTTACCTATGCCTGAGCATTCTCACCTATAAAATGTGGATATTAACATTACCTACCTCATTCAGCTATATGAATTAATGAAATAATGCATGTAAAATTTAATCCCCTGCCTGGCACAGGGTAAGCAGTAAGTATGCCCTGGCCAGAGTTGGGTCAAGTCCTCACTCCCCTGACTGTTAGCTCTACTCCTGATGTTGCTGTATGCATAAGCTGGTGTTTCTTGAAGTATATGTGTTTGGGGGAAGCAGATTGGCCAGGGGTAGGTTAGGGGGAAGACTCATTGTGGGTCATATCACATACCATTATTAAGAAGCCTTACGGCAAAGAAAATCTAGAATATAAAAATAGGGAATTTGAAAGTCAAAGTACTTAAACCCCAGGAAGTCAGTCTCTATGATCGAGTAGCCAGTAGCAAAAACAGAATCAGGAGAGCAGCAGAAACATTCTAGAGATGCTTCCACCTTCAGATAAAGTCCCACCTCTGGATAGAGTTAGCATCTGCTCCCTCAGCTACCCTACTCTGAACATGTGAAAGTCCTTACTTGTTACTGCACAGAGGGTAGTTAACTGGAAGGAATCAAGGGGAAACTCCAGGCCAGCAGTTCACAGTGGTGGCCACATTTAAGAGATATTGTCTTCTTCAAACTGTGCCAAGATGTTGACAAAATACTGACAAGAAATATTCATAAGGAAGGAAGGCAAATATCCAAAAATAATTTAGAAATAGTACCCATGAAAACATTTTATAGGCATGTGAAGAATAAAATAGCTCATTTGAAAGTTCTCGGTGGCAGTGGCACTTGTCTCACTAGTGTGGCAGCCACAACTCACACTATTCTCTCCCTTCCAAGAAGCCACTCCAGAAGGAGAGTTGGTGAGAATGACATCATAGGGATAAACCTACCTACGCCACAACCACAAATTGTTTTCAAATGTCAGGACTTGATTTCTAGTAGCAATAAATTATTGACCTCAGAATCAATTGAGACAAACCAGTGTGTAAAATAATGGTTTAGAATTCCCACTCAGACTGATACTTCCCTTCAGTAGTCAATAAAATTGGTACTCTGAAAACATAAATAAATAGCTTGAGGTCACAGAGCTAGTGCGTAGTGAAGTCACTGCCTACTTGAAACCAAGTCTGCTGATTTGAGTCCACTGCACTGCACGACACATCACATTTCCCTCAGCAAAAGCCTGATATGTTATTAAAGTGAATAACATCTTTGTAGCACTGAATGTGACTCACTTTTCCTCCAAGATATCTACCACCTTCCCACAAGGAAGAATTGTCTATTCCCCATTTAGCCACTGAGCCACCTTTTACCAGGTGGGTGGCTATACTGCTATTTTAAAATATGTGCTATATATTCTAAAAGCTACATTTCATGTTCACACATTAAGCTGCAAATATATATACCCTGAACTAAAATACACTTACAAAATATTTGAGTTCAGCATTGCTTAGGCAAAATTGTGTTTTTATGGAATTATTTATTATAGCAGAGAATCTTTAATTCCAATGACAAGATGGCCTGCAGCAATGTTTAATATTTATTCACTTTTATTCAGGCAGAAATTGACATCAGGACAGGCCTATTTTTATAAAAGGCATTCAAGTTTTTCCAAAGGGAAGATAGTTTTTCAAATATTTTTCAAAACTATGCCCAGAAAGTATAGCCCCAACTTGTGATATCAAGTGATAACTTTTTATTAGCTACCACATTCAATAAAGTGCTTTTTGCAAACATCCTCACTGTTTAGCAGGCCTGAGAGCAGGATGACTTTGCTAATAAAAAGGATAGACAGCTCAGGCCCTGCCCTGTGTCCTAGACACAGGTCACAAGAGAGATGAAGGATCTTCCTCCTGAGTGAATTGATAGCCATTTATTTGCTCAACGTCTAAGCTGCAGATGTTGGAAAATGTCAGCCTTCAGAAGGAACAAGGAAGTAACCACTGCAGCTTGACAGAGACAGACTGCCAAGAGATTCATTGTTTGGTGACAGATGGACAAATTTTTTTTTTTTTTTTAATGAAATCCCCATACCAAGAGATATATAGACAAGGACAGATTTTTAGGCAAATACACTTGCCTATTCTTCCCAGAGCTCAGACACAGCTGAGTGACACCATGCCCTTGGGTCAGGGCAATCTTTGTGCAGGCTTTGCTCAGCTTATTTGTTTGTCTGTGTTTGACTCCTTCATGCCAAGACTGGCTTAACTGAGCAGCTGTCCGTCTGGGCTGCTTTCTCAGTGACAAAGAAAACCATGTGGTTTGGAGGTATTGGGTGTGTGGGGGGGAGGGGGGGTTGTTAAAAAGGGTAAAAAACACAGAAACAAACAGGTTTGAACCAGAGGGAAATAAGGAAACACATGGAAGTGCATGCTGTGATTGCACCAAGGACAAGAGCTCTGTAGCACCAGGCTTGCGCGGGTTGCCTCTGTTGCTGCACAGGGGCCTATGGTCTACAATAGTGTGGTCAGGCCAAGAGGCTCAGGTGAACAGGCAGGTGAGGGATACAGGCATCAGAGAACCTTTGTAGTTCCCTTTCCCCATCTAAGCCTCAGTAGTCTGCCCGTGGGGTGGGTGGGGCAGAGTGCAGCAGCAACCCCTGAGGAAATCAGCCTGGGCTCCCATTAGGGAGGGGATTTCTTGCCCTTCTGAATATTAAAGGGTGGGCATAACAACAAGACATACTAGGCTTTAATCTAGCAAAGAGAAAAATTTGATGAAATACAATTTATTATTTTGCTATATTTTCACTTCTTTTTACTTTGGTGCTTTTTAATCAATAGAATAAAGTCATTCAGACCCAATGGTGGAGTTTTCTTTGAGAATTGCTAAACATGAAGCAACTATTATGATATTGGTTCAGCAAATAAGCAACTTTTATTGAGATGGATAGACTTAATTCATGAAGGCAGTAATGTTTCTTCCTGAAATAAGATATAATATAATACAATTATAAGTAGAATCCCAGAGGGCTGTGAGTTTGGTTTGGTATGGTAGGGTTATTTTACATAATTTTTGAAAATAGGTAAAGTAATTTGATGTTTGCATGGAAGAATAAGTCTCCAAGAGTACTATGAAATGAGAGCAAGGAATAGAGCATGTTTGAGACTGAGGAAGTAGTGGATTTGCCTTACAAACAGTAAAATTTATTTTAAAGTTTCTTTGATCAAAACGACACAGGAGCAACAGATTGATAAACAGAGAATTCAGAAAATGATCCAAGTATCTATGGGAAATTGACATCAGACAATAACAATTTTTTAAGTTAGAGGATAAAGTATGCTTACTCAGTCCTTTTTCCTCTAAATTAAAATTTAATAAAGTTTGATAAATTTTGCTGGCATCATTGACTAACTATTTTGAGGGAAACAAATTTGGACCTTATCCAAAAATAAATTTGAGATGAACTAAAATATAAATGTTTAAAATTAAAAAACAAAAATGAAATTTAGAGTTCTTACATAACATAGGAATCTCCAAAGCTATAAACCAAAAGGCAATTTATTATAAAAATAAATTTAAGAAAAAAGATTTGGCATGATAAATGATTCCACAATATCAAAAGACAAATGACAGACTGTAAAAATTATTTGCAAATCACATGACACACTGAACATGAAATTCTATAACATATAAATTATTCAGAAAAAATCTATAGACCAATACAAAAAAATGAGCAAGGAATGAATATGATTAAATTCTCAGAATGAAATTCACAAAAGAGAGTTCAAATGGTTAATAAATTAATGAAAAGTTGTTCAACTTTACTGATAATCCAGAAAATGCAAGTTAAAGGTACAATAAGATGCCATATTTTATCCAAAAGATTGGCATGAATTACAAAGAACACTAAATCCCAGTGCTGGCCAGGACAAAGGAAAATTTTCTCTCACATTGCTGCTGGTGGAAATGTGGATACTACAGTTTTGAAAAGCAATCCAATAATATCTAGTAAAAATATTGCAATGTGTAACATTATTTGCAGTGACCTTCTTCCCAAAGAAATCTCTGAAAATAATCTGATATTCATCAATTGACAGATGGCTAAATTATGGTACATCACATTGTTAAAAATATGCAAAATATGAAATGTTATGCAGCTGTTAAGAAAAATAAGCTAGAGCTGTATCTATTGATATGGAAGGATATCAGTGATACCTTGTTTGAGAGGAAAAGCCAGTTGTAAAGACATGTATTGAGATGACTAAATGTCAGTTTGGCTAGGCTATGATGCTCAGATATTTGGCAAACACCAGCCTGGATGTTGCTGTGAAGGTATTTTTTAGATGTGATTAACATTTAAATAGACTTAGAGTAAAGCAGATGGCCCTCCATACTGTGGGTGGGGCTCATACAATCAGTTTTAGGCCTTAAATGGAAAAGACTTAAGTCCTTATGGGAAGAAGGAATTCTGGCTCCAGAATGCCTTCAAACTCATGACTGCAGCATCAACTCTTCCCTGGATCTTCAGCCTGCCACGCTGCCCTGCAAATGTCAAACTTGCTTATGGTATTTCCACAGCTACAGACAAACATAAACTCTATGCATGTGTATTTGTATTTGTAGAATTAGTATGAACATGGAGAAAATTGAGGAAGAATTTGCACCAGGCTGAAAATACCTCTTTGTATGTGTATGTGTATGTGTATGTGTGAGAATTCTGGGAAAGAGAAGAAGGGGTGGGGGGAAGCTAGAGCAAAACAGAAATAGAATGATACAAAAGAAAGTACAATAAAACTACTAGTATATAAAAATTAAATATGCATGAAAATAAGGATCAACTGGAACCAGATAGTGAAAGACCTTTCACACCAGGCTGAAGGGCATTGCCTTACCCTGTACTCAATGTAGGGTCATCAAATGTTTGAAGCACACAAATGAAAATGACTTGAGGTGAATCTGGCAAGATAAGCTCATTCTAGGGTTCTATAGAAGCGTAGTATTTAGGAGCTTGGGCTTTCACATCAGGCAGATCTGTGTTCACATTCTAGCTCTACTACTTACTTGAGGGTTATTTTTTAATGCACAATTTAATTCCTCTGAGTTCCAGTGTCTTAACCATAAAATGAGGTAATAATAACACCTACTTCACAAAGTTTGTGTGAATATCCAAAGAGATCATATGTGAAAATGTTATATGCTGGGAGAGTAAACAGTTAAAAAGAATCTCTTGTGTATATGTGTATATGTATGTGTGGGTATGAGAGAGAGGTAGTGAGATTACTAGGGACTATTGAAAGAGTCCAAGGAAAGTTTACAAAGAGTAGTTTAGTGGTTGGTAGGGTAGTTCAAAGCAGCCAGAGTAATATAAGTTGTGTGTGTGTGTGTGTGTGTGTGTGTGTGTGTGTGTGTGTGTGTCTGGAACACTTAGAGGGAAGAGGCAGGGGCTATAGGAATGAGTGGAGGGAGGATCTTGAAGGTAAAGTCTAAAATATGATTTCAATATCAAGAATGACTATAAAGTTTCTGGATTAGATAGTGATATTACTAACATAGGAGGAGTAGGTTTGGGAGAAGGGTATGGGTTTGGGCTGTACCAATAGCTAATATTTACTGAGTGCTTAGCTGATGACCCTCACAACAACCCATATTGTGACTTTCTCCATTCCACAGAAGAGGAAACTGATAAAGGAAGACATTAATCAATATTTTCAGGGTCACAGAGCTAACATTTGTTGGAACTCATTATGAATAAACAAAGAGAATTTCAAAATGAAAGCCATGGTCAAAGACATTATTAAGGGTTGCCAAGTATCTAGAAGGATAAATACAAAGTGGGACAAAAGTAGGTTTATAGTTGTGAGTACATGAAACAGTTTATTCTTGTATTACTATTTATTAATTGTTGTATTATTTTTCATATGAACAATTATAAACCGACTTTTTCCCCACCCTGTAGTGAAAATAGACATTGGATTTGCAACTGGGAGGCCACTTTATCCTTGTTAGGGTCTGAGCTCAATGGCTTAAGAGTAGAGTATACGTAAACACTGACCATTTTTCTAAGGAATGTAACAGCCAAGGGCTATCATGTCCCCTTGCTAGAGACCTTCCCTGATCAACTTATTCTAAACAGTATTTCTTCTACCCTATGATTTTCCATTGCTCTTCTTGCTTTAATTTTCTTCATAGCATTCATTACCATCACTACCTATTTACATGTTCAGTGATTAGCTTCCAACACCAAATATGAGCTCCACAAGAAGGGGGACTTTGTTTTTGTTCCTTATAACATCTCTAGCAACTAGAACAGTTATTGATAAATCTGGAGCTCAGTAAAGATGTGTTAAAGGAATAAGCTGAGAGATTGTGTGCCTCTTCCCAGGTAGCCCATAATTTGTGTGCATATAATATGTGCACACACACAATATCCAAGTAACCTCAAGTTAATGCAGTGCAAAAACAGAGCACCCCAGCCTCATAAAATAATGGGTTGAAGTCAACCAGGAAACATTTTGTACAAGTGAAGAAGTCAAAGTGAGAATTTTTGGAAGAAGACAGGAATTTTCAAGAAGAGAAATATGAGTAAGGAATGAGTAATGTTTTGTCTGAATATATGGGCTGAGGGAAGGTTGAAATAGAATCATGTAGAGAAAACCAGTCTCTGGGGGCTCAAAATATATTATGGACCTCTCTCTCTCTCTCTCTCTCTCTCTCTCTCTCTCTCTCTCTCTCTCTCAACACACACACCACAATCCCTCTAGTAAAACTGGGTTACCCATTAACTTCATTTGTATATGGCTTACACACTGCTTTCCTCCAATAAGTTCCAGTAAACTTTATGAACAAACCAGAAAATTAATAAATGATGTGATTTAAAAAGTAAAACACAAAGTTTTATATCACTTGTATTTAGAAGACATGGAAAACTCACCTTGTCACTCCTGTATCATTTAATGCCTTAGTTTTTGACTAAGCCAGTGGATTTCAATTCTGATTTCACTTTATAGTCACTGAGTGAGCTTTCATAAATACCTCTGGCCAGGCTTTGCTCCAAACAATTAATTCAGAAACTTGAGTGTGGGGTATGCACTAATAGGGTAACAAAGCTCCTTGGGTGCTTATAAATGCATCTAGATTGAGAACCACAGAGGTAATGTGTTTACCCCAGATAGAATCCCTGAGCATCCAAAGGTGCCCTGAAGGAGCTATCATGTCCACAAGTAGGATAAATTAGAAATGATTTTTCCCTAATAACTTATCAATGTACCTTTATAACCTAAACTTCTTATCTACTAACTTCTATTTTTACTCAAAACTGTTTAAATACAATATGAATAATCACAAAATTTCTCCATGTTTTAAACTATAATATGGAAGGAAATGGAACTCTTGAAAGGCCTTTGGTGGCAAAGACAGAAATAAAGCTATATAGTTGGTCAAGGACAGAATCTGTTTGGTCAACATGAGTAATAGACAACTGTGAATCATTTCAGATGTCCATATGTGTCGATATGAACAACTTTTCATTTCTTTCTCTCCTAACTCTTCCCTACTGCCAATTTTTGACCTGCAATTCTTTATTTAAATATTTAACATAAAATGTACAATAACCCTATTCATAATCTACACATTCAAAGTTCACTGAAATACATTCATTTTCATTAATATTTTTCTCTCTTACTTGTTATATGGGCAAAAAATCCAGCTATAAGGACAAAAGAGAGAAGGTGAAAAGAAATTAGGTGTAAAATGCTACCCACCATCTTGGGAAGTACTTAGCGTGGTGGGTGCTCTGAATTTACCTACATGTATCTGAGTGCCCAGATTTGAAACTGTGGTCTGAATAAAGTTAGTCCTATTCACAACCAGTGGAGAGATTTAATCCTTACAAT
Source organism: Furipterus horrens (assembly GCF_987537825.1). Classification (NCBI taxonomy): domain Eukaryota; kingdom Metazoa; phylum Chordata; class Mammalia; order Chiroptera; family Furipteridae; genus Furipterus; species Furipterus horrens. The sequence goes on along the minus strand of NW_028327172.1, from coordinate 149,417,665 downwards.
ATTGGTGAGTTTAGAGCCAGACTCTTAAGATGGGTGCCAGGCTACCTACTTCTATTGTTTTCTATTGCTGTCATCAGAAATTACCACAAAGGTAGTAGCTTTAACCAGCACAGTTTGCTTCTCACGGTTCTGTAGGCCAGAAATCCTGGTGGTTCTACTGGTTTTTCTGCTCCGAAATCCTTCATGTCAAAATTAAGTTGTTGGCTGGTCTGGGGGGAAGAATCCACTTTCAGGGTTATTCCTGTTTTGGAAGACTTCATTTGCATGCATCTGTAGAGCTGGGGTCCCCATTGCCTTGCTGTCAATCAGGAGCCTCTCAGATTCTTCTGGCCACCTGCTTCCTTACCACAGAATCAGCATCTGTCTCTCTGACTTCATCTCCTGCTATAGTTCTCTGACTCCAGTTGGAAGAAGTTCTCTGCTTTTAAAGATTCACATGATTAGATTGGACTCACATAGATAATCCAGGATAATCTCTCTATTTTAAGGTCTGTAACCTCAATTACTTCTACAAAGTTCACTTTGCCATGTAATGTGACATATGCACAGTTTCTAGGGATTCAAGCATGAACATTTTGGAGTCTATTCTCCCATCCTCACAGTTCAAAGCTCATAAATGACTGCCATAAACCCGCTGTGTCTGTTTATTTTGTCATTTAATCCAAACTAATTTGAAATTTCACAACATCTGCCTTTCTTCATGCAGGTTTCATGCCTTTGTTATTACATAAGATACATTCCACTGTCAGTCTGTGCATGCTGCTATAACAAAAATACCATAGAAAACAAACATTTATTTCTCACAGTTCTGGAAGCTTGAAGTCTAAGATTAAGGCACTGGCAAATTCAAAGTCTGGTGAAGGCCAACTTCCTGGTTCATAGTTAACTGTCTGCTCTCTCTGTCCTCATATGGCAGAAGGGGCAGGGAGCTCTCTGGGGTCTCTCTTATAAGGGCAGTAATATCATTCATGAAAGGCTCCAATCTCATGATATAACACCTCCCAAATGCCCCACCTCCAAATACCATTACAATGGGGATTAGGTTTCAATATGTGAATTTGGGGAGACTCAAGCATTCAGTCTATAGTCCCTACCAAAAATTCTGAAGAGTCAGGTTCCTTGCATAACACAGAAATACAAACCCTTTCCCAGAAAAAAAGAAATATATATATACAAAAGAACTTTTTTAGAAAATTACTATTTTTTTAATTTTATTTTGCCCATAGCAAGTTGAAAGCAAATCATAGAGATAGTTTGCATTACAAGTTCTATAATAATTCCTTTCTTAATTTTATCACTGTAGTAGTAATTATTTGTATAGTTGTAAAAGACTAGATGCTTACATTATTTATAAGTAAAGCAACAGAGGAAGTACTTAAAATAACAATTCTTAATTCCAAAACTCTATTTGTTTAAACTATTTTAAACATGATTTGTCCTGAATATAGCTGTTTTTGTTGCTACATGTAATATTAATATAATTAAATGATATATATTTTACAGGTGGCAAAGGAATCTGGTCTGCTTTGGTGGGAGTTATGTAATGGAAATTGCACTAAAAAGAGGACCAAAGTGAAACAGAATAGTTTCCCAGTAGGTTGGAAACAAGAAGCAATGATATTAAATTATCACCTAGGAAACAAGAGGTATAATTTTTAAAGATTTGACCATTAAGGTCAGTTAGAGTTTGCTGTCAATATAAAAAAACTATGTACTTACTTCAGCTGCATCAAGGAAGAACAAGTTAGGGAGAAGAGAGCAGGAACTGGGCCCCAGTGGTGAGGTCAGTTCTCAGCTGTTACCCCCACTAAAGGGGTGGCATGGAAGTGAGCACGTGGGAGAGGCAGAGCTGCTGTGCACATCAGCCCTGTGCTCACCCTCACCCTCCTAACCTGAGCAAGTGACATTCAGTATGTGGCTGCAAATGCCATCAGGCAAATGAGCACATGACAATGGGCCTTTGAAAGTCTATGTGATATTCTAAATCAGAAGCAAAAGTCTTACACATCTGTGACCCTGAATAATTGTTTTTGTAGTAGCTGCCAAAAAAAAAAAAAATCACAGGAAAGTCATTTGCAACACTTCAGTCTAAATACAGTGATGTTTTTATGAGGCTAATCTCAAAAATGTACATTTGTATATTTAGAATTTCTGCTGAAAGCATACAACCTTTTCTGAAGAACACATTGTACTTTTTTTTTCAGTTGAAAACTTTGTAACATGCCATGGCTAAAAGTAATAAAATTTAGATTTAAATGTAAAATATTGATGAACAACTGCTTATTTGTGGAAGAAGCCCACATATCAATACAGCCACAGCTAACTGTTGACGGCAGTGGTCATCCCTGAGATATCAGAGCAAAAAATGCCTCAAGGCATGTGTTTAGTGGAAGGCTGGGCCATTGTTTTTCCAACTATGACTGTAAGTAAATTTTTATATTACAAAATAATCACCACAAAGAGTCCAGTTAACACTCATCACGTCACAGTTACAATATTTTTTTTTGTGATACGAATGTTTATGATCTACTCTCTTAGCAACTTTCAAATGTACAATACAGTATTAACTATAGTACCAATCTATACATTAAGTCCCCATGACTTTCTAAAAGATTCCATATGTAAGTGAAATGATATGGTATTTGTCTTTTTCTGTCTGACTTATTTCATATAGCATAATAGCCCTCAAGATCCACTCATGTTGTAACAAATAACAAGATTTCCTTTTTATAGCTGAATAATATTCCATTGTGTGTGTGTGTGTATACATATATACCACATTTTAAAAATTATATTTATTGTTTATGCTGTCCCAGTTTTTCCCCCTTTGCCCCCTCTACCCAGTCCCATCCCAAATCCCTCAGGTAATCCTCACATCATTGTCTATGTCCATGGATCATGCATATATATTCTTTGTCTACTCTATTGCCTATGCTGGATTTTATATCCCCATGATTATTTTGTAACTACCAATTTTTACTTCTTAATCCCCTCACCTTTTTTGCCCACCCCCCCAACATCCCTTCCATCTCGCAACTATAAAACATTCTCTGTATTTATGATTCTGTTTCTGTTCTGCTTGTTTATTTTATTTTTAAAAATCAATTTTTGATAGATATGTATTTATTGTCATTTTATTGTTCATATTTTTTATCTTCGTCATAAAGAAGATGCTTTAACATTTCATATAATACTGGTTTGGTGATGAACTTTAGCTTTTTCTTGTCTGAGAAGCTCTTTATCTGTCCTTTTATTCTAAATAATAGCTTGCTGGGTAGAATAATCTTGGTTGTAGGTCCTTGCTTTTCATCGCTTTAAATATTTCTTGCAAATCCCTTCTAGTCTGCAGAATTTCTTCTGAGAAACCAGCTGGCAGTCTTATGGAAGATCCCTGTAGGTAACTAACTGCTTTTCCCTTGCTGCTTTCTGGATTATTTCTTCTTCCTCTGTTCTGATTGGTTATTTTTTGCTCTATATTCCAAATTACTGATCTGACTCTTGGCTTCATTCACTTTGCTGCTGTTTCCCCTTTAATTGTTTTTTATTTCAATTAGTGTATCTTTCATTTCTACTGGATATTTTTGATACTGTTGAGGTCCTTACTAAGTTCCTTGAGCATCATTATAACCAGTGTTTTGAACTCTGCATCTAGTAGATTGATTGCTTCTACTTTGTTTTGTTTTGTTCTTTTTCTGGAGTTTTGTTCTGTTCTACTATTTGGTGCATAGTTCTTTGTCTCCTCATTTTGACAGCTTCTCTGTGTTTGGTTCTATGTATTAGGTAGAGCTACTATAGCTCCTAAGCTTGGTAGAGTGGTCGAATGTAGTAGGAAACCTTTAGGGACTAGTGGCACAGCCTCTACTATTACCCAAGCTGGATACTCAAGGTGTACCCACGTGAAGGCTGTATACACCCTCCTGTTGTAGTTGAGCCTGGACTGCTATTGACGTGTCCAAGGTTAGCCACTTATTATGTTCTTTTGGGGTTCCCAAAGCATAAACTACAAAGTGATCTGCAAATGGCTGTTACTTGTACTGAACTTGGAGGTGCCCAGGTGAGGCCAAGCTGTGATTCAAGTCTGGCTGCTGCTGGTGCCAAGCCTGGAACAAATTAGCAATAGGTATAGTGGCTCACTGAAGGTGGATGCTGCTGCTTGTTTGAGAGAATTTAGGAAAATCTGAAGCATGGACCAAGATAAGCCATTTGTATGGAAAAGCCACTGGAAATAGCTTGAATCGGTCCTAAAGTTCAGTGGGGTAGGGCCCCAGGGAATCACCTGAGTGGGGTGAACTCTGTGTGCCAGATTGATAGAGTTTCAGGTATGGCAACTGCCTGCTGGCTCTGTGAGGGGAGAGCTCAGAAAAGAAACAGTGGCTTCTGCCAGCACTTCTGTATGGGAGAAAGCTGCCTCCCAGCTCTTGCCCTGATGCTGGACAACTCAGTTCCTTCCCAGATGTCTCTGATACCTTTCAATATGCTGCTCCTGCACTGGAGCTTAGAGAGTGAGTCCCAGTACATCTGTGTATGGGACCTTAAGAGGAACTTCCTGAGACTCCAATAGTTTCTGTCTCAGACAGCCAGCAATCCCTATTGGTTTTTACAGCTAGAAGTTATGGGGACTTCTCTTTCTGGCACTGGAACTCTGGGCTCTGGAGCCTCATGTGGGGCTGGGACATCTTGTTCTTGCAAATTCCCTCTCAATTTTTATGTGCAACAGATGGATGTGGGACCAGCTATTCTGCCTCTCCACTCCTCCTACCAGTCTCAATGTGGTTTCTTCTTTAATTCCATAGTTGCAGGACTTCCATTCAGCTCACTTTTTGATGGTTCTGAATGATGGTTATTTTATAGATTAGTTGTAATTTTTATATGATTGTGCAAGGAAGTGAGCCATGTTTACCTATGCCACCATCTTGGCCAGAAGTCTATATATACTACATTTTCTAATCCATTCATCAACTGATGGGAAATTCTGGAGAAAAGACTCCCCATGACTTCCTTAAAGGCGAATGTGAGGCAGCATGGTTTCCTAACTAGCTATGCATCATAAACACACAAACCATTTACTATTAAATGCAGATTTCTGGGTCCCCTGGAGCTTGTGATTCAACACCTTTTACCTGCCACTGTCACTCCCCAGGTGATTGTGGTGCAGACACAGGCTGAGGAACTCATCTTTTTTCCTCTAATAAATTTAAATATATCAACTTTATCAGACAACACATTCAGTAGAGGTGGAAGAAAACTCTTGTGGCTTGAGGAATAAAATTTACTGACCATTGGAGTTCATCATAAGTTAATAAAGCACCAGGACTTTCTCCTCCTGAAATCAAGATTTATTAGTTAAAAACATTGTAAAAGCACATGTGAATTTTATTCCACAAACACTGATTGAAAGGCTATTGCACTTTATATACACTGCCAAGCACAGGACCTAGGAAGGTGTGTTAATCTTTGTTCCTTCCTTCATGAAGCTCACCATGTAGCAGAGAAGAGGATAATTAGCCTGTCCCTATTTACACATCTACATCTGGCCTCCCTGCAACAGTGGTACTGTCGGCTGGAATTCTTTTAAATTCATATTAAAATGGAGTTGAGAGGAAATAAAAGAATTGAGGCCATGATTACTCTTTTCTTTGCCATTCTGGGAGACTTAATGAAATGAAAGTGAGGAGCTGGTGGCACTTCAAACAAAATTACCTTAGCCTCTAATAGCCAGCCTAGCTCTTTGCTAGGGTTAATTTTGTCTGGAGGACATAAACCATGGAGCAAACTCTTAACGTTTCCTCCCAAAGCTGCTGAATAATCCTGTACGCTAGAACAACGAGGCACCTGTGGGTTGTTCTTTTTAATTAGGAACTCTTTAATGGGACAGACTTTCAGGCATTTACTTGTGGTAAATGCCAGAATTTGGTCCACCTCATTTTCCAAAGTCCAATTTGTATATTGGGTTTAAAAATAGCCTCCTGGTTTGAGCACACAATAAAACATTCACAACATTCTCTGAAGGACTGATTCATAGGCTATTTGGATCAGAAAGCAAGCAAGATTACAATGTGTCTGTGTATGTATAAATGTTTATAAGCACCTAGAAATTGGCAGAGGACTCCTAAGAAAACACAGGTCAACCAAGAGACCGTCACATTGAAAGACTTTAGGCCATCACAGCTGACAGTGGGTTTGAACAGAAAGTCTTGATCAATCTAGGGAAAGAGAAGGGAGCTAGCCACAGAGCTAGAATATAAGAAAACCCAGTGAGAGTGTTGTTAAGCAGTTAGTGAAGTGTGAAGCTCAGCTGTATTTACAATGCTATCCTGATATGAACTTTCAGATGGAGGGATTGTTGAAGTAACACTCTATTCACTGAGTGTGACTCTAGGTCAGATGGAGGGATTGGTGTGATAACACTCTATTCACCCAGTGAGACTCCAGGGGCTTTTAGAACAACGCTCTCACTTCCCCTAATTTTAACACAGATCCAGGTTCCTTGCTCTAAGGAGAGGGTGAGCAAAGAATTTTCCACAAGAGCTAGCTACTATTGAAGCTCCCTATACATCAGAATTTGGATGGATGGTGATTGCATGTGTAAATGGAAACTGGTTCCCAGAAAATACAATTAAATGCCAGCTTCTAGCTCATTTCCAACATTAGTTCTTACTTCTCAATTGGAGACATATATTTTAAGGCTTCCATTGGTAAAATGATATAAATTATAGAAAAAAATTCCTCCTTTATTCATGTTATGTCAAGCCATTTGAGGAACTGTATCAACAATAATATTAAGCTTTATGTTGTCTTTTTATTTATTCATTCATCCAACATACTTTTGAGCACCTTCTATGTACTAGGACTATATAAGGTTCTGGGAACACAAAAAGATAGATAAAAACTCTCTACTACTCAAGTTAACAATTGAAAGGGAGAAAGATGATAAATTAAAAGGATGAGCTAAATAATTCTGTGACCTTAAATAATCTCAAAATCTCATTGCTTTCAGCCATAAAGGTATATTTCTTGTTCACAAAAAGTCTACTGTAGAACTATGCAATTCTCTGGGGCAGACAACAATTGCCTTCCAAGTGGGAACTCAATATATATGTGGGAGGTAAAAGCAACAGAAAATGGAGATGTGTTAGATATGCAGGGCGAGGAACAGGGTGGTGTCAAGGATGACCCCCTGACTTGTCAAGCTACAGAGTAATGGTGTTATTCACTGAAATATGAAGTGCTAGAAGAGACCTATGATTTGGGGTCAGATGATGTTTGTATTTTGTGTGTTGCAGGCAGTTTTGAAGCTCTGTTTTAGACATATTGATTTTGAGTCCTTTGAGACCTTCAGATAGAGATGCTGGGTGGGCATTTGGGGTTCAGAGGTGATATATAGCTGGATATGTAAATTCAGAAACTATGAGAAAATTGAATGAAACTGAAGGCAGAAGCATGGATAAGGATATCTATAGAGATGGTATAAAGTGAGATGAGAAGAGAGTCTAGAACTGAGCTTATCTTGCAGAGGACCTTGGTAAGGAGGGGACTGAAGTGATAGAAAAACCCAGGAAAGTGTGCTATCCTGGAACTCATAAAATAGTCTCTTTCAAAGAGTAGTCAACATATTAAAATTCTGCTAAAATATAGAGTAAAATGAGAATAAGGCCTGTATTTTAGATATGACAGCACAAGTGATTAGTCACTTAGCAGGAGGTATTTTAGTGGTATAAAGGAAAGAGAAGCTATATCTTGAGTACACTGAAAAAGATTAAGAATTAAAAATGGTTGATTGAAATAGGCTTTTCTCTCACTGCCTTCCAAAACACTACTAAAACAAACAAACAAAAAATTAAAAGGCATAAACTTACAAAGAAAAATGAAGAGAAGATAGAAACTGTTGAAGACTCCAGAAAGCTGAACCAAACTGGTAGGAAAAGCAAAGGAGCAACACAAGGTACATCCAAGATCCCACCAGAAGTCTTAAGAAGTTGTGACACTAGTCCCTTTGAAAGTGAGGATAAAGTGGGTTGTGAAGTATAGAAGGATATGTGGAATATATTCAAAAGCAGTTAAATCTTCATTTACCCCTTTTTATATCTTATCAACTGCTCACTTCCCCATGCCAGTACACAATGGAAGGTTATGCTCTTCAGAGGGTAAAACAAGACCGCTCAACTGGTGAACTGCAGGCACAGCTGGAAATAGAGTACCTTGTTGAAAAAATCAGTTTACTTATGAAAAGTTGAGATCTTCAAGCCCTCTTCCTTGATATATATTGTAGCAAAGCTTATATAATTAGGAAGAGATTTGTTGAGGCTTCTTTAGGAAATCTGATGAGTTCAAGAAAAAGGTCAACTATCACCTGACACTGAAGAAGACGGACAACAAGAACCTGGCCTCAATCTCTTCCTTCTCTCTGATCTTTTGTTGGGTATCCCCATTGGTCAAATTCACTTGGAAATCAAATGGCAAGGACTCTGGTTGATAGATTAGGCTTCCGATGTAGAAAGACAATGAGAAAAGATGGAGTGTTTATGGAGGGGCAATGGGAGACATCTTCTTCCAAGGGCAAAGCCTTAAGAGGGGTCAAATAGTGGGGCATGCTTCTGAAAACTTGGGAACATAGACAGAAAGGCAGGGAAGGAATATCAAGTGATCTTAAATAATCACAATTGGGAGTGTTCTAGAATGAAAATCGTATGTTAGATCTGGAAGTAAAAAAAGAGACTAAGAAAATTTTTAAAATATGTTTTATTGATTATACTGTTACAGTTGTCCCAATTTCCCTTCCCTCTGCTCCCCTCCACCCAGTGGTCCCCGTCCCTCCAGTTGTCCCCCCCCCTTTTAGTCCATGTCCATTGGTTGTGCATATAGTTCTTCTCAACCTCTTCCTGTCTACTCCATTTCCTCCTACTATGCTTCTTAATTCCTCTACAATCTCTCTCCCTTACTCCCTTACCTCTCCCTGCTGACCTCCCCACAATATGCTCCCCATACCTATAGTTCTTTTTCTACTCTCATTGCCTATTTAGTTTGCCTTTGTTTCAATTCCCTAGCTTCTGTTGTTGCTTCTTGTGATGCAGTTTTCATTTTAGTGTTCATTGCTTTGATCCTCCTTTTTCTAAACCAGTCCCTTTAACATATCATATAACAGTGGTTTGGATCTAATGAACTCTTTCAGTTTTTTGTCCTGGAAGCACTTTCTCTGCCCTTCTATTCTGAATGACAATTTCGCTGGATAGAGTATTCATGGTTGTAGGTTTTGGATTTTCATTACTTTGAATATTTCTTACCAGTCCCTTCTTGCCTGCAGGATCTCCCTTGAGAAGTCAGCTGATAGTCTAATTGGGACCCCTTTGTACATGATTCTTTTCTTCTCTCTTGGTGCTTTTAAGATTCTCTCTTTATCTTTAACTTTTGACATTTTGATTATAATGTTTCTTGGAGTGGTTCTCCCTGGGTCCAGTTTTTCTGGAACTCTCTGTGCTTCCTGGACCTGTAAGTTTATTTCCTTCCCCAAGTTTGGGAAGTTCTGCTTCATTACTTTTTCACATAATTTTTCAATTTCTCATTCTTCTTCTTCACCCTCTGGCAATCCTATAATTCTTATATTCGATCTCTTATAGCTGTCCCAGAGGTTTCTGATTCTCTCCTCAATTTCCTTGCTTCCTATTTCCTCTCTCCCACACTGGTTGACTATTTGTTCCTTCTCTATGTTCCGGTTTGTTGATTTGAACTCTGGATTTTATTTCCTCAGCATTTCTCTCGTATGTGTTTTTGTTTTTTTCAGTATGAGTGCTTTTCAATCCTTTTTCGTCTTTTTCCAAATCTTTTGTTAATTATGTAAGCCACCTAATCACAATGGCTCTGTACTGAGCCTCTGACAGGTTTCTTATTTGTTCATCTGTCAGATTCTTCATCTGTTGCCTGGTGAGCTGCGCCGCTGGGATTTCTATAGTTGTCTGCCTCATTTTGACAGATATGCGTTTTGCTTTCTTGGGCCAGCTATAGGGGGTGGAGCCTGTGTACTTGTCACAACCCAGAGACCCACGGTGATCCGCAACCTATTTCGCAACGCTGTGGTGCTTTGTGTGGGGGCGGGGTCCAAGATGGGTTCCTGCTGTTATTCTCTGCTGGGAGACTCGGTCCGTCCTCCTGCCCTCTGGGCCTGTCCTCCCGCCCTCTGGGCCTCATTGTCCGAGGCAATGCGGTGGCTGCTTTTCCCAGCATTGGGGTCAGGAGCTGCTGGCGCTCAACTGCAGCCAAGACTGCTCTCCCTGCCGCTGTCCCTGGTGCTACTGCAAACAACACTGCCCACTTTTGCTCTTCTTATCTGCCCTGAGCACCACTGGTTTATGACTTTATACGTTGGGCTCCCGTGTAGTTTTATTTTCTGAAATTTCTAGTTATCTTTTGTTTTGAGGTATTTGTATTCCTTTCTAGTTGTAGAGGGAGACCGAGCGTGTCTGTCTAAGCCTCCATCTTGGTCGGAAGTCCCAATATATTGAGACCAAGAAATTTGAAAGAAATAACTTTTCTTGTTTGTTGACTATTTGGTGATGGAGAGTTGAAAGATTTTGAGTTGTTCTACAAAATTACTTTTACTTGAGATATCACTGTTTTGCTTAATCAAGATGTAGGTGTTTTAATAAAAAACATAAAGTGCATATAGATGTTTACAGAATAGCTTTACCACATGTGATGAAAGATGTACATAGCAATAAAAACAGAAATCAAAATGATTCAAATCCCAAACTATGCCTCTTTCACAGTGAACCTGAGACATTCACACTTATAACACTAGGCAGCTTAATTCATTTCACAGAGAGCTGTAATGGTTTCACATAAAGTGTTCTTGTACTGGAGGCCTCCCTCAGCTCCTGTCCAGTACCCTTTACTTTTGGAAATGCTCTAAAAACAAAGATTGTGATGAAGAAAGCTTGGCTGTGACTCAAGGGAATTTTCTTTGCCATTTAAGAGGCCATACTGAGGCCTGAGAGATCCAGGTCCTCAGGCTCCCAAGCTGAGCTGTATCTTTAGCATTGGCCTAGACCAGTAATTTTCAACATTTTTCATCTTATGGCACACATAAACTAATGACTAAAATTCTGTGGCACACTAAAATATATAGATATAGACAGAGAAAGATGGCGGAGGAGTGAGAGGAGGCTGCGCTTTCAGGCTCCCGAGACCCGTCTGTAGTTTGGACTAATTGCAGACAGAACATCTCAGTGAGCAGCTGGACACCAGCAGGAGTCGAGCCTTGGCACTGCTGGATTAGAGAAAATCCATCTGGGAACAACCTGTTTAGTGAGGATAGCGGAAGAAAAAGGAATGAAATGGGATTCCTGACTGGGGCGGCTGCCCAAGCTGTGGCTGGAAGTACACAAAGGCTTTTTGGCGACCACAGGCTTCCCCAGAGAGGAGTTGGGAGGAGAGCGGATCTCTGCCCGCTGGCAGAGATGGGACTCGACCAAGTGGCATTGGCGCTGAAGGACAGGAGACAGCATGCTGCTGGGCAAGTGAGAACATAATTTACCTTTATATTTTTCTCTTGTGGACTGCAGAAAGGGGTGGAAAGTTTGGGGGTGGTAGGACATTCTTGAGTAGCACAGGCACAGAGGCGCGCTCATCTACTCCCCAACCCTCCCCTTGGGTCGCGCAGGCGCGCATAGGGAAGTGCCCTCATTCACTGGCCCAGGTGCGTGGGGCCGTGAGTCCAGGCGTCTCTCGGAAATGCCTCAACAGACATAAGATCAGTGCCCCAATGGGCACAGGGAGGGCCTACTGAACACGCAGAAGACCGTGCACAGACACCCCTAGCCAGCTCCAGTGGGCGCCAGGCCCCAGGCTGGAAAGCAGACCACTAGCTCAGGCTCTGTTCGTGCCAGCCCAGACGGATGCGGGAAGGTGGGCGGCTGCGGCACGGGAACAGCGGGCGGCAGCGACTCACAGATGCTCACTTCCATTGAGTACAAGTGTCCGGGGCCCCTCCCTAAGAGGTGACAGACCAACTCCCGGAGCTTGGCTCAGTGGGACGAAGGCTAGCTCTCAGGCTGCACTATATGCGCATGAGCGCGCAAGCGCAGAAACACCTCGGCCTGGCCACAATAGGCACCAATCGCTCACTTCCACTGTGCCCAAGTGTCTGGGACCCTGCCCTGGGAGGTGAGAGACCAGCTCCCGGAGCGCAGCGCGGCTGGGCAGGCCCCAGGTAAGCTCTTGGACCACCCTACGCATGCAGGGGCATGCGCGCAAGGGCACCTCAGCTGGCTCCAGCGGGCGGCAAGGGAGAGTGCCATGCCGGCCACCGTGGGTGCACACAATTGCTGCAAGGAACAAGAACCTCTGAACTGCCACACTAGACCAGCTGCAGACACAGAAAAAGAAGACGACACACTGAACTGAGTATAAAAATTTCTTTTTTTTTCTTTATATATTTTTTCTTTTTCTTTCTTTTCTCTTTTTGATTCTTTTCTTTTTCTTTTTTCTCTTTTTCTTTTTTTCTTCTTTTTTCTTCTTTCTTCTTTCTTTTCCTTCTTCTTTCTTTCTTTCTTTCTATATTTCTTCTTTACTTTCTTCTTTTTTCTTTTTCTTTCTTTTCTTTTTTTCCCCCTTTCTTAAAAAAAGGCAAAAGGAGGAGAGGAGAGGAGGGGAAGAAAAAAGAAAAGAAAAACAAACTATATCTCTAATGCCTTTCATATAATCTCTCCATCTCGTCCTTACCCTTTAATCGTTGTTTATTTGTTTGTGTGTCTAGTTTAGCCTCTCTTTCACTCTAAATAAATAAAATATAACTACTATATAAACCCAATACAATACAATCCCACTTTCTTACTATATTCTGCATTTTCTATCCTTTTCTTCTATTTTTATTAACATACAATGTAAATATTACCTACTGGCTTGCATAGTCTCAACTATTATTAATCTAACATCCCCTCTCTCAAAAATCATATTTTCCCTCCCCAAAAACAACTCTTATCTATTCTTCTTATAGTATAAAAGCTCTAATCTCTTTACATTTATATTAATACTGGCTCGTTGGCTGATGATAGTGGGATAGAGGGTGGGGGATATTTTTGAGGGTGTGGGTCTCCTGCCTGGGCTGTGTGTTTATGTTTTTAACAGCATCTCCACAAAAGAACTCAAGACAAAGTGGATAGAGTGACTCTCAATCAACTAGCCAGAAGGAAGATCCTACCAAAGAGCATCTGAAATATAACCAGACAGTATAAACAAATGACATAAAGGGTAACCCAAGAACATCAGGCTCAGGATATGAAAGAGACTGCACCACTGAAATCCCCAGATCTCCCATAAAGAATCTCACACCACAAAGGAGGGAAGTCAAAGCAGACCATCCCCCAAAAATAAAAACAAGAAGAATCCAACATGATAAGATGCAGAAATAACCTCTCAATGAAAAGAAAAGAGGAATCCTCAGAAAGAGAGGTAGATGAAATACACATAGCCCAAATGTCAGACACGGAATTCAAAACAATGGTGGTAAAGAAGCTCGATATACTCGACAACCTTAAAAACAACTATGACAACCTCCAAGGAAGTTACCAGAAGCTCCAAGAAAATTACAGGGAACTTGCAGAGAACTACACCAGCATAAAAAAAGACATAGAAACTATTAACAAGAACCAGAAAGAAATGAAGAATTCAATCTCTGAACTGAAAAACACAGTAGAATCAGTCAAAAGCAGACTAAACAAAGCAGAGGATCGGATTAGTGAGTTAGAAGATAATGCAGAGAAAAACTCCCAGACAATACAGCAAAATGAAAAAAGATTGCAAAAATATGAACAAGATATAAGGGAATTACAGGATAGCATGAGAAGAAATAATATCAGGATCATCGGAATAAGAGAGAGAGGAGAAAAGGAGCATGGAATTTAAAAACTGATAGGAGAAATAGTGACAGAAAATTTTCCCAACCTGATGAGAGAAAAAGTGATACAAGTTCAGGAAGCACAGAGAGTTCCAATAAAGAGGAACCCCCAAAAACCCACTCCAAGGCACATCATAGTTAAAATGGCAACATTCCAAGACAAAGAGAGAATCTTAAAAGCAGCAAGAGAAAAACAGCAAATAACATACAAGAGAGCTCCGATAAGGCTATTGACTGATTTCTCAACAGAAACATTACAAGCCAGAAGGGAATGGTCAAAAATATTTCAAGCAATGAAAAACAAAGGCCTACAACCAAGAATACTCTACCCAGCAAGGCTCTCATTCAAAATAGAAGGTGAAATAAGGAGTTTCTCAGACAAAGGAAGACTAAAAGAATACATCTCCACCAAACCAGCATTGCAAGAGATGCTAAAGGGAGTGTTCTAAGAAAAAAGAAGAGAAGAAAAAAAAAAAAAAAAAGAGGAGAGGAACAGAGATACAAAGGAAAATGAATAAATACACGTCAATAATAACCTTAAATGTAAATGGATTAAATGCTCCAATTAAAAGACATAGGTAATGGAATGGATAAGAAAACAGGACTCACGTATTTGCTGTCTACAAGAAACACACCTCAAAACAAAAGATTTACAAAGACTGAAAGTTAAGGGATATAAAAAAAATATTCCAAGCAAACAGACCGGAAAAAAAAAGTCAGGGTAGCAGTCCTCATATCAGACAAAACGGATTTCAAAGCAAGGGCAATAAAAAGAGACACAGAAGGACATTTCATAATACTTAAAGGAACAATCCAGCAAGAAGATATAACATTGATAAACATATATGAACCCAACATAGGAACACCCAAATACATAAAGCAAATACTAGAAGACCGTCGTCGTCGGCAGCTGTCCGTCTCGAGAGACGATGGTGTAGCTTCTTAAGAGTCTATCTGCACCGCCGAGAATGGTTGTGCAGTCCGACTCGGGAGTGACACGGTATCTGTCTCCTCCCGTGTTGAATCAACATCTTGCGATGACGCTGGAGTGTCCTCTCCAGTGAAGCTGAAGCTACAGAGCCTGGGCAGGGTGATATGGAGGGTCTGCTGTTGCCCATGCAGCAGACCCCCCCTCTCTTCGCAGCTGAAGGGTCCAAGGGAAAGATGGAGTCAATACAGCTTGGCTTCAGGTGCGCCGCAGGAGTTGTCGGTGTTGACTACAACGTCAAACCGCCTTAGGGACTCCGGCTCCGGATTTTCTGTCGGGGTTTACTCCTTTAGCCTTTCCCCTGAAGAGGTATGCCGCAAGGCAGCGGAGGTTTTTTGGAATCAGAGTTTTCCTTCTCTGATGTGCCCTGACTGGAAGATCGAACCAGCGTCACTTAGCTCGCAGGCCGACGCTCAATCCACTGAGCCAAACCAGCCAGGGTAACTAGAAGACCACAAGAAGGATATCAACAACAACACACTCATAGTAAGGGACTTCAACACTCCATTATCAACAATAGACAGATCATCGAAGCAAAGAAACACCAAGGATATACAGGCATTGAACAACACACTAAACCACATGGAGTTAACTGATATATATAGAACTTTCCACACCAAAGAAGCAAAATATACATTCTTTTGAAATGCATATGGGACATTTTCAAAAATAGGCCACATGATAGGACACAAAACAAGCCTCAACAAATTCAAGAAAATTGAAATTATATCAAGCATCTTTTCAGACCACAATGCCTTGAAACTAAAAATCAACCTCAAAGAAAAAAATCAAATAAACCCAAACTCATGGAGAATGAATAACATGCTATTAAATAATGAATAGGTTAACAATGACATCAAAGAAGAAATCAAGAAATTTCTGGAAACTAATGATAATGAACACACAACAACCCAAAACCTATGGGACACAGCAAAAGCAGTCCTAAGAGGGAAGTTCATAGCAATACAGGCATATCTGAAAAGGATAGAAGAATCTCAAATAAAAAATCTAACCCTAAAGCTACAAGAACTAGAACAACAACAACAAACAAAGCCTAGGGCAAGTAGAAGGAAGGAAATCATCAATATCAGAGCAAAATTAAATGACATAGAGACTAAACAAACAATCCAAAAGATCAACAAAACTAGGAGTTGGTTCTTCAAAAAAATAAACAAAATTGACAAGCCTTTAGCCAGGCTCATCAAGAAAAAAAGAGAAAAGACCCAAATAAACAAAATCAGAAATGAAAGAGGAGAAATCACGACTGATACCACAGAAATACAAATGATAGTAAGAAATTACTACAGAAAATTGTATGGCAAGAAACTTGACAACCTAGAAGAAATGGACAAATTTCTAGAAGGATACAACCTTCCAAAACTGAATCAATAAGAAGTAGAAAGTCTCAACAGACCAATAACAAAGAAGGAAATTGAAACAATAATCAAAAATCTCCCTGCACACAAAAGCCCTGGACCGGGTGGCTACACAGGTGAATTTTACAAAACATTTAGGGAAGAACTAACTCCTATCCTCCTCAGACTATTCTGAAAAATCCAAGAAGAGGGAAAAATCCAAAACTCTTTCTATGAAACCAGTATTACCCTAATCCCAAAACCAGGACAAGACACAACAAAGAAAGAAAACTACAGGCCAATATCACTGATGAACAAAAATGCTAAAATCTTCAATAAAATATTGGCAAACAGGATCCAGCAATATATCAAAAAGATCATACATCACGATCAAGTGGGATTCATCCCAGGGATGCAAGGATGGTTTAATATTTGCAAATCAATAAATATAATACATCACCTAAACAAAATGAAAGACAAAAATCACATGATCATATCAATAGGTGCAGAAAAAGCCTTTGATAAAGTACAACACCCATTTATGATGAGAACTCTCAGCAAAATGGGAATAGAGAGAGCATACCTCAACATAATCAAGGCTATATATGAGAAGCCTGAAGCCAACATCATACTCAATGGACAAGAACTAAAAGCATACCCCCTGAATTCAGGAACTAGACAAGGTTGTCCACTCTCACCACTCCTATTTAACATAGTGTTGGAAGTCTTAACCACAGCAACCAGACAAGAAAAAGAAATAAAAGGCATCCAAATTGGGAAAGATGAAGTAAAACTATCATTATATGCAGATGACATGATAGTATACCTAGAAAATCCTATAAACTCCACTAAAAGACTACTCGATATAATAAGTGAATTTGGCAAAATAGCAGAATACAAAATAAATATACAGAAATCTAAGGCATTTCTGTACACCAACAATAAAATATCAGAGACAGAAACAAAAAAGAAAATACCATTTACTATAGCAACAAGAAAAATAAAGTACCTAGGAGTAAACTTAACGAAAGAGATTAAAGACCTGTACTCTGAAAATTACATAACATTGAAGAAAGAAATTAAGGAAGATACAAATAAATGGAAGCAAATAGCATGTTCTTGAGTGGGAAGAATCAACATCATCAAAATGGCCATACTACCCAAAGCAATTTACAGATTCAATGCAATCCCTATTAAAATACCAATGACATATTTCACTGACCTAGAACAAATACTCCAAAAATTCATATGGAATCAAAAAGACCCCGAATAGCCAAAGCAATCTTGAGACAGAAGAACACAGCTGGAGGAATCACAACACCAGATATCAAACAATACTACAAAGCCACTGTGATCAAAACAGTCTAGTACTGGCATAAGAACAGACATATAGATCAGTGGAACAGAATAGAGAGTCCAGAAATAAACCCAGGTCTCTATGGTCAACTAATATTTTATAAAGGAGGAAGGAACATCAAATGGAGTGAGAAGAGCCTCTTTAACAAATGGTGCTGGGAGACCTGGACAGGGACTTGCAAAAAAATGAAACTAGACCACCAACTTACACCACACACGAGAATAAACTCAAGATGGATCAAAGACTTAAATGTAAGCCATGACACCATAAAAGTCCTAGTGGAAAACATAGGCAGGAAAATTTCAGATATCTCACGTAACAATATCTTCACGGATACATCTCCTAAGGCAAGAGAAATAAAGGAAAAAATAAACAAATGGGATTACATCAAACTAAAGAGTTTCTGCTCAGCAAAAGAAAACATCAGCAAGATGAAAAAGAAACCAACCATATGGGAAAACGTATTTGTCAATGATATCACAGACCGGGGACTGATTTCCAAAATATATAAAGAGCTTATACGACTCAACATCAAGAAAACAAACAACCCAATTAAAAAATGGACAAAGGACCTGAACAAACACTTCTCCGAAGAGGACATACAGAAGGTCCATAGACACATGAAAAAATGCTCAACATCATTAGCCATCAGGGAGATGCAAATAAAAACCACAATGAGATACCACTTTACACCTGTCAGAATGGCCATCATCAACAAATCAACAAACATCAAGTGCTGGCAAGGATGTGGAGAAACGGGAACCCTACTGCACTGTTGGTGGGAATGCAGACTGGTGCATCCACTATGGAAAACAGTATAGAATTACCTCAAAAAATTAAAAATGGAACTGCCTTTTGAGCCAGCGATTCCACTACTAGGATTATACCTGAAGAATCTTGAAACACCAATTCAAAAGAACTTATGCACACCTATGTTCATTGCAGCACTGTTTACAATAGCTAAGTGCTAGAAACAACCTAAGTGCTCATCTGTAGATGAGTAGATCAAAAAACTGTGCTACATTTACACAATGGAATACTATGCAGCAGAAAGAAAGAAGGAACTCCCGCCATTTGCAACAACATGGATGGAACTAGAGAGAATTATGCTTAGTGAAATAAGCCAGGCAAAGAAAGAAAAATACCATATGATATCACCTAATACAGGAAACTAAAGAACAACACAAACAAAAGAACTAAATAGAACAAAGAGCAGAATAGCAGTCAATAGGGGGGTGAGGGGAGGGAGAGAAGGGGGATAAGTAAGGGAAGGGTTTAGTCAAAGAACGTGTATAAATGACTCATGGACACTGACAACGGGGAGGGATATGATTGTGGGAGAAGGGGTGGGCTGGGTTGGGGAGAGAAATGGGGGAAAAATGGGACAACTGTAATTGAAAAACCAAAAATAAAATAATTACAAACCTTAGAATTTGAATATTTAAGGAATAAAATAATACAAATGAAAATATTTAAATGCCTTGCTGTATTGTACTATATTATATTAAATACTACACACAGACATATCATTACACTAATTTTTGAATTTATTAAAATAAAAATATTAGAATTGAAAAAAATATATATAGATATAATTTTGATTCATTCACACTGGATGGCTATTGTTGTGTTGGATGTTGTCTTTTTTTTTTTTTAATTGACCACCTAAAGAAAAAAGATCAGTGTCCCCGACTAAGTAGTCAGGTATTTCATGTTTTAAAAATTCATGCAGCACACCATTTGAAAATTACTGCTATATATAATGGATTTGGCATGATAAACTGGGTACTTTTCAGCATACATTAACTATTTTGGTGCATTAAATAAATAGCGCTGACATGCATTAAGGATTCTGATGCACTTTATTGACACCCTACAATGCTATTCCACAAGTCTTGCTGTGCCCTGAACATGGCAACTTCATTCTTATCTCAGGACCCTTACAATTGTTACAATTGCCTAAATACCTGTAGCTAGTAATCAGTGAACCTGAAAGTTGAATTCAGGTAGTCTGGCGGCAGGACTCATGCTCTGACCACTATTTTATGCTTCCTCTTGAAATGAAGTATCATAAAAATGCAGCTACCAGTAAAGAAATATGAAGAAAGTTGATTATTATCAGTTCCATTGAATTCTCTAGAAAACCAATATTTTAATGATCATATCAATCATGTCTATTTCCATGAATTTCCTTAAAGACTGAAGATGATATATAAATACTTAAGAATTAGGGATAACATATTAGAACTTATGAGAAATTTACCTTCATCAACTAAAAAAATCTAAAATGTACTAAATAGGTGAAAAACTTTCATCCATAAAAGTTCAATCATGTTTAAGTTTTTTCTTACATGATATATTTGAAGGCAATGTAAAAGGATCACCAATTTTTCATTATATATTTTCCCTCTATTAACATTATCATTTTTAAAACCATTTCTGTAACTTCTAAGAAAAACACAGACTTCCATATTAAGATGAAGAATGGTTAATGGTTTCACATACACCCTTTTCTATCTTCTCATCGAAATACTCACAAATGCTGAAATAAATATACAATTACAAGAGCAGTGGCAATAGGGAATGTTGTCAATAATGTACAGATATCCTAACCAAGCATTGATGGAACCCAAGAGGAGGACATGAGGTGATTTCCACCACTGTCCATGGAGCAGGCCTGCCTCAGGGTTGGGAACATTCTCTGATCAAAATAGAGGAGAGCACCATGCAGAGGCTATGTTGTACACTGGCCAGGACCCCCCCTCCCACCCACTTCTACCAAACTGAAGAATACTTTTCTTTTTCATACCCATTTGGGTACATCCATTTCAAACCTGTTTGGGGTTTGACAGATTTGTGGTGAGGTAGCATATCTGGGATACAAAATCTATTGTAAGAGGAGGAAAAGAAAGAGTCTGTGGGAACCACTCAAACTGGGGAGGGAATAGTTTTTCTTGAACTATCTCTGGAAAGAGAAGTTCTATAGGCTGCATCAGAGAATATAAGACTAAATTGCTCTTCACATTAATGGATGAAGGGAGAGAAGATCCTTTCACAGTGTGGCACAGTCAAATGTATGTCAATGACCACGAGACTTGGGAAATTAGAACAGGGTCTGTATGAAATAATCTAGGCTAATATTATGTGAGAGGGAAATTCTAAGTGCAAGCAGGTGAGCAAGTCACAAAAAGAGCTGCCTGATAAACAAAGAAACAATCTAGATTATAATAACATATGTCATAAAGTAGTTTAAGAACCAGTATATTACAAATAACTCAAGATTTCCAGTCAAGATGGCACCATAAACATGGCTCACCTCCTCACATAATGACATCAAAATTACAACTAAATTCTTTAAAACATTTTTAAAAATCATTGTCCTATTCCAGTTGTCTCAATTTTTAACCCATTGCTCTCCACTGCCCCGTCCCTGCTCCCACAGTTAATCCGCACCCTGTTGTCCATGTCCCTGGGTCATTTATACTAGTTCCTTGACTAGATCTGTCCCCTTCTTTTGCTTCTTTTCTCTCTCCCCCACAACACTGTCAGTCTGTTCCTTGTTCACATGTCCCCGAATCTATTTTGCTCATTTGTGTTTTGTTCGTTAGGTTCCTATTATAGGTGAGATCATATGGTATTTGTCTTTTACTACCTGGCTTATTTCACTAAACATAATACTCTCCAGTTCTATCCATGCTGTCTTGAAAGATAAAGAGTTTCTTCTTTCTTGTTGTTGTGTAGTATTCCATTGTGTAAATGTAGCACAGTTTTTTGATCCACTCATTTACTGATGGGCATTTAGGCCATTTCCAGCACTTGGCTATTGTAAATAGTGCTGCTACGACCATATGACCATGCATAGGTTCTTTTGTATTGGTGCTTCAGGATTCTTAGGGTATAAGCCCAGCAGTGGAATCTCTGGATCAAAAGGCAGTTTCACTTTTATTTTTTTGAGGAAATTCCATGCTGTTTTCTACAGTGACTGCACCAGTCTGCATTCCCACCAACAGTGCACTAAGGTTTCCTTTTCTCCACATCCTCGCCAGCATTTGTTGTTTGTTGATATGTTAATGATGGCCATTCTGACTGGTGTGACCTGGTCTCTCATTGTGGTTTTAATTTGCATCTCTCTGATGGCCAGTGATGTTGAGCATGCTTTCATATGTCTATGGACCCTCTGTTTGTCCTCCTTTGAGAAGTGTCTCTTCAGCTCCTTTGCTCATTTTTAAATTTGATTGTTCATTGTCTTCCTGGTGTTGAGTCATATAAGTTCTTTATGTATTTTGGAGATTAAACCTTTGTCTGAGGTATCAGTGGCAAATATGTTTTCCCATACAGTTGATTCCCTTTTCATTTTGCTGAAGTTTTCTTTAGCAGAGCAGAATCTTTTTAGTTCGATGTAGCCCCATTTGTTTATTCATGAGTGGTGGATAAAAATTCAGGAAGAATATCTCAGGAGTGAGGAGTCCTAGCCCCACACCAGGCCCCCCAGCCCAGGGTTTTAGTGCCAGGAAGAAAAGGCCCCATGAATTCTGGCTGCAAAAACCAGCAAGGACTGAATTAGTGGAAGAAACTTCTGGAGCTCCAAGAAGTTCCTTTTAAAAAACTCACACACAGACTTACTTATACTTACTTACTCTGAGCTCCATCACCATGGTAGCAGCTTGAAAGGCACCAGTGGCATATAGGAAGGAACTGAAGTGTCTGCCATCAAGGCGAGAGCTGGGGGACAGCTTTCTTACAGATAGAAAGGTGGCAGAGGCCATTGTCCCTTTTATAAACCCTTCTCCCACCCAAGAACCACAGAGCTGGCAGGTGAGTGCCATATATAGACTCCATAAACCTGGCTAACACTGGTTGTCCCACCCTGAAGATCCCCTGAGACTCTATCCCTACTAACTTATGGGCCCACCCAAACTGTTAACAGTGACTTTTCCATATGAATGGCTGGTCTTAGCTCATCCTTCACAACTTCCTAAATCCTCTTAAATAAGCAACATCTGGCCTCAGTGAGTCTCTAGATGCCATATCTCTTGCTAAGTGGCCCCAGGTCCAGCACTAGCAGCAGCCAGCCTAGATTCATAGATTGGCTTTGCCTGGGAGTCTCCAAGCCCAGTACAGGAAGCAGCCATCTGAGTTTGCTTTATAGCTCATGCAGGGTGGCCCAGGCAGAACACAGGTTGGGTATGATCTTGGCCTGCACCACCCAGGAAACCCCAGAGACTTTGCACTCAGTGGACAGCTACAGACTATGTTGGAGTACAACCACCTTGCACTGTAGAGCTGATTCTCCATGGAGACTGGAGGTTGGTGATGAGTGGTCACAGCCAGTCTTCCCATTGACCTGCAAACAGCAATCAAGTCTCAACTACAAAAGGAGGGTATACTCAGCCCATACAAAGGGTACACCTTGAGTACCCAGCTTGGGTGATAAGGGAGGCTGTGCCACTGGATCCTATGGGACACCTAGTACATTGGGCCAGACTACCAAGATAGGAAATCATAGCAGCTATGCCTAATACATAGAAATAAACACAGGGAAACTTCCAAACTGAGGAGACAACAAAACATGGCCCAAATGAAAGAAGAGATCAAAACTCCAATAAAGGAACCAATCAAAAGGGAGATAAACAATCTATTAGATGCAGATTTCAAAACACTGATTATAAGGATGCTCAAGGAACTCAGTGTACTTCAACTGCTTAAAAAAAGATCCAGGGAGAAATGAAGAATTCACTAACTGAAATAAAAAATAATTTACAGGGCAACAACAGTAGAGTGGATGAAGCCAAGAATCAAATCAATGATGTGGAACACAAGGAAGCAAAAAACAATAAATCAGAATAACAAGAAAAAAAAAATCCAAAAAAATAAACAAAACCCAAGGATAGTGTAAGCAGCCTCTGGGACAATTTCAAATATTCTAATATTCATATCATATGGGGTGCCAGAAGGAAAAGAGAAAGAACAAGAAATTGGAAATCTATTTAAAGAAATAATAAAAGGAAACTTTCCTAATTTAGTGAAGGAAGCAGACATGCAAGTCCAGGAGGTACAGAGTTCCAGATAAGATGGATTCAAAGAAGCTCACTCCAAGACACATCATAATTAAAATGCCAAAGATTAAAGACAAAGAGAGAATCCTAAAAGCAGCAAGAATAAAAGCAATTAGTTACCTACAGGGAAATACCCATAAGACTGTCAGCTGATATAGCAAAAGAAACTTTAGAAGCTAGAAGGGATTGGCAAGAACTATTCAAAGTCATGAAGAATAGGGACCTATATTCAAGTTTGCTCTACCCAGCAAAGCTATCATTTAGAATCAAAGGGTAGATAACGAGCTTCCCAAACAAGAAAAAACTAAAGGAGTTCATCAGCACCAAACCATTATTATATGAAATGTTAAAGGGGCTTATTTAAGAAAAAGAAGATCAAAACTACAAACAATAAAATAGCAATAAATACATATCTATCCACAATTAAATCTAAAATACAAACTAAGAAAACAAGAACAGAGACAGAATCATGGATACAGAGAATGTTTAGATGGATGCCATATAGGAAGGGGGTGTAGGGGAATTGGTGAAGATGTGAGGGGATTAAGAAGTACAAATAGGTAGTTACAGAATAGCCACGGGGATGTAAAGTAGAGTATAGGAAAGGAGTCATCATGACCCTTGGACAAGGACAATTGTGTGGGGATTGCCTGAGGGAGTGGGAGGTGCTGATTGGAAGGTGGCATAGGGGGGAAAATTAGGACCACTGTAGTAGCATAATCAATAAAATATAACTTAAAAAAGAAAATAGTAATTCAGTGAAATTTTTGGCAAGGTTAATTTGTGTCATTTCAATAGTTGAAAACCTCTGAGCGAAAACCAGAGAAAGGCCTTGGGAGAGCTTGGCTTGAATAGAGTGGATAAGGACCCCAGATATAATTAAATTCCAGGGTATTAAATGAAGAATTTCCACTGACACTGAAGTAAACCAGAAGGAATGCAGAACATTGAGTGGAAAGAACTTTTGTAAACTAAGTGCCAGAATCTTCTGTGAATGAGGGGTTGTATTTGTCTGCTAGGGCTGCCTTTAAAAGTCACACACTGGTGGTTTAAGAAATAGAACATTGTTTTCTCATATTTTTTAGACTGGAATTTCAAGATCTAGGTGTTGGCAAGTGAGGTTTCTTCTGAGACCTCTCTCCTTCGTATGCAGATAGCTGTCTTCTCCCTGTCTCCACAGGGTCTTCCCTCTGTGTGTCTGTGTGCTACTCTCCTTTTCCTGTAAGGACACCAGTCATTTTAAATTAGGGCCCACTTATATTACCTCAGTTAACCCTATTTACCTCTTTAAAGGCCTTATCTCCAACTTTTCTAAGGTACTGGGGTGGTTAGGACCCTAACATATGAATTTGGGGCGGAGGACACAATTCAGCCCATACAGGAGTTACCAGGAGGAAAAGTGACAAGAACTAGGAGGAACAGAGTAGGGAATGTCAAATGAGATGAACATAAATGAAGGAGAAATGATAGTGGCAGTGTGGTGTGATGAGACACCAACTTTACCTACTCAGCTGTATATGGTTTGAAGAAAAAGGATCTTTATTTGAGAAAGTGATCCCCAAAATCACATCCCCCATGTTGAAACAGGTAAGGCCAGTGAAAAACAAACAAACAAAAAAAACCTTTTAGTAAAAAGGTTAAAGATTTAGCAAAAAGGAATTTTGGTAAACCTGATATAATAGATTCATATTTTCTCACACTCCCACTTCCTGAAACACATGCCAATGTGATCAAATAGAAAAAGAGCAAAAACAACATAGCCAGGCTTTTAAAGAAATAAATATCACTCTGGACCAGGAGCAGAGGGGAAACATCAATGACTAAAGCACAGCCCTGCTGAGTGCTAATGCAGATGCTAGCAGGTGGTAGAATATTCAGCATCTCTGGGAATAAAAATGCCCCAAGGGATAGTCCTTTTTCTCTCTATAGAGAACCTATTTTTAAAAATCACTTAGCTTTTGTGAAGTTTACCAAGTTTCATTTTCCTAAATCCAGCAATCAGTTCTCACCCTTCATATTCTTTTCCTATTATTACCATTTGAGCTGTTTTATCACTCTTCCTCTCTTTTATTAATCCTCTTTGCAATTCTTTTACCCTTTCCTCCTGTAACACTTTCTTCACTTAGCTTCTCAAATACAACTCCTTTCTAACTTCTCATATTTCACGGGCCTCCTACTTGTCTTCCCTACTGAGTCCTCTTGATTTCTGCCTATATCTAAATGAAGGCCTCATCCAGAGCTTGACCCTCAGCTCTGTTTATTCTCTTCTCTGATTACATTCTCTCTCTCCACGACTCCACTCATCCATGGCCCAACATGTTCAAACTTCCAGATTACACATCAGTCCAGACTCCAGAGCATGATTCAACTTCTTACTTCACATTCACTTGGATATCTTCTGGGAATTCTAAATAACCATTTCCAAAACTGAACTCTTGCTCTCTGCCCCTTCCAGCCACATCTTCCCTTATCCCACATGGCCCAAACCTGCTCTTCCCCTAGTCTTTGCCATCTTAGTAAACAACAATCCCATCCTCCCAATTGCTTAGAAGATAATCATTGAAGTTGTCCTTGATACCTCTCTTTCAATCTTATTCCACATCTAATCCATTTAATCTTATCTTTAAAATAGTTCTCATTCTCTCCATTGCTTCCACCCTGATTGCTCACTCCACTGGCCCCCTTGGAAATGTTCTTCTGCCTCAAGGCCTTTTTACTTGTTTCCTCTGCCTAGAATTCTCTCTTCCTATTTCAGGTCTTTGTCCACTGTTGATCGGCCAGCTCTGAAGCCACACTGGGACTCTGGGTAGACGCGGGAAGCAAGGGTCTGCAGGCGGGCAAGAGCGACCCGGGCAAATACTTTGCCGACAACGCTGAGGAGAGAGATGCCCCGGTAGTTGTTGCAGTCGCTGTGGTCTCCTTTGTTCTTGTACATGGTGATAATGTTGGCGTCTCTCATATCCTGAGGGATGTAACCCTCCTTCCAGCAGAGACAGAGTAGATGGTGGAGCGGCTGTAGCAGGACTGGTTTCCCGCTCTTTAGGATTTCTGGAGGGATTCCGTCGCTTCCTGGTGCTTTCCCGCAAGCGAGGCGGTCGATGGCTTTGCCGAGCTCTGTCGCAGTATGTGGGGTGTCTAGCTCCTCCATGACTGGTAGGTCTGGGATGGCGTTAGGAGCAGTGTCTGTTACGGTGTTCCTCGTTGCGTACAGCTCGAGGTAGTGCTCGGTCCACCGCCACATTTGCTGTTCCTGGTCAGTGATGACCTCATCTGTCTTGGACTTAAGGGGGGCGATCTTGGAGGGGATTGGGCCTGTTGCCTTCTTGATACCCTCATACATTCCTCGTGCGTTGCCTATATCGGCGGCTTCCTGGATGCTTCTGCACAAGTTTAGCCAATAGGTGTTGGCACAGTGGCGGGCGGTCTTCTGGATTTTGCTCCTGGCAGCCCGTAGAGCTTGAAGTGTACTGGGAGTGGGCGTGGCCTTGTAAGCCAGTAGGGCCTTCCTCTTAGCCTCGATCACGGGTTCCATTTCTTCCCAGTGAGTCTCCTACCAGTCAGCGTTCTTCCGCTCTTTCTTCTCGTAAGCAATAATGGCGGAGTTGTATATGGCGTCGCGAAGACGTGGCCAATTAGATTCGATAATGTCATCTGCCGCCATTCCCTCGCCGAGTGCATCTTCCATCCTGTTGATGAATTGCTGGGTCTTAACTGGGTTGCTGGCACAACTGGTGTTGATGCGTGGGCGACCCTTCATCTTGGAGTGGTGCAACCTCTTCGGCATTATGCGCACCTTGCTTACCACGAGGGCATGGTCCGTGTCACAGTCTGCACTGTGGTAGCTGCGGGTGAGGAGGGTGCTGCCAATATCCGTTCTTCTGGTGATGACGAGGTCAAGCTGGTGCCAGTGGCGGGAGCGGGGGTGCCTCCATGACACCTGGTGGATCTCTTTGCACTTGAAGAATGTGTTTGTCACACACAGGCCGTGGTGACATGAAAGCTCAAGCAGTCGCTGACCATTCTCATTGATCTTTCCTCTCCCAAAGTTTCCGAGGCAGGTGGGCCAGGCCATGTGGTCGGCTCCTACTCTTGCGTTGAAGTCTCCAAGGAGATAAAGAGCGATCAACAGTGGACATGATCTTCTCCCTACGCCAGCTGCAGGAGAAGTGTCACGAGCAGCATAAACCACTCTACCTCGCCTTTATCGACCTCACGAAGGCGTTTGATCTGGTCAGTTGAAGTGGACTCTTCAGCTTGCTACGGAAGATTGGCTGTCCACCACATCTGCTTGCTGTGGTCATGTCCTTTCACGACAACATGCACAGCACGGTGTCCTACAACGGCGCAACCTCTGAGGCCTTCCCAGTCAGCAGCGGAGTAAAGCAGGGCTGCGTCCTCACGCCTACGCTGTTTGGAATCTTCTTCTCCATGCTCCTCCAATACGCCTTTAAGGACTGCAGCGAGGGTGTCTTCATTCACACCAGATCCGATGGCAAGCTCTACAACCTGGCCCGTCTACGAGCCAAGACCAAAGTCAAAGAGGTGCTCATCCGTGAGATGCTCTTCACTGACGACGTAGCCTTGACATCACACTCCGAAGAAGGACTCCAGCAGCTAGTCACTTGCCTTTCCCACGCATGCAAGGAGTTCGGACTAGCCATCAACCTGACGAAGACGAACGTTATGGCTCAAGGCACGGGGACTCCCCCATGCATCACCATCGACGGATACACCCTGGAGGTTGTCAATGACTTCACTTACCTCGGGTCCACCATCTCGAGCTCTCTGTCAGTCGACTTGGAGGTCAACCGGAGAATCATCAGGGCAGCCACAGTTATGGCCAAACTGAACCGGCGAGCGTGGAACAATTCCAGCCTCACTGAGAAAACCAGACTGCGCATCTACCAAGCCTGCGTACTCAGCACTCTCCTCTATGGCAGCGAGATGTGGACCACCTACGCAAGGCACGAAAGGAAACTCAACAGCTTCCACATGAGGTGCCTGCGACGCGTCCTGCATGTCACCTGGCAGGATAAGGTCCCCAACACCGAGGTGCTGAAGCGAGCCAACATGGGCAGTTTGCATGCAGTTCTTAGTGAGAGACGCCTTAGGTGGCTCGGCCATGTCAAAAGAATGGATGCAGGCCGTATTCCCAAAGACCTCCTCTACGGCGAGTTAGCAGAAGGTCAGAGGATGACAGGGCGCCCAAAACTGCGGTTCAAAGACATCTGCAAAAAGGACATGACACAATGCTCCATCAATCTCAACACATGGGAAGTTCAAGCAGACGACCGCCTAGCCTGGAGGCTCGCAGTCAGGCAAGGTACGTCACGCGCAGAGGCTGCGCGCAACGAGGAGGCGGTCCAGAAAAGATCGAGGCGGAAGCAGCGTCAACAGCAGCAACAACAGCCATCTGCCTTCACCTGTAACAAGTGCGGCAGGGATTGTCACTCCCAAGTCAGACTGCACAGCCATTCTCGGCGGTGCAGATAGACTCTCAAGAAGCTACGCCATCGTCTCTCGAGACGGACGGCTGCTGACGACGATTTCAGGTCTTTGCTCAACTACCACTTTTTCAATGAGGCCTTCCCTTATTATTTTATTTAGATAACTAGGATGATGACTATGCAGCAGATCTAGAAAATAATCAGTCCAAATTAGAATGGGAAGGCAAATGCCCAAAGGGAATGTCTTCAATTGTAACAAGCTGGGCTATTCATGAGCTAGAAGACCCTCATAATCAGGTGAAGGCAGGCAGTTGTTTTCATGTCAACAAGAAAAGCTACATTTGGGAATGTGAATGACATCAACATTGGTCATGTAAAAGTCACACTCCACCTGACTGAGGCAGATGTTTAGGGAGGATAATGAGGAGCTGAAGGTTGTCCTCACGGAATATGGGCCAAATTTGTTGAGAATTCACTTAGCACCAGGCTCTTGCTAAACACTTAAAATGGATTCTCACATTTACTCTCCTAACAGCCTTATAAAACAGGTATTAATAATTATTCCCATCTTACAGACACATTGAGGAATTTAAATATAGTGCTTAAGGTTGATTATTAAGAAAAAGAGATGTATGTTACTTAGTTATAAAACCAATTATTAAATGGATAATTAAGAGCAAAACATTTTTAAGAGTAGAAGAAATAGTACAAGTATGTTAAATTCCTTTTCTTTCATAGCAAGGACTCAATATATACTGTTTAAAGTTGATAAATCAAGAGATGAAAGCATCTAGCACATTACCTGGGATGACGATGAAGGTAACCATAAGAAAAACTGAAAACGGAAAAGGAAGGTGATCAAAGATGCATCTGGGGAAGGGCATATTTATTTTCTATATTATCATTTCTGTACTAGTCAATTTTTTATCAATACATACATTACATTTATAATAAAAATATTTGAAGTGTACAAGCAAGGGTATGACAGAGCAGCTGTGGAGATAGATTAGCAATAGTGGTGGCATACAGAAATCAACAGGGTTTTCAGCTTCGGAGTGAAGTTACCAATTGTCCATGGGTCAGCAGAGAAGACAAGTTCTAGAAGTGAGGAGCCAGCTCAGCCCTGGGCTCTGCAGAGTGGTATCTTTTGTCCACCCCATTCCTTTCCCTCACCACTAGACCCATGCCACACTCAGTACCTATGGGCATTGGAGGGGACTTCTAGCCTTGACATGAAATCTGCAGTTTTTATGTCTGTGTGGTACTTTCTCTGGTCACTAAGCATATATACATATATATGTAGTTGTATATATATAAAAGAGTAACTTGTATATACTCCTCGTATTACACATGCCTGTAAGGGGAGAACTCCATGTTATCCATCAGAAGACTGGTACTTGGGATACAGGTAGGCATTTAAGGCAGAGTGAAGACTCGTAAAAGCAAAACCTTGGGAACTATATCATAGCTGCTGGCAAGCACACAAATTTCTACAACTGAATTCTTCTCAGACAGCCCTGAACAAGGTAATCTTCCATCAAAATTATATCATTTTGATTACATGCTATTTTAAGTAGCCATGTAATTAGCCTCTGGGGCTACTCTCTTAGACTTACTTGGCTGTTAATGAAGTCTTTATACTTCAGCACAGGGCTCCACAGGTGGAACATTTCACTCCAAAACAGATTTGAGTGCAGAGAGCTCTTCTTTTTAAGGAGCAAAGAGAACTGCTTTCTGTAAAGACCCATAAAGCGCTAACTTACCTTAAGCCTAAAGAAGGGAGGTTTTATAGAAGATTGCAACTAGTGAATCACTCTGTCATGAAGTCGATTACTGCATCTGATTAATTTTCTAGTAACATTTGGAGTAAGAAAATGTTGTTGGCAGAGTAGTAAAAATCTGGGAGCTCAGAGATTTAAACATCAACAGCCATTCAGAAACAAACAGCAGCAATTTAGTACAATGGAGAGAACCCTTCGATCTAATTACTTCCGCTAGTAAACCTACCATTTTTCTCCCCACTGATTTATTTAGTTTTGCAGCATGAGCTTAATTAAGTTCTTTTTACTAAGAGGTCATGTAAATTCATATCTTCACTACAAATATTTTGAAATGCCTAACAACTATGCACTACTTTGTTAACTCTTTGGTACTTAAAGTTCCCACACACAAAAGATTACAAATGCAATAGTTGGTACATAGTAGGCACTCAGTAGAGCATTATTTAAATAATATGATTTAAATTATATAAAATAAAGATTTGTAAGTTTAGAAAGAGAACATGCTTAGACTACCCAATGAATAAATATAAAACAGTTGGATTAAAGGTCAAGCCATGCAGAAAATTGTAAATGTGCAAATTATTAAACTTCTGAATAAAGGGAGGAAAATACAATAATTAAATATTACTAAAACTCTAGATTACTGTAAAAGAATTACGTTTCTGAAATTTTCCCCTTTTGCATATTTCAATTATAAGTTCTCACCAAAGAGGTTTCTGTGTTTCTGCTGACATGATGCTAGCAAACGGAGCTGAGAGAGCTGATAGCTTACCCTGCCCTTCAGTTCCTTAGCACAACCAAATGGTTAGGTACAGACTATGACTCAAGGTCCGAGCAATTATCTAGGTACCAAGGAAAAAAACAGATAATCAAGGGGTATACTTAGTTAACAATAGCACTTGTTTTCATAACTCAGTTGAATTCATCCTAACCTTCTGAATTTTGTTCTACAGAGCCAGAATCATCCTATAGCCATCATACCTAAAAACAGTCCTTGGAGCAGAATAATCTGATATGTAGCCTTAGCTGCAATTCCTGGCAAATTAAATAGCTTTACAGTTTCTTACTCCTTCATCTGGCATTCGTAGGCAAAAGTACTCAGGAGAAAGGATTTTGTATATAGCAATGGGCATTGAGAATAATAAAAGAAAGAGGGCAGTATTTTTTCTTCCTACTTATTTTATTTATTTTCAACTACGCAGCAAAGTCTGCAAGACACTGTGAAACATGTACATACAATAAGAAGGCGGAGAAAGTCACCAATTTAATCAAAGGCTACATTCCAAAAGTAGCCTGGCACGGTTATGACTTACAAAGTTCTAGTAGCTATATGCACTTGGGTTCACATCCCAATTCTGTTACTTAAAAGCCACACAATCTGTAAAACAGATGGATTAATACCACACATCTCAGTGGGTTGGTGAGAGAAGCAGATGAGGACTAATGAGAAGTAAATGTCCAGCTCAGAACACTTGAGGCCTGATGCCTAATAACTAATCAATAAATAGCTGTTTTTACTAAAAATAAATTAGCTTTTGGAACATGGTTTACTCTTTCCTACACAAAATGTTATAAAAGGTGGTTTGAATTCTAGGTTAGGTTACTATGTATAGCCTTTTTTTTATCATAATGTGTATAGCTCAGCATTAACAGTGTTAGAAATTCAAACCACTGATTTCAAAGAATCACCAACTGTGACTTCCATGATTGTCTTAGCCACCAGCCCTCATGGCCACCATCCAAAACTGGACTCTATCTCTTTCTAGGGCCTCCAGAGGTTTGGAGATTGGGAGTCCCTACCCAGCTGCTGGGGCTGCATCAGGGAGATGATCCTGACTACACAAGCCAGAAGTCTGTGCCTTTTCTGCGGAGACACTGCTACACTGGGTGTGGCTTTATGGCACCTTGAATCAAGAATGCCTTGGGTTTTGGGGGGACTACCAGAGCTTGGCACTGATAGGGCATTGCTCAGCAAACCAAATGAGAGCTAAAAGCCAGATCCAGGAACACCCTGTTCCTTGAGCAGTTTGCCACCCTCCTTGTACATAGTGCTTAGAACATTTAGGAAATCTATGAAGGCTAATTAACTTAAAATTACAAAAAGCCCCTCACTGTTGGCCTCCAATCTCCTCAATTTACCATGTTCATTCCTGTTTCTATGAGTTGACTCAGTCTTTTTGCGTGAAATGTTCTCCTTTTCATTCCCTCTGTGTGAGCAGATAGTCATCCTTGAAGACCCCACTCAGAGGCCATCTTTTCCCAGCATCCTTCTGACTCCCCCTGAAGGCAGCCTGTCTGTGGTGGCACCCACAGTGCTCCTCGCCCAGCTCCCTCCTGTCATTGTGGCTTTGCACACACCATTACTCAGTGCTTTCAGGAGTTCATGTGCATGGGAATCATTGGGCAGAAGATCCTCGGACTTCACCCCAGGGACTCAGTAATAGGGGAGGGATCTGGGAACTAGCTCTCTTCACAAATTCCCTGATGGTCCTGATGGAGTGGAAAGCACAGTGTGGGCAAGGCACCCAGGCAGAGACACAACTGTACTTGCTGCTCTCTCCCCACCAGTGTTCCAAACATAGTAGGTACTCAATAAAGGGGAGCATTAAAAAAGTGGGCATTTGTCTATCAACAAACAAATCTTTTTGGGGCGTATACTAACTCTACAAGGTCCTACCAACACTGAAGTGGGTAAAATCCAATATGGAGCATGAAAACAGGTGCATGCAATCAATGGAAACAAGGACATCTATGACTTCTCAGCTATGTCTGCATATTGAAATGCCTTGGCTTCCATCACTAAAGCTCCTGAATTTGTCTGAGATTGAGCATGTGCACTAATATCTTTAAAGCCTCCCTTCACCTCAGGTGATTCTTCTGTGAGCCAAGGTTGAGCATCTCCGCTCGATGCTCAGAGAACACACTACTTGTATCTCTCCTAAAATAGTTATTCTGCCTCACTTTCCCAAATCCTTTTCCTGATTGCCTCCTCTTATATCTAACCAAATTCCTAAGCTTCTCGAAGTCAGGTACCAAATAATATTCACCTTTTATTTCCCTATAGTGCCCATAACTGGAATCTATACTTAGGAGTTATGATATTGTGATTTATAATAAGAAATATATATCTGGTTATCATCCCATTCCTGCCACAGAGCTCCTAACACCCTTATAATTTCCTAAGTGATGAAAGTGATAAAGAGGACTTTTGTTATGCTAATAAGGTGATTTTTGGAAAGCCCCCAGGTAACATAAGGTGGGAGACTGACCACCAGGGAGCCCAACCATGTGATTAAAAGATTGGAACTTTAAGTCCTACTCCTCTGACCACCAGGGAGGGGGAAGTAGCTGGAGGTTGAATCAGTTGCCTGTGGTCAGTGATTTAATCAATCATGACTGCAGTGAAGCCCCCATAAAGGCCCATAAGGACAGGGTTAAAGCAGTTTCTATGTTAGTAAACAAGTGGAAGTGTTAAAAAAGAGTCACCATAAGAGAACATGAAAGCTCTGCTCCTTTTCCCCACACTTTGCCCTTGTATCTCTTCATATGACTGTTCCTGAGTTATATCCCTTTATAGTAAAACAGTAATCTAGTCAAGTACACCATTTTTATGAGTTCTGTGAGTCACTCTAGCAAATTAATGGAACCTAAAGAGGGGGTTTGTTGGAACCAGGGATTTATAACTGGTTGGTCAGAAGCATAGGTGACAACTTGGATTTATGTATGGCATCCAAAGCATTGTGAGCGTGGGGGTCGTATGAGAATAAAGGAGAAGCACAAGAGGAAGACTGAGGTTTTCTAAATAGGAGGAGAGTAGTGAAAGTTTATAGAATTAATGAATGAAAATATTGTGTAGGGGACTTAAATATCAACAACCACAAGTGAGTTGGGCCAAGAAACAATTCAAGAAACTGAACAAGAGCATGACACAAAATTCTGGATAGAAATTTTTTGTTTTTGTTTTTTTAAGAAACCAGTTTGCTCTTTGAGCATAAAGGAGTCTAAGAAGAAATTTAAAATGACAATAGACCCAAACCCAAAAAACAGCAGATGCAAACCAAAGGGGGCTCTTCATGTACCTGGCATGGAAGAAACCCCTGGGACAGCAAATACTTACAATGGAGCAAAGTCTGCCTGGTTGTCAACACCATTACAGGGCATTTTTAAAGGAGTTATAAATGAGGCACTGAAGGAACCACAGGAGGACTGTGGCCAAATCATCAATCATAGTTATTTTCCATTTTTTAAAATTGAAGTATAATTAACACACAGTATTATATTAGTTTCATGTGTACAAAATTGTGATTTGGCATTTGTATACATTGCAAAATGAAAACCACAATAAGTCTAGGATTTCTGGTCAAGATGGTGTTGTAGGCCTCTTCACATAAACACATCAAAA
This sequence comes from Furipterus horrens, assembly GCF_987537825.1. Classification (NCBI taxonomy): domain Eukaryota; kingdom Metazoa; phylum Chordata; class Mammalia; order Chiroptera; family Furipteridae; genus Furipterus; species Furipterus horrens. The sequence goes on along the minus strand of NW_028327172.1, from coordinate 149,382,391 downwards.
TTAAAACTAAAATATAGAACAACTATCACTCAGAATTGTCTGAGAACAAGTTGAACAGAAATCTGACAACTATGGAATTAAAGTAACCACATCCATCCAGACTGGTTACAAACACAGAACAGGTTAGTCCCTTACCCATGTGGAGTGGATAAAAATTTGAGAGGGATAATTTAGGAGTGAGGAGTCCCAGCCCCACACCAGGTTCCCCAGACAAGGGTTCCAGCACCAGGAAGATAAGTCACCACACCTTCTGGTTGCAAAAGTCAGTGGGTATTGGGTCAGTGGAAGAAACTGCTGGAGCCCCAAGCAGTTCCTCTTAAAGAACCCCCACCCAGACTCACCTACTCAGATTCACTCCCTCTGAGCTCCAGCACTGGGGTGGCAGCCTGAAAGACACCAGTGGCATAAAGGGAGGAACTGATGTGTCTGGCACCAACTCAAGTAGAGGCCATTGTCACTTTTCTAAACCCTCCCCTCCACTGAGCCAGCAAGCTGTTAACATACCTCAGACTCTATCAACCTGGCTAACACTGTTTGACTGCCTTGGAGATCCCCAGAGACTCTACCCCACACAACTTACAGACCAACCCAAGCTACTTTTCCTTATGAATGACTGATTTTGGCTCACACTTCACAACTCTCTAAATCCTGTCAAATAAGCAACAGCTGGCCTCACTGAGCCCCAGGCCCGGCATTAGCAGCAACCAGCCTAGTTTCACAGTTTGGCTTCATCTGGAAATCTCCAAGCCCAGAACAAGTAGCAGCCATCGCAGATTGCTTTATAGCTCAGGAAGGGTGGCTCCAGGCAAAACATAGGTGGAGGCTGACCTTGCCCTGCATTGCCTGGGATACCCTGAGACCAGTGCATCCAGTGGACAGCTACAGAGCACGTCAGGGCACCACCACCCTGCCCCTGCACAGTGATCCAAAACAGAGGGTAGAGGTTGGTGGTTGGTGGTCAGTTGTAAGAGCCAATCCATGCAGCTGACTGGCCTGAGTAAATCTCTCCCACTTATATGCCAATAGCAACCAAGGCTCAACTACAAGAGGAGGGCATCCTCAGGACACATGAAGAATGCACCTTGAGTACCCAGCTTGGGTGATACAGGAGGCTGTGCCACTGGACCCTACAGGACACCTACTACATTAGGCCACTCTACCAAGACATGAAGTTAAAGCAGCTCTACCTAATACATAGAAACAGACACTGCGAGGCTGCCAAAATGAGGAGACAAAGAAATATGGCCCAAATGAAAGAACAGATCAAAATGCCAGGAAAAGAGCTAAATGAAATAAAGATAATCAATTTATTGGATGCAGAGTTCAAAACACTGATTATAAGGATGCTCAAGGAACCTGATGAGGACCTGAACAGCATAAAAAAGATCCAGTCAAAAATGAAGGATACACTAATTGAAATAAAGAACAATTTACAGGAAAACAACAGTAGAGTGGATGAAATTGAGAATAAAATCAATGATCTGGAACATAAGGAAGCACAAAACAACCAATGAGAACAAAAAGAAAAAAGAATCCAAAAAAATAAACATAGTATAAACAGCCCCCAAGACAACTTCAAGCATTTCAACATTTGTATCATAGTGGTGCCAGAAGGAGAAGAGAAAAAGCAAGGAAATGGAAATCTGTTTGAAAAAATAATGAAAGAAAACTTCTCTAAATTGGTGAAAGAAGAACAAGTCCAGGAAGCACAGAATCGCAAACAAGATGGATACCAAGAGGCCCACTCCAAGACACATCATAATTAAAATACCAAATGTTAAAGATAAAGAGAGAATCTTAAAAGCAGCAAGAGAAAAGAAATTAGTTACCTACAGGGGAGTTCCCATAAGACTGTCAGCTGATTTCTCAAAAAAAAAAAAACTTTGCAGGCTAGAAGGGATTGGCGAGAAATATTCAAATTCATGAAGAGCAGGGATCTAGAGCCAAGATTGCTCTACCCAGCAAAGCTATCATTTAGAATTGAAATACAGATAAAGAGCTTCCCAGACAAGAGAAAAACTAAAGAATTTCATCATCACTAAACCATTATTATGTGAAATGTTAAAGGGACTTATTTAGGAAAAAGAAGATCAAAACTATGAACAATAAAATGGCAAAAAAAATTTTTATCAACAATTGAATCTAAAAAAAAAACTAAGCAAACAAGAATTGACAGGGACAGAATCATGGATACAAAGAGTGTTTTGATGGCAGACAGATGGGAAGGGGGTGTAGGGAAATGGGTGAAGAGGTGAAGAGATTAAGAAGTACAAGTAGGTAGTTACAGAATAGCCATGGGCATGTAAAGTACAAGATAGGAAATGGAGTAGCCAAAGTACTTATTTGCATGACCCGTGGTCCTAAACAATGGTGGAGGGATTGTCTGAGGAAGTGGGGGGTTGCTCAGTGGAGGGGAGCTAAGGGGGGAATTCAGGACAACTGTAATAGCATAATCAATAAAATATAATTTAAAAAATAAAATAAATAATATCTTTAAAAAATTGCAATAAGTTTAGCTACCATCTATCACCACACAAAATTAATACAATATCATTGACTGTATTCTCATGTTGTACATTATATCCCCATGATATATTTATTTCATAATGGGAAGTTTGTACCTCTGAATTTCCTTCATCCAGTTTGCCCCTAAGCCTCCCTCTCCTCTGGCAACTACCAATATGTTCTCTATGTCTGTGAGTCTGGGTTTTATGTTATTCTTTTTAGATTCCACATATAAGCAAAATCTATAGTATTTGTCTTTCTATGTCTGACTTATTTCACTTAGCATAATGCCTTCAAAGGCCATCTGTGTTTTCATTTTCACAGATGGAAAGATTTTGTTCTTGTAATTGAGTAACAGTCCACTATATATGGACATCTAGGTTCTTCCATATCTTGGCTATTGTAAATAATACTGCAATGAATACTGCAATAAACATAGTGGTCTATATATCTTTTTGAATTAGTGTTTTTGTTCTTTTTAGATAGATACTCAGAAGTAGAATTGTTAGATTACCTGGGAATTCTATTTTTAATTTTTTGATGAATCTGCATATGGTTTTCCATAGTGGTTGCACCAATTTACATTTCCACCAACAGTGCACAAGGGTTCCCTTTTCCCCACATTCTTGCCAACACTTGTTGTTTCTTGTCTTTTTGATAATTGTTATTATCACAGGTGTGAGAAGATATCTCACTGTGGTTTTGGTTTATATTTCTCTGATAATTAGTGATGTTGAACATCTTTTTATGTACTTGTTGGTCATCTCTATGTCTTCTTTTAAAAAAAGTCTGTTCATATCCTCTGACTATTCATAATTAGATTTTTTGTTATTGAGTTACATGAGTTCTTTATATATTTTGGATATTAACCTCTTATTAAGTATATATTTGTAAATATTTTCTTTTTTTCAGTAGATAGCCTTTTAATTTTGTTAATGGTTTCCTTTGCTGTGTAGAAACTTTTCAGTTTCATGTAGTATCATTTGTTTAATTTTGCTTTTGTTGCCCTTGCTTTTGAAATCAGATTTTAAAAGAATTCTAAGACTGATGTGAAAGAGCAATTTTCTTTTATTCCAAAAAACACAACACAAAAGAGATTTTTGCTACTCTTGAGAAAAATGACTAACATTAAGCTCTTGGTGGTAAAACCTTTCAAGTAGGAACATTTGTTATTGAAATGACTAATGTAATGTAAATAATAAAATTCTGTTGTTTCTGGCCCTATTATGAAATTTCTAATTTCTAATTTCTTAATACTTTATTTAAATCATATAGAACTTTTCTAAATTAGGTGTCATTGTTCCTCTAATTTCATAGATAAAGCATAGAAGGATTATCTGATCTTTTTATATAAGCATTTTTTATTATTGCTTTAACAAATGATCATATAAAACTAAACTTCTTTTAGTAGACACTGAGGGTATAACTGAAAGAAATTCAAGCATAATAAGACAATATAAAATAATACTAAATCTAAAGAAACCAACTCTTTCATTACAAAATTAGGGTTTGGGTTAAGACTGGATAATGAGGATGAGGTTAACATGCCCACATACTAGTCATCCCAAGAGGTAGGGAGATGGTACTAATAATCTTTGAACTTTGCCTGGGTACCCAAAACTTTGCTAGGGACGTCTCATTAATCTCATTTAATTTGTATCAACCCCACCCACCAGGCTGATATTAAGGTCTCCAGTTTGTACATGAATATACTGAGTATCAGAGAGGATGAGCAACTTGTCTGATGTCACAGAGCTGCTAAGAAACAAAGCCAGCATTTGGTCTGAGTGCCTGACTTCAAAATTTGCTTTTCTTTAAAAACCACACTGCCATGTTACTGGGCCTGGACAATGCACTCAGTTTTGATCTGTGGCAAATTGGATATTTCCTTTCTCCATTATTTATTCAAGGCATTAAAATCCAGAATAACACACAGATTATCTAGAACTAAACTATAGTACATGAAAATCAATTTTATTTAAACCATAATTGAAACTGTCTCATAATCAAATAACTAGTCATTCTGAATGTGAGGCAAAAGCCATATATGTAGTTTATTAACCAAAAGCAACCTGAAATACAGATTACTAAAGCCAGTTAGTTTTCTATTGGTCACCTACACTTTTATTTATCACCATCATTTATACATGTATTCATCAGTACAGATTAACAAACAAACATGAATACCACTACTGAGAATGTAAAACCAGTTAAAGTAGACCCCAGTGATAAGGAAAAGCTAAAAACTTAGAGTGAAAAAACAAAAATACTAGAAAGCATATTTTGATTTACTATCTGAGAGATAATGAGTTTTTATTTTTCTCCCTCCAAAAAGCATAAAATTGCATTTTAAACTATGTGCTATACAATGATATATTGAGAGGAGAAAGGAAATTTGTTTAAGGAAAAAACACAGCCATTTTCTAATACCAATAATAGAATTTACAGACTGTGAATGTCAAAAAACAAGAGATGAATTCAGGAATTAGAAACCTGATTAAGGGATCTGAGTCAGTCCTTGATAAGTTTCAATATTTTGTAGAATTCTGATACTAATGCCTGGAGCAGATGTTCTGATAATATGTTAAAAGCTGCCAAGAAATGGTAACCAGTTAATGTACCTTACAAACAGAACCAATTATGTGATCCAAATAAAGACATTTACATGAATGAAAGGGATGCTCCTAGTAAATATGCCAAGATAATTAGTGTAACCTAAAACTGCTTTATGAAAACTAGAGTATAGTCACTCCAATAGAAGACAAATGCCCTAAATGCCCAAAAACCTTCAATTGAACTCCAGTTTAAAGTCTACTGAACTTTATTTACATGTCTTCATACATGTATTTTCTCATTTACCTATCTTTATTATATCATTCTTTTCAGCTTTAGAGTATAATTAACAAATAAAAATTGTGTATTTTAAGATGTAAAACATGGTTTGATATATGTATGCATTGTGAAATTATTACTACTACAATCAATAAAGGATAAGATGAGAACACTTAAGGTCTACTCTTAGCAAGTCCCACAACACCTTATGACATTATAATACAGAATTATTAACCAGAATCATCATGTTCTATGTCCATTAGATCCCCAGAACTTATTCATCTTATAATTACATATTTGTACCCTTTAACCAACCTCTCTCCATTTTCTCCACTCCCCAGCCCTTGGTAACTACCATTCTACTCTCTGTTTCTATGGGTTTGACATAGAGCCCACATATAGTTTAGGTCATATAGTATTTGTCTCTTTCTGTCTGGCTTATTTCACTTGATATAACATCCTTATAAATGGCAAAATTTCTTCTTTTATATGGCTAAATAATATTCCAGTGTGTATATGTGTGTGTGTGTGTGTGTGTGTGTGTGTGTGTGTGTGTGTGTGTATCACATTTTCTTTATTCATTCATCAACAGATACTTAGGTAGTTTCCTTGGCTATTGAGAATAATGCTGCAATGGACAAAGGAGTATAGGTAGCCTTATGAAGTTTTTTGAGATACTGATTTTATTTCCTTTGGATTATTGCATATTTTTTTAACCTTTATATATTGTCCCTCCTTTATTATTTCCCCTCTACCTTTCTTTCTAGTACCATTTCTTCCTTCCCTCTCTTTCTCCCTCCCTCTTTCTCTTCTCTTTCTGTTACTGTAGACAGAGCACAGGCAGCAAGGTGAGTATGGTGGACTGGACACTTTGGAGGAACAGGCTACATGGAAGTTGTGTAGAGGATGTGGGAATGAGGGGATCTAGGGGTGCCTGGAGAGCCCCATCTGGCTCCCCCAGATATGCAGGCATCAGATGTATGGGAGTCGTGTCCAGTGTTGGGTAGCAAGCTGAGGGCTGTGGCATCTCCAGGCTTCCTGATGGTGGGTCTTACAACAACCCCCCCCCAACACACACACACACACACAATGACCCTGATATTGTAGACAGTCAGGGAGCACTGGAGAGCCTCCCTCATTGGCCAAGATGTCACAGCGAGACGTCTTACAATGAGCAGGCCGAGGGCTAGAAAAATGAATGGACAGGACCTGAGCCACCAAAAGATAGCAAGAGAATTGAATAGAAATAAAACCCTCCCGTCCTTATCTCTATAAAAACCATGGGTTTGAGCAGGAAGCAGGGGGATGGGAGTCCACCATTCTCCCAGGCACCTGAATAAACCTCTTTCATTTTTCACTACCACCTGTCTCCTGAGTTTGGCTTTTGTTACAGCAGGCAGTCGAACCTGTTTTGGTTACATTTCCAGGACCCTGCCCTCCTCCATCTATGAAGCTCTCTCCTTTTCCCCCATTCCCCCTTTTAACATAAATTCTCCACTCTAGATTATGTGTTGCCTCTACTCTGACAAGCCATCCTAACTTGCCTGTACCTGGGACTTAAAGTTTCAACTTTATTGTTGTTTTTATCGAATAGCTTTATGTATTTTGTTTTTTAACTTAGAATCAGTTGAATTGAATGTTTTATATTTCTTTTTATACAAAAGAACATTTTGGTAGGTAGACTGAGCCCCCGCAAATATCCTTATCCTAATCTTTGGACTCTATGTATATGCTAAGTTATGTGGCAGGTGGGACTTTGCAGGTATGATTAAGGTTACAGACTTTAAGAGAAGAAGATTATCCTGAATTATCTGGGGGGCTGGAGGGGGGCACAATTTACTTACATAAGCCCTTGAAAGCAGAAAACTTTCTCCAGCTAGAGACAAAGAGACACAGCAAAAGAGGAAGTCAAAAGGATTCTAAATATGAGAAGGATTCAAAGCTTCTGTTGGCTCTGAGATAGAAAGGCTCACCTAATGGAGGGGGCCATGTGTGAGGACTAGAGAAAGCCTCTAGGGGCTAAGGGTGGCCCTTAGCTGACAACCAGGAAGAAAACAGAACCTTAGTCCTACAACCACAAGGAACTTGATTCTACCAACCATCAGAATGTGCTTGAAAGAAGAGAGGAACACAGCTCAGCGAACACCTTGGTTTTGGCTTTGTAAGACTCTAAGGGCAAGACCCACTTGAGGAACACTGTACCAGGACATCTGATACACAGAACTGTAAGATAACAAGTGGGCGTTTTAAGCTGCTAAATTTGTGGCAGCAGCAATAGATGATTAATGCAATATAGGTGTATAGTATTTAACCCAGCTTAATTTTGGGAGGGGAAGTTCATGGGTTAGTGGCTCCTAATTAAAAAAAAAGAAAAATCACCTCCCTCATCTTTACTTTAGGCTGTTTCAGACATATGGTGCATGTGCTAATTGATTTTTCCATCGTTGTCATGTTTTCAGATGAAAAGATACACAGTAATCTAGAGGAACTCATTCTAAAAGAACACATCATTACTGTCAACACTTATTTGCTCTCCTCATACAATTCTCTGGGAAGAAAACTCCATTTTTCTAACTACCTCTCCATCCTTGTAAGAGACCTAAGCAAAATAATTCGCCTCTTTAAGCATTCAAGGGACATACTAGCCTCCACCACACTACCAGAATAGAAGAATAATTAAACCAAATGTATAAATGGAAGCAGAACAGCCAGTTGATTCTGCTCATTGACTCATTTTAGCAGTTGCATTGACCTTAAAAAGTTGATCTTAAGAAACTTCTACCTTATGGCATCAAACAACAATAAAAACAAGAACTTCTGCCAATTTTCCAGTCATCAAAAAAAATTCCTGTTTTTCTTCCCATCTGCCATGAATTTCTATAATATGACATGGCAAAATAATCTATTAAAATGTGAATTTAAATGCTTGTTCTTGCTATTGCCATAGGATCTACGAAAACTGAAGGAAAATTTGCCTCCTTCTTCTAGATAGGACAAACTCTTGAGCTCTGAGTTCAGGGCTCCCAGAAATTTTAGGTTGAGGAATTAAAAACAGAAATTCCCAGAAACCTGAAAAATTACTCTAGTCAGGCTTTGGAGTCTGTTACTAGCCAAAGAGATGGGTGTGGCTTTAAGCATAGGCAGTGAAAATGACATGGAAACCAAAAGAAGAGACTGAAGTGATAAGTGCAAGGCACTGTGGTGCCTGACACCACTCCTGTTTACTGCCCAGGATGTCTGGAAGGTGGAACCTAAACACAAGGAGCCATGGGCTTAGTGGACATAGAGATGATGCCCAGACCCACACTTGGTACAGTGGGAGAGGGGCCTGCTTCCTTTGAATAGAGACCACAAGAGCCTATACAACTTGCATCTCAGCAGTGATTACAATGGCCTAAAGAGCTGGATGCCCTCCCCCAAATTTTCTGAACTGCAGAATACTGTTGGACTTTTAGACCACTCTCAGGTGCACAGGCTACCAGTAATGACTGGTATTGGTTTAATTAGATATAGAAACATAAAGCAATGTGGCAGTTTTGTGTATAATTGTTGCAGAGCAAATTCATGCCAGCTATATGTGTTATGTGTGGATAGGTAGATGGAAGAGAGTAAACAAAAGGAATCCAAAGAATTCTCTAGAAAGAAAAGCAAGTGGAAAAGAGACCCTGCTTCCTTCTTCTTCATAAAGTTTTCTGTGTTGTTCCTGTATTTTTTTTTTTTTTTTTTTTTTTTTTATGTACATGGGTATTTACCAGGCACAAAGAAGCAAGACTGCAGAGAAGCTTGGAAAAAGACCCGGGAGGGAGAGCTGCTTCCACGCTTCTGACAGAAAGCACACGCCAGCACTGACGTTGATTTGTGGTGTGCACCCATGCATTCCTTTTTATTTGGCCAATCCAGTTTGCTGTAGACAGTTCATGGTGTGTTACCTGAACATGTGGCTATGTGCTTTATTCCTGTGACAATATCCAAACCAATGCTTGGGAATTGTCACGACTCTGTCAGGCAGGTTTGTGCTGCAAAAGGAAGAGACTAGAGCTGACATTTTATATGGTGACCTTTTTCCACTTCTAATATCTAATAATTCCAGTGATGATATACTCACTTAAATGCACTGCTTGCAATAAATCAGCTGTCTACTTATTCTCTTCCTATTAAATATCACACACACACCCTGCCACAAGAAAATTAAGCCCATAAAGATACCTTATTAGTGGAAAGTCACAGCTGACTTAACTTGCAAAAGTCAAGCAATTCTAAGTTTCTTCTGCAACTTTATCTCATACACCACATAAGCACACAGTGAAGCATGAAACCTAAATATGCAAATAGAATATATTTTGTAGAAAGAGGACACATTCTTGCAGTGATGATTTTGCCACTTCTTGCTCTGTATCTTTAAAAGGACTTCCACCAGAGTCATATTCTTATCTGCCTCCATTCTACATGAGCTCCTTACATACTCAAACACTGGGCTTAAGAGCACTATTTAATGCTAAAGGAGAGTTGGGGCACAAAAAGAATGGCAGGAACTTTCTCAGATCCCACTCCCCACAGCTTCACTTGGCACTACACTTAAGCCTACCTGACTACCAACTACCACATTCTGCTTGGTTATTGCCACGTTGGTCCCTTTGCAAATACCCTTTAAAACAAATTCCCCCCTCCCTGACAACCTCCAGAGAATTTTTAGTTAAAATTCACCTCCTCCAGAAAGATATTTCTGATTTAGTTGTCCCACCAACTCTTTTGACACATGGGTATTCAGTTAATAATACAATATTTTGCCCTTCTTGATATGTAGCTTTATAAGTGAGATGAAGTACATCTGATGTTAGAGAAAGGTTAAATGCCTATTATCATAGCAAGCTGATTAGTTTCAGATGGGTAATAATAGAGTAGAACTGTATTTCATGGCATTAAATAAATATTTTGGAATTTAAGAACTACAAACTACATAGCTGGTAGATCTCTGTCAATATGTGGAATTCTGTGAAAGAAAAAACATGGGAGAGAAGAGGTATCATTGAGCTAGGAGTCAGAAGGCATAGGTCATTCAAATTCTTATGACCTGATGTTTGCCTAGTTTTTCTACATGATTAGAATGTGAATTCCTTGAAAACAAACTTCGTGGTTGTCCTCCTCTCAACAGACATATATCCCATATAATGCAATGTTGGTGATCATCTACATATACCAGGCACTCACTAAGTCTTTGTTTACATACATTTGCATATAGTATTACAGTCAGAATCAGTTTTATTAGTTTTAAAATGAAGTGGGTAGTTTTTATCAATTTATAGCTTGCAAAGACTGGAAGATTTATAGAGACTACTTAGTCCAGAATTTTTATTTTACAGAGAGAGAAAGTGAGGCCATTATGACTTATTTAAGTGCATAATGCCAATAAGGACTCAGGTGGCATAAAATTCAGGGTCTAGCATTCCTCCCAAGGCTCCCCTTACAGTCTGTAAGGGGAAATCTGGTTCAAAAGCTCAATAGTATGGCATAAAAACTTCAAAGCACCAAGGCAAGTTGCCATGTACAATGACATCATATTTTTTGTGTGTCTATTGGCAAAACTTTTTGCTTGGTGGTTTTTCTCTATGGACTAAATATTTTAAGATATGTATCATTTAGAATAGTGATTTTAATCTTTTTTCATCTCATGGCACAAATAAACTAATTACTAAAATTCATTCACAATGGATGGCTGTTGTGTTGGCTATTGTCATTTTTTTATTCGACAATCTAAGGGAAAAGAGGTCAGTGATCCTAATTAAATAGTCAGGTATTGCATGTTTTAAATATTATTGCAGCACACTGGTTGAAAATCACTGGTTTAGAATTATATTTGGTTCAATATACCCAGAGATTGCCAAGACATAGTGACTTAAATGAAAATGACATTTATTTTTCTGTCACTTAAAGAAGTCTAGCACCAGGGGATCCAAAGCTGGTATAGGCCAAGATCCCTTCTGCTTCCTATTATATTTGGGTTCAAGCTTGCTCTAGTGCTCTATCCATCTCCTCTGAATTCAGCCAGCAAGGAGAAGGGGCAGAGAAAGGCCACACCACTTTCTTTTAGAAGACCTCTTAGAGATCCCAAACAAGAATTCTGCTTACCTCACCTTAACTAGAACCTAGTCATGTGGCCCTACCTGGCTGTGAGGTACCTTGGATGATGCAGTCTTTTATCATGATGGCTATGTGCCTTGCTAAAATTGAATTTTGTTACTGAGCCAGAGAGAGAAAATAAATTTGAGGATCTACCAGCCTCCTTTGCCAAAGAATTTCTGCTCAATAGTCTCTTTCTCAATAAATTCAAAGAATGCTTTAATATTATGCAAATAATCCAGGTATTAAAATGAATGTTATAGTTTTATATGCATAAAGTAAAATGAAACAACATAATAACAATAATTTAAAACCCATTTGGTATATGAAGAATATTTTATTAAAATGCAGTAATTATATACTCACATTTTTGCCTTATTGATACTAATAGTAGCAAAATAATCCCAAGGCTATTAGAAAATTCCTTATATGGCAAGAAATTAGTCACCAGGTCATGACATTTGTCAAGAGAGCTTATAAGAGTGAGTGATTTCTTCAAGAGTCTAGCCAGCTCCTTCCACCCATTTCGTCTGCCTCTTTCCTGCCCTCTTAAACCCTGCCAAAGGCCAAATCATTGCCAAGGCAACCGAGGCCCTTCGTTCTCCCCAGCTGATTCAGTTTGCCTGTGACAAGCGCTAAGAAGCAAGATCCTGTGGAGCAGACAGAGCTTGATTTTCTGCCTCTGTCACAGAATGTCCTGTGTTTTGATCTCTGTACCCAGAGTGTTAGATTGCCGATTCTTCCTTCCTGTTCTTCCTGCTGGAGAGACTACTAAGAGGGAGTCTGACAAATATGAGTTACTTAAATTTTAGATTTTAAATTAATGCAAAATATTTTCACTTTTAACCTGATTTGTCTGTTTTAAGCCCTTCCCAGTTAGTTGTTCAGAATGAGAGCCTGGCCCTTATATTTCATATAGAGAACCTTCATTACTGTCATCCCAAATCTCTTCTGAAATATTATCTTAAATTGAGAGTAATAGTATTTCAAAGTTGTAAACAAAGTCAGTGAAATACTGCCCTTAACCATCTATTATTTCCTCTTCTCTGTTGCTCCCATCTCCAGTGTCCTTCAATACTGAAGAAATCTTAGGCATCCTTCAGTCTTCTTGAGATCCTTTGGATTCCTGAAGGCTCCTTTTATCCTCAAATTCACTTTATATCCCTCAAGTTACCTAACCTCTTTAGACCTTTATTTACTCAATGGGAAAAAAACAAAAACAGAAGTGAATGCTTTAGAAAAGACAATCTCTAAAGCATGTCCCAGCTCAAACACATTCCATGATTCTATGATAGGACAACCAAATAGCAAGGTCGCATAATGAAAGTGAACCTTTAACCTTCTCTTGCAATGTTTCAATAAGAACTATAGCCATTTAAAAGTAACTTGACAATTCTTCTGGATGAATTCTTCTGAAGAAATAGTTTTTGTATACATCATCCTGTCTTATCATACTTTCACAGCTGCCGATGAGTGGCAATTCACTATGCCATTTTGAGAATTGGTAAAATGAAAACTGGTATAAACTCCCAGGAAAGTACCAATTAAAATTATTTCCAATCATTTAAGATGAGTGTTATATAACAGTCTTAGAATAATGCTTTTGGAAGAACTAGTACTTTGTCTTTTTGCAAGGTGAAAAGAATCATCTTGCTCCCCAACTCTGCAGGATTATCTGATGTTGAGTACCTCTGCAATTCATATTCTGCAGTGTTTGTTATTTCAAGTCCAAAGTAGCAAGGATAGCAATATATGATGTAGTCTGAGAAGACTAGAGTCATCTTTTTTCCATTTCTCTCCCTTTGCCTTCACTTCTTTTTCCAGAATTTCTGTGTGCTCAACTCAATTGCCTGAAGCATAGTGCCCAATGGATGATTTCGAGAGCTCACTGCCTGTGTAGGTCTCTCCACTTACTGATAAACAATACAAAAGCTTGTCCATTTGTCCTTCAAGTTATTTATAATGGTAAAGTGTAGTATTTTACAGAACTCTCTAAAGTGGTTTAGATTTCTTACTTCCTCACCCTTCAGCCCTTCCAAATAGATTTGAACAAAGGAGAATTGCATCTTAAACACAGTGTCATCCACAAGTGAGTGTGGCAAGCTGCCCCTTTAAAAAATCAAAGTAATATACGCAAAAAATTACAACTTAGTGTTCGTTTCTGTATATTCAAAATGTCACTCAATACATTATATACAGGACTTTTATAGCTCCAGGCAATACAAATGCAGGCTACCAGGAAATAAATTTCTTAAAGTTGCTTGAGGGAAATAGTTTAACTTTATGTATGGGACTCCACAGAAAAAGGGAGTTCCTAAAAGACTTCATTAACCTTTATTAATTTCAACATAAATTAATCTCCAGGCTAGAGCACACCTACCTTGCAAGCAATTCAACAAAGGAAGAGGCTGTTTGGCTAACTTAGAGTTAAGTGTGCAGATTAAAAATTAAATAGTTGCATTTTTATGCAGCAAAAACATTTTCAAAGCGCTAAAATGATCAATTCTAATGAAGCCCTCATAATTGAAATTTCTTGTTTCAAATTTTTTAATTTACCTTCTGATAATAACATTTAAAATGCACTCAAACTCATTATAAATGAACTACGAGAATATAAGTTTGTATTTTCTTATATTGTGAAGACAAATAAGTCTTTTATGAACAATTTAAATTTCTAATTTTTATAATCCATTATTTTTATAGAGAGTAATGGGACTTTGGTTTAAAAAATATAATTATGATAAAATGACTTTATTCTTTTTTTTTTTATACATATAAAAGTGAGAGATTAAGACCACAAAAGCTCTAACAATCTCTCTGGCTATAAAATCTTATAAAATAATTTAAAAAATCTTTGCCTCGAGTTTTTATAGTATATTTTATTGATTATTCTATTACAGTTGTCCCAACTTTTTCTCCTTTGCCCCCTTCCACCTGGCACCCTCCTTCCCTCGAGGAATCCCTCTCCCCTTAGTTCATGTTCATGGGTTGTACATGTAAGTTCTTTGCCTTTATCCTTTCCTGTACTATTCTTAACATCCCCCTATTGATTTTGTACCTACCAATTATGCTTCTTAATTGCTGTACCTTTTCTCCCATTCTCCTCCTTCTCCCTCCCCACTGATAATCCTCCAAATGATCTTCATAGCTATGATTTTCTTCCTGTTCTAGTTGATTCCTTAGTTTGTTTTTGTTTTTATTTTTTAGATTCAGTTGTTGATAGTTGTGAGTTTGTTGTCATTTTACTGTTCATAGTTTTGGTCCTCTTTTGCTTAAATAAGTCCCTTTAACGTTTTATACAATAAGGGCTTGGTGATGATGAACGCCTTTACTTTTACCTTGTCTGGGAAGCACTTTATCTACCCTTCCATTCTAAATGAAGGCTTTGCTGGATAGAGAAATCTTGCCTTGGTTTTCATGACTTTAAATCTTTTCTGCCACCCTCTTCTTGCCTGCAAAGTTTCTTTTGAGAAATCATCTGGTAGTCTTACAGGGACTCTTTTGTAGGCAACTCTCTGCTTTTTTCTTGCTGACTTTACGATTCTCTCTTTATCTTTAACCTTTGTCACTTTAATTATGATGTGTCTTCATGTGGTCCTCTTTGGGTTCAACTTGTTTGGGACTCTCTGTGCTTCCTAGACTTGTACATCCATTTCCTTCACCAAATTAGGGATGTTTTCTTTCATCATTTATTCAAATAAGTTTTCAATTTTTGCTCTTCCTCTTCTCCTTCTGGCATCCCCATGATTCAGATGTTGGCACTTTTGGAGATGTCCCAGAGTCTTTTTATTCTCTCCTCATTAAAAAAAAAAAATTCTTGTTTCTTCATTCTGTTCTGGTTGAATGTTTATTTCTTTCTTATGTTTCAAATTGTTCATTTGAACCCTGGTTTCCTTTCCCTCACTGTTGGTTCCCTGTGGATTTTTCTTTATTTCACTTAATGTAATTTCCTTTTCTTCCCTTATGCATTTGCCATATGCAGTGAATTCTCTGAGCATCATTATCACCAGTGTTTTGAACCCTACATCTGATAGGTTGGCTAGCTCCATTTTGTTTAGTTCTTCTTCTGGAGTTTTGTGCTTTTCTTTATTTGGGCCATATTTCTTTGTCTCCTCAGGTTGGCAACTTCCCTGTGTTTGCTTCTGTTTATTAGGTAGAGCTGCTTTGACTCCCTGTCTTGGCACACCTGTTATGTTGTAAGGCATGGAGCCTTAGGTGATTGCCAGGGCCAGGCAACCTGTTTCACTGCTTTGCAGCTCTGTATGTGGGCAAGGGGTTGGAGAGCGGACAATGCCACTTCCTGGCTGCTGGAGGCTTGTAATGCACTTGCACCATTTCTAGTCACTCCACCCTCTTCCCATATGCTACTGGCACCTCTCTGCTGTTGCCCTGGTAGAGGTTCTCAGATTGGGTGGGTTTGCATGTGTTCTAGGGCCATGTGGGCCATTTAAGTGGGCTCTTCTGAGAGATTGGCAGTTTCTCCCACCACCCCAATCTCCACTGGTTTTTACAGCCAAAAGGTACCAGGCTTTATTTTCCCAGCGTTAAAACCCTGGGCTGTATAGTCTGACCTAGGACTGGATTCACTAGCTCCTCAAGTGTCCTTCCCAATTTTTATTTACCAAACATGAATGTGGTACTGCCTGTTCTGCCAGCCACCGCCACCACTACATCAGGTCCTCTTCGCCCCAGCTCCCTGTTTCCAACCCTCCTACCTGTCTGGATGAATATGGCTTCTTTAAATCCTTGGTTGTCAGACTTCCACACAGATCAATTTTCTGGCAGTTCTGGGTGATTTTTGCTTTGTGGTTAGTTGTGATCCTTATGGTTATTCAAGGATGCAAAGTGTGTCTACCTATGCCTGCATCTGACTGGATGTCTGTATTTGCCTCAATTTTAATTCCTTCATATTTTTGCTGTGCTTATATCCTCTACATTATGTAATGTTTTAGATTTATAAAACTTATTTTATGAAAGCACTCTCAAATCCATTACCTCATCTCCTCATTGGAAAGCTGTAGTTGGGGAGACAGGATCTTCATATACTCACACACATGTTTTTCACTGACAAGTGCTAAACCTGAAGAATTTATCAGAGTCATAAAATCCTGACCTAGAAAGGTGACTTAATTTATACCTTTCTGCAGCCTTCAGTAAAGCCAGGGATCAGAACAACACTGGATTTTTCACACTTCATCCTGTGTCTCTTGATTAAATCAGACTCTAAGTGATTTTTTTTTTTTTTTTTTTTTGGTTATCTGCTAAATGATTTAAAATAGCACAACTAAAGCACAATGCAATTCTTGCAAGAATAGAAACATGACAGGCTAAATAATGGTTTATTTCAGAATAAAATCTCACCAAGGAAGCCTAAGTGGATAATAGCTTAGGAAAGTTTAAAACATGGGATGGCTCAATTTTGAAATGGAGGATTATGAGCAGCTTATAATGTGGAAAATTGGGAGGATTCTTCCAGATGCCCTCCTTTTACTTTTTTCAGAGCTTATTCATTTACTCATGATAATTGCATTGAGTTCCTTTTATCAGCTATGCCCCGTGTTTGCTGTTCTTTTGGGGATACAAAAATGAAGAGTAATGGAAAAGAGCTAACATTTATTGAGAACCTAGTATGTGCTTAGCTATGCTAAGTGTTTCATGTACAGTTAAGGCCAACTTAAGGTCACACAGACAGAAAATGGTAGCGCCTGGGTTCTGATATTGATCTGCCTGCCCAGGACCTTGCTGTTAAGTGCTTCTCATTATACGGGTCAGCTGGAGACGCTGCCCTGAAGGAGATCACATAAATCTAGTGAGCAGGTTAATCCACTCATTCTTCCTAAAACTCAACACTTATCTTTAAATTATTCATGTCAATTAACTATTACTGTCCATTTTTCACTTTAAAATAAACCACCACCAGCTCACAAGCCATCTCCGTGACAGATTTTTTGAAGCTCCTCTAAAAAGTGCTTGCTAATGACCTGGTAATTGTTTTATACCATTTTAAATGAAGTGCAAAGTCAACAAAAAGTCACAGGAATCCTGTGAAGGCTTTGGCAGAATAAAGGACTTCCCAGAGGAACTGCTCAATACTAGAACTGGCAGCAGGCTCTCAGCTTTAAATAAGTAAAGGGAGGGGGGGGCCTCAAAGAGTAGAAGGGTCCTACAGTGGCTACCTAGTTTTAAAAAATAATACTGATAAAGATACAATGAAACAGACACTGATTAGGAGAGGTCAATTGGCACAAGTTTCTGGAAAGCAATTTGCATTCAGCCTAGAGAGATGCTAATGTTCTTTGACCCAGTAATGCCATCTCTTAACTATTCTAGAGAAAGAATTAGGTATTTGAACAAGATGTTTATATGCATGTTCACTAACTCTTAATGATAATGCCACAATAAGGAAGGCAATTTATTACTGTGCAAGAATATGGAATTGATTAAATATATTATGGTACATAAATTACATCTTGTGTTTATAGCCATTTTATGTGACCTTTTCCAGATATTTTGAATGATATGGGAAAATATTCACTATAAAATGTCAAGTGAAAAAAAATAGGCTCAAATCATTATATGCATAAAGACCTTTTCTAAAGATTGATAATTACAGAGAAAAAGATAGAAAAGGACAGGGCAAGGTATATATGCATTTTTAAAAAAGGACTATAATGAAACAAAATAAAAAGGTATAAAAGTAACAAAAAGTAATGAAAGTTATTTTTTGAAAACCAACGGAGAATGACCTTGGATTAGGCAATAGTTCCAAAAGCACCAGCAACAAGTGAAAAAGTTAACATCATCAAAATTTTGTGCTTCCAAAATTTTGTGCTTTTAAGCAGTATCATCAAGAAGGTAAAGAGACATCCCACACAACGGGAGGACATTTTCGCAAATCTGTCTAATAAGGAAATTTTATTTAGAATATAAAGAACTATTACAACTCATTAATAAAAAGACAACTAATCCAATTCCTTTAAATCGCTAAAGTAACTTATACATGACTGAAAGAGACATCCAAATGGCTAATAGGAGCATGAAAGATGCTTACATGATTAGACATGAAGAGAATGCAAACCCAAACCACAGTGAGATACCGCTTCACACCCACTTGGATGCTGGAGTCAAAAAGTCAGACAACAAGAAACATTGGGGAGGAGGTAAAAAACAGAAACCCTCATACGTTGCTGGTGGGAATGTAAAGTGGTAAAGATCCTTTTAAACAATATGGTTGTTCTTCACGTGATTAAACATTGTTACCATATGGCCAAACAATTCCATTCTTATGTATCTACCCAAGAAAAATGAAAACACATGTTCACACAAAAACTTGTATATGAATGTTCATAATAGCATTATTCATAATAGCCAAAGTAGAAAAACTCAATTATCCATCAAGTGATGAATGGATAAGTAATATGTGATATATACATATAATGAACCTTGAGAACATGCTAAGTAAAAGAAGTCATAAAGAACCACATATTGTATGATTATATCTAATTGAAATACCCAGAATAGGCAAATCTACAGAGACATGAAATAGACTAGTGGTTAACTAAGGCTAGGGTGGGAAGTGGAGGGGTGTGGGTTGTTGGAGGGGTGACAGCTAATGGGCATGGGGTTTCTTTGAGGGGTAATAAAATGGATCCAAGATTGTGGGGATGATTCATAATTTTGTGAATATACTAAAAACCACTGGATAGTGCACTTTAAATGAGTGAAACGTGTGGTATGTGTACTATTATCTCAATAAAGCTGATAAAGAAAAAAATAAGCAAAAATAATTATTCCCTTTATTTCACCTATCGCCCTACACCTACAGGGCCTGTGCCGAGCTCAATGAAAGACACACAAATAACATGAACCTCTTGTTTTCCAGGAATTCACGTGAACTGATTTCAATACATGCTAGAAGTAGTGCATAGATACCTAATTAAACACTTTATACATATATTCTCTCATATTACAAAGAACAAGAAATGGAGATTATCATTTCTTGCTTCATTGCCATTTTCTAAGCAATCACATAGAGCTTCATTACATAATCTATATTTCTATCAAATCGAATCTTTATTCCCAAGTATCTTAGGGAAATATTCATCTGGGTCCCCAGTTAACATCTCAAACCTATGTTTTAAACAGTATTTTAATCCTCCATCCCTTCCCTCTCCCTGCTATGTCAAATGTACATGTCCTCCTGTTTCCACCTCTCTGGTCATGTATGGCACAACTTTCTCACAGAAAGCAGGTCTAGAAACCTTAGAATCACCCATGAGTCTGCTTGCTGCCTCATCTCCATCCCAGGTCATTACCAAGTTCTTATAATCCTATCTCTTAAATGTCTCTGGAGTTAATATTCTATTCTCTCTTACCACAGTCCTCTTGGTTTTTGCCTTCTCCATCTGTCACCTAGAATGGTATAACTATTTCCTAAGTCATATCTCTAACTCCAGCCATTTCCCTCTAATTCTCAATTCCATGTTGCAGTAAAATTAACTCCCTTCCCTTTTTAAATGTATTTGAAAAATTTTAAAACTACTAAATACAGAAAATCATATAGCAGGAAAGGAAAAACACATCTTAATGTAACTTTTGTTGTAAACATAATTGCTCTCTTAGAAGAAATGGATCAATGCAGACAAAACCAAATTCACTTTTATTGCTTTTCCAGTCCCACTCCCTTACCTTCTGCCCCAAAGACAATTTCATAAATTTGGGTGTATAATTATAGTACATAAACATTTCACACCCACACACCCCCACACATGTATTGAGGTGTGTCCAGAAAGAGTCCAACCATTGTTAATATAATGAGGACAGTTTGCGTGATATTGATGTAACCTGGCAGCCAAGGTGAGTGGACTGGAATGCGCATGCGTGAAAAATGACAACTTCACTGTACTAGTTACTGGGAATGGCAATCAACCAATCAATCAATAAGTAAATAAAATAAATGTGTACTTGTTCTCTTTTGTACTGACTTCTTTCACTTAAGATTATATCTCTGGGTTTCATCCATGTTGTTGCATGCAGTAGCTGGTAGATTTTTTTCATTGCTGTGTAGTATTCTTTTGTATGTATGTACTACATGATGAACTTAGGTTGGTTTCTACTTTGAACTATAATGAATAAGTCTTCCATAACTCTTCTTATACATGTCTTTTGACACATATGTATATATTTCTGTTGAGCATATACCTAGGATGGAATGGGTGTGTCATTTAGTCTTTGCATGTCAACTTTAGCAGATACCTCTAAAAAGTTCCTGTCTTTACACTCCCATCAGTAGTAAATGAAAGTTCTGGTTGCTCCTCATTATCACCAATAGTTGGTATTGACATTCCCCTTTATGAAAATCATTATTGTGAGTAAAGCTTATAGTTTTCATTTTTATTTCCCTGATAAATCATGTTGAACAATTTTTCAATACTTATTGGCCATTTTGATCTTCTTTTGTGAAGTGCTCATTCTAGTCATTTTCCCAGCACTTATTGGGTTGTTTTTCCTTTTCATTATCAATTTATAGTAGTTATATATTCCAGATATTAGACATTTAAGAAATATATGCATTATAGACATCTTCTCCCATGTGATTTACTAGCCTTTTAATTCTCTTAATGGTAAGATTAAACAGCAATTCTTAATTTTAATAAAGTCTAATGTATTGTTTTTTATAGTGTTTTTTCTATCTTGTTTAAAAATTTCTGTCTATATCATGAAGATATATTTTCTGTATTATCTTGAAGAAACTTGATAGTTGTACCATGTAGATCTGTTATTGACTTAAAATTCACTTTGGTGTATCTTTTCTGCATTACATTCAGGTGGCACCTTGGTTGTAATCAGATGACTGGATATGTAGAGTCTGTCACTGAACTTTTTGTTTTTACCACTAATCTATTCTTGTACCAACACCAAACTCTTTTAATTCTTTTTTTATGTATTAATCTATTAAGTCATGTACAACACAAAAAGTGGAGTTAAAACTATTGTTACAATAATATTAGTTTTATAATTGTCCATTTGTTTCCCTTTACTGAGATCCTTATTTCTTCATACGACTTCAAGATATTGTCTAGTGTTTTCACCATAATTGACATTTGAGTTATTTTCTAGTATTCTATCATTTCAATCAGCAATACTCTAGTATTTCTTGCAGGGTATGTCTAATGGTAATGAACTCACTTAGTTTTTGTTTAGCTGTGAATGTCTTCATTTTTCCTTCACTTTTGAAGGACAGTTTTGCTAGATAAAACAATTCGTCATAGACTGTTTTTACTCTTAGCACTTTGAATATAACAGCCCATGGTCTCTGGCCTCCAAAGTTTCTGCTCATAACCTTATTGAGAATCCCTTGTATGTGATGAGTCATTGCTCTGGTGCTGCTCTCAAGTTTCTCTCTTTGTCTTTTGAAGGTTTGATTGTAATGTGTCTCAGTGCAAGTCTCTTTGCATTTACCTATTTGGAGATTATTGAGCTTCTTGACTGTTTATACTCATGTATTTAATCAAATTTGGGAAATTTTCGGACATTATTTCTTCAAATATTCTTTCTGTCTCTTTATATCTCTCTTGTCCTTCTGGGATTCCCACATTATGTATGTTGGCCCTCTTGATGGTGTTCTATGGGTCCCTTGGCCTCTGTTTAATTTTATTCTATCATTTTTCCTTCCTATTCTTCAGACTTGATCATTTCCATTGTCTTATCTTTAAATTGCTGGTTCTTTCTTCTGCCTGCTCTTACCTGCCTTTGAATCCCTCTAGTGAAATTTCGATTTCATTTTTCAGCTCCAGAATTTCTTTTTAGTTTCTTTTTAGGTTTTCCATCTCTTTTATTGATATTTATATTTTGTTCATACCTTGTCTTCTTGGCTATTCCCACATCTTCCCTTAGTTCTTTGAGCATCCTTATGACAGTTTTGATGTGTTTGTCTGCTAGATATACTGTCAGGCCTTTTCAAGGTATGTTTCCAATAATTTGTTTATTTATTTTTATTTGAATAGGCCACACTTGCCTGTTTCTTTATATGCCTTGTGACTTTTTTTTTGTTGTTGTTAAAAACTGGACATTGAACTCTAATAATGTGGTAACTCAAGAAATAATTTCATCGATGAAGGGTAAATTCTCTCCATTCCTCAAGGTTTGCTGGTTTTTTATTGCTTTTGTTTATTATTTTTGTTTGGTTGGTTGTTATGGGTTGACTCTTTGCTAAGTATTAGACTGAGTTAAAATTTAAGGTCTTCTCAGGTCTTTTCTTAGCCTGTGCATTTCCCTGGGTAAATACAGTGACTTTCTAATTTCCCCTGTATATACAGTTGTTTTTGAATGTTCTAGTCTTCAATTTCTGGCTCCCAACAGGGAAAAAAGAGGATAATAAAGAAAGGGTAATAAAAAAGGCCCTGTCCCTTTAAATTCCCTGTAAGTCACTTCAGCTAGAAAAGTGGGATAAGGAGAAATAATGGGAGAAGGTGCAATAACAATGGCTGCCTGCCTCTCTCTCTGCACCTTAGAGATAAGAAGCACAAATCAATGATCAGATCCTTGTTATTTAGAGGACAATGTCCTTTTCCATCCACCCTGGATCCCACAAGCTGTGGGCAATCTGCTCCTGGAACATGTATACAGTGGCCTACCATGAGGCAGGGTTAGGGAATGGCTAGCTCCTATTATGCTGAGAACTGAAATTGATCAAAAGTCACCCTGATTTACCATTCAAGCCTTCAATAGAATCCTGAGTTCCAAAATAGTTACAGTGAGCAGATCCTGCCAGTGTCATTGCTATCTAGGTAGGGAGAAAGACTCCTTGAACTTATACTCTGCTATCTTCCCAGCAGTCATTGTATGGTTTGTATTATTTTTATAAAGTATTTTTAATTGTTGGCATTACACAATATGCACAGTTAGCTTATATAATTTCAACTTCAGTTTAGTGGCCCTTTAAATTCTGACTGATTTATAGCTTATCTATGAGAGGCTTTGTCTTTTTCAAGTATGTTTAAAACATTTAGTTATTGTGATTGCTTACACATTTATGCTTATTCTGCCATCTTATTTTGTTTTGAATTTATATTGTTTTGTCTTTGCCTTCTTTTCCCTACTTACTTCACTTTTTTAAAATCAAGTTTTCTTTATTTCTTTTAATTTTTCTGCTATAATCTTTTGTTTCCCAATCTTTTGTGTTCTACTTATGGACTTATAATATTCAGTACTTATCCTAAAAATGTTCACATGTAACCCTAATTTTAGTAAGTCTAGATTTAATCGGTGTCTCTAATCTCCTAAGTAACTCAAGGACTTCATTCTTTGCACCTCACCCATATCTTATGTTATTACTGTTTAAGTTAATGTCTGTATTTTTTGTTAAATCTCCGTAATTAGATGTTTTGAATATTATTTGACTTACATGCCTGTTTTCAAAATCCCCCACTCACTATTCTTTTCCGGATTTAATTTCTTACTTTCTGAGGGACATTTTTCAACTGCAAAGTCAGAGTAGTGAATGTTCTTAGTTTTGGTATCAGAATTGTCTTTATTTTATTCTTACTACTAAGTAATAATTTTTCTGGATATACTATTCTAGACTGACAATTATTTTTTCTCTGCACTTTAAAGACATTATTTTGTTGTCTTATGACATGATTTTTACAAAGTATACTGCTATTCTAACTGCTCTTCTTTTTAAGCTACTTTTCTCTCTAGAAGCTTACACAATTTTCTTTATGTTGTTGGTATTCTGCATTTTCATAGTTATATATCTTATGTAGGTTTATATTTTAATTTTATTATCTACTGATCATATTAGGACCCAGTGTGCCCCTTCTTTTAATTCTGGAATATTCTCACCATTGTCACTTTGAATATTGCTTCTGTCTCATTCTGTTTTCTCTCCTCTTGGAACTTGTATTAGACATGTGTTGACTTTTCTCAGTGTGGTCTACATTTCTCTTAACTTCTTTTCTATATTTCCCATCTCTCTCGTTCTGTACTGAATTCTCCATAATTTCCTCAAATTAATATTCCAATCCACCACTTCATTGTATGTACCTGGTATACTACTCACACCACTTATTTTTTAAAAATTCAAACGGCTGCAGTTCTCATTTTAGAAAGTCTATTGGTTATTTTCAAAAACACACACCTACTTTTATACAGTTCTATATTTACCCTATGGCTTTCTGATTTCCTTTAGTTCTTTGAACATTCTTAAAATACTTATGTTGATGCTCTGGTTATTCAATCATTTCTAGTTATTGAAACTACATTCTACCCATTTGTTGGGTCTTCTAATCCTCTCTGCAGTACATTGATTCTCATGTGGTTTGTGCTTTTTGAGTGTGAGCTCATTTTCATTGGGGGTTGTTTTTCATTAGAGTTCTATTGGAACTCTTAATCTAATTATGAATATCCAGGGAGTATATGAACACTATAAAGGTGAATGGAAATTTTTGTGTTTCTGTCCATGTGTGTATTTTTCTGGAGAGGCAACCTGATGGTGTTAATCAGTTTATCAAAGATAATAGAACATGGCAGTTCTATATAGCAGTTAAGAGCAAGCTGAGCTCAGACTGCCAGAGATATACCTTGTCCCACCACTGTGTGACCTTGGGCAAGTAATTTACCTTTCAGGGCCTTCAAATTCCTAATCTGCCTCAGGAGATAATAACAGCATTTATGCCTGGGGTTGTTGTGCAGAGTAATATGATGGTTGCAGATTACTCTGCCAGAGGTCTAATTTCTCTTGCTCCAGGACAGTTTTCATGTTATTTTCCCAATATTGGGTTTCCTACCACATTAATATGGCAATAGTCTGAAGTTCTAATCTTTAGTGATATGTTTCCCTGTGGCTCCAGATGTACAGCAATCTCCAGAAACAATTCTCTGAGCCCGTGCGCAGTTTTTCTTAGTTCTTTTAAAATGGGCTAGGTAGCCCTTTGTGACTCCTGGTTTGGTGCATGTAGAGCTCAGATCTGTGGTTGTGGCCTGAATTCTCCTTTCATGGGACTTAAAACCTCTGTTGCCAGCTGTTAAGGTGACATCTTTACTGCTTTCTCTCATGGTTCATTCTACGTTTCAGTTCCTGCTTACTGATCTAGCTTTGAGTTCCTCTTCATTTCTGACAGCTGAGGATTTCCATTTTTTTTTTTTATTTTGAGCTTGGCCTAGGTATTTACATTTTAATATTTTGTTGACATTTCTGTTTGTTGAAATGAAAGGTCAGGAAGCTGTTTCATATCAACTCAATCAGTCATATTTATCCTCTCTTTCTAAACACAAATATGATCACATTGCTTTTGATGGGCACCCATTTGCTTGAAAAACAAAGTCAATCTCTTTTTCTGGTTATTTTAAAAACTTCACATCTGGGTGAAATTCTGGTTCCCAAACTTGACTTGCAAATCATCCCTAATTCCCTCTCCCTATACTACAGCAGTAATAGACTAGGAGACTTCCCCCAACACTCCATGTAACATCACATCTTTAACTTAAGAAATTTTATTTAGGGGTGGCTTTTAGATCCAATTTCAATTTTTAATAATAATATTTTGAACTCTTCATCCAGGTTGTGAACCCTTTAAATCTGTGACTCTTCCATTTTGGAAACTGCAAAACGGGGTTTGAAAGCACAGCTGACTATGTCGTTCAGGGTACCAGTGCACTAAACCAAACAAAACCCAAACAGGAAAGTGAAAGTGTTCATGCAAAAAGCCTGAAAGGCTCTGTGCAGACAGGAGAAACTGACCCAGCTGAAGTGAATTATTGAATTTCACACTGATGCAGCAGTTCTGAATCGACAGTACCTTAGAACTCATTAAGTTCTCAGGGTTTAGTTCTCAGCTCTCAAGACACATACGCTCTGCCCTCTTTAGAAAGGCCAGGCTACTGAGGTGATAGCAGTTATATTTTGTGTGCTTCATTAGAGCAAGGTAATATAGTTCACTGTGCTCAAACAAATCCTAGCTGCTAATGGGCCAAGATATTGTGAATGTAGAGTCAGAATTGCTGGGACATCAGAGAACTGCTGAAAGAAAAAAACACCTTAGGAACCAAAGAAATTGCATTTGTAAGCTTCATATTATGCACCACATAGCAAGTAAATCAATAACTTGAAAATGTACATTGAAGACCAAAAAGGAGTTGATTGCAATCTTCAAAGACTTGGCAAAAAAAAAAAAAAAAAAGTAGCAGTGCAAATTAAACTTATTCAAAAAAGTAGACAGTTAGTTCAAACCTTAGAAGATTCAACTAAGCTGGCAAAAAAACCCAAAAAACAAAAAAGAAAAAAATAACCAACCAAACAAAAATTATTCCTAGAAGAGATGACAGAGGAAAGTAACAGAATAAAAAATGTAAATACCAAAATTTTTTTAAAAACCCACACAGAAGTTTGTTTTGAGAACTTTTTTCACAGCATGATTCATAAGAATGCAGAATGGTATGTTTAGGAAGGCTGTTAAATATAAAAATAGAAAGTCATCACCAAGGTAAATAGAGTTTTAGTAATTAGGGCAGGATCTTAAGAAATGAAAAATTACCATATGAGTCTTCAGTTTTATGCTATTAGCCAATTTAGTGTTAAAAATCATTTGCATTTTATGATTTATTTCTTAATTTTTTAAAATTTAGACTTGTTTATACATCACTTTTAATTTGCACTTAAATATACACCCTTTTTACCTGTGGGAATATTATCACATAACTCATCAATGACAATAGTTTTTTCAACAGACCTTTCCCATTCCACACCTTCTCCTCATTTTTCTTTCACACGCGCACACACACACACCTCAATCAACTCTTAGGAATCTCTGGTTTGAATGTCTTGGGAATTCCCAAGATGAGAATTCCATCTGATCAGTTGACTAAAGATCTTAACTAAAAGTATTTGCATTATTGTGTCCTCTTCCAGGGTCCTCTGGACTTGAGTTCCGACTGAGGTTTCATCCAATACATGAAATTAGGTTAGTTTACTAGAGGATGAATAGGAATGATGTAGTCCGGTCTGTTACCTCAGACTACATGCTTCCATTTAGTCAGCTACCTCATCAATGTCTCTTACCATCAGTGCATGAAAGACTGGCAAGGGCGCCTATCTCCAGAGCTGCACTGGAAAAGTAACCCAGAGCACAATGTAGACAGATAGAAGCTCGAGGACAAGGCTCTTGCTCACATTGCCCATGCACATATTCTGTTTAAAAAATGAAAACATATTGTACTCAAGGAAAAGTCCAACATTTATTCATATGGGCAAAACAACCTGGTTGTGTGTCATGTTAACAAATGCAAAGCACCTAAGTGAGTAAGTAGCTCCTCTGCCCTTTCAACCAGCTCCCTATTGTGCTCACCTCTACAGAAAGCAAGCCAATTGAGAAGGGGTTCAGAAAGAGAGACATATTCACTGCCCTGAAGGATTTTGCATCATATCTGCAGCACAGAATTATAACCTTCCCTAACGTATCAAGTATCCCAGCCCCTGATCTGAGCCATATTTGAATTTCACTCCATCTGTCCTCCTGATAAAGGTGAAGTGCCAGCGGTAAAGAAAAAAAGTGTTGGGCTGAAAACATGGTCCAACAATAGAAAGCCATATCTCTGTCACTGGCTATGTTTATATCTGTATGTCTATATTTTTGTTCTACCCTGGCTGGTTTGGCTCAGTGGATTGAGCGTCGGCCTGCGAGCTAAGTGTCGCTGGTTCGATCTTCCAGTCAGGGCACATCAGAGAAGGAAAACTCTGACTCCAAAAAACCTCCGCTGCCTTGCGGCATACCTCTTCAGGGGAAAGGCTAAGGGAGTAAACCCCGACAGAAAATCCGGAGCCGGAGTCCCTAAGGCGGTTTGACGTTGTAGTCAACATCTCCATTGTACAGACAGGGAAACTGAAGGTAAGAGAGGTGACATGGCTTAGACTAGGTCACAGAAAGAATAAGAGGCACACCTAAGAGAACCCAGGTAGCCTGGCTCTCCAGGTGAGTGCTCCAACCTAACACACCACTTTGTTTTGGGAACCTAAACTAAAATCTTTGCATGTCATGGAACAAGATGCAAATAAGTTTATGTTCCAGATTTCCTTTGGAAAATATCTGGATAAGAACCAGGGGTAAAGCTGAGACTTCCGAGAGGACTAATGAGGAGCAAGGGGACAAACTGTTTCTTCAGAAAGTGGGGGCAGGAGGGAGCGATCAGCAGAGAGTGAGCCTCAGCTAGGGAGACTTAAGAGGGAGCTCACTTCCTGAGTGACCCTCCCTATAGCCCTCAATTGTCAATAAAGGCTTCTAAAATCAGGAAATGTTATCAATGGAGCTCCTCTTGTAAAAACTAACTTGGGGAGAGGCTGTGTTTAGAGGCCAGGCTGGGCCAGGTGAAACCAAAGCTGCCTCGCAGGCTCTGAGAACTGAGGCTGAGGGTCCCCAGAGGAAGAACACCCAGAGCTTTCTACAAAGGACTGTGTGTGTCACAACCTTGGAAATGGAGTCAGACCAAGTATAAACAGCTCTCATAGAGTAGGAGGACCTCCAACCTTATAACCTCATGATACAAGTGGTAAAATCAAGTGACATTCAAGGGCCCTTGACAATCAGATAGAAGACTATGTCTTTATATATTTATCATGAAGAGATATTTGCACATATACATTAAAATAAGCATGTATTTTCCAGGGCATTTTCAGATCTTCCAGGGATCTCTTGTTCCCAGGTTAAAGTAATTAATCATGCATTCATTTTGTTTAATCACTTTTATATATCAGGTTTATTCTACATTAGACAAATCATATATTCTATGTTTACTTCAGGAAATCTGATATATTGTTCTCAAGTTTGACAGAATGAATCCCAAAGTATGTATTATATATGAAATGACTCACAGTTTTTAACAAAAATCATATACTCTCTAAAATAGATAACTGCAATTTTGTCAACTGAATGAAAACAAGAACAACAGCTTTTTCTGCTTTTGTAAGCAAACGCCTAAGGAAAAATGTGTTCTTTAGTGAAAAGTTGAGCTTTGCTTTGTCCCTTATAAACAGAAAGAGGTACAAAGCAGAACCAGCTGAGGCAGCTTCCTTACTACTCTACTTACCCACAAAGCAAGTTGTTGCATGAAAGATTTTTATTCCCCCAAAAACATTCATTTCATATGTGTTAGGACATTGCCCCAAATACATAAGTGCTTTCTGGTCAGCGATAATGGCCGTCAGTGAGAAATGAGCACCTCAGAAGAACTGGACAATCAATAGGCATCCACTTAAAAGAGCACCCTCCCAAACAGGTGGGGAAAATGATGTGTTTCTCTCTGCACTTTGATCTATAAATGAATGGCTTAAAAGCCAGTTGGGAAGCAAAGTTTAAGTAGCTCTAAAAATTCTGTGATCTTACATTGTTTAAGGATTTTTAAAAATGAAGACTATTTGAAAGCCCGATAATTTCCTCTTAATAAGCATTTGCTTACTTTAAAAGCAATGATTTTATAATAACAGCCCAAGT
This sequence comes from Furipterus horrens, assembly GCF_987537825.1. Taxonomy (NCBI): domain Eukaryota; kingdom Metazoa; phylum Chordata; class Mammalia; order Chiroptera; family Furipteridae; genus Furipterus; species Furipterus horrens. The sequence goes on along the minus strand of NW_028327172.1, from coordinate 149,352,452 downwards.
GCCTTTGATGAATGACTATTAAAATTAATTTTACCTTATTTGAACCATGGGAAGGAAAGGTCAAAATGAAATCATCTCCTTTGCTTTTAAGTGCTTTTACTGACAGAAACCTAAATTGCCTCTATTGACTTTGAGATCACAGCTCACACAGGCATATGCATCATATCTGTCCATGGCCAGCCTATGGCATAGGTCATAGGGAGGCAGCAGCAGCTCCAGCAGCAGGGAGAGTAAGAACCCAGGCCCAAACAGCAGGTGCTTCCACGCTAGATGCTCTATATGCAAAACTGTGCATGGTTAGGAACTATCAGCATGTCTCAGGCAGCAGATTGCTGGCCAATGGACTGTTTCCCTTGCCAAGAATATGCTCAGCAGAACTGTGTTTAATAGTGCTAAACTTTCACTGAATGACTGAATGTTCTTCTGGAAGCAAACTCTCCAGGAAGAAACAGTACCACAATTGGAAGAAGAAGTGGGAAAACTGAAGGAAGGCATAAACAGAATGTGGCTACTGGCTCACACAGACATCTAACCCTTAGTCATTAGCACTGAGGAATAATCAAGGGGACAAAGCACCAAACAGATATTGGACACATGCTATCTGGGATGACATAAAAATTCCAGGTGATATGAGAGCCTGATTAGGACACCTCATGAGCTGTTTTCCCATGAGTGACAATGGGTTCTTGGGCCAATCATACTTACTTTGAGGTCCTCCACGTGGTCACAGTAAAACAGCTGAATAGAGTTAAAGATCTCCTCCTGACAGTAGAATATGCAGAGCGATGGCAATAAAACGCACGCAATAATTAGTGAATATAAGAGAACTATTCACAAAACTTCACTCACTTATGCCATGGCATGATCTGGAGCTTAAATGACCTTGCATACTTACTATTATCCCTTTCCCCATATGGGAAGTGATGGCTTATGGACAATCACTCAACCCACTGCTCTAACAATTGGTAAGGCACCAGGAAACAGCTGAAGAGCACTCACTGGCTCCATTTCAACCTAACACTGGCTCAGAGAAAAGGAAAGCAAACTATTCTTAGAGAAATGCAATTCAGTAGAATAGAGCAATTATAAGGCCAAGGAAGCTTAGAATTTTTACCCACATCTATTCTCACTTTAAGACAATAAGAATAGGATAATACTGTAATAGTAATAAACATTCAAATAAGATCTATTTGAAGAAAAAGCTAATATATGAAAGTTTACCATAAGACAACAAAATTAATATTTGTTCAAGGTTCAGAACAATGTATTCTTTGCCTTGCAAATGGATTCTCTGTAATTTGCAAATAGCCAGCTTCTGTAGGCATCTACAGCATTGCTTGGCTCTGGAAGTATGGTATTATTTACTTGCAACCTATGGCAGGAAGTGAAAAGGGTTTCCCTTTGCTTAACCCTGATGGACAGGTTAAATGTTTACTTTGCCCTCTAGTATCCTAGTTTGCTAAGATAAAACATATCATGAAATCATCACCCAAAGGAGTTTGTATTTAATTCATTTCTAGGATATGCATCGCTTTTAGAGATGAAGGTCATGAACCCTTCCATAGGTATCAATATTTATCCAGACACAATGTAATACCAATGGAGCTCAAGTTGCAAAACAAAGGAAAATCTTGCAATAGGCTTCTGAAACATAAAGTGGGAAATATAAATTATTCTGCAGTGGGTCTACTTGACAGTATCTGGGTAACGGAGCGGAAAAGATCAGCTCTTATTTGGTAGACACATAATACAGTATCACTGTGTTTCTAACTCCCAGTACAATGCTCACCTTTGATAATATCCTTGGGATCTAGTTGCATATAGCAGTTTCCTTGTAAAATTACTAAGATATATTTTTTTAATATTTTAGGAGGGATAATTTTACTCCCTGAGAGGCAATTGCCAGAAATTATTATAGTATATCATATGAACATAAATTTGCAGTAAAATTATTTTTATTTAACATTTTATAAAAATTTTCCCTATTCAAAAGTGGTACCAAAACTAAAAAAAAAATTTTAATAAAATAATTGAAGAAATTGAGAACTGACTGGATATTTGATGATACCAAGAAATTTAAAAATTTGTTAGGTGTGATACTATGTTACCATCAAAAAGTCTTTATCCTCTATTGATACATTCCTAAGTATTTAGAAATTAAATGATATTATATCTGACATTTGCTTCAGATAACCCAGTAAATGCGTGGGGATTTAGATGAAACAAGAGTGGCCCACCCCAGTATAATGTTGTCAGCAAGATGGTGGTATAGAATTTTCTAGCTCTTGTCCCCTCCCAGCCCAGGGTGGAGATAAACACTGCCCCCATGGAGAAAGAGGACTAAAGTAAACATATAACTCTACCATGGACTCCAGCACCAGGCCCAGGCTATAGGCAGGCTCCCATGACCCAGGATCCTGGTCCACCATGGTGCCAGGTCAGGCCAGCCCCTGTAACACCATGCTCCAATCAGGCTCCCATGGACCCAGGCTCCCAGCTCATCTCAGCACCAGGCCAGTTCCCACAGACCTAGTCTCTGATTTACTCCTGATCCCCAGACTTCAGACCAGCCTCCATGGCCCCAGCATGCAGTTAGTTTCTGCAAACCCAGGCTCTTGGGCTATCCCAGCACTGGACCAGCCACCATAAACCCAGGATCCAGGTCCACCAACATGAGCCCAGGTCCCAGTCCATAACCACAGATTCAAGCAAGCACCAGACTCATGCTAGTGAACTCAGGTTCCAGTCCTGCCTCCACTGACCCAGGCAACAGGCCTGCTCACCTAAGTACTCCAGCAGCAAGCCTGTCCACAGACACCGTCAGACAGCCCACCCAGGAGGCTTTCCCTATGGAAGCCAGTCTGTAACAAGTGGAAAATGTGCCTATTTACTGAAATAAGCAGAAACCAACAAAAGGCCACCAGATCATGAATAATCAAAGAAACATGAAACCACCAAAGAAAACTAATAAAGCTCCAATGTCTGACTCTATTGAAATGGATATCTATGAACAGTGTGACAAAGTATTCAAAATAATTCTTTTAAAGGAACTGAGTGAACTATAAAAAAACACAGACAACTGAAGTAAATTATAAAAACAATATATATGAACAAAATGAGTTCAACAAAGAATTAAAAACCATTAAAAATACTTAACAAAATCCTAGAGTTTAAGAATACAGTAATTGAACTGAAGAATTCTATAAAGTGCTTCAATATCAGACTTAACCAAGTAGGAAAGAAGTAATGAACTAGAATATAGGTCATTTTAAATCATTCACTCAGTGTATCAAAAAGAATAAAAGAATTAAAAAGTATTTAAAAAAAGGCTACAAGGGTGGAGGGGGGAGGGAAAGAAGGGGGATAAGTAAGGGAAGGGTCTAGTCAAGGAACATGTATAAATGACTCATGGACATGGACAACGGGGAGGGATATGATTGGGGGAGAAGGGGTGGGCTGAGTGGGGGGGAGCAATGGGGGAAAAATGGGACAACTGTAATCGAAAAACCAAAAAATAAAATAAAAATAATGGATTAATAAAAAAAATGGCTACATAAATTACAAGATATTATTAAGAAAAGCAACTCACACATTACTGGAGTCCCAGAGAAGATGGAAAAAAGACATAAAACTTATTTAAAGAAATAATGGCTGAAAACTTCCCAAAGCTGGAGTAAAAGAGTAAAGTTTTGAATATGATCAAAGTTAAGCTGTTACCAGCATAAAATAGACTGTTATACTATAAGATGTTTTGTGTACGCTCCATGATAACCACAAGCAAAAACATACAGTGTATTAAGAAAAGACAAAGAGAAGGGAAGTAAAGTGTACCACTATGGAAAATCATCAATTCATAGAGTAAGCAGTAAAAGAGAAAAAAAGAAACAAGGGAACTATAAATACAGCAGAAAATAATTAATAAATTGTCATTAGTAAGTCCATATCTATTGATAATTACTTTAAATGTAAGTGGATTAAATTCTCCAATTGAAAGACACAGAGTGGCTAAATGGATTAAAAAACAAGACCCAGTTATATGCTGTCACTTCACCTTTAAGGACACCCACATCTTCAAGTGAAGGAATTTGAAAAAATATAATTAGAAAGCCATAGTAATTAAATGGTTTTGTATTGGCATTAAAACAGACACATAGACAAATGAAACAGAACTGAGTCCAGAAATAAACCCACATATGTATGGTCAACTAATATTTGACAAGGGTACCTAGAGCATTCAATGAGGAAAGGATAGTCTTTTCAATAAATGTTGTTGGGAAACATGGATATTAACACGCAAAAGAATGAAATCAAAATCCTATCTTACATCACTTACAAAAACTAACTCAAAATGGATTAAAGACTTAAAGGTAAGATCTGAAACCAAAGAAAACAAAAACACTAACTTGAAACAATATATGCACAACCATGTTCATTGCAACATTATTTACAATAGCAAAGATGTGGAAGCAACCTAAGTATCCATGGACATAAATGGATGAATCTTGAGGGCATAATGTTAAGTGAAATAAGTCATACAAAGAAAGACAAATACTGTATTACCTCACTCATATAAGGAATCTAAAAAAAGCTGAACTCATAGAAGGCGAAAGTAGAGTGGTTGTAGTTAGAGGTTGAGGGGTAAGGGAAATGGAGAAATGTTGGTCCAAGAGTACAGACTTTGACTTATGAAATGAATAAGTTCTGAGGATATAATACAGTTAACAATAGTATTATATACTTGAAATTTGATAAGAATGTAAATCTTAAATGTTCTTACCACCCACACAAAAAATGGTAATTATATGATACGATGGACGTTAGTACCTTATTATGGCAATTTCACAACATATACAGGTATCAAATCACCACATTGTATACCTTAAACTTATACAATGTTATATGTTAATTACACCTCAAAAATGCTGGAAAAAAGACTAAAACATAAAAAATAACTGACCATGTATTAATTATTGAGGCTGAATGATATGTACTCAAGCTTATTATATATAATATTCTCTATTTTTGTATATGTTTGAAATTTTTCATGATACAAAGTTTTAAAATCAGCATTTAAAGATTCAAATATTATTATGACCAGAAGTCATACTATTATTAGCTTAAGGATATCTTATCAATTAACTAAATTAACAGGGCTCTTCAAATTTATGCATCAAGAGATTTACAGAGCTCACAAATTGTCCTTTCCCCCTAGTGTTACTTGGTATTACAGTAAGAAAACATCATTTAATCTTCAAAAATTAGCTATTTTCATCAAAATAAAATTTCTGCATGGCATCACTACAAATATCATCAACATGATCACTTATTGACAACTTAGTGTTAAATAAATATTTGCTTCAACACCTAGAACTGAAGTTGGCTGTTTCTCAGTAATGAACCTCAGGATCAGTGCAGTTATGCATCCTAGACAGTTTTAAAAATTTACCTTACCAGTCATATTATATTTTGATAGCATTTATTGAGTTATTATGATGGGCTAGGTATCTTGCTAAGGTCTTTGTCCACTTTAATCTCATTGAATCCTCACCAAGACCCTATGATGCAGACATTATATTTTATTAACCAGAAGAGGAAAACAAATTCCATTTTATTTTTGACTGACAATAAATTGAAAAGCAAAGTCTAATTTGGCCTTCAATATCGTGTTACAGTGATTTAAATAGCAATTATGCACAATATAGTTTTGTCAAACTGAAAAAGAAAATTTCAGATTTAAAAAAAATATCTACTCTTGCCCTGATTGGTGTGGGTTAGTTGGTTCAGCATTGTCCTGCAAAGTGAAAGGTCACTGGTTCGATTCCCAGTCAGGGCACATGACTGGGTTATGGGTTCAGTGCCCAATTAGGGTGTGTACAATTGGCAACCAATTGAGGTTTCTCTCTGACATTGATGTTTCCCTCTCTTTCTCCTGCCCTTCCTCTCTCTCTAAAAAACAAACAGAAAACAAAAACTTTTAAATAAAAAATATCTACTCTTTGCCTAGAAAAGTACTGAGATCCATTTAAAATATGTGTAAATATAACAATTCCCATGCACTTTTTTGACAGCTTGCTAAAGATGCTAGAGAATTGCTTTTTAATATGGACACTATTGTCACCCCAATTGTATAGGTGAGAAAACTGAGTCCTAGAAATTTTAACTAAACTTACCCAGTGCCTTTCAGATATAGAGAAACCAAACGGGGATAGGAACAGAAGAATGTCTGATTGCAAAACCTGCATTCAAAGGAGGTTCTGAACTACATCTCCACAGAAAAAGCAGACTCTTAGGAAGGGGCAGCTTTCTGCTGCAGATGATTAGTGTACTGCAGCGATTTTCAACAGGGTACTGCAGTAGGTGCACTGGTATGTTTCAAGAATTTTTAAAACATGCAATACCTGACTAGTCAGGGGCACTGGCCTCTTCTCTCTTAGACTGTCAAATAAAAAAAGGACAACAGCCAACACAACAGCCATCTGGTGTGAATGAATTAAAATTATACTTATATTTTTTGTCACACTGGCAAAAAATGCAATATAATTTTTGGTGTGCCACAGAATTTTAGTAATTAGTTGATGTGTGTCATGAGAAGAAAAGGTTGCCAATGTAATCCCAGGTTACTCACACAGAGGTCAAGATACAAAAGTTGAATCACCAAAGATTTTTTTAAAAGGTCACCAACACTGTTAAGGATCATAAGCCTCTAATCTTGATGAATTAACTAGGTCCAGTGTAATAAAAATAACAACAACAACAACAAAAAAAACCCACAACAAAACTCTCAATAAAATAGAAATCATTTCTCTTTTCTCTTATAAACTTATTTGATAATCAGAAGAAGGGAAATAGAGAAACCACTGTTTTCTCACTTGGTCTCAGTAAGAGGTTTATTAGGAATTAGAGAGATGCAAAAAGAGCTTCACATTTTATAAGTAATTGAGAGTTCATTCACCCCCTTAGACTATAAAGAAATTTATCAAAAATTGGCCCCTGTGACCTGCAGCTCATCTCTTTCATGTCACTTAGTTCTATGGCCGTCTGAAGCCTCAAGTAAAAAGACCTTGAGATTTGAAATAATAAGTCACTCAGCTTTATCTAAAATATGCCTCTGATTATTCAGTTATGAAAGAGTGTAATTTGGGTGTTTTGTGTTTTGTCCTTGGTGGTTTCTCCTTGTCCTTGTCCTGACCCAACCTGAAAGAGCTGGCTCACAAATGCTATATGCGAGCACTGTTAGGAAACTGTTGTCCCCAAAATGTGCACACATATTACTGTACAATTCACATCAAAATCTCATCACAAAGCAAATCATTCATCACCTGGCCTTTCATTAATATTAATTAATGAAAGCTCCGCATGGGGGAGATGGAAGTGGAAGCAAAGAATAATGTCACAGTGAATGCTTTACAAAAGAACTATCAGAAACCTCCAAAGCCTTTGTAGGAAAATTTAGGACTAAACTTCAGGTTTTAGGAAAACAACACTGGATAGGAATTTTAAAGCCTGAGCTACAGATACATCTCATTCTAGGCCCAGAAGGTGCTTCCTCCAGCAGGAACTTGGTGGACTTCTAGGGAGCAGAGGCCTGTGATTTCCTTGAAGAATTCCAGCACAGATAGTTCAGTGGGCTACCTACAAATGTCAAGGAAAGGGATTTAATTTTATCAAATAATCAGTTATGTTTCAGAGCAGATTTACCAGTGGCAAAATGCTCAATAAAAGACTTTCCACAAACTTATATCTTGAAGGAAATACTCTAAAAGGATTACAGTGGATTAATGTTTTTAAGATTATTTGTCTCATCAATAGTTTTGAAAAGCATTATCAATCATGGAAGGCTATTTTTGTTTCAGTAATACAGCATGTATATGGCATATTGAATCTGGAACTTGGGTAGGATGATGAATTGATTTGGCTTAGTTTGGTTTTCTCACAACTCCTTGCAATATCCCTTGAAATATTGCATTCTCTCACCTCTGAGCCTCTGAATATGCTGTTCCTTCTGTCGCAGAACATTCCCTTTACCTTTTTCCTTTGATTTACTCCACCTCAATGGCATGTCTTCTAGGAGCCTTACTTGACCCTCAAGACTGGCCTAAGTGCCCTCCTGCAAGCTCTTGAAGACATTTGTTTCCCAGTCCATTTACCTGGCTGGCCCAGAATTGTGAGGCCTCGCTTACTTTTCCTGGCCTTTCTGCGATGCTGATGGGGAAGTTTCTGTACTATTATATCCTAGTACCCAGCCTGGTGTCACACCTAGCAGCAGGTAACCAGTAGTTATTAAAAGCCAAATAACATAAATCTCTTAGAATCGCATATGCTCACATTCTATTGTCATACAAGAGGATTTTAAAACTCTATACTTATATTACCCCAGGGAATCAATGTGATTTGTGAACATCTGGGAATATGAAATAATTCATAAAGATCAGGAAATAGCTTTTTTCAATATTTAAAAATATATTGAACTCTTACCATTTTACTACCTTTTACAGGGTTGCTTACAATACAAAAAAAGTTCAGAAATCTAATTTAAATGAAAAAATGTTACTAGAAAGAAAAAATCATGTTATTTAACCTTAACAGTTAAGAAATGTCTATAAAACAGAAAACATCTTTTCCCTCTATCATTGTTGTACCCAACCTCCTCTATTAAGGACCCATGAGGAGCTCGCAAAGATAGCTGTCATGACTATGAAAGGTTAAGCTTTGATAACTTGGAAATAATTTTTCTTTATAGAAATTTAGACTTCTGAGCAGCATAAGCAGAAAGTGCTTTCCATGTGATCAAATGCAGTAACATTTAGTCTCTATATGGTTTGCTGTGCCTGCTGATCTTAGCGCCTCATTCAGCCTTTGGTTTACTCTGGTTAAGGAATTTTCAATCCTCCACTAGGGAAAAAGGCCATGAAAGCTCTGCCACCTGTCCAACTAGGGGGCTCACTTCCTAGTCCCCTGTTTGCTGCTTGCAACAAGGTTGGAGTTACAATAGTTATTTATCAGTATTGTGACTAATATTCTTTTGGTTACTTCCAAATATATTGTTAAACTTTTGGAGAGGTAGAAATGATATATGATGATTACCATAACAGTAGAAAAGTCAATATGAAAGAACTATGCATCTAAATTGTTAGGATTTGTAGTGATAGAAGCATGGCAGTCCTTATTGTGAGCCATCAAAATCGAGTTGTTTGGTCAAACTGAACTAATCCCAGTTCCCATTCATTCTTTCCCACTCTTCACCCTACCTGGAATGTTTCTTTCCCCAACCTCCTATCACCTCTAACTCTTGTTCCTTACCCACTTTGCCCAAACCCTCTCTGACCTCAAGTTCAGGGGCAAGCATGGCTTTTCCTTTCCCAGAGCATTTTCAGCTAGATGGAATTTATTCCTCCTCTGAAGCTATATGAACTATACCTGTACTTCTGTTTGCCCATTTATTTATTCATTCAATGAACGTTTACAGAAGACCTATTGTCCCAGACAGTTCTTACTACTTGCTTAGTAGTTTGATGAGGATACATGTTTTAATTTCCTTTATAGAGAGAAATTAAACTTGCCCCTTTGCGGCAAGTTTCATGTCTGATTAATTTTGTATCCCACAAGACATTTTTGGGGGTGTGAACACTCTTCATTGCCTATTCAGCATCAGTTTCCTCCTATTCTTTTCCAACAGAATTCCAATGTTGCCTAGGTATTCCCTCACCCTGGTTTTGACTTTAAGAAGTGCCATATTATTGCATGTTCTCTTCCTTCCTTCCCCTTCCCTCCCTCCTTTCACCTTTGTCACTCTCTTTCCTCTTTAATTCCTTTTGTCCTTCAAGTTATTCAACAAATATTTACTGAGCTAGGTATTTTCCTGGGTACCAAAGTTAGAAAATGGAGTAAAGAGAAATGGTCTAATTCTTGCTGGAACTCTGGTTAAATTTTTTAATGACTCCTCCAATGTCCCCCAAACTAAGCTCAACCTCCTCATGAGGAAACTGAAGACTTGAGGTTAAATAACATGACCAAGTTCAGAAAGCAAGTGGCACACACACACACACACACACACACACACACACACACACACGTGGTTGTGTCTGTGCAGAGCTCTTCAAAGAATAAACTGCTGTGGTCATTTAAGAGCCACTGGAAGCATTGGTTGTAGGCTGCAGCCTCTGTCATTGATTCAGGAAGTGTGCTCAGAGAGTGCCCTGGAGCCACCTTGAAAGCCGGGTTATATATATATATGTTTGTAGACACATTTATATGTGTCCATATTTTTTAGTTTAAATTCAGAGCTGAAAAAATAGAATAGCATTTCAAGACAGTCCCTGTCCTCAAAGAGCCCACAGTCTGGGGGAAACAAATGATTTTAATTACAACATTCTTTGGCATGTGTAAGCCCAGGGCACAGAGGGGAGTGAGCAGGCTCTGGAACAGCTTCACTGAGAAGGTCACTTTGAAGAAGAGTCCTAAACAGTGAGAAAGTCAGATAAGTAGGGAAATAAGGAATAGTGTAGGCAAGAGTCAGTCTCTGTGTCATCTTTGGGAACCCTGGGTGTGGCTGGAGAATAGGAGACCCAGAGTGCGGTTATGCTGGAGCATGCCAGAGGGTGAATTTAAAGAAGTGTTCAGGTCACAGAGAACCTCTTATACCAGCCTAAGTAGTTGTTACTTTATCCTACAGATGATAAGAAGTCCTAATGGATTTCTAGTAGGGGGGTAATTAGATTTTAATTTTAGAAAGATCACTCTGATGGCAGTTAAAAGAATAGACTGAAAAAGAGCCAGCCCAGAGACAGCAAGTGTGTTAGAAATGGTCTTTTAGTTTTTAAAAATTCAGACAAGAAATAATGGAGGCAGTGGGATATACAAAAAGAAAAAGGTTTCTGAGATAAGAGATTGAGTTTTTAAAACTTGGTCACATAAGTAAGGACCACAAGTTCTTTTTTTCCTATTATATATGTTTTTCTTCTTTATTATTTCTTTGAAATAAATATTTATTATTCACACAAGTGTGCATTAAGTAATTATCTGGAGTGAAAAGCTATGAAAATCCTAGAAAGCAAATATGCATAAAAGGCATATTACAATATTAATATTCAATATATAGCAGAGCTTTTAAAGGAGAAGGTGAACATAAAATAACAGTGTTGACAATTATTCAATACCAAGGGCTCACCTTAGAACTTGCGGTCAATTGAACTTCTAGTTAAGTATCTATTGGTCACCTGGCCTTGACCAAAAACATTCACAGTGAGTGAGCTTTATGTGATAATGTCCTGAATAAGCAACATTGGAGACTATTTATAATGACAGCTTAAAGAGGTTCCTATCCTAGAGAAATGGTGGAGCTGCCATCCTGACTAATTCCAGATGAAAAGAAGAGAAGGAGAAGGAAGAAAAAGTGGAACTTGTATTTTTGCGAAAGGGGGTGAAATAATGACTTTTTTTTTTCTCATAAGCATTTAAACATCAAGCAAATGTAATTTTCTGCCTTCCTCTGCAGGCTCTGGAAGTCCAGGGCAGTGTTTACTAATTCTAACAATCTTTGATTCAGCTCTTACAGTACACTAGATTTGGCCAAGTGGAAAGAAAGGACTCATAAAAAGCTATCATATCTTTCTGGTCCAAAAACAAAAAGCAGACATATACCAGGAGTTTGGTATGAAACACTGAATAAAAATATATTTCTTCTATAAGCAAACATGAATATTAATTTTGGCTCTGTCTGTGACAGTAAAAGTTGGCAATCAAGTTTATATCAACTGCAGGGTAGATAAGTAAATTGTTGGATAGTCATATAATGAGATAACATTCAATGCATAAACATGAATGAATTTGAAGTTTGCATATCATGAGACTAAATATACAAATGACAAATGACAATGGCCAGACTATCTATAACAACAAAACTCTGACCCATAACCTTCAGCCATCCCTTATCTCCAATAAACAGATCAGGAAGCCAGCCTGCTCTACATCAGATTTGCAAGAAGTCAGATCTCTATCTTTCATGATAATCCAAAAAGCTACATAATAACTTTTGTGACAACTGACCAGAACTTGATTAAAAACTTCCCTAAGTTTTGTCCCACTTCCAACTTGAAACCAACCAGAGAAAGCCAAACATGCACTTTTGACTAATTACGGAAGATGCTCCCTTCTAGTTAGCCCACCTATCACTGCCCCATGCCAACAACCTCCAATCAGGGCACACCTGAAGCCTTCCCTCCTCCTCCTCCAATATAAAGCTATAATATATTACTTGACAAAACTAATATATTATCTGAAGCTAATCCAGTGAAATATCAAGTTTTGGCAAAGTTGAATTCTGTGGCTGTTATATTTTTTCTATAGTTTTCTATGTGTTTAAATCTTTAATAATACTAAAAAGAAATGCCAAATTATGAAATAAAAATGTTTCTAATACAGCAAATGATGCTTCTCCCTGACACAAATACACCCTTAGTTAAGATTGGTAGTCAATGACTTTTTAAAGAGACAGACAGAAAGCAAGTATTTTCTGCAATTCAACTTCCTTTGTCCCACAAAAAAATGGCAAAATATTGACTCTTTTTTCTTTCTCTTAGCTTTATTATTTTCTTTTAGTGAACGTATGTATCTACACACAAACCTTCATATGACCTCTTATGACCCCACCACCATGTTCCTCAACAAATATGTCTCTCATGCATCTCTCTTGTTTTTTCAAAATGTCATATTTTCTTTTTCCAAATATAAGAACAGTATATTCATTAGAGACATTTTAGAAAATACAGATATATAAAGAAATAAAAAGTACCCATAGTTATCCCATTCAAACATATTTCTTCAATATGTATTTTTAAATGTATATTTTTGAATAATTTTGTCTATGTATTTTTAAATAATAGGTCTTCACATTTTATTAATATTAATATTTTATTGAGACACTTGCCTCAAGTAATATCTATACCAAATATTATGTAAATTATGGTAAAAAAATTGTCACCTGGAGAGGAGAATATTGTAAATAAATGTAGTTAATATATATACATATTACACCAAAGAGCTCCCCAAAGTTCATATATTGAGCATTGACTAAATTCCTTAAGGAATCAATTTATAAACAACACTGTTCCCAGTGTTCCCTAGTGAGGAGTCTGGAGGTAGCAGACTCATCCTCCTGCTTAGCATCAGGGACTACTATATCAAGAAGACATGATTTGGATTCAAACTTAGAGGAAACCAGGTTATCATCTTCAATGAACTCTCTTAAGAATCTGGGCACTAATCCAATGTCATTTCCCTACTTAACATTTAATTCTTTTCTGAACATGACCTGCCCTATAATTTTAAAAGAAATCATTAGAGTTTTTTACCTGACTCAGTGAAAGTCATTTTGATTCAATGTCACTTTCATAACATTATCAGATATGTCTGAGGGATAATTATGTCTTATAGTTATAGAAGTTACAGAAGTAAACAAGGCTACAACATAAAGTGGTTTAAATTAAGACTATATAAAACACAGAGAAAAGCCCTGACCAGTAAAAATAGTCTGTGATGAAATGTCTTGCAATACAAATCAGTTACATTAAAGGAAGAAAATGTACATTTATCCCATATTAATGCAATACTTCTAGACAGTTTATTTAATCACCCGAAAGCTCCCTATGATATAAAATACCAGTATGACCTAACATGTTAAATTAATAATAAACTAAGTTTAAAATCTTAAATTAATTGAAGCATTTAGTTTAAGTCAAAATGATAATGTTGGTTGTTCATTCATTTTGTATGAAATGTTGATCAAATATCACATGCTACAACACATGTATGGCTTAGGGGATGAGGAAGGACAAAGGTTTAGGTACAACTTTGACCCCTTTTCCCAATGAGCACACCTGCCCCTGCCAGTATTAGAGACACCTCCAACTTAGGGGGCTTGAAACTGAATTTATTTTTCTTCAAACACCCTCTCTGCCTTCCCATCTTCATCAAAGGCATTACCATCCTTAGTATCCCAGCCAAAACTAAATAAGACCTTTTCAATTCCTTTTCTGAGTGCTGTTTTCCTAACTTGCCATCTCCCATTCTGTCATTCTACTCATTAACCTATGAGTCAGCAAAACTTATTGATTCTACCTCATAAATGTCCCTCAAATCCAGATCCTCCTTGTTGTCCCACCTTCACGTGCATAGCCTCTTCCAGAGCCTTCACTCAGGTCCTTGGCATCTGTCAGCTGATCAATTGCAACAGCCTCTAAAAGATTCACTGCCTTAAGGTCCTCCTCAGTTCATGCTTCACTCTGTCCATAGAGTTTTTTTGTACAAAAATATATCTCATTGTGGGAAATCTTAAAAATGTCTGTTAGCTCTCTATTGCTACTTGGTGTGATATATCAAGAATTCCATCATTTGAATGCAGTCTCTCATCTGCTTCATGTTCTGCATGAATCCTGCCTTTCACATTTGTAGAGCAGAAATGGAGGTCCATATATTATATATATGAATATAAAAACCTATAAATCAAGTTTATAATCTCTTAAATAGGTTTGAGTCTTCTATCTTAACAAATATAACTGCTTAAAGAACTTGGAAATCTGGGGAGAATTTAGAATTCTTGAACCACTCCAAGTCTCACACAGGAACCAGCAGGATAGGAAGGCTCTGGGCCACCAGCCTGCACCTAACACCCTTTCTTCCACTCCTGATTTCCCTAGCTGATGTCAGAGCTCAATCACACACCCCTTGGCTCCCCTAAGGTCTGGAGATGCTTACACCCACTGTGCATTCCAACCATCAAGAGAACTACCTAGAGAGGAAGTCTACACAGAGTGTGGAAGTAAGCTTGAGGGTCATTTGGGCAGATTATTCTGGTGTCCTTGGTACCTGGGGCATAGGGGACATGGACCCAAGGTTGACAGGTTACCTCAACCCCATGGATCTTTGACCAAGTGACAACCTCTAACGAGAAGGACCCAAAACAAAGGTCCCTGTTGCTCAAGTCTATGGGCAATACACTTGATCTCTTAACATGGGTTTGAACTGCATGGGCCCACTTATACACATTTGAAAAAATAAAAACTGTAATGTATTTTCTCTTCCTTATAATTTACTAATAATATTTTCTCTAGCTTACCTTATTGTAAGAATACAGTATATAATACATATAACATACAAAATATGTTAATTAACTATTTGTATTATTGGTAAGGTTTCTGGTCAACAGTAGGCTATTAGTAGTTAAAATCTGCGGGAGTCAAAAGTTACACATATCAGTCAAGATGGAGGTAAATAAACACACATTGCCTCCTTGCACAATCAGAGAAAGAATTACAACTAGATCTCAAAATAAATAACACCCAGAAGCATCAGAAAAACAATGGTTTTTCTTATGGAAGTTTGATGACCAAGGATTTAAAGAAGCCACATTCATCCAGATGGGTAGGAGGGGCAGAGATTCAGACAGGGACAGAGAGGCACAGAGATACAATGTGGCTTGGAAAGGTGGTTGTGGCAGAATGAGTGCTCCCACATTCATATGTGGTGGATAAAAGTCAGGGGAATACCATGGGAGTGAGTGATCCCAACTCCAGGTCAGACCACTCAGGCCAGGGTTCCTGCACCAGAAAGATAAATGCCCATAACTTCTAGCTACACAAACCAGTAGGGTTTGGAGCAGTGGAAGAAACTGCCTGATTTTCAGGAGACTCCACCCATAGGGCCTGGATGGTGCAGACCCAGCCTCTCTGGGATTCAACTGCAGGGAAACTTTTGGAAGGGCACCAATTGCAAGGATAAGTGTCAGGAAAACCTCCAGAAGCCAAGTAGTGGCATTGTCCCCTCTCTGAGCCCTCCCTTAACACAGAACCACAAAGCAGTAAAGTGGTTGCCCCACCCTGGTGATTACCTAAGGCTCCACTCCACACAATTTACAGGTGTCTTTTCTACAAAAGGCCACACTACTAAGACAGGGAGTTGAAGCAGCAGAAACAAACATAGGGAGGCTGTCAAACTGAGGACACAAGAAATATAATCCAAATGAAAGAACAGAACAAAACCCCAGAAAAATAACTAAACAAAATGAAGATAACCAACGTATTAGATGTAGAGTAAAAAACACTGATGATCGGGATGGTCAAAAAACTCATTGAGTATGACAACAAAATAAAAAAGACCCAGAAAGAAACAAATGTTACACTGAGTAAAATAAAGAAAAATCTACAGAAGATTTGAAGCTGAGATTCAAATCAATGATTTGGAACAAAAGGAAAATTTAAGCATTCAACCAGCACAGCAAGAAGAAAAATGAATTTAAAAAAGCTGCCTTTAGGACATCTCCATAATATACCAACATCCAAATCATATGGGTGCCAGAAGGAGAAGAGGAAAAACAAAAAATGAAAAACTTATTTGAAAAAATAATGAAAGAAAACTTCCCTAATTTGATGAAGGAAATAGACATATAAGTCCAGGAAAAACAGAGAGTCCCAAACAATTTGGACCACACCAAGACATATCATAATTAAAATGCCAAAGGTTCAAGATAAAGAGAGAATCTTAAAAGCAGCAAGAGAAAAGTAGAGAGTTACCTACAAAGGAGGTAACTGTCAGCTGATTTCTCAAAAAAAAAAAAATTTGCAGGCAAAAATGGATTGAAAAGTATTCAAAGAGATGAAAAGCAAGGACCTACAACCTAGATTACTCTATCCAGCAAAGCTATCATTTAGAATGGAAGGGCAGATAAAGTGCTTCCCAGACAAGGTAAAGCTAAAGAAGTTCATCATCACCAAGCCATTATTACATGAAATGTTAAAAGAACTTATTTAAGAAAAAGAAGATCAAAACTATGAACATTAAAATGACAACAAATTCACAATTATCAACAACGGAATCTAAAAATACAAACTAAGCAAACAATCATAGATAAGAAGATTGTTTGGAGGATTATCAGCTGGGAGGGGGAAGAGGGAGAATGGGGAGAAAGGTGAATGGATCTAAAAGCATAATTGGTAGGTACAAAACAGACAGAGGGATGTTAAGAATAGTATAGGAAATAGAGAAGCCAAAGAACTTATATGCATGACCCATGGACATGAACTAAGTGGGGGGGGGGGCATTATTGGAGGGAATGGGGATAGTGAGAAGAAGGGGGTAAAGGGGTAAAATTGGGACAAATATAATAGCATAATAATTAAAACATATTACAGAAAGTAATACATAGATTTTTGACTGTGCAGGGGTGGGTGCTTCTAAACCCCATATTGTTCAAAGGTCAACTCTACGGTTGTCCAGCACACCTCACATCAGTGACACAAAATGCCTTTTGGTTTCTGGAATATATCTGGTCCTTTCACCTCTTCTTATCTGAACAAGCTGTACATAAAGTCTTTTCTCAGGGGAGTTGGACACATCTTTGTAGTTCCTTTTTCATATTCCTAATACTCATTTTCCCTAGTGGACTCTGAGACCTTGACTATTCCTCCCTCTTGTTTGAATCTCCAGAGTCTACAGCAATGCCTGGTACATAGTACCCTTGATAATAGTGTGATGAGTGAATGAGCAAATTAATTAATGAATCAATCAATCTATCTCTTCTCCAGCCCATCCCTGTTTTTCTCCTCCTCAACTTCCATTCACATTATTGAATTTCTAAATCCATCAGGGGTCCCAGAAGAACAAAAATAAAAATAAAATAAAACTCTATTCCATTGATGGGGGTGGAATAGGCTCTTTAGACATGGACATGGAGGCAAGGGAAACTAGAAACAGTAAGTGAAGGATCTAGATCCTGAATAATTATATTGTCACCACATATAATTCTGAATTACCCTGTAGGATTAATTCTAGAATGGGGCAGACTGAAAAGATTGCTTTCATTCTCCTTATAATTTTTTTCTACACTATCCCTAATAGTTTGTAGTGTTCATTCTAAATCAACAGGGCATAATATGGTGGTGTGTGGTATTCTACTCAAAGTATTATGTTTCTGCACTTAGGAAATTAAAGTGATAACAGAAGCTTCCTACTTATGTCAGAAGCTTAGTGTAATGATTATGAGGGTCTATACCATCTAAGTGCTTAGAACATTGCCCAATATTCATAACTGTTAGCTAATCTTCTTTCCCTGAAGTTTCTCCCTTCCTTCCTTCCTTTCTCCCTCCATCCCTTCTTTCCTCCTTCTCTCCCTTTCTTCTTTCTTTCCTCTCTAAAAAAGTAGATCTTAAAACATATCACAAGACATTTTGTAACTATATGAGATGATATATGTTATCTAAATTTATTATAGTGATCACTGCACAATATATACATATATCAAAACATGTATACTGAAAACTAATATGATGTTTTGGGTTCATTATATCTCAATAAAAAAGAAAAATAAATATTATGGACATTATATATAATATAAACATCATGAGAGCATACAGTCATAGTAATCATAATCAAAGATTTTGATTCAGGTAAAAAAAATATGATTCACATTATACCTACCAAGGAAAGCAGATATTCCATCATCAACCTCCAAGTGTCACTATTACTAATACTTTAATATTTGCATTTCTGGTTTTGAAATTATACAATTGAGGTTATTTTTAAATTTGGAATCTTTTATTTTTTCAAATTTTACACATAAAATGAGATTATGCTAACATTTACTAACATTTAAATCACACTTTCAAAATTCACATATTTTAATATTCAAAATTTGACAGGGTTGTGTATTTTTAGATGCTTTCTTAAATTTTCAACATTTTGGCTTTACAATGTAGATGTAAACAAGACAAATTGCAAAGGTATGGAGAGGGTGTAAAGGAAGAGAGAAAGCAATTATGGCAGAGCTGAGCCAGCCATGGACCACAGCTGTGTCCTCTTCCCCTGGGGCACACAGCTGGACTCCAGTCTCATTTTCCTCACATGACCAAATTCTGGCCAAGGAAACATGAGTCAGAACTGATGTATGCCACTTCTAAGCCTGGCCCTTAAATGTATGCAACCCTCCATGCCCCTTCCCCTTTCATGGTAATGGGGAGGCCTTGTACCAAAAATAGCAATGTCACAAGATAAAAGAAAGCTGGGTCTCTTAATCATTACTTGGAACGATGCCATCCACTAATCAGGAACACCCATTATATGACTGAGAAATAAACTTCTATTGTGTTCAGCCCTTGAGATTTCAAGTTTATCTGTTGTATGGTGGCCAGGGTTACCATACATAACATAAACATCATAAATTATCATCAAAAAGCACCACTATTCTTGATACATAAATTAATAGCTTGGATTAGAATAATATGTTTTAGAGGATTTAGCAGCAAAAACATTTACTTTGCCATTGCTTATTCATGCTTATATTAAAAATTTGCCTGCATTTCCTAAATCAAAAGCATTCTATGTTAGAAAGAGAAACAATTAGGTTCTAATACTCAATGCAGAAAGCCTAAAAGTTAGGTAATTTATATTAGGAAAGAGCTTCATTCAAGTTTAACTACAGAGGAGGCAAAGCTATGTCTTTAAAACCATCCCCAACAGAGATATAACAATAGCATAAAAAATATTATAACCACACCTGATGGCATCATTGCAAGAATATTTCAGCTCTTACAATGTACACTCTTTTAGAACTTCCAAGCACTTGAGGACTTCTAGCATGGTAATGAAAGGAGAGAAGGGTTGATCACACAAAAGGAGAACTAAGCTGATAATATGCTAATTTATATAATTCAAGGTACTTGGCAAGAAGTACCTTGAATGTGCAACACTGATATTGCCAGTCATAAAAAGATGACTTGTGTTATGTAACCAATAAAATCCTAATTCCATCTGGCCTCCCACTCCACTGATTTTCATGACTTTGAAAAAACAAATGGGCTCTTGGGAGCCAACAGAGATAAACAAAGGGCAATCTGTGCACAGAAGCTACTCTGTGTCCCATTTATCATACTTTGGTGAAATTGGCAAAATCTGTGCATCATGGATATACTAGAGGACCCAGATTGACTGGGGTGTGAATAAAAGGAAATCTACAATACTATCATCCCCTCAGAGAGACAACTGGAGAGTAACTTTTTAGATTGATGCTACAATATAGCTTCCTTCACTGGCTCTTATATATCTTTGGGAGCCAAAGTAGCAACCCCTATCTTTTTTCCTTTCTATCACCACAACTGAACTATCACTACCAGTAAGTGGTTGGTGAAAATTGAGCTTAAGTCAAAAAGTTCTTTTAAATAATCATAAACAATGTGTAACTTATATCAACAGAAGCCTAAATAATGGGGATAGCAAGAATAAAAACTCATTCAATGTATAACCACTTGAGAAATGGAATTTGCAAATTTTAGTACAGCTTCTGACATAGAAGACATGAAAACTACCAACTGTTGGAGCACAGTGAGAAAAATGGTAACATATCCATCATGCATCATTAACAACAGTAAAAACCACACTTCAAATTTCTCATCCATAATGTTCAAATAGTTCTTCCCAGCCTCCAAAGAGCATCTAATTGCCTCATAATGAAAATTATTTTCACTTTCTTACCATTGTACATGGGGAAGGATAGGGAAGAAAAAGAAGCATTGATTGATTACCAGTTCATGTGGACTTATTACACATTTGATCCCTAAAAATATAAATTTTTACAATTAATTTTAAGTTCAAAGGGAGGCAAGTTCCCATGGTATGCACTGATTGCATATGTCAAAGCTAAATGCCCTCTGGTGTTCTGAATAAAGTTTCCTAGGCCCTAAGGTCATTAAAGCAAACCTGTGAGAGAGTTGGGATGAAAGAATGATGAAGTAGCAGTCAATCCCATGCCTTTGATAAAACAGATTTGCTGTCTCAACTCCTTTTCCATTACCCTAAATCCTCCATAGACTTGAAATTCTGTGGGAATGGAAAGTGTGCATCATTCATCTGAGGACCTCCAGCCCCAGGCAGTGCAAAGAGCACACTGTAGGGATCATTGTTTGTTTGCCTCGGTGTCCTGGCTCTGGATGGTTGTTTGCTATAGATCTGTGAGGCTCCACAAGATCCAGGCAACCTGTATCACCTCGGCTCCAAGAACCCTTATGAGGTAAGGTCATCCCAGGGCTGACCATGATCAGTGATCCTTGTATTAACCCATCTTTGGGCTGCATGAAATGGTAACAAGACATGTCCAAGTATTTTCTCAACCCCTCGTGTCTTGAGATACTGACTACAGTAAACCCCAACTGCTGCATTAAAGAATCAAAGCTAATTATTCCTACATTCTTAAAATGGTAGCATATACATTCCTCATAAAGACTGCACAAATATACCTTCATTCCTGAACAGTGTGATTAAAGCATCTTTCAGTAGATGGAAGTAGTCTAAGATTTAACAAATATTTACTGGGCATTTAGTATGAGCCTGACAACATATTAAGTGCAAGAACTCAACCATGAGCAAAACCAGACATGATTCCTGACTCATGTGGCTTTCAGGCTAATAGGAGAGACAAGTAGTAAACACATTAACATGCGGGAAAACATGTATTTACAAACAGTGCTCTAAAATTCAACAATAGATGTGGGATATGATGAAAGAATAAAATAGAGCCACTTAATGTAGATAAAGTTTTCTTGGGAATGTTTTGGAGGAAGTGACACATAAGATGAGCAGGAGTGGGCAGGTGATAAAATCAGAAACACGAAGAGCCAATCCCTGAGGCAGGAAAGAGGATGGGGCATCTATGGCTCTGGCTCATCTGAAACTCTGGCTTCCTCTTACCTTTCCCAGCATCTCTGAAATTTGCTCCTTCTTTTATCACACCAAACCCTGAATTTTCATCCCTTTCCTCTCTTTTCCTTCTGTGTGCACAGAACCTGTTATCTCCACCAACTGTTCATTAATACGACAATAGTCCCCACTTATCCACAGGAGACACATACAAAGACCCCCCAGTGGGTACCCCACAGATGGTATCAACCCAGATACACTATGTTCTCATATATATATATATATATATATATATATATATATATATATATATACATATGACAAAGTTTAATTTATAAGAAACACACAGTAAGAGATCAACAACTAATGTCAGGTAATGGGTGAAGAGGTGAGGGGATTAAGAAGTACAAATAGGTAGTTACAGAATAGCCACAGAGATGTAAAGTACAGTATAGAAATGGAGTAGCCAAAGAACTTATACAAATGACCCATGGACATGGACAATGGTGTGGGATTGTCTGAGAGAGTGGGGGGTGCTTGGTGGGGGAGGGCAAAGGGGGAAAAATTGGGATAACTGTAATAGCATAATCAATAAAATATAATTTAAAAATAGAAGTTATAACAATATGCTGCAATAAAAGTTATATGAATGTGGCCTCTTTCAGCAAAATAGCATAATTTCTTTTCTCTTCTTCACAATTTTTATGGGCAGAAAATTTGTTCTTACTTTACAGACATCTTAGTAACCTCACAATGTTTTTTCTTTCCTTATTGAGAACTTTCACCTTTTTACTTAAAGGAAGCACTTTACGGCTTCTCTTTGGCATATCCAAATTACCAGCATCGCTACTCTTGCACTTTGGAGCCATTATTAAGTAAAATAAGTGACCTTGGACCTTGACAGCAGATCTGATAACCTAGAGGGATACTATGTGACTAACAGGAGTGAGTGTTCACAACGTGGAGATGCTGGAAAATGGGATGATTTACATCGTGGTGGGATATGGACAGATTTCATCAGATTATCCAGAATGGCATGCAGTTTGAAACTCATGACTGTTTATTTCTGGAATTTTCCATTCAATAATTTCAACCATGGTTGACCATGGGGTAACTAAAACTGAAGATAAGGGAGGACTATTGTACACCAGTTAACTGTGGTCCACACTTGAAAATGTCAAAGGACAATTTTGAAAACTTCAAAGCCTGACCTATCCACAGTACTGTGTCCTTCACTGTCCTCTCCTTTTTTATCTTTCTTCTGGATTCAGTAAGGATCCCTTTTTCTGTTTTTATTTGTTTGTTTGTTTGTTTAAGAGAGAGAAGGAAAGGAAGGGAGAAAAAGAGGGAGAGAAACATTGATGTGAGAGAAACATTGGTGGTTTGCCTCTCACATGCACCCTGACCAGGGACCAGACCCACAACCTAGGCATGTGCCCAGATGGGGAATTGAACGGTGACCTTTTCACTTTGCAGGACAATGCTCAATCAACTGAGTCACATGAGTCAGGGTGCTATTTCCTGCTTTTACTTATGTCTCTAGACACCACTTCTTTGATCTGTCCCTTAAATACCAGTCCCCCCATATTTCATCCTCATGACGCTTCCCTTCTCATTCATGAAACATTCTTCACAGGTGACCCTACCCCCATTCCAACAATTTTAACTATGAACAATATTCTGATGATGTACCAACCAGCTCTCTCTCCAGAGCAAGAACCCCTGCCATGTTGCCTCTTGGATGTTTCAAAGCCTCCAGAGTCACTATCCCTATGCTTCTACCCCTGACCATAGAACAGATAACGTTCCATGCCTTCACTATTTCTTCCCCAAAGAAAAA
The DNA here is from genome assembly GCF_987537825.1 of Furipterus horrens. NCBI lineage: Eukaryota > Metazoa > Chordata > Mammalia > Chiroptera > Furipteridae > Furipterus > Furipterus horrens. Next base: position 149,328,934 of record NW_028327172.1, on the reverse strand, counting down.
GTCACAAATCTTGTTGGTCAGCTCTTGAAACATTCATTGAGTCCCATTTTAAGAATGGGTGGGTACTGGAAATATCGAGGGGAGCACTATGTAAAGCACATGATTGTCTAACCACTAAGTTTTACACCCAGAACCAATGCATAATACATAAACAAATGAAATGAATATATATATATGGACTGTCCAGAAGGTTTCCAGCCATGTAATATAAAAAATAGAGATATTTATCGAAGAAGATACAAGATACAAGAGGCATTGTACATGAGACGATGCCGCCTCAGTACCCTTCAAAGTAGGTATCTTGGTACCTGACACAGTTCTCCCAATCGCCATCAGTTGTGCTGTTACATTTTCCTAAATTTCACTGGTGATCCGAAACCTCTTCCCTTTTGGGAAAAGCCAGAAGTCACAGGCTGCCAAATCTGGGCTGTGTGGGGAGAGGGCTAAGTCACCTGAGTGATTTGATGTTTTGTCAAAAAACTGCATGAGACATGATGTATGAGTGGGCACATTGTCTTGATGAAGCTGCCAACCACTATTTGCCCATAGCTGTGGCCTTCTGAATCATCTGAATAGTTTTCATGGAGGAATGTTCAAGCTTAAAGCAAAACTTGATGCAAATTCATTGCTTTATTCGCTTAGTCATTTTGAATGTGACGGCCACACAGTACACATGCTCACTGAGCAGTGTGTAGCGCCCCCACTGTCTAGTACAGTGATGTCCTCATTGTTCACGTATGCGCATTCCAGTCCACTCTCCTTGGCTGCCAGGTTACACTGATGTTGCACAAACAGTTCTCGTTACATTAACAATGGCTAGACTTTTCCAGACAGACCTCATATTTATATTAAAGAATAGGTGGGGTCACTGTTTCTCAGAGACAAAATGGGGCTCCACTTACTTTGTTTCTACTCTCTAATTCAAAAATAACTTCTCTCCCAGGTCTTGCTCTTGTAGGGGAAGTACTCTTGGGCAGGGCCTGGCACTGGGGGCAACCAGCCATCCCACTGCTTCTGGTCTCCTGAATTAGATGACAGGGCATTTGCTTCCCAGATTCAGCCATCTCAGGTTGAGGAAGAAAGGAAAAAGCCACTCTTGTTTTCCCAGACTTAAGCCTCATCTGTGGGTTTGCTTTGAGGGACAGGATGTTTACCTATTCATTAATAAAGCAGTGCTTTAAGTCTTATCTGATTTTTTTTCCTTATGTATACACTTCCGTGTTAGAAAGCTATGCATGGAGCAGGGCATTAAAATTCCACCCCACCTAAATGCATCACCAGCCCTTTCTTTTCTCAGTGAATGACACCTCCCACTGCCCAACCAAAGTGGTCCTAGCCTCTTCTTTCTCCCATATCCACAGTCACTTATCTTGTCCTTCCAATTCTTTCCTGGTAGAATTTAAATATGTACTTCTCCTTACATCTGTTTACTTAGTTGGGTCTCTAGCACTAATATTCTTGATGTGCAAACTTGAGCCTATCAGTGTCCTACTTAAAATCTTTCTGTCTCCCCAGAAGCTTCCAGAGCAAAGCCCACCTCCTTTGCATGACACAAACCTCTCCAGTATCATCACCTCCCACCCTGAGCTGCAATATTCAGGGTGCACTACACATGTGTTCATTTCTCTCTCTCATTGCACTCATTGTCCTCTTCGTCCATTGATTTTGGAAATCATTTCTGACTACCCTCTCCCACTGTCCTGTGTTCCCATAGCACCTTGAATGTTCCTGTGCCTCCCAGCTAGTCAGTAGTGTCTTGGCCCTGCAGGCCCATCTCTGTATTTCTTGCACTTAGCACAGTATAGGCCCTGGGTGAGTGTTTGTTGAACAAATGACTGAAAAAAGGTGAGAATAAGGAGGATGTTGCCAGAGATGCAACATGAACACATAGTGATAACCACAGCTTTGGAGTAAAATAGTCTCTGTGAACTTAAATATTTTGTTGAATAAACTTACAGTTAACATTGGGGTTGAAAAATAAGTAATTGTTCTTTGCTGTTAAGTACTGCCTAGAGGAAATCATATAATGATAAACTTGATTAAGCTATTAAGTGTTTGGGTGTCAAGATCACTGTCATAAATAAATGATATCCTTTAAATATAACAAAAGTAAAAAACAATATTTGCTATATTCACTCTACCACACCACTATTGACAACTATAGGATATGAAACCCCACTTGATTTAAAAGCTGTAAAAGTCCCCTGGGAAAGGACCCAGTCTTCTTTTAGAATACAACTTGTCATCTGACTCAAATCGCCTACAGAGCGAAAGAATACTGAAATCATTGTTAATTAAAGAAATTTACTGTCTACCTCCTTATTTGCCACATTTTTTGTTTAAGTCACCTTCAAATTCTCCCTTACTGTGCAAATTTGAAAAAATTAAAATTACTGAGTAACATTGATAAGACTTGTAAATTTGAAAGTAACAAATAGGTTACGTAGGATAGCAAGTGAATGTTTTTTATTCTGATGTTTAATGCAAGTTACTGGGGCAAGAAATAGGTGATAAAGAAGAAAAAGAAAGGGTAAGCAAGAGAAAGAGTTTTCTATCCAACTATCTTACAGTATTTATTATAACTAACGTTGCACTTAACAAAAATGTTTAACACAATTCAGGTGTGGATGTAGAAGTAACCCAAAACTTTGAAGGCATGCATACAACCTTTTGAGGGCAATTCCACAGACAGAAAACCGGAGGTTATCAGAAGTTAAGCATCTTGTTCAAATCTGATAGCTGAAAAATGGAAGAGTTGTAAATCAGCCCAAAGTCTGTTAGACATAATTATCTTCTCCCTACACCATTATCTAAACAGTATGAGTGTTTCTGTTGTTTTTGTTATTGCCTCTACACAATAAAGCTACCTTTTCTGAAATCAGGCCTTCAGAGAAATTGTAACACTCAAACTTAAACACTAATATAGTTTAACATAATAAAAACTATATATGAAAAACCCACAGCAAACATCATACTAATGGTGAAAGGCAGAAAACTCTCCTCTAAGATCAGGAACAAGGCAAGGATATCTAAGTTTCCACTTCTATTCAACATAGTACCTCTTTTTAAAAATTTTTTATTACTATTGAGTTGTATGAGTTCTTTATATATTTTGGATATTAACCCCTTACCAAGATATATGGTTTCCAAATATTTTTCCCATTTCTTTTGCTATGCATAAGCTTTTTTTAGTTTGATGTAGTCCCACTTGTTTACTTTTAATTTTGTTGATGATGCTTTTGGTGTAATTTACAAAAAAATCATTAACAAGATCCATGCCAGGGAACTTTTTTCCTATGTTTTCTTCTAGGAGTTTCATGCACTCCATGGTCACTGAAGCATTGTTTACAATAACCAAGATTTTAATTACCAGAGCTGGGGGTTGGTATGCAGGAGAATTGGAGGAAGGTGGTGAAAAAGTACAAACTTCTATTTATAAGATAAGTATGTATTAGGGATGTAATATATAACATGGTGACCATAGTTAATGTGACATATAACATTATTATCATGTTTATGATATACAGTAAAGTTGTTAAGAGTGGATTTTAAGAGTTCATATAATAGACATCTTTTATTTTTATTTCATCTATACAGAAGAAGGATACCCTATGGTGGTAATCATTTCTTAATACATGTAAGCAAGCCATCATAGTCTATGCCTTAACCTACCTTATATAGTGATGTATGTCAATTCTTTTCAGTAAAACTGAAAAACAAAATTTAAAAATAAATATTATACTGGAAATCCTAATCACAGAAGTTAAGCAAGAAGGTGAAATAAAAGGCATCCAAATTAGAAGATGATATAATATTATATGTAGAAAACCCTAAAGATTCCACATTTTTAAAAAAATTGTTAGAATTTATAAACAAATTAGGCAAAGTAGCAGGAAAAATAAACATACAAAAATCAATTGCATTACTATATACTAACAATAAACACTCCAGAAGGAAAATTAAGAAAACAATTTTCATTTACAATAGCATCAAAAAGCAAAAAAATCTTAGAAATTAACACAGCATGAGAGTTAAAAGACTTGTTTAATGAAAACTACAAAACATGAAACAAATTTAAAAAGACAATATAGTAATATAGTAATCAAAATGGTGTGGTAATGGAATAAAGACATAGAGTAATGGAATAGAATAGAGTTCAGAAATAAACCCTCATGTGTGGTCAAATGATTTTTGACCAGGCTACCAAGGCCATTCCACTGAGAGAGGTCAGTTTTTTTCAACAAATGTTGCTAGGAAAACTGGATATTGCCATGCCAATGAAAGAAATTGAATCTTTATGTAACACTCATATACAAAAATCACTTAAAATGTGCCCATGACCTAAATGTAATACCCAAAACTGTAAAAATAATCTGAGGAGCCCTGGCCAGGTGGCTCTGTTGGTTGGAGTGTTGTCCCTTACAACAAAGGATTGCAGGCTTGCCCCCTGGTCAGGATGCATATGGGAGGTAACCAATCTTTCTTGCTTACATTGCTGTTTCTATCTCTCTCTCTCTCTTACTTTCTGTCTAAAATCTATGAACATATCTTTGGGTAAGGATAAAAAAAATAATTGGAGAAAAAAACATATAACAAAATCGTTGCAACACTGGATTTCTTGGATATGATACCAAAGGCACAGCCACCAAATTGGACTTCATAAAAATTAAAAATTTTTGTGCATTAAAAGACACTACCAACAATGTGACCCCAATAAATTGAATAAAAATGAAAAAAAATTAAAAATCTTTTTAAAAGACGCTATTGAGTAAAAAGACCACTCACAGAATTGGACAAAATATTTGCAAATCATATATCTGATAAAAGATTAATATCTAGAATATATAGACAATTTCCTGAAATACAAGAACAACAACAACAACAAACAACAATTAAAAAATGGCCAAAGATTTTTTTTTTTTTTTATTTTGGTTTTTCAATTACAGTTGTCCCCTTTTCCCCCAATTTCTCTCCCCCACCCAGCCCACCCCCTCTCCCGCAATCATATCCCTCCCCGTTGTCTATGTCCATGAGTCTTTTATACAGGCTCTTTAATTAAACCCTTCCCTTACTTATTCCCCTTCTCTCCCTCTCCCCTCCCCCCTATTGACTGCTATTCTGCTCTTTGTTCTAAAAAATGGCCAAAGATTTTTAAAAATATTTATTTATTATTTTTTTAAAGAGAGAGAGAGGAAGGAAGGGGGGAAGCAACATCAACTTGTTGCTCCACTTATTTATGTATTCATTGATTGATTCTTGCATGTGCCCTGACAAGGTATCAGACCTGCATCCTGGCATATCAGGATGATGTTCTAATCAACTGAGCTACCCAGCCAGTGTCAAATAGCCAAAGAATTTGAATAAACATTTCTCCAAAGAAGATATGCAAGTGGCCAATAAACACATGAAAAGATGCTCAACATCACTAATCATTAGGGAAATGCAAATCAAAACTACAACCACTACAATTTTAATAGTCACACCTATTAGGATGACTAATATTTTTACAAAAACAGAAGACAAGTTTTGACAAAGATGTGGAGAAACTAGAATTCTTGTGTATTGTTAGTGGGTATATAAAATGATAAAGCCATTATGGAAAACAATAAGATGGTTTCCTAAAAAGTAAAAAATAAAATTACCATGTTACCCAGCAATTCTACTTCTGGAAATATACACACACACCAGAATTGAAATCAGGGTCTTGAAGAGATATTTGCACACATATGTTCATAGCTGCATTATTCACAATAGCCAGAATATGGATAAAGCACAAGTGTCCATCAATGGACGGATGAATTAACAAAATGTTTATCCACTAAATGTGGTATATACATACAATGGAATACTATTTGGCCTTAAAAAAGAGGGAAATCCTGCCATAAACTGCAACATGGATGAAGTTTGAAGCCAGTATGTGAAGTAGAATAAACCAGTAAAAACAAACAAACAAACAAATACCGTATGACTGCACTTATAGGAGGCACTTAATGTAGTCAAAATCACAGAGACAGAAAGTAGAATAGTGGTTGCAAGGCAGTAGGGGAGGAGGAAAGAGGCAGTTATTATTTAACAGGTATAGGGTTTCAGTTGTGCAAGATGAGAAGTGTTCTGGAGATGGATGGTGGTGATTGTTGCACAATATAAATGGTACCTAAGTGTTCATATAAAAATGGATAAGATGGTAAATTTCATGTTATGTGTATTTTACCATAATAAAAAAATGGGGTAAAAAGTTAAAAAATTAAACATAAATCATCTGTGATTTGACAGCAGTCTTTTAAAAAACAAGTTCTAGAAGCAATGCATATTTAACCACCGAACTCATCTTTAGCCTTCCCATTATGTTCAAAATATTAAGCCACATCAATTCCTGCTTATTTATCTACAGGCTTCTATCTTGTTAACCTTATACTTTTTTAAAGCAGGCCTCAGAATCACATCATAATCTAAAGTAATGTAAATATGTGAGTAATTAGAAAGTAGAAGGAAATATCAGTGCAATATTCTACTGGTTCATAGTTGTGAATGACAGGAGGCACAGATGGTGATGTGAGGCAAACTGGAATCTTTCTTGTAACCTTTACCTCATAATCAGCCCATTAAGCTCTCTGTGATATACAGCAGTGCCAGTCTTCTGGTTTCGACTATTGACTTCTCTATTTTTTCCTGTTGGTATTACAATCCCATGATAACCTATTAAATCTTCTCCTTCTAGGCTTATTATTTCCTGTTTCTCCTCTCTTTTTATTCCTTATTTGTTTTTGCTTTGTATTCACATATTTATAAGTATTTCCCTCTTCACTGGTGGCCACTGGGGAGAATAGATAATCTACAGTCATCTCCACATTGCTCGTTCTGTGTGTTCTTACCAATAGGATCATGGACAGGTTGAATTTTAGCACGATTAGGGTTTTTTAAGATCACTGAAGCTGACACGAGATTAAGAGACTTAGTCAAGATTATATGGTCAGGTGGTGACTGACTAGGGATTGGACCCATTGTTTTAATTCCCTGGATCATGGCAAAAGATCTGTGGTTAGTAACTGCCATATATATGTTTTTCTCTATCTATGAATTTGGGTTCCTAAGGATTTCAATTTGTCTTAAGAAGCTCCAAGAATCTAAACTATCTTTTCTCCCAAACGTTTTTGTCCCTAAACCTCAGGAAAGAATCTGGACCACAGCCAGTGGCAGCTGGGCCTAGAAAATTCTACATGGGGGTGGGGCAGCTGCAGATCATGAGCATCACTTCTGACGGATACACAGTCTGTGATTTGCCTGCATATTTGTATAATGAAGATAAAATTTAGTTTGTGTTTAATTATTGTTTTGATAATTTGGTAGTTTTAAATAATTTGCCAATGGTATTTTAAAATTTCTTTTCCTTTGATTTTATTTTTTCTCTTAATAAAGCAATAAATACCACTGTTTGAGGCTCACAAATGGAAAAAAATAGCAAAACCCGTTTAAAAAATACTGTAAAAATGGTACAATGGACCTAACATCTTCTTTCCTCAGAGGATGCCTAAAGATTAAAGAAGCATGTGGAAGGAACAAAAAAGAGTATTTAGAAGTTAACAAGTTGAATGTCAGAATTCAAGGGCTCAGAAGAGAAGCTGAAGGGCAGAATCAGAAGGAAAGAGGCATTTTATCCTTAAGAGATAGGGACAGGGGTAGAAAGAGAAGTGGGAGATGATACAAAGACAGCGGCCTTGATAGCTGCCACTCCTGGACCTCTGTTTTGCCCTGTTAAAGGCTGTCAGCATCAGAATACCCATCAAATTCATCAAAGATCCTAACAAGAGAGGAGGAAGAGTCTTTCTGTTAGACTATATGGAAAAATGCTTAGGAGGCTCCTGGACAGAATTAGTGAAACTATGAGTTCAAGGCAAGCTTTGGTCTAAAGAGACTCCAGGTCACACAGCGCGAGAAAAGCCACTGTGAGCAATCATCATGTTTCCTTTTAGAAATTCTTCTCTTCTTAAAGTTCTCCTGGGCAACTTCTCTTCTTTTTTTCTCTCTCTTTTTGACATGATTGCCTCCAGTACACACAGACTTTGCCTACCCTGTGTTATTCATTCATTTTTTAAAATTTTATGTTATTTTTTAATTGAATTTATTGAGGTGACGTTGGTTAGCAAAACCATATAGGTTTTCAGGTGTACAATGCAGTAAAACCTCATCTGCACATTTCATTATGTGTCCATTGCCTCAAGCAAATTCTCTTTCATCCCCGTTGTGTCCCCCTTTGCCCACTTCCACCTACCCGCGGCCCCCCCGCCCCCCCCCCCCGCCTTTGGCTGTCTGGAATAAGTCCAGCCATTGTTAATATAATGAGAATGATTTGCATGACATCGATGTAACCTGGCAGCAAAGGAGAGTGGACTAGAATGCGCATGTGTGAACAATGATGACTTCACTGCACTAGTAAGTGGATGCAGTAGATGCCATTGAGTGAACATGTGTACTGTGTGGCCATTACATTCAAAATGACTGCGCAAGTAGAACAATTAATCTGCATCAAATTTTGCATTAAGCTTGAATATTCCTACAAGTAAGCCATTTAGATGATTCTGAAAGCTTTTGGGACAATGCAATGAGTGCAGCACAAATAAAGGTGTGGCACAAATGCTTCAAAGATGGTTAAGTATCGGTTGGAAGTGATCCATGTTCTGGAAGACCTGCAACAGAAGAACACCTGAGAATGTTGAACATATCTGGGCTCCAATCAACAAAGACAGGTGGCTGACAATGTGAGAACTAGAAGCTAAATCTGGGGATTCTAAAAACTACTGTGTCTGAGATTTTGACACAGGAACTTGGTATAAAACATGTCATGGCGAAATTTGTTCTGTAGCTTCTGCTACAAGAGCAGGGAGAATATTGTGTTGCAGTTGTTAATGATGCTGGGAGAACTGTGTGAGGGCCCAATGTGCCTGAGGCATCATTGTCCTATGTACAATTTTTCTTGTCTCTTGTATCTTCTTCAATAAATGTCTATATTTTTCATTGTATATGGCTGGATACTTTATGGACAGACTATATATAAAGTTTTTAATCTATAAAATATATTTTACATTTTATATATGTATATATGAGTCATATGTGGATTTTTTTGCTTAATCCCTTTCCCTTCTTTCATCCAGGCCCCCAACTTCTCTTTCCTCTGACAGCTGTCAACCTGTTCCATGTATCCATGCCTGTTTCTATTTTATTCATCAGTTTATTTTGTTCATTAGAGTCCACATATGAGTGAGATCATATAGTATTTGTTTTTTTCTGACTGGCTTGTTTCCCTTAACATAAGGATCTCTTGGTCCACCCATATTGTTCCAAAAGGCAATATTTCCTTGTTTCTGTTTGTTTTTTATAGCCAAGTAGTATTCCATTGTGTAAATGTACCACTCCTTTGCTTTTTCAGTCATTCATCTACTGATGGGTACTTGGGCTGTTTCCAGACCTTGGCTATTGTAAATAAAGTTGCAATGCACATAGGGGTGCATATATTCTTTCGAATTAGTATTATGGGTTTCTTAGACTTCTAGAGGTGGGTCACTGGGTCAAAAGGCAGATCCATTTTTAATTTTTTGAAGAAACTCCATACTCTTTTCCATAGTGGCTACAGCAGTCTGCATTCCCACCAACAGTATAAAAGAGTTCCTCTTTCTCCAAATCTTCTCCAGCACTTGTTTGTTGATTTATTGATGGTAGCCATTCTGACAGGTGTGAGGTGATATCTCATTGTGGTTTTAGTTTGCATTTCTCTGATGATTAGTGACATGGAGCATCTTTTCATATGCCTATTGGCCATCTATTTGTCCTCTTTGGAGAGTGTCTATTCAGGTCCTTTGCTTATTTTTTAATTGGATTCTTTGTCTTTTGGGAGTTGAGTTGTACAAGTTCTTTATATATTTTGGAAATTAACCCCTTATTAGATTTATCATTCACAAATATTTTCTCCCATACAGTGGGTTCCATTTCATTTTGTTGATGGTTTCTTTTGCTATGCAAAAGCTTTTCAGTTTGATGCAGTCCCATTTGTTTATTTTTTTCCATTCTTTCCCTTGCCTGAGGAGATATATTGGCAAAAATATTGCTATGAGACATGTCTGAGATTTTACTGTCTATGTTTTTCTTCTAGAATTTTTATGGTACTTTTTGACAAACATTGAGTGTCACCTATGTGCCAGGCACTATGCTATAGTCTGAAGATTCCTTTTTCTTTTAAATTTTTTTTATTTTTAAAATATTTTTTCCAATTGACTTTTTAAAATTTTATTGATGTTCAGTTACAGTTGTCCCAATTTTCCTCCCATTGCTCTCCCTGTCTTACCCACCCCTCTTCTCCTACAGTTAATCCCCACCCTGTTGTCCATGTCCATGGGTCCTTTATACTTGTTCTTGGACTAAACCCTTCCCCTTCTTTCCCTCATTTTCCCTTTCCTTCTGGAAGCTGTCCATTTGTTCCTTATTTCCATGTCTCTGGTTCTGTTTTGCTCCAGACCAATGTAGCCTGAGGATTCCGAGTTGAAGGATCCATCCAACCCTCCCTAGATACTGACAGCTCAGTAAGAATGCTAGTCATTAAACAGTGTACAGGGGACATCGAGGAGGGGATAACTCTGATGGGAAGAGAAAAAAGGGAATGGTGAGCAAATAGGTGAGAATTTATGGAGGAGGGTACTTTTTATCTGGGTCTTGCAGGTAATTGGAGATTGGTCAGGAAGACAAGGAGAAGTTAGAGTAATTGATCTGCAAAGGCAGAGTTGAAAATGAGATGCAAAAAATTTAAGACCTAGGATATCCTTTATGTTCCAAAAAGTAGATGTTTTAAAACTCATTAGACAGGTTGGTACATCAAAAGCTCTTAATTATTTTTCATTGGTTGACTGTTGAGATTAGTTTGAAGTTTAGACATATGGTGTTTTCAATCATTAAAAAAGATTAATTTGCTTATTATAAAATAGACGCTCATTCTGTTCTCCAGCATTCTTCTAGAAACTGAAAGTCTAGATAACTTTGCTTCAATCAGTGAGATGCCTGTTCTCATATGTTTTGAGAGTATTTTATAGAATTCAGTCAACCCAGCCATGTGCAGGCTACAAAGCTCCAAATCCAATCCCCAGCTTGCATCCTAAATTTTCTATAACTATTATTGTTACTTCAACCAAGAAATAGGTGGATGGCTATTTGGCTTTTGACTATATTCACAAGCAAAATGCACAGAAAAAGCAAGCATAACAGATAAAGGAGTTTACAGTCCAGAGCTCTCAAATTATTTCTATTAACAATTATGAGTTTAGTGGTCATGCTTCTTGGGGTATAAATGGCCTCCTAACCCTTGTACTGAGGATGTTATATTTTCTTTCTATAAGGCTTCTAAATGAGGTTATAGCCAATGCTCGATTATAACCAGTGTCACTGGTGTTAGCTAGTTTTTTCTCTGTTATTGTTGACATATGTTTCATTGGCATCACTGTTTATCAAATATGGAATCTTTTTCAACTGTACATAAAGTACTTTCTACATGAAGATTGGAGCTCCCATAAAAAATAAGCAGCTTTAAACTGGAGAATTGATGTATAGAGTATCAATCTCTAATCTCAAAGGTCTACAATCCCAAATCCACCAACTGTTATTTATGTGAATTTGGGTTTTAGGTACTCAACCTACTTATGCCTCAGCTTCCTTATATGTAAACTGGAGATGATAATACTTTGTAGGACTCTTGTACAGTTTAACATGGTAACATATGTAACACATCACTTAGCACAAAGATAATCCATAGAAGGCACTCAATAATAAATGCCTGTTTATTTTATTGGCTCATAATAGAATTTTTCTAAATCCAACAATCTGAAGACATGGATTAAAATCTAATGCTAGGATTTAATTTTTTTTTTAAAATCTCTCCTTCACGCTTTCATTAATTAATAGCAAATACATCTTGAGATACAAGAGAAGAAAAATCATTTAAAAATATAAAATACCTAAGGAAAATAGAGACAGTGTGTTATTGAACAAATAGTGAAAAATTATATCTATAATATTCATCTTAATTGTGACTTAATGAAAATGAAAGTGAGTGTTATACATAGTTATTTTAATTGAAGCCAAACAAGGTGGCTAAAAATAGTCAAATTTTTAGAAATAATTCTTCAGCATTCAATTAACATTTCAATCAAAGTGCCATTTTTTCCCCCATGTAACTCAAAGCAATAAAATCAACCTACCTTTGGAGCAAACAAATATTTTGTTCTATGACTTCCATTCTCCATAAAGGCTTGCTTAAAGCCACAACTAATGAGTAAATAAAAATGTGTCTTAGGACCCAAAAGAAAAGAGACAGTTAATAGTATTTCAATTCATTAAATCGCTCCTGACAGATAACACTTCCAACTGCTAATTAATGTCATTCTTAGATTCCAGGAATTGATAAAAATGTTCACAGTGAAGTTCAATCTGTTTCTTTATGAAAGCTATTTTGGGCTTAACAAGCAACACAGGATAATTGAACAGCGATAGAAATTGGCATCCAGCTGGCTCTACCAAAAGCTCACAAACACCCACAAACTATCTAGGTCTGCCCTCGAACCTGATGGTGACTTTCGAGGGATATGAAATATGGAGTCTGACATCAAAAACAAAACAAATAATAATACACTTGACCCACTTTTTGCCTAAAACCAATATCCCAGAGATTTTAGTTAAAAAGTAGACATAATAAAAGATGTCTGCTAATGTACCCTCATCTCAACATTTTTCAAAACCTGAACCTAAAAGGTCTCTCTTCCAGTTTCCATTGCCCATAATTAGTTACAAATATTTTCAGGACAAATAATCTGACAAGAAGTCCCTGGATACACCTCAGAATACAGTAAAGGAGGCCAGCAGGCTAATGCTTTTTTTTCACATATTTTTTCAAGCAGATTTGCTAAGCCAGGAAAATGATTTTGATTTGCAAAACCATTAGCCAAACAAATTAATTTCATCAATCACAGTAAAATTGGATGACATGGAATTCTTCTCATACTGAAAGTAAGTCTGAGGACACTAGGAAAGAGTAGAGAAATGGAATCCTATTATCCAAAAGATGTTTTAGCTCCTGTAAAAACCTCATGACTCATAATGTGGCTAAGTGAGAACTAGAAGACACATTTACAGCACAATTTCAAAATGCTTCAGCACATATAACTTTCATCAGTTTGAAATATTAAAATCTGTGAGTGAGTAAACCTCCCAAAGAGCACATCATTCCCTGTACACAGGATGCCTCCTTCACACAGTATTGACGAAAACACTCTAATAGTCAGTCAGACTGTGATGAGTAAGAAAGACAAGGTGCACGCTTGCTGATGGACTACTAAACTTCAGACGTTCCAAGCTAACAAACTATTGGAATGTATTAATGACAATATAAAACAGAACCAACAACTTCATGAAGCCAAGATGCTGCCACTGGAACTCTCCTACATTTATGCCACATGAGTCAGTCACAGCCCCTCAGTCAATCTCTTAAATTAGTCAATCATTAACTCAACAAGTATGCTGTTAGCTGGACACTGTCCTGGACAGTGGGGAGTGAAAAGTGAACACAATTAGAGTGCCTGCAGTCTGGGGCATGCTGTCCAGATATAAAGACAAAAAAAGTAAACAGGCAAATATGACATGCAGTGACAATGCATGGAATTGTGAGTGTGAGTGCACACAGGATATGCACCAAGCCCACTGTGGAGGAGGTCATGTAGGCCAAACCATAAACTGGTGGTTGGAAGAGAGGTAAGAAAAAAGCTGCTTTTAAGCAACTGAAGCAGACATGACAGAAAGAATGGCCTGCTCTCACCCTGACTGGTGTGGTTCAGTTGGTTGGAGCATCGTCCCATAAGCCAAAATGTGGCAGGTTTGATTCCCGCAAAGCACATACATACATACAGTGTGGGTTCGATCCCTGGTTGGGGCACATATGGGAGCAAACAGATTGATGTTTCTCTCTCACACTGATGTTTCTATCCCCCAATCCTCACCTGAGGACGCGCTTCTTTAAAATCTTTGACGGGTTGCTTATACCATGCCAAAAGTTTAAACTTTTATAAGGACAATGCAGAGAAATTCATGGGTTTTAAGCAAGAGAATGACATGATCAGATTTTCATTTTAGAAAGATGACAGTTGGGATCTTGAGTTGGATGGAGACAATACTTGGAAAGCAGTTTAAGAAAGATTGCAATAACCCAGGCAATAAATGATGATGGCCAGAAAAAGGCTGAGGCAGTAGAGTTGGAGAGAATGAAACAGAATCAAAATATATAAAGGTAATCACACACACACAAACACACACACACACACACACACACACACACACACACACGGAGAACAAAGCACATTTGGAGAGATGGTTGGAAAATGATATATTCAATTTGCAACAGGTGGAATTTTAGGTCAATATTAGCCCCTTATATACAAATAAACAGTGTATAGCAGTGACTTCTCCATCTGAACCTCTCATGCTGGTCTGAGGTGAATCTACATTTGGAAGACATCTCTACTGAAATGATTATTCAAGGGGTGGCAGAGATAACACAGGTGGAAAGTATAGAGTTAAAAGAAAAGAAAGAGAAAATAAAACACTAAAAAACACCAACATTTTATAAATGGGCATAGATGGCTGAACATAAAAAGAGTTGAAGAGATAGAAAGAAACTTAGAAAGTGAGTACAGAGAAAGCCAAGGATGAACATTTCAAGACAGTTGTGGTCCAAATATGCAAATGCTGCCAAGTCATCAATTGAGATAAAGACAGAAAAGTGCAGTGGATTTAATAAAAAGGAGATGGATGATAGATGAATTGGAGATGTTGGTTGTACAAAGGCTGAACTGGACTGAATTAGGATGCACTTATGAGGGGAGGCATTGAAGGTAAGGCTGTAAAGAACATTTTCATGCACTCTGAAATTCTACTTCTGGGAATTTATACCAGTGTAAACAAAAATGTCAGATGTGGTATAATTCCATGTGGTGATGAGCTCTAGAATGAAGCCAGGAGAAAGGTGAGGTTCACTGCTATTGATGGGGTCAAGGAACCAAAAAGCTAGCATGCTGAGTGGATCATTTTTGTAGACACTGACATTACTCCAGACTTGGAGTAGCAAAGAGGCAGGAGCCCAAGAGCAAAGCCTTTATGACATGGAGGACAGAAGTAAGGATATTTTCTGACCAAGATGAGGTAGTGGGTTTTATAACCAGGCAGCATGAACCTCAAAGGGGAGGCATTGATAAGCAGAAGAAGAATCATTATCTCTAAAACACACAGGGGGATGGGCAGGAACAATGGGGGGATTGCCTGAGGGAGTGGGGGTGCTGGGTGAAGGGGGAACAAAGGGGGGAAAATAAGGACAACTGTAATAGCATAATCAGTAAAATATAATTTAAAAAATAAAATAAAATGCACAGGGGAAACTAAGGGGTCTCAACTCTGGCTCCGGACTCTGAGAACATAGGCTGTAGCAAATGAGCAAATTTTTCATTCATTCATTGATTTCTTCAAGACATATTTATTGAGTACCTGCTAGCGCTAGGGCTGTGCTTGACCTTAGAAAGATTCTTAGTGAACAAATCACATCTGGTTTCTGGTTTCACAGAACATATAGTCAGGAGTCTGTGGACAAGTGAAAGTCTTGAGTTGGAGGAAGGTGCCAGTCAAGACCTAGAGGCAAAGAGAGCTTCCACTGAAAGTAAAGGCCTTTTGTTTCCCACAGAAACAGTTCTCTGTAAGGCACAGTGCACAGATTTTAGAGGAAGGACATGGCAGAGGCTGGGTCAAGAGGAGAAAGCACAGAGCAGTCTGGGCTACACAGAAAAAGTAACTTACCTTGGAGAAATTTCATTTCCAGAAGCAAATAAGAATGTCTGGGTGTACAGCCTGCAGGAACTGGTTAAGTTACCTTGGGGTTTCCAGCGGAATTAGTCCCAGATGAGGAGGTCCTGATTATTTGGGCTTTTCGGGGGATCCAAGTGTTGGGCACAGCAATAGCTTCTGGGATCTGGTGCTATTTCACAAACCAGTCTAGGCTTGGTTAGACAGTGGGCCCAGAGAATCTGAGTGCAGTACCATGAGAGGCATGAAGTATTCCCCATTGTCAGCTACAGAAACAGCCCCCGGAGCTCAGAAGGAAGCTGGACCTTTTGCAAAGGGTCCAGTCAATCCTAGATCCTGCTTCTGAAGGAATCCACTGGGCTTGGTCCTCTGTATCTTTCTAATCTTTGTAGCTCCTTTGAATGCTCATCTTCATTATTTCCCATAACCAAATGTGACTCTTCCTCTGGGATCTAGTCTTGATTTCTCTCTAATAAGGAATATGCTCCCTTAGTTATCTCAGCTACCATGGTCTTGATAGCCACCCCATTCTGATATGTTCTGGTCCAACTCAAGATGCTCATTTGCAATAGTTGACAATATATTTTACTGAACTTTAAATAAAGATAATTACTAAAGGAAATAGCCTTTATCTTTCTCCTTAATCTCATCACTCTGGTCCTCTTCCTAAAGCCTCTGAAAGCTATCCCAGTTCCCCCAGGGTCAGAAGACCAGGATATAAAAAGATGCATCACCATCTTTACCCAAACTCTAGAAATAAAATGCTGATACTTGCTTCAACATCTTCTTTCATCTTTTACTCTTCAAGACAAACCTTTGTCTACTGTATCTCCTCAACTGCTTTCTTCTTTCTAGCTAGTTTCTTCTCCAGAGACCCAAAAAAGTCTTTTCTTGCCCAATATTTTGATCATATCATGTTCCTATGAACTGAGTGCTCTGCATACTATAAAGTGCTTTTCAAATTAGGCATCTTTACGAGTCAAGAAGGTCTTTTGGTCCCTGTACTCCTAGCCTCCTTCTTGGTGGTTCCAAGGCCATCTGCCAGCTTTCTTGATTCTTTCTTCACCTCCTATAGTCTTTCATTTTCCCTCACTCCAAGCAAACAAATCTCTCGGCACTTTGTTTAATCCTCCATTTTCCATCTCTTTATCTCCTTCCCTACTGCAGCTGGCCAAAAACGATTCCCATCACCCGTCACCATGACCTCCATTTTCTTATATTTTTTCTCAAATTCCAGCTCATACAAGTAATTTTGCCACACCAGGAAGAAAAGATGAACACCAGCCTCTGCCTCAAACAAACACTTATCTAGAATATAGGTTAACAAAGCACAAGGGAACATGGTGAATTAATGAATGTTCAGTTGCAGCCTGAAGAATAATGACAGCATTTACAAAAGGTGAAAAATAGGAAAATCTGATCCATGAGAAAAATATAAGCATGGATTAGTTTCCTCTTCCTTTGCTTGCAGACCAGATCAGAAGTAGATGTTTTTATTCTTTGCCCTTTGCATCTACACCCATTGCTTGATAAACTTCCTTTTGCCAGTGCTGTTTCCCCATGGGTAACAGTCCATTTACTGGGCTGTTCCACCAGGGGCTCTGTGAAAGAGCTTCCACACCTGTTGGTCTTGTTTTCCAATGCTACAAATTATCTGTGGGCCAAAGTACAGTTACAAATGGCCTCCACAGCTTTGCTGCTAAAGAAAATAGATCATCTCTCCTTCTGTTTCAAAGTGCTGAAATATATATATAGCTAAAGCAGCTAACATTCCTCAAACCCCTCATCAGGGTTTCTCACTAGGGTGAGAGTTGATCAATAGGACAAGTTGAAATGTGATGCATTGAAGTCTGTTTCCAATGGCTCCATGGTAATCAGCAATATGAAAAGTTACAATACAAAGATGCTTAATTAATGTCTGAGAAGGTGCAGAGGCTTGAACCAGACATCCTAGAGCAGCACAATGCAATCATATTAGGTTAGCACGAACATTCCACCAGGATGGAAATAACTAGAGTGTCGGATAATGTGTTTCCAAATAAATGAACTGAAATGTTTATTCTATTATTCATTCATTTATATAACACTACTTGAGCACCTACCATGTGCTAGGTAAGAGTATTATTATTACTAGGGATACAGCAACATGAAAAATAATTTAAAATCTCTGATGCTTTATTGGTAAAAGAAAACAAACCACAGATTGCATTCTAATAGAGAATTCTTTTTCTCTATTCATTTCTTCATTTGGAGGTTATGATGGTTAATTCTTTTTAATTTTATTTTTCAATTACAGTTTATATTCAGTATTATTTTGTATTATTTCCAGGTGTATAGCACAGTGGTTGCACAATCATATACTTTACAAAGTGCTCCCCTTGGTATTTCCAGCACCCATCTGGCACTGTACGTAGTTATTACAATATTATTGACTATATTCTTTATGCTGTAATTCACATCCCCATGACTGTTCTGTGACTATCAACCTGTACTTCTTAATTCCTTCACCTTTTTCATCTGGTCTCTCAACCCCTCTCCCATCTGGCAACCATCAGTCTGTTCCCTGTGTCTATGAATCTGTTTCTGTTTTGTTTATTTGTTAATTTTGTTCTTTAGACTTCACATTTAAGTGAAATCACATGGTATTTGTCTTTCTCTGACTAACTTATTTCACTTAGCATAATACCCTCTAGGTCCAACTATACTATCACAAATGGTAAGATTTAATTCTTTTTATGGCTGAGTAACATTCCACTGTTTATATGTACCAAGGCTTTTTTATCCACTCCTCTGTTGATGGCATTTGAGTTGCTTCCAGAGTTTGGCCATTTTAAATAACACTGCAATGAACATAAGGGTACATATGTTCTTTTAAATTAGCATTTCGGGTTTCTTCAGATATATACCCATAAATGAGATCACTTGATCAGAGATAGTTCCATTTTTAGTTTTTTGAGGAAATCCCATACTGCTTTCTACAGTGGTTGCACCAGTCTGCATTCCCTACAACAGTGCACTAGGGTTCCCTTTACTCCATATCCTTGCCAACACTTGTTTGTTGATTTATTGATGATAGCCATTCTGACAAGTGTGAGGTCCGATTTCACTGTGACTTTAATTTACATTTCTCTGGTGATTAGTGTGAGGTGGTTAATTTTAGATGCCAACTTGGCTAGGCCATGGTGCCCAGATATTTAGTCAAACATTACTTCAGATGTTTCTGTAAGGGTGATTTCTGGATGATATTAACATTTAAATTGGTAGATTTTGAGTAAAGCAGGTTACTCTTTCTAATGTGAGTGGCCTTATCCAATCAGTTGAAGGTCTTAATAGAAAAAAAACTGATTTCCCCCCAAACAAGAAGGAATTCTGCCAGCAGATGATGGCCTTGGGACTTGAACTGCAATTTAGGCTCTTCCTGGGTTTCCACCCTGAGAGCCCATCTGTAGATTTGGACTTGTCAGCCTCCATAATCACATCAGCTAATTCCTTATACATATACATGCACACACACACAAATTCTATTGATCCTGTGTTTCTGGAGAACCCTGATTAATTGATAAATACAGGGGTATTTTAATTTTGATGGAAAAGTATCCAGTCCTAGCATACCCATACTCATCCTCATTTGTATATTGGCATCAATTACATACTTCCCAGGGCTGATGGTGGAGAGATTAGTTATTCCTATATCTCCCCTAATAACCTTCATGATACACTTTTGGCATTATCCTTACCTAGGTTAACAGTCATCATGGTAAGGCTGACCTTGGATGTCCCACCTTTTGTACCTACTGTTGGCATTTCTTCAACTTTGCTCATTCTAGTGTGTTCTCTGACAAATCACCCAGCCAGCTGGCTCTAGGTCACCAAGGATCAAAATCAATCTTTAGATCTGAGCAACACCAATCTGGATACAGTACTGGAGTCACGTAAATGTCAAAAGCAGCAGGGAACTGCCATAGTAGGAAAGAGCAGTCAATCCTGCCCCAGGGACAGCGGGCCACCCAGCAACCCATGCATTTGTTAACTGGAAACCTTGGACACCACAAAGTCCTGCTCCTGTCTTTAAAGTCCTAATTCTAAGTCAGTCATCATTGGCCTTCAAGTGGATCCAGGCACATCAGGCACTAGCACATGATCTTGGCCTTGCTCATGCTCTCCCTCTGCATGGAATGCTAGCTTCCATTCTTCTACCAGAAAACTGTCTATCCTCCCAGCCTTGCCTCAAATTTTACATTTGTCTTAAGTCTTTCCTGACCCCCTGTTGGGGAAAGTTAATTACTCCTTTAACTATTACCAGAGACATTTATATTTCTTCTGAAGATTAAAAAGAACACTTAAAAACATGGTCATATTAACCAACTATTCAAACATCAGCCCACTGAGAGCTGTTCTAGAAAACTAGTCTAAATATGAGAAGGTGAAAAATTTACTGGTTATATTCTTTTCTGCTTTTAGTAATAGTCTTTATTTGTGCAATTTGTAAACAGAGATTCAAACCACTTGATAGCTCAGAGGGATAGCTGCTTTTCAGAGATTAATTAACTCATAAATTGGTCATAACCCACAAATATAAGAACTCAAAAATATAAAAACTTATAGTACAGTGTTCATGAAGTGAGTGCTGGTCATTTCTCTCAACATAAAAGGGTATGAGCTCCATAATTATAATTGTTTGTATTAACTAATCCTTATTACCCCTATATTTTAGATCCTTCATCCCTAAGAGCAAATGAGATTGTGCTGTCTTGAAAAGAGTTTAAGCAACTATCAATTTATTCCAGTGGAATGTCTTAATAAAATGTCCCCTCTTGCTGAGAATTTTCAAAACTAACACATGTCAAATCCATTTAAATGCCAGAGCAGTTTTTCCCCTCAGGCTGATTTTAGCACATATCATGTGCTCAAGTTAGAGCCGATTTGCTAAAGAAATAATAAAAGTGAGCTAATCATGGAAATAGATGTTGGGTGGAATTACCAACAGACTGTGGTAAGAACCTTCATAAACACTTACTGATTTTTGCAAAGTTCATCTGTTGCCTGGAGCCCCCAGAGGCAGATTCAGTTTTGTACTTAGCTTAGCTTTCAGGTTTCATGTGCAGGTAACATTCAAACATACCATAAAGGTGATAAAGTAATCTTAATCTTTCTGAAACTTCTGGAAATGTGTTTTTCTCCACCACAGTTTTAGGATTTTTTTCCAGAAAACCTACTCATACTTTAAATACTTCTGCAGAGGCAAGACTGCGTTTGGACAGATTTGCACATTCTGCTCCCCTTTAGTGCTTGGCATAGCAAAGAAACTGCCCCTTCCATGCTTTGTCAAAAGTGGGTCCCTGCCTGGAGCCTTGGAAGACAGAATCTCTCCCAAACACTGGCCTTGATGTGATATGATGACAATGGCAAATCCAGTGGTCATTTCTCACTCCCCATTGTACCCAGCTTCTCAGCAATGTTTTATATAGTCAATCCTCCTCCTGAAAGCACTCATGCACATGGTCCCAGGATGCCACACTCTCCTAATGTTCCACTTTGCGGCATCCCCTCTCCAGTACAGCCCTTCTAGAAGCCCCTTCTATACCTTTCCAGAGCTCAGCCCTCCATCTCCACACTCACACCCTAGGGCCTCACATCCCATCTGATGGCCTTCAATCCATCCACTGTCATTGGCTTTCTCATATATATCACCATCCCTGGTCTCTTCCTTAAGTTTCTGACAAATGCACACAACAGGCATCTCCTCCTGGATGTTTTGTGGTATCTAAACACAACAGCTCTCACAGAGAACTCCCTTAGGCCCTCTTCCAACATCTACCCCTCACACATCCTTACATCAGTAAGTGACATAATGACTTATTTACTCAGCAAAAGCCTTACGTGCAATACCTGACTTTTGTCATGTACTCAAACCTCATAGTTACTCCACCAGTAAATCCCATCAGCTTTATCTCTCACTTTCTGATTACTCTGTGTGACCACCATTCTGGTCCAAGGAACTACTGCCTCTTACCTGGACCATGGCATCAGGTCCTAACTGTCCTGCCTGCCTCACAGTCAGTTTTTCACAGAATATCAGTAATTGTTTAAAGCCACCCAAAAACTCCTCATTACACTCAGAAGTATTTTTTGAGGGTAGGGTTGGGGGTACATATTAGAGGGAATTTTGTTTTTATTGTCCCCCATAGATTATGACCTCCATAATGTAGGGATTTCTTTTTGCCTGTTTTGTTCACTTCTATATACCCAGTGCCTAGAACTGTGTCTATCACATACTAGGTGGTACATAGTATGTATTTAATTAATCAATCAATGACCTATCCATTAACTTCTGCTGTTCAAGAAAAGAAAGACGAAGTACAATGGCTTTAAAGAAAACCCTCTATTGCCTCCTGACCATGCTCATTCTCACACAAACTTCAAGAAGCAGGAAAATATTTTTTAACATTTGGATATCTACTTTTTGAGCCCAATATGACAAAAGAATGTATTAAACAAGAACTGGTTGAACCAAGATATATATATGAGCATAGTAAAATTAAATATGTAGTGATTTAAGTAAAGTCAGTGGGCATACAGAAAATCAGTTCATAATTGTAGAGAATAAACTTGAGAAGCACTCTCAGAATAAAGGCCAAATGAATAAAGTTGTTAAAAATATGCACAAAGGGAATGACGTATTTGTAGGACAAATCTTGGACAAGTAAAAGAACAACTGTATAGATGAGAAGCAATAATAGAAAGTATGAGAGGATAAAACATTCCAGACCTGAAAAGGCAAAGTTGAGATTAGAAATTTATAGTTTAACGTATTCCAGAGGAACTTAATAAGTAGAAATAAGTATTATGCCTAAGCCTCATAAAAATTTTAAACCTAAAGAATTTTTTAAATGAGTTCTAAAACCAACCAAACTGGGGAAAAATCAACTACAGTTTCTTTTCCAGTATCCTCTACAGTAATAAATGCCAGGCAACAAGATAGTTTATAGCCCACAGAGGAAGAAAGTTTATGATTTAAGAATTTTATAAATATCCATGTGCTATTCATATGTTAGAACATATGTTAAATAACTACACCTGTAAATGAAGAATGTTATTTAAAAAATCAGCTAGAACATGAAAAAGTTTTATAAATTTACCACCCAATAAGTTTTCTACAAAGATTGACTGAACAAAATATTCCAGATCACCAAGAGGTGAATAAAACTTTGAGCTATAAAATAGAGATATTTTATAGAAAATAACTGCCAGTAGGCATTGAAACTGATTAACTGCTTGGAGATCATTAAATAAGTACATTAATTGCTGTGAGAAAAATAATATATTCTAAAAAATATAATGTTAATTATTACAACTACAGTAACTAAAACAATCAAAATATAGATTTATTGAAAAAGGACATTTGTTTCAAAATATTCGTGTTAAATTCCAAATTAAATTGATGAAAGAATAATAAATCTTTGCAGGCAGTGAGAGGAAGAGTAATGGAAGGGAAACTGGAGAAGAAAAA
The DNA here is from genome assembly GCF_987537825.1 of Furipterus horrens. NCBI lineage: Eukaryota > Metazoa > Chordata > Mammalia > Chiroptera > Furipteridae > Furipterus > Furipterus horrens. The sequence goes on along the minus strand of NW_028327172.1, from coordinate 149,305,548 downwards.
GATGAAATTCCTTTTAAATTTTTAATGTAAATACTACTTGAATTTAAAAGAGACTATCTCTCTTCAATATATAAAACCAGAGTATATATCTAACAAATGGTGTGCAAGACATGCATGGAAAATTTATAAAACTCTTCTGAAAGACAGTAAAGACTCAAATAAAAGGGAAGAAATACCATATCAATTCTTCTCAAATTGATCTTTGAATTAAATGCAATTCAACCGAAATCCCAAGAATGTTTTTTTATGGAACTGGACAATTTGATTCTAAAATGTATATGGAAGAGCAAAGAGCAAGAATAACCAAAAAATCTGTGCAGGGGAAAAAAAAAAAAGGTAGAGGGATTTGTACTACCAGACCTCAACACTTATTGCAGTGATTGATTACCATAGTGTGGCATTGACTTAGGGAGAGAGAAATAAAACAAAATAGAGATGACGTCCTGAGCATCTCATATAGGAAACTGTGATGTATGACAGAGGTGGCACTGGAGATCACAAGAGAAAGAGTAGATGTCTGATTGGTGGTCTAAGACAATTGGTTGCCCATATGGGAAAAAAATTAAATTACATGTCACACGACACTCACCATACTACACACCTCCCACTCACACCACACATGCACACCCCACTCATCACACTAACCACACTACACACCTCACACTCACCACACCACACCATGCACATTATACCTACCACACTCACCACACTTCACACCTCACACTCACAAATTACCATACTACACACTCACCACACTCACCACACATTTACCACACTCACCACACCACACACCTCACACACACCACACTACCCATACCTCAGCAAAGAATTAAAGACTTGAACGTAAAAGTTAAAACCTAAACAACTTAAACATAGATGATAATGTCATTATAGTCTCAGGTAGGAAACTTCTCAAATAATATGCAAAAAGAGGTAATGAAAAATGATTAATACATTTAGCTACCTTACAATTAAGAACTTCTGATCACAAAAACATGCATGGAAACACTCCTGCATGCTGCTTGCTGGAGTGCAAAGTGTTAGGACCACTTTACAAAATAGTTTAGTACTTTCTTAAAATTTAAATGTACACCTGCCATACACCCAGCCATTCCACTTCCAGGTATTAACCCAAGAGAGAATGGAAAACATATTCACACAAAGGCTTGTATGAACACTTTTCTTAAATAACCTAAAACTGGAAACAACGTAACTGTCTGCCAGTATGTGTATGGAAAAACAAATGATCATATATCCATATAATTGAATATTACTCAGCAATAAAAATAAATTAACTATTGATATATGCAACAAGTATGAATCTCAAAATAATTATGCTGAGTCAACAAAACAAGAGTGAGACTTCCAGCCAAGATGGAGGCCTAGACAGACACGCTGTGTCTCCCTCCACAACTAAGAAGGAATACAAGTACCTCAAAACTAAAGACAACCAGAAGTTTCAGAAAACTGAGTTGTAAGGAAGTCCAACAAACAAAGATATAAAGAAGAAATACTCATCCAGACAGGTAGGAGGGGCGGAGCCAGGGAGGTGAGGACGTGGTGTGGTGGCACAGGAGTGGCGGCAGTGGCAGGCTGGTGGAAAGTACAGTCACATGTTTTAAAAAGTAGGGAGGGACAGCTGGGGAGCACCCCCAGCACCAGCACCAGCACCAGAGCAGACCGCACAGCTCATGGTCCCAGCGACAGGGAAAATAAAGCCTCATTCCTTTTGACTGTGCAAGCCAGTGGGAGTTGGGATGGAGGAAGAAACTGCTGGTCTCTCAGCAGAGTCTGCTTGTTTAAAGGGTCCCCATGGTCATAGAATGTCCACAGACCCACCCACTCTGGGAATGATGGCCACAGCAACAGCTAGAGAGGCGCCAGTCCCATTCAAAGTGGGAGAAGTGCCTGCAACAGGGGTGAGTGCTGAGCAAGTGGCATTGTTCCCTCTTATACCCCTCTCCCCCACACAGCCCACAATGTGGTGAAATGGGTCACCCTGTACTGATGAATACCAAAGGCTCTGCCCCTTACAATGTAACAGAAGTGACAGCTCCGACTAAGACACAGAAAAAAACAAACATGGAAGCCTGTCAAGATGAGGAGACAGAGAAGTATGGCCCAAAAGAGGGAACGGATCAAGGTTCCAGTGGGAGGACTAAGCGATGAGGAGATAGCCAACTTAACAAATGAGGAGATAACCAACCTAACAGATGCAGAGTTCAAAACACTGGTGATAAAGATGCTCACGGGCTTGACAGATATGCTTGAGTATGGAAAATGCATAAGGGAAGAAGTGAAGGCTATGCTAAATGAAACAAAGGAAAATCCACACAAAACTAATGGTGAAGGGAAGAAAACCCGGGTTCAAGTCAATGATTTGAAACATAGGGCAGAAAAAAAACAGTCAACCAGTACAGAATGAGGAAATAGAAATTGAAAAAAATGAGGAGAGGCTTAGGAACCTCTGGGAAAACTTTAAACATGCCAACATCCAAACCATAGGGGTGCCAGAAGGAGAAGAGGAAGAGCAAGAAATTGAAAACTTATTTGAATAAATAATGAAGAAAAACTACCCAAATTTGGCAAAGGAAATAGACATACAAGTCCAGGAAGCACAGAGAGTCCCAAACAAGCTACACCCAAAGAGGACCACACCAAGACACATCATAATTAAAATGCCAAAGGTGAAAGATAAAGAGAGCATCTTAAAAGCAGCAAGAGAAAAGCAGAGAGTTACATACAAAGGAGTACCTATAAGACTATCAGCTGATTTTTCAAGAGAAACTTTGCAGGCAAGAAGGGACTGGTAAGAAGTACTCAAGGTGATGAAAAGCAAGGACTTACAACCACAATTACTCTATCCAGCAGTTCTCATTTAGAATAGAAGGGCAGACAAAGTGTTTCCCAGACAAGGTAAAGGTAAAGGAGCTCATCATCACCAAGCTATTATTATATGAAATGTCAAAGGGACTTACTTAAGAAAAAGAAGGTCAAAATGGTGAATATTAAAATGACGACAAAGTCGCAACTATCAACAACTGAATCTAAAAAACAAAAACAAAATCCAACCAAGCAAATCAGAATAGGAACAGAGTCATAGGTATGGGGATCATTTGGAGAGTTATCAGCTGGGAGGGGGAAGGGGGAGAAATGGGGAAATGGCGCAGGAATTAAGAAGCATAATTGGTCGGTACAAAATAGACAGGAGGAAGCTAAGAATAATATAGAAAAGGGTGAAGCCAAAGAACTTATATGCACAACCCATGGACATGAACTAAGGGGGGGTGGGACTGCTGGCGGGAAGTGGGATACTGGGCAGAGGGGAACAAAGGGGAAAAAATGGGACTACTGTAACAACATAATCAATAAAATATATATTTTTAAAAAGACAAAGTGTATGCCTACTCTACGATTCCATTTATACAAAACTCTAAAAAACGTAAACCAATCAACAGTGACAGAAAGCAGATCAATGGGTGCTTAGAAATGGGGAGTGTGGAGGACAAACAAGAGACATTAGAGAAGGTGCAAAAAACTTTCTAGGGTTGTTGAATCAATTCGCTACCATGATTGTGGCTTCATATGTGTACAGATGTCAGATTTTATTTAATTGTGCATTTAAATATCTGTGGTTTATTATGTCAGTTATAACTCAATAAAGCTATGTTTTCAAAAAAGACACATAAACTAAAAATACAAATCAAAACCTAGAAGAAGATATCTTCATCACATACAACCATCAAGGAAATTGTGTTGAGAATATATTTTTAGAAAACACACCACCTTAAAGCCAATGAGAACAAAGTAATCCAACAGAAAAATGGGCAAAAGACACAACAAGCATTTCAGAGAAGAGGGACCATAAATGGCAAATAAACATATAAGAAGATACTCAGTTTCATTTGTAATCAGGATAATGTAATTTTAATGATATATATTTTACTTCCACAGATTTATAAATATTAAGAAGTCTAGCGATACCAACTGTAGGCAAGGACACAGACCCATAGAGACATATCACGGGAGACAATTTGCCACTTCAAAAAACAAGGAGGCCTTATACTTTAAAACTGAATCTCTTCATACCCTGTAACCCAGTAATTCTGTTATCAGGAACACACTTTAGAGAGATTCTTGAATGTGTACATAACTAGACACCAAAAGCCACACTTATAGAAGTAATATTTATAATAGTAACAAGCTGGGAAAGCTCAAACACTCATCAACAAGAAATGAATGAATAAATTGTTATATATTTATAGAAATTTATCAAGAAAATATAGATGACTTATATCTAGGTGCAACAAAATAGCTGATTTATATAAATACCATATTGCAGGAGAAGTAGCAGTTGCTTAGACTACATAGAGTAAGGCACAATTTTTTAAAATTAAAATAAAAACAAAAGCAAACAAAATTTTGCTTAGGAATACCAATGCATATGATAGAACTTTAAAAACAATTTCAAAGAGAATGATAAATCTCAAAGTAAGCCTGGTGCTTAGCGATGAAGAAAGGGCCAGGAAGAGCATGCAAGTGAAGGGACTCATGGGTCAAGTTTCCACTAAGTTGAGTGCTGATATTCTCGATAAGTTGGGGTCCAGTTAAGCTGCACGATTCCAGTTAAGGGGTATTACAATAATACAGATTTATTTTTCTAACTTATGTGCCTGCTTCAATATTTTGTATGTATCAAATGTTACATGAAAGAAAATTTTTCTACTTCTTAGCATGATAAGGAGCAGTCAGTAATATATAAATATATAAAAACAATCTTAGAAATATAGTAAATTTACAAATAAAGGAAAATTTACAAAATACAAACTCCAACTAGAAAATAAACATGGAAAAAGTACAGATCTTAACTAACAATAAAAAAATTGCCATTTGAAGCCAGGAATTACTACCAATTAAATTAACATTTTTAAGAATTCAGTATCAGTTATTGTTCCAGGTGGCCACTTGAAATTTTTAAGTATCATATACAATGATACTATTGAAAAATTGTCAAAACCTTTTAATAGTCTAAAATATTATTACATACTAATATTGATATCGTACTTTTAATAATTCTTATTTTTGTAATTTATACACAATAGTGGAAAGTAAAGTAAATGTTCAACAATATAAAAAATGTTAGAGACTTCTGGTCAAGATAGTGACATAGGCAGACATGGTTTGCCCCTTTGCACAACCACATCAAAATTACAACTAAAATATAGAACAACCATCACTTATAATAATCAGAAATCGAGTTGAATAGAAGTCTGACAACTATGGAATTAAAGAAACCACATCCATCCAGACTGGTAGGAGTGGTGAAGACACGTAATGTCCCAGCCCCATATGAGCCCCCTCCACCCCCACCCCCACCCCCACCCCCAGAGTTCCAGTGCCAGGAACATAAGCTCCCACCACTTCTGGTTGCAAAAGTCAGTGAGTATTGAGTCAGTGGGAAAAACTGTTGAAGCCCCAAGCAGTTCCTCTTAAAGAACCCCCACACAAACTCACCTACTCAGATTCACTCCCTTTGAGGTCCAGCACTGAGATAGCAGCTTGAAAGGCACCAGTGGTATACAGTGAGACTCAGAAGTGTCTGGCATCAAGGCACGCAGAAGCCATTGTCCTTTTCCTATTCCTACCTCCACAGAGTCAGCAAGCTGGTGCCATATCAGAGACTTCATCAACCTGGCTCATACTGTTTGACCCACCTTGGAGATACCCAGACACTCCATCTCACCCAACTTATGAGCCCACCCAAGCTACTTTTTCATATGAATGGTTGGTCTTGGTTCGTGTTTTACAGCTTCCTAAATCCTATCAAACAAGCAACAGCTGGCCTCAGTGAGCCCCAGGCCCAGCACTAGCAGGAGCCAACCTAGTTTCAAAGCTGGGCTTCACCTGGGGATCTCTAAGCCCAGCATAAGTAGCAGCCATCTCAGATTGCTTTATAGCTCAGGAAGGGGAGCCAGGGCAAAACACAGATAGGGGCTGAGCTTGATCTGCACCACTGAGAAATCCCAGGGTGAGTGCATGCTGTGGACACTACAGAGCATGTCAGAGCACCACCACCCTGCTCCTGCACAGACAATTCACCACAGAGCATGGAGGTTGGTGGTCAGTGGTCACAGCCAATCCTTGCAGCTGACTGGCTTGGGTAAATCCCTCCCATTGATATGTAAGTAGCAATGGAGGCTCAACTGTAAGAGGAGGGTGTACTCAGCCCACAAAAGTGGTACACCTCAAATAGCCAGCATGAGTGATAAGAGAGACTGTGCCACTGGACCCTACAGGACACTTACTACTTTAGACCGTTCTACTAAGACATAGAGTCAAAGCAGCTCTACCTAATACATAGAAGCAAACACAGGGAGGATGCCAAAATGAAGACACAAAGAAACATGGCCCAAATGAAATAATAGATCAAAATGCCAGAAAAAGAGCTAAATGAAATGGAGATAAGCAATCTATCAGTTATGGAGTTCAAATCACTGGTTAAAAGGAACTTAGTGAAGACCTCAACAGCATAAAAAAGATCCAGTCAAAAATGAAGGATACACTAATTGAAATAAAGAACAATTTACAGGGAAACAACACTAGAGTGGATGAAGCTGAGAATCAAATCAATGATTTGGAATATAAGAAAGCAAAAAACAGCCCTGGCTGCTGTGGCTCAGTGGATTGAGCATCAGCCTGCGAGCCAAGTGTCGCTGGTTCGATTCCCAGTCAGGGCACATGACTAGGTTGCATGTCAGGTCCCCAGTTGGGGGCACAAGTGAGAGGCAACCACACAGTGATGTTTCTCTCCCTCTCTTTCTTCTTTCCCCTCTCTCTAAAAATAAATAAATAAACAAACAAATAAATAAATAATTTTTAAAGTAAAAAAAAAGAAAAAAGAAAGCAAAAAATAACCAACCAGAACAAGAAGAAGAAAAAAGAATTCATAAAAATGAAGATAGTGGACTTCCGGCCAAGATGGAGGCTTAGACGGACACGCTAGGTCTCCCTCTACAACTAGAGAGGAATACAACTACTTCAAAACAAAGGATAACTAGAAATTCCAGAAAATAAAACTACACGGAAGTCCAACATATGAAGTTATAAACCAGCGGTGCCACTTGGGCAGGTAAGAGTTAAAGAGGGCAGTGCTGTTTGCGGTCGCACCCGGAGTGGCGGGCGGCGAGGAATCCCGGCTGCGCAAGCCCCTGGCGGTGCGCTACCCCGGCGAGGAGTCCCGGCTGCACAAGCCCCTGGTGGTGCGCGACTCGGCGAGGAGTCCCGGCTGCGCAAGCCCCTGGCGGTGCACGACTCCGGCGCTGGGGAGAGCGGCCGCCGCATCGCCTTGAACAGTGAGGCCCAGGGGGACGGGAGGACGGATCCCGGTCTCCTAGCTGAATAACTGTGTGAATCCATCTTGGACCCCCGCCCCCAAAGAAAGCACCACAGGGCTGCGAAATAGGTCGTGGACAGGCAGGCGCCGGTCGCTGATTTGTGACGCCAAACGGCGCCCGCCGGTCGCTGGGTCATTACGAGTACACAGGCACTGCCCCCGACAGCCGGCCCAAGAAAACAAAACGCATCTGTCAAAATGAGGCAGACAACTATAGAAATACCGGTGACACAACTCACCAGACAGCAGATAGAGAACCTGACAGATGAACAGATAAGAAACCTGTCAGAGGCTCAGTTCTGGGCCATTGTTAACAGATGGCTTACAGAATTCACAAAAGAGCAGGAAAAAGATATGAAAGAAGCGAAAAACTTTCATAACGAAAGGAACAAAACCGCATACGAGACAGAAGGAAAGGAAATAAAATCCAGAGTCCATTTCAACAAACTGGAATATGGAGAAGGAACAAGCAGTCAACCAATGCAGCGAGAGGAAATGGGAAGCAACAATGAGAGGATCAGAAACCTCTGGGACAGCTATAAAAGGCCCAACATAAGAATCATTGGTTTGCCAGAGAATGAGGAAGATGAACTAGAACTTGAAAAATTGAGTGAAAATATAATAAAGGAGAACTTCCCAGACTTGGGGAAGGGAATAGACTTGCAGGTCCAGGAAGCAAGGAGAGTTCCCAAGAGACTGGACCCAGGGAGAACCACTCCAAGACACATTATAATCAAAATGTCAAAAATTAAAGATAAAGAGAGAATCTTAAAAGCAGCAAGAGAGAAGAAAAGAATTATGTACAAAGGGGTCCCAATTAGACTATCAGCTGACTTCTCAAGGGAGACCCTACAAGCAAGAAGGGACTGGCAAGAAATATTCAAAGTAATGAAAATCCAAAACCTACAACCACGAATACTCTATCCAGCGAAATTGTCATTCAGAATAGAAGGATAGAGAAAGTGTTTCCAGGACAAAATAAAACTGAAAGAGTTCATTAGATCCAAACCACTGTTATATGAGATGTTAAAGGGACTGGTTTAAAAAACAGAAGCTAGGGAGATGAAACAAAGGCAAACTAAACAGGCAACAAGAGTGGAAAAGGAACTGTGGGTACGGGAAGCATATTGGGGGGAGGTCAACAGGGAGGGGGAGTGGGGAGAGGGAGGGAGATGATATAGGAATTGGGGATCATGGTAGGAGGGAATGGAATAGACGGAGAGAGGTTGGGAGGAACTGTATGCACAACTAATGGACATAATCTAAAAGGGGGGGACAACTGGAGGGAGGGGGGCCACCGGGTGGAGGGGAGCAGAGGGAAGGGAAATTGGCACAAATGTAATATTTTAATCAATAAAACACATTAAATCTGAAAAAAAAAATGAAGATAGTACAAGCAGCCTCTTTAGACAACTTCAAGAGGTCCAACATTCACATCATAATGGTCCCAGAAGGAGAAAAGACAGAGAAGAAATTGGAAATCTATTAGAAAGAATAATAAAAGAAAAATTTCCTAATTTGGCGAAGGAAATAGGCATGCAAGTCCAGGGAGTACAGAAAGTCCCAAACAAGATGGATCCAAATAGGCCCACTCCAAGACACACCATAATTAAAATGCCAAAGGTTAAAGACAAAGAGAGAATCTTAAAAGCAGCAAAAGAAAAGCAGTTACCTACAGGGGAGTTCCCATAAGACTGTCAGCTGATTTCTCAATAGAAACTTTGCAGGCTAAAGGGACTGGAAAGAAATATTCAAAGTCATAAAGAGCAGGGACCTACAGCCAAGATTGCTCTACCCAGCAAAGCTATCATTTAGAGTTGAAGGGCAGATAAAGGGCTTCCCAGACAAGAAAAAACTAAAGGAGTTCATCATCACCAAACCATTATTATATTAAATGTTAAAGGCACTTATTTAAGAAAAAGAAGATCTAAACTATGAACAATAAAATAGCAATAAATATAAATCTATCAACAACTGAGTCTAAAAATCAAACTAAGCAAATAATGACAGAGACAGAATCATGGATTCAGAGAGGGTTTTGATGGTTGCCAGATGGGAGGGGGTGTGGGAGAAGAGGTGAGGGGATTAATAAGTGCAAATAGGTAGTTACAGAATAGCCATGGGTATGTAAAGTACAGTATAGGAAATGGAGTAGCCAAAGAACTTATATGCATGACTCGTGGACAAGAATAATGCATGAGGGAGTAGGGGGTGCTAGGTGGAGGGGGGGGCAAGGGGGAAAATCTAGGACAAATGTAATAGTATAATCAATAAAATATAATATTAAAAATAATATAAAATATTAAAAAATCATCATATATCTCCTCACATGAATGGTTTACAGGCATTAAAGCTATGGTTTTGGAGATTGCTTAAAAAACAAAAAGCAATGTTAATATACACTGGATGAAAAAACACAAAGATACATATATGTCAAATTGACAACTACATTTAAAAAAAGAAATACTCTATAAAAATAAATGAAGTTGTGTAAATGTACCACAGCTTTTTGATCCACTCATCCACCGATGGGCACGTAGGCTGTTTCCAGCATTTGGCTATTGTGAATAGTAAGGCTATGAAAAGGGAGAAAAAAATAAGTGAAATTAAATACTCCAAAATCACAATAGTGGTTTTGTTGGGTGAATAAGGCTAAAAGTAATTCTTTACTTTTCTCTATAGTCCAAGATTTTCATATATGAATTATATTTCTTTTATATTTAAGAAAGTTAACAAAAACATAAAAACTTATGCTCAAATATTAGGCTTACTTTTTCACAAACATTTTAGTTTTTCCCTCCCTAAAGTCCTAGGAACATTTTCCAGGTTAGTACAAAAAATAGGAGGGGGTAAAAAGCAAGCATCAAGAAAAAAAAGTTGAATTTAAAACCCCATAAGAAGTTTAAAAGAGAAAGCTAAATTCAGTTGGAACAGTGGACAAAATTAATAGAGATATATTCCTTGAATTCATATAAAAGGACAACATGAGGGAAAAGGCTGCAAACAACCATTCTCCCCCCTCACACACAATGGTTCATTTTATGAGTTAGCAAAGAAAAGACAATAAAAGTCTAAAGCACAATTTTCAAATGAGAAATTACATCAATTTGAACTTGACTTCTGAGAGAGAGACAACATTTTTAAACAACAGGACACAAAGGTGGGGAACTGGCGTGCACATCTATCAGCAGACAGCTGCTTATAATTTTGGTTTAGAGTTGAAACACTGTTCTTGGAAAAACCAAGTGTGTTCAATTTGTAACAGATGTAACCAAGTGTTTATTACAGTAAAATGCTAGTTTTTGTAAGTCAAAAGTTCAATGAATAAACAAGCTCTCTATATAAGCAGAATGACATTTATTGTTCCAAACCAAAGAATTCACTCTAATCAGCAGTGAACATTAATTATTCCATTAGCTACAGTGTTTCTAATTTTACTCTACTTGGAAATAACAGGGCCACTTGCTTATTTTTTGTGTTATTTTTTGTTATTTGCTGAATTATGTTATTCTCATAGATTCCATACATGATTGCAATCATAAAGTTAAACTTAGGAAAATACCTAAACATCATATGATTCAACATTTCTCCCATGTAACAGTCTTTAATCTAAAAGAAAAAATACATATAATTCAAGCCCTAATTCATAGTCTATCTGTAGTCCTTACCTAATAACATCAAGCCATGCCAGCCTTTTAACGGGTGTCCCTAACCCCATAGTTCCCATTTAAACCCTTCTAACAGACCAAGTTTCCAGAAAGACTGAATCAGCCACACTATTTTATGAAGATTTCAATTGTTTGTCCTGCTCCCTAGTCCAAATTTGGTTTAGTAGGGAAGTAAAACACCAGGAAACAAAGAAGCAGTATAGGTGAAGACTAAGAGGGAGGGAGACCAGGAGCTCAGCAGGCAAGAGGGCAAGCCCTGTGGGAGCAAGACTGGTGTCAAGGGCAGAAAGCCTCTGTGTAGAAGGGCTCCACTGTAGAGAACTGAGGCTGATCCGATGGCGACAGCTTCATGCAGCTGGCAGAATGAACTTGGATGCCTTCATATTCACCAAGAACCAAAGTCATGGTCAGATATGCAAATTCTGCATGTGGAACAGTTTGAAGGCGGAGTCATCAGATAAACACGGCATGTCTTTCTGGTGCATCAATTAACTCAGTGACAAATAATCAAAGCATAATTCATGTTGAAATAATTACACACATATTATGGAGGAAAATACAAAATTTACATGAAATTTTTTTTTTCTTTGAACCATTTAGGGCTAACTACCCAAATTATGGCATTATGTCTTCATTCTTTTCTACCTGTAGGGATACTTAGAGATAAAATTTGAGAGAATCTGCTAAGTCATCCAGCCTAACAATCAAAATCTTCCATAATCAGCTTCCTGTGCATCTTTCAACCTTACCTTCCACTACTGATAAATCTAATATCACTATGAAAAATAGCTTGGACAACTCCTAAGAATGCTAAAAGTTCTAATTCTACTGTGTTCATAAAAGCTTTGGGAAATGTGGAGTATTATATACTCTATTGTGAAACTTCAAGTAGTCATACTTAGAAGTTACTCAGGAGCCAGTCTCGACTATTGCAAAACTTGAGAAGGAAGCAATAAATGCGCAGAAATGAATCTGAACAGCAAAAAGTAATGATATAAGTTCCGTGCATTAAAGCTCATGCATTTATTCCTTAGGAGAGACCAAATGTCATTAATATTAGTCTGTTTTTTAATTTTTATATAAGACCATAAGGTTGTTTGGTTTTTTTTTTTTCATTTTCCCAGGCATAGCAGCTAAGAAGCAGAAAATTAAATAATCAGAGGAAGCACGGGAATACTTCTGAGGATGAGCACACTAAACTGGAAGCAGCATTTCACAGTGACAACAAGATTAGAAACTGTGATAAGCCAGATACAATCAGGCGAATGGCACAGAAGTGTGGGACCATTCAGTGCATAAACAGATCAAAAACATAAATAGCCCTAAGAAACTGGTATGATGCAGGAGAATTAGACAGGCTAAAATGGTCATTATGGTAGACTCCTCACTATACATCTGAGCCCAAATTACAATAAAAATTCACCACTCTGCTAGCCAGTGACTGGTCTAAGAAGGGGTGTGTGAACCAATCCTGACCAATGAGATGGGTGATGGAGCCTACAGAAAGGCTGTCTGATGATATTCAAGGATTCCTTTAACCACTTTGCCACCACTCAGAGAATGAGGCCAACACACCTAGGCAGGACAGAATTAAGGGAGGAACAGAGGAACAGCTACATCCAAGATTCAAGTCCCAAAACATGCTCATCAAAAACTAATACATATAAATCTATGAATTAATATTACCTCCTTGTTGAAGCCAATTTCGCTTGGAATTTCTATTAAGATTCAGTCCAAAGTTTCTTATTATGCCAATTAAGCCCTAGTTTCAGACTCGGTGATATGAAGTACGGTACTGAATTTCTTTTCTCCTCAGTTTCTTCATTGGTAAACGTTTCCTCATTGGCAATTGTGAGCATTTAATAAGAAAAGGGAGCGAAAACATATTGCATCATATGTGGTCTGTTATTCCAACGAATAGGACACCTTAAAAACCAGGACTATGTATAGGCTGTATTAAGAAGCTAGGTACATTTGGAAAAGATTTTTATCAAGGATTACTTGAAATACAAAATAACTAATAAAAATAATAGCAAGATTGTCTTCTCCTTTCATATGATGAGTATTTATCCTAATCCAAGAACTAATGATAAACTTAAAGGAAAAATGCTAAAGCCATTCCTTTTGTAAGGAATTAATTGTGGTAAAATATATATAACAAAATTTACCATCTTAACCATTTTTAAAGGTATAGTTCACTGGCATTAATTACATTCACATTGTTGTGCTACCATCACCACCATCCACCCACAGAACTCTTTTCATCTTGAAAACCTAAAAATCTATACTTATTAAACACTAATTCCCCATTCTTCCCTCCCTTAGCCCCTAGGAACCACCATTCTATTTCTGAATCTATAAATTTTACTTCAGGTACTTCATAGAAGTGGAATCATACAGTATTTGTCTTTTTGTAACTGGCATCTTTCACTTATCATGATGTCCTCAAGGTTCATGCATGTTGTAGCATGTATCAGGATTCTTTTCTTTTAAATGTTGAATAATATTACACTGTGTACAGAGAGAGATAAACATTTACATTGTCTCTATATACATATAGACCCCATGTTTTGTTCATCCATCAGTGGACACAAGTAGCAATAGCAAAATATTTTAAAAGCAAAAATGATAGAAAATCTGGATATAAATAAGAATAATAAAAGAAGATAAAATACAGGAAACCTGTGCACTTGGTTTACTGTAAAAGCGAAAATTCAAAATGTTTTTAAAAGCACCCACTGTATGTGTGTTAGGCATTAGGTTTGATTTCTTTTACAACCTAAACAGGTGGATTTGTGCTAATTTTCCAATGTCTCAGAAGGAAAACAATCTGGTTCCTAAATGAGAAAAATTTTTCTGGAAAATTTTAACAACGTATTTATACTGAATGTAAACATATTCAGAAAACATTATTAATCACTTTTGTTAGTGTGAATTGGTTTAGGTACTAAAGAACATGGATTACAAGGGAAACAATTTTTAACAGAATTCCTGTTGAGTTTGATTTTTCAGCTGTTTTAGACTTAAATAGGCATGCTGATTTCAAATCTGCAGTTAGTTTTCTTCTATCATGTTTTTCTCTACAACTTACCTTAATGCAACCACTCTAGGCTGGATCAAGCCTAGATCAAGGGAAGCACTAGTGCTCTCCTGTTGGACGAGAACAAAATCTCCCTCAAATGGGAAGGGGCGGAGGATGACCTTGGAGACCAGAGACAGGTTCATACTTGTCTAGGCTATTCAGTTACACATCAGACAGTGTGGTGAGAGGTTGTGTGCCGCTCTATATAGTGAATCGTATTCCGAAGTGTAGTTTGAGTTCTTGTCTGTATACAAGGAGTTGGCAGAATTTATTTTTTAATATACATACGTACTTATTTCTTTTCCTCTGATCATGTCTGCCACTGCTATTTCTTGTCGTAAGTGCCTAAACAACCCTGATTTGTTTTGTTCTCTTTGTGGCAGTTTCACCATTCCCAAAGGACAAACATCAGCGCATTTGTCAGGCAAGCTTATTTTGCATATTTTAAAGTAAAATTTGGTGATCAAGATAAGACTTGGGCCGCTCACAAGGTGTGCAAGCAGTATGTTGAGAGTTTATGAATGTGGATGAAGAGAACACATGATAAATTGCCATTTGGTATACCTATGGTTTGGCGAGAGCCCAGAGATCACTCAAGTGACTGTTACTTTTGTATAGTGAAAACATCAGTATATAACAAGAAAAATAAATGTAAACTAGAGCATCCTAGTCTACCATCAGCTATACACCCAGTGCCTCATTCTGCTGAAATCCCAGTGCCAGTTTTCATTGAACTACCCTCTTTCGAAAAAGAGGAGTATGGTGAAGAACTAAGTGACAGCAATGATGAAGATTTTGAAATTGAAGATGAGTCAGTTCGTAAGGGATTTGATCAGCATGAGTTGAATGATTTGGCATGAGATTTGGGATTATCCAAAAAGGCTTCAGGACTCCTAGCATGAAGACTGCATGAGAAAAACTTGCTTGAAAAAGGAGCAAGGGCATCCTACTTTTGATCAAGAGAAAGTGCATCTCTGCAGTACTTTTGAAGTGATGGTGGCTTTGTGTATTGCCATAACATCCATGGTTTAATGGAGGAATTGGGAATTACAACCTATAATGCAACTGAATGGCAACTGTTCATCAATAGCTCAAAGCAGAGCTTGAAGTGTGTCCTCCTCCACAATGGCAATTTATTTGGTGCAGTCCCAATTGGCCATTTAGTTTGTTTTTGTGAAGAATATGAATACATAAAGAGAGTCATTGATCTGTTGCAATATCACAAGCACAATTGGATCGTCTGTGTTGACCTTAAAATGGTCTGCTTCCTTCTTGGTCAGCAACATGGACACACCAAGAATCCCTGTTTTCTGTGTGTGTGGGACAGCAGAGCTCATGAGAAGCACTGGGTGGAGTCGAATTGGCCTCCAAGATCTGACCTTAAACCTGGTCATCCAGATATTCTACATGAGCCACTTGTTGACAGAAAGAACACTATATTCCCATCTCTGCACATAAAACTGGATCTCATGAAGCAATTTGTTAAAGCTTTGTCAACTGAAGGAGACTGTTTCAAGTATCTCACTTTGGCATTCCCTAGCCTGTCATTTGAAAATATAAAATACCTTAATATGTATGTTTGGTAGCAGAACTTTACTACTTGTACACAATTTGACTTCCAGTAACAATATGTAGCCTTTATATGAATAAAATGACTCTAAATAAACAGTATATTCAGGTAATTTTTCTTTATTTTCTTTATTTTGTATGATTTTGTGGACAAAGGGAGGGTATTCTGTACCTTAAAAAAATTGACATTATAGAGAAAAACCGGGGTCAGTTTTGGATTTAGATGTCAAAAGTTAGTCAAAAACAAATGTCAGATCTAACTTACCAAAAATTGTGTCCCCCAGTGTTATTTATTTACTTATACTTCTCTAAGCATTGAAAAGAAATATCACACCCCAACAGTAAATGCAGTAGTAGAAGTTCATCATTTGTTTTTTAAACAAAGAATACAAGATATTATTTATAATAGTAACCCTGAGTTCATCAAATGAGAATGCTTTACCTATTATTTTACCCACATGCTGTGCAAGGCATGGGGTCTGCCAGAGCCAGTCAGGTGAAAGGTGACAGTTCTGATATTAAATTAAAATAACAGTACCAACAGGAAGCCCTAACCCACTTTCCAGTTTGCCCAGTGCTAGCACCTTAGGGACAGAAGTGGTCAGCATGAGATGAAAGAATGGGTTCTGGTGGCAGTTTGGAATCCCAGAGGCAGTTTGGAAGCCCCATCTGACTTTTCAAGGGCACAAATTTCCCAGATGTTTGATGAAGTGCTCACATATTTCATTCTAAAAATTATTTTAATGGGTCTAAGAAATGGGACTTAAGGACAAAAGCCTATACACAATTAGATGGGTAGAAGTTATTATTAATGCCCTGAATCCAAAAAATATTCCTAGGGTCTTCAAAAAGTTAAAAAGGTGTCAATAGAATTCAAACCTTTTCATTTTAATTGTCTAAGCAGAACCTAGACACACAGATTTTTCATCCCTGAGAGAACATAAGCCATTTTCATTATGGTGACCTATGAATGTTCATGGAATAACTTTAGACTTAAAGTAGTTAATATACTTGCATTGAATTTTTATCTGTGAAATTTAGGAAGGGTTTTCCTATCCCATAAGGGAGTATTCTCGCAGTAGCTCCAAGATGTAGCTGTAGATGCCAATATCCCTTTTTGTTTACCTAAATAGAAAACTGAAAGCAAAGAGAAGTATTTAGAGCAGGTAAAAAAACAAAAAGGAGAGGAGGTAACCAATTTTGGGGTCCCTGTTACTTCTGCTTTCATCTTCGAGGAAGTCCTTTCTGTGATGCCACGGAACTTCAGCCCCATCCCTCTGCCTGTGTCACCTCGTTCTGTTGCCCACTTCCCTTCATTCTTGCCATGAATCTATTTAGCTCAGCCTTGAAATCCAGCTCAATGTTCATTGCCACAAAGAGATTTTTAAAATTACCTTCAAAATCCTAATCATTTTTTTACTCAACATTTTTCCAGGATTTAAATATTTCATTGTTAATTACTGTATAGTATTATAAAATCTTGGTGAGTGAACGCTTTTGAAAAATTTTAAATTCATTTTATGAAGTGACACACATAGTTTAACAGGCTAACTGCTATTATAAAGTTTAAAACAAAACTACTATGACACTTTCTTCTCATTTACATATCTCCATACTTGCACATAAGATGAATATATGGTTATTGCTTATATAATGTGAGGTAAACTTCACACAACATAAAATTAACCATTTTAAAGTGAACAATTCAGTAGTAATTGGTACATTCATAATGTTGTGCAACCACTACCACCTCTATCAAGTTGCAAATAACTTCAGTCGTTCCCAAGGAAAACCTTCTTACCCATTAAGCCGTTTTCCTCTACTACCCCTTTCCCCTATATCCTAGCAACCACCAGTCTGCATGTGGTCTCTATGGCTCTAGTCTGAATATTTCAGGTAAATGAAATAACACAATATGTAACCTTTTGTGTCTGGCTTCTTTCATTTAGAATAATGTTTTGGAGGTTCATCCATGTCGTAGCATGAATTACTTCTCACTCATTATGGTTAAATAATATTCCATTCTTTGCATATACCACAATTTGTTTCTCCATTCATCCACTGATAGACAGTTGAACTGTTTCCACCTTTTGGCTACTGTAAATAATGGTGATACATACATGAGTATATATGTACTATTTTGATACCTGTTTTTAATTCATTGGGGTATATAACTAGGAGTGGAACTGCGGGGTCATATGGTAATTCTAAGTTTACCTTTTTGAGTTAACGTCAAACACAAATACTTTGTATGCACATTTTATCAAACTAAATATGTGTATTGAAGGAAGATCCTTGTATTTAATTAAGCTTACATTTCTCTCTCCCTCGCTTCCTCCCTCTCTCCCTCTCTCCCTCCCTCTCTCTCTCCCTTCTCTCTCTCTCTGTCTCCCCCTTTCTCTGACTCTTCAAGTTACATGTTTCCTAATATGCCTCTCTAGATGCTCCAAAACTATTTATTAAATAGTTAATTCATCTGCATAAACCTTGAGATTGCTAGAAGAACATATTGTAAAAAGATTGTCCTTTTTAACAAAGAGAAATCCTATCATTTATCTTCTTTCACTAAACGGATCTGTTTAAAAAAAGAAAAGATTTTCTTTGTTTTTCATTTCCATAAATTTATTCCACATTAGGCCAATCTTAATGTTTCTCCACCCACATACTCTTCTCCCCAGATAAAGAATTTATCAGTAACTAAAAAATAATACAATTTTAAAACTGTTTTAAGCTTGTGATAAATAACAAAGCAAGCAAAAAGAATTATTTAAACATGGAAAAAAACAAACTTGGAACAAATCCTGAATCATAAAATATTTCCCTATGACATAAATTTGCTTATAAACAAATGGCTCTTCAGTATAGAACAGTATTTCAACTATTTTATAAACCACATTTGAATATTTCCAAAAATGAGAAATAAAAATGTTCTTGTAAGTATAAAGATATTTTTAATAGATGAAAGGCCATTTCAGAGGCTGTCACTTATTTTAACTACTGGCATCATACTTTTTATTAAGGATATGGGTGAGGTGGAGCGAAAATTCACAATTATTGCACACCTACTAAATGATACACTAAGCAGGTAAAAATGAAAACAAAGAGGATTAGGCTTTTTCTCAACAGGAGAGCCTGATCATAATGGCTTGGAAACAAAAACACAGCTCAAGGAAGTTAGGAAATGCATCTGAAGAAATTTTTTAAAGACATATATTTTGAGGGGATTATATGTAAACCTCTTATATGTAACCATTGATAGGAGGGTCTGGATCTCATTATCAGGATTAGCTGCACTATTCCTGAAGGACTGGTTTGTTTTCAGATTGTGGACCATGACTCACATCACTGATGATGTGCTTATCTTTGCACTGGCTGCTAGTGAGCCCAGAGCCCAAATTTCTGATCTGCAACTCCAAGGGTAGAGGATTTCACAGCATACATTTTATATATAATCTCAAATCTCATTGTACTTCTTTTTTTTTTTTCCCCTGTTTCTACTCTCATTGTATATATCTCTATTGCTCTGACTTAAAATCTATTAGGAACAATGTAAGAACATAAAGAAATCAATCCCTCTAACAATCCTACTCTCAGCTTTTGAATTTAGGACTCTCATCCTTACTGATATATTTCCAGCAATCTATAATTATTCAAGATGGGTTGACCTCAGAGTAACCTTTAAAATTGTGCTTGAGAACATGGCACAACTTACTGTCCCTCATTTTCCTGTTATCAGTGGGCAAAGTTCTACCTCATTGTGTGATGTGATACACAGTAAAGAGTTTAGCACACTACCTGGACCATAGTAAGTGCTCAATCAAAATCAGCTCTTTTTTGCTATTGTATGTTAACAAGTCCTTCTGTGAGCTTACTTTAAAGCAAAAAAAAAAAAAAATCTAAAAGCAGAATTCATGCTACTGCACTTAAAAATGCACTAGCACATGTGTAAAGTATTTCTTAATACCAAGAAGCATTTTAAGTTCACAGAAAACTAAAGGTGAAGAAAACAAATGCTGGCAATCATTTCAAAAAGACACACTCTGGCCCTGACCAGTATGGCTCAATTAGTTGGGCGCCATCCCACAAAGCCAAAGATTACAGGTTTGATTCCTGGCCAGGGCACATGCCTGGGTTGAGGGTTCAGTCCCCGGTAGTGGCAAGTATGAGAGGCAACTGATCATGTTTCTTCCCCTCTTTTCCTTCTTCCCTTCCCTCTCTCTAAAAATAAATAAAATCTTTTTTAGATAGGCTGTATAGAGAAGGGGTGAACTAGGCAGGGGGGTAGTACTGAAGGAGAACTTACTTTTTGTATGTGGTTTTTGTTTATTTGTTGAATGTTTGTGTGTGTGTGTGTGTGTGTGTGTTTAAGATGGATGAAACAGGAATACCCACTATGACAGATACAGAGATGATGACAAATAAGTATAAACTATATATATATAGAAAACATCAGAAAAATGAAAAAAATGAGGACCTAAAAAAGTATGATGTCAAAAATAAAATGTTATGTAGTAAATTGGACTCTACTTTATAAAGCAATTACTCACAATCTACTTGTCTTTAAAGCCTTTAAGCCCTTACTGGTGTGGCTCAGTGGATTGGGTGTTGTCTGTAAACCAAAAGGTCTCTGGTTCCATTCCAGTAAGAGCACATGCCTGGGTTGCAGGCCAGGTCCCCATTTGAGGGCGGACAAGAGACAACCGATCAATGTTTCTCTCCCTCTCTTTCTCTCACCCTTCCCCTTGCTCTAAAAGTAAATAAATACAATCTTTAAAAAAAAAAACAAGCCTTTAATAAATATAACCACATAAATTTTTCTTTGTTGTTATGTGCATACAAATATCTTTTAATTTACACAACACATACAGACTTTAAAAGCTGCTCCTAGTAAACTGGCTCCCCATGATTTACACCCTTAGATCAGACAAGTGTTGGGCCAGAGGGGAGTGTCTCCAAGGGGAGAAACTGGTTGCAAACATCATACTTGTGAAGGCCCAACAAATTTTATTTTATTCAATGAAAGACAAAGGAAGTTCACCCTATAAGTACAGGAAGACCTAATTATTTATATTAAATTTTAATTTTAATTTGTAATCTGTAATACAAATTTTTTTATATATCACCTTTCTTGAACACAGGGGATTCCTGGCACAAAAACTTGATGAGGTTACATATTTAGAATTACTATGAAATGTATGCATAAGAATCCAATGAAGGGAATTTGATTACCCAAAACTAAGCCCTATATTGTAAATCAGAGTTTTGCTTTAGATAGATTTAAAGAAAGTTACTATTTATTCATTTCATAAGGAAAAACTTTCTAAATGCCCTGAGCATAGTTTTGCTTCATTGTGTGTGCACAGAGTCTCTTACGTTCACATATTTAAATGACATATCCCCATCTCATGGAAGCATTAGCATAAATTTCTTATACAGATCAGTCCAGAAAAACTACAGCCATTGTTAATATAACGAGAATGGTTTGGTTGACATCGATGTAACCTGACAGCCAAGGCGAGTGGACTGGAATGCACATGCATGAACAATGATGACTTCACTGTACTAGTCAGTGGGGACAGTAGATGCTGTTAAATGAGCGTGTGTACTGTGTGGCTATGGCATTCAAAATGACTGAGCGCATAGAACAACAAATCTGCATCAAATTTTATGTTAAGTTTGAACATTCCTCAGTGGAAACTATTTGGATCATGCAATGAGTGCAGCACAAATAAAAGTGTGGCACTAATGCTTCAAAAATGGTCAAGAATCTGTTGAAAGTGATTCATGTTCTGGAAATCCTGCAACAAGCAGAACACCTGAGAATTTGAACGTGTATGGGCTGCAGGCAACAAAGATCACTGACAGTGCTGATCTGGGAATTCCCAAAACTACTGTGTTTGAAATTTTGATGCAGGATCTTGGCATGAAATGTGTTGTGGCAAAATTTGTTCCACAATCCAGGAAAATATGATGGGGCAGCAGATGTCAGTTCCAACAAAGGATTTTGCAGAGTGTTTTGAACAGTGGAAAAGGTGCTGGGAGAACTGTGTGAGGTCCCAAGGTGCCTACTTTGAAGGTGTCATTGTCCTAGGTACAATGTTTCTTGTATCTTGTATCTTCTCCAATAAATGTCTCTATTTTTCATAGTACATGGCTGGATACTCTGAAGAGAATGCTTCCATAAATGTTTATCTAAGAAATAAAAAGAACAATAATGCCTTTCAAAATTGAAATACATCATTTGTATTTCTTAACACTGTTAGGCAAAAATGCAACCGTTCACTTGCAAATCAGAGCAAAGTGTTTCCCTTTAAAACAAAATCATTTCTGTTTTAAAGACCATGGCTTTCAAAGGTCATTTTGGTGAACTAAGTAATGATATTTATTCATTATATAAAATGTTGTAAAGTGTCATGTAAGCTTTGTTTTTCTTTCATGGGCCAGTTTAATAGTTAAAATTTGGGTAATGTGATTACTTCCTTCAGAACCAGTTCTACCTTATTTTTAAGAAGATATGTGTAGATGAGACAAAATTTTACATATGTTTTGACACTGAAATTCCCAAAGCTATGTGTTAGTCATCTGCTTCGTGTTCATTTTAAATCTCTCTGGTATATTTTTGTAACTTCACATTGTGAATCATAAAATAAATGTTAAAATCCTATAGCTACATGAGAAAGACTAAAATTGATACAACTTTTATCATTGGGTCACATATCATACTACTCAATGGTAAAGAATAAGTAAGTAAAATAAGGAATCACAGACTCATCATAAATAAATTATTTAGAACATAATATGTACAAATTCTGGTCATAGTACCTTTATTAAATTCATTTGCTCCTTCACTCATTTCATTGACTCTACAAATATTGGGCTAACCACCAAAGGGATAAAAATGAAAAGACCTTGTCTCTCTCCTCTGCCATCAAAAGGGAGAGACAGACATTCAAATAACAGCTGCAATACAATAAAGTAATCAGTATAATAGAAGTGGGTAGATAGTGTGTGGGAGCACAGAGGAAGAAGCTACTCTGGAGACAGAAGAACCACCCCAAGCCTTAACGGACAGGTCTCAGCAACTGTAGATATGGAGGTAAAGTCAAAGAGGAAATCTCAGATAAGTTCAGATATCTGACTGGGACATCTAGCTGGTGTTGATTTCTGAGTGAGGAAATAGAGAAAAGGGAACAGATTTGGAGTTGTGGATGAAGGGGTGATGATTTCAGATTTGTACCTGTTAAGTGTGAGATACCTACCCATTAAAAAACTAGGTGGAGTACCTAATAATCGGGGTACATGCAGGTCTGAATTCAGAAGACAGTTCTGAACTAAATAGACTTGAGAGTAAGTTTGAAGCCAAGGAGATAAATGAAATTGCCCACAGGTATCAGAAACAAAGGATCATGAAGCATTAATTTTGCTTGGCAATAAACTGACTTTTAAAAAAATACGTTCAACTCCAGAATCACATCGCATATTCTAATGGGAATTGAAGCCACACTGTATTAGAGACACAGAGCATTTTAATGGGTGAGAGCTGCAATGCAGTGAAGCTCTAGCATTTTGCTCTCTGCATTCCTAGCTTCTGCTATACCTCAAGGGTTCCATGACACATCCCTTCCTTGGTCTTCTGCAAACCCTTAGTTCATAATTGGAAACCTTGGCTTGACTTGCCTCCCCTCCCCACTCAATTTATAGATTTCTACTGACCTGATGTTAACTTTGGCTGCTCCCCACCTCCATCCTCTGAGATTACAAACAGAACGAAATGCCTGTGTGCAGCACTCCACCCTGACTGCCCCACTCCCTTTGCAGCTTTGGACATCCATCCACCAGAAGAAATTTTATGCTCTCATGAGTCAATTAAAGATTGAACTGGAGGTACTATGCAAACTTCTTAAAATACTTGATTGTGAGTAATAAGAAACAAGGCATGCTGAGTTTATTCTTGCATTGTGTAATTAAATGGTATTTATAACTATTAATAATTAGATAACAATTGTATATGTAACTTATTAAATTTTACAAAGTAGAAGTAAAGCCACAATAAAATTTGATCTTTCACAGTAAACACAGAAGTTCATAGTCCCTGTGAAACTAAAATTTAACTGCTTCTGACATGGGCAATGAACATTAATTGGGCTTAAATTATTTGTTAAAAGCTTCCAAGAAAAGTGCCCTTGAAATAATGTAGGTTCAAAATAAATCTCTGATAAGCTGTAGCTAAGTTACAAAATTATTGCTTTAAATTTACTTACTAATATTCAATTTCACCCATCCCTTCTCTCTTCAGTACTGAGTTTAACAGACAGTCCTGCATAAGGTAGAGTTTGCCAGTACATTCACTGACTGGGTCCGTGGTGGTGGCCACCGCCCCAAAAGGTCAAGAGATCAGAGGGACTGGGGGCTGTAGGGAGGGATGGTTATGCTCCTCTTCCCATTGGCTCTCCCATTTTCCAATGGTTGTGTCAGTCTCTAATTCTAGAAGTTAAATTCCTCCCCACTGAGACACCTTAATGAACTTCTGCCTTCTCTCACTCTTTCCCAGAACAGGAGCATAGTTGGTTTGCTTCACTGAAGCTTACCAGTAACTGGACAGTGTTTTACCAGTGAATAGGGTTACCTTATGTTTCACTTTCTGGGATCAAACCAGAGGGTTTTCCTTTGTTTCTTTTTCCCTGTGGTAAACCTGTCTGGGCAGGTCCCCAAACCTTCTGTCTTAGTTTTCTGTTGCTGCTATAACAGATTACCACAAATTGAGTGGCTTAAAACAACACAATTTTATTACCTTTGAGTTCTGGAGATCCAAAGACTAATTTAGCAAAAATTAAGGTGTCAGGAGGGCTGTGTTCCTTCTGGAGGCCCTAGGTGAGAATTTTTTTCCTTGCCTTTTCCATCTTCTGTAGACTGTCCACATTCCTTGGCTTGTGGCCCTCCATCACTTTGACCTCTGCTTCTGAGCCACATCTCCTTCTGTGACCCTTCTGCCACCTGCTTGTAAAGACCCTTGTAATTATACTGAGTCAACCTGGACCATCCAGGAAAATCTCATCTCAAGATCCTTAACTTAATCACATCCACAAAGCCTCTTTGGCCATGTAAGGTGACATATTCACAGCTTTGAAGAATTGGGATGTGAACCTCATTGGGGGTGGCCATTATTCTGCCTGCCATGCACACTTCCCTCTGGAAGAAGCCTACCAGCCTCATCCATACTCACACAAGTGGCAGTGGAGTCTGTTGGGAGATCTGGTCCCTGTCTCCCTCTGCACACACACTTGAGCTTGAGGGGCCCAATTTTTGATAAAGAGAGTAAAAAATCCCATTTTGGATGAAGCCAAAAGCATATATCCTAATGTAAATTTCACAGAACTCTACATTGAGGGTTATATACTCGAGCAAAACTACTATTTATATTTTCCATCTGGCTAGCAATCTTGCTTGGTTGGTTTGCTTTACTGAACAGGAGTATGGTTGGACAGATGGGAAGGGTAAATGGTGACCCAGTTCCTAGATTTATTATACTCACTCTATAGATATTTAATGAACTTTCTGAAGATTCTTCGGTATTGGACTTCATTTCCACATTCTGCAATTCAAGGCATGACTGCATAAAGCTATATTTGATTAAAAGTTCAACACAACTTGAATTGTCTGCAAAATGTAATGAATTTTCCAAAGTTACTTCTACAACTTGACACTAAAATACAGTGAAATCATAGTACTCAATATTTTTCAACTTTATATCAGCACAGAATGGAAAGCCTTGTGAATGCTGATCAATGAAGCTACGTTATTCATTCACATTGGATTAACAAGCATGCACTATAGTCTTCACATTGCCAGATTCTTCAGCCAATACAATCCTCATTAGCTATAAATAAAGTTGTCTTCGTGACATTCATAACTGAATATTTAAGTCAATATCAGATGCAGAAATACCCTTGATGACAACAGAGCAACTGTGTTTAAAGAGTATAATTCCTGCCAGTGCAGGTGCTTCATCATCTGTTTCATTGAGAATAGCATTATTAGATTAGAACACATCAAAGGATTAATAGAAAGTCTTAAAGAACATGATGGCAAAGGCAGAAATTACACTGGCCTGAATTGTTATGCAGCTCAGGGAGTCTTTGGCCTAGAAAAAGTACAGGCTGCATGCAGTTACAGGAGTCCCACCCACTCCTGCCACTTTACTTTCAATTTGTTCATTCATTCATTCATTCATTCATTCACTCATTCTGAGGGATATGACAATAAACATGCTGTTTCTGCCTTCAACTTGTTCAATCTCTACCAAAGAAGAGAAACAGTCAAACAATTAACTCTTCACATACTATAACAAGTGCTAAAACAGAGGTCACTGGAATCAATAGGAGTTGGTAATTCTGACCAGAGAGCTCCCAGGCAGAGGCAACCCAGCATAATGAGGCTATGCATGGGACCGTGAAGCCTTTTGTAACTTAATATCTCTATGCTTCATATTGTTGTGTGTTAAACAAAGATAATCATAGCATGTTAGGCAGAATAATGGCTATATGGACATAGTAATAAGGGCTAGATAGGTATAATAACTGTTACATACGTGTTTGTTAAATAACTAACTTGAAAGTTTTATGGAAATGGTAATATTTGAGACAAGCTTTGAAGAATTAGGCAAACATTTATAAATAAGAAAAGAAGAAAGGACATTCTGGGTGGAAGGAAGTTTCTTCTTCTCTGAGGATATTCCCCTGCTACTGGTGGGGCAACATCTGGTCAAAACATCTGGCGAGTAAGTCATGGATACATTAACCCCAAACTTTGCACTTCTCAGGAGCTTCAGAAAAAGCCAATGCATCTGTTTCCAAAATAACTTAACTACCTGGGGGTAGTCATGGGGGATCCACACTGCCTTTCTCTAGTCTAAGCAAATCCAACTTCCTCTTGGAAGTCCCACCAATGCCTTAAATTGCAAGTCCTGTCAATTCTAACTGCAACCAAATCTCTAGTCTATCCACTTTCCCTCCCCTATCTCACCTTCTACAGAATCACACCTGGACTCTCCATCTCTGCTCTGGCCTCACTTAATCTGTTCTCCACAAAGTAGCAGCAAGTCATCTTCCAAACATAAATCTTTTTGCATTACTCCCCCCTTAAAACTGTTTGCCCTGCACTTAGAATAAATCCACACTCCCTACCAACCTACAAAACTCTTTGTGCTGAAGCCCTTACCTAGCACTTCCATGTCATTTCTCACTGGCTTCTCATCACTCACTGTGCTCCATACAAGCTCTGCTCTCTCCTGCTTCAAAGCCTTTGTATATCAGACCCCCTCTACCTAAAACCTCCTTCTCCTCATTCTTTAACTGACAAACAGCTTCTTACCCTTTAGAGATCATCTTGAGGAATGGTGCCAGCCAGTGGAAAGGACACTCATAAGGAAGTGGGCAGATGGTAATGTATTCCGGCTCTGCCACCTCAGACTGTGTGAGCAGAAGTCACCCATTATTTCTGGGCCTGTGTGTCACCTGGAAAATTGGTGGAATCGACCAGACACATGCTCATTCCGCTCCAATCTCCTTGTCTTCTTTTTCTACTGTTAAATAAACTTAACCTCATTACTCTCTTTCTCTCTTCCTTCTGTCTATCACCAGCCTGAAAACCATTTTTTATCCCTCACTTTATTTCATTTCCATTAAAAAACAAAACAAAAAAAACTAAAATGGAAAGAGCAGAAATAATGAGTGTTATTTCCTTCTTTAAGGAAAACTTAAACAAAAATATGACTGATGAATCCAGAGAAGCACATTTTAGAAGTGAAAATACACTGCTGTAAGAATAATGACACAGGTTATTAGCCTGGACTTCCATGCCACAAGTTCCTGCCTGTCTCTTTCCCATTATTCTCCTTCCTTTTGTTCTGTGCACCCCACCCACACTGGCCTTCAATCACGTCCTCTCAAAGTGAAGCCTTTGTGCATGTTCTTCCCACCACAACATTAGACCAAATCCCCTGATTCCATATGCTCATAGCACAAATAACATCCCCTTTATTATCCTACTTACAACTTAACTTTATATTTAATTTGTGATTATTTCATTGGAGTTGCCTACCCATTTAACCTGTAAGTTATAATAGCACAGAAATCACATCTATTTAAACTTATAAGTAATTATCACGCAGTAGATGATCAATTAATGTTCCGAATGAATATATGTATAAAAGGAACAGAATCAAAGGCATCATATATATAAGATAACCCTAATAAGACATCCCCAACCTGGTGTCCATGTGGCAACGAAGAAACCTGTGTCCTCTGTATAATCTATTTGGGGTATCCCTCCCCTCTTCCATGCTGCTGCCTGGAATCCACTGGCAACACTTAACTGTCTCATCTTTTTCTAATCTTACACTTGCGGTAGTCTCTAAAGTGGTTAGAAAAACAGTGTTAAGAATGAACAGTAGAGCCCTGGCTGCTGTAGCTCAGTGGATTGAATGTTGGCCTGCGAGCCAAGTGTCGCTGGTTCGATTCCCAGTCAGGGCACATGACTAGGTTGCATGTCAGGTCCCCAGATGGGAGTGTGAGTGAGAGGCAACCACACAGTGATGTTTCTCTCCCTCTCTTTCTCCTTTCCCCTCTCTCTAAAAATAAACAAACAAATAAATAAGTTTTTTTTTTTAAAGAATGAACAGTAGAAAAGAAGGGACCACAATTACCTTGATACCCAAACAAGATAGCAATATTATAGACCAGTATCCCTTATGAATATAGACATAAAAATCCTCAGAAAAATCAGCAAACTATATCCAGCAAAGTATAATAAGGATTATACAACATAACCAAGTGGAATTTATCCCAGGAATTCAAGGTGGATTTAACATCTGAAAATAAATTATTATAATACACCACTGTAATAGAATAGGGAACAGAAGCCATATGATCATCTCAATTGACACAGAACAAAAAAACATTTCACAAAATCCAATATCATATCATGATAAGAACACTCAACAATCTAGGAAGAGAAGGTTGACGCCTTCAACCTGATAAAAGGCTATGAAAAACCCACAGCTAACATTATATTTAATGGTAAAGAACCCCTAAAATCACTTCTATTTAATATTGTACTAACCAGGGCAATTGAGGTAGTGGGGGCGCGGGAATGGAGTGAGGAAAAAAAAAGGAAGGGAAGAAGGACATCCAGATTGGAAAGGAAGAAATACTTAAGAATAATTTTAACAAATAAGGGCAATACTTAAAATTAGAAAACATTGTTGAAAAAATTTAAAAGATCTAAATAAATTAAAAGCCATCCTATGTCCCCATATCAGAGGAAGTAATATTGTTAAGATGGCATTACTACCCAAATTGATCTACAAGTCCTGCCAAAATCCCAGCTGGCTTTCATAGCAGAACTTGACAAACAGATCTTAGAAATAATATGGAAATTTAAGGGGCCCAGATAGTCAAAAATTTTTTTGAAAAATAATAACGAAGCTGGAAGACCCAGGTTTTTCAATTTAAAAACTTACTACAAAGCCACAGTATTCAAGACAATGTGGTACGAGCGTAAGACTAGACATACAGATAGATCAATGGAATAAAACTGAGGGTCCAGAAATAAACCCTCAGTTATGTTCAACTGATTTCAGCAATGGTGAAAGGCAATTCAGTTCTTTCAATAAGTGATGCTGGGACAACTGAACATCTACATACAACAGAATAAAGTTGGACACTTTCCTTGTACCATACACAAACATTAACTCAAAATGGTTTGGACCTAAATTAAGCAGGAGCTAAAATTACAAAACACTTAGAAGAAAACATAAGAAAAAATCTTAATAAATTTGGGTTTGTTGCACAAGTGAACAAAAATAAACAAACAATCAAACAGATAAATTGTACTTCATCAAAATAACACATTTTATTTTTATCAAAATATCAAAACTTTTGTGCTGCAAGTGAAACCATCAGAAAAGTGAAATGATAGCCCACATAAAGGGAGAAATATTTGCAAATCATGTATTTGACAAGTGACTTGTATCTAGATAACTTACAAACCAATAATAAAAAGACAAATAACTAAATTTAAAAATGGGCAATATATTTGAATAGACATTTCTTCAAAGAATGTACATAAATGTCCGATAAGCATAAAAAATATGTTCAACATCATTAGTCATTAAGGAAATATAAATCAAAACCACAATGAGATACCATGTCACACCCATTGGAATGGCTATAATCAAAAAAAGAGACTAGTATTGCTGAGGGTGTAGAGAAAACAGAATCTTCACAGACTGCTGGTATAAATGTAAAAATGATGCAACCCATCTAGAAACCAGTTTGGCATCTCTTCATACTGCTAAACACGAGAGTTACTATCGCCCAACAATTCTACTCCTAGGTATCTACACAAGATAAATGAAAACATATATCCATACAAAGACTTGTATGTGAATCTTCAGAGCATCATTATTCATAATAGCCAGAAAATGGAAACAACCCAGATGCCCACCAATGGAAGAATGGATAAATAAATGTGGTATATCCATACAATGGGCTATTGTTTGGCAATAACAAGAAATAAAGTACTGATACATGCTACAAGGTGGATGAACCTTGAAAGAGGTCAGTCACAAAAGGCCACATATTGTATGATTCTATTTATATGACATGTCCAGAATAGGCAAATTCACAGAGACAAAAAGCAGGCTAGTGGTTTCCAGGGGATGGCAGGGCAGGCAGGGAGGCAAAGAGGGAATGGAAATTGACTGCTAATGGTGTCAGTTTGTTTTAGGGGAGATGAAAATATTCTAAAATTAGATTGTGGTGATCATTGCCCCATCCTATGAATACACTGAAAAATGAACTGTGTACTTTAAAGAGGTGAACTTAATATTTCAATTATATCTCAGTATTTTTTAAAAGGAAAGAATAGAAAGATGTCCTGAGGCTATGCTTTTCCTAATTCATCACTGAGATCAACACCCTCAGCATCCTCACCTCTTCCTACCCCACCTCCCAAAGCCTCATTCCTCCCACAGAGATCCAAGCCTGGGCTCTCCAATGAAATGTTCAGGATGACCTCATTCAGTTTGGATGTTTTCTATGAAATAAGCATAACATATATATTATATGTTATTTTACAGTAATATAGAAGATTATATACAAAATTGTAAATTATAAACTTCAAATTTTTGATATTTAAACTTCTAAAGACCTCTCCTGATCATCTAATCCAAAACCAAATGTGGACTGCAAAATCTAAAATATTTATTTACTATCTGGACCTTTATAGCACAGGTTTGCTGACATACATGCATTTATACATTTATGATGTTATATGTTTTACTTTTTTTCTGTGAATCACTGAGTGGAAAAAGGCAAAGGAGGGTGGATAGGAGAAGGAAAAAAAGAGGAAAACTTATATCCTTTTATATAATTGTTCACAATAAAAACAGTAGACTATGGGAGCCAGCTTGTCCAGATTCATGAGAGCCAACTGATAAATTTTCAAGAGCTTCATGAGCCAGTTGATGTCATGCTGAAATTTGCTACAGTAGAAATATTTACAACACAGAAGTCAGCAAACTCTACAAATCTGGGCTTTTTCTTTGTCCAGAGAGCCAGCACACGTCTAAATGAAAACCTTCTGAAGGCCTTCTCACTTCTTTACTTTTCAGAAATCAGAGGGTAGGGAGAAACTTTGGGCCTTCTTTTGGGTCCACAGAAAACATGTGCATGGGACACCATGTTACAAAGCTAGAAATAGAGTGGGAAGTACACAGGGCAGTGTTTGAGACCGTCCAAAGAAAAGAAACCTCAGAATCTCACAGTGGCTGTCTCTGATCTTCCCTCCTCCTGTCCCTACTCTGCTGAGACACCTATTTATACATGAGTGACCCAATCTCCACTTCCAGGTCTCCACACACTGCTATGAGGGAAAGGGCCCGGCCCACTGCCAGGACTGTGTGTAGCAGTTGAAAACAGGCTCCTGGCATTAACGAAGGCAATGGATCACTAAGAGGTAGATCTTAAATGTTCTCACCACAAAAGCAATGGTAATTATGTGATGTGATGAAGGTATTAACTAATGCTATGGTGGTAATCATTTGCAAGTATAGCACGTCAACATCTTAAAGTTACGTGAAGTTATACGTCAATTATATCTTATAAAGCAAGGAGGTGGGGAGGCAATGGAGGGGAAGATTTTCTAATTATCAGTAGAGGAAGGTCAGGTCACACTTTGTATAAAGGCATTTGGGGGATCAGAATGATGGGGTTAAACCAGAGAATAAGGCCAAATGGAAAGAGAAAAAATAAAGACTGCAGGACGGAGAGAAGAAGGACAAAATGGAGAAGAAAGGATAATTGTTCTATGTCTTCTACAAAGGGGTCCTAGATATCAGTGTCCAATCTTAGGAATCTGGTGAGCAAAGGACACAGATGAGACTGAGAAAACTCACATCAGAACTCTGCATATTTCCAGCAAGGTAAGCTTCCTTAGAGTGTGCAAAATGGGGTCACAGCAGAGGCCTCAAGGTGGGGGACTAGGAAGGCATCTCATTCCCTCCAAAATTATGAGTGACACTAATGGGTATATCAACAATGAATGAGAATTCTCATGCACAAGTCTTCCTTCTCAACAATGTCTACATACTTAATTGTTGGTTATGCATTTTATTTATTAATTTAAAATTTTTTTATAAACTTGTTATTAAAAATTGGTAAATAAATGTGATCCAATATTTTTATTTAGAAGAATTATATACAGCATATATTAATATATCCTCTCACATATAATATATATTATAATTCTCCTATTTTGTTGAATAAACCAATAAAGAGTAAGGAGCCAAGGGAGAGATTACTTACACAAGTGTCAACCTAGATCTTCATGGTGTAATATAATAGAAATTAGGATTTTATTAATCAGAAATTAATACTCATTTTCTCATGTAAAAAAGGAAACTGTAGTACCATTTTTTTAACACTCAGAAATGATTAAATAGGCTTTTCCTAAGGCAGCCTGGAACCTAAATTCCACTTTGTTTCTATAGAAAAAAAGTTTCAAACAATCTACTTATTAAAAAAAAAATGCTCAGAACAAAATGTATATGTAATATAGGCAAAAAAAAAAAAAAAAAAAAAAAAAAGGATGTGTATGCCCGTCGTTGGGAAAGCTGAAAGTCACCCCTTCTTTCTTTTCATTGTTAGGATAGTTTGGGTCTTTAACCTGGAATCCATACCATCTCCCCCACCCCCACAACACATTGTGGCTGTGTGTCTTACAGTTATAACAAAAAAGATTTCTCACAGTTATACATCAAGGCTGTTGGTCCCAGTTTTGCTGCTGTAGTAACATTTCCTGCCTCCAGAAAAGATAAAGTACAGTATTCCCTCACTTATCACGAGTATTATGTTCTAGACACACACCCCCCCCCACACACACACACACCCTGGCACAACAGGTGAAAATCCGTGAAGTAGAAACCTTACATTTATTTTAGTATTTATATATATTTTAAGGCTTTATAAACCCTTCCCACACACTTATAAACCATTCCCAGTTCCTTATTAACCTTTCCCACTGCCTTATTAACCTTTTCCACACTTTTATAAACACTACTTATGTTCTTAAACATATTCTACACTCTTAAACCTACATAACTTTAACAACATACGTATACAGTATGGCAAAATCCCGTGATATAGTGAAAAATCTGCGATAAATAATTAAATATAATGTTTTTTTAAATCCCACGGTACAGTGAGGCCACGATAAGTAAATCGCAATATAGAGAGGGACTACAGTAATGCAAAGTGGACAAGGTCTCAGAGATGCTAAGAACAGAACTAGTAACCTGCAAGTACTAAATCTAAGCCCCTCTTTCTACTTTTACAGCAAAAAAAAAAAAAAAAAAAAAAAAGACAACATAACAGTTTTCTCTGTTAAGGCAAAACCATTGTGAATATTCATGACTGAAATGTTCTAAGCTAGTAGGAATTACAAGCTATGGTAATTTCATAGAAATGTAATAGTGTAGCCAACTTTAACACATAGGCACAATATCCTGGCAGAACCATTAAAAAAATCTTATCAGCTCAGCCAATAGTGTATTTAAGCCCAGTTTCACGGGGTCATTTTAATAATTATTTTTTCACTGATTGTCTCATTGGTTAGTTGATATGGCCTCAAAATTCCTAAGCTAAAATTTGAAGGCAACCAATGAGGATAGTCAAAATAAGCAAGAAGCAAACACAACAAGAGAAAAACAGTAAAATGCCAAGCTGGGTGGTCAACTAGCTGACCTAGAAAGTCTTTCTCAGTTCCCTCCCATGTTCTTGTTCTTAGTCCTGACTTGACTGGATGGCTCCATAAAACCAATGTTCCATAGACAGCTCTGTTTCCCAGTTTGGCCCTGATCTCCACTTTTGGTCCCTGGAATACCACTCTTCCAGCCTCCCACTGCCATATAAGAAATACACTGTGCTCCCTTAGAGGAAGAAGACTCCACCCTGTCTGAGGAGGATATGCATGGGTAGCATCATAGAACATGATCCTCTCACCCTGAGGTGGAACTTATAGCAGCAACCTTCTGGAAGCCCCATGTTAGAAGATATTCCATGGAAAAAATTAGGCCATATCTTAGAGAAATAACTGCATTTTATTTCCTAATTATTTCTAGCAGCAGATGTAAACAACTGTTGGAATTCCTTCAAGGTCATTTCCAAAATAAGAGCTAAGAATCTTGGAAGAATTCTGTCTCTGATCATAATCCTATTCAAGGAAGGGATGAAAATTTTTAAAAAGGCCAGGAGACAAGAGATGACACCATAATAATAATGTCTTATATTAATTAGGCATGTAGAGAAACATAAAACATGCATGAGTAGTATATGTGGTGTTTATAGTCACCAGGGCTAAAAGAAAATTGAGCAGAAAGTGGCCAAACAGTTAGAGAGGTATAATCTTAAATGGGGTAGCCAAGAGAGGCCTCACTGAAAAGGGAAATTTAAGCAAAGATTTGAAGGGAATGAAGAAGTGACTCAAGCAAGTGCCTGGGGAAGAGCATTCCAGACAAAGGGTAGACCAAGTTCAGTGTGGCTTAGGGGACAGCATAGGTGGTGTGTTGTAGGAACAGGAAGAATATCAGTGTAGCAGAAGCACAGTGATTGGGGAGGTGGGGGAAATAGGAGAAGTCAGAAGAGTTAGAAGGAGCTGGATAGTGTAGAGTCTTATGAATATAATTAAGTTAATTATTAGGACTTTTTCTCTGAGAGAGATGAGAAGATGTAAGATGGAATGTAAGAGCAAAATGGGAAGGTGTAAATGTCAGCAAGGGAGTAGTTTGACCTGACTTACATGTCAGCATTGCTCTGTCTGTGTTTTGAACCTAGACTTTGTGGTGGGGCAAGGATGGAAGCATAGGGAGAAGTTAGGAGACCATTGCAATAATACAGGTGAGAAATGGTGGAGGCTTGATCTAGGCTGGTAGCAAGGGAGGTGGTGAGAATTAGTCATATTTTGAATGTATCCTGAAGGCACAGCTGGAGGATTTTTGAATGCATTAAATGCTGGCTGTTAGAGAAAGAAGAGTCAAGGATGGCTCCAAGGGTTTGGGCCCATGCAACCAGGAAAATAGAGCTGCCACTTACTGACAGAAGGAACAAATGAGAAAAGTAGGTTTGGAGAAGGGCCATATCAGGGTTTCATCCATCCAGAATGTTGGCAAAGAGAACAGTATTTTAGTTTAAAAATTTTAGAAGGATATGGTTCTCATATTAAGATCTCCAATTCTACCTTAGTGATGCCTCCTTCACTCAATTATGAGTATACTCAATCACTCATCCATTCAATCATTCCTTTATTCAACAAATGTTTATCAAGTGTACACTCTGTGTCAAACAATGTTCTAGGTCTTGGGACAGGCAGCGAGGAAGAGATACTTGATTCTTTTCCTTATAAAACTTAACGTCTAGAGGGGAAACAATAGACAAATAATTATGTAAACACATCTATACCTATATATAGGTAATAATCTATAAACAAAGACAAACAAAACTTTACCATTAAATAAACAAAGGTGTTGGAGGACTTAAGTAACTTGCTTATAATTGCAAAGCTGGGGAAAACAGGGTTGGAACATAAACACAGGTTGTCTCCCTCCAGAACCCTCATCTTATGTTAATGAAGTGATGGAATAAATGCCAGCCAGCATCATTCAGTGATAGAGACAAAACACAGCAGAAAAAGAGAACCAGAACTCAGTTCATGAAATGCTGCATGAGATATTGTCGCAGAACGTTTCTGGGCTGGTGTTGCCTCATCTATAAGATGATGTATGTAGACAGGCCAAATAATCTCTAAAACCCCTTCTGATTCTGGAACTATGATTCTATGGTGCACATTGGTATCCAAATGTAGGAAAGAAGATGTGGGGGCCACTGGATTCAAACTTCACTTAATTCACAGTGCTGCCCAGGCCCAGAACTTTGGTGCCCTATTCTATGAAACACCTGAAAGGCAGCAGGAACAGTGAGAGTAGGGGCTTACAGGTAGGACCCCTCTCCGAAATGGGCCCAAGCAAGGAGAGGGGTGAGCTCCAGAGAATGAGAGAAAAGAGGAAATCCAAGGGTAGCAGATCCCTTAAATTGCTGCTCTATTTAGGTGCCCTGAGGGCATGATTTCCTGTCAAGCCTAGAATGGACAATATATTCAAATCTTTCATGCATTTGAATGTAATCCTGGGAAATTTAGATCCTTCATCTTTCCCTGAAAAAAAAACGAGGCCAGATAATTTCTAGGCTTGGTAATCTATGACCCCACCCTTCTATAACCTCAACATTTCTGTACCCTAACTATATATCCAAAATAAAGTTCTGCCCTCTGGAATGTATCCTTGTCAAATCTGCAAGATACATCCAAATAGCCATTTGTCTAATAGTGCAATTCTGGTAATAATCCAAATCAGTTATCCATGCAGAAAAAAGCATTTCAGTGTTTGGTTAAAGAATCCCAACATTTAGCTACCTTTTTATGTATTTATTTACTTATAAAATATGATTTTTCACTGCCACACATTGTCCACAAGTACAATACTCTTCCTAGAACTCTGATAATGTCCCAAAACACCTGCAAAATGCCTAAAATGAGAAATACAGGTTTTAGTCTATTTGTTAATTACAAATTGCTTGTCAGTGTTGGTATATTATATTAATGACATTGACTGCAGAATTGACCTATTCTGATTTTAAATGTCTAATTTAATCATTTACATCAAATAATCTCATTTTGCAAGTATAGAAAATGAGATTGATAAAAATTTTAGCCTGGCTCCAAATCACATAGCACTGCGAAGATTCCAAAAACTAAATTAAGGATTACTGCCCATAAATATTGACTCAGATCACTGAATTATTATTAACATTGATAAAAACTGATTTTAAAAATAAGTAGTTTTGTTGTACATGTTAAGAAAAATATATGAAGCCTTAGTTTTCTGGTAAAAGTAATAAAATTTAATTAAGGGGGAAAAAACTTTTATCACTCACCTTGAAATTTACCATCTTCTACCTGAGTGCAAAGGTAACTTGGGTTCAATTAATTAAACCTAGGACAGTCTTGCATATGTATTTAATCTTCTTTGGTAAAATCTATGTGTAAATAGTTTAATAAATTTGAAGTTAAATATGGTTAAAGTACAGGAGTAAAATGTGTACATTAAGTAGAAAAATGTTATGAACTGTTTGAAAAAATATCTTGGTAATTCTAAAGCATTTTTTTCACCAACTTGTTCCACTGTCCTAGAAACATCTAATCACCATATTATCGGCATATCCACATGAGCATGACATTATGGCTTCCATATGGTAAATTAACAGAGACCTTACTCTAAATAAGTTATCATTTAAATATCCACAGAGATTCATGTATTCCATAGAGAACTAAGTTCAGTGCTACTAATTTCCACTGCATAAAAATGGAAAACAACTTATTTGTTAAAGAATATATTTTCAAATGTTTATGAACCCTACCTTCTTTTCTCTCTTGCCCCTTCCAGCTCCCTTTATTTCCTCCCCTTCCAACTCATTCTCTTTCCTTTTTACATGTTCCCCTAATATAGCATGATACCCTTCTTTAAGACATTTTTCACTATGAACAATTCACCCATTCATCTAACAGACCTTATTGATGACCTACTATGTGCCTGGTCATCACATAGATGAATGACAGTGTCCCTGCCTTCAGGGAGGAGGAAATTTAGCAGATGTTAGGCACCACAGTTAATGAGTTGCGAGTGTCATTGTGATAAAAAACAAGCAAACAAGCAAACAAAAATGGGTAGTCCCTGCTGTTTCCTGTAGGACATGTATTTTTCCCATCTTCTTTCCAGACCACTTCTCTTATACACTGTAAACTCCCTGACCATACATCATCGTTTCTTTTGCCCCAGTATCTATGCCAAGCACATATTGGCCCTCAAAAAGTGTTCTGCATAAAGAAATGAACAAACCTGGGGAAATGAAATTGGTTAATCAATATACATCATGAATGGCTTTTAAAAAATCCAAGAGATTTCATTAACTCTCTCCCTCTCCCCGTAAACTGTACCTTTGGTACCAGAAGCCAAGAGGTATTTCAGTTACCTAGGTTTCCTAGACATAGAAGGTGCTACTCTGAAAGAAGCCATCGTTGCCTTCCTGAATATTTAATACAAATTCCCCCCAAACTTTCCCTAGGTGAGATGAAGGAGGGCGGGCTGACTCGCTCGGCCCAAGCCTGTCCTCTGTGGGGCTCTGCTCCTAGATAGAGCACAGCGTCAATGAACTTTTTCCCCCATTAGAAGTTTGGTCAGTTAAAAAAACACAACCTCTTCAGGAGTCTGGTTAAAGAAGAGGGAGTAAGGAGGAGCTAGACGTGACCCGAGAACGAGTGAGTAGAATGTCCATGGTCTCCTGAGCAAATAAGGTCTCGCTTGGCCCTCGCGGCCTCGGGAAGCAGCCCGAAGACTCCGGGGACCCACAGCGGCTCGGGGAGGCAGCGGACTGGGAGAGCAGCTGGGAGGCCCTCCGCTGCCCGTCAGCCTGCTCCAGGAGTGCTATCACCTGAGAGGAGCCGCCCAATTACAGGGAAGAGCCACTGAGGCTCCAAAGGCGCTCAACAGCAACTATAGCTACCTGAAGCGTCACACCGGCCTCTTCCCTGGACCGCTGTCTCCCGCACCAAGGCCGGAGGAGGGTCTCTGAGGACCCTAACCTCCTGCTCTGAATCCCTGCATCAGGACAACCCGGCGTCCCCACCCTAGCGTCGCTCACTCCAGCGGGCTTCTCTCTCCTCCTGTCCCCAGTCTTCCTGCATCCGGAAACACGTCGCCCTCGGCGCAGCCCCAAGTGGAAAGCCACGCGA
The DNA here is from genome assembly GCF_987537825.1 of Furipterus horrens. NCBI lineage: Eukaryota > Metazoa > Chordata > Mammalia > Chiroptera > Furipteridae > Furipterus > Furipterus horrens. The sequence goes on along the minus strand of NW_028327172.1, from coordinate 149,266,436 downwards.
TAGTCACCAGCGTCCTGCCTCTCATAAGCCCCTGGCTCGCCACTCTGAGGGTGAGGATGGGGTAGGGGGCAAGGTTTCCAGAATAGGTGTGACTACTTTCACCTTCACTTTCCCCAAATCCTTCCCTATCTGAGATCCTCAGTGTCGCGCCCCTTAACACACTTGGTGCTCTTCTCCTTTTGTACCCCCTCACCCCACCAAGATCCCGCTCTGCCTTTGCCCTCCCGGCCCTTGCCCCTCTCATAAAGCTCATTTTCTCTCCTTAGTGAGGCTTCCTCCTTAAGTCTGCCCTCGGTAGCCTTGGAGAAGCAGGGGAGGACAGGTGCCTAAACCGACGCAAACTTCTGCTGCACTTACTTCAGGCTGAGCCTGCCGCCCCCTCGCCTCTCCTTGCTCTCCCACAGGCAGCTGCTCCGCTGAGACCTGGAACCACCAAGCTCGCATTCCTCACACCAGCTTAGCTGCTAAATGCGCAAAACCGGGGGTTTCTGCCGGGGAGTGCGCCCAGGGCCAGAGCCTCAGGGCCGAGGTCCTGCCGCCCCGGAAGGCTGCGAGCCGAGCAGTAGCAGTCTCCAGCAGCCGGAGATGCTGCAAACGGCGCTGTGCACCCAGCTCCTCCGCCGGGTCGTTTCTGTCCGAGTTGCAGTTTCAGCGCATGCCAGGACTGCAGCACCCTCTGTCCTACTCCGGCAACGACTTTCAATTCACCTGGAGGCTTGCGATGCTTCCCCGCGGGCAGGCAGCGTGACAGCGGGTGCAGAGGGGAGGAGCGCAGGAGCGCGACTGCCCCAGTGCGCCTCCAACATCCTAGGCTAGTAGCGCGCAGCCCTCTCTGGCGGCTCTCCTCCGGACTGCAGTCCTGACGTCACTCACCCCCCACCCGGTGGAGGAGCGGTGCGGAGGGTGGGGTGCAGGGAGCGAGGACTCCGGAGTGTAAACGGGAGTGTGAGCGTGTGCGCGCTCATGCCTCGAAAGGCTGGGGACCAGTCGGAACCGCAGCTGGATTCTTCGAGGAGCCAGAAATTAAGCTCCCTGCAAACAGGCTCTCAGGGGCTTTCAGGAACAGCCGGGGGCGCTCGCTTCCAGGTTGGGATGGGGATACTAGGACGCAGACTTTCGTTGTGACCAAAGGAAATGGGTTTAACGCGATCCGGGTGGTGGGAGAGCGGGCGTTGCGCACTCCTTCCCCAAAGTTGGAGGATGCATTCGATGCCTTCAATCTCTACGCTAGAGATTTAGGAGGAAGAGAGGAGTAGACCCTTGGGGGAGGGGGGGCGGGGGGGTTGTTTTTCACTCTCCTGTAGGGTGAAGGGATGGTGATGGGGAGCAGCTCTCAGGGTCCTTGGCTCTCACTCCCGCCGCAAGGTCTTGGGAGGGAGCCCGCTTTGGTGCACCAAAGGTGCCCGTCGCCTACTCTGAGAAGACATCAGCCCTCTGCCACTGCGTTCAGAGAAGTTGCTGCAAGGGGATCAAAGGGCCTGTGCCTGCCCCTCCCAATTCCCCGAGGCGTCAACCTGGGGGAGTTTCCGCCAGAAGCTGGGCGCATCCACCCGGAACCAGATGCGCGATACCATGCCCAAGGATTCTGGGTCTGAGGCCTCTGAAGTTAACACTCTCAACAGAGTTCCTTGAGAGCACCCTGGTGAGGATACAGTTTGAGTCTTTGCCAGCCTCGAGGACTTTACTCTCAAAAACGACTTAAGTAGCCACCCAACTTTCCTCGTTCTCTCAAGTCCTAGAGGCCAAAAATAGAAGAACCTTTCGGCAGAGGCAACAAATAAAGGGTGTTTAAGAGGTTCTAGGAAGGCTAAAGGCTGTTCCTGGTGCAGCAAGCTTTTGTCATCTTTGGGGCTGGGTGGGCGGCTTCGTGAGACTGCGGTGCTCGGCACCGGAGGCTGCACCCAGCTAGGAGCCTCTCGCCGCCTCTGGGCAGTAGCAAAATGTGCAACTCTCTGCTGCTTGGGCTGCATCCGCTGGCAGCAGTGAGGTGTCAGGCGCTCAATGCAGTCAGTGACTGCCAGAAAAGCCAGCAATTCTGCCCGGGTGGAGTGGTAGTGGTTTTTAACTGCAAAGCGTCTTTTTTTCCTGAGTCAGAACACTTTGATCTCCGAGATGCCTCATATTCTTTAAAATAGGGTAACTGATGGGAAACAGGAAGTAAACTGAATGGGAGGGAGAAAAAGATACCCGGCCCACAAACACTTTTAAACTTGAACTTCTAAAAGTTACTAAAAAGTAGGATTAAGCCGTGGTTGAAGCAACTGAAAGTTGAATTGCAATCTTGAATCTCAAACGGAAATTTAACAAAATAGAAGCAAAGTTGGTATCTGGGTTTCCTGCCTTAGGTTTAATAATCTTAGCAATTAACCATATTTGAAAATTAGAATTCTAGCTAATTAGGCAATGTCATGTATATCCTTAACTATAGGTTGGATTTAACAAATAGATAGAAAAATTACAATAAATAAAGATGCAGAATGCTCCTAATTAGAACACAGAACAAGGGAATTTCACAGAAGAACATAGGGTATCAAGTATCCAGGTCCTCTTGCAAATGTCCTATTTTTAATACATAAATTTGAAAACTCTGTCATCATCAAGATATTATATAACCAGATCCTAGTTATTATGCATGTTTCAGAGAAAAACAGTTCTTCAGTAGGAATCCTGGAAAGTTTAATTCTGATTAATAGTATAATAATAAGTAAGTCATTGACAAAGGAATGGTTTGAAAATAAGATTGTAAAGTGTACATTTGAACCCTTCAAGTTGGGTCACAATTTTGCTTTCAAATGTTCAAGGTCAAATGCTAGTTAGTGATGTTATATTAGCTGCTATGATAACCTGGCTGGCATAGCCATATAAGTCATGCTCCCTGAATGCTGTCACCCTCTGAGGAGCCACCCAATTACAACAATTAGCCACAGAGGCTCCATGTGGCAGGCCCAAGCACCTTTCTTGATTTCCTTTTGTATTGTGTTCACACCTCCAGGATAACTTTTTTACAATGTAGTGTGATTGGTTGCTTGTATGTCTGTCTCCCTTCTAAATTTGTAATAGGTTTCTGGGACAGGAATTTTGTTTTGTCTAAAATCCAGCACAATGCCTGGTAAGTAAATGGCAGCAACTTAATAACTATATGTTGACTGCGTTAATTGTTTTTTAAAGAGTGTAAAATAACTACATTTAAAAATCTGTTTTAGATGGACTCATATGCCATTGATGTGAAATAATATAATATAATATAATTCTGCATATATCTATTTTATATGAAATGGAAATGAAAGGAGAGGAGAGGAAAAATCAGTTCTCAAACGAGTAATTGTCAGTGGCTGAGTGGGAGTTTAAATTGTCCATAGAAACATCCCTTGCTGCTCTTATGTTCTGAGAATCTTTTCATGTTTGTTAATTGATATTTACATGTCTTAAAAGTTTGGTGTTGGAACTCAGAAGCACTGTCCAAAAGGCATTACAAACTGTTTCCCATTGCTTAGAATGCATTTTATTAATGTTTGGTATATGTATTTCTGATAAGTTAAGAGATTCTGTTAGCTCGATTTGCCCTGGACTTTATCCTAATCAGTGTGAAGACAGCTTACACTGGTCCAGGCACTGCCAATATGAACCTAAAAGCTTCAGGCCAATGCTTGTGTAACTGTGCTCACAAACACAGGACACCCATAGCCAGGCAGTTCAATTATATGGTAAATTCCAGAGACCAGATGGAAAACTAGCTATATACACAGACCAGTCCATAGCTACCATAGAGTCAGAACATCATGTTAACAAAGAAAGAATACCTCAGTTGGGAGTTGGCGAGGGAGGAGGGGATTTGGTGGGGAGGAAGAAAGGGATTGTTTAATATATAAGGTTGGTGCAAAAAAAATGTCCAATTTCGAGGTCTATTTTAAAAATGAAGAAGCATATGATTATGAAAATATTTATTCATTAACATAACCTCCTTTGTTTTCTAGAACCTCATTCCATCTGACAACTAGCTTATAAATGCCAAGCTTATAAAATTCTTTAGATTTTGAAGCAAAATATGAACCCAACTCATTTTCAACCTGTTCTCTTGATATCAACCTACCATCAAAATGGTTCTGTAGTCCCTGAAACAAGTGATAATCAGAAGGAGCAAAATCAGGGGAATATGGAGAATGAAGCAATATTTCCCAACCAAGATCTTGCAAGAAATTTTTGGTGAGTCAAGCTGTGTGAGGATGAGCATTATTGTGATGGAAGATGACACCCTTTCTGTTCACTAAGGAGGGTCACTTTTGGTTCAAAGCTGCTTTCAAATGATGAAGTTGTTCACAGTAAATATTACTGGTAATTGATTGTTGTCTAACAGTTTGTAATGGACAATTCCTTCCAGATCCCACCATACATTCAACATGATCTTCTTTGGATGAAGTCCTCCTCTTGGTTGTTGAACTCTTCTTCCTCCTTGACTGATCCACAATTGGCGGCATTTAATGTTATGGTAAAGGATCCACTTTTCAGTACCTGTAACAAGCGTACCTAAAAATGGTGCCTGAAGGTGTCGCGAAAGCAATGATTCACAACAAGCAACAAGCTGTTGCAGATTCTCTGGAGACAGTTCGCGTGGGACCCATTTTCCAACTACTGAAACCTTTCTGATCCTTTTCAGTTGGCATAGCATGGTTGTATGGGCTACATTAAATTGTTTTGCAAGTTTCCTAGAGGTAATGGTGGGGTTTTCTGTGACAACAGCTTCCAACACTTCAGAATCAAGTTTTTTGAACGACCCTCTTTTGGCTCATTTTTCAAACTGAAATCCCCACTTTGGAAATGGGAAAACCACCTCCTGCAACTTCTTTCAGTCACTGCATCATCCCCATAAGCACTCTGAATAGACTTTGCTGCTGTACTTGCATTAGCACCTTTATGAAACTCATAGAGCAAAACATTTCTAATGTGGTCTTTAGATGGGACGAACATGGGTGCAAATATTGCAGATGATGATGAATAATACTTTGATAATCTGAAAAAATAAGCTATAAATTAGTCACTGTGACATCAAAAAATTATAAGGAGAGGCACAAATTTAATAAATGCTATCTAAAACTTTCTTTTAAAAAAGTCAGACATTATTTTTGCACCAACCTGTACAAACCAGTGGCTTTTCATCATAGCCATTAAAGCATCTAAACCAAACCCTGTAGCAAATACATGTTGGCAGAACTACGGAGACTCATAATTCTGTCTTTCCAGAAGCTATCCCCTGAGCAAAACAAGCACCATCATACTCATTTTCTGCAATGAAAAAAGGGGGAAAAAAGGCAAAAATAAGGATAAAAAGATATTTCACATAGGACTTACCTAAAAATCAGTTAGCATATATATCGTATATATTTTAGTATATATATATATCAATTATGGTCAAAATGATTTGAGTTGTCCAATTATGTAGATACATTTTTAGAGAGACATTTAAAAAGAGCCTAAAATAGCTCATAATAAAGAAAACATCAAAAATTCTAATCACTTCTTTTCAGAACATAGCAAATTTAGTATAAAACATGTAATTTTTTCTGCAACTTCTCTCAAGATTTAGATTTGCTCTTAATATTTTATGCTTCATGATATATTAATAGCTTTGTATTTGAACTGCTTGTGTGGTACACTCTAATTCTGGTAGGATTATCCCCAAAGACAAAACCTAAGTGTCTAATTTCTTCTAAGAAGTTGGAGTCCTAAACTGATAAATTCAAATTTCAAAAATGTCATAACCAAAATAAGTAGTTGGCATAATAAATGTATAGATAGTATTCCAAAAGTACTAGTACAGATTAGCAATAATTTTGTGACAAAAATTGGATTTGGCTGGTGTTATTTTAAAAATATTAAAACATTTTACTTATACATGTGTTCATATGTTATAATTATACTTCACCACAATATTTCAAAGAGGACTTAGACCAGTCTCTGGATCTGCATTTTCATGTGTTACAGAGCACTCATCCTAAATAGACTATAGTGACACCAGGAATATTTTTATCACATTATAAAACCCATCGAGCAATAGTAGAGACAAGTTGTTTTCAATTCCAATTTTGGAGAGGGCATCTTCAAAGGGTAGGTTTTAGGGATTTTTATAAGGGGTGTACTTATAAGTAGATTTGTTTATATGTGAAAACAATGCTGCTACTTACAGTTTTCATTTTTTTCATCACTAGTATCAAGTCAAGGAAAGTCCTAGCCAAGAGAATGGATTTAGAAGGTCAAGTTCCTATCAGACTCAGTTCCTGGCTTCAAAGAGCCTACAACCTGGTACCCTTTTTCTTTTCCTGCTTTCCTTGTGAACTCCCTGTGAATTATGTTTTGAAACCTAGGGTTTTCAGACACCTAAACCTGGACAAGGAGGGTAGGACTAATTTTGTGGGAATCAATAATTTCTTAAAAGTCTTCAGAAAGCATTCTGAAGTGGATTTAGTTACAGTACTTTGATTCTCCCTGGACTGTATGGCACAATTTCAACCTAAGTCTAAAAGAACACTTGTTTTTATCATTCAGCCCATAAGAAACACTTAATTTCTTTAACCCCATTTTCTGCTTGGTCTCCTCCCACTTTTACCCAAAGTAGCTGCTTTTCATTTACATTGTTGAATTCAGACAATCAGAACTTCAGAACCTCTGGGCAGAGTCCTTGTCTGCATATTGTTAATAAGGCATCATGTATACTTACTGTACTCCATAAATAATAACAGTAATCACCCTCTATACAAAATTAGAATGTTAGTATATTCAACCAGTCTAATATTCTGATTTGCTTTAGTGCTTCACAATTATCTCATGAAAGCAATGGTATAATGAGCACTACATTATACGATCTTCCAAAAATGTTATTATATATTCTGGCAGAGGTGCACCTGCAGTTTTCCTCCATTCACCTCTAAGATACAGAAATGGCAGAGTAACACTTAAGTTGTATTCTTGCTGCAAACTATTTGAAGTCATTGTCTTTTCAGCCTTTTCCATTGAAAAAGCCAGTGAGAATTAAATATGGTTAATATCTATGCGTCCTGAAGAAGCAACTTGAATAAGAAGATGGCAATGTATAATTTGCCCCACACAAAGCATGGCATGAGAATTACAGATTGCCACTCACTTATCACTGGAAATGCAGGGTCTAGGGGCATTTATATAAGATTTAAGCATCCGTAACTACCAGTAGCCATAGCTGTAAGCTGGTTGAGCCTTGACTTTGTTGTAAAAACAGCAAACTGCCTCCTACTTTAAAGAACAGGGAAATAACAAGGAAATTGCTAAAAATGCTGTTGATAAATATCTCTCAGTTTCTAATAAACAGCACTGCTTGATCGCTTCCTGCAACAAACTCGCCAGGCTGAGGTAATTAAGTTAGTACTGTTGCTTAAATCATGAAGCAGACAGGTTACATGCCCAAAATACCCATGACATTTGGAAATATATAGTGTTGAAAGAGCACTACTACATAAAATTGAAAACCTCTCACCATTTTACTATCTAAGAATGGGGAGCTCCTGGCCTTTCCTGATTTTTGCCCAGGGGTTTTCTTCTGATGCAGCAATGTTATTTTTATGTGCCAGAATGGAAACCTTGGCCAGAGGCTACTGCTGTCAAAAATTCCAGTGTCTCAGGCTGTATTTTTAGTCATCTGAATTAATTGGATAAAGCACCATCGAGTAAAAATTCCTATGACACTGCTACATAAATATCTAAGGCGTAGTTCCCAAAAAGACCCGCCGGGAGGCCACAAAGCTGACACATGGGCAAAGGCACCAAATCTGCACTTCGGCAATCCTGGCCCTCCACGTTCTCTCCAGCAGAGCAAAACCCATTGATTTTTACAGCACACAGAGCTGACTTTGGAGGATGTTATCATTTGAAACATTATCCAACCCACCAAAATAATCATTAGGTATGTGTCTTCACTTGCAGCCTCTTAAAAAAGCAACAACACACATGGAAAACAAAACAAAACAAACAAACCTGTCTTGACCTAATTCTCAGGTTTGTGTGTACAAGACCACAGCAAATAAAAAACGCAAGCAACGTACCCTTCAGGACATCCCCAGTAAAATGATGAAAGGAGAAATGCACAATGACTGTACTTGTTCTCTAGCAGCTACTTCTAAATTTTAAGCTAGACATCTTCTTAGCTAAAACACCATCAGAGGATGTATACTACTCAGTGTGGGGCAAGGAAAACAATCCATGTCAAAGGAGTAATATTTATGGTGGTGACGCATGGATGGGGTTAAGGGGAGAGAGGACATATTCCAGCTGGAGTTTAAGCTTGCATCCCAGAGGTGTGCTTTCAAGAGGGGTCTCTAAGTCAGGATGCAAGATAAGAAAGAGAAATTAGTTTGGATATTTCAAGAAAGCAGTGATGCAATATCTGAAAATAGGGGCTCACGAAAATTATTGGAAGAGCCACAGGAAAAAGTTCTGGCAGGCATCAGTTGGACTCCAGAAATAACATGCAGAAAAACACAGAACTGCACCTCCTCAGGCCAGCCATGACTGCTGAGGCTGCCACTCTGGAGCTATGAGTTCACAAATACATCCCACTGCTGTGGCTGTTTATGAACATTCAGAAAGCAGCAGACTGCCAATGTAGGAAAATTTCAATTCCTTTGAGCTTCTCTGCCAGCAGAAACAGCCAAAGCTGGGACAAGTGTGGCCCCTGCCTCTCTTCTGCCATCTGAATCTTACATGACTGCACCTGATTAGTGAGCTCTATCTTGATCCCCCAGCTTTTCGTGAAGGAACTGTAGGAAATGAAGTTTTAGCTTTCCAGCCTCTCCAGTGGGATGATTGTTGAGTCAATGAAAAGCACTGAACACCAGTGCCCAAGTAAGAACTTAAACAAAAACACAATTCTCAGCCAGAAGAGGTGTTTAATGAAGCTGAGCTGTAGTGGAGGATGGAATAATTTTGAGAATGTAAATGTGTCTGCCACCCTGATGATCCTCTCACTCCAGTCACCTTGTGTTAGTGTCTATGAGAGAGAATACTAGTAAAAGTGAGTGGGCCACTTCACAGAAAGCTTTTCAAGCCCCTGAGTGAGTCCTGAAGCAGCTCTGCTATGAGCCTCAGTAATAAGGTGTGTACACATCAGGGAGAGAATTTTCCTTCAAAGAAAACATGGAAGACATAAAAAAAGACCTTGAAGACTATCGGTAAGAGACAGCACCAGCAATAGCCCTGGTGGCAGCATGGCAGATTTGCAACAATGGATCAGCTTTGTGGAAGAGCATGAGAGATGGCACCAGTGCCCGCAGCAATAACAGTTAAGAGGACACACCCAGTTTTCAGCCCCAGGACCAGACAGGAACCAGAGAAACAGGAGACCATGTGCTCCCCAAGGTAGCTGAGTGTACCTTTCAAGAACGAACCCTGCAGAGGTTTGGAAATAATTGGTGCACATGGGGGAGGGGGCTGCTAAACAACCAGGTGTGGAGATGACCAGTTAGGACAACAAGCCAAACTGAAAGTAGCAGTCAAACAAGAGGCAAAAAGTGGTGCCAGCTGCCTGATGTTCCATTTTCCCTATGGAATGGCACTGGGCAAGGGTCAGGTGGATCAGCGTAGATTATTGCTGAGCCCTGAGGAACTGGCTCCTGACTGTTTATCCACCCACAGATGAGGGGGCGGGAGAAGAGGAAAGGACTGGGAATGGAAAAGTATTGACTTGGACTTGAGAAAATTGTCTCAGTGAAGGCCACTGTACTTGAGCCTCTGAATGGAGCGACCTGGGCTGGGAATGTAGACACGTGAGTGAACATGGCTGGCCCCAGGGCCCTGCTGTGTAGTGGCTGTGCACCAAGTCTGCTGTGCAGAGGACCCCTCCAACCTCCACCCCATGCTGCCTGACAGGCAAAGTCTTTGTAATTATGGGGTTGAGCCCATATAGGATTTTGACCTGGAGATAGACTCTTGGTGAGGGTGGCATGGGGGGGGGGGTGCAGGGGGTGCTCTTTTATTTATTTATTTATTTATTTTTATTTTCCTAGTTTTTGGTTTTTCAATTACAGTTGTCCCATTTTTCCCCCACTTCTCTCCCCCACCCAGCCCACCCCTTCTCCCACAATCATATCCCTCCCTGTTGTCGGTGTCCATGAGTCATTCATACACATTCTTTGACTAAACCCTTCCCTTACTTATCCCCCTTCTCTCCCTCCCCTCTCCCCCCCTATTGACTGCTATTCTGCTTTTTGTTCTATTTAGTTCTTTTGTTTGTGTTGTTCTTTAGTTTCCTGTATTAGGTGATATCATATGGTATTTTTCTTTCTTTGCCTGGCTTATTTCACTAAGCATAATTCTCTCTAGTTCCATCCATGTTGTTGCAAATGGCAGGAGTTCCTTCTTTCTTTCTGCTAAATAGTATTCCATTGTGTAAATGTACCACAGTTTTTTGATCCACTCATCTACAGATGGGCACTTAGGTTGTTTCTAGCACTTAGCTATTGTAAACAGTGCTGCTATGAACATAGGGGTGCATAAGTTCTTTTGAATTAGGGTTTTAGGATTTTTCAGGTATAATCCTAGCAGTGGAATCGCTGTTTGAAAAGGCAGTTCCATTTTTAGTTTTTTGAGGTAATTCTATATTGTTTTCCATAGTGGCTGCACCAGTCTGCATTCCCACCAACAGTGCAGTACAGTTCCCATTTCTCCACATCCTCTCCAGCACAAGTTGTTTGTTGATTTGTTGATGATAGCCATTCTGACTGGTGTAAATGGTATCTCATTGTGGTTTTTATTTGCATCTCCCTGATGGCTAATGATGTTGAGCATTTTTTCATGTGTCTATGGACCTTCTGTATGTCCTCTTTGGAGAAGTGTTTGTTCAGGTCCTTTGCCCATTTTTTAATTGGGTTGTTTGTTTTCTTGATGTTGAGTCATATAAGCTCTTTATATATTTTGGAAATCAGTCCCCTGTCTGTGATGTCATTGGCAAATATGTTTTCCCATATGGTTGGTTTCCTTTTCATCTTGCTGATGTTTTCTTTTGCTGAGCAGAAACTCTTTAGTTTGATGTAATCCCATTTGTTTATTTTTTCCTTTATTTCTCTTGCCTTAGGAGATGTATCCATGAAGATATTGTTACGTGAGATATCTGAAATTTACCTGCCTATGTTTTCCTCTAGGACTTTTATGGTGTCATGGCTTACATTTAAGTCTTTGATCCATCTTGAGTTTATTCTCGTGTGTGGTGTAAGTTGGTGGTCTAGTTTTCATTTTTTTGCAAGTCCCTCTCCAGTTCTCCCAGCACCATTTGTTAAAGAGGCTCTTCTCACTCCATTTGATGTTCCTTCCTCCTTTACCAAATATTAGTTGACCATAGAGACCTGGGTTTATTTCTGGACTCTCTATTCTGTTCCACTGATCTGTATGTCTGTTCTCATGCCAGTACCAGATTGTTTTGATCACAGTGGCTTTGTAGTATTGTTTGATATCTGGTGTTGTGATTCCTCCTGCTGTGTTCTTGTCTCAAGATTGCTTTTGCTATTCGGGGTCTTTTTTGGTTCCATATAAATTTTTGGAGTATTTGTTCTAGGTCTGTGAAATATGTCATTGGTATTTTTTAATAGGGATTGCATTGAATCTGTAAATTGCTTTGGGTAGTATGGCCATTTTGATGATGTTGATTCTTCCCATCCAAGAACATGGTATTTGCTTCCATTTATTTGTATCTTCCTTAATTTCTTTCTTCAATGTTACGTAATTTTCAGAGTACAGGTCTTTAATCTCTTTGGTTAAGTTTAGTCCTAGGTATTTTATTTTTCTTGTTGCTATAGTAAATGGTATTTTCTTTTTGTCTCTGTCTCTGATATTTTATTGTTGGTGTACAGAAATGCCTTAGATTTCTGTATGTTTATTTTGTACTCTGGTATTTTGCCAAGTTCACTTATGATATCGAGTAGTCTTTTAGTGGAGTGAATAGGTTTTCTAGGTATACTATCATGTCATCTGCATATAATGATAGTTTTACTTCATCTTTCCCAATTTGGATGCCTTTTATTTCTTTTTCTTGTCTAATTGCTGTGGCTAGGACTTCCAACACTATGTAGAATAGCAGTGGAGAGAGTGGATAGCCTTGTCTAGTTCCTGATTTCAGGGGGAATGCTTTTAGTTTTTGTCCATTGAGTATGATGTTGGCTTCAGGCTTCTCATATATAGCCTTAATTATGTTAAGGTATGCTCCCTCTATTCCCATTTTGCTGAGTGTTTTCATCATAAATGGGTGTTATACTTTATCAACTGCTTTTTCAGCATCTATTGATATGATCTTGTGATTTTTGTCTTTCATTTTGTTTAGGTGATATATTATATTTATTGATTTGCAAATATTAAACCATCCTTGCATTCCTGGGATGAATTCCACTTGATCGTGGTGTATGATCTTTTTGATGTATTGCTGGATCCTGTTTGCCAGTATTTTATTGAGGATTTTATCATCTTTGTTCATCAGTGATATTGGCCTGTAGTTTTCTTTCATTGTTGTGTCTTGACCTGGTTTTGGAATTAGGGTAATACTGGCTTCATAGAAAGAGTTTTGGATTTTTCCCTTTTCTTGGATTTTTTGGAATAGTTTGAGAAGGGTAGGAGTTAGTTCTTCCCTAAGTGTTTTGTAAAATTCGCCTGTGAAGCCATCCGGTCCAGGGCTTTTGTGTGCAGGGAGATTTTTGATTACTGTTTCAATTTCCTTCTATGCTATTGGTCTGTTGAGACTTTCTGCTTCTTGATTCAGTTTTAGAAGGTTATATGTTACTAGAAATTTGTCCATTTCCTCTAGGTTGTCAAATTTCTTGCCATACAGTTGTTTGTAGTAATTTCTTACTATTGTTTGTATTTCTGTGGTATCAGTCATGATTTCTCCTCTTTCATTTCTGATTTTGTTTATTTGGGTCTTCTCTCTTTTTTTCTTGATTAGTCTGGCTAGAGGCTTGTCAATTTTATTTTTTCAAAGAACCAGCTCCTAGTTTTGTTGATTTTTGGATTGTTTGTTTAGTCTCTATGTCATTTAATTCTGCTCTGATCTTGATGATTTCCTTTCTTCTTTTTTGCCCTAGGCTTTGTTTGTTGTTGTTGTTCTAGTTCTTGTAGCTTTAGGGTTAGATTTTTTATTTGAGATTCTTCTATCCTTTTCAGCTATGCCTGTATTGCTATGAACTTCCCTCTTAGGACTGCTTTTGCTGTGTCCCATAGGTTTTGGGTTGTTGTGTGTTCATTATCATTAGTTTCCAGAAATTTCTTGATTTCTTCTTTGATGTCATTGTTAACCCATTTATTATTTAATAGCCTGTTATTCATTCTCCATGAGTTTGGGTGTCTTTGATTTTTTTCTCTGAGGTTGATTTCTAGTTTCAAGGCATTGTGGTCTGAAAAGATGCTTGATATGATTTCAATTTTCTTGAATTTGTTGAGGCTTGTTTTGTGTCCTATCATGTGGTCTATCTTTGAAAATGTCCCATGTGCATTTGAAAAGAATGTATATTTTGCTTCTTTGGGGTGAAAAGTTCTATATATATCAGTTAACTCCATGTGGTTTAGTGTGTTGTTCAATGCCTGTATATCCTTGGTGTTTCTTTGCTTTGATGATCTGTTTATTGTTGATAATGGAATGTTGAAGTCCCCTACTATGAGTGTGTTGTTGTTTATGTCCTTCTTGTGGTCTTCTAGTATTTGCTTTATGTATTTGGGTGCTCCTATGTTTGGTGCATATATGTTTATCTGTATTATATCTTCTTGATGGATTGTTCCTTTAAGTATTATGAAATGTCCTTCTTTGTCTCTTTTTATTGCCCTTGCTTTGAAATCCATTTTGTCTGATATGAGGACTGGTACCCCGGCTTTTATTTTGGGTCCGTTTGCTTGGAATATTTTTTTATATCTCTTCACTTTCAGTCTATGTAAATCTTTTATTTTGAGGTGTGTTTCTTGTAGACAGCAAATATGTGGGTCCTGTTTTCTTATCCATTCCGTTACCCTATGTCTTTTAATTGGAGCATTTAATCCATTTACATTTAAGGTTATTATTGACGTGTATTTATTCATTTCCCTTTGTACCTCTGTTCCTCTCCTATTTTTCTTTTTTTTTTTTTTTTCTTCCTTCTTTTTTCTTAGGACATTCCCTTTAGCATCTCTTGCAATGCTGGTTTGGTGGAGATGTATTCTTTTAATCTTCCTTTGTCTGAGAAACTCCTTATTTCACCTTCCATTTTGAATGAGAGCCTTGCTGGGTAGAGTATTCTTAGTTGTAGGCCTTTCTTTTTCATTGCTTGAAATATTTTTGACTATTCCCTTCTGGCTTGTAGTATTTCTATTAAGAAATCGGTTGGTAGTCTTATCAGAGCTCCCTTGTATGTTATTTGCTGTTTTTCTCTTGCTGCTTTTAGGATTCTCTCTTGGTCTTGGAATGTTGCTATTTTAACTATGATGTGCCTTGGAGTGGGTTTTGGGGGGTTCCTCTTCATTGGAACTCTCTGTGCTTCCTGAACTTGTATAACTTTTTCTCTCGTCAGGCTGGGAAAATTTTCTGTCACTATTTCTCCTATCAGTTTTTCTATTCCTTGTTCTTCTGATCCCTCTTTAATTCTAATTATTCTGATATTGTTTTTTCTTATGCTATCCTGTAATTCCCTTATTTCTTCTTAATACTTTTTCAGTGTTTTTTCATTTTGCTGTATTGTCTGGGAATTTTTCTCTACATTATCTTCTAACTCACTAATCTGATCCTCTGCTTCATTTAGTCTGCTTTTCACTGATTCTACTGTGTTTTTCAGTTCAGAGATTGAATTCTTCATTTCTTTCTGGTTCTTGTTAATAGTTTTTATGTCTTTTTTTATGCTGGTGTAGTTCTCTGCAAATTCCCTGTAATTTTATTGGAGCTGCTGGTAATTTCCTTGGAGGTTGTCATAGTTGTTTTTAAGGTTGTCGAGTATATTGAGCCTCTTCACCACCATTGTTTTGAATTCCGTGTCTGACATTTGGGCTATGTCTATTTCATCTACCTCTCTTTCTGGGGATTCCTCTTTTCTTTTCATTGAGAGGTTATTTCTGCATCTTACCATGTTGAGTTCTTCTCGTTTGTTTTTGTTTTTGCGTTTGTCTGCTTTGACTTCCAACCTTTGTGGTATGAGATTCTTTATGGGAGATCTGGGGGTTTCAGTGGTGCAGTCTCTTTCATATCCTGAGCCTGATGTTCTTGGGTTACCCTTTATGTAGTTTGTTTATACTGTCTGGTTATATTTCAGATGCTCTTTGGTAGGATCTTCCTTCTGGCTAGTTGATAGAGAGTCACTCTATCCACTTTATCTTGAGTTCTTTTGTGGAGATTCTGTTAAAAACATAAACACACAGCCCAGGCAGGAGACCCACACCCTCAAAAATATCCCCCATCCTCTGTCCCACTATTGTCAGCCAACGAGCCAGTATTAATATAAATGTAGAGAGATTAGAGCTTTTATACTATAGGAAGAATAGATAAGAGTTGTTTGGGGGAGGAAAAATATGATTTTTGATAGAGGGGATGCTAGATTAATAATAGTTGAGACTATGCAAGCCAGTAGGTAAAATTTACATTGTATGTTAATAAGAATAGAAGAAAAGGATGGAAAAATGCAGAATATAGTAAGAAAGTGGGATTGTATAGTATTGGATTTATATAATAATTATATTCTATTTATTTAGAGTGAAAGGGAGGCTAAACTAGACACACAAACAAATAAACAATGATTAAAGAGGAAGGATGAGAAGGAGAGATTATATGAAATGAATTAGAGATATAATTCTTTTGTTTTTGTTTTTTTCCCTTCCTCTCTTCTCTTCTTTTTTCCCTTTTTTAAGGAAGGGGAAAAAAAAAAAGAATGTTTTTACTCAGTTCAGCCTTTGTCATGTGTCGTTTTCTTTTTCTGCGTCCCCAGCTGGTCTAATGTGGCAGGTCAGAGGTTCTTATTCCTTGCAGCTGTGGTGTGCGCCCATGGCGGCTGACACAGCGCACTCCCTCAGCGCCCACTGGAGCCAGCTGAGGTGGCTTTGCGCATGCACCCCTGTGTGCACTGGGCGGCCTGAGAGCTTGCCTCAGGCCTGTTGAGCTGCACTCTGGGAGCTGGGCTCTTGCCTCCCAGACACTTGTGCACAGTGGAAGTGAGCGTTAGTGAGTCGCTGACACCTGCTTTTCCTGAGCTGCAGCTGCCAGCCCTTCGCACACCCGCCTGGGTGGGCATGAGCAGAATCTGAGCAAGTGGTTTGCGTTCCGGCCTTGCGCCCACTGGAGCTGGCCCGGGGTGTCTGCGCACGGTCTTCTGCGTGTTCAGTGGTCCCTCCCTGTGCCCGTTGGGGCACTAATCTTATGTCCATTGGGGAGTGTCCGAGGGGCACCTGTACTCGTGACTCCACGCACCTGGGCCAGTGAACGAGTGCACTTCCCTATGCGCACCTGCGCAACCCAAGGGGGGGGTTGGGGAGTGGACTAACACACCTCTGCACCTGTGCTCCTCAAGAATATCCTACCACTCCCAAACTTTCCACCCCTCTCCGCAGTCCGCAAGAGAAAAATATAAAGGAAAATTACGTTCTCACTTGCACAGCAGTACGATGTCTCCTGTCCTTCAGCGCCAATGCCACCTGGTCGAGTCCCATCTCTGCCATCGGGCAGAGGTCCGCTCTCCTCCTGACTCCTCTCTGGGGAAGCTGTTCTGTTAGAAACTCTGGGTATTTTGGCCTCTGTTTTCTCTCAGATTCTTTTTATTTTCTTAATCAGGCAGTTGCAGTGCAATTTCCAGGAATGAAGTGATAGGCAGATGAACGGTCTTCTGATCTGAATCCAGGTGTCTGTCACTCAAGTTCTTGCTAGTTCTCATTTTCCTGTTTTCCCCTGCAGGGAAGACCAGAAGGTGGTGCCGGTTTTCATCCCCAATGCTCTCCCTGGGTGGACCCATTCGAAGGCTCACACATCCTCTTGCTGCCTCTGTTCTTGGAGGGACAGCCTTCAACCAAGGGATGCTCTTTATGTGAAAGATTAAAATCTTGTAAGAGAGGATGGGGGTAGAGTTATATAAATACTGTGTGTGTGTGTGTGTGTGTGTGTACACACGCACATCTATTAATTCCCTGTTCTTGTGGTGGCCTAGAGAAACAGATTACATATTTTTAGACTATATCTACAAGAAGCTATATAAAAATATTTTTAACTCAAGACACCTATGAAGAAATGTACTATTCTTTCAAAGCTTACTTGCTTATTAGCTCCCCAAGACTGCCAGTAATGGTTTGAATTATAACAGCTACGTTAACAGTGACTTTGGTGTCTTATTTTTTTTCTGGAACTTTTGAAATCTTTTAAAAACAATAACTACAATAACAGGAAACAAGATGAGTGAAAAGCTCCAAAACCCAAGCACAACTCATCTTGAAAGACTTCCAAGGAGGTGGGCCATATCTGTTTATGTGATAAACACCTGTGGTCCCCTTCATTTTTTTTCTGTGACCCCCTGGGAAGCAATGCAGGTCTGGCAAAGGGAAATAGGTCATTCCTTCTTAGACTTTTGATGAAGATTTTGTACATCCCTTAGGCTATTTTTGTTTTTGTTTTTGTGTTTTCCTTTCTGGCTGCTACCTGCACATGCACTTTTGGAACACTTTTTCAAGGGAATCTGAGGGAGATGTAGATAGACATATATCCTGGATTAAAACATAGGCTTTTCTTGTCTTGAGGACTAACAAAAGGACTCATGTATTTCTAATTTAGGGAGTTTCTTTTAGAATACAGTTATGTTCAATCATATTATTTATTTTTAATATTTGGTCCATATGTGGGACATATGTCCTGTTTCTGGCTGCCCAACACTTCCAAACACACTCCTACTTTTGGGAAATGTTCTACTTTGTAAATTACTTTTTTCAAGATTAAAATAGTAGATATCTCACTTGCTCAGCCTCCTTTGCAGCTCAAACACAGGCAGGTAACTTGGCACCAGTAGTCTGTTACACCCCCAGGAGACATCATTTCAGAAGTGAAACATGAGAAATAGCCTCTGTGTGGAGCACCCATTTTATTGCAGAGAATGATAGCAAAGACTTCCGGCTGTTAGCAGAAGCTGTGATGGCAAGGCAAAGTCTTTACAAATGGAATCAGCACTTGCAGTAGGAGCAGCTGAAGCCAAGTTGAGTTGTAGGCAGCCTTGCGAAGTCAAGTATCTTTGCAAGGCAACAATGGCCATGTTTCTCCTCTAGCCAATTCTATGGTGTGGTTTAGAAGTGTCAGTGGAATGTTAGTCCTGAGGTTATTGCTTTATACTGGGATTATGTTGAATCCATAGATTAATTGGGAAAGAATTGATATCAATTTTAAGTATTCCAAATAATGAATACAATATATCCCTACTTTTACTTAAATCTTTAAAAATTTTTCTTGGCATGGTATATAGTTCTCAATATACAGGTCTTGCATATTGCTTGGCAGACTTATTCCAAATATTTCATAATTTTGGTACTGTTGAAATGATGTTATTTTTAAAGTTTAATTTCTGATAGCTCATTTCTAATATATAGAAACACATTGACTTTGTATATTGGTGCTGTATCCTGCTACTTTTCTAGATTTTTATTCATTCTAGAAACTTTTCTGTACAATTCCATTAATTTTTCCAATAGACAATCATGTCAAGTGTGAATAAAAACAGTTTTACTTCTCCCTTTCTGATGTTGATGCCTCTTATTTCTTTTCCTTGCCTGGTTGCACTGGCTAAAAAATTCAAATGATGATTTATAAAAGTGGAAAGAATGGGCAACCTTACTTTGTATCTTACTTTATGGGGAAAGTAGTCAGTCCCTCCTCTACATTAAGTGTGATCTCAGCCTCAGATTTTTCATATATTCCCTTTATCAAGTTGAGAAGAAAATTCAATCAGGAATGAAAAATTTTAAAATACTTTCTTTGTATATTGAGGTATTCATATGGCACTTCTCTTCAGTTTGTCAGTATAGTGAGTTATATTGATAGATTTTCAATTGTTAAAACCAACCTTGCATTCCTGAGACAAACCTCACTGTGTCATAATATGTTATCTTTCTTTAATATACATTGTTAGATTTGATTTGCTAGTTTGCTTAAGAACTTTGCTTCTATGTCCACTGGGGATATTGCTTTATGGTTTTCTTTTCTTGTCATATATTTAATTTTGGTATATAGGTAATGTTGTCTACATAGAATGATCTGGAAAGTATGCCCTATGCTGCAGTTTCCTGGGAGAGTTCATATAGAATTGTTATTGTTTCTACCTTAAGTGTTTAGTAAAATTTACCAATAAAAATGAAATTTTCTTTTTAATAAATACTTTAACTATACATTCAATTACTTTGATTGATGTAAGGTTATTCAGGTTATCTCCTTCTTCTTGGGTGAGCATTAGTGGTTTATACTTTCAAGGGATTTATTTTCTCAGAGTTGTCAAATTTATTGCAAGAAAGTTGTTTGTAATATTCTTTATTATCTGTGTATATCTATAAAAATCTGTAGTATATTACCTATTTTATTCCTGATATTGGTATTTGTTTCTTCTCTCTCTTCTTCTTCTTTTTGGTTTCTGATATATATTGGTAAGTGTTATCAATTTTACCTATTTTTTCAAAGAACTAGCTTTGGTTTCACCAATTATTTTCATATGATTTTCTGTTTCCACTCTACCTTTATGTCCCATCTTCTGTTTAATTTTTTCTAATATCTTAAAGTGGAAACTGTGGTCAATGATTTGAGACCTTTCTTATTATCTAATAATATAGACATTTAGTGCTCTAAATCTCCCTCTAATTACTGCTTTAATGGCATTTCTCATATTTTTATATTTTCCATTTTCACTTCTATTCAATACGAAGTATTTCTAATGTCTTTTTGATCTCAATTAACTCATGGGTTATTTAGAAGTGTGTTATTAGTTTCTGACTTTACTGAGTTTTTTTCAGAGATTTTCTGTTACTGATTTTCTAACTTAATTCAATTGTGGTCAGAGAGCCTATTGAGACATTTTTATTGCTCAGAACACAATTTATATTGGCTAATGATCCATGTGCATTTAAAAGGAATATGTTTTCTGTTGTTATTAAATAAAGGTTTCTATAAATATCAAATTGGTTAAGGTAATTTATAGTGTTATTCAAATCTTCTATATCTTACTAATATTCTCTCTACTTGTTCTATCAATTAGATTTTAATTCTCATATTATCTTTATGGATTCATCTATTCCTTTATGCAGTTCTATCAGTTTTTTGCTTCATGTATTTTGAAGTTTTTTTTATTAGATACCTAAAAATGTAAGAGTGTTATATCCTCTTGATGAATTGAAGTCTTTATCATTATGAAATAATCTCATTTATCCAATATAACATTCTTTGTTCCAAAGTCTAGTTTGTTTGATATTAATATGACCACTCTAGCTTTTTTTAGATTAGTATTAGCATGGTATATCTTTTTCCATCCATTTACTTTTATCCTATTTGTGTCTATTTACATAAGGTGGATTTTCTATAGGTAGTCAAGAGTTGGATCTTGCTTTTTGAACAAATCCGAAAGTCTCTGACTTTTAATTAAGGTATTTAAATCTTTTAATCTTATGGTTAGAATTAAATCTACCATCTTACTATTTGTCCCCTCTGTGTGTGTCTCTTTTCTGCATTTCATGCATTCTTTGAGTTAATAAAATACTCTTATTATTCTATTTTATCTCCTTTGTTAGTTTATTGGATATAATCTTTGTTATTTTAGCAGTTGCTTTAGAGGTTCTAGTATTTATCCTTAACTTCCTGTTGTATATGTCTTTAACTTATGTTTAGTATACATCTTTAACTTATCTTTAACTTCAAGTGATATTATACCACATTACATACTATAAAAGAACCTTACCTCAGCTCCCTTATCTTTTGTGCTATTATTGTCAAACATTTTATTTCTTATATGTTTTCAATGTTACAATACATTATTATTGTTTTTTTTTCTGTAGTCAGTTATCCTTTGCAGAGATTTAAATAAACAGGAAAAAGGCCTTTTATTTTACACACCTCATTACTGCTTTCAATGTTCTTCATTCCTTTGTGTATATCCATATTTCCCTCTGGTGTTTTCATTGTGTCTGAATGACTTCCTTTAACATTTCTTGTATTGTGTTTCTGTTGGTGATGAATTATTTCAGCTTTTGTATCTGAAAAAGTCTTTACTTCATGGTTGCATTTATAAGTTATTTTCACTAAGAATAAAATTCTCAGTTGACAGTTTTTCTTCCAGTTTACTTTTGAGATATTGCTCAATTGCTTTTTCACTTGTTTTGTTTTTCTTGAAAAATCTTCTGTAATCCTCTTTGCTCCTCTCTGCTTAATACGTCTTTTTCTTCTATGGCTCCTTTTGAGATTTTTCTCCTTCTCATGGTTTAGAGAATTTAGTTATTGGTTTCTTAATGCCTTACTGTAGTTGTCTTCTCCTCCTCCTCCTCCCCCTCCTTTTTCTTTCTCCTCTTCCTCCTGTCTTCCTCCATCTCCCTCATTTTTTCCCATTGGGTTTCACCAATCATCATGGATATATCAGGTTTCAGTTTTCATCAAAATTTAAAATTTTTCAGTTATTATATCTTCAAATATTTTTCTGTCTCAACTTATCTGTTCAATAATTATTTCTTCTATAACATATAATTTGCCAATAACCTTATCAGTGAATTTTTTCATCTCTGAAGTTTTACTTATTGTCTCAAGAAGTATAATTTGGGTTTTTTATTTATATCATGTCTCTAGTTATTTAATCTTTCCTCTAGCTTTTTGAACATCTGGCATACAGTTATAATAACTGTCTTAATGTCTTTGTCTGCTAATTCTAGCATCAGTTTTTACTCTAGGTCCACTTTGATTGATCCAGTTTTTATCTTTTTTATGAATCATGTTTTCCTGCTTCTTTGTATGCTTGGTAATTTTTCATTGGATGCCAGTTAAGAATTTTATCTTGTTGGGTGCTGAATATTCTTGCATTTCTGTACATACTCTTAAGCTTTGCCCTTGGAAGCAGTTAAGTTATTGGGAAACTGATTTGTTTGGATTTGGCTTTTCTGATTTGTTGGGAAGGTTCAGAGTAGTGCCCGGTCTAAGGCTAATTATTCCCCACTTCTTAGGCAAGATCTTCCTGAGTGTTCTATCCATTGCTCTCATTAAGAGTTTCCCATTATGAGTTTCCTATTTTGACTGATAATATTAGAGACTATTTCATGCCCCATGTGAACAAGGATGTTCACTCTAATCTCTTCAGATTAGATCTTTTCCTCTGCTTTAAATAGTTTTCTTACATGCCTGCAGAATACTGAATCACTATTTTCTGGAGATCTCTGGAGTTCCCATTTTGTACAGCATTCTCCTCTCTGGTATTCTGTTCTGCAAACTTGAGCAGACTTTGCATCTCCAGATTCCCAACTCCATCATGCATAATTCTCTCCTCATTTCTCAATGAAAACGGTTCCTCATTGACTGATATCAGATGTCTAGAAAACTATTGTTTAATATCTTTTTTAGTTGTTTCTTCAAGGAAATAATTCCTATTACTCCATCTTAACCAGAGGCAGAAGTCTTTAGTCAGTCTATTGAATAATGCACACTGATTTATAATTCCTTTGCAAAGATTTCTCCACTCTTTCTAGGAGTCTCTAAAAAGCATCTCACATATGTCCTCCACAATTATCTGTTCTGCTCCAGCAAGAAGCTATCTCACATGTCAACAATCCCAATCCCAGGGATATTTTAACAGATAGCAACAGCTATTATAAAATTTACATGCAAATGCAAAAGAAAGGGAAGATCCAAATCAATTTTGAAAAAGCAGAACAAAGTTAGAGGCCACATATTACCTGACCTTCAGTTTCACTATAATAAGACAGTGAAATATTGATTCAATAGGTGAATGAAATAAGATATAAAGTCCAGAAATAAACTCACACAAGTATGCTCGATTTATTTTTGACAAAGGAACAAGGAAATCTGATGGTGAAAGAATCATCTTTTCAGTAAATGTTGCTGGAAAATTAGACATATAAAGATGAAAAAATAAACCTTGACCTATATCTTACATCCTTATAAAAATTAATTCAAAGTGTATATCATAGGTCTAAATATAAATATAAATCAATAAAACATTCATAAAAAGCATAGGAGAAAATCTATATGACCTTGGTTAAGCAAAAAAAGTCTTAGTTAAGACACTAAAAGCACAATCCATATAAGGAAAAATTGATGTTGTACCCCATTAAAATTAAAAACTTCTGCTCTGTAAAAGCCACTGTTTAAAAATTGAAAAGATAATCCACAGACTGGGAGAAAATATTTGCTAGTCAAACATCTGAAAAAGGACTGATATATCCAGAATATCTAAAGAATTCTTGAAATTCAATAGTAATACAAAAATCTTATATAAAAATGAGCAAAATATTTCAAAAGGTACTTGACCAAATAAGATATAAATAAGCATGTGAAAAGGTAATCAGCATTATTAGTCATTAAGGAAGTGCAAACTAAAACTAAAATAGTAGTAACACACATGATACTACTAGTCACCTATTAGAATGACTTAAAAAACAGATAAATTCTGATAATAATAATTCTGGTGAGGTTGTAGAACAACTGGAACTCTCATACACTTCTAATGAGAATGCAAAATGGTACAGCTTTGTCAGTTTCTTACAAAGTTGAACTTACATTTACCATGTGACTCAGCAATCTCACTCCTAGGGAGTGCAATTAAAATGAAAACTTTTTTAAATACAAAGGCCTGTATGCAAATGTTTGTAGCAGCTTTATCCTTAATCAACAGCAACTGGAACCAACCTAAATGTCTCTCAGCAGAGAAGTGGAAGCACTATTAATGATGCATCCATATAACAGAATACTAATCAGAAAAAAAAAGAGAGGGATAAATTGCTAATGTAAGTAATAAGATGGATGAATCTCATATGCATGATGCCAAATCAAAGTAACTAGACACAAAAATGTAAATAATGAATGATTCTACCCCCTGGCCTGGTAGCTCAGTTGGTTAGAGTGTTGTCCCAATATACCAAGGTTGCAGGTTTAATCCCAGGTCAGGGCACTTACAAAAATTCACCAATGAATGTATAAATGGAAAACAGGTTAATTTCCTCTCTCTTTTTTCTCTCTCTCTCCCTCTCCTTGCTCTCTCTAAAAATCAGTTTAAAAAGAATGAATGATTCCATTTATATGATATTCTGGCAAAGTAAAAACTTAGGAATGGTAAAAAGATTAGTGGTTTCTATTGGTTAGGGCTTGGAAGAGAGACTGACTACAAAGGGCAAGTCTAAGGGTATTTGGAGGATGATGGGACTGTCCTATTTCTCTATTGTGGTGACGATTTGTGACTTTTGCATTTGCCAAAAGCTCATAAAACTATAAACCAAAAAGAGTAAAAAGACTACTGTATGTAAATTAAAAAATAAAATTTAAAAGCCTATATACTGAATATTGAAATACCCACTACTTTTTCATGACTCAGTTCCAAAAACTTAAGCAACTAGGCGCATTCCCCAAGGCTGGAGATTGGAGAATCTTCTTCTCTTGGGGTATAAAAAGACTGAGTGGGGATGAGGGAACATTTGCATATGCTGACATTTGGTAATACTCACTGATATAGCTGGGCTCTACTATGAGACTTCCATGAAGCCCTGATAGATATGTCCTCCTGCACATTCACATATTCCAAATAGTTTCTTAATATACAGAGATGTCTAAGAAGCCTAGGCATTCAGGGAAAATGAGATAATGCAGAACGTTGGGAACAATTTTTAAGCCTACACTTAATATCCTCAAAGAGTTAAGACAAGATATTGACTCCATAAAAAATAGCAAGAGAATAAAGAATACTTGAAAATTAAAAATAAAGTACACAAAATGAAAAATATCAGAGGGATTGGAAGATAAATTGAAGAATAAATCTCAGAAAGTGGGACCTAAGATGAGAAGATATAAACCAGGAAAGAAAAATTCTGGAAAGTTGCATGATTGATTCAAAATTTCACAAACAAATAATAGGTAATACAGAAAAAGGAGAAAATGAAAATAGAGGAGCAGATATTTGATCAATAAAAAATACAAAATAATTTCTTAGAATTGAAATGATGAGCCCAGCAAAATAAACAAGAAAGGACCCAAATAAAGCGAAGTATGGTATTATGAATTTTCAAAACATCAAAGATTTTTTTAAAAATCCAAAAAGTCTTCAGGAAAAAAGACTTGTTATATCCAAAGGATAAAAAATAAGAAAGACATTAGACTTCTTTTATTTTCTTCATTTTTAAAATTTTATTGTTTTTCAATTATAGTTGTCCTAATTTTTCCCCCATTGCTCTTCCCTGCCCTTCCCACCCCCACTCCCACAGTCAATCCCCACCGTGTTGTCCATGTCCATGGTCCTTTATGCTTGTTCATTGACTAGACCCTTCCCCTTACCTCCTCCGTTATACGCCCCCTCTCTGGTTGCCGTCAGTTTGTTCCTTATTTCCATGTTACTGGTTCTATTTTGCTTATTTTACTAGTTTTGCTTTGTTTTGTTCACTAGGTTCCACTTAAAGGTGAGATCATATGGTATTTGTCTTTCACTGGCTAGCTTATTTCACCTAGCATAATACTCTCCCGTTCCATCCATGTTGCTGCAAAGGGTAGAAATAGACATTAGACTTCTTATCAGAGACATTGGGAGCGTGGAAGACAATAGAGAAATACTTACAGAATTGTGAAACAAAAATTAGGACCCATATCGAGCCTGTCTGTCAAAAGCACAAAGGTGATATAAACACAGTTTTAGGTATTTGAGGTCTCAGAAATGTTTTTTGCCAATTCTTATGCATTTCCTCAGGAAGCTACAGAATGATGTTACACAGAAAAATAAGAGAATAAGCAAGTAAAACAAAGAGAAAAATCTAAGGAGAAGGAACCTGATACAGGAGTGGAAGCGAAGGGAGTCCCAACATGTTCTCTGCAAAAAAGCCAGATCACATCACTCAGATTGGAAAAGAAGGATAGACAAGTTCAAGAACTATGTCTCAGTTGTGGAAGGGAGGCCACGATGGCAGATGAGATCATCAAAGCTCAGGCTGCTTGGCCTGGTGGCGACACGATCTTTGGGAAAATCATTCGTAAGGAAATTCCAGCCAAAATCATTTTTGAGGATGACCAGTGTCTTGCTTTCCATGACATTTCCCCACAAGCACCAACACATTTTCTGGTGATACCCAAGAAGCATATATCCCAGATTTCTGTAGCAGGAGATGATGATGAAAGTCTTCTTGGATATTTAATGATTGTTGGCAAGAAATGTGCTGCTGCTCTGGGCCCAAAGAAGGGTTATCAAATGGTAGTGAATGAAGGCTCAGATGGGGGGCAGTCTGTCTATCATGTTCACCTTCATGTTCTTGGAGGTCAGCAGATGAATTGGCCTCCTGGTTAAGCATGTTTTAGGGATGATTTTCCCTACTCTACGCAATGATCAGTTTTGCCAGTTAAACAGTACTTTATTTTTGCCTGTGTATGGAGAGATTAAAGAAATAATTTCTAAAACCCATACATAATAAAAGACATTGTTGTATATTCTGAAAAAAAGAAAAAGAACTATGTCTCTAGGAGAAAACAAACTGGAATGAATAGACTACCTGCTATGTTTTACCATGTGGAAAAGTATCTAAAGTAGTATCACAGGTTTTAGAGTTTTTTGTGAAGTATTTGAGAAGAATTTGTAATAGATTTTTTTAAAACTAGCAAATAAAATTAAAGCTAGTTCCAACTCTAAGAAAAACAAAAATTTCATTAAAAAAATAAAAATAAAATACAACCATAAAACAAGATTTTGTTTGGCAGTGAATAAACCTTCCATAGCAATTAAAATGTAACATTGATTATTAGTTTTATTAAAGTGTTATTTTAGTATAACTGGGAGGGTGGAGGAAGGAGGAATTTGAGGGATGGTAATTTCTTAAGAGTTCCAAATGCTCATCCTTCATACCACAAAGTCAAAAGACAATATCTAAAGTTATAAAAAACCAGTGACAAAAGTATTTAAAATTATATAGGTAATTTATCAGAAGAAATAACACAAAGAAATAAAGAGGGTGCTTCTGAGAAATCCAGCTCATGTATTGAAGCAAGAGAATACTTTTTTTTTAATGATGTGTTAATTTAAAAAAACTTCATGCATGTTTTACATTGATAAAAATAGAATTTAAACATTTTAACTGTGATTGCCTATTGTGAGAATGTCAGTCAAAAGGGAAGGCTGCAGGATAATATTTCTGGAGGAAATGGAAGCTCTTTTCTGTTTTTCAAATCTGCCCATAGAGCTGTGAGTTTCTCAGGAAGGAAAGAAGCACAGCATGATTTTTAAGTTTCAGATCTTTTTCTTATAAGATTGTTTTCTTTAAAGAAGCAAAGGGATAAGAACTCCTATATATTTTCTATTAAATTATTTTTTATTGTTTTTTATTACATTTGTCCCAATTTTTCCCCTTTTGCGCTCCTCCACCTATCCCACCCCCCGATCCCACAGTCAATCCCCACACTATTGTCCATGTCTGTGGGTCACTCATACATGTTCTTTGTCTAGTACTTTCCCCTTCTTTCCACTATTGTCTCCCTCTCCCCTCCCCTCTGGCTACTTTCAGCTCATTCCATGTTTCCATGCCTGTTCATTAGTGTATTTTGTTCATTAGATATGGTATTTCTCTTTCACTGACTATCTTATTTCACTTAGCATAATATTCCCCAGTTCCATCCATGCTGTCACAAAAGGTTGAAGTTTCTTCTTTCTTTCTACTGTATAGTATTCCATTATGTGAATATTCTACAGTTTTTTGATCTACTCTTTTACTGATGGGCACTTAGGCTGTTTCCAGAACTTGGCCATTGTAAATGGCACAGCTATGAACATAGGGGTGCATAAGTTCTTATGAATTGCTGATTTGGGATTCTCAACCACTGTGGAAAACAGTATGGAATTTCCTTAAAATACTAAAAATTGAACTGTTTTTTGACCCAGCATTTCCACTGCTGGGAATATACACTAAGAACTCCTATATTTTAAAGTTTTCTTTTAAACTCATTTTTTTCTGTGGTATTTTAAATAGAACTTTTTTTCTGCCAACATAAATAGCCACCCAGTATATTAATGCTGGTAATATTTTGCTGCCCTAACAGCTATAATAAGATCAGCTCTGACATTATGAAAGTGACATGACTAACTATTACTACAGTCAGGAAAATGTGGAATCAGATTTTAGTAAATGCAACTTGGTTCTCCAAGAAAGAACTTGGTCCTCATAAAAGGTCCCAGAATGACACCTTGCATCTGAAATCCCACACCCAGAGCCATGATGCTCCAGCAGAACTTTGTACAAGTGATTGGCTGAATGGTCATTTTTAATAAAATTCAGGAAAACTTCTCAAGGTACTGCAGGGGTCACCTAAAATACCTCAGACCCTCAGGACAGTGACTAATAAAATAAAACATGTTTCTGAAGGTCTACATTTCTTTGCTCACTTCCTCTCAGTCCCTTCTCAATCCTTGATTTTTCCTCTTCTTCAGTCCCCATAACCCAACTAAAGTTCTTTTTACCAAAAAAGTGGTTAATGTGACATGGCCAGGTCCCAGCTGTAGCTCATAGGTGACAGAAGGTATGCTACCAATAAGAAGAGCCTGGGCTTGATTTCTTGACAGAGAAGTCTTCACCTCATGAAATTTCAAATACCATCAATAGTTTCCTGTTTGTTTTGTTTTGCTCTGTTTTATGATCAGAGAAATAAATTCTGAAACTGTCCTCTTACACAAGTAAATTGTCACAGGGGAGAAAAAAAGAGCTTGAAAAGCCTACAAGGGTCTTTAGAAAGAATGAAGGAAGATGTGGCAACTTAAATAGATATTTTGTCTTCTGCTCAGTGAAAGAAAACATCAGCAAGATGAAAAGGGAACTAACCATGTTTGCCAATAATACCTTGGACAAGGGTTTATCTCCAAAATGTATAAAGAACTTATATATCTCAACATCAAGAAGACAGACGGCCCAATTAAAAAATGGGCAAAGGACATGAACAGACACTTCTCCAAAGAGGACATACAGAGGGTCCATAGACACATGAAAGAATGCTCAACATCACTAGCCATCAGGGAGATGCAAATTAAAACCACAATGAGATACAACCTCACACCAGTCAGAATAGCCATCATCAACAAATCAACAAACAACAAGTGCTGGTGAGGATGTGGAGAAAAGGGAACCCTAGTGCATTGTTGGTGGGAATGCAGACTGGTGCAGCTATTGTGGAAAACAGTATGAATTCCCTCAAAAAAACTAAAAATGGAACTGCCTTTTGATCCAGAGATTCAACTTCTGGGATTATATCCTATGAATCCTGAAATGCCAATTCAAAAGAACCTATGTACGTCTATGTTCATAGCAGCATTATTTACAACAGCAAAGAGCTGGAAACAGCCTAAGGCAGTGGATGAGTGGATCAAAGAACTGGTACATTTATACAATGGAATGCTGTGCAGCAGAAAGAAAGAACTTCTACCCTTTGTGACAACATGGATGGAACTGCAGAGTATTATGCTTAGTGAAATAAGCCAGGCAGTGAAAGATAAATACCATATAATCTCACCCAATACAGGAACCTAATGAACAAAACAAATAAGTGAGCAAAATAGAACCAGAGGCATGGAAACAAGGAACAGACTGGCAGTAACCAGAGGAGAGGGGGAAGGGAAGGATGGGGGAAAGAAAAGGAAGGGTCTAATCAAGAAACTAGTATAAATGACCCATGGAAATGGACAACAGGGTGGGGATTGACTGTGGGAGAGGGGGGAGGTGGGCAGGACAGGGGAGAGCAATGGGGGGAAATGGGACAACTGTAATAGAACAACAATTAAAAAATGAAAAAGAAAAGAAATAAATTATTTTAGAACAACAAAGATAAAAAATAATAAAATGATATTATTTCTGTTTTGAGGCAGCATACTACCAATAAACCCTTAAAAGCATGTTTATTGCCTAGCTGGGTAATGTTCTTAAAAACATTCTAATGTACAACAGCAAATTGTACCCAAAGGAATAAAATTAGCTGTGGCTAAACATGATTGAATTCTTTATCATTTGTAGGAGAAGGAATTTTCTTTGAGTTATAGCACTGAAAATAGAGCCAACTTATTTTCATTGGTTTCTTCATATTAAGTGAGATAGTATGTTTCTGAGCAGTTGAGTGAAACAAGGAACCCCTTCAGAGCATGGATACTTAGAAAAATAAGAACAGAGTGACTTAAAGTAGACAGAGAAGAAAAGTCTAAATTATTCAATAAGAGTTATATCCTTCATTTCTTAGATTTGGACAGCTCCACTGGAACCTTACTGAGACATTCTGTGCCCTAGCTTAGAATTTGTTAAACTATATCCAAAAAGGCATAGTTACTGAAATATCCACCTGATGAATTATTCTCCCTATAAGTATAGTACATCTTATAAGTATCATGCTTCTTGAACTTTTCTGGGACAACTTCAATATAAATTTATTTTATTCTTTTCTATAATGGTGGCATGTTCAATGTTCAACCAAATGTATTATTTGTTTTAGAGATTAGAAAAGATTCATTGCTGGACTATGTGTTTTGACTTTAACTTTATGAAATTTGTTTACCATGAACCCTCAAAAAATATTGTAATGATATTCCACTCTACAATACTCAAGAATCTGAAATAATTAGCTTAGATTCACAAAATGATTAGAATGTAAAAGCACTTAAAAAGTAATGTAATTTCTTCTTCTCTTTCAGGTAGGCAGTTACATCTGAATCATTACAGATTAGTTAGAATTTATCTTATTTCTGAAGATGGTCAGAAATCAGACAAACACCCCTCTTCCATTGTACCCTCCCTCTCTGAATGCACAGCTATCTTCTGGATGAGAGAAAGAATAAAATTCCAGACCTAGTCATCCCGCACATGTGGTGAAGGCTGTTTGCATTCCCAAAGTCAGCAAAAATGACTATATATCATACTAGAAAATTGTCACAATGTAAAAGACCTTGCTTATATTGCTATCCTATAATTTCTCCCACCCAATCTTCCTCTTACTGTTTTCCTCACTGCTAGTGAACCCATGGGTCCTCTAGAACTCTCAGTGCCCAGTAAATAAGCTCCATGGTATCATTAAATTAGTCACTGAACACTTACTCCACCTCCCTCCTTAACTGAAATCTGTCTCTACTGTAAAGTGCCCTGCTTATCTACCAGCCTTAGCCACTGGACACTGCTCATCTCCCAACAGTGTTGTTGTATGGTCGGGAGGTAGAGATGACATTACTTCTCTACCTTCATGTAAAAATGCCTTCCTTTAAGTGATCATGCCACCTTATGCCACTTTCTTCTTCCTCCTCTTTAGGTTTAATTCTGAAGTTCTGATAACTTCTTTCTTTCAATAATTACATCTGGCTCATGTCCTCACTTTCTATCCCAGGTCTTGCCATATTGTCCATTATTAATGTAGATGACCCATTCAACACCTCAACTCCAATTATTTTCACCTCTAATCCTTTGCAATCATATATTAACATGGCCATACCATGGATCTTGTGGTCATTTATAAAAATGCCTCTGAAGTCTTCAACTTCAGTTTTCTACTCTTACCTAACTTACTCTTCCAGGTCTTCCTTGACCTCAAGTCATTGATTATCTTAAGCACTGCCTCACCAGCTTACTAAATTTCCTTGCAGCAACACTTGAGCCTACAATCTGGGATTCCAGCTAGAATATTCTTTCTCTAGTCCCATACTCAAATAAATAAACCCTTCTAGAACTGCAGCTTCAAGCCATTTCAAGGCTACAGTCTTCAACCTCAGCTGTGCCTTAGTCTCACCACCAGAAGATCCTATAACTTAACATTGGTCAGTTCCCAAACCATCATTTCAGACCAACTTTCCTCTCCTCTTTACATTTCCCAAGCACTCTCTCTAATCATCTTTCATTCTGTCAGAGTCAGTATACAAACTGCTTTGCCACTTAGAAAAATTGAATCTATCTGATATGACTTTCCTTAGTTACTTCTTCTCTTTATAAATTGTAGCTTCTCTCAACTCATTCTTGCATCATTTCCTCTGACCCCAGGCAGTAAGCTACAGTCCATAGCCAACTTCTATACCTGTACCCTTGATCTTATCCTTTTATGCCAACTCTAGAGCCCTGACCCATCAGCCATCTTCTGTTTTTCTTTGCTACCTACAGAACAAAGTCCACAGTCCTTATCATGGCTTGTTCCAACTTCATCATTTTTGTCTCTCATCTGCTCTTCTGTGTTCTAGAACTGTACTGACCAACATGGTATCCACTAGCCACATTTGGTTATTTAAATTTAAATTAATTAAAATGAAATAAAATTAAAATTCAGTTACTCCGTGGCATTAGCCATTCTTCCAGAGCCCAATAGACACATGCAGCAAGTGGTTATCCATAACTGAGGGAAGTTCACTTAGCACTGATCACTTTAATGAAAATCTTGCACTTCTCCTAAAGAACTAAGATTTTCTAGGTCTCTGGACCTTTGCACAAAGATGTCACAGTATTTCTATGTCACGGTGTCTAACTGGTGATAGGGTTCAACTCTGGCAACCTATACATATTATTATGTGGACATCCACTTTTAGAAACAACTTCTGGTGGTGTTGTGAACTGACATTTGTTATGGTGATTATTGTATCATATCTTTACAGCACCTATGTGTTTTTTTCTCTCTGAATTAAAGTAGAGACTAGGAAGGCGTACTATTACTGGAGAGGTGAACATTCTAGGTTCAAGGAGGGCTTTTTGATCACACTATGCCAATCTTCCCAAATCTCCATGTAATTAACAACCACTGTCACTAGAAAGAGATCAGTCATCTTACTTTCAAGCTTAATAGAGCTTCTTCTTAGAAAATTTTTTTCAAGTTTTTAAATAGAGAAAAGAATAAACTGCCTAATTATCTTGTTTGAACTTTTGTTTTCAGTGCATTCAAATAGTTAAATTGTCATGCAGAAGAGAGAACCCTTGGGCATTCAACCTCAATGCTATTTTAGGAAAAGCTAAAGAGAAGTTGCAGTGAGAAAGAGTATAAAAGTAATTTGTTTAATTTTTCTCTTTTTTTAAACTTAGAAGATCTTTTTTTTTTCTGTACTAGGTAACTCTAGTACGAAAAAAGTAAATAAGTAAAATCTCCATATAAATCCAAAAATAGTGATTTTTTAAAAAACTCTACACAGCCCCATAAATTAGGCCTTTGCTGTATGACTTATTTTATTTGAAGTGAATTCCTAAAAGAACAGAAATAGCCATATTTAGATATCAATATAAAACACATTCTAAAATCATATATCAAGTTTGTGATCATTACTTATCAGTGTGAGTATGCTTCATAAATATCAGGACCTAAGTGAGAGCTGGGAGCTTGGCTCTGCCCATACTTGGCTGTGATATTGGGCAATTAGCTTCATTCAGCTCTTGGGCCTCCTGCTCCTGTGTAAAGTCAGAGCATCAGAGCACATTCTCTCTAAATTCCTTTTCCACTATAAAAGCAATGGTATTGCTGGGTTGTGGGTAGGGGAAGTGCATTCTTTAATATAATAAATATTTTCTCAATTATATGTAAGAAGTAATGTAAATCCAGCTTTAAGTTTCTCTCTCCTACAAGATGGCCTTAATTCTTTCAGCACTTATTTCTTTCTACATAGAAATTCTGGAGTGCTCACCACCTAAAATTAGAAAAATAAATATGAATGCAATGCATTTACAGAACAGTTTATGGAGATGGGAAGTGGAAGACTGTGAGAGGAATAGATTGCAAGAGAAGTAACTCATGCTGGTGTGACCTCATTAAGGCCAGTGGGCATAGCCTTCTCTCTTCAAATAAAGGACAGTTGTTCTTAGCAGTACATAGGACTTCTCTTTGTTCACTTTGGTTTATTGTTTATATAGATACATTCCTAGCATGAAATATTTTTAAATATTACAAATATATAAACATTACTTGTAAATGTAATTTAAAAAACATTTAGTTATTTCAATGTCTTTTTAAAGAATATAGGCCCCACATGCAGGGACTCTATATACCTACAAGTTTTATCTTGGATGTTTAGGAACAGAAGGTTACACATGAAATGTTGCTCTGGTTTACTATTTTTCAGTATTATGGTGATAAATGAATGGAGAAAAGGACACACTCCAAGGTGGAAGAAAGATGATATTTTTCTTCTGCAAATATGAATCTTTTAATTATTTTAAATGTGATTTAGTCAACTTGGGACCAGTCCACCTCAAAGTAAAATAAAAAGAAATGAAAATTAATGATAGAATGGTTCAGTGATCAAAGAATTTGAAATCATTACAAATAGAGTATAAAAACCTCTCTAATTGAAGCAGCTGCAAGTTCTGGGGTTGGGGTGTGTGTGTGTGTGTGTGTGTGTGTGTGTGTGTACTCAGTTAAAATATCATTGTCTCTTCCTTTGATTAGTTTTCAAAGTACATTTTCTCCTTGAAGATGAACATAAAAGTTATTTTTAATGCACTTTGTAGATATATACATTCTTTAAGAAGAATTTTATGCCACACATTTATTTGAGGAGCAATTATGCAAACTGTGCTCATTGATACCACACAAAGGAATGAGATGAATAAGATGATCTGTCAAGGATAAATGAATATATTATTAATGTTTTTAACTGTAGAACTGTATATTAATATTTTTAGTAAAGATGTTAATATATTATTAAAGTATAGTTTATATACATGTATATTTGTGTATGTGTATGTATATGTGTAACATACAAAACTGATGCCTTGTAGCTGATAACTGATGGTTATCATTGGAAGAAGGGATGAAAATAAAGGAGAATTTCATTTCTCATATTTTATATGATGTAATTTTAACATAATGTAATATTTTTCTAATCAGAATGAATATTAAAGGTTTTAAAAGAAACTTCATTGGAGACTTTTTGAGACAAACATGGCAATCTGAGCCTATATGCTTCATTCCTTCCCTCTCCTATGTCTCGACTGAGGGAGGCAACTCTAGAGAAGGACAAATTCTATGGCTCTGACATAAACCAGGGCACAATGCCAGCATCTACATGAGGACTGGGGAGTTCTCAGGAAGATGTTAGCTTGTGAAAGCAGAAAAGGACGTAGAAAGCTATGGATGATCACCCACCTGCCAATCTACCACTGTCATCTGTTGCCCTGGAGTCTGACAGCCAAGTCAGTAAACAGTCCCCACCTTACCCTTCCCACAACTTTGTTAACATGAGAGAGGACAAACCCAGGAAAGGTAAGGCTAAATCCTGAACTTCAGTCTCAGGTTGGAACTCACAGGGGAAAATTTTCAAGTTAAAGTTAAAGACCTTTTAATTTACCAAACTAAATATAGTGAAGGGTTACTATGTATCCACATAACACATATGACATGTGTATTACATAATAACATATAAATAATGTAATACATATGTCACATGCATGACATAGATCAGGAAAAACTAGAGAGGTTTTTACTTGATACAGACAAGATCTCTAAATGAAATTTTGAGTGCCAGGGATAGAATATGAACAAAAGTGAAGTTCCTTGCCTATATCCATTTTGTCCCAAAGACAGCAATAACAAATATAAAAGCACCTTCCCTCACGCTGCTGCTTGAATCTGAAAGGTAGAGCTGGGCCAGACAGGGACTCAGAAAAGGAAAAGTGTTAAGGACCACAGGGAAGTATTGTTTACTAACCACTGCAAAGGTATTTGATTGTTTTCACACCTGTGTGGACATATCTCTGCATACCAGCTGGCTATCAGATCTGTGAGTGGGCATTCTGCAAATGAAATCAAGAAATTTGCTCAGGACCTGCTTGGGCTTAATCTTTTATATATGACTCAGGAAATAATCTAATTCTAGATATTGATTTGCCTTCTCAGTCTAAGTGTTTCTGCTACAATCACGATCCATGTACTTACTGAATGTCTTTTTCATTGCCATAGTATTTCACACAATATTACTTTTGATCAAGGAACCAATTTTTTTTTTAATTAGACAATCAACTCATTTTTACATGATTTATGGATCTTGCTCTATCTCAACCTTAGACAACAGTGGGATGGTCCATTGAAAACTCATCCAGGTATCAGCTGAAAAATAATTCCCTATGATATTAGGGACAGTCCTATAAAATGGTGCCGATTCTCCTGTCAATAAAATAAGAGGATCTGGAAATCAAGAGGGTGAAATGGGGGTGGTTCCTCACACTATTATATCTAACTACTCACTTGCAAAATTTTTGCTTCTCATTACCATGATTTTAAACTCTGTTGGCTTAAATGTCTTATTTCCACCTATGACCCAACAGTGATTACATTGAACTAAAAGATCAATTAACCACCTGGCCACATTGGAGTTCTTATGCTACTGAACTAATAGACAAAGAAGGGATTTACTACTCTCTATATAGAACTCTGACCACTGAAATGCTGACTGAAGGCAAATTGATCCATTTAATTGATAGAGGACAAAGCAAGTTATAATACCAACCATGTTTTTCTGACCTTTTGCAGGACCGATGATTATCATAGCCATGCATTTTTTCTTGCTTTGTTATTTATATATTTGTATGTATTAACTAATTTTCTTTCTTTTCTTCTTCTTTTAACTTCTATTTCTATGAGGTGGTAGTTAACTGGGATTTAGTTTTAAGGTTATTGGATATAAAGATAGGTTTGCAACTAAACTAGAAAAACAATGACATTTTCAGGGTTGGATTTAGGTCTTTTCTTTGGGAAATGGATATATTTTATTTGTATGAAGCATAGATGCATAAAATTAGGTGGGAGTTAAGTTGTTGCTATTGCGGCTGTTTGGAAGACTCCATATGCATGGATATTGATTAGGCAAATGCTTAGAGTCTGATAGATGGTTTGATTCTCTCAACTCCTAGTTCATCCTTGTTTTTCCTATTTGGAGAGATTAGAAAGCTAAAAACTATATTCCTCAGACTCTATTACTACTAAGATTCTGAGTATAGATTTGGTTCTGCTAATCAAAGACATTTGCATGAGCTTTTCTGAAGGCAGAAGAAGATATACCATCTTTCTGCAACAATGTGGACAGATAAGCAAGCTCAAAAGTGTGAGTTTGCAATGGCCAAGCTTCATAATCCACTGCCCAGTTCCCAGCTCTGTGGGTGTGGAGGGTGGATATGGTGCTGGTAGCAGTGGCAGCAGGAATCATCTAGTCCTGGGGTCACATAGAAATTGAAGTCAACATTCTTCCACTGGAATGACCTTCCACCCTTCCAGCACTTATGATTATTTTATCAACAACTTCTCTTTCATTAAATGTTTTTATAATTGGAAAACCTAGAGTATATTCTATTTCCTGAATTAAAGCCCAATTGATATATAAACCTAGAGATATACATGTATATGTTCAAAAAGAGGCATATAAAAGGGTGCTCACTTCACTTAAACATTGTTTGCAATAGCTCCAAAATGATTACTGTACCTACATGCCTAATAGTAGGAGAAGGAATGAAGAAATGGTGGAACATTTATACTTGGGGTGCAGTAGTGAAAAACAATGAACTAAATCAATACATGCTGACATGAAAAGAGCTCCAAGTTTTGTCTGTCAGTTTTAAAAAAGGAAATGATTTGTGCTATATTAAAATATTTATTCTACATATTAGATATACCATGGTTTGGGTATATATGCGATGCATCACTGGATACTTGAAAAAATATATATCAAATCCATAACAGCAGTAACTATTTTGGAAGGCACTGGCCTTATCAGTGGTAATAAAGGAAGACTTTAATTTTATGTATAATGATTGACGTTTTAAAATTAGAATATATCCCTGTATTATTTGATTATTTAAAAAGTTAAAATTTTGAATAATGATAACTAATTATGGATGTGACAACTGAGTCAATTATAAACATTTTACAATAAAAACATATAATAGTTTAAAATAACCTAGATTAACCTAGAGCTACCTGAACAAAATCTAGAGAGAATCAAGAAGGAGGGTTGTAAAAAATGCTGTCTTCATCTTTTTTGGAAGATACAGTGGGGAGAGTACATAGATATTACTTTTTTATTGAGAATGACAGAGACTTAAGCTCAAGTATTTTTTAATGTAAAGATGAACAGTAACAGAAAAATTATGGATATGTAACTTTCAAATCATTAGAAGAAAGGAATACATAGTAAAGAGATAATTTTATAGGGAAATACAGACTACCAAAATTGACCCAAGAACACAGAAATAAGCCGAAAAAGGTTTTTAAAAATAAAAAGAAAAAAGAAAAGACAACAGAACCACATGTTTTATGAAAAAGCTCTCTCTATGCATTAAGGTGTTAAGTTCTATGCTATCTGCATAATTATAAAAGATAGAAAAAATGAAAATATTTCCCAATTAATTTTATGAGGCTTCCATTGCCCTAAAGTTAAAAGTGAACAAGAAAGACATAAAAGACATAAACAAATAAATATCAATATTATGGGTATAGTTGTAAAAATCTTACATAGGTGTTAATACATTAAATTCAACATTATACTGATTCCAAAGGTAAGTTATTTCTAAGAATTTGTGAATGGGTCAACTTTAGGAAATCTGCTTATGTAATTCATTACTCAAATAGGTTAAGTGAGAAAAATCATGTGAATATTGATATAAAGTTACTTGATAAAATTCATATCTACTCAATGGGAATATTCTTAGCAAACTAAGAATAAAAAGATATTCTCTTACTGTGATAGAGTAGTTATCAAAAACAGATAGTAAAAGGAGGAGGAGTAAGTGGAAGCTACACTAACCTCCTCCCAGGACCAGTCTGGATTTACAACTTAATTTTGGAGAAATCAGCTGGAACAACCAACTGAACACTAGCTGGAGAGAAGTCTTATAACCATGGAGAGATATAAAAGGTCGTTACATCACAACGTGACCCATAGGGAGTGTGGAGATGCGGAAGGGCTGGCTGGGCTCACACTGAAGGGACTGAGAAATAGCTCAGCAATTGGAAGTTCCCCCTGAGAAGGGCAGGGTCCAAACCCTCAGCTGGGCTTCCCAGCCTACAGCAACAAAGTGGAAAGTAAAATAGTATCCAGCTGTGAAAAGCAAAAAGCCACAGGGTTTCTTGCTAGCCAGAGAGAAACAGTGGGAGGAAAAGAGCTCTTAAGTGGATCACATACAAAAATATTTTGGCCCCCACTTACCCTGGGCTCAAGCAGAAGGAAGGCAGAGAGGACTGGAGACACTTGAGGAGAGTTTGGCCTGGTAACTTTGAGGGGAGAACTGAAGGAGCAGCCAACCGGGTCCCAGTGCTGACTCATCCCCAGTACTGCAGGCAGACAATTCCCCTCCAAGTGGCGTCAGCCAGAGGGAAAGCAAAAGCCCTGCCTACAGGGATTAAGCTGCCACACCCACGGTCCTTAAGCCTGATGGCTAATCACAGATTGAATAGATTAACAATCAAAGAAGACAGACAACAGCAGTAGATCCCTGGAAGTCTCCAACAGGCTGCCTAGGCCCAGACTGGTACAGGACCTGACACCACCAGGGGAAGATCCAGGAAGTGCAGATCATTCTAAGAAGCACAAACAAACAATAGGAGCCACAAAAATGGGGAGACAGAGAAACAACCCCCTCATTGAAAGGAAAGGTAGAATCCCCAGAAAGAGTGCTAAGTGAAATAGAGGGGAGCAAACTATCAGATATGGAATCCAAAACATGGATATGGAGAAGCTGAAAGAGCTCAGCAGAAACTACAAAGAACTCTATGGAAACTACGGGGAACTCCAGAAAAACTACAAGGAACTTACTGAGAATTACACCAGCATGAAAAAGGACATGGAAGCTATCAATAAGAGCCAGGAGGAAATGAAGAATACAATCTCTGAATTGAAGAACACAGAAATTAAAAGCAGACTAGAGGAAGCACAAGATCGAATCAGCAAACTGGAGGACAACATAGACAAAAACTCACAGACAGTGCAACCAAATGAAAAAAGACTGAACAAGACTGAAGAGGTTCTAAGACAGCTGCAGGACAACATGAAACATAATAATATCCGTATCATAGGAATTCCAGAAGGAGAAGAAGAAGAGCAAGGGATAGAAGACTTCTTTGAAAAACTAATGACAGAAAACTTCCCTAACATGAGGAGAGAAAGAATCATGCAAGTCCAGGAAGCACAGAGGGTCCCAATGAAGATGAACCCCAACAGGGCCACTTCAAGACACATCATAATTAAAATGCCAACATTCAAAGACAAAGAGAGAATCCTAAAAGCAGCAAGAGAGAAACAACTAATAACATACAAGGGAGCTCCAATAAGGCTATCATCAGATTTCTCAGCAGAAATACTACAAGCCAGAAGGGAATGACAAAAAATATTCCAAGCAATGAAAAACAAAGGCCTACAACTAAGAATACTCTACCCAGCAAGGCTCTCATTCAAAATGGAAGGTGAAATAAGGAGTTTTCAAGACAAAAGAAGGCTAAAAAAAATACATCTCTATCAAACCAGCATTACAAGAGATGCTAAAGGCTCTGCTTTAAGAAGATGAAGAAACAGAAAGAGACAGAGAGGAACACGAGTACAAAGTAGGAAAATGACAATGAATAAGTACTTATCAGTAATAACCTTAAATGTAAATGGATTAGACGCTATAATCAAAAGACATAGGGTAGCTGAATGGATTAGAAAGCATGACCCACATATATGCTGTCTACAAGAGATCCACCTTAGAACAAAAGAGCTACACAGACTGAAAGTGAAGGGATGGAAAAATGTATTCCAAGCAAATGGACATGAAAAAAAGCTGGGGTAGCAATACTTATATCAGACAAAACAGATTTCACAGCAAAGTCCATAAAAAGAGACAAAGAAGGACATTTCATAATACTTAAGGGAACAATCCATCAAGAAGATATAACCCTTATAAATATGTATGCACCCAACTTAGGAGCACCCAAATATGTAAGGAAAATTTTGAAAAACTCCAAGAAAGATATAGGCAGCAACACACTCATAGTAGGGGACTTTAACACCCCATTGTCAACAACGGACAGATCTTTGAAGCAAAGAACACCAAAGATATTGAGGCACTGAACAACACTCTAGATCAAATGGACTTAGTCGATATATATAGAACTTTTCACCCCAAAGAAGCAAAACATACATTATTCTCAAGTGCACATGGAACATTTTCAAAGATAGACCACATGGTAGGACACAAAACAAGCCTCAACAAATTCAAGAAAATTGAAATTATATCAAGCATCTTCTCAGATCACAATGGCTTAAAGTTGGAAATCAACCTCAAGGAAAAAACTCAAAAACATTCAAACTCATGGAGAATGAATAACATGCTATTAAATAATGAATGGGTTAACGATGACATCAAGGAAGAAATCAAAAAGTTTCTGGAAACTAATGATAATGAACACACAACAACCCAAAACCTATGGGATACAGCGAAAGCAGTCCTGAGAGGCCAGTTCATAGCAATACAGGCCTACCTAAAAAAGATAGAAGAATCTCTAATAAAAAATTTAACCCTACAGCTACAAGAACTAGAGGAAGAACAACAAACAAAGCCCAGATCAAGTAGAAGGAAGGAAATCATCAAGATCAGAGCACAATTAAATGACATAGAGATGAAACTAACAATTCAAAAGATCACATAAATAGGAGCTGATTCTTTGGAAAGATAAACAAAATTGACAAGCCTTTAACCAGGCTCATCAAGGAAAAAAGAGAGAGGACCCAAATAAATAAAAACAGAGACAAAAGAGGAGAAATTACAACTGAGAACACAGAAATACAAAGGATTGTAAGAAATTACTATGAACAACTCTATGGCAAGAAATTTGACAACCTAGAGGAAATGGACAAATTCCTAGAAACATATAATCTTCCAAAACTGAATCAAGAAGAAGCAGAAAGCCTGTATAGACCAATAACAACTAGTGAAATTGAAGCAGTAATCAAAAAACTTCTGGCACACAAAAGCCCTGGACCGGATGGCTTCACAGGTGAATTCTACAAAACATTTAGGAAAGAACTAACTCCTATTCTCCTCAGACTATTCCAAAAGATACAAGAAGAGGGAAGACTCCCAAACTCG
The DNA here is from genome assembly GCF_987537825.1 of Furipterus horrens. NCBI lineage: Eukaryota > Metazoa > Chordata > Mammalia > Chiroptera > Furipteridae > Furipterus > Furipterus horrens. Next base: position 149,224,202 of record NW_028327172.1, on the reverse strand, counting down.
TTCTATGAAGCCAGTATTACCCTAATTCCAAAACCAGGTCAAGACACAACAAAGAAAGAAAACTACAGGCCAATATCACTGATGCTAAAATCCTCAACAAAATATTGGCAAACCAGATCCAGCAACACATTAGAAAGATCATACACCATGATCAAGTGGGATTCATCCCAGGGATACAAGTATGGTTTAATATTTGCAAATCAATAAATGTAATACACCACATAAACAAAATGAGAGACAAAAACCACATGATCTTATCAATAAATGCAGAAAAAGCATATGATGAAGTACAACACCCATTTATGATAAAAACTCTCAGCAAAATGGGAATAGAGGGAGCATACCTCAACATAATAAAGGCCAAATATGAGAAAACTGAAGCGAACATCATACTCAATGGGTAAAAACTGAGAGCATTCTTTCTGGGGTCAGGAACAAGACAAGAATGTCCACTTTCTCCACTCATATTCAACGCAGTCTTGGAAGTCCTAGCCACAGCAATCAGACAAGAAAGAGAAATAAAAGGCATCCAAATTGGAAAAAAGGAACTAAAACTGTCCTTATTTGCAGATGACATGATAGTGTACATAGAAAACCCTATAGACTCCACAAAAAAACTATTCGACCTAATAAGTGAATTCGGCAAAATAGCAGGGTACAAAGTCAATATTCAAAAATCTAAGGCATTTCTGTACACAAACAATAAAATCTCAGAGACAGAAACTAAGAGAAAAATCCCATTTACCATAGCAACAACAAAAAAAAGTACCCAGGAATAAACTTAACCAAGGAGGTTAAAGACCTGTACTCAGAAAATTACATAACACTGAAGAAAGAAATTAAGGAAGATATAAATAAATGGAAGCATATACCATGCTCATGGATGGGAAGAATCAACATCATTAAAATGTCCATACTACCCAAAGCAATTTATAGATTCAATGCAATCCCTATTAAAATACCAATGACATTTTTTACAGACCTAGAACAAATACTTCAAAAATTTATATGGAACCAAAAAAGAGCCTGAATAGCCACAGCAATTTTGAGGAAGAAGAACACAGTAGGAGGAATCACAATACCCGATATCAAACTACACTAAAAGGCCACGGTAATCAAAACAGTCTGGTACTGGCATAAAAACAGACATATAGATCAATGGAACAGAATAGAGAGCCTAGAAATAAACCCAGGTCTATATGGTCAACTAATATTTGACAAAGGGGAAAGAAACATCAAATGGAGTGAGAAGAGCCTCTTCAACAAATGGTGTCGGGAGAACTGGACAGGGACATGCAAAAAAATAAAACTAGACCACCAACTTACACCATACACCAGAATAAACTCAAAATGGATCAAAGACTTAAATATAAGCCGTGACACCATAAAAGTCCTAGAGGAAAAAAATAGGCAGGAAAATTTCAGATATCCCATGTAGCAACATTTTCACTGATATATCTCCTAAGGCAAGGGCAATAAAAGAAAGAATAAAAAAATGGGACTACATCAAACTAAAAATTTTCTGCTCAGCTAAAGAAAATATCAGCAAGATGCAAAGGAAACCAACCATATGGGAAAACATATTTGCCAATGATATCTCAGACAGCGGATTGATCTCCAAAATATATAAAGAACTCATAGGACTCAACACCAAGAAGACAGACAACCCAATTAAAAAATGGGCAAAGGACCCGAACAAACATTTCCCTAAAGAGGACAAACAGAGGGTCCATAGACATATGAAAGAATGCTCAACATCACTAGCCATGAGAGAGATGCAAATGAAAACCACAATGAGATCCCACCTCACACCAGTCAGAATGGCCATCTTCAACAAATCAACAAATAACTTGTGCTGGAAAGGATGTGGAGAAATGGGAATCCTGGTGCATTGTTGGTGGAAATGCAGACTGGTGCAGCCACTATGGAAAACAGTTTGGAATTTCCTCAAAAAACTAAAAATGAAACTGCCTTTGAACCAGCAATACCATTGCTAGGATTATATCCGAAAAATCCTGAAACACCAATTCAAAAGAACCTATGCACCCCTATGTTCATAGCAACACTGTTTATAATATAGCCAAGTGCTGGAAACAACCTAAGTGCCCGTCTTTAGATGAGTAGATCAAAAAACGGTGGTACATTTACACAATGGAGTACTATGTTGCAGAAAGAAAGAAGGAACTTTTACCATTTGCAACAACACAGATGGAACTAGAGAGAATTATGCTTAGCGAAATAAGCCAGGCAACAAAAGAAAAATACCTTATGCTATCACCTATTACAGGAAACTAATGAACAACACGAACAAATGAGTAGACTAACAGTAACAAGGGGAGAGGTGGGAGGGAGAGAAGGGAGTAAGAAGGGGAAGGGTCTAGTTAAAGAACATGTATAAATGACCCACGGACGTGGACAACTGAGTGGGGACTGAATGTGGGAGAAGGGAGGGACAGGGTGCAGGAAAGCAAGAAGGGGAAAAAAGTGGGACAACTGTAATGGAAAAACAAACAAAAAATATTTTTAGTGGAAGAAAAATGAAAATATGAAGAATGGAAATGCCAGTTAAGTGAATATTAGAAGGACAAGGATTTTCCTTTACACTGTATATTTTTCTCACTATCTGATTCCTCCAGAGTTTGGCATTCTAAAGAAGTAAGTAATGACATAAGTTTCTTTGCACAAAACTAATAAAACCTGTTGTTAATAGAGGTTTTTTGACCAAGACGTTGACTGGAATGTCATGCTTAAAGGAGACATGCTTGGGCTCTGGTTGTTACCAAAAAGTCCTGAGGAACTGGGAATGACTTTTGAAGGTAATAAAAGCCCACGAGATAAACAGCCTGGTACCGTGGTTGGTTGTGTGGTCCACAGCAATCTTTCCAGGGAAGGAATGAAGGTTGTTTTCCTGAAAGATGGCTAGAAGGGACCTTAAGGCACAATGGAAAACCAGGAGGACTTGGAAAAGACAGGTGTTTACAGGCAAGGCTGAATGCCAGGTATGTGGTTCTGCTTCTGTGCCCTGAAGGGCAGACTGAAGGTCATCCTAAATGTTCCTTGCGTAAGTTCCAGCAAGGCAGAACTAAAGATCATAAGTGATCATTTTCTGCTCTTGTTGTGTTTATGCAAATGAACAAGATATATTAAAAATGCAGTCCCTTTAATGACAAGGAGGGTAATCTTAGGGAGAAAAATCGTGATTCAAGGAAAATCATAATGATCAGTGGCAGACTATAAAGTAAGTGCAGCTAACCATCTTTAAGGTTTCTTTTCATTTAAAATATGTTTTCATTTGAAAGTTAAACTATGTCTGTGGTATCATCGAAGATGTTTAATTTACAGGCAAGAAGAATGTCAAATGCCTTGCAACTGGATGTCTTTCCAATAAGACAGTCTTACAGATTTAGAGACTTGTTTGTGGGTTATGTTTCAGAAATTAACATGTGTTTCATGTTTTCAAAGGGCATAAGCCTATGATCTCATTACCTGAGTGATTGTTTGTACTGTATAGGCCTCACTTAATCCTGTCTGCATCGCTGCCTCCTGAGACTCAATGGTTTGGCTGAACTAAGTGGCTGGGTTGGTGAAGTATGGGGTGGTCTGTGGGCTTCACTTTAAAACTGGTTTCTTTTGCATCCTAATGGCTTGGACAGAAAGGGCCCAGAGGTCTGAGAGGGGGGAATCCTAAACTATTTCCCTCAGCCCAAACTAAGTATAATGGGCAAAAGGGTTTTGGACAGGTGAGATGTGCCTGGCACACCTTCCTCCAAAGAAGCCCTTTTTTTCCCTAATGTGGGACATTGAAAAATTAATCCCTGCCTTCTGTTATCTAGTGGTTATGGATTGAATGATGTCTTGTAACCCTGTTGCCAAATCTGTTGCCTCCAGAATACAACAAGGATGCCAGGCTGTTAAACCAAGCACACTGTTGTCTGGGGACAGCCAACTGACCTGGAGTCTGCATGATCCTTCCCCATGTGGGAAGGCCACCCTCCCCTCCACACCCCCACTCTTATTAGGGATTTCTGGACCCAAGGGTAGGTAGAATGACAACCATATCCAGCTTGAAGCAGTTAGAGGAGCTCGAGATCTTCACCCATTGTCCTTTATAAGATTATAAAGGGTCTTAAGTCTGAGAGGGAGGGATTGTTATTTTTTATTGTTAAAATAATTAATTAATCATTTTTTAATTTTGTTTTTTAAAGAACAAGAATATATGAAAGGGCGAAGCGGGAGAGCTTGTATGTATGACCCATGGGCATGGACTTGGGGCAAGATTGCTGGGGGAGGAGGGTGCTGGGTGGAGGGGAGCAAAGGGGAAAAAATTGGAACTATTGTAACAATATAATCAATAAAATATACTTAAAAATAATCAGATAAAGAGCAAAGAAAAAACAGATAGTAAAATATAATAGCTCACAGTAAAATGTTAGTGGCACTCCCAATGAAGCCAGGTTTAAGACAAAGATATCAGCTCTTAAAACTATATGCTACATCATTCTGGAATTATTAGCAATAATATAAGAAAAGAAATAGGTACGAATTTATAAAATGAGACAAAACTGAAGTTTTTGCAAATAAATGATTTAGCACTAAGAAAATACAAGAAAAACAACTCAATACATAAAAAAACTGATAAAAGATCAGAGGTAATCTGAGTACCAAAGGTGCAAAGTAAATATAAATCTCAATAGATTCCTTATGTGCCAGCAAAAAAAAAAGAATAGAAAAAAAGATTACATTCACAGTAGCAAAAATAAGATAAAATGCCTAAGAATGAAATATTCAAGGCCTATACAGAATAACAATTTCCTGGGCAATAAAAAAAAAAAAAAAAAAAACTTGCATTAATGGAGAAACATTAGATGTTGCTGAAGATTCGATCTTGAAATCTTTCAATTCTCTAGTCTGAATATTTATTTTCAGTACATAATTGCATCCTGTTTAAAATACTACTTTTTGAGCAATCATGAAGTTATAGACAGTATAGGAAGTACAGTACAAAGACCTGTTTTTTTCTGAATTAGTTGAGAATACATTGCTTTTCTGTTTCCCCATCATCTAAAACCTTAGTGTCTTTTTTCCTCAAACAATGATGTTTCACATAATGGCAGGGTAACCATTAAAATCAGGAAATTATTGTTGATATATTACTTATATTACTGCCACTAATCATTAAACCCCATAGTCAAGTTTCAGCAATTCTCTCAATAACTGTTCATTGCAAAAGTATTTAGTTCAGAATCATTATGGCATGCAGTTATGACCCTTCCTTACTCTTTCCTAGACTTTCATGAACTTGGTATTTCAGAAGACTATTGCCCAATTGTTTTGTAGAATGTCCCTAAATTTAAGCTTGTCTGATGTTTCCTCATGATTAAATACAAGTTATGCATCTTTGGCAGCAATATCATAGATGTGAACCATGTGCTGATGATTCCCCCACTCACTCAGGAGGGCTGCCACCCCCTTTGTGGATGCCTACAAGGCCCTACCAAGCAACAGCACTCCAAGTTTCCCTCTTCACCTTACTTGGTCTCTGACAGCCCACTCCAGATTTCCCCTCCATAAAAACATCCTCCTTATCCTGATCCAGTTCTGACACCCCTTAGCAGGACCCTTTAAATATAATGCCATTCCAACCATAACTCCAAACAAAACCTATTTAGAATTTTTTTTAAATGATGCTAAAATTCTACTTGAAGAATAACTTGAGATGAGCCAAGATATATGAAAAAAAAGATTGAACATATTTTTTAATCATACATTGCAACATATTGCCCAGCTGGTGTGGCTCAGCTGGTTGGTCATCATTCTGCAAGCTGTAGGGTCACTGGTGCTGGTTCAATTCCTGACCAGGGCACATGCTGGGTTGCTGGTTTGGTCCCAGATTGTTGTCCATAGGGAATGCAACTGATCAATGTTTCCCTCTCTCATCAATAATTCTCTCCCTCTCTTTCTCCCTCCCTTACTCTCTCTCTAAAATCAAAAATAAAATTTAAAATATATATAAAATAAAATGCAACATATTGTAAAACCACAGAAATTTAAAACAGATTCTCACTCAAGAAAAGAAAAAGTCATGAAAAAAAATAGAGATTAAAGAAACAGATTGAAAAATATTATGGTATTTATAGTCAGCATAGTAAGAAGTTAATTGAACAATGGTAATTGGGAGAAAAACATTAATTAGTATTCTATATGGTGGTTTACACAAAAGCTTAAGTGTAAAAAAAGAATCATAAAGTAGTATTGATTATAGTATTGTATTCTAGGCTGAGAAATACCTTGCTTGACATAGCAAAGGAAAAGAAAATGATGAAACACTGAGATTATTTTAAGTTAAAAAATCCTATATAGTAACAAAACGAAGATGACTACTGCAATTTCCTTCCTGTGGAAAATCATAGACTTGGTTTGATGATTTTGAAGATCTCTTCAAGTTGTGAAATGACAGTTTTCCATACTTCTGCATATGAATTGTATTTAAACTGTATCCATGTCTGCATTGCATCTTTCATATTATGTAACTTCCTTGAAGGCAAGATTTATATTTCAGTTTTGTGTGCTTTCTATATAGTGATGGAAGCTATAGTCATTGTTATGAGTTGACTTGTGTCCCCCCAAAAGATTTGTTGAAGTTCTAACCTTGGGTACCTATGAATGTGACCTGATTTGTAAATAGGGTCTTTGGAGATATAATCAAGTTAAGACGAGATCATGTTGAATTAGGGTGTACCCTAAATCCGATGACAGAAATTCTTTATAAGAAGAGAGAGATTTGAAGACACAGAGACATACTCACAGGGGTAAAGGCCATGTTGTTACAGAAACAGGGGTGTTCCAAAAATCCCCAGAGTTTGTGGCTGGGGGATGGGGAGAAGGAAGCAGCTGTTAGAATGCCTCCACATGCCTGAGGCTGGTGGCTAGTGTCTTTTTTATGCAAAATGGCTTTAATGCATCCAAAGTCTCAGGTACATGGGAGGGGACTTGGACCAGGGGATGATATGGAGAAAGCACACAGATCCTGCGTGAGGTTCTGTGAATGGTCAGAACTGGTTACCGCACCCACTGCATCAGAGGACGTAGTCAGGGATTTAAAAATAAGCGGCAGACATTTTAGCCAGGCTGACTGTGCGGATTTGACTGAGGCTGAGGCTGACTGTGCGGATTACAAAAGGACTAACTATGCAGTTTACAAGGAGGCTGAGAATCCATGAAGTTCTGGATTAAAAGCTGGTGGACCCCATAACACAGACGAGGTCTCCCCAATCAGAATTAAATGACTGGCAGCTACTGGTAAATCTGAACTGTTTGGAAAGTAGGGAAACGGTTTCTCTGACTTTCCTAAAACTAGCCTGGTTTGGTAGCGGGGGAGGCAAGAATATGTGTTTATGGGTGTTTTAAAGAATGTAAGACTTAACAACAGAAATCCGCAAATAACTAAATCTATATAACTGTTAAATAAACAATTCTTTTTCTTTTCACTAAACTCTGGTATTGAGAGTTATAATTTTGGCGGCGGGCAATCGGGCCCCTAACTAAAGAGCCCATGGGTTTGTTTTCAATTGGAGCAGCCCGGGGTTCTGTAACAATGTGAAGATGGAGGTGGAAACTGGAGAGATGAAGCTACAAGTTAAGGATTGCCAGGAGCCTCCAGAAGCCAGGAAGAGGCAAGGCAGGAATCTTCCCCAGTTCCTTCAGAGGCAGCACAGCTCTGCTGACACTTTGGTTTCAGACTTGTCGCCTCCAGAATTGTGGGATGATCAATTCTGTTGTTTTAAGTTATGCAGACTGAAGTACTTTGTAAAGGGAGCTGGGGGAAACAAATAGTCATTTAAGTAGTGCATTTCATTTCTGTAGGTAATCATCCAGAGCACTATAAAGTGGAGCACTTACATTCGCCCATTAATGTTTTGAGTGAAGGAGCTCAACATTTTCATATTCTCAAGTGTATTCTCTGCACTGCTGAAATAGGAAAAGTATTGGCTGCCTTTCTTTTAATTAGAAATAAGATTCATCAGCCTTGCAGCATTACTATTTTTCAATGTTTTGCCTCATCCTTTAGAAAGTATCTTGCTTGGCACCTACAAGCTTTATTCAATTTCAAACTCAGTAAAAGTCAATGCCAGCATCATCCCAGAGGCTGCTGTGTTCCGCAGGCTCAATCACTACTCTGAAATTTGACCCTGACAACTTGTCTCACTTTACCAGGGGGTAAATTCTACCTGTGTGATATGTTGTAACTGCCAAGGTTTGCTGTATTTGCACAAACTTGTGGAAATTATAATCTACTTTAAAGAAAACTGCATATTTTTAGATGAAATCAGTAAAAACAAGAGAGAATTAGTATTTTACGGTGTTCAAGAAATTATATATTCATATGCTTTTTCTAGTTTGACATTCTGTCAATAGTTCCATCCTTTTTCTAATTCTCTTTGTGCTATTTCTTTAGAGGCATTCCTACTTTATTATTTCTTATTATTTTTCATTTCACTTTTCAGTAATACTTCTAAGAATATATTATATTTTTACTACAATTAAAAAAATATTACTTTGCTCTACAATGGATTAACTCCTAGACAAATGGTTTACCTTTCATGTCATCCTTACTGAACTAAAACTCTTAACAATTGAATTTTACTAATTATATATTACTGTAAATTATCTATTAACAATAGTATTTTAAATGAGCCCTTAGACCCAGAAATCTATTATATTACTTAACCCCAGAAAAGAGGTCAAGAACAATGTCATGCTTATACTGCAAAATGACAGTCCATCATCTGAATGGAACATACCAATGTGCTTTGCTAGGTGTGCAGTGTGGATTTTAAACAGAAATTGTTTCAATGTTTAAAAAATGATAGAGCTTACCAAAACAAATTCCTATTTCTGTCTTTGAGGAAAAAAGCTGGAAAAAATGGTTTAACCATTCTGGACAGTTTCTTCAGCAAATTGCATTGGAAAATTTGACAGCTACATGCAAAAGAATGAAATTGGACCCCTCTCTAACCGTTCACAAAAATCAACCCAAAATGAATTAAGACTTGAACTGAAGACCTGAAACTATAAATGCAGAGAGGAAAATAGAGTGGTAAGGTCCTTGACTTTGATCTTAGCAATACTTATTTGGGTCAGACACCTAAATTAAAAACAAAAGTAAAAATAAACAAGTGGACTACATCAAACTAAAAAGCTTGGGAAACCTATGGACTAGGGGGAAAAATTACAAAACACATGTCCAATAAGAGATCAATACCCAAAATATAATAGGAACTCATGCAATTCAATAGCAAAACAGCAAATAACCCAATTAAAAAATGGGCAAAGCACCAGAATAAACATTTTTCCAAAGAAGATATAAAAAATGTCAACAGGTACATAAAGAGGTGCTCAACATTATCAATCATCAGAGAAATGCAAATCAAAACCACAATGAGATATCACACATACACAGTAGAATATTATTCAGTAAAAAAAGAAAATCCTGTCCTTTGCAACAACATAGATAAAACCAGAGAGCATTATACTAAGTGAAATAAACCAGATAACAAAAGACAAATACTTTATGATTTTGTTAAAGAACCTCTGGGCTGCTCCAATTGAAAACAAACCCACGGGTTCTTTAGTTAGGGGTCCGATTGCCCACTGCCAGAATTACAACTCTTAATACTTCAGTTGAGTGAAAAGAAAATTGTTTATTTAACAGTTACATATATCCTTGCCTCCCCCCTACCAAACCTAGCCAGTTTTAGGAAGGTCAGAAACACTGTTTCCCTACTTCCCAAACACAGTTCAGCTTTACCAGTGGCTGCCAATCATTCAATCTGATTGGGGAGGTCCTTCCCGTGCTGTGGTGTCCTTCAGCTCTCAATACAAAACCGCCGGGATTCTCAGCCTCCTTGCAAACTGTCTTCTTTCTGTAAACCGTGTGGATCTCCTCTCCTTCTCCAGAGCACCCCTGCAAACACCCACCAGCGAGGGAGACAGCCCCAGAGCGCGCTGCACTAAAGTGTTCGCAGCTGCCTATATATCTCTGACTGCGTCCTCTGACGTCCTCTGACGCAGTGGGTGTTGCCAACAGTTCTGACCATTCACAGAACCCCATGTAGGCTCTGTGTGCTTTCCATACCATCCCCTGGTTCAAGACTCCTCCCATCCACCTGAGGCCTTGGAAGCATCCAAGCAATTTTGCATAATGAAAGACACCAGCCATCAGCCTCAGGCGTGTTGAAGCATTCTGAAAGCTGCTTCCTTCTCCCCATCCCCCAGCCGCAAACTCCAGGGATTTTTGGACTCCCCTGTTTCTGAAACAATTTCACTTATATGTGGAATCTTTAAAAAAATCTTTGTAAAAAGTCAAACTCATAGAAACACAGAGTAGGAAAGGGGTCGCCAGAGGCTGGGGAGTAGGGGAAATAATAATAATAATAATAACATACTGTGAATATTTTTGTACATGTCTTTTTATGGCTGTTTTCTACTTGTTTCTGTTGGACATATATTTCAAAATGGAATGACTGCAATCTTAAAGTAGGCACATATTTAATTTTAGTATATAATTAAAAACATTTTAAAATATGCTTTATTGATTATGCTGTTACAGTTGTCCCAATTTATTTTCCCTTTGTTCCCCTCTATGCAGTGACCACTCCCTCCAGTTGTCCCCCCACCTTAGTCCATGCCCATTCGTTGTGCATATAGTTCTTCTCAATATCTTCCTATCTACTCCCTCCTACTATGCTTCTTAATTCCTGTACCACCTCTGTACCTTTCCCCCTTCCCCCTCCCTGCTGACCTCCCCCCAAAATGTTCCCCATACCTATGACTCTTTTCCCACTCTCATTGCCTACTTAGTTTGCCTTTGTTTTGATTCCCTAGCTTCTGTTGTTGGTTGTTTTGATATAGTTTTCATCTTAATGTTCATAGTTTTAATCCTCTTTCTCCTAAACAAGTCCCTTTAACATTTCATATAACAGTGGTTTGGATCTGATGAACTCCTTCAGTTTTGCTTTGTCCTGGAAGCACTTTCTCTGCCCTTCTATTCTGAGTGACAGCTTCACTGGATAGAGTAATTGTGGTTGTAGATTTTTGCTTTTCATTACTTTGAATATTTCTCACCAGTCCCTTCTTGCCTGCAGAGTTTCTTGAGAGAAATCAGCTGATAGTCTTATTGGGACCCCTTTGTACATCATTCTCTTCTTCCCTCTTGCTGCTTTTAAGATTCTCTCTTTATACTTAATTTTTGACATTTTGATTATAAAGTGCCTTGGTGTGGTTCTCCCTGGGTTCAGCTTTTTTGGAACTCTCTTGTGCTCCTGGACCTGTAAGTCTATTTCCTTCCCCAAGTTAGGGAAGTTCTGCTTCATTATTTTTTCACATAATTTTTCAATTTCTAGTTCTTCTTCACCTTCTGGCAACCCTATGATTCAGGTGTTGGCTCACTTATAGCTGTCCCATAGGTTTCTGAGTCTCTCTTCATTTTCCTCACTTTTCATTTTCTCTTTCTGCACTGGTTGACTGTTTGTTCCTTCTCTGTGTTCCGATTTGTTGATTTGATCCCTGGTTTTCTTTCCCTCACCACTAGTTTTGTATGTGTTTTCATTCATTTCAGCAGGACTAACCTTCACTTCTTCCCCATGTTGTTTAAGATCTGCTGTTAGGTCTGTAAGCTTTCTTATAACCAAAGCTCTGAACTGTGCTTCAGAAAGATTTCCTATCTGCTGATCTGTTAGATCAGATATTTGCTGTCTGGTCAGCTGCGTCGCTTGGATCTTTATCATGATCTCTGCCATCCTGAAAGTGTTTTACTTACCTTTGCTTCCTGGGTGGAGCTGTCACACCTATGCTACAGGGGGCGGAGCCCTATGCACTTGTCACTACCCAGTGACCCTTCTCACCATGCTGTGGTGTTTTGTGTGGGGGCGGGGGTCCAAGATGGATTCTTGCCATTTCCTCTCTGCTGAGAGACTGGGAGCTTCCTCTGTCCCTACCCTCTCTGGCCTTCACAGTCCGAGACAATGGGGGGGTCTGCCTTCCCTGGTGTTGGAATCTTGAGCTGATGGGTCTGGTCTGCAGCCAGGGGTGCTCCCCAGGTGTTTCTCACCTCTTTTTAAATACAGGTGTCTGTGCCTACTGCCATCCCACCACCGTCACTGCAGCTGCCGCCACCAGCACAGCTTGACCTCTTAGCCCCAGCTTTGCCCCTCCTACCCATCCGGACAAGCACCACTTCTTTATAACTTTGCACATTGGACTTCCATGTAGCTTTAGTCTCTGGAACCTCTGGTTATTTCTGGTTTTGTGGTAGATGTATTCCTTCTTAGTTGTGGAAGGAGACAGAGAGTGTCAGTCTAGGACTCCATCTTGGCCAGAAGTCATGTGCTCTAATTTTAAATCTTATAAACTGTTTGTACCAATTTTCACTCCCACCAGCAATGCTTGAAAGTTCCACTTGGTTCAAGTTGTTACTAATTTCGGTGTTGCCAATCTTTAATTTTAACCATTCTAGTGGGTGTGTAGTGGTATCTTTTAGTCTTAATTTTCATTTTCTCAGTGACTAATGATGTTGAACATCTTCTCATGTGCTTATTGCCATTTTGATGTGTTCTTTTACAAAGTACCTGTAAATGTTTTGTCCGTTTCTTTGTAAGATAATATTTTATGGAGATATATGTAAATTTCACCCTATTAACTTAGAAATTTACTGTTTTTTTTAATTTTACAGAGTTTTACAACCAAAGACAGCATCTAATTTCAGAACATTTTCATCACCACAAGAAAGAAACCTTATTCCCATTAAGCAATCACTCTGCATCTCCCCCACTCCCATCCCTGACCCCTGGTAGCCAGTAATCTGTTTTCATTCTGTATGCATTATACATTATGCATTCTGTATGCCTATTATAGACATTTCATATAAATAAAATCATAAAATATGTGATAGTTTATGACTAGTTTTTTTCATTTACCATGATTGTTTTCAAAATTTAACCATGTTCTAGTATGTATAAGTATTTCATTCCTTTTTAGAGTTGAATAATATTCCATTATACAGCTATACCACATTCTTTCATATCTGTTCATTGGTTAGTGAACATTTGGATTGCTTCCTCTATTTGGCTATTATGAATAATACTGCTATAGTTTTGTGTAAAATTTTTTTGATGAACATATGTTTTCGATTTTCATGGGTATATACCTAGGAAAAAAATTGCTGGGTCATATGGTAACACTATATTTACCATTTTTAGGAACTATCACACTGTTTTACACAGCAACTGCACTATTTAAAAATGTTACAATCAGTGAATAAATTTTGCATGTTCTTCATATACTCAACAGCATTCTTTATTACCTGTACTTTTTAAAAAATGTTACCACCCTTGTGGGTGTGAATTGATACCTCATTATGATTTTTTTTTATATTTCTCCCAAAACTAATGATTTGAGAATCTTTTCACATGCTTATTTACCATTTGTATACCTTCTTAGAAAAATATATGTTCAAAATTTTGTTCATTTTTAACGTTATTTTTTCATTGTTGGATTATAAAAGTTTTTTTATATTTTTTAAATTAAATCATTTTTATTATTATTCTGTTACAGATGTCCCAATTTTTCTTCCTTTGCCTTTCTCTGTCCATTTCACCCCCTGCTCCCACAGTCAATTCCAACGCTGTTGTCCATGTCTGTGGGTCATTCATACATGTTCTTTGACTAGTCTCTTCCCCTTCTTTCCACCATTATCCCCTCCCCTCTAGTCACTTTCAGTCTGTTCCATGCTTCCATGCCTGTGGATCTGTTTAGTTCATTAGTTTATTTTGTTCATTAGATTCCTCTTATATGTAAAATCATATGGCATTTGTCTTCCACTTCCTGGCTTATTTTGCTTAGTATAATACACTCCAATTCCATCCATGCTGTCCCCAAAAGTAGGAGTTCCTTCTTCCTTGCTGCTGCATAGTATTCTATTATGTAAATGTACCGTAGTTTTTTGATTCACTAATTTACTGATGGGCACTTAGACTGTTTCCAGCACTTGGCTATTGTAAATAGCACCACTATGAACATAGGGGTGCATAAGTTCTTCTGAATTGATGACTTGGGATTCTTAGGCTATAGTCCAGAGGTGGATTTAGCAGCGGGCACACTGGGCACGCACCCTGGGACGCGACTTCTGAAGGGCCCCGCAAAACCCCAACTTTGCACTTTTTTCTGATGAAACCAAATTTGGTTTCATATGTGCAATTTAAATTATGTACAAGTTTACAATTGGTGGTAAAACCTGATAGTATGTTTATATTTGCTTATTTTTATTATTTCATTACTACGCTGCATACTATACACATACTATGCTGCATAAGCCCCGTGCAGCTGCGCTACTACTCATTGGAGCAATAGAATCGTATTTGCTACTTTGTACTTACAAAGGTTCTCCTGCAGTGCAGACTTATAGTATATGCAAATACTCAATGATGTAAATTAGTTTGTGAATATGTACTTGTTTCATTTACAGTTTTAAAAAGTTTTCTGTGCGTATAAATATTCAGGTAAGTTGAAATTATATTAAAATAAAATTATTTCCTATTTTTGAAATTATATTAAGATAAAATTAATTCCTGTTGTTACATCAGCACCTGGATTTTCATAGTTAATGAATAATTTTTTAATTTTAATTAATTATTTATTGCACTATAACTAAAAATCTCTTCTCTAGTATTCTAATCATTCGGACTATTAAATTTTATATTTTTCTTTTCATTGGTAGCTAGAAAAATGAAGTGACATTAAAACTTTGTGATTATTATTATGCTAATATTAATTATATTATACATGTATTATATTCAAATTTTATTGGAAATAAAACATTAATAGTACATAATATTTTTTATTTATTTTAAAATATGGCTAACATGTATTTTTATTTTCCCTGTCTCTTTCTTTTTTTTTCTTTTAAGGGGTCTAATATTTTCTTCTGTGCCCAGGGCCTCAACCGACCTTAATCCACCTCTGGTATAGTCTTAGCAGCAGAATTGCTGGGTCAAAAGGCAGTTCCATTTTTAGTTTTTTAAGGAAATTCCATACTGTTTTTCACAGTGGCTGCACCAGTCTGCATTCCCACCAACAGTGCACTAGGGTTCCCCTCTTCTCCACATCCTCACCAGCACTTGTCGTTTGTTGATTTATTAATGATGGCCATTCTGAGAGGTGCGAGGTAATATCTCATTGTAGTTTTAATTTTTTTTAAAGATTTTATTTATTTATATTTAGAGGAAGGGTAAGGGAAGGTAAAAGAGAGGGAGATAAATATCAATGTGTGGTTACCTCTCACGTGCCCCCAGCTGAGGACCTGGCCCACAACTCAGGCATGAGCCCTGACTGAGAATCAAACCAGCGATCCTTTGTTCACAGGCCAGCACTCAATCCACTGAGCCACACCAGCCAGGGCTCACTGTGGTTTTAATATGCATCTCTCTGATGGCTAGTGATTTCGAGCGTCTTTTCATATGTCTATTGGCCATCTGCATGTCCTCCTTGGAGAAATGTCTATTCAGATCCTTTGCCCATTTTTAAAATTAGATTGTTTGTCTTCCTAGTGTTGAGTTTTATGAATTCTTTATATATTTTGGAGCTCAAATCCTCATCTTATGTATCATTGGCAAATAAGCTCTCCCACATAGTCAGTTTCCTTTTCATTATGATGATGGTTTCTTTAGCTGTGCAGAAGCTTTTTTAGTTTGATGTAGTCTTATTTGTTTATTTTTTTTCTTTATTTCCCTAGCCCTAGGAGATATATTGGCAAAAATATTGTCATGTGGAATATCTGAAATTTTCCTGCCTATGTTTTCCTCTAGGACTTTAATCATGTCATGACTTATATTTAATTTTTTTTTATCCCTTTTGAGTTTATTCTGGTGTATGGTGTAAATTGGTGGTCTGATTTCATTTTTTTGCATGTACAATGTTTTCCATATATTTTTAATAGAATTTCCCTGACAGATAAATGGTTTGCAAACATTTTTCTCCTATTCTTTAAATAGCCTTTTCAACTTACTTGGTAGTGTCTTTTAGTGCACAAAAGTTTTAAATTTTTATGTAGTTAGTCTTTCTTTTGTCATCTGTGCCTTGAGTACTGTATTTAAGAAACCACTTCAATATCCAAGGTCTGAAAATTAACTCTCACATTTTCTTGTAAGAATTTTAAATCTTTAGTTTTTTCACGTGTAAAGTCTATGATCCATCGTGAGTTAATTTTTATACTATGTGGTGTAGTGAGGGGTCCAACTTCATTCTTTACATGTGGATATAGAGCTAGCTACTTCAGTTCCATTTGTTGAAAAAAAACTATTGAATTATTAATTATCTTTATTGAAAATTGATTGGTCAGTACTCTCAATTCTATTGCATTAATCTACATGTCTCTCCTTATGCTAGCACCACTTTTTAAAAAAATTGCTGTGGTATTGTATCAGTTTTGAAATCAGGAAGAGTGATTTTTCTGACTTTTTCAAGATTATGTAGGTTTCTAGATCAGCTTGTTAATTCAGCTAGAATTGTGTTAAATCTGTAGATCTTTTGGGGGGTATTGCCATATTAATATTAAGACTCCCAACTCATAAACATAGAATATCTTTCAATTTAAGTTCCTTTTAATTTTTTCAACAAAATTTTGAGTTTAGATTGTATAAATATCACAATTGTGTAAAAATACATCAAGCTGTCTATGAAAAACCCACAGCTAACATTATACTCCTTAAGATCAGGAACAAGACAGGATATCCACTTTATCACTTGTATTCAGTATTGTATTAGATGTTCTAGACACTGCAACTAAGAAAAAAAAATCGAGGTCAGAATGGAAGAATGAAACTATCTCTATACATAGATGACATACTACTGTATATAGAAAAATCTCTGTATAGAGATAGTTTCATTTTCTCCATTCTCATCTGGTCATAGTATATAATCCTTTCATGTGTTGCTTTTATATTTATTATGTAAAATGTTACATGTTTGCTTATATTTTCTTAAGATTCTGTATCAATATTTATAAGGTATGTTGGTCTGTAGTTTTCTTGTGATGTCTTTTTCTGGTTTTGATATCAGGGTAATTCTGGTCTCAATGAATAAGGTGAAAAACATACTCTGCTCTTCTGTTTCTTGGAAGAGTTTGTAAAGAATTAGTATTGACTCTTCTTTAAACATTTTGTAGAATTTACCAGTTGTAATGCTTACATTTATATGTCAACTTTTCTGGGCCACAGTGTGCCTAGATATTCGGTCAAACATTATCCTGCATCTTTCTGTGAGGCTGTTTTAGAATTAAATTAACAGTTAAATCAACAGATTGAGTAAAGCAGGTTATTCTTCCTAATGTGAATGGGCTGCATCCAATCAGTTGAAGAACTGAATCAAACAAAACAGTTCACCCTCTCTCAAAAAAGAGAAAAATTATTTCATGTTCAACTGTCTTCTAAATAAAACATTGGTTCTTTCCAGGCTTTAAGCCAGACTGGAACTAAATCATCAGCTCTGTTAAGTCTCCAATTGGCTGATTCACCATGCAAATTTTGGGATGTGCCCATCTCCATAACTGTATGAATCATTTCTTATAATAAATCTCTTTATACACACTCACTATTGATTCTGCTTTCTCTGGAGAACCCTGACTAATACAACATTGAAGCAATCTGGTTCTAGGTTTGTCTTTTGGAAAAGATTTTTAGTATTAATGTAATCTCTTTACTTATTATAGGCTTATTTTTATTTTCTATTCTTAAGTTAGTTTTGGTAGCTTGAACTTTCTAGGAACTTGTCTATTTCAACTATGTTATCTACTTTTTGGCATACAATTATTCATAGTAACCCCTTGCAACCATTTTAGTTTCTATAAGCTTTTCTTTCATTCTTCATTTTAGGATTTGCGTGAGTTTTTTTCCCCTTAGTCAGTTTAAGTTTGTCAACATTTGGTTTTGTTGGATATTCTCCTAGATTTGTGCTATTTATTTATACTATAATATATTTTATTTCCTTATTTCTTCTTGTTTGGGGCTCAGCTTGCTCTTTTTTCTTATAATGTCTTAAGGCAGAAGGTTATATTATAATTTTTTTCTTTTTAAATACATATTGACAACTTTAACTTTTTCTTTAAGCCCATAAACTTTGACATGTTGTTTTATTTAACTAAAAATATATTTTTTAATTTCTCTTTTGATTTCTTCTTTGGTTATTTAGGACTATGTTATTTAATTTCCGCATATTTGTGAATTTTTCAAATTTTCTTCTGACTTTGGTTCCTTTTATTCCTGATTTCTGATTTCATTTCTTCATAGTGATAAAACATGACTGTTATGTCCACTTGATTTATAATGTTGTTCAAGTCTGATTTCCTTGTTGATCTTTTGCCTGGTGGTTCTCTCAATTGAAGTCTTCAGCTGCTATTGTTAAATTGTTTATTTCTTCCTTCAATTCTCCCAGTTTTTGCTCCTTTTTTTTTTTCGTGTTCTGTTGTTTTAATTCTTATATCTTCTTAATGAATTGATTCCTTTATCATTATACAATGTCCTTCTTTGTCTCTAGCAAAAACTTTTATCATAAAGTGTATTTTTTCTTATATTAATATATAGTCATTCCAGCTCTCTTTTGGTTTTTGTTTACACAGTATATCTCATTTCATTCTTTTATTTTTAGCCTTTTTTGTTTCTTTTATATCTTTAAAGCATGTTTCTTACAGACAGCATATGCTTGGATCATATTTTCTTAATTCATTCTTCCAATCTGTCTTTTGATTGGATTTTTTTTCTGTATAATTATAAAGTAGGATTTATGTCTGTCATTTTGTACTTTATTGTATATGTTTTATGTCATTTTTAAAATATCTGCAACAAAGAATACAGGCTACAGAATTTATTCAGGGAAGTCGATAAGAAAACAAAATGCAAGCGCAACAACTACAAACACAAACAATGATGGCAAACCTTTTGCGGTGGATCAAGCAAGACTCTGCTGAGTTTCCTAAGGATTGAACAAAAATTTCCTCAAAAGGTTTGAACCAGTTAGTCTCTCAGCCTTTGCTTTTGCAAAAGGATCAAGGGTATATGTTAAAGCACACCTTCAATGCTCTAGTGATTTAAAACTCTGCTTTAATCTTTAATTCCTATTTGCACAAAGTCAAGTGGCAGTGACAGATTAGGGCTTTCTCGGGTTCTGTCAGAGCATGAGCAGGGCCCTGAACATGTGTGTGAACTTCTAGATGAATGGAAATATGTAAAAGTTTTTCTAGGAGAGAGATCTGGTCAAGATGGCAGCATAGGCAGACATTGTTCACCACTTCACACAACAATCTCAAAATTACAATTAAAATATGGAACAATCATCAACTAAAACCATCAGAAATTGAGTTGAACAGAAGTGTGACAAATACAGAATAGAAGAAATCATATCCATCCAGATTTGTAGAAGGGGCTCAGACAAGGAATGGGCTGGTCTCTCACCCATGTGTGATAGATGAAAATTCAGGAGGGATATTGCAGGAGCAAGGAGTCCCAACCCCACACCAGGCCCCCCAGCCCAGGGTTCCAGTGCCAGGAAAATAAGTTCCCAAAATTTCTGGCTACAAAAACCAGTGGGAACTGAGTTGGTGGAAGAAACTGCTGGAGCCCCAAGAAATTCCACTTAAAGAACCCACACACAGACTCATCTACTCAGAGTCACTCCCTCTGAGATCCAGTACGAGGGTAGCAGATCAAAAGGCACCCATGGCATACAGGGAAAAACTGAAGTATCAGACATCAAGCCAAAAGAGGCTATTGTCTCTTTTCTAAATCCTTCCCTGACAGAGCCAGCAAGATGGTGCCATATCTGATACTGTATCAACCTGGTTAATATTGTTTGACCTGCCTTGTATATCCCCAGAGACTCCACCCCACCCAACTTCTGAGCCCACCTAAGATGCTTTTCCATAGGAATGGCTGGTCTTGGCTCATGCTTTACAACTCCCTAAATCCTATCAAACAAGCAACAGCTGGCTTCAGTGAGCTCTGGACCTGGCACTACCAGCCAACAGCTTAGATTTACAGTTTGGCTTCACCTAGGAATCTCCATGTCCAGCACAAATAGCAGCCATCTCAGATTGCTTTATTGTTCAGACAGGGTGGCCCCAGGCAAAACACAGGTGGGGGTTGACCTTGGCCTATACCACCTGGGAAACCCCAGGGCCAGCAAACCCAGTGGATAGCTACAGACCACATCAGAGCACCATCACCCTACCCCTGCACAGCTGATCCTCTATGGAGGGTGGAGGTTGGTGTTCAGTGGTCACAGCCAGTTCTTGCAGCTGATTAGCCTGGATAAATCCCTACCATTGAGCTACCAACAGCAGCCAAGTCTCAACTACAAGAGGAGGACATACTCAGCCCACACGAAGGGTGTACCTTGAGGACCAAGCTTGGGTAATAGGGGAGGCTGTGCCACTGGATCCTACAGAACACCTACGACATTAGGCCATGCTACCAAGACACGGAGTCAAAACAGCTCTACGCAATACATAGAAACAAACCCAGGGAGGCTGTAAGATAGAGGAGGTAAAGAAATATGGCCCAAATAAAAGAACAGAACAAAATCCAAGAAAAAGAACTAAACAAAATGGAGATATCCAACCTATCAGATGCAGAGTTCAAAACACCTGTGATCATTATGCTCAAAGAACTCATTGAGTATGGCCACAAAATAAAGGAAGAAGTGAAGGTTATACAAAGTGAAATAGAAAAATATATACAGGAAACTAACAGTGATAGAAAGGAAGCTGTAGTTCAAATCAACAATTTGGAAAAAAAAAAGAATAAATAAACATTCACCAGGGACAGAAAGAAGAAACAAGAATTGAAAAAAAAAAAAAAAAAGAGGACAGGATTGGGAACCTCTGGAACAACTTTAAACATAGCAACATCTGAATTATAAGGGTGCCAGAAGGAAAAGAGGAAGAGCAAGAAGTTGAAAACTTATTTGAAAAAATAATGAAGGAAAACTTCCCTTATTTGGTAAAGGAAATTGACATACAAATCCAGGAAGCGCAGAGAGTTTCAAACAAATTGGACCCAAAGAAAACCACACCAAGACACATCACAATCAAAATTCCAAAAGGTAAAGAGAGAATCCTAAAAGCAGAAAGAGAAAAGAAGAGAGTTACCTACAAAGGAATTTTCATAAGACTGTCAGCTGATTTCTCAAAAGAAACTTTGCAAGCAAGAAGGGGCTGGCAAGAAATATTCAAAGTGATGAAAAGTGAGGACCTACAACCAAGATTACTCTATCCAGCAAAGCTATAATTTAGAATGGAAGACCAGATAAAGTGCTCCCCAGATAAGGTAAAGCTAAAGGAGTTCATCACCACCAAGCCATTATTACATGAAATGTTCAAGGGACTTATTTAAGAAAAAGAAGATCAACACTATGAACATTAAAATGACAAAAAAACTCACAACTATCAACAACTGAATCTAAAAAATAACAATAAAAAATAACTAAGCAAACAACAAGAACAGGAGCAGAATCATAAGTATGGGGATCATCTGGATGGTTATCAGCTGGGAGGGGAAAGAGAAAAGGGAGAGAAAGAGGGAAATGATACAGGGATCAGGAAGCATAATTGGTATGAAGAAAATAGACAAGGGAATATTATGAATAGTATATGAAAGGGTGAAGCCAAAAAACTTACATGCACAACCCATGGACATGAACTAAGGGGAGAAGAGTTGCAGGAGGGAAGGGGGATACCAGAAGGAGGGGGCAAAGAAAAAAATTGGGACAACTGTAACCACATAATTAATAAAATAAACTTAAAACATGTATAAATAAATAAACATATAAAAGTTTTTCTAGGTGCCCTATAGACATCACATTCCCATGCATTTTCTTTGAAGTCCTTCAGTTAGCTTCTTAAGTATCCCTGCTTGTTATCTCCACCTGAGGGAATTGTGATTTTAAATGATTTCTACTGATTGTCTTTGCAAAACACCCTGGGGATAGGCTGCTTACAAAGAGCAAGCCCTGAGGCAAGTCAAACAGAGGCAATCCCTGAGAATGGGGCTTTTTTAGAGAGCAGCCAGACAGGTCAAATAGAAACAGTTCTCTGAGGGTAGAACTTTTGGGGCAGCTCCAAACTTGTTCCACCCCCACCTCCCCAAGGGCTGCTGGGCTGCTGGGCTGCTGGCTTTTGCAGTTATCATGTTACAAGGCTTTTAGTTTTTAAGTTTACTGTGGAGCTGGGGAGAAGGGGATAGGGCAAATTACAATGCCACAAAATTCACTGTTCTTACCAAAATTAAACACTTTTTCTTTAATAGATGTTCCTTGGGTTGTTGCAAACCCTTGGTTATTTTTCAATGTTCCGAAAAAGTTGATTTTCGATCATTTTTGTCAGTGTTTTCACTGCTTTTATGGGCATTTTGACATTCTTACCCTATCATTCCAGATGTGCTTCTGCCATTTAATTTTAACTTGGTATTCTAACTTATTGATTTATAGAAGTTTTCCAATGAACTTTATAATTAATTCTAGATACAAGTCTTTGGTCAGATATATGCCTTGTGAATATCTTCTCTCAGTTTGTATCTTGCCTTTTTAGTCTGTGGATCTAATCTTGTACTTGGGTGCACAACTGAATGGTTTCATCATGTACAGGAGGATTAACCACTCTGGTTCACCTGCCAGGTAGTCAAGAGTATCTATTGGCTCAAGTAGAAAAGAGTGGGAGTTGGGAACTCATTGGGTTATGTGGTATGGTTAAAATTCTTCATATCATAATATATGAACATACATACTCCTGTTACAGAGTGGGGGTGGGGAGTGGGGATGGGGGGTGGGGGTCTCCAAAAGTCCCCAGAGCCTGTGGGTTGGGGGGTGGGGAAAAAGGAACAACTTTTAAGATGCCTTTGCATGACTATGGCTAGTAGCTTAGTGTCTCAGTTATGCAAATAGCTTTGGTTCTTTCAAGGCCCCAAGAAGATGGGAGGGGTTTTGGCCATGGAATGGTGCAGAAAGAGCACACACGGGCCTGAGCAAGGTTCTGTGAATGGTCAGACCTGGTTACCACGCCCACTGTGTCAGAGGATGCAGTCAGGCGTTTAAAAATAGGTGGAAGACATTTTTAGCTAGGAGAACACCATGTGGCTTTGAAAGGCAAAGGGAGAATCATGCATGATCCAGTGTAACATGGCATGTTTTCCTGGACTGTTATACGGAGGCTGATGACATTGTACCCCAGATCCTGAAGGAGACAGCTGACAGATAAGAGATGGGGAACTTCTGGGCATGTTTTTGGATTCTGGCCTTTTGGGGAACAAGGGAGGTGCTGGGTCCTGTGGGAGAACAGGGCTCTGAGCTAAAGTGCTCATTGTGCTCCCCAAGTCGAAATATTGTAAATAAAGACCTGTTTTCCTCAACACTAGTTGTTGGGTTTTACACCAAGGCGCCACATGAAAGAA
The DNA here is from genome assembly GCF_987537825.1 of Furipterus horrens. Lineage (NCBI taxonomy): Eukaryota > Metazoa > Chordata > Mammalia > Chiroptera > Furipteridae > Furipterus > Furipterus horrens. The sequence continues at coordinate 149,200,713 of NW_028327172.1, read as the reverse complement.
CCCCCTTTCACTCTGTAACACTCTTACTATAAAAACTGAAATTAAATAGAAATAAATGGAAAAAATATAAAATTTTATCTTCCTTCTCTAATACTCATAACATAATCTTGGTTGTCAAAACTTGGTATATCCTTCCTAATGCTTTCCAATGAATATACACAGACACATACGTACATGTTTAAGTGGTGAAAATTTTATTAATGGGATCATACTAGCTGTATCTTTTGTGATGGTGATTTTCTATCATTGTTATTTTTAAAGGCTATATATTATTCAGTAGTAGCAGAAAAACTATGTTTTGCTGAAGATTTAGATTATTTCCAATTTTTCATGTCAAGAAACAATGCTGGAACATCTTTGTACATATATTTCTAGATTTCCATGTAAATATTTCTGGAGACTTGAATTCCAAAAACAGAATGCATGGGCCAAATGAGAGAAACTTTCTGTCATTTATAGAGTGGCAATTGCCTTTCAGAAAGGCTGAGCAAGATGTATTTTCACCTACAGTTTATAGAAATGTGTTTTCATGCATCCTCACCAAATAGTTAAAAGAAGCATTTTCTCTAATTTTCATAGTTGAATGGTTAACATATATTTTAAGGTTTTAATCTGTATTTTCTCAATAACCTGGGACATTGAGAATCTTTTCATTTGTTTCTCTTCTCTACTTCTATAAATTCCTTATTCATTATTATATCTTTTTTGGCCCTGGCTGGTTTGGCTCAGTGGATTGAGCGTCGGCCTGCGAGCTAAGTGTCGCTGGTTCGATCTTCCAGTCAGGGTACATCAGAGAAGGAAAACTCTGACTCCAAAAAACCTCCGCTGCCTTGCGGCATACCTCTTCAGGGGAAAGGCTAAGGGAGTAAACCCCGACAGAAAATCCGGAGCCGGAGTCCCTAAGGCGGTTTGACATTGTAGTCAACACCGGCAACTCCTGCGGCGCACCTGAACCCAAGCTGTATCGACTCCGTCTTTCCCTTGGACCCTTCAGCTGCGAAGAGAGGGGGGGTCTGCTGCATGGGCAACAGCAGACCCTCCATATCACCCTGCCCAGGCTCTGTAGCTTCAGCTTCACTGGAGAGGACACTCCAGCATCATCGCAAGATGTCGATTCAACACGGGAGGAGACAGATGCCGTGTCACTCCCGAGTCGGACTGCACAGCCATTCTCGGCGGTGCAGATAGACACTTAAGAAATTACACCATCGTCTCTCGAGACGGACGGCTGCCGACGACGACGACGATTATATCTTTTAACTATTTTGAACTTCTTATTATATATTCTCTTCACATATTCTGGGTAGTAACTTTTTCTTATTAAATATATTATAAATATTTTCTCAGTCTTATTGCTCATATTTTAATTCTACTATATTATATTTTTATATTAATTTTTAAAGGGGATTGTCTGATTTAACTTTGTGTTTCTAGAGCTTTGTCCTGTTTAGGAAGATCTAGTTCAACTTAATATTATAAAGATGTTTTCCTATATTTCCTTCTAATAAGTTTATGGTTTTGTTTTCTTATTTTTATAGAGTGACAACTGGTTCCAAGAAGAATTGTTTTCCTCCTTAAATATATTACTCATAAATGTGTGGGCTTTATAGTGGTGACTCTAGCTTTATGTTTTTTCTTATGTGTGGGAAATTATGCGGTAGCCATTTTTAAATTGTCCACCTTTTATCTTATATTTGAAGTGCTACCTGTATCAAAACTAAATCCCCATATTTCCAGGAGTCTGTCTGGACACCTGTGTTTCATTGGTTGCTGGCTCTGCTTCTCTGCTGCTGCCTCACTTTTGTATTTACTACAGTTTTTTGGTATGATTTCCTGTCTGACAGGGAAGACCCACCCTGCTACTGTTCTTTTTCATAAACATTCTTGTTACTCTTGTGCATTTTTATCTTTCATATGGTTTTTAAAAGAAACTTTATATTTCTAACAAAAATTCTGATGGAATTTTGATTAGTGTTATATTTAACTAATAAATTTGAGGTAGATTTGATGTCTTCATAATGTTAAATATTCTCATCCAGGATATTTCTAATATACATGCTTTAAATGTACTGTAATTTTTTTTTAGTTTTATTCATATAGTTCTAACATTTTTATTAGATATTTTAAAGATGAATTGCTAATTGTAAATGGTATTGTTTTATTCACTACAATTTTTAATACATACCTGTAGATGCCATCAATTTTGTAAGCTTTAATAGTTTTACAGATCACTTACCTTATTTTTTTCTTGATTTATTCCAATAATTAGGACCTCCATAAAATATTGAATAGTGTCATGACAGTGGTCTCCCTCATTTTTTTGCCAATTATAGTAGAAATGGCTTTTAATGTTTTATCATCAGGCTTATTGGGGATTTAAGGAAGTTGCCCTCTATTCTTTTTATAAAAGATTTCTTTAAAAAATAGTCATTATCCTAACTGAGGATAGAATTTGATCTCTCTTTTCATTAGTTAATAAAGTGAGTTAGATTAATAGGTATCCTGATGTTGAACCACCTTTCTATTCATGAGATGAAACCTACATAATCATCATGTATTTCTTAAGTACCACTGGATTTCATTTCTTAATGTTTATGTACTTGCAACTCCATATTGTAATTGAATTATAATTTCCTCTTATTTGAATGTCACACAGGTCAGGGTTGTACTAGATACATAAAGTAAATAAGGTTTCAGGTGCACAATACCACAACACATCATCTGTTCACTGCATTGTATGTTCACCTCAAGAGAAGTCTCCTTCCATCACCATTTATCCCCTTTATACCCTCCTCCTCCTTCCACCTCACCCTCACCTCACAATCCCCATACTATTGTCCATGTCCATAAGTTCTTTCTCTTTTTTCTTAATCCATTCACTTCTCTACCCAGGCCCCTATGCCCCCACCCTCCAACAGCTGTCAGCCTGCTCTGTCTATGGGTCTGTCTCAATTTTGCTGGATAGTTCATTTTGTTCATTAGATTCCACATGTAAGTGAAATCATATGGTATTTGTCTTTCTCTGACTGACTTATTTCACTTAGCATAATGCTCTCTAGGCCCATCTATGCTGTCACAAAGGGTAAGATTTCCTCCTTTTTTACAACTGAGTCGTATTCCATTGAATAAATGTACACTGCTTCTTTATCCACTCATCTACTTATGAGCACTTGGACTGCTTCCAAAGCTTGGCTATCCTAAATAATGCTGCCAAAAACATAGGGGTACATAAATTTTTTTGAACTGGTGTTTCAGGTTTCTTTGGATATATTCCCAGAAGTGGAATCACTGGGTCATAAGGCAGTTTATTTTTAATTTTTTGAGCAAGCTCCATACTCTTTCCACAGTGGCTGCACCAATCTGCATTCCCATCAACAGTGCATGAGGGCTCCCTTTTCTGCACATCCTCACCAACACTTTTTTGTCGATTTATTGATGGTAGCCATTCTGACAAATGTGAGATGATTTCTCATTGTAGTTTTAATTTGCATCTGATGATTAGTAATGTTGATCATCTTTTCATATGTCTATGGGACATTTGTATGTTGTCTTTGCAGAAGTGTCTATTCAAGTCCTCTGCTCATTTTTTAAATTGTATTGTTTGCTTTGAAGGTGTTGAGTTTTGTGTCTTCTTTATAAATTTTGGGTATTAACCCCTCATCAAATGTATTGTTGGCAAATATGTTCTTCCATTCAGTGGGTTGTCTTTTCATTTTGTTGATGGTTTCCTTTGCTGTACAAAAGCATTTTAGTTTGATGTAATCTTGTTTAGTTTTTCTTTTGTTTCCCTTGCCCAGGACAACATATCAGAAAAAAATATTGCTGTGAAAAATGTCTAAGATTTTACTACCTAGGTTTTCTTCTAGGATTTTTTATCGTTTGGAGTCTAACATTTAAGGCTTTAATCCACTGTGAGGAAGGTGGTCTAGTTTTTTAATTTTTTTATTTTCTTTTTTTTTTTTTTTGCACTTAATTGTTTAATTTTCCCAACACCATTTATTGATGGACTATTTTTAACCCATGGTATGTTTTGCCTCTTTTGTCAAATATTAATTGACGATAAAGGTGTGAGTTAATTTCTGGACTCTCTATTCTGTTCCATTGATCTATGTATCTGTTTTTATGCCAGTACCATGCTGTTTTCATTATTATGGCCTTATAGTATAGTTTGATATTAGGTAGTACGACTCCTCCAACTTTGTTCTTTCTCAAGACTGCTGTGGTTATTCAGGGTGCTTGTGGTTCCATATACATTTTTGAAATATTTATTCTAGTTCTGTAAAATACTTAGTTGTTCTCTTCCTTTTTATTAAGTTTATTGGGGTGACGTTGGTTAATAGGATCATATAGACTTCAAGTGTTCATTTCTGTGATACAAGATCTGCTTATTGCACTGTGTGCCCACCACCCAAAGTCAAACCATATTCCTTCTGGTAATCACCACACTGCTGTCTGTGTCCATGAGTTTCAGGTTTATATCCCACACATGAGTGAAATCATATGGTTCTTAGCTTTTTCTGATTGACTGATTTCACTTAGAATGATATTCTCAGGGTCCATCCACATTCATAAATGGCAATATTTCCTCTTTTCTTATGGATGAGTAGTATTCCATTGTATATATGTACTGTACCACATCTTCTTTACCCAATTTTCTATTAAAGGACGCTTTGGTTGTCTCCATGTCTTGGCCGCCATGAATAATGCTGTAATGAACATAGGGGTGCATAGATCTATGCAAATACATGTTTTTGAGGTTTTGGGGTAGATACCCAAGAGAGGAATTGCTGGGTCATATAATAACTCTATCCTTAATTTCTTGAGGAACCACCAAACTCTTCCATAGTGGTGGTACCAGTCTACATTCCCAACAGCAGTGAATGAAGGCTCCTTTTTATCCACAACCTCTCCAACACTTGTTATTACTTGTCTTGTTGATAATACCCATTCCAACACGTGGGAGGTGGTATGTCATTGTAGTTTTGATTTGTATTTCCCTAATATTTTCATATTTCTTTTGGCTGTCTGTATGACTTCTTGGGAGAGGTATCTTTTTAGGTCTTCTGCCCATTTTTTAATTAGATTGTTTGTTTGGTGTTGAGTTTTATGCATTCTTTATATATTTTAGACATTAACCATTTGTCAGAGCTGTTGTTTGAAAATATCCTCCCATTTCGTTGGTTGCCTTTAGTTTTGTTGTTGGTTTCTTTTGCTATGCAGAAGGTTTTTGGTTTGAGATAGCCCCATTCATTAATTCTTTTGTCTTTGCTTTCCTTGCCTTTTGGGGTCAAATTTACAAAATGTTTTCTACGACCAAGGCCCATAAGTTTAGTACCTACATTTTTTTAATGCAATTTATTGTTTCAGATCTTTTGTTCAGGTCTTTAATCATTTTGAATTAATTTTTGTACATGGGGAAAAACTGTAATCTAGTTTTATTCTTTTGCATGTGGCGTTCCAATTTTATCAGCGCCATTTATTAAAAAGGATTTCTTTTCTTCATTATGTGTTTTTCGCTTCTTTGTCAAAGATTATCTGCCCATATACATGTAGTTTTATTTCTGGGCTCTAAATTCTGTTCCATTGATCTGTATGTTTGTTTTTCTGCCAATATCATGCTGTTTTGATTATCATAGCTCTGTAATACAATCTGAAGTCAGGTAATGTGATATCTCTGACTTTGTTCTTTTTTTCTCAGGATTGTTTTGGATATTCAGGGTCTTTTGTGGTTTCATACAAATCTGATGTTTTTTTGTTCTATTTCTTTAAAAAATGACATTGGGATTTGGATGGGGATTTCATTAAATTATTTATTGCTTTGGGTAATATGGCCACTTTAAAACTATGTTGAGTCTTCCAATTCATGAATATGGAATATCTTTCCATTTCATTGTACTTTTTCAATCTCTTTTAATGGTGCGTTGTAGTTTTCATATATAGGCCTTTCACATCCTTTGTTTAAGTTCATTCTTAAGTATTTTATTTTGGGGGTTGCAATTGCAAAAGGAGCTAGGTTTTTTATTTCCTTTTTCTGGAGTTTTATTGTTAGTATATAGGAAAGCAGTGGATTTTTATACATTGATTTTGTATCTTACAACTTCACTGTATTTCTTTATTGTTTTTAAGTTTTTGGTGGCGTCTTTAGGGTTTTATGTATACAGAATCATGTTATCTGCAAACAGTGACCGTTTTGCTTCTTCTTTCCCAATTTATAAGCCTTTCATTTCTTTATCTTGCCTGATTTCCTCTGGCTTGGACTTCCAGAACTAAGTTGAATAAGAATGGTGAGAGTTGGCATTCTTGCCTTATTCCTGATTTGGGAGGAAAAGCTTTCATTTTCATATCATTAAGTATGATATTGGCTTAGGTACTTTTTTCTATACTTATTTTATTGAGTGTTTTAATCATATATGAATGTTGTATCTAATCAAAGTAGTTATCTACCTTTCACTATCTACTGTAGCTAATAATCTAAAAAAAAAAGTCTCTTTTTGAACTAATGCCTTTTTAGGTTATCACTTATTTAACCTGGGTTTTCAAATGTTGAGTGCTGCCAAGTAGAAAGGTAGACAAAAAACAAAAACTAAACATTCCAAATCTATTGATAATATAATATTTTTTAAAATTCTTTCTTTTGTTAATGTGGTATGGTACGTTGACAGATTGCATATATTGAACCATCCTTGTGCGCCTGGGATGAACCCCATTTGATCAACATGTATTATTTAAAAAATATATTGTTGTATTGAATTTGCTAGTATTTTGTTTAGGATTTTTGCATCTGTATTCATCAGAGATATTGGTCTGTAGTTTTCTTTTTGTGTGTTATCCTTGCCAGATTTTAGTATCAGGGTTATGTTGGCCTCACAAAATGTGTTAAAAGTATTGCTTCTTCTTCAATTTTTTGGAATACTTTGAGAAAAATAGTTTCAAATCTTCTTTGAATATTTGGTGGAATTCACTAGTGAAACTATCTGCTCCTGGCCTTTTATTTTGGGGGAGGTTTTTGATGGGTGTTTCAATTTCCTCTCTGCTAAAGGGTCTATTTAGATTTTGCAATTCTTCGTGATTCAGTCTAGGAAGGCTGTACATTTCTAGTAACTTATCCATTTCTTCCAGGTGATTGAATTTGGTGGCATATGGTCTTTCATAGTACTCTAGTATGATCCTTTATATATCTGTGATGTCTGAGGTGTTTCACCTGAATTTTCTAACTTTGAGTGCTACCAAGTAGAAAGGTAGACAAAAACCAAAAAGTAAATACTTCAAATAAATGGGCTAAGAAGCATTTCCTTTTTTGGATTAAAGATGACACTGTTTCTTTCTCTTTACAATGAAAAGAAAAATCCCAGTTTAGAAGAATACTTGAATGAATTTTAATTCAAGTCACATTTACCTATTAAGCAACTTACAAAGTGAAACAATCCAGTTTTATATGTCTTGTTCAATAATTGTGTTCAAATTATCATAAAACAACCCTGAATATACTGGTTACATAATTTTAAAACTTTTAGATAAAAAATTAAACCCTTCAGTTATAGAGAAACAATGAAAAGGTGCTTGAAAGCAGGTGAAGATATTGAGGTTCCTGACAAACGATGAACACTGTTTTAGGGATGTGGACGTCTCAGTGGAGTGATGAACACCAAGAGCACATGGTTGGAGATTCTGCAGTTAATAGAGCATGACCTAGAGCTTCATGACCTAGAGAATATGTTTTGACTTTGTGATTGTTTCCACAGTGTTTTCTGTAGTGTCCATCCACTCTCTCCCAAATACAGTGGTAAGAACCAATTAATCCAATCAAGCTAATCCCATCTCTTCTGCTGCTAAGATTGGTTCTGGTAATCAGACCAAATCAAATCATTCTGTGGCACTTTTATGCAACATCTATGGGGTTTCTTTGTTGGAATTCTGCTCTAGTTTTGAATTATAATCTTGTATTAGTACCTCTCTATGCTTCCAAATAATTTTCAGACAGCCACACCAGTAGAGTTTAGCACTGGGCTTTACTAGTGGTCTCACCTCCTTTGGGAAAGAACACGACAATTTCCTAGCCTCTTGGTCTCAGACACAGGACACAGAGGTAATAGCTTTAGTTGGATAAGAATGGGGGTATTTGGTTTCAGGTACTGCCTAGGTAAAGTAGGGACTTTAATCTGGTTTTTGTTTTTTAAGTATATATTTTTGATTATGTTACTACGGTTGTCCCAGTTTTTACCCCCCACCCCCCCGCACCCCAACCTCAACTGGCTTTTACAGCCAGAAGTTATGGGTATTTACCTTCCTGGTGCTGGAACCCTGGGACGTGTGGTCTGGCATGGGGCTGGGATCACTAGCTCCCAAGGTTTCCCTCTGCTTTTTAGCCACAGCACATGTATGTAGGAGCACTTGTGCTCATTCCACTGTCACCTCTCTGCGCCACACTGAGCCTCTCTGCCCATCTCCACATCTCTGCCCCTTCTACCAGTCTGGATGAATGCGGCTTCTTTAAATCCTTCGTTGTCAGACTTCCATACAGTTTGATTTTCTGACAGTTCTGGGTTTTATTTGTTTTGAGATTTGGTTGTAATTCTTTTTGTCATTGTGAGAGGAGGCAAAGCATGTCTATCGATGCCTCCATCTTCTAATCTGATATTTTAGAGTTAGGATTCTTGGATTCTAAAATATGCTTGAATTGTATCCAAGATAAAGTACATTTTACTAGGATAGGATTTATTGCTTTTATCGGATTCTCTAAGGAGTCAATAAATCAAAAAGTGTTAGGTATTAGTCAGTTTTCTCCAGAGATCCAGAACTAATGGGAAATACATGTGTATAATGAGGAGTTGGCTCACATAATTATTAAGGCTAATAAATCCTATAGTCTGCCATCTGCAAGCTGAAGACCCAAGAAAGCTGGTGATGTAATTCAGTCCAATTCTGAAAGCTTGAGAACCAGGGGAGCCTATGGTGTAAATCCTAGTCTGAGGTCATGAGGAGATAAGATGTGTTAGCTCAATTGTGAGGCTAGAAAAGAAGAAACTGAATTTCTCCTTCCTGTGCTTTTGTTCGGTTCGGTTCCTCAACATATCAGGTAATGCCCAACCACTTGGAAGGGCAATCTACTTTACTGAGTCCACTAACTTAAACACTAGTCTCATCTAGAAACACCCCTTACAGACACATCCAGAAACAATGTCAAACTTGGGCACCCATGGCCCATTCAAGTTGACACATAAAATTCAGAATCTTGTTAGATGTGTTACAGGCCATTTCCTGAGTTCAGGTGAACTGCAGAGGCAGTCATCAAGGCTTAGGAGAAGCAAAGAGCCAAAGCAGGTTGGTACTGCATGTAAGAGATGGGATGTATGTCTCAGCAATTCTGGCAGTGGTGCTCAGTCTTGGCTGCCCTTGAGAACTACCCCTCATGCTCAGAATAACACCACATTATTATCTGGGTTGGAGGTGTATTTGTTGATGTGACTTAAGAATTCTCATCAAGAGAACCTTGAACAGATTCACCCAGAGAGGTCAAGTTTCTTGCCTTCAGGTCTGTAGTCACAATACATAGATCAGATCATAGTTCTTCAAGATAAAAATCCCCTTCTCTCCAAGTAGATAAAGTCAGACAATTTACACTTCTTAAGAAAATCACTTTGGAGAATCATTACTTGTGTTGGAATTAAAATCCAATGTTTACTCACAGACACTGAAATCTTAAGATCTAAAGGGTAACAATGGGAGTGTGCTTGACAATATTCCTGAGTGGGATTTAGAAAGCACTGGAATGTTTCCTGCTGAATAAACAGCCTCATAATTATGTTGGAGCTTAACTGATATAAAAACTCAGGACTTTTCTCTTTTCTCTAAGAAGACTGTCACACAGTCTAAAAGTTTAAAACCTTATATTTTCTTCATATCTATTCCAAGTTTAACTATCTCAACAAATTACTCAGCAACAAATTATTTCAGAGAGAATTCATTCAGAACAAAATAACTTACTTTTTTAATTGTCATTCTTTTTGCAGTCTATAAAAAATTAAATTAGAAATAGGCACTATATAATTTTGATGAGTTTCATACAAAATAAACTCTAGAAATATGAAATATCCAAATTAGGGCATAGACTGAATATGTCATGTTAACAATATAGAAATATGTTAAAATGTTTAAAAGAGGCTTATTGCCTAGTTATTTTTAGCATTTATTTTAATTATTTAAAAAATAATAATTAAATAGTGCTTCTTGCAAATTCGCCTTTAGTTTATATAACGTAAATAGGCATTAACTTATTTTGCAAAAGCTTGAAATTAACTACCCCCATTCCACACTCTGCAGTTTTTCCCTGGCTTTCCAATGTATATCTTTGAGTCCCTGATCCTTCTTGCACGATATACCAGCTAGATTCTCCATTTTTTAAAAAGTAAGGAATATCAAACAAGTCAAGCCTATGATGAGACATTCATCAAGCACTTGAATTTAGTACAGTAATTTGTCTGCCTTTTAAATGTACTCAGATAAATGCCAGATTCTGATGACAAATATAGGAACTGAATGACAGTGGGCAGTTTAAGTGGCCACCTCAGAAGCCTGAAGACTCTGCATCCCAGAGTGACTCTTCATTTTCAAGGTTCTAGATGCTTGAGGTACTAGATAGAGGCTCTTCCTCTGAGCTGTCCTCACCACTGTGAAAATAGATCAGCAGAAAAGGCACAGACTTTAGAGCCATCCATGTGGCTCTGGTTAAAATCCCCTTTCTACCACCTAATACCCTGTGACCTCCATGAAGGTCACAAACTTTGTAAAGCTCGCTATTTGTGTTTCACAGGTAAATGAAACCTCTCCATTGTCCATCTTCTCTTGTTTCAGCAGGAGGCATAATAAGCCCTAAAAGTCTAAAAAACCACATTAAGTATATTGTTCCTTTTATATAAAAAAGCATGAACTTGCTGAATGCTAACTATAATAAGCATTTGTATACTAATTCAACTAATCTTCACAATAACCCTATGAAGCAGGTACTGTTATTATTGCCACTTTATCGATGAGGAAATCAAGGCTCCAAGAGATAAGCAATTTGCTCAGATCACACTGTGAACACATGGCTGAGCCTGGATTATGGACCCAGGCAGTCTGCCTGCAGAGCCTCTCCTCTTATCCACCACTCTATGCTGCTCCACACAGGTGGAGTGAGGCCCAGAAGCAGACCCTTCTTCTTGGTCTCCAGAACCATGTCATATGTGAAGGCATGTTCTGCCATGTCCCACAGATGTGGTCTAGACAAATGTCCTTAGGCTCTGGGAAGGAAGATGAACCAGAAAAAAGTATTGCTATTAGTTGCTTCTAGTTCTAAAATGCTCAAAGATGGGGGAGGGGGGCAAAGAGTCACCATGATACTCCCAGGAAAAATTCAATGTGCAAAGAGCACTCACCCTGAGACATGCCAGATTGTCCTGAAAAATCCTATTACCTTCCTCGAGAGAAGGCCTTTTATTAACCAAGAGTGGGTTAAATGAATGTGTGTGTGTGTTTTTTTAACCTTTGTTTCAAACTTTATCCCCAGGCTTCTTCAGCTTAATTAGCTGCAAAGAATGATTTTTGTATAAGCAAAAGCTGAAAAGAACTGCAGTGTCCAAGAGGCTTGGGCTTCAAAATATTAGGGATCTAGATTTTACCAGATCCATAAGCAAAATTTGAAAAGGTAGTCATTGTAACCTTGTAAAATAGCAGCACCCAGTAACTTCTTCAAGTTTTTCTTCTTCAGAAGTGGACTCAATTCAGTTTGCTTCATTCTTGAAAGCCTCATCAAAATTCTCCACAAGATCTGGAACTGCATCCTCACCATCCTCTCCAGTAGCCAGTGGTGCTTTCCCATCTGTGGATTGTTTCGGCAGAGCTTCAGATGGTCTCCTTAAATCAGTCAGATTGCCTGCACCATGCTGGTTTAAGATGCTGGGCAGCATTTCCATTAGCTGCTTTGTCTCAGCATGGGCTGTAATGGTGAAAGTGTTTGCTGCCAGAAATGCCTGAACTTTAGGATTGTTAAAGTGGAACAATGTTCCTTGGTTTGTGAACATACATATTTACTCTTCAGTACCAGAGATACTGTTTATGCCTAACTTCTTTAAGGAGAACTGAAGGTTTTTTATCTTCTGTTGTAGCTGTTCTGTGAACCACCTTCTTTCTATGAGTGGTTCCTTTCTCACCAATGAGGCTGAAGTTTGGTGAGTTTCTCCTGGTTCATGATAGTTTCCTTCATCTTGTTGTAGAGAAAACAGGCTGCATATGGAACTATGTTGGTATTTAGGGGCTCTTGGACAGACCAGCTGGGAATCAAACAAAATGTTTCTTTACAGGGGATGTTAGAAGACAAAAGTAGCGGGGCCTCCTTACTGCAGGCTTAATTCATAAATTGTGGTTCTGTAGTTGAAGGATTGGGGAGCGTTTGGAGTGGAAGACTATACAAGAAAGGAAGAATTAGGATCCAGAAGGATGAAGTCAGAACCCAAGCAGTGACCACCCAAAAAAATGACTCTGAGAACAGGAATATCACCACCTATGTACCTGCCAGTGATTGTCACACCCATGGCACCCTGCACACCGGTGACATGCATTCTGAAATGTAGCACTGCTGCCCTGGCTGTAGATGGCTGAACCAGGGCCAAACACCCAACTCCACAGAGCTTTTTAGGCTGGTAAACAGTTGTCAGGGTCTGGTGAGAAAGCTCTCTAGAGAAGAGAGCACCACACAGAACAGTGATTGACAGTCCTCTTATGGAGTTTGTATGTGACACATGCAAAGGGCCTCGGCACTACAGGAGGCAAAGCAAAATGGAGAGATGCACACAGAGAACACAGTCCAAAGAAAAGATAACATATAGGGGTCTATAGGATGAATAAAAGCTTTGCTGTAGGAACCATCTCCGTATGGTAGTTATCACATTTTATTTAACATTTTGTAGTTAGTGACCATGTCTAACCATTAACAAGTGACTAAAACAGGACAGCCGCTCAATATGTCATCTAGACAGTCAGCCTGACCTGGTTTGGAGTCTAACTGGTCTATTTCTTCAATCTGAGCAAGACTTTACACAAGTACTTACCTGATTCACTTGCATTATTCTCACTTGTAAAATGATCACCTCACAGGGTTGTTGTGAGGATTAAATAAGTTAATGTGTGCTAGACCTTTAGCACGTTACCTAGGACATAGTCGTCGGCGGCGGCGGCAGCCATCCATCTCGAGAGACGATGGTGTAGCTTCTTAAGAGTCTATCTGCACCGCCGAGAATGGCTGTGCAGTCCGACTCGGGAGTGACACGGTATCTGTCTCCTCCCGTGTTGAATCGACATCTTGCGATGACGCTGGAGTGTCCTCTCCAGTGAAGCTGAAGCTACAGAGCCTGGGCAGGGTGATATGGAGGGTCTGCTGTTGCCCATGCAGCAGACCCCCCCTCTCTTCGCAGCTTAAGGGTCCAAGGGAAAGACGGAGTCAATACAGCTTGGCTTCAGGTGCGCCGCAGGAGTTGCCGGTGTTGACTACAACGTCAAACCGCCTTAGGGACTCCGGCTCCGGATTTTCTGTCGGGGTTTACTCCCTTAGCCTTTCCCCTGAAGAGGTATGCCGCAAGGCAGCGGAGGTTTTTTGGAGTCAGAGTTTTCCTTCTCTGATGTACCTAGGACATAGTAAGTACTTCATTTATATGTTATCTTATTATTTCATAGTAAATACAGCTTGTTGATGACACCTGGAAGGCTGCTCACGATGTCAGTGTGACATTGGCTTTATGTTCAAAGCACAGAAGCTGGATAAATAACTTTTATTTTGGAATCTAAAATGATATGAATATGATTCTCTTTCTAGTGAATATATTTTTAAAAATATTTTATTTTCACATGAAATGCATACAGAAGAATGCAAAAACACTCAAATATACAGTGTAATATATGATTATGTAGAAAATATGCTCATAACCAATATCCAAAATATAAAAGGAATACTGGTCATATCCCCATGTCCTTTCTTAATTTAAACCCTCTTTTCCTCTATAGAGATATCCATGACCCCAATTCTTATGATGGTCTCCTCCTAGTTCTCCTAGTTTTTCTTTAAAGTTTTATCAACTAGGATGCATGTTTTCTCCTATTTTTCAATTTTATATCAATTAGAAATGTACTGCATGTGTGCTTATGTGCCTTCCTTCTTTTGATCAATATTGTGTTTGTTAGATTCTTAAAAACTGTAATAATTTCAATGTGCTAATGACTGCCACAATTTATTCATTCACTCATTTAAAGTTTATGGCCATTTTACTGTTGATGGATCTTTGGTTCATTTACCATTTAAGATTGCTATTATCAAAATTCTGCTTAGAACATTCTTCTACATGTCTCCTCATACAAAAATGCCTGCATTTCTCTTGGGATATATCCAGGAGTGACACTGTTGTGTGATGAGGTATGAGTGTTTCCAATTTTATTACAAAATGTGAACTGTTTTCCAAAGTAGTTGCACTAATTTCTACTCCCATCAACAATGGAGGAGCAACCTCATTATTCTACACCCAGCCAACACTTGTTGTTTTCAAATTGTTAATTTTATCACTCTGGTGTGTGTACTGGATCTCAATATAGTTTTGGTTTGTACTTCCAGATTATTAATGAACTTGAGCATGGTGGCATAGTCTTATCAGTTGTTGGATTTCCTTTTTGTGAAGTGTTCATTCAAGTCTTTCACACATTTTCAAATTGGGTTGTCTGTTATCTAAATGACTTGCGAACACAAGATTTTTGTTGATTATGTGTGGTAAATATCATCTCATTCTCTGGCTTATATTTTCATACTCTTAATGAGTTTAATTACTTAATTTTAATATCATTACAATCTTTTCTTTTTCTGTCATATTTTAAAACCCTGCCTGATGTCATAAGGATATTTATAATCACATAAACAATTTAATTTTTTTCTTTTCACATTTAAGTATGTAACCCACTTACTGTTGATTTTTGTGTATGGTGTAAGACAGTGTCCAGTTTCATTCTTCTCCCACTTAGATACCTAGTTAGTCCAGCATCATTTAATAGAAGACCATCATTTCCTCAACTGTTATGCAATGCCTCCTTTGTCATAGATAATATCAATATATGTATGAGTCCATTGTGGATATCTCTCTATTCTTTTCCAAAGATCTTTTTATTTGCCGGAATACCACACAGTCCTAATTGAAATAGTTTTACATTAAGTCTTGATACTTGGGAGAACAAATCTTCTGTCCTTGTTACTTTTCTTCAAGAGTGTCTTGAATACCATGGTGATTTTTGTACTTTTTAAATAAAGGTTAATATCAGCTGATCAATTAAAAAATCAGTTTATTGAGATTTTTATTGGGATTACATTAAGTATGTACACAGATTTTGGAAAAACTTAAATCCTTAGTATATTGACTCTTTCAATCCATGTATATGGCATATCACTTAATTTATTTAGATTTTCCTTACTTTCTCTTAATAAAGTTTTATACTTTTCCTTACAAAGTGTTTGTAAATTTTGCTAGATTTTTCATTAATGTAAAAAAAATTTAGAATGAGTTATCAAATAAGTTAAATCTTCATTTATTGAGCCCCTGATATATTAGCCATTTAAAACATATTATGTTTTAATCCTCAAAACAACCTATTTTATTTATGAATATACTGATGCTCAAAAAGGTTAAATATGTCACCAAAATCTCACAGTTAATAAGTAGCCAAGCCAAAATTTGAACCCAGACCCATCTGATTCCCAAGTTATGTTCCAAATTGTTACCATCTTTTTAAATTTTAATCTTGCCATATTTCCCTAATGCCTCTCAAGCCAATATTAAGGCTAATTGTGGTAGAACCAATTTATATTGAGTGAATAGGACATGTGAGATCAAGCTTCTTGTATAGAAAATCTGACAAACAAAAAGTTCTTTACCCAAGGGTAGGTAGGACAACAATGATGTCCAGCTTGAAGCAGCTAGAGGAGCTCGAGACCTTTGCCCATTGTCCTTTATAAGATTATAAAGGGTTTTAAGTCTGAGAGGGAGGGATTGTTATTTTTTATTAAATTAATTAATTTTTAAAAAGAAGAAGAAGAAGAATATATGAAAGGGTGAAGCCAGAGAACTTGTATGTACGACCCATGGGCATGGACTTGGGGGGGGGGGGTTCCTGGGGGAGGGGTGGTGCTGGGCAGAGGGGAGGGAGCAAAGGGGAAAAAAATGAAACTATTGTAACAATATAATCAATAAAATATACTTTAAAAATTTACAAAATCAAGAAAAAAAAAGTTCTTTATATAGTTCCCAACCATCAATCTGCATTGTTTTAGACAGTTACAATTTACAACTGACCAACTCTTAGGTGACAGTACAGATTGTTCCAAGATTCTCAATGTCTGACACCAGACTTGAAAATGATGCTGTTTAATAGTGTTGATCAGCCTGCCTCTTGAATTCCTCAGAAAATGCATATTGCATTGTAGTTGATTTTGAATAGAGATATCTGTGCAAGGTGAGCAACTGTTAAATGCAGCTTTGGAATAATTGGCTTTCCTCTATTATTCAGTTCATAATAGCTGCAATACCTCAGACTGCTAATATAGAGCCAATTAGGTAGAAAAATATTAAAGAAACAGCAAGCATCTTCTCAGTTACGATATACCTTGCCTAGAAGTAAGCAAGGATTTTTTTTTTTGTTTATTTATGACTACACATAAATTAAAGGTCCAATAAAATACAGACATCCAGAAGTAAAATATAGAGGAAGGCCCTCATTTAGCATAGGTTTAGACAATACTAGAAACTATAAAAGTTAAAGTCCAGTAAGATATTGCAACACTATAAAAAGTAGGAGGCTTGATTTGTTTTATTAACTCAGGAACTTTGGCACAATAGTTAACCCAGTATAAATTTGTTTTAGAAAAAAAGTTGTAGTACACATATGCATATGTTTAATATAAATACATAAAATTTAAAATGAAATAATACATTCATATATTTAATGTGCATTTTACCTCATGGTAGATGCATGTTACCTGAGAAAAACACTAAAAAACAATGTAGTAAATTTGAGCATTAACTTATTTTATAAATTACTTGTTTCAAAGTAAAGCAATCCCCCCACTCCACATTTTCATCAGTTTTATTGTCTTCTTTTGTGAGCCCCATCTTGTGAAATATTTAACAAACATTTTTTTAAAGAAATTGTTTGGAAATTGTGAGACTTTTTTTAATAGAAACTATGTTTTCATGGTTGTTAGGTTCTTAGGCCAGTTCATGAAAACAAACAAACAAAATATGTATATTTCTCACAAACTATTGCTAATAGCTCTAATAATACTTCATTTATAATAATTAAGTCATGGGAAATAAATTCCATTTCAAGCTGAAATTTCAGAAATATGTTCTATTTCCAGGCTGCTGTGGGACTTGCACCCCCGCCCCCCTTCATCTGCCACTTCTACCCTCTGAGGTCTACCAGTGAGGAGACACAGAGGCTTCTGTGAGCTAGTGTAGGGGCTCCAGCAGGTGGAGCTAATGGTGGGACTGGCAGGAAATGAGGAAAATGAGGTAGTGTTTGGGGGAAGAGGTACAGAGGTTTAGGGTCAAGCTTCTGGGTTAAGGTTGTCTCTCAGTGTTATGACTTAGCTTCCTCTGTCAATGTCCTGTTTCTGATATTGTACACAAGCATTAGTCCACCATCCTCTCTTTTCTTCACCACTACCTGTTGCTCTACCTAGGATGGCACCCACCCACCCCCAACCAATTATGACCAATCTACCTGCTTCTCCCTTTTAGCCCTCAAGCAAAGACGCAAGTCCCTGGAGGGGTCCTAGGAGTTTTAACCACAGGTAATGACTGGGAAACCCATGGGAGTTACAGTGATTCCCTTGTTCCTATTTGTCCTTATTTTCCCCCCAGAATATGTAAAGGAAGGTCAGGTTGGCACACATATGTTAACAATGAGTCTCACACATAAAGGGCTAACGTAAGAGTTCTCACATCTCACAGGGTCTCAAACAAAAAATGTCTGAGGCTTTTTATCACTGAAGGAGCTAATAACTTCCTGCTCAGAGGAATGTATGGAGAATGAATTAAGCTCATGGAGATAAAAGTGCACAGCACAGAGTCTGGTACAGCATAGAACTTTAATAAATGATCATTTCTCTTTCCCTGTGGGCATTTCAAAGTTTAGTCAGAAGGAAGCAGCTACTTTCACAAAGCCAACAACCACTTGGCAGGTTTAATTTGAAAATTAATATACCATTATGTATTCTGCAAATCCTGTGAACAGAGTTTATCAAATAGTAGGTCCATTGAATTAATTACACTTGACATCATTAACAAGTAAGCACAGATGGCAATTTGTAGTCAATGGTAATCTCAGATCTAACTATTTTAGCACCAAAATTTGACTTATTATGACTGAATTCTGTCAGTTTGGGGTTTTCTTCACTGTAAAAATATTTGCTCATGAGTTATTTGAACACAAATAAACCCTACAACTAAAGGGTAATTTTTGTAAGTAACAATAGAAAAGAAGTAGGCTAATTTTTGCCATTTAAAGACATTGTTTATTGTTTTAGGAATGAAGTTCATAATATGAAAAAATATATAATATAAATGATTTGTCAAGTCATATTTTTCATGCCATTACTCTTTCTTTTATGTTCAAGCAGAAACAAAATGAAACTAACATTTCAGAGGGAATTCTTATGGGAATGAGAAATTCTGGTTTGAATCACTTCTGAGAACAGCAAGTTTTGTATACTGGAAAATGGAAAACCACTTTGAGGTGATATGATATTTTTTTTAAAGAGTGGGAATGAGGTGAGAGGGAACAACTGAAACAACACTGAAGGTCCAGTCCAGTATCAGAGCTTTCCATGGGGTTGGCCTTTGTTGAGACTTAATCTCAGCCCAGTCCTGCTGCTGACCTCTCCCTTCAACAGGTGTTGATGACAAGTGCACTAATGAACATTTTCAAAACTATTCTTCATCTCAAAGTCTCTTCCTAGGAAACCTGACTTGCAACAAGTTTCTTTGATGTACTATTCTTTCTCTCTGTCCATATGTGTTTGTGTATATACATATAAATTACAAGTTACAGTAAGCAGATTTCTAATTTCTGTCTTGGGTTGAGTGCTTTTGAGGTGACTGATTAACTTGACCAAGTAGAAGCAACAGCAGAAGCAACCAGAGACTTGGGTCACACCTGGCAGTCTTCACTGATAGAGGTATTTAATGCCCGTCTCCTAAGACTGTTTACTTGAAGACACAGACATGGTACCATAGTCATTACTGATTTTGGGCTGGAAAATTCTCTAAATGTTAAAACGTACTTAAAATATCTTTATGGCATGAAAGCTGATCAATAATACTAGAAATAGTAGGAATAAACTTATGAAGAAAGACTTTTTTTAGTTAATTCGTGTGTGTGATTTCTTTTGTTGCAGGTGGTAGTGTGTTTCATGCATAGACTTTACAAGCATACCTCTGAAGGCTTACCAAATTTCAGGCTTGCTCATTTTTGTGGGTTCAGTGATGAAACGGAGTCCTGCTATTTTAAGAAGTGACTAAAAGAAGCTCTTTTTAGAGCAAAAATTTAATCGAGATTTTTCTCTTTTTTTGTCAGTACTCTGACAAGCAAATTCATTTCCAAGTACATTAGACTGAATGGGATTTTAAGAAGCCCATGAACATCCAGATAACATCTTAACAAGGGGACAGTACAGTCATCCAGATTAGAAAACCCCCTTCAGATGTAGCATGTCACAAGCCTGCTGGTACAACCGAAGGCTGGGCAAGGTCCTATGAGCAAGCTGGTGAGAGGCCATGGACCAGAATTCAAGCATGTGAAACCCTGATCTACTTTGCTCCTCTAAGGACAGCCGAAAGATGTGCAATCTCTAAGGACAGCGGAACTGTCCTAACTCTGCCCTGTCATCATTCCCATTTGGAAGCTTGTTATATAAGCAAAAGCATAAATGAAAACTGATGCTGGCACTTTTCTTGGAGAAGACTTGACCAGCATCAAAAGGCCATGGTCTAGGCAGCGGCAGTGGGGGCTGCGGGTGGTCGGGGCTCCCGACCGGGGCGGCGGCACCATCCTGTGCCCAGGGCCAGTAGGGAGGCCGGGGAGGGGGCCATGGGGGGCACAGGGGACTACGGGAATGGCCTGGAGTCTGAGGAACTGGAGCCTGAGGAGCTGCTGCTGGAGCCTGAGGAGCTGCTGCTGGAGCCCGAGCCGGAGCCGGAGCCGGAGCCGGAGCCTGAGCCTGAAAAGGAGCCGTCCCGGCCCCGCGCCCCAGCGGGAGCCTCGGGCCCTGGGCCTGGCTCAGGAGTCCCCGGAAGCCAGAAGGAGGAGGAAGATTCGGAATTGGTCGAGGGTGACCCAGGGGACAGCGCCATTGAAGACCCGGAGCTTGAAGCGATCAAAGCTCGAGTCAGGGAGATGGAGGAAGAAGCTGAGAAGCTAAAGGAGCTAGAGAATGAGGTAGAGAAGCAGATGAATATTAGTCCACCTCCGGGCAATGCTGGCCCAGTGATCATGTGTATTGATGAGAAGATGGAGGCTGGTGCCCCTTCCATCTATGTTGGCGATATGGACTATGGTGCAACAGCAGAAGAGCTGGAAGCACACTTTCATGGCTGTGGTTCAGTTAACCGTGTTACCATACTCTGTGACAAATTTAGTGGCCATCCCGAAGCGTTTGCATATATAGAGTTCTCAGACAGAGTCAGTGAGGACTTCCCTGGCCTTAGATGAGTCCCTATTTAGAGGAAGACGAATCAAGGTGATCCCAAAAAGAACCAACAGACCAGACATCAGCACAACAGACCGAGGTTTCCCACGAGCCCGATACGGTGCCTGGACTACTAAATACAACGGTTCCCGATCTCGATTCTACAGTGGTTTTAACAGCAGGCCCCGGGGTCTTGTCTACAGGGGCCAGGCTAGAGTGACTTCATGGTATTCCTCTTACTAAAAAAGGTGTGTACTGGGAGGAGAGAGAGGAAAAAAAGAGGAAAGAAGGGGAAAAAAAGAATTAAAGAAAAAGAGATGACCTTGATAGAAAAAAAATATTTAAGAAAAAAAAAGGATATACTGTGGAAGGGGGAAGAATCCCATAACTAACTGCTGAGGCGGGCCTGCTTTGGGGAGTAGGGGAAGGCCCAGGGAGAGGAGCAGGGGGCTGCACATTCACTCTGGGGATTTGCCATGGACTGAACTGCACAAGCTGCTCCCCATTTCCCTGTCCCACTTCACATCCTTGGGGGCTGCTCAAGGGTAGGTGGGCATGGATGGTAAGAGGGTTTTTGTTTCTTGATTTTTCTTTTTTACCCAGGGCTCTGGAAGGACACCAAACTGTTCTAATTGTTACTTTCCATCCATCTTCTCCCTTACTTTCACAGTACCCTCCTGTCCGCTCCTGTCCTGCAAGATCAACCACCCACCCCACCCCTCTTTTCTGGCCCCCTGTTCCTCCAGATTGCCTGGTGGTCTATTGTGTTTCCTTTTGTGTTTCTTTTTCTGTTTTGAGTGTCTTTCTTTGCAGGTTTCTGTAGCCAGAAGATCTGCCTTCTGCTCCCAGCGACTCCAGTGTAAATTCCCATTCCCCCTGGGGGAATGCACTACCTTGTATTGGGGGGTTTAGGGGTATTTTCTGTTTTTCACTTTTTTTTATTTGCCCCCCCCCTTTTATTTTGAGGTAATGGGAGGAAGTGGGCAAAGGGAGGTGGGAGGTGGATTTTGTTTATTTTTTTAGCTCATTTCTAGCAGGTGGGAGTTTTTAAAAATATGTGTCATGAATAAAGTTGTTTTGGTGAAAGAAATCCATGGTCTAATTGGAATAGTCCCTACTAATGATTTAGGGTGTGGGAAAGCATATAGAACGTGAAATGCAATATTCATATTCAAATATAATGCCATAGGTTGTGAATAGGCAAATTTCTTTCTTGTCCAACAAATTTGAAGAAATTAGTACATAGAAACCTTAAAACCTTAAGACTGATTATAGGATACTGAAAAGTAGTGTTTTCCCATTAAAAAATGTATATATATATATATATATATGTATATATATATATATACACACACACACACACACACACGTGTGTGTGTGTGTGTGTGTGTGAGACATTCTTTTGGAAAAATAAATTTTGATGCACTCATTGTCTTACAAAAATAAATAAGGGGTTGATTATCCCATTTTCATGGGTCTCTTCCCCTCTCTTGCATTTGATTGTGAAGCACAGTGGCCACAGGATCCCCTCTCCAACTGCAGACAGTGCCGTGGGGCAGGAGAGGGGAGACAGAGAGCCAGTCAAATTACATGCCAGGCTGTTGAAAGGTGGTCTAGGGCTGACCATGTGCATATTCACATAAATCTGCCCCTGCTGAGGAACATAAAGTTTATTTCAGGGGCTTGCTTCTGCAATGGGATTTGCATTCCTAAAATCTCTCTAGGAGAGACTCAACATTTATAAGATTTTATTTATTTATTTTTAGAGAGGGAGAAAGAAAGGGATGGAAACATTGATGTGAAAGATAAACATCAATCAGTTGTCTCTTGTATGTACCCTGTCCAGGGACCAAACCTGCAACCCAGGCATGTGCCCTGACCAGAATCAAACCTGCACCTTTTGCTTTGCTAGATAATGTCCAACCAGCTGAGCCATACTGGTCAGGGCAGAGACTTCACATTTGAAAATTTTAAGCTTGTCTCCTTCTTTCCGTTTTTGCTGTCCAACAATTACCAAAGGGTGGTCTGTGAGATATTAAAATGAATTATCTAATACCATCTTCTGTGCTCAAGTACATTTGAGGGGCAATGGGCACAGACTTCCTACAACATGCTAATGTGCCTTGTGACTCTGAATAAGAGCTGAAGTACTAGGCCTATCTAGAAAAAGTCCAGCCATTATTAATATAGAGAGAATGGTTTGTGTGACATCAATGTAACTTGGCAGCCAAGGGAAATGGACTGGAATGCACATGTGTGAACAATGATGACTTCACTGTACTTGTCAGTGGGGGTGGTAGATGCTATGAAGTGAGCATGTGTGCTGTGTGGCTATGGCATTCAAAATTACTGAGTGAGCAGAGCAATGTCTTCATCAAGTTTTGCATTTAGCCAGAACATTCTTCCACGGAAACTATTTGGATGATTCAGAAGGCCACAGCTATGGGCAACTGGTGACAGGAAGCTTTATCATAACACTGTGCCTGCTCATGCATTACACCTCATGTAGTGTTTTTTGGCAAAACATCAAACCACCCAGGTGACTCAGCCCCCTACAGCCCAGATTTGGCTCCCTATAAGTTCTGGCTTTTCCCAAAACTAAAATCACCTTTGAAAGGGAAGAGATTTCAGACCATTGATGAGATTCAGGAAAATATGACAGGGCAGCTGATGGCAATTGAGAGAACTGTGTGACGTCCAAAGGTGTCTACTTTGAAGGGGACTGAGGTGTCATTGTCTTAAGTACAATGCTTCTTGTATCTTCTTCAGTAAATATCTCTATTTTTCATATTACATGGCTGGATACCTTCTGGACAGGCCTTCTTATATGTATTGTCTTCTAAATTTATTGGACCACCTAACTTTTTTTTTTCAGGGAACAACTTGTGAAATTAGTGTCCCAAGGAACATATCTTGGGAAATATCATCATTTGGGAAATCTTATACCTGTTTCCTAAATTGCTCACTTGGTATCCATATTTTTTCATTTTGGGTTCATACACTTTAGATATGTATTTCTTTATTTGATAGCATATTGGTAAATATTAAGTAAATCCAATTAATATCCTCTACATTATGACTCTTAAATAACCTAGCAATTAGAAACTGAAGTTTTTGTGTGCTCAAAGGCAATATCCATTAGAGTTTCTGGACATTTCAATAGAAGTTTTCAAGTAGATAATAGGCAATGTTAGCATAGTTTTAAGGTTTTGAGTCAAAGACATCTGTTTAAACAACAAATTAGTTAATTCCTACTAATATTCTATCACTCTGATGGAAAGAAAAGCCTGGTTGCTTGCTTTCGAAGGCAAAGCTCATTCTATTTGATGAAACATCTTTTGACCTGCAGCATCTGATAATGCCTATCAGCCACCAGTAGTCAACTATGATACCCTGCTGAGAGTTAAGCAGCTTTAACTTGAAAAGGGTCAGAAACAATTACAAAATTAAATGAGATGCTATTGACATGGTGAGAAGACATGTCCCAAAAGGTGAACATGTATTAATTAACCTGGCAAAGACAGCATGGTCTCCCTCAACCCACACAATAAAAACCTACAGAAAACATACTTGAGAGACTTCTGGCCAACATGGAGGCATAAACAGGTACGCTGTGTCTCCCTCCACAACTAAGAAGGAATACAACTACCTCAAAATTAGAAAAACCAGAAGTTCTAGAAAATCAAACTGCATGGAAAGTCCAACAAACAAAGATATAAGGAAGAAATACTCATCCACATAGGTAGGAGAGGTGGAGCTGGGGCAGAAAGGACATGGTGTGGTAGTGCAGCAGCAGCAGCAGGCCAGCAGAAAGCATAGTTACACATTTTAAAAAGTCAGGAAGTACACCTGGGGAGCGTTCCCAGCTCCTCACCAGACCTCACAGCTCATGGTCCCAGCACTGGGGAAAATCAAGCCTCATTGCTTTTGACTATGCAAACCAGTGGGGGTTGGGGTGGAGGATGAAACTGCTGGTCTCTCAGCAGAGTCTGCTTGTTAAAAGAGCCCCCACAGTCCTAGAATGTCTGAAGACCCACCAACTCTAGGAACAACAGCCAGGACAACAGCTAGAGAGGCGTCAGTCCCATACAAAAGTGGGAGAAGTACCTGGAAAAGGGGAAAGTGCTGGACAAGTGGCATTGTTCCTTCTCAGACCCCCACCCCCACATACAGTACCACAATGTGGTGAAACAGGTCACCCTGTACTGATGAATCCCTAAGGCTTTGCCCCTTACAATGTAACAGGAGTGACAGCTCTACCTAAGACACAGAGGCAAAGGCACACAGGAGACTTCCAGCCAAGATGGAGGCCTAGACTGACATGCTTCATCACCCTACACAACTAAGAAGGAATACAACTACCTCAAAATCAGAAATAACCAGAAGTTCCAAAAAATAAAAATAAGTCCAACATATGAAGTTATGAAGAAGTGGTGCTCATCCGGATGGGTAGGAGGGGCAAAGCTGAGGTGGAGAGGTCAAGTTGTGCTGGTGGCAGCAGCAGCGGCAACGATGGTGGGACAATGGTAAGCACAGACACCCATATTTAAGGGGAGTTGAGAAGCTCCCAGGGAGCACCCCCAGCTGCAGACCAAACCTGTCAGCTTGTGATTCCAACACCAGGGAAGGCAGACCCCCATTGCCTTGGACTGTGAGGCCCGGAGGCGGTGGGGAAGGAGGAGGAGACTCCCGGTCTCTCAGCAGAGAGTGAACAGCAGGAATCCATCTTGGACCCCCACCTCCACAGAAATTGCCACAGGACCGCACAGTTGTCATGAGTGCACAGGGCTCTGCCCCCTATAGCTTAGGAGGTATGACAGCTCCACCCAGGAAGCAAAAGTAAACACAAAACTGTCAGGATGGCACAGATCATGGTAGAGATCCTGGTGACACAGCTGACCAGACACCAAATACCTAATCTAATGGCTCAGCAGATAGGAAATCTTTCTGAGGCACAGGTCAGAGCTTTGGTTATAAGAATGCTTACAGACATAACAGCAGATCTTAAACAACATGGGGAAGGAATGAAGGCTACTCCTGCTGAAATGAACAAAAACACATACAAAACTGGTGGTGAGGGAAAGAAAACCAGGGATCAAATCAACAAATCGGAACATAGGGAAGGAACAAACAGTCAACCAGTGCAGAAAGAGGAAATGAAAGGTGGGGAAAATGAGGAGAGGCTCAGAAACCTTTGGGATATCTATAAGCGGGCCAACATCCAAGTCATAGCGTTGCCAGAAGGTGAAGAAGAAGAACTAGAAATTGAAAAATTATGTGAACAAATAATGAAGCAGGACTTCCCTAACTTGGGGAAGGAAATAGACTTACAGGTCCAGGAAGCACAGAGAGTTCCAAAACAACTGGACCCAAGGAGAACCACACTAAGACACATTATAATAAAAATGTCAAAAATTAAGGATAAAGAGAGAATCTTAAAAGCGGCAAGAGAGAAGAAAAGAATTATATACAAAGGGGTCCCAATAGGCTATCAGCTGATTTCTCTAAAGAAACTCTGCAGGCAAGAAGGGACTGGCAAGAAATACTCAAAGTAATGAAAAGCAAAAACCTACAACCATGATTACTCTATCCAGCGAAGCTGTCATTCAGAATAGAAGGGCAGAGAAAGTGCTTCCAGGAAAAACTAAAACCGAAGGAGTTCATCCAATCCAAACCAATGTTATATGAAATGTTAAAGGGACTTGTTTAGGAGAAAGAGGATCAAAACTATGAATATTAAAATGAAAACTGTATCACAACAACCAACAACGGAAACTAGGGAATTGGAACAAAGGCAAACTAAGTAGGCAGTAAGAATGGGAAAATAATTATAGGTATGGGAAATATTTTGGGGGGAGGTCAGCAGCGAGGGGGAAGGAGGGAAAGGGAGGGAGATGGTACAGGAATTAAGAAGCATAGTAGGAGGGAGTGGAGTAGATACGAAGATGTTGAGAAGAACTATATGCACGACGAATGGGCATGGACTAAGGTGGGGGGACAACTGGAGGGAGGGGTCACTGGGTAGAGGGGATCAAAGGGAAAAGAAATTGGGACAACTGTAACAGCATAATCAATAAAGCACATTTTAAAGAAAAGAAACATACTTGATAGGAACAAAATAGCCAGGGAGAAGTTAAGAATAGCATAGGAAATGGAGAAGCCAAACAACTTACATGCATGACCCATGGACATGAACTATGGGGGAAGAATTGCTGGAAGAAAGGGGGTTACTGGGTGGAGGGGCACCAAGGGGGAAAAACTGGGACAACTGTAATAGCGTAATTAATAAAACATACTTAAAAAAAGAAATTACTTGGAAAAAAAAAGAAAACCCTGCAGAGATAGAATTTTTGACGAGAAAACAGCTAGTGTGCAGAAATTACTTAGCTAATCACTGTGCCAGTTTCATAATCCTTAAAATGAGAGAGATAGGATTGACATTGATCAGGCTTATTATAAAAATTAAGGATAGTATATGTAGGGTATCAAGCATAATGCTTGACACATAGTAGGAACTCAATAAACAGAACTTTTTATTATTGAAACATAAAACATGAGTGACAAAAATGCCATAAAAATCCTATTAATTTGCTAAACTTGTCAATCTCAATACTTCTTTCAAGATGTTACTAAATAGCAAACACTAGGAACTAGTCAATGAAAACACAGGCATCACTGAAAGCTAAGGAACAAAGGAAGTAAATTACAGATGCAATTTGAACCCAAGAATCTGTGGTATTATTTTTTCCAAGGAGAACTCAAAGTTTTTGCTCTCACTTGTATTGTCCTCATAAAGCCTGACCGTTACTGTTAAAGTTTCCCAATGGACTGATGATAGGGTATAGAGATATCCAACAAATAGTAAATCAAAGCTAATTTGTGAAGATTTGTTGCCGACTTGCAATTTGCTTGTGAAGGAATCAGTATGAAAAATTTCAGCCTGAAGCAGCAGGTGAAGCATCTTGGTTTCAGATATCCCAACAGTGATAACATAGAAATAAATTATCAGGAATGCTTACTGGTTATCTCATCTTCTGCTTTCTATGTAGCCCTGTCTTTACTCAATCATTGTTATAATAAGACTTTAGACTTTGCCCCACACAGAGCATATTTAGCTAAAGAGAAAACCCTGATTAGTTCCCACTGCCATGGAACTGCTTATGTGTTTTTTACCCTGAAGGCAGATGAAATATTGAGTTGTTTTCTTTATAGTAAATTTTAAGTTTTATTCTCAGTTTTTCTTTTTCTATACAAAAGCATAAGGGTTTGGCTGGATTTGGTGAGGATCACTTCCTACAGTGGAACATGTATCCTGATCCTTGACTGTTCACATATTTCACAATCTATTTGTTGCAAAATGCATTTCTGTGACTGTAAAAATATTCTGTCTCCTTAGGACACCAGTTGTCTCCAAAGCAGAAGACTTAACCTTTATTTCAACAAAAAACTGGAAGAAATATCATTGTCTGTTAAACAATGACAAATTTTGTTCTGCACTGGCCTCTGCTTCCACTCAATCTCACAACCCTTGAAATCACTCACTCTTGAAGATATTGCTTTACTGCTTTTTCCTGCCTTTATAAAAATCAGTGGTAAATAATAATGCTGGGATGTTGTCAGATTCCTTCTAGAAATAATATATTTATTTTTGACAATAGGAGTGGGCTTGGTTTTAAGCCAAAAATCTCATTTGATGAAGAATGCCTCCCTGCAAAGCTAGCATATCTCCGCAGTAAGACCATGCCTTTCTTGAAAGCAGCCACTCTGGTTTCGTCAGGAATGAGCCTGATAATAGAAGAATATAACTGAAGTTGACACATTCTCATTAGAGTGGCTGAAACAAAAGCACATATGGATCTTTCAAATCATTGAACACACACTGTTTCTTAAATTATATTCTCATTTTCAAAGGCTCCATCTCAGAATGTCTTAGCAGGTAATAGGTGTCCTTAGCTCCTGGTTGTTACTTTTCAGCACCCATAACTGAATCCAATGGGTGGGTTGGAAGGGATCAGAAAAAGGTAGCTGTTAGCTACTGATAAGTTTGTCTTTGACAAGGCTTAGCTAACTGAACCCAACATCATACCTCAGGACATCCGTGCCTTTTTCATAGCTATTACTCTCCACAAAAGAATAGGAATTCAACCAATGTTGAAAGGGTTGGAAAGAGTGACATTAACCTCTTTCTTGAAATTATGCTTCTGTGACTCTGTTCTCTGTGAGCCTTGGTGATTACATCACTCTCTGTCAGGGTTTGACTTGGGCATGGAAAATGTCCTGAGAGGAATCAGGTGAGAGGGAGCAGGTTAGACATTATAAGGGCTACCTCCACAAATAAATGCTTCTGTAATATGTGACAGGATCTCAGGTTAACATCTAGATCTCTAGGCCCAAATCTCAGAAAGAACCTGTGTCAGTCAGGAGTGTTTTCTTAGTAATGAGTACCCACTCTGAATGACTGAAGCAGAAAAAGAACATGCTAGAAGCATGCTGAGTAGCTCCCTAAATAGGCCAGGGAACCAGGACTGGAAATTTGTGTGAGTTTCTTGGCTGCTGCTATGCACCCCTCCCCAGCTCTGGATACTGAGCATGGCCACCACTGAGGGCAGTACTGCCCTTGGGAACTGGAGCTGCCCTGCTTCTGTGTGTCACTGGCTCCTAGTCAAAGTTCAAATGAGAAAATTTAATTGGTCAGGCTGAATCATAGTCTCACTTTGTTTGGGTAAAGAGTGGGAGCAAGTACCTGACTTTTTTCAGTTTCTTTTGTGGGAAGAAAGTGAGTGCAGATATTCATCATTATGAATGAATGATGATAGATAGATAAATAGAAGGAAAGACATGAGAGATGGTATAATCTGGACAAATGTTTATTTGATAACCTCTCAATAATTCTGGTGAAATGAAGCATGAACCAGTGTCCATGTGAGCAGGGCCACTGTACTGTCTGTCACCTTCAACTTCCTTAAATTATATCTTGCCCATATGAAGCAAACACTGTTTAGAAAAACTCACTGGTAATTCTGATATAGGAGCCAATTCTAGTCTTCCAACTCCCCAAGGAATAACTGCCCTAAAACATTTTCTAGACTCCTCTGCCATACTGAAATCTTACATTGCCTTTTTTCTAAAATGAATGTTATTTTTAAATAAAAATGTCTCAACTGTTTAAAAGGAAGAAAGAAAAAAGTAAAAGCTATTTGTAATTTTTTGAAGAGAAATAATGAAAGTAATTCTAAATTCTTAATTTTTCTTCCATATGAAAAAAGTGCCTCTAAGAATTTAAAATTCTCATTTATCAGAACAGCTTTTGATTTTATTTTTCTTCTTACTGACATGCTGTAATGGGTGCCCTACAGAAAAAAAAGACAACAAAAACAAAGCTAAAAACAGGTTTTAGAATCATGACATAAATCTTACTGTTTTTTAAATAATAGAATGAATACCATTCTGGTTATAGAATCTGCAGAGAGGGAAATAATCTTAGAAAAACAAAATAAAATATCTTTTTGGTCTCTTTTTATGTATATGAAATTGCCAACCCCCTGAGGAATGAAATCTCTTTGGGTCTTGCTTCCAGATAGGAGATAAAATAAGTGACCCCCGAAATTCCTTTTAATGAGTCTCAGACAAGAGTTGTTAACTAATGTAACACATGGCCAGGATCCCCTGCATAGCAGACAATTGGGCAAATTCCAGAGGATTCATCCTCACCACTTTCCCTTCAATGGCTACAAAGAGAAAGCTCATTTGAATTATTTGCTTTCCTTTACTTGTGGAGACCTTTGCAGAAGAAATTACTCTATAACCCCAGAATAAATATTAAATTTTTGCCCTGTCAGTCATGTTTTGGTTTTTTGGAGGTAGAACATATATTTTTATCACAGGTATAATTAAACATTGGTTTAAAAATGGTAGGAGTTATGTAGTCAGGATTGTCTTTGCAGTAGTCACATAAGAAAATTTTACATGAATTGAACATTTTGTGATGGTTGTGTTGATTGTTAATGCTAAGAATAGCAATTTGATAAGTCTTGTGTATGTTGGTCTAATGCAGGTGTAACAGTTGGTACTTTCAAATATTAACCCTTTTTAGAAACTATTTTCTAAGTGCAATTCTCACCTAAATTACCTTATTAGAGCACTCAGAGTGTGACTGAAGCTAAGGGTCAAGTTCTCCTGCCCCAGATACTGCCCTTAATGATAACTGAAGAGTCTTCAAATTTGAAAATGTATAAAAATTTTTTTGGTTGAGAATAATTAAACCTAATTATTTTATCACAAATATAGGCAGCAAATTACAAAGAACATAAGTAAAAGCTCAGCCTATGTGTGAGATTATTCATTCACGTTAGTGAAGACCTTGGCCAAGAGAAGGGTAGACAGAGTCATGTTCTCACTGCCCCATCTCGTTTTCTATTCATGCTTCCTCATTTTTAGCTCACATTCTTTAATCACACACCTCATTGGGGAATTCTTGTTTGATGACTTTCTGGCACTGTCATTGATATATCATTGCAGAGTTCTGCCTCATTTTCTGCAACTGTCTCCAAGTCTAGCCTGCAGAGTACAATCACATCTTGAGAGTTCTTGCTTTTACTAATGACTATCACACAAATCTTTGAAATGTAGAAACTGCAAAAGCTGTGGTTTTTCTCAGGACTTTTCAGCATTAGAAAAATGTAGTGTCACATTCTGTTTCAGATAAATGTTGACAGTTACTACCTGTGTGATTTTACACAAATGACATAATTTCTCAGAGCCTTTGGAATGTGAAATCTGTTACTGTGACTGGCACCCAATAAACAATCAAGAAATGGTAGCTATTACTATTATATCTTAAAAATGCCCCCTCATGGACTGGCGGGAAAAACTTAACAAAAAAATGTGCGGGTTTAGTTGAAAAATAAATAGTTCTATTGAATAACTCCCTCAAGAATATTTCCTATTACCCCAAATTCTCTTCTTTAATGGTTTTCTTTCTTTACCCTAATTTTTTTCTGTATCCATCATAAACATTTTCCTCTGCAAATAAACCACTGCTTCCAAGACTGAGACTCAATGGGTTATTTAAGAATACGTGGTATTAGACTTCTGGCCAAGATGGAGACCTGGATAGACATGCTGCATCTCCCTCCACAACTATGAAGAAATACAAGTACCTCAAAACTAGAGACAACCAGAAGTTCTAGAAAATCGAGCTGTATGGAAGTCCAACAAACAAAGATATAAAGAAAAAATGCTCATCCAGACAGGTAGGAGGGGTGGAGCCAGGGTGGAGCCAGGGTGGAGAGGATGTGGTGTGGTGGCAGCAGCAGCAGTGGCAGTGGCAGGGCAGGTCAGCAGAAATCACAGTCAAACATTTAAAAAAGTTGAGAGGGACACCTAGGGAGTGCTTCCAGCACCAGACCAGATCACACAGCTCATAGTTCCAGCGCTGGAGAAAGTAAAGCTCCATTGCTTCTGACTGTGCAAACCAATGGGGTTTGGGGCAGAAGCAGAAACTGCTGGATCTCAGTAGAGTCTGGTTGTTTAAAGGGTCCCCACAGTCCTAGAACATCCACAGACCTACCCACTCTGGGAACGACAGCCAGGGCAACAGCTAGAGAGGCACCAGTCCCATAAAGAAGTGGGATAAGTGCCTGGAAAAGGGGCGAGTGCTGAGCAAGTGGCATTGTTCCCTCTCAGATCCCTCCCCTACACACAGCACCACAACATGGTGAAATGGGTTGCCCTGTACTGATGAATACCTAAGGCTCCTCCCCTTACAATGTAACAGGGACAAGAGCTCTATGTAAGACACAGAAACAAACAAACTCAGGAGCCTGTCAAGATGAGGAGACAGAGAAATATGGCCCAAAAGAGGGAATGGATCAAGGTTCCAGGGGGAGAACTAAGCGACAAGGAGATAGCCAACCTAACAAATGCAGAGTTGAAAACACTGGTGATAAAGATGCTCTCAGACTTGACAGATATGTTTAAGTATGGCAAGTGCATAAGGGAAGAAGTGAATGCTATGCTAAATCAAATGAAGGAAAATCCACACAAAACCAATGATGAAGGGAAGGAAGCCAGGGTTTAAGTCAATGATTTCTAAACACAAGAAAGAAAAAAAGACAGTCATCCAGTACAGAATGAGGAAACAAGAATTGAAAAAAATGAGGAGCGGCTTAGGAACCTCTGGAACAACGTTAAATGTATCAACATCTGAATCATATGGGTGCAGAAGGAGAAGAGGAAGAGCAAGAAATTGAAAGCTTATGTAAAAAAACAATGAAGGAAAACTTCCCAAATTTGGTGAAAGAAATAGACATACAACTCCTGGAAGCACACAGAGTCCCAAACAAGCTAGACCCAAAGAGGATCACATCAAGACACATCATAATTAAAATGCCAAAGGTTCAAGACAAAGAGAGAATCTTAAAAGTAGCAAGAGAAAAGCAGAGAGTTGCCTACAAAGGGGTGCCTATAAGACTTTCACCCTATTTCTCAGAAGAAACTTTGCAGGCAAGAAGGGACTGGCAAGGAGGGGGACCAAGATGGCCGAGAAGTAGGAACAGTGTTCTCAGCTCGCTCCTGTTAAGGAGACAATCCAGGAGGAACAAACTCGGGGAGGAATGACTGAGTGAGTGGGAATATCTGATAACGTGAACGGAGAGGAGATCGTGGGAGCAGCGTGGAGGGGGGTGGAGGGGTTTATCACAAACTGCAGGCTGAGTCATTCTGAGACTCTGTGCGTTTGCAGTATCAAGCCGGAGAGCTCACTAGCCGGGAGTGAATTCTTGTAGGGAGCTAGGGAGAGGATTTGGCCGAAAAAGCCAGAGGAGGGAGAGAACAGTGAACAACCAGGACTGGGAAAAACTGTGTGACCTGTGTCTAGAGAGAAACATCCTCAGCTGCAACCTCCGACGGAAAGCTCGGCATCCCGGGCGCGCCCAGCACTTGCGCTAGGGCCCTACAGAACAAAGGAGCAGTTTTGGGGCTAGGAGACGGGCCGCACAGAAAAGCTGCTACGGAACTCCAGACCGGGGGAGAACTGTGTTCTTGAAATCAGTGTTTGCTCTTTAGTCACGCTAGAATCCCACAGAACAAAAGGCAGGTTTGGGGCTAAGAGAGAAATAGGACGTGCAGGGTGTGTAAGTAGGGAAGAGAGCGGAGGCGGAGGTTCTGGAGGGGAGACGGTTTTAGGGCAAGGAGAAGGGGCCGCAGGGAAGGGCTGCTGCGAAGCTCCAGACCGGCAGAGAGCTCCGGGGAAGGAGAGTGCTGCGCTGACCGACCACACTAGAGTCCCACAGAACAAAGGGACGGTGCTGTGGCGGGAAGAAAGATAGAGCACGCAGGCCGATAGACAGGGAAGCCAGCGGAAGCAGTAGCTCGGAATAGAGAAAGTTTTGGGGCAAGGAGAAGAGCACAGGCAGAAAAGCCACTGCAAAGCTCCAGACCAGGGGAGAGGCCCTGGGCAGGAAAGGGCCACTGGGCCCGGCACTTTGACCGACTGTGCCAGAGTCCTGCAGAACAAAAGGACGATCTTGAGACAGGGAGAGAGGTAGGGTGCGCAGGCATATAGACAGGGAAGAGAGCAGAAGCTGTAGCCTGGGAATAGAGACAGGACTGGAGGCAGGGCGGGGATTGCTGGCAGGCACAGGCTGGACCAACAGAGGGAAGGAGTAGTTGGACAAGAGTGAGGAGGGCTGAGGCTGCCTCAGGAGGGGACAACTAAAGGCAGCTCACAGCAGAGCAGTGGTAGGCCCACGAAAAAAAGACTAGCAACCCCAGAATCAAGCAGAACCCTCCCACAGCCAGCCAACCAACCAGAAAAGATTTGAAACTCATGGAATTTTGAATAGGAGCAGACTCAGGAAGGAAGCAAGGAAAAACCAAAAAACAAACAAACCAAAAATACCCAGAGACTGTGCATAAAAGTTGAATTGAGTTAAAATCCTCATTCTTTTATCTCTCACTCTCTCTCTAACTACCCCTACCGTCAGTCCCTTCTTATTCTCGCTCCTTTTCTCCCCTCCCCTTCCCTCCCTTCTCTCCCCTTAGCATTCTCCCCTGCATCCTATTCTCAGTTAATTTTATAATTTTAAGTTCTCTCCCTTTCTCACCCTCTCTTTTCTCTGCGCTACACACCTTCAACTTTATTAAATTTCTTTCTTTATTTTGTCCCCCTTCAGTCTACATTCATTTTTCTTTCATCTCTTGTCCTTATTTTCCTTCTCTCCCTATACACAATCTCTCTCTCTCCCTATTACACTTTATATTCTAATCTCTTAATATTCAAATTATAATTCTAATCTATCCCCCTCTCCCTTTACTCTCCCATTCTTACCCCTTCTCTTTTTCTACCCCATGCCCCCACTTCTTTCCCTACCTCTTGTATTTCTCTCCTTCATCCTATCTTTTGTCAACTCTTCAATTTCAATCCTCCCCTCCCTAATATCTCCTCTTCCTCCTGATTTCCTTCCCTCCTCTGAGCTCTTTTCCTCCCAAATCCTCTTGCTTTCCTATCTCCTATTCCTCTCTCTCTATATTCACCTTTTCTCTCTATCTTGCAACTTTATATCATGTTTTAATCTCCTAATTTTTTTATAACATATAATTTAAAAAAGAATTTTAATCCAGTCCCCTCTCTTCTACCTCCCCTTCTTCTTTTGTTCTCTCTCCTACCCTTCTCTTCTCTACTTTCTCTCTCTCTTTCCTCTCTCCCTTCCTGTCTTGCTATTTTCTACTCTGTATTTTTATCCTTAAAAAATTCTCTCTCAATCTATTTCCTACCTTCTAACCTCCCCAGCCCTCTCTTTCAATTTCTGGCTGTCTGTCTACCTGGATGTCTGTTGTGTCTACCCTACCTCCCACACTAATCATATAGTATATACCGATTATATAATCCTAATACTATACACTTCAACTTTCACACTCCACACTGTAACCCTCCCCTCCTTTTCAAACAGACAGTGTAAGTGTTAATTGCTCTCTTACATAACCTTGATCCCAATTGCTAATATTAATACTCTATCAACTTCCAGCTCAAAAATTACCCTTCCTTCATTTAAAACAACTCCTTTCTGTTTCTCCTACGAAATAAGAGTCCCAGTATCTCCACAAGTATATTAACACGGGCTCATTTGCAGCCTATAGTGGGATTGTATTTGGGGGAGACATTGGAGGGTGTGGGTTTCTTGCCTGGGTTGTGTAATTATGTTTTAGCAGCACCTTCACAAAAGATCTCAAGACAAGGTGGGCAGAGTGACTCTCAATCAACTAACCAGAGAAAAAGATCCACCAAAAAGTAGCTGAAATACAACCAGACAGATTAAAGAAATATCATCAAGGACAACACAGACGGAGATCCAGGAGGGCGGAGGAGTAAGTGGAAGCTACACTAACCCCCTTCCAGGACCAGCCAGTGCTGACTCAGCCCCAGTACAGCAGACAGACCATCCCCCTCCAAGTGGTGTCATACTAAGGGGAAATAAAAGCCCTGCCTACAGGAATTAAGTTGCCACACCCACGGTCCTTAAGCCTGATGGCTGATCACAGATTGAGTATAGTAACAACTAAAAAAGAGAGACAAAGGCAGTAGATCCCTGGAAGTCTCCAATAGGCTGCCTAGGGCCAGTCTGGTACATGATCTGACGCTACCAGAGGCAGATCCAGGAAGAACTGATCATTCCAAGAAGCACCAACAAACAAAAGGAATCACAAAAATGGGGAGACAGAGAAACAACCCCCCATCAAAAGGAAAGGTAGAATCCCCAGAAAGAGTGCTAAATGAAATAGAGGGGAGCAAAATATCAGATACAGAATTTAAAACATGGATTATGGAGAAGCTAAATGAGCTCAACGGAAACTACAAAGAACTCCAGAAAAACTACAGTGAACTCCAGAAGAACTATAAGGAACTTACTGAGAATTATACCAGCATCAAAAAGGACATGGAAGCTATCAATAAGAGCCAGGAGGAAATGAAGAATACAATCTCTGAATTGAAGAACACAGTAGAAGGAATTAAAAGCAGGCTAGAGGAAGCAGAAGATCGGATCAGCGAGCTGGAGGACAACGTACACAAAAACTCCCAGACAATGCAACAAAATGAAAAAAGACTGAACAAGACTGAAGAGGTTCTAAGACAGCTGCAGGACAACATGAAACGTAACAATATCCGTATCATTGGAATTCCAGAAGGAGAAGAAGAAGAGCAAGGGATAGAAAACCTCTTTGAAAAACTAATGACAGAAAACTTCCCTCACATGAGGAGAGAAAGAGTCACGCAAATCCAGGAGGCACAGAGGGTCCCAATGAAGATGAACCCCAACAGGCCCACCTCAAGACACATCATAATTAAAATGGCAACATCCAAAGACAAAGAGAGAATCCTAAAAGCAGCAAGAGGGAAACAACTAATAACATACAAGGGAGCTCCAATAAGGCTATCCTCAGATTTCTCAGCAGAAACACTACAAGCCAGAAGGGAATGGCAAAAAATATTCCAAGCAATGAAAAACAAAGGCCTACAACCAAGAATACTCTACCCAGCAAGGCTCTCATTCAAAATGGAAGGCGAAATAAGGAGTTTCTCAGATAAAGGAAGACTAAAAAAATACATCTCCACCAAACCAGCAATGCAAGAGATGCTAAAGGGTCTGTTCTAAGAAGATAAAGAAACAGAGAGAAACAGAGAAGAACACGAGTATAAAGGGGGAAAATGACAATGAATAAGTACTTATCAGTAATAACCTTAAACGTAAATGGATTAAACGCTCCAATTAAAAGACATAGGGTAGCTGAATGGATTAGAAAGAATGACCCACATATATGCTGTCTACAAGAGACCCACCTTAGAACAAAAGATCTACACAGACTGAAAGTAAAGGGATGGAAAAATGTATTCCAAGCAAATGGACATGAAAAAAAGCTGGGGTAGCAATACTTATATCAGACAAAACAGATTTCACAGCAAAGTCCATAAAAAGAGACAAAGAAGGGCATTTCATAATACTTAAGGGAAAAATCCATCAAGAAGATATTAGTTAGTTGGCAGCCGTCCGTCTCGAGAGACGATGGTGTAGCTTCTTAAGAGTCTATCTGCACCGCCGAGAATGGCTGTGCAGTCCGACTCGGGAGTGACATGGTATCTGTCTCCTCCCGTGTTGAATCGACATCTTGCGATGACACTGGAGTGTCCTCTCCAGTGAAGCTGAAGCTACAGAGCCTGAGCAGGGTGATATGGAGGGTCTGCTGTTGCCCATGCAGCAGACCCCCCCCTCTCTTCGCAGCTGAAGGGTCCAAGGGAAAGATGGAGTCAATACAGCTTGGTTTCAGGTGCGCCGCAGGAGTTGCCGGTGTTGACTACAATGTCAAACCGCCTTAGGGACTCCGGCTCCGGATTTTCTGTCGGGGTTTACTCCCTTAGCCTTTCCCCTGAAGAGGTATGCCGCAAGGCAGCGGAGGTTTTTTGGAGTCAGAGTTTTCCTTCTCTGATGTGCCCTGACTGGAAGATCGAACCAGCGACACTTAGCTCGCAGGCCTACGCTCAATCCACTGAGCCAAACCAGTCAAGAAGATATAACCCTTATAAATATATATGCACCCAACTTAGGAGCACCCAAAAATGTAAGGAAAATTTTGAAAGACTCCAAGAAAGATATAGGCAGCAACACACTCATCGTAGGGGACTTTAACACCCCATTGTCAACAATGGACAGATCTTCAAAGCAAAGAAACACCAAAGATATTGAGGCACTGAACAACACTTTAGATCAAATGGACTTAGTCGATATATATAGAAGTTTACACCCCAAAGAAGCAAAATATACATATTTCTCAAGTGCACATGGAACATTTTCAAAGATAGACCACATGGTAGGACACAAAACAAGCCTCAATAAATTCAAGAAAATTGAAATTATATCAAGCATCTTCTCAGATCACAATGCCGTAAAATTGGAAATCAACCTCAAGGAAAAAACTCAAAAACATTCAAACTCATGGAGAATGAATAACATGCTATTAAATAATGAATGGGTTAACAATGACATCAAGGAAGAAATCAAAAAGTTCCTGGAAACTAATGATAATGAACACACAACAACCCAAAACCTATGGGATACAGCGAAAGCAGTCTTAAGAGGAAAGTTCATAGCAATACAAGCCTACCTAAAAAAGCTAGAAGAATCTCTAATAAAAATTTTAACCCTACAGCTACAAGAACTAGAGGAAGAACAACAAGCAAAACCCAGATCAAGTAGAAGGAAGGAAATCATCAAGATCAGAGCAGAATTAAATGACATAGAGTCTAAAGTAACAATTCAAAAGATCAACAAAAGTAGGAGCTGGTTCTTTGAAAAGATAAACAAAATTGACAAGCCTTTAGCCAGGCTCATCAAGAAAAAAAGAGAGAGAACCCAAATAAATAAAATCAGAACTGAAAGAGGAGAAATCACAACTGATACCACAGAAATACAAAGAATTATAAGAAATTATTACGAACAACTGTATGGCAAGAAATTTGACAACCTAGAGGAAATGGACAGATTCCTGGAAAACTATAGTCTGCCCAAACTGAATCAAGAAGAAGCAGAAAGTCTGAATAGACCAATAACAGCTAGTGAAATTGAAGCAGTAATCAAAAAACTCCCAGCACACAAAAGCCCAGGACCAGATGGCTTCACAAGTGAATTCTACAAAACATTTAGGAAAGAACTAACTCCTATCCTCCTCAGACTATTCCAAAAGATACAAGAAGAGGGAAGACTCCCAAACTCGTTCTATGAAGCCAATATAACCCTAATTCCAAAACCAGGTCAAGACACAACAAAGAAAGAAAACTACAGACCAATATCGCTGATGAACATAGATGCTAAAATCCTCAACAAAATATTGGCAAACCGGATCCAGCAACACATTAGAAAGATCATACACCACGATCAAGTAGGATTCATCCCAGGGATGCAAGGATGGTTTAATATTCGCAAGTCAATAAACGTGATACACCACATAAACAAAATGAAAGACAAAAACCACATGATCATATCAATAGATGCGGAAAAAGCATTTGATAAAGTAAAACACCCATTTATGATAAAAACTCTCAGCAAAATGGGAATAGAGGGAGCATACCTCAACATAATAAAGGCCATATATGAGAAACCTGAAGCCAACATCATACTCAATGGGCAAAAACTGAGAGCATTCCCCCTGAGATCAGGAACAAGACAAGGATGTCCGCTCTCCCCACTCCTATTCAACATAGTCTTGGAAGTTCTAGCCACAGCCATCAGACAAGAAAGAAAAATAAAAGGCATCCAAATTGGAAAAGAGGAAGTAAAACTGTCATTATTTGCAGATGACATGATAGTGTACATAGAAAATCCTTTAGACTCCACAAAAAAACTACTCAATCTAATAAGTGAATTCGGCAAAATAGCAGGATACAAAGTCAATATTAAGAAATCGAAGGCATTTTTATACACCAACAATAAAATCTCAGAGATAGAAACTGAAAGAAAAATCCCATTTACCATAACAACAAGAAAAATAAAATACCTAGGAATAAACTTAACCAAAGAGGTAAAAGACCTGTACACAGAAAACTACATAACACTGAAGAAAGAAATTAAAGAAGATACAAATAAATGGAAGCATATACCATGCTCATGGACGGGAAGAATCAACATCATTAAAATGTCCATGCTACCCAAAGCAATTTATAGATTCAATGCAATCCCTATTAAAATACCAGCAACATATTTCACAGACCTAGAACAAATACTTCAAAAATTTATATGGAACCAAAAAAGAGCCCGAATAGCCACAGCAATTTTGAGGAAGAACACAGTAGGAGGAATCACAATACCCAATATCAAACTATACTACAAGGCCACGGTAATCAAAACAGTCTGGTACTGGCATAAAAACAGACATATAGATCAATGGAACAGAATAGAGAGCCCAGAAATAAGCCCAGGTTCATATGGTCAACTAATATTTGACAAAGGGGGAAAAAACATCAAATGGAGTGAAAAGAGCCTCTTCAACAAATGGTGTTGGGAGAACTGGACAGGGACATGCAAAAAAATGAAACTAGACCACCAGCTCACACCATACACCAGAATAAACTCAAAATGGATCAAAGACTTAAATGTAAGCCGTGACACCATAAAAGTCCTAGAGGAAAAAATAGGCAGGAAAATTTCAGATATCCCACGTAGCAACTTTTTCACTGATATATCTCCTAAGGCAAGGGAAATAAAGGAAAGAATAAACAAATGGGACTACATCAAACTAAAAAGTTTCTGCTCAGCTAAAGAAAACATCAGCAAGATGCAAAGGAAACCAACCATATGGGAAAATATATTCGCCAATGACATCTCAGACAAGGGATTGATCTCCAAAATATATAAAGAACTTATACGACTCAACACCAAGAAGACAGACAACCCAATTAAAAAATGGGCAAAGGACCTGAACAAACACTTATCCAAAGAAGACATACAGAGGGCCCATAGACATATGAAAGTATGCTCAACATCACTAGCCATGAGAGAGATGCAAATGAAAACCACAATGAGATACCACCTCACACCAGTCAAAATGGCAATCATCAACAAATCAACAAACAACTTGTGCTGGAGAGGATGCGGAGAAACGGGAACCCTGGTGCATTGCTGGTGGGAATGCAGATTGGTGCAGCCACTGTGGAAAACAGTTTGGAATTTCCTTAAAAAACTAAAAATGGAACTGACTTTTGAACCAGCAATTCCATTGCTAGGATTATATCCAAAAAATCCTGAAACACCAATTCAAAAGAACCTATGCACCCCTATGTTCATAGCAGCACTATTTACAATAGCCAAGTGCTGGAAACAACCTAAATGCCCATCTGTAGATGAGTGGATCAAAAAACTGTGGTACATTTACACAATGGAATTCTATGTAGCAGAAAGAAAGAAGGAACTTCTACCATTTGCAACAACATGGATGGAACTAGAGAAAATTATGCTTAGTGAAATAAGCCAGGCAACAAAAGAAAAATACCTTATGCTGTCACCTATTACAGGAAACTAATGAACAACACAAACAAATGAGCAAAATTGAACCAGAGGTCGTCGGCGTCGTCGTCGGCAGCCGTCCGTCTCGAGAGACGATGGGGTAGCTTCTTAAAGAGTCTATCTGCACCGCCGAGAATGGCTGTGCAGTCCGACTCGGGAGTGACATCGTATCTGTCTCCTCCCGTGTTGAATCGACATCTTGCGATGACGCTGAAGCTACAGAGCCTGGGCAGGGTGATATGGAGGGTCTGCTGTTGCCCATGCAGCAGACCCCCCCTCTCTTCGCAGCTGAAGGGTCCAAGGGAAAGACGGAGTCAATACAGCTTGGCTTCAGGTGCGCCGCAGGAGTTGCCGGTGTTGACAACAACGTCAAACCGCCTTAGGGACTCCGGCTCCGGATTTTCTGTCGGGGTTTACTCCCTTAGCCTTTCCCCTGAAGAGGTATGCCGCAAGGCAGCGGAGGTTTTTTGGAGTCAGAGTTTTCCTTCTCTGTGTCAAGAGTAAATGTCAAGCTTTACTTAGAACATTTAAGCACAAAAAATAACTGTATACCTACGAATGTTAAGAAAAGTTAATTGTTCTGAGAATACTACTAAGGCACTGAATTCAATTATTCCTTTTGATATGAATTTTCTAACTTTTTATATCTTTAAGATGTTCATAGCTATTATTTAAGTAATATTTTTAGTAAGATAATTCAATCTTATTATTTTCCCCCCAAAAGACAGAGTTCTAAGCACCACTATATTCTATATCATAATGAAAATACAGTGATTAACAGCCAGGTTCAAAAGTACTCATCACTGGAAAAAGGGTTTATATACTTGAATGCTTTTTCTTTTCACTGAAGCATGGAAGACTATCATGTTATATAAAATTGGATACAAAAGCTTAGGATCATGTTATCAACTGGGTAATTATATCAAAAATTAAGAAGTTATATAAAACTATTGAGACATTAGACTTCCATGTACTTTAGTCTGTATTAAGAATGGTTCATTTTGGAATATGAATGCAATCAGACAGCCATAATATGAATGAGTTCGCTATTTTCAGTGGCACTGGCACTACTCTGTGGTACAATGTTCTGCAAAGTGACAACAAATTGAGAGCTTTCTCGTGGCCGAGGGGCGCAGGCCGTATGTGCTCGCGTCGTCTCCCTTATTTTCCCAGCGTCCTCCAGCCACCTTTCCCCGGGGTGCCCGAGAAAGGTAGAGCACACTCCTGCGAGACCCTTGCTCGCAGCCGCGTCGCTAAGGCCACCAGGCTCGGCCCCGCCCCTTCCCGGGGGTGGGGGAAGTCGGCCCCTCTTGCTGCACCGCCTCTGGCCCGCGCTGGGCACGGCCGGTGCGTTAAGCCCTACTCGGCCCCTTGGCTCTGCGCTGGGACTCGTAGCTCCGGGCTTGGCTGAGATCGTTCGTTCCGCTGGCCCTCAGCCCGCTTAGCTCAGCTCCCGCCCGGAAGCATGACCTTTGAGGAGGCGCGGCACCTGCTCTTTCAGTCTCACATGGCAACAAAATCTTGTATGTCCTCCCAAGTATCTGATGATGAACAGAGAGGGAGTCTGGAATTGGAAAATCAACGCTGATTGATACATTGTTTAATACTAATTTTGAAGACCATGAATCCTCACATTTTTACCCACATGTTCGACTTAAAGCTCAGTCATATGAACTCCATGAAAGTAATGTTCGATTGAAATTGACCATTGTGAATACAGTGGGATTTGGTGACCAAATAAACAAAAAAGAGAGGCCACTCTCTGAAGACACTTGATCTCTTAACCATGAAGAGCCTTGACAGCAAGGTGA
This sequence comes from Furipterus horrens, assembly GCF_987537825.1. NCBI lineage: Eukaryota > Metazoa > Chordata > Mammalia > Chiroptera > Furipteridae > Furipterus > Furipterus horrens. Next base: position 149,157,100 of record NW_028327172.1, on the reverse strand, counting down.
ACATTATACCAGTGATTGCCAAAGCAGATACAATTTCTAAAACTGAATTACAGAAGTTTAAGATCAAGCTCATGAGTGAACTGGTCAGCAATGGAGTCCAGATATACCAGTTCCCAACAGATGATGAAACTGTTGCTAAAATCAATGCTTCAATGAATGGACATTTGCTATTTGCTGTTGTAGGAAGTATAGATGAGGTAAAAGTTGGAAATAAGGTGGTCAAAGCTCGCCAGTACCCTTGGGGTATTGTACAAGTGGAAAATGAAAACCACTGTGACTTTGTAAAGCTCCGGGAAATGCTCATTTGCACAAACATGGAGGACCTGCGAGAACAGACCCACTCAAGGCACTACGAACTGTACAGGCGCTGCAAACTGGAGGAAATGGGCTTTACTGATGTGGGCCCAGAGAGTAAGCCACTCAGTCTTCAAGAGACCTACGAAGCCAAAAGACACGAGTTTTATGGGGAACTCCAGAGGAAGGAAGAAGAGATGAAGCAGATATTTGTGCAGCGAGTGAAGGAGAAAGAAGCCATACTGAAAGAAGCTGAAAGAGAGCTACAGGCCAAATTTGATCACCTCACAAGAGTCCACCAAGAAGAGAGAATGAAGCTTGAAGAAAAGAGAAAACTTCTAGAAGAAGAAATAATCTCTTTCTCTAAAAAGAAGGCAACCTCTGAAATATACCAGAACCAGACCTTTATGGCGATGGGCAGCAATCTGAAGAAGGACAGGGACCGTAAGAACTCCAATTTTATGTAAAACAAAGGTTCCAGATCAACAGAAAGTCATCACCAGCAAAGTTATTAAAATGTTAAAAGTATGCTGTGATTTTTCATGCTCTTTTTATTTGCTCTATCTGGCAAATGGCCACAGTTACTGCCGTTTATGGAAAAATGCTTTTTTAAATTGTAAGTTCAATGCATAAGCCAGAGTGGATGATAGAACTTGTATATTCACTATTGTTAGTAGTGTTTAAGTGAACCAGAGGTATGTAAACAAGAAGTAGACTAACAGTAACAAGGGGGGCGGGGGGGGAGGAAAAGAAAGGTGTAAGGGGATGGGTCAAGTTAAAAAAAATATATATATATATATATGAATGACCCACAGACAGGTGCAACTGAGTGGGGACTAAATGTGGGGGAGGGGAGGGACAGGGTGCAGGGAAACAAGAGGGCTAAAAAAGTGAGACAACTGTAATGGAAAAACAAACAAAAATTTTTTAGTGGGGGAAAAATGAAAATATGAAGAATGGAAATGCCAGTTCAGTGAATATTAGGACAAAGATTTTCCTTCACGTTGTATATTTTTCTCCCTATTTGATCCCTCCAGAGTTTGGCATTCTAAACAAGTAAGTAATGACATAAGTTCCTTTGCATAGAACTAATAAGACCAGTTGTCAACAGAGGTTCTTTTTTTTTTTTTTTTTTTTTGACCAAGTCTTTGACTGGAATGTCAAGCCTAAAGGAAACATACTTGGGCTCAGATTGTTACCAGAAAGCCCTGAGGAACTGGGAATGACTTTCAAAGGTAATAAAAGCCCGTGAGATAAAAGGCCTGGTACCATGGTTGGTTGTGCGGTCCACAGCAATCTTTCCAGGGAAGGAACGAAGGTTGTTTTCCTGAAAGATGGCTAGAAGGGACCTTAAGGCACAAGGAAAGACCAGAAAGACTTGGAAAAAACAGGTGTGTACAGGCAAGGATGAATGCCAGATATGTGGCACAGCTTCTGTGCCCTGAAGAACAGACTGAAGGTCACCCCAAATATTCCTTGGGTAAGATCCAGCAAAGCAGAACTAAAGATCATAAGTGATCATTTGCTGCTCTTGTTATGTTTATGCAAACGAACAGGATAAATTAAAAATGGACTTAATGTAGTCCCTTTAAAGACAAGGAGGGTAACCTTAGGGAGAAAAATTATTATTCAAGGAAAATCACAATGATCAGTAGTAGAGTATAAAACAGGGCAACTAACCATCTTAAAAGTTTCTTCTCCAGATTTAGAGACTTGTTTGCGGGTTATGTTACATAAATTAACACGTGTTTTTTGTTTTCAAAGGACATAAGCCAATGATCGCATTACCTGAGTGATTATCTGTACACATAAGCCTCACTTAATCCTCTCTGCAGCACTGCCTCCTGAGACTCAACGGTTTGGCTGAACTAAATGGCTGGGTTGGGGAAGAATGGGGTGGTCTGTGGGCTTCACTTTAAAATGGGTTTCTCTTTTCTGTCCTAATGGTTTGGACAGAAAAGGCCCAGAGGTCTGAGAGGGGGAAAAACCTAAACTATTTACCTCAGCCCAAACTAAGTATAATGGGCAAAAGGGTTTTGGACAGGTGAGATGTGCCTAGCACACCTTCTTACAAAGAAGCTTTTTTTTTTTTTTTTTTTTCCCTAATATGGAACATTGAAAAATTAATCCCTGCCTTTTGTCATCTAGTAGTTATGGATTGAATGATGTCTCTTAACCCTTTTTGCCAAATCTGTTGCCCCCAGAACACAACAAGGACACCAGCCTGTTAAACCAAGCACGCCGTTGACCGGAGACAGCCAACTGACCTGGAGTCTGCACGATCCTTCCCCACGTGGGAAGGCCACCCTCCCCTCCACACCCCCACTCTTATTAGGGTTTTCTGGACCCAAGGGTAGGTAGGACGACGACCATGTCCAGCTTGAAGCAGCTAGAGGAGCTTGAGACCTTCGCCCAATGTCCTTTACAAGATTACAAAGGGTCCTAATATTTGAGGGGGGGGGATAGTTAATTTTTACGAACCAGGGGTATGGACTTGGGGGGGATTGCTGGGGGAGGGGGGTGCTGGGTGGAGGGGAACAAGGGGGAGAAAATTGGAACTGTTGTAACAATATAATCAATAAAAAACATTAAAAAAAAAAAAAGAAGGGACTGGCAAGAAGTATTCAAGGTGATGAAAGGCAAGGAACTACAACCAAGACTACTCTATCCAGTAAAGCTTTCATTTAGAATGAAAGGACAGATAAAGTGCTCCCCAGATAAGGTAAAGCTAAAGGAGTTCATCATCACCAAGCCATTATATGAAATGTCAAAGAGGCTTATTTTAGAAAAATAAGATCAACACTATGAACATTAAAGTGACAATAAACTCACAACAATCAACTGAATCTTAAAAAATGAATAAGCAAACTAATCATGCAACCAGAATAGGAACAGAGTCATAGGTATGGGGCTCATTTGGAAGGTTATCAGCTGGGTGGGGGAAGGGGAAGAAATGGGGAAATGGTGCAGGGACTAAGAAGCATAATTGGTTGGTACAAAATAGACAGGGGAGAGTTAAGAATAATATAGGAAAGGGTGAAGCCAAAGAACTTACATGCATGACCCATGAACATGAACTAAGGGGGGGTGAGGAAAGGGAGGTACCGGGAAGAGGGAAGCAAAGGGAAAAGAAATTCGGACAACTGTAACAACATAATAAAATACACTCAAAGAAAATAAAAATAAAAAATAATATGTGGTATTTACTGTTTATCACATAAACAATGGGAATTTGAAAATTCAAGTGTAATTAATTAGAAATTATTCATTCAATACAGTCAGTGGTTCTAGCTAATTCCATGTTGCCAAGTCACTGGTAAATCACTGCAGTTCCTCCAAATAGCCTACTGGAACCTGAAGGACCTTGTAGATGAAGGACCACCAGACCTATCAAATAGACAATGCCTCATTGCATTGAAATTTTGAAACTTTGCAGCAGAGAGCAAGTTAAAATTCATCCTAGACCTTAATAAAGGATCTATGTCTAAAACACGGACAAATCTGTGTTTGGTAAAGAAAAGGGTGAGGAAAAGTGCATGTCAAAAAAAAAGAGAATTGTGTGAGCACACTGGGGGAAGTGGAGATTAAAGAACACTGTTTTTAAAAGTGCCTTTTGGGGGGGCATAAAATTGGTGTCAAAACTAGGGATAAGGAGTAATGGAGGAACAAAGGATGTATTGAATTGACCATTAGTTAAGAAGTCTTGAGTACTTATTGACAATAAATCTGTTGCCAATAAACACATAATTAAAAGGTATTCATTTGAAGGAAGGTTGATAGCTAACTTTATAATGAAGACATTAATCTGATACCACCTAAACTTACCACACAGTCTTAGCATTGTTAAAATAACTGGTATGGCCAGTTATTTTGTACATCTTGTGACAAAAGGCAATAGAAAATATTGTGCACCACCTGTGAAGTCATCTCACCTAAAAAATTCAACCTGAATCTAATCACTGTTCTAGGTCTAATTTTCAATTACAGAAAGTATGGAGGAAAGAAGAACAAGCTAGTTGACATGGTAAGGAAGCAATTGGCCAAGGCCAGAACATGACATTCTAAAGATAAATGGTTCAGTTTATCTAATAACTTAAAGGCGTGAACAAAAGGGAAGTAGGAGTGTGTGGTTATAAGATTAAAAAGCCCTAACATATAATTAAATGCAGAATGTTGACCTTGTGTGGGACCTGATAAACCAATTATTAAAACACATTTTTGAGATAATCATGGAAATTCAAGTATTGTCTGGGTTTAAATAAAATTTAAAAAATTATTGTTAATTTTATTATCTATGATAATGGCATAATAGTTATGTTTCTTTTTTTAAATGAGGAGATTTTGTTAGTTAGAAATGCATTCTAAAATGGCCCTACCTGAGCTCTATACAAGTTTTGCTAGAGTGAAAGAATTTTTCCTTCACCTAAAAAAGTTGACTATATACAGTTCACAGGGCACCAATGATTCATGGGAGAATGAACAAATTATGCTTTAAAATACTGCAGCAAAAGAAAGGTGAAGGGAATTAAGCTTAATTAGCCAGATGTTGATAATTGCTGAAGTTGAGTACACATAGGTTTGTTATACTTCCTACCTTGGACAATTTGAAAATTTCCATAATAAAAACTGTTAAACAGTGTTTACTTACCCTGTTATCTGTATATTAAAAATGTCCTTAAAGCTTACAAAATTCCTTTTCTCTTTTTCTATAAGTACATTTCATTGATTATGTTGTTAACAGTAGTACCAATTTTTTTCCTCTTTGCTTCCATCTTTCCAGTAGCCCCCTTCTCTCTAGCAGTCCCACCCCCCTTTAGTTCATGTCCATGGGTCATGCATATAAGTTCTTTGGCTTCACCCTTTCCTATATTATTCTTAAGATCCCCCTGTCTATTTTTGTACCAACCAATGCTTCTTAGTCCTTGCACCATTTTTCCATTTCTCCCCCTCTCCACTCCCAGCTGATAACCCTCCAAATGATCACCATACCTATGATTCTGTTCCGATTCTGGTTTGCTTAGTTGGGTTTTGTTTTTATTTTTTAGATTCAGTTGTTGAGATTTGTGAGTTTGTTGCCATTTTAGTGTTCATAGTTTTGATCTTCTTTATCTTAAGCGAGTCCCTTTGACATTTCATATAATAATGATTTGGTGATGATGAGCTCCTTTAGCTTCACCTTGTCTGGGAAGCACTTTATCTGTCCTTCCATTCCAAATGATAGCTTTGCTGGTTAGAGTAGTCCTGGTTGCAGGTTGCCTTTCATCACACTGGATACTGCTTGCCAGTTCCTTCCTGCCTGCAAAGTATCCTCTGAGAAATCAGCTGATAGTCCTAAAGGCACCCCCCTGGAGGCAACCCTCTGCCTCTCTCTTGCTGTCCTCAGGACTCTGTCTTTATCTTTCACATTTGGCACCTCAATCATGATGCGTCCTGGTGTGGTCCCCTCTGGGACCAGCTCGCCCGGGACTCTCCTTGCTTCCTGGACCTGTATGTCCATCTCCTTCGCAAAATTTGGGAAGTTTTTCTCATTTTTTTTTCAATTCTTTCTTCCTCATTCTCCACTGGTTGACTGTTTTTTTCCTGTTTATGTTCCAAATTATTGACTTGAACCCCACTTTCCTTCCCTTGACCATTGATTTGTGTAGATTTTCCTTCGTTTCACTTAGCATAGCCTTCACTTCTTCTCTTATGAGTTTGCTATATTCAAGCATATCTGTCAAGCCTGTAAGCATCTTTATCACCAGTGTTTTCAACTCTGCATCTGTTAGGTTGGCTATCTCCTCATTTGTTAGGTTGGCTATCTCCTCGTCGCTTAGTTCTCCCACTGGAAATTGATCCGTTTTCCCTTTTGGGCCATACTTCTCTGCCTCCTCATTCTGACAGGCTCCTGTGTTTGTTTGCCTGTGTCTCAGGTAGAGTTGTCACTCCTGTTACATTGTAAGGAGCGGAGCCTTAGGGATTTATCAGTACAGGACGACCTGTTTTATTACTGGCACTGTATGTGGGGGAGGGGTCCAAGAGGGAACAATGCCACCAGACCAGCACTCGCCCCTTTTCCAGGCACCTCTCCCACTTCCACACCGGACCGGCTCCCCTCTAGCTGTTTCCCTGGCCATCATTCCTAGAGTAGGTGGGTCTGCGAATGTTCTAGGACTGTGGGGGCCCTTTAAACAAGTGGACTTTGCTGAGATTGGCAGTTTCTGCCTCCACCCCCACCCTCACTGGTATGCACAGTCAGAAGCAATGAGGCTTGATTTTCCCCAGTGCTGGGACCATGAGCTGTGAGGTCTAGTGAGGAGCTGGGAATGCTCCCCAGGTGTTTCTCCTGACATTTTTAAATGTGTGACTGTGATTTCCTCTGGCCTGCTGCTGCTACTGCAGCTGCTACCACCACACCGCGTCCTCTCCACTTTAGCTCCGCCCCTCCTACCTGTGTGGATGAGTATTTCTTCTTTATATCTTTGTTTTCTGGACCTCCATGTAGTTTGATTTCCTGGAACTTCTGGTTATTTCTAGTTTCGAGGTAGTTGTATTCCTTCTTAGTTGTGGAGGGAGACGCAGAGTGTTTGTCTTCGCCTCCATCTTGGCCAGAAGTCCTCACAAAATTCCTTTTCTTAACAACACTCTAAGAATCATATTTAAGATACATCTTAGTCAGTTGGAGCTATAAACTGAGTAGCTCACAGCAACAAACATTTATTTCTCACAGTTCCAGGATCAGTGAAGTCCAAGATCAAGGTACCAGCAGATCCAGTGTCTGGTGAGAACTCACTTCCTGGTTCATAGATTTTACCTTTTTGCTGTAACCTCACACAGTGAAAGAAAACAGCCTTGCTCCCTGGGTGTCTTTTATAAAGGCACTTAACCCTGCTCTCATGACTTAAACACCTCCCAAAGACCCCACCCCCTAATACCAATACCTTGGGTGTTAGGTTTCAACATATGAATTGGGGAGGAGCACAAATATTCAGTTCATAGCAAACTAAAAAGTGAAAATTACCCCTAACTGTGGGATCCAATAGCCTAACATTAAAGATAGGAAAGTTGTCAAGATCTGGTAGTTCCTCGGGCATAATTGATATGCACATAGATTTTCAGCATCTCAAAAAAATAATGCATATAATCAGTCTCCCTTGAAATTTCAAAGTGACCCTTTATAATCCCCTCATGATAAATGCACTCTTCGTGTCCTAGAGACTTTACTGGAACATGTAGTGGTCTTGGCAAAAATTGCCTGGTTTTGTTACATGCTATGATAAATTGGAAGCACTGATTTAATCAGATACCAAATTTTATATAAAATTTCAAAGATATATACATATATGTCTTTAAAAAGGAGATATTTCTAACACTATCCATCCCAGTATTATCCCTGGATACCAGTGAAAGCTCAAGCTTGGCTATAACATTCAATTTAATATGTTAAATGCTTAAAAGATTAGAAAGTTTAAAGAGAAAAAGTAATCTCTATTAAATGATAGGAAAACCTGTGTCGACTGGTCAGGGCAAAGCAAAAGAAAAAGGACTAGACATGTTTCTAACTGATGACTTCAAACATGGAATTGATTAAGTCCAGAATATGAGGAGATATACCTCTGACAACGAGCATTACTTTATAGGGACAAGAGGAGAGGGGTGTCCCAGCTTGACATGATCAAATGGAGGCTACCTCAAAGAAATATAAAATGGTGTTGACATTTCTAAACAGAGTCAATGGACACAGGAATAAGACAAGCCTTAAACACCCTCAATGGCTACTTTAACACTCATAGTGGTTGGTGTTGGCACTGGGAATTTACCTATGTAAATGTTCCCAAGGTCTTCTTTAATATACTTGGGGCTTCTATTGCCTAACTCTCAGTCCAATGGAAAAAACCAGACCAAAGGGATCCACTTTAGGGACAACATTAATGAGCTAATTTCCAAATTATTATAAGCCAATATTATGACCTTCTGGAAACTGGAAGCCCATAGTTGGTAGACCTTAAATTTCAAAACATACAAAGACAGGAGATGCCACCATCCATAGCCCAAGACACATCCAGAAATGTAAGCCATCACAGAGTGACTTTGCATCCCTCAGAATGTTTATATCTAGTTATGGATACCAGTTTTAGAGGGAATAAATGCATTTTCACATTTTCATAAGAAGTTTTGTTTTTCCTTGATAGCACCTTCCAACCTGTTCCTACTTTTCATTACCAATCATCCTAGTTTTTGCCTTCAGTCAGCCAAATGACCCCATAAAAAGCACTGGGTCCTAGTCATCTTCTCTTTCATTATCAAGCATCTCCTGAGTATCTATTATATTCAAGCACTATGTTAGGTTTAGGAAGGTTTGAAGTTGAAGAATGTTATAGTATGTTCTCTGCCACTAAGAAATGGGCAGTGACTGTCCCTGTAAATCTATAATCATATCTTGTCAAATTGTAACAGAACAGGCTTTACATTTAAATAGTTATCCTACAACAATACATTTCAAAGCCATGTCTTCATCAAACTAATGTAAACATTCACTGGTGGCATCTGTCACTTAGAATTTTTCCCTTAATAAAATTTATTGTGAACAAATAACAAAGGGCTATTGCTTCCAGACATCTGGCATATGAAAATGATCTATTTGTAAAGAGCTGGATATTAAAGTGTTTTCATTAAAATGGGGCCATACCTGAGCTCTATACAAGTTTTGCTAGAGTGAAAGAAATTTTTCCTCCACCTAAAAAAATTGACTATATACAGTTCACAGGGCACCAATGTTTCATGGGAGAATGAACAAATTATGCCTCTGAAGAGTAATTGAATATTTATTCTGACACAGCTTCCCCAGGACAACCAGCAACCTCATTTGAAGTAAATTCCTTAGTCTGTTCTAATAAGGATAATTATATTGAAATGGTGCTCCCTGCTCTAAAGAGGGCAAATCCATTTACTGCTACAGAAAAGCCTCTGGGATGGATCTAACCTATTCTTTTTGTGGGTTTTTGTGGGTTTTGATGTTGCTGAGTAAACCAATGATATTTTCAACTTGGTGCTGGTTTGGACACGGTTGACAGCGTTCAGTGGAGTGTTTTTTCTTAAACAACTCAATCATGACTGCAGAAACACAATAAGTATCAGAGACGTGGAATAGTAACTTGTCTTGACAGCAGTAAACTAATGAACATCCATCATTAAATTGTTCAAACATCCTTCACAATTGAATATCTGACTTTTAAATGCATTATCATACAGGCTTCAGCATTACCATAGCATTTATTGGAGCAATCTGTAGTGTTTATCTGTAGTTTAAATGCAAAAAAGAAGAAGAGAAGAAGAAGAAGCAGAAGAAGCAGAAGAAGAAGAAGCAGAAGAAGCAGAAGAAGAAGAAGCAGAAGAAGGAGGAGGAGGAGGAGGAGGAGGAGGAGGAGAAGAAGGAGAAGAAGGAGAAGAGGAAGAAGAGGAAGAAGAGGAAGAAGAGGAAGAGGAAGAAAAGGAAGAAGAACAGGAAGAAGAAGAAGCACTCAAATGTTTCATTCAAGGCTGCTTCTGGAACAAAATTAATAATGGCTGCAACCTGCAGAAGGATTTTCTCATGTTGGGTAGCCAAATTTTACTAATGTAATTCCTCTGCAGTAATGGATTAAAATATTGCAGAAGAAATATTCAAAACACTGTGAACATGGTACAGCTGTACAGTCCTCCATTTACCAGTTTCCTTCAAAGAATGCCCACCAAGATTATTCTAGACTCAATGATGTGTTTGCTTTTCCCCATAAATCTAACACTGTTTTTCTGGATTCATCCATTTTTACTTTTGGTGAATTCTAATTGACACCCACTGAGGCCAGGAAGCCACCAAAGTGATCATATAGCAGTTTAATTGATTCCAGGATATTCAACAAATTGTTCACTATTTCACTCTGCACTAAAAGGGAGCTATAACTCTTCTTTACTCCCATCACAACTGTTGCAGCCATGACAGCCTTGCACATGATTTTTTTTTTTGTCACATACTTTTCTGTGCGGAAGAAATAATAATGCTTCAGTATCTCCATCTCCTCTACCATTGGAAATATGATGAGATCAAAAACAGACTCCTGCACATACATGAACAGGAATGATTGTTAGCTTGTCAATTTGTAGAGCAAATTGTGACTCAATTCCATATAACACTGGACACCTATAAAGATGTATTACAATGAAATCATTGTGTGATAATTCATTCCATCATTTCAAAACAATCATTTAATTAGCTTAAGAAATGTAATAAACCTATTCATGACATGGGATCATAAAAAACATTTTTGAAACATTTTAATCCAAGCTTTGTTTCTTTAAAAACAAATCCATTTGTTTATTGCAGTGTTACTTACAATAGCCAAGATTTGGAAGCAGCCCACGTGCCCATCAGTAGATGAAGGGATAAAAAGTTGCGGTACATTTACACAATGGAATACTACTTGGACATAAAAAAAGGAAGAAATCTTACCTTCTGTGATAGACCTGAAGAGTATTATGCTAAGTGAAATAAGCCAGTCAGAGAAAGACAAGTACCATATGACCTCACTTATATGTAAATCTAATAACAAAATAAGCTAACAAACAAAATAGAAACAGACTCACAGATATAGAGAATAGACTAACAGTTGTCAGAAGGGAGGAGGAGTTAGGGGAGCTGGGTAAAAAAGGTGAAGGGTAGGTAGAATAGGGTAAAGGGTTGATAAATGGTGATGGAAGGAGACTTGACTTTGGGTAATGAACACACAATGCAATACACAGATGATGTATTACAGAATTTTACACCTGAAACCTATATAATTTTATTAACCAATGTCACCCCAATAAAGTCAGTAAAACTTTTAAAATAAAAGAAAAACAAATCCATTAAAGAAAATTGCACTTTATTTTATCATTGGTAGGCTACAAAATTTTAACTTCCTAGTAATAATTTATAAAACAATGAAATGAAAATATGCAAATTTTTCAAGAAGTATTCAACATAAGAGGCTTTTCTTATTTAGAGTGTAGTCTCTTTGATCAATGAGTCAATACTGAGCACAGAAACCATCTCACATAACAGAGTTAACTGTGAATTACGGCAAATGCACAAGGTGAAAAGACAGTTGGGGGAGCAACATGTAAAGATCAGCACAGCCACCTCTTAAATGGGAATATGCTATAATCTCAGATAGGAAGGTAATTCTTCTGTTGATCTATGGGGACAAAGAGTAGTGTGAATGAGCCTGAAGGCCATATGGAAGAAGATGTGGGAGTTGTTATAAATTTTATAACTTAATCTGCTGTCCTCAGATGAAGGTTTAGAATTATAAAGCTACACTTCCATACCATTGGCATAAAGGGGTGCTTCACCAAACCTCCAGTAACCATGTATTTATTTCATTTTTTTCCCTTGTCATCTTTTTTTCTTTTATCAGTTCCAGTGCTCACTGTGTTCATTCTGTGGGAGACCTGGCCACACTGGGTGTCTAATGTTCTGCTGGAATTTGTCAGTTTTGGAGCCAGCTGCTCTGACACTCTGTGACATTAGGACCAACGGACTAGCCCCTGAAGTCTCTGCAAGTGGCCCAACCCTCGAATGTTACCATATAAAGGTAACCATTTCCTGAACACCTACTGTGTGCCTAGCACTATTTTAAGCTCTTGTGATGAATTAGGGAACAAACAGACAAGCGTCCTGAGGAGTCCCAGCTTCAGGCCAAAAGTCTACATGTGATCTTTCAGGCCTGACCATAGCCAGTGTCAAGGCTGAGGTTGAGTAAAAGCCACAATTGAATTTAGCAATGCCTCAGCCACCAGGGTGCTTCATTTAAATAAATATCATCTGTCACAGGTAGTAACTAAGAACTAGATCACAGGGAACCAACCAAATAGTGGAAATAAATATGCATATACCTGTAAGCTTGACAGGAAAACTTCTCAGAAATGTCATTGTAGGAGAAACTATCTCTCCTATTTGTCGACATTGTGTTTCTGCAGAAACAAGACTGAAGACACATGCATGAAGCCTGCAAGCAGAGTGAAATATTTAAAATTTGTTTTTCAATAATCTGATAATCCTCATGCTTTTCATTACTTTTGAATGAAGCACTGTTACTGTCACTGAACATCATTTGAAATTGCTCTAAAGTAAAATCTTCCTATCTGGGATGGTTTTATGTCTTAAATTGAATAATTGCTTAACATTGTTGCTTAACATTTAACAATTCTTACCAGAAGTGGCTCGGTATATGCATGGAACCTGCGTTGACTTTGCACAAAAACTATCATGCCAGAAGTTTTTAGAATCAATACATAAGAACTATCAGCTTCATATGCAGGTCTCTGAAATATTATGCTTCTTTGTCTCACAGAAATGATCCTTCCAAAGTTTTTTGGCCGAGTTTTAAAACATTTTTTGCTCCAGTTCACAATTCCTATTAAGCATATTTTTACTAAAATTTTCCAACAGATAACTATTTTATAAGGCACCTCAGATTACCTCATGTACACCTGCCTCCCAGCCCATTCTGCTACTTCTAAGGGCCAACCAAACACATGTCCTAGACTTGCCAGGCCTTCCCCATCAGAAGCTACCCAAAGTTTTTGGCTTCTCCCAGAATGTGCAGACTTGGATGAAGTGCCACACTGCAGAGAATAGATAATGCCACCCATAAATGTGGGTCATTTCCCACCAAGTCCTGTGTTTTCAAGAATTAGCCCTAAGAAAAAGACTTGGAGGAGAAGTAGGTGGCAATCTGGAATTTGAAAGCCATGTCCCCAGGTGGGACACAGGGAGATTCCTGTGTAACTTGGAAGGAAGAAGAAAGGGGGCTATCATTTTGTAGCGGACACACATTGCTCATTGGGCATGAAACAACATCAGGGCCTGCTTTCTCAAGCCCCCTTTAGGTTTTCTGACTCCTGGGCCAGGTGTATATGTTTAGTTCCATGGCAAAGAGCCTCAGTTTTTGTTAGACCAACCTCTTCACAGGGGTCAGAGGAAACAAGAATGGATATGGGCATCATTCCAACCTCACGGGCTTCTCATCTGCTCATGGTTGTCTTTCCAGACTGCCTGTCCCATAGACCTCAAACTCCAGCATCAGATATGGAGACAGCTTTATGGACACTGTCGAACCAGCCCCTACAATTGCAAAAGCCAATTCCTGTGGCAAACCCTATGTATAGTCCCCAGTTGGTCTTGCGTCTCTGGTTAATCATAACGGATAACACCTAGCATAACCCTAATACTAGAAAACTGGAGATGGGAAAGAAGCCTGGAAGGCTAACCCACAGCATGTGCTTCCCTGCAGCCCATTCAGGGAAGTGCAGGTGGACATCCTGTGTGCCAAGTGGACAGGACACACCTGTGAGTGACCTCTCAGGGGTCATCCTGCTCATTATGAAGTAATGGTAGCTAGCATGGTAGAGGTAAAACTCCTTAACAGGTCTAATAAGATCCTTCATTATCTGGTTCCTGCTGAGCAGCATTTTGCATTCATTCTCATTGTTTTTTTTCTTCTGTCCTGTTTTCCTCATTCTTGTTACCCCAGGTTTGAATATACCATATAACACATGAACCTTTCTTCAGTCCTTGCCTGAAAGTATTTTCCAGAGAAACCTGTGCTAAGAAAATTAGACCAGGAAAATAGTTCTAGAAAGCAGAGCCACAGGAGAGAATTTTGTGGTTGAACTGCCCATTCATATAAACCACATCCTTCTGTTTCTCAGGCTGCTCTTTTTCCAGCTGAAATTTAATGCTGGTCTCTTTCTATATTCTCCCTGTTTTCCATAAGTGAACTCACTTTTTCTCATAGCTTCAGACTGCTGATGATAATGATTCCAAAATCTTATCTTCAGTTCTAGCATTTCTCCTGGGCTACAGATTTATGTCTCCAACTGCCTTCCAGACTCATGAATGCTTCCCTCATCATGCTCTCTCCTGAATTCATCTTCTCCCCACATCCAGTCTTTTCCTACTAGCCCCAGTGTCAGTAAAACCTGCAGTCATTCTCAGTTCATCACCTCCACCATTCGCATGTATCTAGATATCAAGTCCTATCTATTCTTCCCCACAGATATAACTCAAAACACAATTTTTCTCCATTCTCACTGTCACTACTCTGATTAGCCCTGTCAATCCCCATCCATTCTTTCCTGAAATGATGCCAAAAACTTTCTTCCCACAAACCCCTTCTCCATGTTACAGCCAGCATGATCTTTCTGAACTGCAAACTTAATCATCATTCTCCTGCTTAAAACCCTCTGGAGCCTCCCTCATTGCTTTTGGGATAGAGTCCAATCTAATAAGATTCTCCATGTGATCCCTGCTTAGCTTACCAGCCATTTTCATCTTCATCTTGCATTATAGCCCTAATGAAATTCTTTCAGTGCCTTGAAAGTAACTTGCACACCCTCTCTTCTGGGCCTTCACAATGAAAGTTCCCTTTACCAAGAAAAATTTTCTTTTCTCTGTGCTTTCTAACTCTATCCTTCGTGTCTCAAATTTGGCATCACTTTATTCCAGAAGCCCTCCCAAATCCCCTAGATTAGTGGTTATGTGATCTATAGCTCCTTTCTCTTTTCCTTCCATAACACTTATCACACATTACTATAATTGCTTGTTTAATTGTTACTCCCCTCCTAGGCTGCATAACTTTCTTTACTTACTGCTGCATGCCTAATGCAGGCTTCAGGGCCTGGCACATAGGAGGCACTCCATAAATATTTGATGGATAAATGATCATCATTCTAAAGAGACAGAATGGCTCCAAGGCAGGGCTAATTTCACCATGATATGATTAAATGTACTATTGACATATCTAAATTAAGAATGTATCAATCATTAAAAGGAGCTGGTCAGTTGGGAAACATAGAGCAAGGTGAGTCACTGAAGTAAAGGCTAGAATGCCTATCCAAGCATATCCAGGGATGAAGAAGTATTAGCTAATGGACTTCAAATATCGTGGTTCCATTAGTTAGGAACATCCTTTTTATGAAATAGATACATCCAGCTTTTTTAGCCGGATGCCATTAAGTTCCATTTTCTAATTTCATACTAATGTAATAAATTTGTAATTATTATTTGACTTCCCATGCAAGTCTGTCCACTGGAAGAATAACATGCAAATTCTGAGTATTTCAGGTGTCTGTGAATTTCAAATTCTCATTGTGAATTAATGAACTGCCTTCAAGTTATAGTGTGCAGTAATACTGAACTGTCTTGAATGTGGTGCCATCCACTCGTTGTTCTGTGGACATTCCAAGCACTCTTACTTGACTTCTCAGGTTCGGTGGCCAACAGTTTCAGGAGCAGGTTCCTGGAAGCCCGGAGCAGAGTATGTAAGGAGTTAGGGCCAGGGGCAGGGTTATGCTCTATAACTGTCAATTCTCTGCAGCCCCCAATGTGTTCCTGGCTAGTTCAGGATTCTTCATCTAGGAATCACAGCACAGAAACAGGCTTTTTTTTTTTTTTTTTTTTTTTTTTGTAACATGTTGTTCTTTGGCACATGGGTAGAGTTATGTCAAAATCTGCTCACCAACCTGAGTAATTTCTAAGTTACACTGACCAAAAAAACAAAAACAAAAACAAAACATAAAAATAGAAGTTTTTTTAAAGGCATTTTTTTGAAAAAGAAAGTGACTGTGTGAAGGTCACTAGAAATATAGGCTCTTGGATATAACACTTCAGAGCAAAGTTTTAGATGCATTTAAAATCACAGAAATAGTGATTTGAATCAACAGAAAATATATGTTCTTCCTTTGCTGGTAGAATAAAACAGAAGGAAATGTCTCAAAACTTTTATTCCCATAATCACTATATATAGAAGATGGTTTGATGAGTAAAATACAGTTTACTAGATTTCCATATATTTGAGAGAAAGCTTCATTGTTTAAGTTTCAATTTTTGTAAAATAAATAAACTTAGTAGCATCAATTTAGTGAAAAAGACTAATGCAAGTAACTCAAGTAAAAATTGAACAATTGATATAGGAACTCTGGCAACATATAAGCTATTCACATACACTCCTCAGCAGCACGTAAAAATGTCAGCAATTAATGCTGTTTCTTACAGGAAGGTACAATTGCTCATTTAGATCTTTCTCCTTTGAAACCAAAAAGGACATGAGGTAATTGGAAACAGTCTTAGAACTGTGATACTTATGAATTCTTCTAAAAGTAGGTGTTGATCTATGGCTGTGTTTCTGTTCTTACATGAGAGAAGGGGTTCCAGTTAAATTAGTGAAAAGTACAAGCATTTTAGTGTTAGATAATACCTTTCATTTCTCCAGTGAGTTGAGCAAAACATGAGTTTCCTGTAATTAAAGTTTGCATAGCGAATGCTAATGAAAATTTTGCTAAAGTTATAACATCCTATAAAAACAAACCTAATCACACACTAAAGACAGCAGAAGAGAGAAAGAAAGGGAAAAGAAGAAAATGTTTTAAAACCTGATAAAAAAAATTAAAATGACTTTCATTAATCTCCTGACATTTGGCACCCAGAAAATCAGGAACTTAGTGTTGCAAGTGGAAAAGACAATGAAATGAAGATGTTTTACTTGTTAATAATAATAAAAAAAAAAAGAGGTAAAAACTGTTACAGGAATCTGAGAAAACAAGCAAAACTTATCAATCATTGAATCAATATGTGAGCAGTGAGGTGGAAGCTTGCTAAGTAAGTGGAAGTGAACACAAGATTGTGACCCTTATCATTCCTTTTCCACCTTTGTAATTTTTTTCACCTCCTGATTCTCAATTTTCATTAATTCTTTAGGCAAGATGTGAAGTCACTACATTTTCTTTGTATGGCTAGGCATCTTTCCATAACCATTCTCTGACAAACACCTCTGTGCCCACCTGCCAAGTCTGTTGTCCTGAATATAGAAGGAATGCCACCCATTAAACACTTGTGGAGGGACTCCCAGCCAAGATGGAGGCCTAGACAAACACAATGCATCTCCCTTCACAACTAACAAGGAAAACAGCTATCTCAAAACTAGAGACAATCAGAAGTTCCAGAAAATCGAGCTGCATGGAAGCCCAAGAAACAAAGATATAAAGAAGAAATACTCATCCAGACAGGTAGGAGGGGCAGAGCTGGGGCAGAGAGGACGCAGTGTGGTGGTGGCAGCAGCAGGCTGACAGAAAGCACAGTCACATGTTTTAAAAAGTAGGAAGAGACACCTGGAGAGGGCTCCCAGCACCAGGCCAGACCACACAGCTCATGGTTCTAGCACTGAGGAAAATAAAGCCTCATTGCTTCTGACTGTGCAAACCAGTGGGGTTTGGGGTGGAGGAAGAAACTGCCAGTCTCTCAGTAGAGGCCACCTGTTTAAAGGGCCCCCATGATCCTAGAACATCCACAGACCCACCTACTCTGGAAAAAAATGTCCAGGGCAACAGTTAGAGAGGTGCCAGTCCCACAGACAAGTGGGAGAAGTAACTGGAAAAGGGGTGAGTGCTGAGCAAGTGGCATTTTTCCCTCTCAGATGCCTCCCCCACATACAGCGCCAAAATGTGGTGAAACAGGTGGCCAGTACTGATGAATACCTAAGGTTCCGCCCCTTACAACATAACAGGTGGGACAACTCTACCTAGGATACAGAGGCAAACAAACACAGGAGCCTGGAAAAATGAGGAAATAGAAAAGTATGGTCCAAAAGAGGGAACAGATCAAGGTTCCATTGGGAGGACTAAGCGATGAGGAGATAGCCAACCTAACAGACATAAGAGTTCAAGACACTGGTGATAAAGATGCTCACAGGCTTGACAGATATGCTTAAGTACAGCAAATGCATAAGGGAAGAAGTGAATGCTATGCTAAATCAAATGAAGGAAAATTCACATGAAACCAATGGTGAAGGGAAGGAAACCAGGGTTCAAATCAATGATTTGGAACATAAGGGAAAAAAAGGACAGTCAACCAGTACAGAATGAAAAAACAAGAATTGAAGAAATGAGGAGAGGCTTAGGAACCTCTGGGACAACTTTAAATGTGCCAACATCTGAATTATAGGGGTGCCAGAAGGAGGAGAGAAAGAGCAAGAAATGGAAAGCTTATGTGAAAAAAATAATGAAGGAAAACTCCCCAAATTCGGTGAAGGAAATAGACATACATGTCCAGGAAGTACAGAGTTCCAAACAAGTTAGACCCAAAGAGGACCACACCAAGATAAATCATAATTAAAATTCCAAAGGTTCAAAATAAAAAGAGAATCTTAAAAGCAGCAAGAGAAAAGAAGAGAGTTACCTACAAAGGGGTGCCTATAAGACTATCAGTTGATTTCTCAAAAGAAACTTTGCAGGCAAGAAAGGACTGGCAAGAAGTATTCAATGTGACGAAAGGCAAGGACCAAGATTACTCTATCCAGCAAAGCTATCATTTAGAATGGAAGGGCAGATGAAGTGCTTCCCAGACAAGGTAAAGCTAAAGGAGTTGATCATCACCAAGCCATTGTTATATGAAATGGTCAAGGGACTTATTTAAGAAAAAGAAGATCGTAACTATGAACATTAAAATGACAACAAACTCACAACTATCAACAACTGAATCTAAAAAATAAAAACTAAATCCAACTAAGCAAACCAGAATAGGAACAGAATCATAGGTATGGGGATCATTTGGAGGGTTATCAGCTGGGAAGTGGAAGGGGGAGAAATGGGGAAATGGTCCAGGGATTAAGAAGCAAAATTTGTTGGTACAAAATAGAAAGGGGGTAGTTAAGAATGATATAGGAAAGTAATAAATAAAAGTATAAACTGAATATTGACCATTCCAATCTTATTCCTCACTTCCTCTAAGAATTTAGTTTGTATGACCTTGCTGAACTACTGATGGACAAGTATCATTTCTTTATATTAAAGGCAGTGGACATAATCCTATTCCCGAACAAGAAGTAAAATGCTCACCATTTGGAGGTTAATTAATTTTTTGTGCCATTAAGGTGCTATTTGAAATACTCAGTAGTTTTTATTTAGAACACATTCTAGTATATAAAAGTGGTGTCTATTGGATATCACTTCATGTACTGTACATTTTAGTAATAGAACCAGACTAATTCCTTGGAAGAGATTTGAGGTGGTGTGGTGTGGCTCAGCCATGGGTTTTGAGTAGGCAAAAAGGTCTTTCTCTTAAATTCACCATCTTGTACTTATTATGTTTAATCCTTCCTGCTCAGCCCAAACTTCTCCCTTCATCTGCTTCTCTCTTCTCCTCTTCCTCTTCTTTTCATCTGAACTCCCATCCTCCTAGTCATCTTCTGTACTGAAACTCACATACCTAATCTCTAAGATAATAGTTCAACTTCTAAAGGAAGGGAATGGTCAGTTCTTATCCTTTCAATAGGTCAAAGTGATGAGACTGGGGGCTGGGGGGTAGGTGGGGAATGAAAGAGTGGGAATGGAGGGGGTGGGAGGAACCGAGAGCTATTGCATTTCTTTTTTTCCTTTTTTAAACAAAGGGCCTGTTGTTAGAGATTATAGAAAAATCAAAATACCTGGGTTCTTTCATTATGTGACAAGTAGATTTTCCTAGACTTACACATGGGAGCACGGTGAGGTCACTAAGGGCAAGGGTGAGTTTAAGAAGAATAAAAAGCACAATAGGCTAGACCCCCAAAGAGCACTGACAACTAAAGTAAGCAGAGTAGGAAAAGCCACCAAAGGAAACGAAGGATTTGGGAGGCACACTAGGGGAATGTGGGACTGTGGAAACCAGGGGGGCACTAGGAAGGATCAACAAAAGGTCAAGGACTGCTGAGCAGTCAAACCTTATGAGCTTAGAAATGCCCTCATTCTATTAATGACATGGAGGTCATTGGTGATTTTTCTGAGTATAGTTCAGAGGTACAACAGGCAAAAAACAGATTGGAGTGTGTTGAGGATGAAAATAAGTAAAGAAATGGAGACAGTTGATGTGGTCATCTACATTCATTTCTTCCATTTTAAGAACCACTGTTTCCCCTTCCCCTCCAACACTTTTTCAGGGGAAGCATTGTAAAATTACAATGGCTCTCAAGGATGCCTGTCAGCAGCCAGGTGGAGGACTGAGCTAGGACGGACTTGTCCAGGCTTTGGGCTTGTGTGGACAAGCCTGGGAAGAACCTTTCATCCAATTATTACCTCAGCTAACCTCTGGGATCTGATAAGCACCACACTATTGAATTTTGACTTAAATCCCTATCTTTATTTTTTGGATTAAAATGTCTTCTAAAATGATGATAGTATGAAGCAGCATTGAATTAAAGCATTGTTAGACAACAGAAGTAGCTAATGCAGAGCCAGGCAATGACATTGAAGGCTGTGGAAATGACCAAATCCTCAATTCTAGGTTATAGGATTTTCATAGCTAGGAGAGGTTGGAGGGATGATTAGTGCTCCTGAACACCTACCTATTGGTGAAACACATCTGGTTGACTTTTAATGGAAGCTGTTTAGCACTACATTAAATATACTTTTTTAAATGAAATGAAATTAGCACACCTTGTTTTTAGTTTGACAGTCTTATTTGGAGCCTAAGTCTTCACATCTAGAGATTCTGAATTACTTTTAGCCATTTTCTAACAGTTATGTTTAATCTTGGAAGGGCTTGCTAATTTTTGTAAGCTAAGCCCAAGATTTTGACTTCTTCACATGATTAAGGTTTAGCATATAATATTTGCATACAGTAGTTTTTTATATAATGATGAACTTTATTGGCTAATATTTGTTTTAAGACTTTTTAAATTTACTTTTTAATTTAGGTATAATTTACCTATGGTAAAGGATAATAATCTTATATGTAAACTGATGATTTACACATATGTAGCAATACCAGATTTTCAGAACCCAGAAGGCTCTCCACAAAGTAACTGCTATTCTGATTTTTACCACTACACATTAATTGTGGCTATATAAGTTTACAGATACAGTGATTTCCAGTTATGCATCTAAGGAGCTTGGAAGTTGCCACTGCATCCTAACAATTAAGAAGCTAAACAGAGAGGAAAAATCAACAATTCTGATAGGGTCTATAAGAGAAATAAGGTCAGAGGGAAAACTGGTACCCTAATTATTGAAGAGATGGACAGATGAATACAGGGAGTAATGAAGAATGCCTTTGATGGACTTAGTAGTAGACTGGATACAGCAGAAGAAAAAATTTCTGAGTTTGAGGATATTTCAATAGAAACGTCCTAAACTGAACACAAAGATAAATAGACAAGAAACAAGACAAAACAAACAAAAAACTCAGAACAGAATATCCCAGGATGGTGGGACAACTACAGAAAGCATAACATATGTATAATGAGAGCATCAAAAGGAGAAGAAAGAGAAAAGGGAACAGAAGAAATATTTGAAACAATAATGATTTAGAATATCCCCAAAATTAATGTTGGACACCAAACCACAGATTCAGGAAGCTTGTGGAACACCAAGTAAGATACATTCTCAAAAAAACTATCTAGGTATATTATTTTCAAACTACAGAAAAAAATCCTGAAAGAAGCAAGAGAAAAAGAAATACCTTACCTATGGAGGAAAGAAAAAATTAGAATTACATTTAGTTTCTCAGAAACCATGCAGGCAAGAAGAGAATGCCAGTGAAATATTTTAAATATTAAGAGAAAAAAATCACCAACCTAGAATTCTTCTCTCTGTAAAATTATCCTTCAACAATGAAGGAAAAATATTTTCTCAGACAAACAAAAATTGAGGTGTTTAGTTGCCACTAGACCTCCTTGCAAGAAATGTTAAAAGGAAGTTGTTTAGAGAGGAGAAATATGATAAAGGTCATTTGGTGAAATCTTGTTAAAATTAAAATAAAGGTAATCTGGAGGGAAAAAAAAAACATCTCAAAAAGGTGTCCAGCAGCCTGGACCTCTGCATGTAAAAGGAAAGCAAAGGAGCTACTTAGGTTCCCCCAAACTGTCCTTGCCTTGATTGTGTGAACATGAACATCTCAGGTATTGATATATACTATACAAACATCTCTCTGGAAAAAGTTCAACCATTGTTAATATAATGAGAACAATGCACAACATCTGTGTAACCTGGCAGCCAAAGAGAGTGGACTGGAATGTGCGTGCATGAACAATGACAACTTCCCTATACTAATCAGTGGGGGCGGGAGACACTGTTGAGTAAGCATGTGTATAGGTTTGGCTCAGTGGATTGAGCGTCGGCCTGCGAGCTAAGTGTCGCTGGTTCGATCTTCCAGTCAGGGCACATCAGAGAAGGAAAACTCTGACTCCAAAAAACCTCCGCTGCCTTGCGGCATACTTCTTCAGGGGAAAGGCTAAGGGAGTAAACCCCGACAGAAAATCCGGAGCCGGAGTCCCTAAGGCGGTTTGACGTTGTAGTCAACACCGGCAACTCCTGCGGCGCACCTGAAGCCAAGCTGTATTGACTCCGTCTTTCCCTTGGACCCTTCAGCTGCGAAGAGAGGGGGGGGTCTGCTGCATGGGCAACAGCAGACCCTCCATATCACCCTGCCCAGGCTCTGTAGCTTCAGCTTCACTGGAGAGGACACTCCAGCGTCATCGCAAGATGTCGATTGAACACGGGAGGAGACAGATACCGTGTCACTCCCGAGTCGGACTGCACAACCATTCTCGGCGGTGCAGATAGACTCTTAAGAAGCTACACCATCGTCTCTCGAGATGGACGGCTGCTGATACGATACGAGGAAAGGGTGAAGTCAAAGAATTTATATGCCTGACCCATGGACATGAACTAAGGTGGGTTGGATTGCTGGAGAGGAGGTGGGTGATGGGCAGAGGGAGCAAAGGGAAAAAAATTGGGACTACTGTAACAACATAATTAATAAAATTACTGAAAAATTAAATCACAGCAAAAAAAAAAACTTGTGGAATATTAGTGATAGAAGGGACTGTATTATCCAATTTCCATTTTGAAGGTTTAAAAAAAGCAGACCAAAGAGAGAACTCATTGTGCCCATTGACACATAGGTGCTTAGTGGCAAAACTGGATGGAAACTCAGGGATCCTAACTCCTAGATCCAATGTTTCCTCTGACACATGTGCCTCCTCCATCTCTCATGGAATATTGCAAAAAGGACACTAGACCAATGTTGCAATCCCTGGACTTGAGATTGACCTTTGCTGCTCATCATATATGTGAAGTGAGAGCAAACCACATGGCCATGGAGAACCAGTTTGCCAGTCTTTAAAATAAGGGATTGAACTTGATGTCACTAGATTCACTTCCACTTCTACATGAAGCTGTCATAAAACTCTGTCTGAGAACAATTATCAGTTTTTTCTTCTGCTTACCTCTCTTTTAATAAAATTCAAATTGAATTTATGTAATAAAAAAAGCTTCTGGTTTATAGACTTACATAACTGTTTTAAAAGTATATTTTATTTATTTTTTTAATGTGTTTTATTGATTACGATATTACGTCTGTGCCAATTTCCCTTCCCTCTGCTCCCCTCCACCCGGTGGCCCCCCTCCCTCCAGTTGTCCCCCCCTTTTAGATCATGTCCATTAGTTGTGCATACAGTTCTTCTCAACCTCTCTCTGTCTATTCCATTCCCTCCTACATGATCCTTAATGCCTATATCATCTCCCTCCCTCTCCCCATTCCCCCTCCCTGTTGACCTCCCCCCAATATGTTCCCCGTACCTATAGTTCTTTTTCCACTCTCGTTGCCTGTTTAGTTTGCCTTTGTTTCAATTCCCTAGCTTCTGTTGTTTCTTGTGATGCAGTTTTCATTTTAGATTTCATTGTCTTGATCCTCCTTTTTCTAAACCAATCCCTTTAACATCTCATATAACAGTGGTTTGGATCTAATGAACTCTTTCAGTTTTATTTTGTCCTGGAAACACTTTCTCTGTCCTTCTATTCTGAATGACAATTTCGCTGGATAGAGTATTCGTGGTTGTAGGTTTTGGATTTTCATTACTTTGAATATTTCTTGCCAGTCTCTTCTTGCCTGTAGGGTTTCCCTTGAGAAGTCAGCTGATAGTCTAATTGGGACCCCTTTGTACATAATTCTTTTCTTCTCTCTTGCTGCTTTTAAGATTCTCTCTTTATCTTTAATTTTTGACATTTTGATTATAATGTGTCTTGGAGTGGTTCTCCCTGGGTCCAGTTTTTTTGGAACTCTCTGTGCTTCCTGGACCTGTAAGTCTATTTCCTTCCCCAAGTCTGGGAAGTTCTCCTTTATTATATTTTCACTCAATTTTTCAAGTTCTAGTTCATCTTCCTCGCTCTCTGGCAAACCAATGATTCTTATGTTGGGCCTTTTATAGCTGTCCCAGAGGTTTCTGATCCTCTCATCGTTGCTTCCCATTTCCTCTCGCTGCATTGGTTGACTGCTTGTTCCTTCTCCATATTCCGGTTTGTTGAAATGAACTCTGGATTTTATTTCCTCACCATCTGTCTCGTATGTGGTTTTGTTCCTTTCGTTATGAGTGTTTTTCGCTTCTTTCTCATCTTTTTCCAAATCTTTTGTGAATTCTGTAAGCCACCTGATAACAATGGTCCAGAACTGATCATCTGACAGGTTTCTTATCTGTTCATCTGTCAGGTTCTCCATCTGTTGCCTGGTGAGCTGTGCCACCGGGATTTCTATAGTTGTCTGCCTCATTTTGACAGATGCGTTTTGTTTTCTTGGGCCAGCTGTAGGGGGCAGTGCCTGTGTACGCATCACAATCCAGCGACCGGCGACTGTCCACGACCTATTTCGCAGCCCTGTGGCGCTTTCTTTGGGGGCGGGGGTCCAAGATGGATTCACACAGTTATTCCGCTAGGAGACCGGGATCCGTCCTCCCGCCCCCCTGGGCCTCACTGTTCAAGGCGATGTGGTGGCTGCTTTCCCCAGTGTTGGGGTCGCAAGCTGCCGGGGGTTCGACTGCAGCCGGGGTTGTTCTCCCCGCCGCTCTCCCAGGTGCGACCGCAAACAGCACCGCCCCCTTTCGCTCCCCTTACCTGCCCAAAGAGCGCCGCTGGTTTATAACTTCATATGTTGGGCTCCCGTGTAGTTTTATTTTCTGGAATTTCTAGTTATCCTTTGTTTTGAAGTAGTTGTATTCCTCTCTAGTTGTAGAGGGAGACCTAGCGCGTCCATCTAAGCCTCCATCTTGGCCGGAAGTCCTAAAGTATATTTTATTAATTATATTGTTACAATAGTTCCAATTTTTTTCCTTTGCTCCCCTCCGCCCAACATCCCCCCTCCCCCAACAATCCCCCCCCAAGTCCATGCCCATGGGTTGTACATACAAGCTCTCCTGCTTCACCCTTTCATATATCCTTCTTCTTATTTTTTAAAAACAATTAATTAATTATTTTAACAATAAAAAATAACAATCCCTCCCTCTCAGACTTAAGACCCTTTATAATCTTATAAAGGACAATGGGTGAAGGTCTCGAGCTCCTCTAACTGCTTCAAGCTGGACATGGTTGTCATCCTACCTACCCTTGGGTCCGAAAATCCCTAATAAGAGTGGGGGTGTGGAGGGGAGGGTGGCCTTCCCACATGGGGAAGGATCTTGCAGACTGTCAGTTGGCTATCCCTGGACAACGGCGTGCTTGGTTTAACAGGCTCGCATCCTTTTGTATTCTGGAGGCAACAGATTTGGCAACAGGGTTAAAAGACATCATTCAATCCATAACTACTAGATGACAAAAGACAGGTATTAATTTTTCAATGTCCCACATTAGGGAAAAAAAGGGCTTCTTTGGAGGAAGGTGTGCTAGGCACATCTCACCTGTCCAAAACCCTTTTGCCCATTATACTTAGTTTGGGCTGAGGAAAATATTTAGGTTTCCCCCCTCTCAGACCTCTGGGCTCTTTCTGTCCAAGCCATTAGGATAGAAAAGAGAAACCAGTTTTAAAGTGAAGTCCACAGACCACCCCATTCTTCATCAACCCAGCCACTTAGTTCAGCCAAACCATTGAGTCTCAGGAGGCAGCGATGCAGACAGGATTAAGTGAGGCCTATACGTACAAACAATCACTCAGGTAATGAGATCATAGGCTTATGCCCTTTGAAAACATAAAACACATGTTAATTTCTGTAACATAACTCACATACAAGTTCTAAATCTGTAGGACTGTCTTATTGGAAAGGCATCCAGTTGCAAGGCATCTGACATTCTTCTTGCCTATAAATTAAACATCTTTGATAATACCACAGTCATAGTTTAACTTTTAAATAAAAAATTTTAAATAAAAAGAAAATTTAAAAATGGTAAGCTGCACTATTTATAGTCTGTCACTGAGCATTGTGATTTTTCTTGAATCACAATTTTTCTCCCTAAGATTACCCTCCTTGTCATTAAAGGGACTGCATTAAGTCCATTTTTAATTTATCCTGTTCTTTTGCATAAACACAAGAGCAGAAAATGAGCACTATGATCTTTAGTTCTGTTTTGCTGGAACTTACGCAAGGAACATTTAGGGTGACCTTCAGACTGCCCTTCAGGGCACAGAAGCAGAACCACATACCTGGCATTCAGCCTTGCCTGTAAACACCTGACTTTTCCAAGTCCTCCTGGTTTTCCATTGTGCCTTAAGGTCCCTTCTAGCCATCCTTCAGGAAAACAACCTTCATTCCTTCCCTGGAAAGATTGTCATGGATCTCGCATCCAACCAAGGTACCAGGCCTTTTATCTCATGGGCTTTTATTGCCTTTGAAAGTCAATCCCAGTTCCTCAGGGCTTTTTGGTAATAACCAGAGCCCAAGCATGTCTCCTTTAAGCATGACATTCCAGGCAAAGCCTTAGTAAAAAAAGTCTCTATTAACAACTAGTATTATTAGTTTTATGCAAAGAAACTTATGTCATTACTTACTTCTTTAGAATGCCAAACTCTGGAGGAATCAGATAGGGAGAAAAATATACAGTGTGAATGAAAAGCTTTGTCCTTCTAATATTCACTGAACTTGCATTTCCATTCTTCATATTTTCATTTTTGCCCCCACTAAAAATTTTTGTTTGTTTGTTTTTCCATTACAGTTGTCTCACTTTTTTCCCCCTCTTGCTTTCCTGCACCCTGTCGCCCCTTCTTTCACATTCAGTCCCCACCCAGTTGTCCATGTCCATGGGTCATTTATACATGTTCTTTGACTAGACCCTTCCCCTTCTTACCACTTCTCTCCCTCCCATCTCCCCCTTTGTTACTGTTAGTTTATTCTTTGTTTACATACCTCTGGTTCAATTTTGCTCATTTGTTTTTGTTGTTCATTAGTTTCCTGTAATAGGTGATAGCATAAGGTATTTTTCATTCGTTGCCTAGCTTATTTCACTAAGCATAAATCTCTCTAGTTCAATCCATGTTGTTGCAAATGGTAGAAGTTCCTTCTTTCTTTCAGTACTTATTCATTGTCATTTTCCCCCTTTGTACTCATGTTCCTCTCTGTCTCTCTCTGTTTCTTCATCTTCTGAAAGCAGACCCTTTAGCATATCTTGCAATGCTGGTTTGGTGGAGATGTATTCTTTTAGCCTTATTTTGTCTTGGAAACTCCTTATTTCACCTTCCATTTTGAATGACAGTCTTGCTGAGTAGAGTATTCTTGGTTGTAGGCCTTTGTTTTTCATTGCTTGGAATATTTTTTGCCATTCCCTTCTGGCTTGTAGTGTTTCTGCTGAGAAATCTGATGATAGCCTTATTGGAGTTCCCTTGTATGTTATTAGTTGTTTCTCTCTTGCTGCTTTTAGGATTCTCTCTCTGTCTTTGAATGTTGCCATTTTAATTATGCTGTGTCTTGAAGTGGGCCTGTTGGGGTTCATCTTTATTGGGACCCTTTGTGCTTCCTGGACTTCCATGACTCTTTCTCTCCTCATGTGAGGGAAGTTTTCTGTCATTAGTTTTTCAAAGAGGTTTTCTATCCCTTGCTCTTCTTCTTCTCCTTCTGGAATTCCTATGATACGGATATTATTATGTTTCATGTTGTCCTGCAGCTGTCTTAGAGCCACTTCAGTCTTGTTTAGTCTTTTTTCATTTTGTTGCATTGTCTGGGAGTTTTTGTGTACATTGTCCTCCAGCTTGCTGATCCGATCTTCTGCTTCCTCTAGCCTGCTTTTAATTCCTTCTAATGTGTTGTTCAATTCAGAGATCGTATTCTTCGTTCCTCCTGGCTCTTATTGGTAGCTTCTATGTCCTTTTTCATGCTGGTGTAATTCTCAGTAAGTTCCTTGTAGTTTCCCTGGAGTTCTTTGTAGTTTCCGCTGAGCTCATTCAGCTTCTCCATAATCCATGTTTTGAATTCTGTATCTGATAGTTTGCTCCCCTCTATTTCATTTAGCACCCTTTCTGGGGAATCTACCTTTCCTTTCGATGGGGGGTTGTTTCTCTGTCTCCCCATTTTTGTGACTCCTGTTGTTTTTTGATGCTTCTTAGAATGACCTGCACTTCCTGGATCTGCCGCTCGTGGCATCAGATCCTGTACCAGTCTGGGCCTAGGCAGCCTGTTGGAGACTTCCAGGGATCTACTGCCTTTGTGTGTCTTCTTTAGTTGTTAATCTGTTCAATCTGTGATTAGCCATCAGGCTTAAGGACCGTGGGTGTGGCAGCTTAATTCCTGTAGGCAGGACTTTTGCTTCCCCTCAGGCTTAAGCCACTTGGAGAGGGGGGAATGGTCTGCCTGCAGCACTGGGGATGAGTCAGCACTGAGACATTGGCTGCTTCCCCAGTTCTCCCCTCAAAGCCACCACACCAAACTCTCCCCAAGAATCTCCAGTCCTCTCCACCTTCCCTCTGCTTGAGCCCAGGGTAAGTGGCGGCCAAAATATTTTCATATGTGATCCGCTTAAGAGCTCTTTTTCTCCAGCTGTTTCTCTCTGGCTAGCAAGAAACCCTGTGGCTTTTCACAGCTGGATACTATTTTACTTTCCACTCTGTTGCTGTAGGCTGGGAAGCTCAGTTGGGGGTTTAGACCCTGCCCTTCTCAGGGGGAATCCCCGGCTGCTGAGCTGTTTCCCAGCCCCTTCAGCTGCCACCCGTGTGAGCCCAGCCATCCCTTTCTCATCTCCACACTCTCTACCGGTCATGTTGTGATGTAGCAGCCTTTTCTGTCTCTCCGTGGTTATAAGACTTCTCTCTAGCTAGTGCTCGGTTGGTTATTCCAGCTGATTTCTCCAAAATTAAGTTGTAAATCCAGACTAGTTCTGGGAGGAGGTTAGTGTAGTTTTCCTTACTCTTGCACCATCTTGTTTCCTCATAACTATTTTTACTACTGCTCTTCATCAAGGACTCATTCTCCTTGGATGGCCTCTGCCACTCCCAGAAGATGATTACATTTTCAGACCATGCAGCTGAATCTGTTTCAACCCTGGGACACCACCCTCTACCTCAGGAAGTCCTCCCTAGGATTCCCACCTGAAATATCTAGTTCTGGTAACCAGAAATCCTGAGTTTACTCTGGAATAGACTTGAAGGGCCTGGGACACCCTTGAGTGTCACTGTTTTCCAGAAGAGATTTATGACAGCCCATCTAAGATTACCTTCACTTAAACTAAAATTTCCACAGATGCCCATGCTGGGGCCAATGAACAGACTTTCAAAGAGACGTACATGTTCTTAAACTTCCTGAAGAGCCACTCCAAAAGGACTAAAAATATCCCATTGAAAGGAAAAGAAAGAGGCACATGGTGTCTTTAACATATGGCTCAAAATAATAACTGCCAGATAAGAAATATCAGCAAATAGTTTCTCTTATTAGCAGAATTTTGTCACCTATCCCATTCATAGGTTAAAATTCTAACCATAGTACCTCAGAATATGACTATTGGAAATAGGATCTTTAAAGAGATAACTAAGTGAAGTCACTAGAGTGGGCTTAAATCCAATATGACTGATGAGTAAATTTAGACACCATTACAAAGGGAAGACCATGTGAAGATGCAGGGAGAAGACAGCCATCTGCAATTCAAGAAAAGTCCCAAAACACTTCAGAAGCACTATTTCATTTAAGTCCCTCAAACACCCTGTGAGGTGGTGTTAATTTTATCTGTACTTTATAGATGAGAAAAATAGTCTCAGAGAAAATAAACGATTTATGAAAACATATAAATAAGTTGCCTTTGCCAGTAAGAGGACGGGCTAAGAAGCAAAACCAGTCTATCTGACTCTAGTAACTCACCAGTTTTACCAATACTGGGTATTATGTTTTCTGATATATTTGCAAATTTGAATAGGCAGAAATAGATATTTTAAATTTTCTTTTGCTATTTTATTAAATTTGTTGGGTGAGATTGGTCAATAAGATTATATAGGTTTCAAGTGTATAATTCTATGACACATGATCTGTATATTGAATTGTGCACACCATTCAAAGTCAAAACATCTTCTGTCACCATATTTCAGGCCTGCTTTATTTTCATTTCTAGGCTTATTCATTAGTCTGAATCCATCTTCCTATGTTCGTTTTATTGCTTTTTTCAGAGTGAATTATCCATCTCTGTTCATTGTCTCTTTTGCAATTGATAGGCAGCACCACAGCAATTAAATATGGAAGCTGCCATGTGCTTATGAAACTCATACAGATGTCCAGATATCTAATCTAAGAATTGAAACAGATACTTCTAATTACTCAATGCAGCCAAATTTTCAGGATAGTCTTATTATCTCTTGAGCAATATGCATGTGGAGATAACCCATTTAGCTGCTAATTTCATGTAACCTTTTCCTTCGGTAATATTATAAACTATTTAGATTGAGTGATGTCCTAATTTTTTTATTAAATCCAACTTTATTGCTCTAAACAAATCTTGATGCTTTTTTCTCAATTTGTAGAAAGAAAGAAAAAAGAAAGAATAAAAAGGGAGAAAGAAACAACCTCGGGCTCCCTGTCACCTTAGTGTAACCACTAAAGTTAGAAATGTCACAGCAGCCCAGCCCTGAGAGCAGAGCCCCGAGCAAGGATTCACAAGGTGCCTGGTGCTGTGAGTGTGCAGAGAGAGTAGGACTAGTTTTTGTACTGTGAACCTGTCATTACATGTGCAGAAACACTTACCTTGGAAATAAGCTCAATGTGTAGGATGGATAATTATATGTCAAGAAACTTAATTTAGGGTAAGAGAAGCTGCTAATTCATGGCAGGCACATAAATCTCCAATGAGATTGTATGCTGTTGGTTCCAAGTACTTCATGGTATGGGGCTGAGTCAAGGATCAATTGATTAAGTGTAGATCACATTGGCAAAGAGATTCGATTAAACAACAGCTTGAATCTAGAGAGTAATTCAATATTTTAAGTTCCAAATTTAGAATTTGAATACTATAGGGAATACCCTCAAGCTCCCCCAAACAGCTGCTTTGTTTGTTTTTGCTAATTTAAAGAAAAAGGGAGAACTTCTTTCCCTGAGATGAATATATTTGTTCCCGTCCACCCCCAGCCCCCACCTATGCAGAGGACTTGTGCATTAAGAGTGTTTATCCTTTGACACATAATTAAAGGCAGTCTCTGTATTGTTGATCTCCAGCCTTACTCAGCTTATCGGCACTCACAGTCAGCAGTGTCTATGGGGAAGCCAGCAGAAAGGATGTAAACTGTTTAGAGAGCAGTATCAGTACTGATGTTGATGAGTCCCCCTGCCACAGATCCTTTACCTTCTTTGAGCCGCCACTCACAACAGCGAGGTGGCTGATAGAGCACTATATGGGATACGCTGTACCTAAGTATCCTCTGGGTTGTTGGAGGAGTTGGGTCCCACTGGGAGCTTGAGTCTAGATCGTTCTGTAACTGCTATCAAGTCATACTGAAATTGGAGTTGAAGCTGCTTTTCTCAGATTCCTAAGGAAGTATCATTAATATGCAGCTGTGAGCAAATATGTGGTTGGTCTCTTTGAAAAGCTTTACAGCAAAAAGTAGCCAATTAAGATGACCTTAAAGTAGTTGAAAAAGAAGTTTATACTCATCATTAGCGCCTCCAAAAAGAACTTAGGATAGAGCATGGCCAACAGGATGCATACCATCAAAACTACAGCAATTGCTTTCATCCAGTGGGCTTTAATGGCAGGCAAAGGGAGGAACTATCATTACCACACCCCACTGGTGTCTGTGTGCCCTGGTGCTTCTCCTCTTCTCTGCAAGGGTTCATGGAGCCACACAATTGCCAGGTTCTCAGACAAGGATCAGCTTGGAGCTCTTCAGTTGTTGACCTGGATAAATTGAGATAGCCACTTTATTTTCTCCAAGGGGATAAAAGGAGACTACTCAGACACAAGGTGAATGTGACAGTCCACAAGTATAGTGTTTTACTGGAGTCTGTGAACACAGGTGGATAGGGACACCTACACTCTTTCTTTTCCAGACATCAGATATGGCATAATTGGGATTCTAAAAAGAGATTCATCTAATAAATGGATCCAAAAGGCCAACTCTTTCAAAACCCTCTCCAAAGAAAAGGCTACTATGTCCTAGATTAGTATCATTTTTATCTAGCAGATAATTTGTTGGAAAACATAATTTTTTAAAATATAATTTGTGTTATCACTCATCTTTTATAAGCAAAAACTACTTCAAATTTTAAAATAAAATAAAAAACTTTTTTTTTCCCCTCAGAAAATATACCTAAGTGTAGGTATGGATAGATTGTTCTATAATTGCTTGGAAATTATAAATATACTTGCATTTAACTAGGATAATTTTTACCCCAAATTATATCAAGTATGAATACTGTGACTAAATTTTAATTACCAAGAAAAAAATAATTACATGTAAACAAATGTAGCTAATTAAAATCATTAGCAGAACTTGCTAATTGATCACTTAAATCCTATTTGGCCACTCAGAAGCCAAAAGAGCGTGTAGAATGGGAGATACTCCTGAGAATACCAAACATTGACAGAGGGGTGACAATTTCCATGCATAATATTTGCAAAAGTGAAATGAAAGATAATGGTATCAATTGCTAACACGCTAGTTTCTAAAATATCATAAACAAGACCAGCTTCATGGTTCTTTAAGATGCTTCTAGCAAAGCTTATCTATTTATAGCTTCTGATTGCCACTACACTAGCCAAGTGGCTGAGACAGGAAAATATGATCTAAAGTAGTTTGCACTATCTCTTTCCCTCAGAGGAAATAGGTTTTATTCTTCAAAATCAGCTCCTCCCCTACTCTCTACTACTAACCCCTCCTCAATCAACTTGAGATGTCTTCCTCCACTCAGAGGGAGAAACCTCAGCTCAGGATGCACTAAGATTTTCAGCACTTTAACCTAATTTCCTTTTGGGCTGTTATTTATATTAAATGTGAAATGCTCTAAAAATATCATATCCAATACAAACAAATATTAAAAAGGAGTAAACAATGAAAAGGAAGGCACAAAGGTGGTAAGTTGTGATAAACAGCAAAAAGAGCAGAAAAATAATTGAATAAGGAGGTAGAAAATAGTAGCTACACATATAAAGATTCATCATGTGTAAAGGAAATGTATCTGGGCAGTTGTCAGACCCAGAGAGATAAAGATATCATCTGTAGCAAAAAGAAAGAAGGAACTCCTACCTTTCATGACAGCATAGATGGAACTGGAGAGTATTATGCTAAATGAAATAAGCCAGGGGGTGAGATACAAATACCCTATGATCTCACCTGTAAGAGGAATCTAATGAACAAAACAAACAAATGAGCAAAATAAAACCAGAGGCATGGAAACAAGGGACAGACTGACAGCAACCAGAGGAGAGAAGGGAGAGGGATTAGGTGGGGGAAAGAAGGGTCTAGTCAAGGAATATGTATAAATGACCCATGGACATGGACAACAGGGTAGAAAATAACTGTGGAACCAGTGAGAGGGGCAGGAGAGAGCAATATAGAAAAAAAATGGGACAAGTGTAAAAGAACAGCAATAAAAAAATGGAATAAAAAATATATATACATCTTGCCCAAACACACACACACACACACACACAAAAAAAAAAGAAAGAAATGGAAAACTAAAGTCTTCATCAGAGAAATGTATTTGTACCTATTTCCTAAATATAAGGAAGACTTTTTGAACATGTGAATGTACCCTACTGGGCTGATGTCAAAGGAGGCCTAGCTGACAGTAGGAAAGTTCACTACGGCCCAGTAGTAACAAGGCCAGCCTCACTGCAATGTCAGTGGAGTTCATGTGGGAAGTTAGAAATCCCAGGTATAACAAAAAGCCCTCCTGCTCTGGTGTCAATAGAGGCTTAACGGGGGGTCTGCAGTACTGCTTCCATTTGGGACTAATAAGGTTCCTCCCTCCTGCCAGATTACTGTTAGAAACTGCCAGCAAAAACAGAAGATTTAAATAAGATCCAGAGGCTCCTAGCCCAATATGAAAATGTCCAAATTTCAATTAAAAAATCACCCATTATACAAGAACCAGGAAGATCTCAAACTAAATTCAAACAGACAATCAATGGATACTAACCCCAAGTAACAGAGTTGTTGGAATTATCTAACAAGTATTCCAGAGAGGCCATCATAAAAATTCTTCAAAGAGCAAAGATGAATAGATCTGAAACAAGTGAAAAAACCAGAAAGCCTTAGCAATAAAAGTATAAAATAATTAGAATATAATTAAAAATATGAAATAACCAAATGGAAATTTTAGAACTGAAAAACACAACTTAAATAAAAGCTTAGTGGATGTATTTAGTATAAGAATGGAACTCCAGACCAGGGGGGAGCTCCTGAGCAAAAGAGCAGTGCATGCCCCTGGCACTTTGAGCAATTGCGCTAGAATCCCACAGAACAAAAGGTGGGTTTGGAGCTAGGAGAGAAATAGGACGTGCAGGATGTGTAAGTAGGGAAGAGAGTGGAGGTAGTGGTTCTAGAGTAGAGATGGTTTTAGGGCGGGGAGAAGGGGCCACAGGGAAAGGCTGCTGCGGAGCTCCAGACTGGGGGAGAACTCCTGGGTAGGAGAGTGCTGCGCTGACCGACCACACTAGAATCCTGCAGAACAAAGGGACGGTGCTGTGGCAGGAAGAGAGATAGAGCACGCAGGCCTATAGACAGGGAAGCCAGTGGAAGCTGTAGCTCGGAATAGAGACAGTTTTGGGGCAAGGAGAAGAGCCCACGTGGGAAAGCCGCTGCAGAGCTCCAGACTAGGGGAGAAGTCCTGGGCAGGAAAGTGCCACTGGGCCCAGCGCTTTGACCGACTGTGCCAGAGTCCTGCAGAACAAAGGGACGATCTTGAGACAGGGAGAGAGGTATGGTGCACAAGCATATAGACAGGGAAGAGAGCAGAAGCTGTAGCCTGGGAATAGAGACACAACTGGAGGCAGGGTGGGGATTACTGACAGGCACAGGCTGGACCAATAGTGGGAAGGAGTAGCTGGACAAGCCTGAGGAGGGCTGAGGGTGCCTCAGGAGGGGACAACTAAACGCAGCTCACAGCAGAGCGGTGGTAGGCCCACGAATAAAAGACTAACAATCCCAGAATCAAGCAGAACCCTCCCACAGCCAGCCA
The DNA here is from genome assembly GCF_987537825.1 of Furipterus horrens. NCBI lineage: Eukaryota > Metazoa > Chordata > Mammalia > Chiroptera > Furipteridae > Furipterus > Furipterus horrens. The sequence goes on along the minus strand of NW_028327172.1, from coordinate 149,121,434 downwards.
ACCAACCAGAAAAGATTTGAAACCCATGGAATTTTGAATAGGGGTGGACTCAGGAAGGAAGGAAGGAAAAAAACAAAAACAAACAAACAAACCAAAAATACCCAGAGACTGTGCCTAAAAGTTGAATTGAGTTAAAATCCTCTCATTCTTTTATTTCTCACTCTCTCTCTAACTGACCCCCCATCCTTTCTTATTCTCTCTCCTTTTCTCCCCTCCTCTTCCCTCCCTTCTCTCCCCTTAGCATGTCTCCCCTGCATCCTATTCTTTGTTAATTTTTTAATTTTAAGTTCTCTCCCTTTCCTTCCTATTCCCTTCTTCTAATCCCCTTCCCTCTCCCTATCCTCGTCCTCCCTCCGTTTCCTTTCTCTCTCTCTCCTTTCTCTGGGCTAAGCACCTTCAATTTTATTAAATTTCTTTCTTTATCTTGTCCCCCTTCAGTCTACATTCGTTTTTCTCTTATCCCTTGCCCTTATTTTCCTTCTCTCCCTATAAATATTCTCTCTCTCTTTCTTTCTCTCTCCCTGTTCCACTTTATATTCTAATCTTTTAATATTTAAATTATAATTCTAATCTATCCCCCTCTCCCTTCACCCTCCCATTCTTACCCTTTCTCTCTTTCCACCCCATTCCCTCACTTCTTTCTCTCCCTCTTGTATTTCTCTCCTTCATCCTATCTTTTGTCAACTCTTCAATTTCAATCTTTCCCTCTCTAATATCTCCTCTTCCTCTTGATTTCCTTTCCTCCTCCATGTTCTTTCCCTCCCCCATCCTCTTGTTTTCCCATCTCTTATTCCTCTCTATATATATTCTCTCTTTCTCTCTACCTTGCAATTTTATATCATGTTTTAATCTCCTAATCTTTTTTTATAACATATATTTTTTTAAAAAATTTTTAATCCTGTCGCCCCTCTTCTCCCTCCCCTTCTTCTTTTGTTCTCTCTCCTACCCTTCTCTTCTCTACTTTCGCTCTCTCTTTCCTCTCTCCCTTCCTGTCTTGCTATATTCTACTCTGTATTTTTATTCTTGAAAAATTCTTTCTCAATCTGTTTCCTACCTTCTAACCTCCTCAGCCCTCTCCTTCAATTTCTGGCTGTCTGTCTGCCTGGATGTCTGTTGTGTCTATCCTCCCTTCCACACTAAACATATAGCATATACTGATTATATAATCCTAATATTATACACTTCCACTTTCTCACTCCACACTGTAACCCTCTCCTCCTTTTCAAACATACAGTGTAAATGTTAATTGCTGTCTTACATAACCTTTATCCCAATTGCTAATATTATTACTCTATCAACTTCCAGCTCAAAAAATACCCTTCCTTCATTTAAAACAACTCCTATCTGTTTCTCCTACGAAATAAGAGTCCCAATATCTCCACAAGTATATTAATATGGGCTCATTTGCAACCTATAGTGAGATTGTAGTTGGGGGAGATATTGGAGGGTGTCGATTTCTTGCCTGGGTTGTGTGATTATGTTTTAGCAGCACCTCCACAAAAGATCTCAAGACAAGGTGGGCAGAGTGATTCTCAATCAACTAACCAGAGAAAAAGATCCACCAAAGAGTAGCTGAAATACAACAAGACAGATTAAAGAAATAACATCAAGAACAACACAGACGGAGATCAAAGAGGGTGGAGGAGTAAGTGGAAGCTACACTAACCTCCTCCCAGGACCAGCCAGTGCTGACTCAGCCCCAGTACAGCAGACAGACCATTCCCCTCCAAGTGGCATCAGACTAAGGGGAAATAAAAGCCCTGCCTACAGGAATTAAGCTGCCACACCCACGGTCCTTAAGCCTGACGGCTAATCACAGATTGAGTAGATTAACAACTAAAGAAGACAGACAAAGGCAGTATATCCCTGGAAGTCTCCAATAGGCTGCCTAGGGCCAGCCTGGTACATGATCTGACACTACCAGAGGCAGATCCAGGAAGAGCAGATCATTCTAAGAAGCACCAACAAACAATAGGAATCACAAAAAAGGGAGACAGAAAACAACCCCCCATCAAAAGGAAAGGTAGAATCCCCAGAAAGGGTGCTAAATGAAATAGAGGGGAGCAAACTATCAGATACAGAATTCAAAACATGGATTATGGAGAAGCTGAATGAGCTCAGCGGAAACTACAAAGAACTCCAGGGAAACTACAAAGAACTCAAGAAAAACTACAAGGAACTTACTGAGAATTACACCAGCATGAAAAAGGACATAGAAGCTACCAATAAGAGCCAGGAGGAAATGAAGAATATGATCTCTGAATTGAACAACACAGTAGAAGGAATTAAAAGCAGGCTAGAGGAAGCAGAAGATCGGATCAGCAAGCTGGAGGACAATGTACACAAAAACTCCCAGACAATGCAACAAAATGAAAAAAGACTAAACAAGACTGAAGAGGCTCTAAGCTGCAGGATAACATGAAACGTAATAATATCTGTATCATAGGAATTCCAGAAGGAGAAGAAGAAGAGCAAGGGATAGAAAACCTCTTTGAAAAACTAATGACAGAAAACTTCCCTAACATGAGGAGAGAAAGAGTCACGCAAGTCCAGGAAGCACAGAGGGTCCCAATGAAGATGAACCCCAACAGGGCCACTTCAAGACACATCATAATTAAAATGCCGACATTCAAAGACAAAGAGAGTATCCTAAAAGCAGCAAGAGAGAAACAACTAATAACATACAAGGGAGCTCCAATAACGCTATCATCAGATTTCTCAGCAGAAACACTACAAGCCAGAAGGGAATGGCAAAAAATATTCCAAGCAATGAAAAACAAAGGCCTACAATCTAGAATACTATACCAAGCAAAGCTCTCATTGAAAATGGAAGGTGAAATAAGGAGCTTTCAAGACAAAAGAAGGCTAAAAGAATATATCTCCACCAAACCAGCACTGCAAGAGATGCTAAAGGTTCTGCTTTCAGAAGATAAAGAAACAGAGAGAGACAGAGAAGAACACGAGTACAAAGGGGAAAAATGACAATGAATAAGTATTTATCCTTAATAACCTTAAATGTAAATGGATTAAATGCTCCAATTAAAAGACACAGGGTAGCTGAATGGATTAGAAAGAATGACCCACATATATGCTGTCTACAAGAGACCCACCTTAGAACAAAAGATTTACACAGACTGAAAGTAAAGGGATGGAAAAAAGTATTTCAAGCAAATGGACATGAAAAAAAAGCTGGGGTAGCAATACTTATACCAGACAAAACAGATTTCACAGCAAAGTCCATAAAAAGAGACAAAGAAGGGCATTTCATAATACTTAAGGGAAAAATCCATAAAGAAGATATAACCCTTATAAATATATATGCACCCAACTTAGGAGCACCCAAATATATAAGGAAAATTTTGAAAGACTCCAAGAAAGATATAGACAGCAACACACTCATAATAGGGGACTTTAACACCCCATTGTCAACAATGGACAGATCTTCAAAGCAAAGAAACAACAAAGATATTGAGGCACTGAACAACACTCTAGATCAAATGGACTTAGTCGATATATATATAGAAGTTTTCACCCCAAAGAAGCAAAATATACATACTTCTCAAGTGTACATGGAACATTTTCAAAGATAGACCACATGGTAGGACACAAAACAAGCTTTAACAAATTCAAGAAAATTGAAATTACATCAAGCATCTTCTCAGATCACAATGGCTTAAAATTGGAAATCAACCTCAAGGAAAAAACTCAAAAACATTCAAACTCATGGAGAATGAATAACATGCTATTAAATAATGAATGGGTTAACAATGACATCAAGGAAGAAATCAAAAAGTTTCTGGAAACGAATGATAATGAACACACAACAACCCAAAATCTATGGGATACAGTGAAAGCAGTCCAATGAGGAAAGTTCATAGCAATACAGGCCTACCTAAAAAAGATAGAAGAATCTTTAATAAAAAATTTAACCCTACAGCTACAAGAACTAGAGGAAGAACAACAAGCAAAGCCCAGATCAAGTAGAAGGAAGGAAATCATCAAGATCAGAGAACAATTAAATGACATAGGGATGAAACTAACAATTCAAAAGATCACATAAATAGGAGCTGATTCTTTGGAAAGATAAACAAAATTGACAAGCCTTTAGCCAAGCTCATCAAGAAAAAAAGAGAGGACCCAAATAAATAAAATCAGAAACAAAAGAGGAGAAATCACAACTGATACAACAGAAATACAAAGGATTGTAAGAAATTATTACGAACAACTGTATGGCAAGAAATTTGACAACCTGGAGGAAATGGACAAATTCCTGGAAACTTATAGTCTTCCCAAACTGAATCAAGAAGAAGTGGAAAGTCTGAATAGACCAATAACAGCTGGTGAAATTGAAGCAGTAATCAAAAAAACTCCCAGCACAAAAAAGCCCTGGACTGGATGGCTTCACAAGTGAATTCTACAAAACATTAAGGAAAGAACTAACTCCTATCCTCCTCAGACTATTCCAAAAGATACAAGAAGAGGGAAGACTCCCAAACTCGTTCTATGAAGCCAATATAACCCTAATTCCAAAACCAGGTCAAGACACAACGAAGAAGAAAACTACAGGCCAATATCGCTGATGAACATAGATGCTAAAATCCTCAACAAAATATTGGCAAACCGGATCCAGCAACACATTAGAAAGATCATACACCACGATCAAGTGGGATTCATCCCAGGGATGCAAGGATGGTTTAATATTTGCAAATCAATAAACGTAATACACCACATAAACAAAATGAAAGATAAAAACCACATGATCATATCAATAGATGCAGAAAAAGCATTTGATAAAGTACAACACCCATTTATGATAAAAACTCTCAGCAAAATGGGAACAGAGGGAGCATACCTCAACATAATAAAGGCCATATACGACAAACCTGAAGCCAACATAATACTCAATGGGCAAAAACTGAGACCATTCCCCCTGAGATCAGGAACAAGACAAGGATGTCCGCTCTCTCCACTCCTATTTAACATAGTCTTGGAAGTCCTAGCCACAGCAATCAGACAAGAAAGAGAAATAAAAGGCATCCAAATTGGAAAAGAGGAAGTAAAACTGTCATTATTTGCAGATGACATGATAGTGTACATAGAAAACCCTATAGACTCCACAAAAAAACTACTCAACCTAATAAGTGAATTCGGCAAAATAGCAGGATACAAAGGCAATATTAAGAAATCGAAGGCATTTTTATACACCAACAATAAAATCTCAGAGATAGAAACTGAAAGAAAAATCCCATTTACCATAGCAACAACAACAACAAAAATACCTAGGAATAAACTTAACCAAGGGGGTAAAAGACCTGTACTCAGAAAACTATGTAACACTGAAGAAAGAAATTAAAGAAGATACAAATAAATGGAAGCATATACCATGCTCATGGATGGGAAGAATCAACATCATAAAAATGTCCATGCTACCCAAAGCAATTTATAGATTCAATGCAATCCCTATTAAAATACCAGCAACATATTTCACAGACCTAGAACAAATACTTCAAAAATTTATATGGAACCAAAAAAGAGCCCGAATAGCCACAGCAATTTTGAGGAAGAACACAGTAGGAGGAATCACAATACCCAATATCAAACTATACTACAAGGCCACGGTAATCAAAACAGTCCGGTACTGGCATAAAAACAGACATATAGATCAATGGAACAGAATAGAGAGTGCAGAAATAAACCCAGGTCTATATGGTCAACTAATATTTGACAAAGGGGGAAAGAACATCAAATGGAGTGAGAAGAGCCTCTTCAACAAATGGTGTTGGGAGAACTGGACAGGGACATGCAAAAAAATGAAACTAGACCACCAACTTACACCATACACCAGAATAAACTCAAAATGGATCAAAGACTTAAATGTAAGCCGTGATACCATAAAAGTTCTAGAGGAAAAAATAGGCAGGAAAATTTCAGATATCCCACGTAGCAACATTTTCACTGATATATCTCCAAAGGCAAGGGAAATAAAGGAAAAATAAACAAATGGGACTACATCAAACTAAAAAGTTTCTGCTCAGCTAAAGAAAACATCAGCAAGATGAAAAGGAAACCCACCATATGGGAAAATATATTCGCCAATGACATCTCAGACAAGGGATTGATCTCCAAAATATATAAAGAACCCATACGACTCAACACCAAGAAGACAGACAACCCAATAAAAAATGGGCAAAGGACCTGAACAAACACTTCTCCAAAGAAGACATACAGAGGGCCCATAGACATATGAAAGTATGCTCAACATCACTAACCATCAGAGAGATGCAAATAAAAACCACAATGAGATCCCACCTCACACCAGTCAGAATGGCCATCTTCAACAAATCAACAAACAACTTGTGCTGGAGAGGATGTGGAGAAATGGGAACCCTGGTGCATTGCTGGTGGGAATGCAGACTGGTGCAGCCACTATGGAAAACAGTTTGGAATTTCCTCAGAAAACTAAAAATGGAACTGCCTTTTGAACCAGCAATTCCATTGCTAGGATTATATCCGAAAAATCCTGAAACACCAATTCAAAAGAACCTATGCACTCCAATGTTCATAGCAGCACTATTTACAATAGCCAAGTGCTGGAAACAACCTAAGTGCCCATCTGTAGATGAGTGGATCAAAAAACTGTGGTACATTTACACAATGGAGTTCTATGTAGCAGAAAGAAAGAAGGAACTTCTACCATTTGCAACAACATGGATGGAACTAGAGAGAATTATGCGTAGCGAAATAAGCCAGGCAATGAAAGAAAAATACCTTATGCTGTCACCTATTACAGGAAACTAATGAACAACACAAACAAATGAGCAGAATTGAACCAGAGCTATGTAAACAAGAAGTAGACTAACAGTAACAAGGGGGGAGGTGGGAGGGAGAGAAGGGGGTAAGAAGGGGAAGGGCCAAGTCAAAGAATGTGTATAAATGACCCACGGACATGGGAAACTGAGTGGGGACTGAATGTGGGGGAAGGGAGGGGCAGGGTGCAGGGAAGCAAGAGGGGAAAAAAAGTGAGACAACTGGAATGGAAAAACAAACAAAAATTTTTTTTTAGTGGGGGAAAAATGAAAATATGAAGAATGGAAATGCCAGTTCAGTGAATATTAGGACAAAGATTTTCCTTCACGTTGCATATTTTTCTCCCTATTTGATCCCTCCAGAGTTTGGCATTCTAAACAAGTAAGTAATGACATAAGTTTCTTTGCAAAGAACTAATAAGACCAGTTGTTAAAGAGGTTCCTCTTTTTTTTTTTTTTTCCATTTTTTTGACCAAGTCTTTGACTGGAATATCAAGCCTAAAGGAGACATGTTTGGGCTCAGATTGTTACCAAAAAGCCCTGAGGAACTGGGAATGACTTTCAAAGGTAATAAAAGCCCACGAGATAAAAGGCCTGGTACCATGGTTGGTTGTGCGGTCCACAGCAATCTTTCCAGGGAAGAAACGAAGGTTGTTTTCCTGAAAGATGGCTAGAAGGGACCTTAAGGCACAATGAAAAACCAGAAAGACTTGGAAATGATAGGTGTGTACAGGCAAGGATAAATGTCAGATATGTGGCCCAGCTTCTGTGCCCTGAAGAGCAGACTGAGGGTCACCCTAAGTGTTCCTTGGGTAAGTTCCAGCAAAGCAGAACTAAAGATCATAAGTTATCATTTGCTGCTCTTGTTATGTTTATGCAAATGAACAGGATGAATTAAAAATGGACTTAATGTAGCCCCTTTAAAGACAAGGAGAATAATCTTAGGGAGAAAAATCATTATTCAAGGAAAATCACAATGATCAGTAGACTATAAAGTAGGGCAGCTAACCATTTTAAAAGTTTCTTCTCATTTAAAATATGGTTTCACTTGAAAATTAAACCATGTCTGTGATATCATCAAAGATATTCAAGTTGCAGGCAAGTAGAATGTCAAGTGCCTTGCAACTGGATGTCTTCCCAATAAGACAGTCTTACAGATTTAGAGACTTGTTTGTGGGTTATGTTACAGAAATTAACATGTGTTTTATGTTTTCAAAGGGCATAAACCTATGACCGCATTACCTGAGTGATTGTTTGTATGCATAAGCCTCACTTAATCCTCTCTGCAGTGCTGCCTCCTGAGACTCAATGGTTTGGCTGAACTAAATGGCTGGGTTGGTGAAGAATGGGGTGGTCTGTGGGCTTCACTTTAAAACTGGTTTCTCTTTTCTATCCTAATGGCTTGGACAGAAAGGGCCCAGAGGTCTGAGAGGGGGGAAACCTAAACTATTTCCCTCAGCCCAAACTGAGTATAATGGGCAAAAGGGTTTTGGACAGGTGAGATGTGCCTAGCACACCTTCCTCCAAATAAGCCCTTTTTTTCTTTTTTTATTTTTCTCCTAATGTGGAACATTGAAAAATTAACCCCTGCCTTTTGTCATCTAGTAGTTATGGATTGAATGATGTCTTTTAACCCTTTTCGCCAAACCTGTTGCCCCCAGAACACAACAAGGATGCCAGCCTGTTAAACCAAACACGCCGTTGTCTGGAGACAGCCAACTGACCTGGAGTCTGCACAATCCTTCCTCATGTGGAAGGCCACCCTCCCCTCCACACACCCACTATTATTAGGGATTTCTGGACTCAAGGGTAGGTAGGACGACGACCATGTCCAGCTTGAAGCAGCTAGAGGAGTTTGAGACCTTCTCCCATTGTCCTTTACAAGATTACAAAGGGTCTTAATATCTGAGAGGGAGGGATAGTTATTTTTTATGAACCATGGGTATGGACTTGGGGGGGGTTGCTGGGGGAGGGAGATGCTGGGTGGAGGGGAGTAAAGAGGAGAATATTGGAACTATTATAATCAATAAAATACATTTAAAAAATTTAAAAAAAGAATGGAAAGGACAGAGGAAAAATTAGCAAACTGGAAGATAGAACAATATAAATTATCCAATCTGAACAACAGAAAAAAAAGAGACTCAGGTACCTGGAGGACTATAAGAAAATATCTAGTACAAGAAGTAACAGCTCTACCTAAGACACAGAGGCAGACACACACAGGAGACTTCCAGCCAAGATGGAGGCCTAGACTGACATACTCCATCTTCCTCCACAACTAAGAAGGAATACAACTACCGTAAGCCAGAAATAACCAGAAGTTCCAGAACATAAATGGAAGTCTAGCATATGAAGTTATAAAGAACTGGTACTTGTCTGGATGGGTAGGAGGGGCAAAGCTGGGGCAGAGAGGTCAAGCTGTGCTGGTAGTGGCAGCTGCGGTGATGGTGGCAGGATGGCTGTAAGCACAGACACCCATATTTAAGGGGAGGTGAGAAGCACCTGGGGAGCATCCTTGGTGCAGTCCAGACCCGTCAGCTTGCGATTCCAATGCTGGAGAAGGAAAATCCCCATTGCCTTAGACTGTGAGGCCCAGAGGTGGTGGGAATGAAGGAGGAGGCTCCCAGTCTCTCAGCAGAGAGTGAACAGCAGGAATCCATCTTGGACCCCCACCCCCACAGAAAATGCCACAGTGTGGTGAGAAGGGTCACATGGTTGTGACGAGTGCATGGGGCTCTGCCCCCAATAGTGTGGGAAGTGTGACAGCCCCACCCAGGAAGCAAAGGTAAACACAAAACTATCAATATGGCACAGATCATGATAGAGATCCCAGTGATGCAGCTGACCAGACAGCAAATATCTAATCTAATGAAGCAGCAGATATGAAATCTTTCTGAGGCACAGTTCAGAGCTTTGGTTATAAGAATGCTTAAAGACCTGATAGTAGATCTTAAGCAAGACGAGGAAGAAGTGAAGGCTAGTCCTGCTGAAATGAACAAAAACACATACGAAACTAGTAGTGAGGGAAAGAACACCAGGGATCAAATCAACAAATTGGAACATAGGGAAGGAACAAACAGTCAACCAGTGCAGAAAGAGGAAACGAAAAGTGAGGAAAATGAGGAGAGGCTCAGAAACATACGGGATAGCTGTAAGCAGGCCAACAGTCAAGTCATAGGGTTGCCAGAAGGTGAAGAAGAAGAACTAGAAATTGAAATATTATGTGAAAAATAATGAAGCAGAACTTCTTTAACTTGGGGAAAGAAATAGACTTACAGGTCCAGGAAGCACAAAGAGTTCCAAAACAACTGGACCCAAGGAGAACCACACCAAGACATATTATAATCAAAATGTCAAAAATTAAGGGTAAAGAGAGAATCTTAAAAGCAGCAAGAGAGAAGAAGAGAATTGCATACAAAGGGGTCCAAATAAGACTACCAGCTGATTTGTCAAAAGAAACTTCACAGGCGACTTCCGGCCAAGATGGAGGCTTAGACGGACACGCTAGGTCTCCCTCTACAACTAGAGAGGAATACAACTACTTCAAAACAAAGGATAACTAGAAATTCCAGAAAATAAAACTACACGGAAGTTCAACAAATGAAGTTATAAACCAGCGGTGCCATTTGGGCAGGTAAGAGTTAAAGAGGGCAGTGCTGTTTGCGGTCGCACCCGGAGCGGCGGGCGGCGAGGAATCCCGGCTACGCAAGCCCCTGGCGGTGCGCGACTCCGGCGCTGGGGAGAGCGGCCGCCGCATCGCCTTGAACAGTGAGGGCCAGGGGGGCGGGAGGATGGATCCCGGTCTCCTAGCTGAATAACTGTGTGAATCCATCTTGGACCCCCGCCCCAAAGAAAGCACCACAGGGCTGCGAAATAGGTTGCGGACAGGCAGGCGCCGGTCGCTGATTTGTGACGCACACAGGCACTGCCCCGGACAGCCGGCCCAAGAAAACAAAACGCATCTGTCAAAATGAGGCAGACAACTATAGAAATCCCGGTGATACAACTCACCAGGCAGCAGATAGAGAACCTGACAGATGAACAGATAAGAAACCTGTCAGAGGCTCAGTTCTGGGCCATTGTTATCAGGTGGCTTACAGAATTCACAAAAGAGCAGGAAAAAGATATGAAAGAAGCGAAAAACTTTCATAACGAAAGGAACAAAACCGTATACGAGACAGAAGGTGAGAAAAAAAAATCCAGAGTCCATTTCAACAAACTGGAATATGGAGAAGGAACAAGCAGTCAACCAGTGCAGAGAGAGGAAATGGGAAGCAACAATGAGAGGATCAGAAACCTCTGGGACAGCTATAAAAGGCCCAACATAAGAATCATTGGTTTGCCAGAGAATGAGGAAGATGAACTAGAACTTGAAAAATTGAGTGAAAATATAATAAAGGAGAACTTCCCAGACTTGGGGAAGGGAATAGACTTACAGGTCCAGGAAGCAAGGAGAGTTCCCAAGAGACTGGACCCAGGGAGAACCACTCCAAGACACATTATAATCAAAATGTCAAAAATTAAAGATAAAGAGAGAATCTTAAAAGCAGCAAGAGAGAAGAAAAGAATTATGTACAAAGGGGTCCCAATTAGACTATCAGCTGACTTCTCAAGGGAAACCCTACAGGCAAGAAGAGACTGGCAAGAAATATTCAAAGTAATGAAAATCCAAAACCTACAACCACGAATACTCTATCCAGCGAAATTGTCATTCAGAATAGAAGGACAGAGAAAGTGTTTCCAGGACAAAATAAAACTGAAAGAGTTCATTAGATCCAAACCACTGTTATATGAGATGTTAAAGGGACTGGTTTAAAAAAACAGAAGCTAGGGAGATGAAACAAAGGCAAACTAAATAGGCAACGAGAGTGGAAAAGGAACTGTGGGTACGGGAAGCATATTGGGGGGAGGTCAACAGGGAGGGGGAGTGGGGAAAGGGAGGGAGATGATATAGGAATTGGGGATCAAGGTAGGAGGGAATGGAATAGACAGAGAGAGGTTGGGAGGAACTGTATGCACAACTAATGGACATGATCTAAAAGGGGGGGACAACTGGAGGGAGGGGGGCCACCGGGTGGAGGGGAGCAGAGGGAAGGGAAATTGGCACAAATGTAATATTTTAATCAATAAAACACATTAAATCTGAAAAAAAAAAAAAAAAGAAACTTCACAGGCAAGAAGGGACTGGCAAGAAATATTCGAAGGAATGAAAAGCAAAAACATACAACCATGATTACTCTATCCAGCGAAGCTGTCATTCAGAATAGAAGGGCAGAGAAAGTGTTTCCAGGACAAAGTAAAACTGAAGGAGTTCATCCGATCCAAACCAATGTTATATGAAATGTTAAAGGGACTTGTTTAGGAGAAAGAGGATCAAAACTATGAACATTAAAATGAAAACTGTCTCACAACAACCAACAACAGAAGCTAGGGAATCAAAACAAAGGCAAACTAAGTAGGCAATGAGAGTGGGAAAAGAATTATAGGTATGGGGAATATTTTGGGGAGAAGTCAGCAGGGAGGGAAAAGGGGGGAAAGGAAGGGAGGTGGTACAGAAATTAAGAAGCATAGTGGAAGGGAGTGGAGTAGGTAGGAAGATGTTGAGAAGAACTATATGCACAACCAATGGGCATGGACTAAAGGGGTTGGAAACTGGGTGGATGGGGGTCATTGGGTAGAGGGGAACGAGGGGAAAATAAATTGGGACAACTGTAACAGCATAATAAATAAAGCATATTTTTTAAAAAGAAAATATCTACTACTTATATCACTGAATTCCAGAGGGAAAAGAGAAAAAAGAATGAGCTTAAAAAAAAAAAAAAAAAAGCCTTGAAGAAATAATGGATGAAATCTTCCCAAACCTGGCAGGAGACATAAACCTACAAATTCAGTAACCTGAGTCAATTCCAAGAATCCTAAACTCAAAGAAATCCATGACAAAACACATAATAATTAAATGTCTGAAAACAAAGGCAAAGAAAAATATTGAAAATATCTAAATAAAAATCACATTTTTACCTACAGGGGGAAAACTATTCAAATGATAGATTATATTTTATGAGACATCAGGGAAGCCCAAAGAAAGTGGCACAATAGTTTTCAAGTACAGAAAGAAAAAAACTGGCAACCGAGAATCCTATACTCAGGGAAAATATCCCTCAGGAATGAAGAGGAAACCAAGACAGTCTCAGGTTAAAGAAAACAAAAAATAACTTGTTACCAGTTCACCTAACCTATTTAGATAGAGAAAATTCTCTGAGCAAAAAAGAAATGATAAAAGGAACCTTGGAATATCATTAAGGAAGAAAGAAAAATGTAAGCAAAAATATAGGTAAATATAATAGGCTTGCTTTATCTCCTTGAATTTTTCAAATTGTTCTATGATTTAGAAAGAGATTATAATACTTTCTAATGTGGTTCTAAGTGTTTGAAGAAATATTTAAGACAATTCTAGTCTATCCTCCTTATCTGTAGGTTCTGTATTTGCAAATTCATCTACTCATTAAAATCTATTTGTAACTCCCAAATTAGCACTCATGGCACTTTGACAGTCATTGACATGGAAGTGCAGAGTGGTGAAAAAAACTGAGTCATAAACACACATGTTGCAAGCTGAGGTCAAATAAGGCGACACTTAACCTTCCTATTTCAGCTCTCATACAGTAAATATGTGCTCATTAAGTCTAGTTAGTGTAACTTTTTTATATCTTTGTGCATGAATTTACTGTTTAAAATGGCCTCCAAGTGAAATGCTAAAGTTTTTTAAAAGTATATTCTATTGATTATGCTGCTACAGTTGTCCCAATTTCTTTTACTTTTGTTCCCCTCCAGCCAGTATCCCCTTTCCCTCCAGAAATCCCACACCCCTTAGTTCATGTCCATAGGCTGTGCATATAACTTCTTTGGCTTCAAAAGATGCTCTGACTTCCGGCCAAGATGGAGGCTTAGATGAACACGCTCGGTCTCCCTCTATAACTAGAGAGGAATACAACTACTTCAAAACAAAAGATAACTAGAAATTCCAGAAAATAAAACTACGTGGAAGCCCAACGTATAAAGTTATAAACCAGCGGCGCTCGTAGGGCAGGTAAGAAGAGCAAAAGGGGACGGTGCTCGTTGCGGCAGCACCAGGGACAGTGGCAGGGAGAGCGATCTCAGCTGCAGTCTAACCCTGGCAGCTTGCGACCCCAACGCTGGGAAAAGCAGCCACCACATCACCTCGAACGGTGAGGCCCAGAGAGCGGGAGGACGGATACCGGTCTCCTAGTGGAATAACTGCAGGAATTCATCTTGGACCCCCGCCCCCCACACAAAGCACCACAGTGCTGTGAAATAGGTTGCGGATCACCACTGGTTCCTGGGCAGTGACGACAAAGAGCCACAGCACGGTGAGAAAGGTTGCTGGACCACCGCCAGTCGCTGGGTTGTGACGAGTACACAGGCACTGCCCCCTATAGCTGGCCCAAGAAAACAAAACGCATCTGTCAAAATGAGGCAGACAACTATAGAAATCCCAGTGGCGCAGCTCACCAGGCAACAGATGAAGAACCTGACAGATGAACAAATAAGAAACCTGTCAGAGGCTCAGTTCAGGGCCATTGTTATCAGGTGGCTTACAGAATTAACAAAAGATCTGGAAAAAGATGAGAAAGAATTGAAAAACACTCATACTGAAAGGAACAAAACCACATACGAGAGAGATGGTGAGGAAATAAAATCCAGAGTTCATTTCAACAAACCAGAACATAGAGAAGGAACAAACAGTCAACCAGTGCAGAGAGAGCAAACAGGAAGCAAGGAAAATGATGAGAGGATCAGAAACCTCTGGGACAGCTATAAAAGATCAAACATATCGATTATCAGATTGCCAGAGGGTGAAGAAGAAGAACTAGAAATTGAAAAAATAAGTGAAAATATAATAAAGCAGAACTTCCCAAACTTGGGGAAGGAAATAGACTTACAGGTCCAGGAAGCACAGAGAGTTCCAGAAAAACTGGACCCAGGGAGAACCACTCCAAGAAACATTATAATCAAAATGTCAAAAGTTAAAGATAAAGAGAGAATCTTAAAAGCAGCAAGAGAGAAGAAAAGAATCATGTACAAAGGGGTCCCAATTAGACTATCAGCTGACTTCTCAAGGGAGACCCTGCAGACAAGAAGGGACTGGCAAGAAATATTCAAAGTAATGAAAATTCAAATCCTACAACCACGAATACTTTATCCAGCGAAGCTGTCATTCAGAATAGAAGGGCAGAGAAAGTGTTTCCAGGACAAAATAAAACTGAAAGAGTTCATTAGATCCAAACCACTGTTATATGAGATGTTAAAGGGACTTGTTTAGAAAAAGGAGGATCAAAACTATGAACACTAAAATGAAAACTGCATCACAAGAAACAACAACAGAAGCTAGGGAATTGAAACAAAGGCAAACTAAATAGGCAATGAGAGTGGAAAAAGAACTATAGGTATGGGGAGCATATTGGGGGGAGGTCATCAGGGAGGGGGAAGGGAGGGAGATGGTATAGGAATTAAGAAGCATAGTAGGAGGGAATGGAATAGACAGAGAGAGCTTGAGAAGAACTATATGCACAACCAATGGACATGGACTAAAAGGGGGGGACATGGGGAGGGAGGGGGGCATCGGGTGGAGGGGAGCAGAGAGAAGGGAAATTGGAACAAATGTAACACTGTAATCAATAAAACACATTTAAAAAAAATAACTTCTTTGGCTTCACTCTTTCCTATGCTGTTCTCAACATCCCTATTTTGTACCCACCAATTATTCTTCTTAATTCCTACACCATTTCCCCATTTCTTCCCCTTCCCCCTCCCAGCTGATAATCCTCCAAACGATCCCAATGTCTATGATTCTATTCTTATTCTGGTGGTTTGCTTAGCTTGTTTTTGTTTTTATATTTATTTTTTAGATTGTTATTGATAGTTGTGAGTTTGTTGTCATTTTAATATTCATAGTTTTGATCTTCTTTTTCTTATGTAAGTCCCTTTAACATTTCATATAATGGCTTGGTGATGATGAACTCCTTTAGCTCTATCTTGTCTGGGAAGCACTTTATCTGTCCTTCCATTCTAAATAATAGCTTTGCTGGATAGAGTAGTTTTGGTTGTAGGTTCTTGCTTTTCATTACATTGAATATTTATTGCCAGTCCCTTCTTGTGTGCAAAGTTTCTTTTGAGAAATCAGCTGATAGTCTTATAGGGAGCCCTTTTTAGGCAACTGTCTTCTTTTTTCTTGCTGCTTTTAAGATTCTTTACCTTTAACATTTGGCATTTTAATTATGATGTGTCTTGGTGTGGTCCTCTTTGGGTCTAGCTTCTTTGGGACTCTCTGTGCTTCCTGGACTTGTATGTCTATTTCCTTTGCCAAATTAGGAAAGTTTTCTTTTACTATTTTTCACACAAGTTTTCAATTTGTTCTCTTTCTGGCAACCCTCTGATTCAGATGTTGGTGTGTTTAAAGTTGTCCCTGAGGTTTCTAAGCCTCTCCTCATTTTCTTTTTTCAATTCTTTTTTCTTCATTCTGTACTGGTGGACTGTTTATTTCTTCCTTATGTTCCAAATCATTAATTTGAACCCTTTTTTTCTTCCCTTCTCCACTGGTTTCATTTGGACTTTTCCTTGTTTCACTTAGTATATCCTTCACTTCTTCCCTTATGCATTTGCCACACTCAATTATGTCTGTCAAGTTTGTGAGTGTTTTCACCAGTGTTTTGTGAGCGATACCACCAGTGTTTTAACTCTTCATCTGTTATGTTGGCAATCTCCTTGTCGCTTAGTTCTCCCACTGGAACCTTGAAATGCTCCCTCTTTTGGATCATACTTCTCTGTCTTCTCCACTTGATAGCCTCCTGTGTTTGTCTCTGAATCTTAGGTAGAACTGCCACACTTGTTACATTGTAAGGGAAAGAGTGTTAGGTATTCACTGGCATGGGGTGATCCGTTTTACCACATTGTGGCACTGTGTGGAGGAGGGGTATGAGAAGGAACAAGGCCACTTGCTCAGCAATTGTCCCTTTTCCAGGCACTTCTCCCACTTCCTATATGGGACTGGCCCCCCCTCTAGCTGTTACCCTGGTTGTGGTTCCCAGAGTGGGTGGGTTTGTGAATGTTCTAGGACCATAGGGTCCCTCTAAATAAGTGGACTCTGCTCAAGAGACTGGCAGTTTCTTCCACAGCCCCAACCCCCATTGGTTTTCACAGTCAGAAGCAATTAGGCTTTACTTTCCCTGGAGCTGGAACCATGAGCTGCACAGTCTGGTCTAGGGGGGGTGGGAGTGTCCCTCCCTACTTTTATAATGTGTGACTGTGCTTTCCACTGGCCAGCCACAGCCATTGCCTTGCTGCCACTGCCACCACTGCTGCCACACCACATCCTCTCCACCCCTCCTGCCTGTCTGGATGAGTGTTTCTTTATATCTTTGTTTGTTGGACTTCCATGCAGCTCAATTTTCTGGTAGTTTTGGTTGTTTTTAGTTTTGGGGTAGTTGTATTCTTTCTTAATTGGGGAGGGAGGTGAAGTGTGTCTACTTCCACCTTCATTTTGGCCAGAAGTCTGTAATGCTAAAGTTTTTTCCTGGGTTCCTAAGAGCAAAAAAGCTTGATGTGCCTTGTGGGGAAAATAGGCACAAGTTATAGTGATGTAAGCCATCAGTTCAAATTTAATAAATCAAAAATATATATATTAAATGTTTTTAAACAGAAATGTACAACATAAACAAGAAGAATAAAATCATATAATCATATTGATAGGTACAGAAAAACATTTGACAAAATCCAGCACCCGTTTTGATAAAAACTGTCAGCAAAGAATAGAGGAAACATGCCTCAAAATAATAAGGGCCATATATGACAAACCTATAGCCAACATCATACTCAATGGAAAAAGCTAAAAGCATTTTTATTCAGACTCATAACAAGACAAATATATCCACTTTTATCACATTTAGTCACATAGTATTCGAAGTCCTAGCCAGAGAAATCAGACAAGAAAAAAAAAAGAAATGCATCCAAATTGGGAAGGAACAAGTTAAACTGTCATTATTTGCAAATGGGATGATACTATATAAAATATAACCAAAAAAAATACTTTTAGAACTGATACATGAACTTAGTAAAGTAGCAGATACAAAATAAATACTTATAAATTGGTTGCATTTTTATACACACACAAAAAAAAACTATCAAAAAGGGAAACTAAGAAAATAATTGTGTTCACAATTGCATTTAAGAAATAAAATACTGGGGGAGGGAGAGAATGGGGATAAGTAAGGGAAGGGTTTAGTCAAGGAATGTGTATAAATGACTCAGGGACATGGACAACGGGGAGGGATATGATTGTGGGAGAAGGGGTGGGCTGGGTTAGGGGGAGCAATGGGGAAAAAAATGGGACAACTGTAATTGAAAAACCAAAAAATAAAATTAAAAAAAAAAAAAGACATTGAAAAATTGTATATGTTTCATGTTATCCAAAATAAAACTGACTACAACTAAAATAAATAAATAAATAAATAAATAAATAAATAAATAAACAAAATACTGAGAAATAAACTTAACCAAGAAGGTAAAAGACCTATGCTCATAAAATTATATGACACTGAAAAAATTGAAGAAGATACAAATAAGTTGAAGCATATATCATGCCCATGGATAGGAAGAATTAACATCGTTAACATGTCTATACTACTCAAAGCAATCAATAGATTCAATGCAATCCATATCAAGAATTATTAATCAAGGAACAAATATAAAGGACTCATGGACAGGAACAACAGGATGGAGACTGACTATGGGGGTGGGGGCAGGGTAGGGGAGAGCAATGGGGGAAAAGTTGGGACACTTGTAATTGAACAATAAAATAAAATAAATGAGAAACAAAAGAATTATAGCATGTGAATAAATGTACAATGAAATACTGTCTAAATTATTTTTATAATTTGATATTCTGATAGAATAAGTATGAAGGCAGAAGTGGATTGAGCATGAAGAAAACTATGACTCTGGACAAACAAACAAAAACAGATTTCTTTTTTTTCCTTTTTGATTGGGAGCAGCAGGAAGTTGTCTGGGAGAATGCCTGAATGGTCATTCTCCCTTTCATCCAGTAGCGGGTATTGATATCTTCATATATCCATCTTTCTCTTCACTTCAAAGGGATAAAGAGATTTGGTGACCTCAGCCTGCCACATCTTCAGGACCTGCTGTGGGTAATACTCATTATAACTTCTTTGGTTTGGGTTGATTTAAGCCACTGGGAACATACAGAAGTTAATTTTATAGAGGACCACCTGGATGATTTTAAAGAGTCTAATAAGAGTAGTTAGAGATAAAAAAGGTGACTATCAGACATGAACTTTATAAACACAGTGCTCTGTTTTAGGACTTCCAGTCAGTCATCAAATCCATTCTAAAACATATCTCAAAGATATCTCACGGTTACATATCCCCATGTCTCACAGGAATTATTGTTTAGGAAAAGCTTTCAACCTTTTGATGCTTAAGGTATTTATTCCTATTCCATCTTAGTGGAAATGAAAAATAGTTATTTAGTTATTCTGGCTCAACATTGCAGGTAGAATAAGACATAAAGGAAAGTATATAAGCTCTGATGTCAGACAGACTCAACTTTAAATCCTGGCTTCACTATTTACTACCTGGGAAAATCATTTAATCTCTCTGAATCCCTCTTTCTGCAACTCTAAAGTGGAAATCTAAGGCCAATTTCAGCAGGTAGTTATATGAAATTATAGATGTGAACATGACTGGCATACCTAATGTATTCAACAAATGCCCTCGACCTATGTGTTATTTTCAGATAGGCCCTAAATCCAAGTCATTACTTTGTATTGATCCTGCTGCTTACATAGCAGGTGATGTCAGCAAGGAAAGAGTTCATGACAATCAAGCAAGACTTAGAAATCTAGTTATTAGACTGATATCCAAGAGATGGGATTATTTTGCAACCTAAGATTAGTTTCATGAAAAAGATTAATGAGTCACATTATACAATCAGCTCAAGTTAATGACAAATGAAAATGTTCTGGTTTTTAGCTAGGGTTGATTTAATATTATTTATTCAATAACAGCATTAAATTCAAAGTCTGTTTTAGTGAATTGGACTTTACCCGGAACTTTCTGCTCAGAAATGAGGTCATTCTCCTAATCTGACTGATCACTTCGGAGGCAACCTCTTCCGTGGTGCAGTTTCTGAACTGTCAAGAGTCCCTCTGACTCCCAAACACCCTGCTTTTTCTCCTCCCTCCCGTGATGTAACTGTGAGGTGATTGAAGCTTCCATCTATTTCCTCTGTCTCTAATCTTCATGAAATATACTTACCTGGCCAGAGGAGAGCTGGGCTCTCAGCAAACATCTATATGCATGGGATTGGGTTGCTGGATATGCTGTGCAGCTGCATTGTGCTCAACATCTCCTTCCTCTCCTGGTGTCCTGTTGTGCATGGGGCCTTGACTGGGAACCAAGCTATTACACCTGACTACTTGTTTCTTCAGTCTTGATCCCATGCATACATAGATCTATGGTGCCCCACTACTGAGGCCTTCCAGAGGGTCTGAATCCTAGGATGACTACAGTTTACATTCAAGCTGGAACCTCTTTGTCATCTAAGGAAATGATTCAGAATCATGTATTGTTTGACTCATCCAAGTAGGCCTAGAGCCATCTGCTCATACTTGTAAGGAAAGAGACAAATTGTAATTTGGGGCATATGGCTTTTGCTATAAACTTTATCATCTTCTCTTAATGGTAAAATATACATTATTTAAGTTATATTTAAGAATCATACATAGAGCCAGAACCAGGCATTAATAACTTAATTGACATTAATTTAACTGACTAACCCTAGCAGAGAGTGAAGTCCTGAGCAAAGCTGTGTTGGGGAAGTCAAAGTGGGAGACCCAGACCCTTGGGAAGAATTGGGAGATCTACAGGGGCTAAAAAACTATTTGCAAGGGGTAGTTATACCCTGAGCTGTCAGATCATACTGCTTATGCTTTAGTTGGTATTTGGGTCACTGTGCCTTGTTCTGCCATTATTGTTTTCATATTTCTGTCATTCGCACTAGGTTATGAAATCTTCAAGGGAGCTTCTCTTTTATAACTCTGGATTCCCCTCAGAGAGCTTTTCTTGTATCTAGCAGGAATTTAAGAAGTACCCGTTGAATGAATAAATAAGTCAGTGGAAGTAAAGAGGATATGCAAAGTAGAATGAAGAGGCATCGAAGAAAATTTGCTCTGTTTCTTCTAGGGCTGAACTTCATAATTCTATTTCCATTTGTTGCTTCATGTAAACTACCTTTCTGTGCAGTCTTTTATATGTTCTGCCCAGCTTTGGGTCTTTCTGGTCCTTCTTTTTGATCTTGATAGTCATCACCTCCAATACAACTAACCAGGCTTACCTCTCATGTGAAATATACGGCTGTCTCCACTTTTTCCTTCTCACTGAACTCCTGGCAACAGTTGATGATGCTCAAAATGACCAGGAAGAAATCCCTACAAAAATACCAATAGCAGTTTTCACAGAACTAGAAGAATTATTCCAAAATGTTATATATAACCATGAAATACCCAGTATAGCAAAAGGATTCTTCAGAGAAAAACATTCTTGAAAAAAGATAGAGTTATCATGCTACCTAATATCGAACTATGCTACAAGGCTATAGTGATCAGTATAGTATGGTACTAGCATAAAAACAGACACACAGATTAATGAAAGAGAATAGAGTCCAGAAATAAATTCATGGTTATATGGTCAATTAATATTTGACAAAGGAAGCAAGAATACACAATTGGGTAAAGACAACCTATTCAATAACTGGTGTTGGCAAATGTGACCAGATACATGCAAAACATTAAACTAGATCACCTTCTTATGTCATATACAAGAATAAACTAACAGGGGCTAAAGACTTAAATGCAAGACTTTAAACCATAAAACTACCAGAAGGAGAGATAAAATAATAGATAATACAAATACAAAAAGAGATGGAATAATGAAATGAATGCTGTTTGAAAGACTATTATGTTCATTTTGACTAAAACACTAAGTCTACAAATATTACCTAGGAAAGAGAACTTAACATGCATACATTTGTAACTAATACAGTTAATATATTTCTCTCCTTTGTGTCTATCTCATCCCAGGGTAGGAAAAAGCTTTTCAAAGAAGAGATGCCCTGTTACTATAGTAGTCACTTTTCAGGTCATTGAGAAATGACAGCAGCAGACAAGAAAAGAGAGCATGGGGCTATCTGTCCCCACACAGTGCTCATCTCATGATCAGTAAGCAACCATTATGAGTTACACTAGTAGTTACTTCATGGATGTCTATAAGTTGCACCCTCCCTAAAACAGTAACTCATAAGTCAGGTCAGTCTATGAAAGGCCACAAGGAAATACATCATTTCAAAAAAAAAAAAACCCACAATTATTTGATAGCATAGTAAATACATATATTTAATGTATTTTAAAATAAATAACATAAAATCTACTGTATCACAGAATGAAGGGAAAGGGGAGCTAATATTTGCTGAGCATCAACTATGTACCAGATACTTAATGATAATAATTTCAATGCATATTCACATCAACATTGCAAAGCACCATCAACTCCATCTTACAGACAAAGAAATTGCAGTCCATATAAGCTCAATGATTCACACAAGTTCAAAAAGGTAGGGGACGGAAAGCTCAAACCAGGCCAATCTGGCTCTAGAATCCATGGTCTTTTTATACTATGGGATCATGTCCACAGATCTGGCCTGATTTTACCACTGAATAGACATGCCTAATGTGTATCAGTGTACTCATAGGATGCACTACTGTAAAACTATTTATTGGAGTCCATCTGACAGAACCCATGGTTGTAAAAAGGGAAGGGAATGAGCATGACAATTGGGTTCCATTTGCCACTTACAACACTAGGAATCTAATGCAATTATTTCTCATTACATGGCTTTTTTTCTTGCAGTCAAGTTTTTATAAATAACAAAGCAAACTCATAAGAAAATACCTTGAAGTGAGAAATTATTGAAACAACCTATGCCCTAGTACCTGTATCTTAGGACACTCAATCGCACCTGCACCTTTCTGTAGGGTAAGCACGTTTTAGGGCCCTCAAAAACGTCCTTGAAAAGCCCGAGGTATTGAAATTGCCCCAAAGCAGCCTAATCATTTATTTTACTGTCAAAATTAGTGTTGTCATTCCCTTCTTACAGATAAGGAAATGGAGACTCTGGTTGGCAGGGCAGCCTGAAGTCTAATATCAGAAATCTTCTTGCTTAACAGCTAGGGAGACAAGGCACCTTTCTCAGCTTGGTTTCATCCTATGATATCAGCAACTCATATGCTGATGGATGTGCCACTAGTACAGTCTGACAGTTGGAGGATAATTGTTGATTGGATTTCCCTTGTAGGTAGAAGTATGTGTCTGTTGGCTTGGAGGGAAGGCAGATGGTGAGGGAAATGGATGATGATGGTGTGGGTTCAGTCTGTCGTTTTCCAAATGGTTGCTGCCAAGGAGAGAAAAGCAGCTAATGAAAATCATGTGTTTCAAAGTAAGGAAACTGGGAAATATTCCTTTTGTTTAAAAGACATCATTGTCTTATTTACAATGGGAAAATCTCTTTCAGAAAAAAACATAATTTCAAGAGGCACAACATAATAAGCCACATTTCATAGTTAAGTAGTTTACAAGGTCAGCAAAAGAAAAAAGAAACAAGATTCATTCATGTCCTATTCAACAACAAAAGTTATTCAAAGGTACAGCATTATAATAAGATACTGCAGTACATGCTACTATGTAGATCCTCACATTGAGCAAAAAAAAAAAATTTTTTTAATGGGAAAGGATTAAAATATTAACACTGGGAGCTCCCCTACAACTGACCTAAGTGAAGACCCCACAGTGAAGCTCACAGTTCCCAAGCGCAACCACATTTGCAGAGATTCTAATCAGAGTTTTAGTTCCCTAATCTCAATCATGGGCAGACAACCAAGGGCTACCAGCCATATGAAAAAACCTCTAACATGGAAGATAAGGAACAGACCAAACAGAAAAAAAGCAACTTGGAGGAAACTGAAATGATGCATAAAGAGGAAAGCTTTAAAAACAAAAGCTGTAACTACTGTCCTCAGAGGCACAAGAAAAGATACTGTATTCCTGAAACAAGAGTATACTCTTCCCAAAAGAAGAATTCAGAGAACAAAAAGTGTCCTTGAAAATTAAGAACATGATAACAGAAATGAGAAATCTAATATAAGAGTTAGAAAACAGGGTAGGAGATAAAAACAACTAGAGAAATAAAAAAGTTATAAAATAAGTCTAGAAAGTCCAACACCAGAATTATCAAATTACCAGAGAGAAGAGAGAAGGGAGGAAAGAAAATTACAAGCAAAATTTTCTAGAATGTGAGATATCAGTTTCAAGATAAAAAGGCCAACTAATTACCCAGCACAATGGAAGAAAGAAACTCACTCTAAGGCACATCAGTTCAAAACACTGTGAACCAAAAAGGGCATCTGCAAATTGAGAGGAAAAAATGCAACATTCATCACATCGGGTTTTAGAATGCCTTTGTACTTCCCAGACCAACACTGAAATCCAGAAAACAATGGGGCAATGTCTTCAAAATTTTGAATGAAAATTACTTCCACCCAGTAAAGATGGCAAAGAAGATAGTACTTGCTTCCTCCAATGACCACACCAAAATTACAACTGAGTTACGGAACAAACATCACTCAGAATCTCCTGAAATCTACCTGAACAGAAGTCCTATAACTAAAGATATACAGAAGAAGCCACTGGTAAGAGGAGTAGAGACACAGAACTAGTTGGTCCCACACCCACATGTGGTGGATAAAAATCAGGAGAAATATCTCAGCTGCAGAGGTCTTCCCAGAGGAGGAAGGGGTCTCAGTCCCACAAAGGACTGTAACTATATGCCACTTAATTGGACAATCTAGAAGAAATGGATAAATTCCTAGAAACATACAGTCTTCCAAAACTGAATCAGGAAGAATCAGGTTGCAACTAGTGAAATTGAAGCAGTAATCAAAATACTCCTAACAATAAAAGTCCTGGACTGGGTGGCCTCATCAGTGAATTTTACCAAACATTCAAAGAACTAACACCTATCCTTAAACTATTCCAAAAACTCAGGAGAAGAGAAGACAAGACACCCAAGCTCATTTTATGAGTCCAGCTTTATCCTAATTCAAAAGCTAGATAACAGCACTATAAAGAAAGAAAATTATAGGCCAATATCTCTTATGAACATAGATGCTAAAATGCTCAACAAAATATTAGCAAACTGGATTCATAAATATATTAAAAAGACCATAACACTACAAACAAGTGTAATTTATCTTAAGGATGCAAGGTTGGTACAACATCCACAAATAAATGAGCATGATACACCACATAAACAAAACGAAGGATAAAAACCACATGATCATATCAATAGATGCAGAAAAAGCATTAGATAAAATCTGGCACCCATTCTGATAAAAAAAAAAAAAAAAAAAAAAAAAAAACCTCTCAGCAAAGTGGGAATAGAGGGAACATACCTCAATATAATAAAGGCCATATATGAAAAACCCACTGCCAACATCATACTCAATGGGCAAAAACAAAAGCATTTTTCTTTGGATTAGGACAGGGATGTCCATTTTAACCATTCTTATTCAACATAGTACTGGAATTCCTAGCCACAGGAAGTAGACAAGAAGAAATAAAAGGTGTCCAAATAGGAAAGGATGAAGTAAGACTGTCATTATTCACAGGTAACATGATATCATATGTAGAAAACCCTAAAGAGTCCACCAAAAATGCTGCTAGATATGATAAATGAATTCAGCAAAGTAGCAGGATACAAAATTTCTACTCAGAAGTTGGTGGCATTTTTCTACACCAATAATGAACTATCAGAAAGAAAAACTAAGAAAAAACCTCATTTACTATTGCAACAAAAAATAGGTACCTAGGAATAAATTTAACCAAGGAGGTAAAAGACCTGTACTTGGGAAACTACAGGACATTGAAGAAATAAATTAAGGAAGATACAAATAAGTGGAAGTATATACCATGTTCATGGACTGGAAGAATTAACATTAAAATATCCCTACTACCCAAAGCAATTTCTAGGTTCAATGCAATTCCTATTAATATACTAATGGTGTATTTCATAGAAGTAGAACAAATATTCCAAAAATGTATATGGAACCACAAAAGACCCCAAATAGCCTCAGCAATCTTGAGACAGAAGAGCAAAGTTGGAGGGATCACAATACTTGACTTCAAACTATACTACAAGGCCACTGTAAACAAAGCAGCCTAGTACTTGCATGAGAACAGACACATAGATCAATGGAACAGAATAAAGTGCCCCCAAATAAACCCATGCCTTTATGGTCAATTAATATTTGACAATAGGGTCATATAAAGGAGTAAAGACAGTCTCTTTAATAAATAATGTTGGAAAAACTACACAGGTACATGCAAAAATAATTAAGCTAGACCACAAACTTGCACCATACACAAGATTAAATTCAAAATAGATAAAAAACTTAAATGTAAGTCACAAAACCATAAAAATCCTAGAAGAAAGCACAGGCAGTAAAATCTCAGACATTTCTCATTGCTTATTTTTGCCAGTATATTCCCTAGAGCAAGGTAAACAAAGGAAAAAATAAACAAATGATACTACATCAAACTAAGAAGCTTCTGCACAGATAAAAAAAAAATCAACAAAATGAAAGAAGAACCCACTGTATGAGAGAACATATGTGCCAATGATACATCTGATAAGGGGTTAATTTCCAAAATATGTGAAGAACTTATACAACTCAATACCAGGAAGACAAACAATCCCATCTAAAAATGGACAAAGGACCTCAATAGACACTTCTCTGAAGAGGACATACAGATGGCCAACAGACATATTTAAAAATGCTCAATGTCACTAATCATCAGAGAGATGCAAATTAAAACCACAATGAGATATTACCTCACACCTGCCAGAATGGCCATCCTCAATAAATCAACAGACAACAAATGCTGGTGAGGAGGTAGAGAAAAGGAAACTCTAGTGCACTGTTGGTGGGAATGCAGACTGGTGCAACCACTGTGGAAAATTGTATGGAGTTTCCTCAAAAAATTAAAAGTTGAACTGCCTTTTGACCCAACAATCCCACTTCTGGGAATATATTATAGAACCTCAAAGCACCGATTATTCAAAAGAATCTGTGCACCGCTATGTTCATAGCAGCACTATTTACAATAGCCAAGATCTGGAAACAGCCCAAGTGCCCATGAGTAGACAAGTGGATGAAAAAGCTGTGGTACCTTTACACAATGGAAGACTAGATGCTGTAAAACAGAGAGAAAAAAAAAAAAGGAAATCTTACCTTTTGCAACAGCATGGATGGACCTGGAGATTATTATGCTAAGTGAAATAAGCCAGTCAGGAGAAAGACAAATACCATATGATTTCACTTACATGTGGAATCTAATGAACAAAATAAACTGAATGAACAAAAATAGAAACAGGCATGGATACATAGAAGAGACTGACAGCTGTCAAGAGGGAAGCAGAGTGGAGGGAGCTGGAAAAAAGGTGAAAGGGTTAGCCAAAGAACATATATTCATAACCCATAGATACAGACAACAGTGTGGTAATGGTGGTGTGCAAAGAGAGGGAAAGGACAACATCTGCAATAAGATCAACAATAGAAACAAAATTTAAAAACGAATAAAAAATACTTTAATCAAAAGACTTAGGGTGGCAGAATGAATAAGAAAATAAGACCCATATATATGTTGTCTATAAGAGACTCACTTCAGATCAAAAGACATGCACAGACTGAAATTAGAGATAGAGAAAGATATTTCATGAAAATTAAAAAAAAAAAAAAAGCTAGGGTAGCAATACTTACATCAGACAAAATAGACTTTAATAAAAAGTCGAGACAAAGAAGGACCCAAAAATTCCACTTCTGAATATTTATCTAAAGAAACCAAAATGACATATACATTCATATGTTCATTGTAGCATTATTTACAATAGTAAAGATACAGAAACAACATAAGAGTCCATCAGTAGATGAATGGATAAATAAATGGCACATATATATGGTGGAATATGACTCAGCCATAAAAAAACAAAAACAAAAACAAAATCTTGCCAACTACAACACCATGAATGGACTTAGAGGGTACTGTGCTGGGTGAAATAAGTCAGACAGGGAAAGACAAATGCCATATCATTTTACTTATATGTGGAATCTAAAAAAACAAAATAAACAAATAAACAAAACAGAAATAGACTCATAGATACAGAGAGCATTTTGGTGGCTTCCAGATGGGTGGGGGCTTGGGGAGATGGGTAGAAAAGGGGAATAGCTTAAGAAGTACAAATTAGTAGTTTCAAAATAATCATGGGAATTTAAAATACAGCATAGGTAATATAGTGAATAATATTGTAATAACTATGTATGGTGTCAGATGGGTACCAGATTTATTGAGGTGATCACTTTGTATGTTGTATAAATGTCTAATTGTAACTGAATAGCAAGTTGGGGTCCCACCTTCTAGGCAAAATTCCAGTGGCAAAAGTTTAGTGATAAGGAAAGGAGTCTTTATTGAAAAGCAGTCACTTAAGCCTATCAAGTCACAGCTTTAATTAAGCATATCAATTAAGGCTAAACTCTAACACCTGGGTTTTCTTATCTTTCCCCCTGTTTCTAGTTATTTTATTTCTATAGGGTTAGTTTACAAACTACAACAACAAAATACACAAAAGCTACACAATTCCAGAAGAAGAGCAGACTTCTGCCTCAGAGCCTGTTCCCTCTAGAACACCCAAAGAATACACCTGCCACCTTCTGCCAGGCCAGCCTGATCCTAAGCTGTGCCCTGAGTTCCTTCCCATCCAAAATACCATCCGTTGGGAAATGCAGGCAGCTGCATCATGATCATCCAAGCATCCTCAAGGAAGAAGAACTTGAGAACCAGAAGACAGAGCCTGAGAAAGAACCAGCTCAGGAGCCAGCAAAAAGCTCATGAGCTTTTTTGTATCTGTATCATAATCACTATGTTGTATACTTAAAACTAATATAATATTGTATGCCAACTGTCATTGAAAAATAAAAAAATTATTAAAAAAAAATTACTTCTAACTTAGAATTCAATACCAAGCCAGTAATTATAGGTGAAGTAAAATAAAGCCACTTTAATGAGAAATGTAAGTCTCAAAAAAATTTTGCTTTTCACTCTGGCTGGTGCTGCTCAGTTGATTGAAGTATTGTCCCATAAACTGAAAGTATTCGAGTTTGATTTCTAGTCAGGGCTCATGCCTAGATTACAGGTTCAGTGCCTAGTCAGAGCATGTAGGTAGGTATGAGAGGCAACTGATCAGTGTTCTTCTCTCTCACATTGATGTTTCACTCACTCTCTCTCTTCCTCCCTTCCCCTCTTTCTAAAATCTCTAAGGATGTTCTCAGGTGAGGATTAAAAGAGAAAATTTTGCTTTTCTAGCACACTTTCTCAGGAGCTATAGAAAATGCTCTCACCAGAGTGAAGGAGTAAATAGAGAAGGAATACATGGAATACAGAGAAAAGCTATTTGAAATGAGAGAAAAAAGGAGAATTTTCAAGATGATATTAGAGACCCCTAACGATAAATGGGTATTAAGTATAGAAAATGAATGAAATATTACAATTCGAGAGATGGGTGTGGCAATGACTGCCATCCTTATGTCCATGAACTAGATCAATGGCTAATAAAAAGAAGAAGAAGGAGGAGGAGGAGCAGGAGGAGGAGGAGCAGGAGGAGGAGGAGAAAGAAAAAGAGCAAGATATGAGCTCAGGAAGGCCTGGAACGGGAGTAAAATAATCCAGTCAGCCTTGAGGGAAGAAGAAAGGTACCTAAGAGCAGTGTCTCAAAATATATAAACAGGAACTAATAGATTAGCTGTTGTGGTTGAATTTGTGAAAAGTTTTACTAAAAGGCCATTAAAAATAGATATAATTTAAAATAGATACAAGGAAAACTCAGCAAATAAAAAAAATTTTATAAAAAATATAAAGGAAGGAAAAATAACTATAGTACACAACAATGCTCAATTCTAAAGAATATTAAAATAATACTGATAATAATTTAACCAAAAGTGTAATACAGGTATATTGGGAAGATGAGAAAGGGGAAGCAAAATAACAACAGAGATAGCTATACCTTCCAGGATAAGAATTTAATAGATGGCCTAAAACTAATGAGTAAAGAGATAGTAATATATGTATAATTTTTAGAATTTTGAAAATATGTAAAGCCCAAAAGGATCTATAAAATAGTGGGAAGTTTTTGCCTTCAGAGAGGAGGACCAGAGAAAGTGAAAAAGGGTGAGTCAGGAAACTAAATTTTGTAATAACTAAATTCTGTAATTCCTCTTGTATTATTATTTGACTTTTTAAACTCTGTGCATGTAAAATTTTGATTTAAAATTTAATTTAAAAATAAAGAAAACAAAAAATGCTGGACTTCCAATATAAACAGGTAGGCTCTCAGGTGATTAATTGGAATATTAAAGAGACACATAATACTATTTGAGCCCCTGATTGGGAAGAGGTATAATACAGATTACACCTGGAATAGCCCAGCTGCTTTCACTTTAATATTTTACTTTAACTTCCATAGCCCTTTCATCCCTTTTAACTATTTGAATAGTCAGTGACCCAATATTCTTCAGGATCCAGAATTTCATCCAAGACGTAACACCCACAGGCATCTGTTGCTTGCTGGCATTATTACTCTGAAACACAATGGTACAGATGATGATAACCACCCCCTACCCCACCCCTTGCCAATCCAGGGATTAAGATACTCCATGCTATGTATGTAATCTTCACTGTCCTGAATAATCAAAGTCTCCAAAAACCACATAGTTTCAAAGTGCTTTCTCATGTTTTTATTTGATCCTGCAACAATCTTGAAAGGTAGACCAGACAGATGCCTAGAGAGCTTAAGTGACTTACTTCCCTAAGGTCACTCAGCTGGTAACAGCAGAGCCATGAGTAGAATCATTCACTCGTGACGCACCACCTACCATGCTGCACAGCAGTCTTGCCTTCAAATTTCATAAAGTCTCTATTTGTTTAATAGCTCCTATTGCTGGCAGCCAAATGACCAGATGGTGGAAAAAAGAAAGAGGCGGTGTGTGTATTTACTTCCCTAAAGCCCAGCCACTGTGCCCAGAGTCAGCCTTAAAATGAGTTGCCCTCTGTCCAAAAGATCAACCCCAGAACCTGTCATGAAAACAGCCCAAATTTGGGGTCTTAAGACTTTTCCACATTAAGGATCTCTTTTAAAATTAAAAATGCCCCTAAGAATTAGAGTACTTTAACACTTATCCTGAGGCAGGACGGGTTGACAGCCAGTTAAAAATATTGGAAGACATTGAAGGGAGGAAGAAAGGAGCACCAGTGATTTATCCTAATTCAAAATCATTCCCAGGACTAACCTTGGCTATCCTAGCCAGAATTACTTTAAAAGTTTCCTTTAGCAAGAACACCGTAAGGTGCCAACTCTCATTCTGTCTACCAGTGAAATATATAGAGTGATCAGAAGAAAAGACAATCACCAAAACATAGAAATCCCCATGAAGTCAAGCTCACTAAGAAAATTTAGGATAAACCAGCATTAGAATTGTAACAATTATGTCTGCATTAACTTAAAAGCAATTGAATGTTCCATCTTATTCATCAGGAACAAGATTTTCTTCCTATTTTTAGCAAAAATTGCAAGCTGGGCACGTGCAGACTTTGCTAAGCAGAATACAAACTAGGATTTCTTGCAACTCCTCAATGTGTGGGAGCATGACAAGGCTTGCAGAAGGGCAGAGTGAAAAACAGGCTGTGCTTATCACCTGGAGGTAACCAAACAATGTGGCCCGCTCGACTCTGGCTTCCAAACTGGTTATTAGTACTCTCCTTTTTTAAAATTTAATGAGTATTAAACATACATTTAAATTTATGACCAATTACAATCCATTTGTGCTAGCTATATGTATTATGAGGAGCAAACTCTATGCAAGTTTAAATATAGAGTATGGATAATTGTAAAATATCTCAATCAGGGTTTCTGCTATTCTTCCCGTATTTAAAGGCACAACACAGAGGTTACATAACTGCCTTCACGGAAAACCCTGCATTCATAGTTGTTTGCCAACCCTGTTTGCAGCTGAGTGTTTACTAAATCAAGCACTAAAAACTAGATTTACACTGGTTGTTCGAAGCTGAAAGCCAGCTGCAGCTGCCATTAGAGCAATTCAATTTCTTTTTTATAAAGCACAAGTAAGGCTCAATTTACTAAAGTTTTATTTCCTTTTTATGCATCCCATATGCTAGGGGAAAAAATTAAGTTTATGAGATTAAAAATGAGTTTTATGCTAAATGTTTACAAAGTTTCAGCTGGTTGCATTTGCAAGCCCACAAACTCAAAAGTTCAGCTTCTGGGTTTTTCTTTCCATTCCAACAAAACAAGGTCTTTGTGTTTGCAAAAGGAAATTGCCCAGGCCCCCCTTTCTGTACTCATCTAGCTCTAGCTTCCGCTTTCACATCATATAATTTTATAACAGTTGAGGTAAACAGATAAGTTTTTTCATGATCAAATCTTCGGAAGGAATGTTCTTGTATGAACTCAATTGCTTTTTTAAATTGTTCTTTTTTCCCTCTCCATTCCCTGTGTCTTGATTTAGCTAGAATGGTGATGTTTTCCATTTCTGTGATCATCTTGAAAAAAGCAATATAGCTTTTATTTGGTAAAAGAGACATCTAGCTAACTGCTGCTGAACTTGGAGAAGGGTGCATTTACTCATCTAATTATAAAACACAGTAGATTAGAAAGGATGAAAGTTGCATTTCTTTGCTTCGAAATTAATGGTCACAATAAATTACCTGTTTTTTAATTGTGTCTGTGTAGCTCAGAAGATCCCAAGATGCCTGTTATTAATAGATTATACTATGCAAATTCTTCTTCCCTTTTAAATAGTTTGGCCTTTCTTAGGATAAGCTTTAAAAATTCCTCCAGTTCAAGTTAAACTATTGGAAAACCTGACATTTTAAGGAATGTTCATTGAAAAAGGGTAGAAAAATAAAAAATAGATAAATAAATAAAAATAAAAGCCCTGGCTGGTGTGGCTCAGTGAATTGAGTGCCAGCCTGTGAACCAAAGAGTCATTGGTTTGATTCCCAGTCAGAGCACATGCCTGGATTGCAGGCCAGGTCCCCAGTTGGGGGTGGTTGAGACTCAACATCACATTGATGTTTCTCTCCTTCTCATTCTCCCTCCCTCCCTTCCCCTCTGTCTAAAAATAAATAAGGCCTGAGAAAACATCCAAATCACTAATGGAATAAGTCCATTCATGTTCTCTAATTCACCCTGTCTCTACTTGACTGTTAAAAGGTTGCATTTTAAGCCTCCCTAGTAGCAGTAAAGAACATTATAGAGCCTTAAAGTATAAGACTGGGAAAAGGAAAGAGAAAAAATTAATGTGTAAACATAACAATGGGTGACAGGCAGCAAGGGTCCTGTGATAGCAAGTTGTAATGCTAGTTAAGGGAACTCAGGTATGTCCAAACATGTCACAGAGGGATCCATGAAAGGTTCTTGGGTGGCCAGAGCTCACAGACAACTCCAGTGCTGAGATACAAGAGCAAAGAAGAGAAAGGAAAATCATCTCCAGACATGGCCAACCTAAATGAGAAACACTAGCTAAGAAAGGGTCAGTAGGCTGAAATTCTTTTGAGGTATGAACCAAATAATTTCATCTCAGCAGGTAACTCTTGGCAAACAGAATGGCTTACACTACAAGTATTCATTTCCAGCAATATGGAAATGAACAATCCCCAGAAGAAAAATTGGAAGATGCCTACAGAGCACAGATCAATCTCAAAGACCTATTACAGTAAGGTCTACAGCCTAAATTAGCAAAGATGTAGCACAGCAGAGATGATGTGGGCACCTGATCTGAAGTGCTTCTAACAGCAAAAGAGAGCAGCTGGGGCCCTGCCAGGAGAGGGAGCAACTTGAAGCTTGGGTTGCCCTGATTGTACAATAAGGGGCTTAGAGCATAGGTCACTTTTTGTTGGCATGTTAACTGTTCCCCACATGGCTTTAATTACACTCCTTCACACTGCTATAGGTTAGAAAGTGAGAGTCACTGACAAACCATGAACCACACCTTGGTTTTGGGGATCCTCATCCTCGGTTAGAGGAGAAAAGACACATGCTTATGAAACAAAAAGAAATATAATTCAGAACTAAGTGGTAAGGTATTAGCCATGATTCAGTAGAAACTTGGGAAGAAAAAGGAAATCATTATGCAGAAGTGGTCAGAGAAGTTTTTATAGAAGAGATGACCCTTGAAGGATATATAGCATTTTGATAGAAGAACAAAGATATTTCAGGCATGGTATTTAATGCAGATATGAAAATGGCATGTTTATAGACAGACAACAATGAGGAGGCAAATTGGAGTAAAGGGCTAGGAGGTTGCAGCAGATAACATTCGAAAGAAGAATTTGCAGGATTGCCAAAAATAGACTAAGAGCAATAAGAAACCTTTGGAGGTTATGAGAATAAAATAGGCATAAAAAATGTGGTGTGCTGGAGAGACAGTTCTGGTGACAAAGCAGCAGGATAAAGTGGAAGGAAAACAATGTAGATCATTAAGGAGGCAGCGACAAGGATCCAGGTGTTGGGTAATGTAGCACAAGTGGGAAACTGGAAACCACAAGGGGAAGGAGGGAAGGGTATTCATCCCCTCACTCGCCTTCCCGTACCATCCCATGTCTCACTAGAGTTCAGCAGTGACTATGTTGCTCTAGGAACCCATCTTTCTCCGGATTCCCAGAGCATTGTTTAATCCCTTTGCTCTTTCAAGACCAGGGTTTGTGATATCATCCCAGTGGTGTTATCACCTCCGAGCTTTCCTATCCCTTTTTGGTTTCTTTAACTGTGCCTCTGTGTCTTTTTTTGAATGGGCTGTTTGTGCCTTTGCAGACCCTGACTGATATAGGCACCAAAAACATACTGAAAGAAAAGTAAGGAAGTTATGAGTTGGATGAAAAGAAAAAATGTATGATTTTAAGAGTGGGAAATTGGAAAACATAGCATAGAAATCTAGAACATTGGTTAGGGGTAAAGACCCTAGAATAGCACTGCTTGGTGGGTAGCTTGACTCCTTCACTTTGTAACTGTGATGTCAATGGGAGCACATTGCTTCACATCTCAAGGCCTGAGTTCCTTCTTCTAATAAGTAAGTAGAATAATTATTTTAATGATTAAACTACTTAGAAAGGTGCCAGGCTTGGTGTACATGCTACATGTAAGTGATGGTGATCATCATCATCATCATTATCATCATGAGAACCCATATGGGAAATATTATTATGAACTAAGACTTGTTCACTTTAAACTTAATGGTGACAGCAGACTACTTAAGTGGAAATTTCCAGGAAGCACTTAGAAGTAAATACTGTCATCTGGGTATGAGAAAATTAATAGGGTATAAACACATATGAAGCAGCATGTATTAAAAGGAGAGGTGAAACTTTGAAAACAGATGAATTTTTCAAAGGGAAGAATACATCAAAAGAATAGCAGAGTTCTAAGAAATAAGCATTGAAGATACCCACAGTGAGTGGGTAGGAGGAAGATTAGAGATGAAAAAAGGAAGAAAAAAGATGCAGAATAGTTGGATATCCTGGTAATGCAGAAGATAGAACAAGAAGCAATGAAAGTGACAAATGCTCTTGAACTTTTCAGAGATTACCTGGGCCTTCAAGAAATGAACTTTGAGGAAGTGAAGTTGGAAGTGGGAGTGGAAGGGAGAAATGTCTTTTATAAAAAGCAAAGGAAGGACTTTTGGCCAAGATGAAGGCATAGATAGACACGCTGCATCTCCCTCTACAACTAAGAAGGAATACAAGTACCTCAAAACTAGAAACAACCAGAAGTTCCAGAAAATCAAATTGCATGGAAGTCCAACAAAGAAATACTCATCCAGACAGGTAGGAGGGGCGGAGCCGGGGCAGAGAGGATACAGTGTGACAGCAGCAGCAGCGGCAGCAGCAGCAGACTGGCAGAAAGCGCAGTGACACCATTTAAAGTCAGGAGGGACACCTGGGGAGCGGTCCCAGCTCCACACCGGACCTAGGACCTCATGGTCCCAGCACCTTGGAAAATCAAGACTCATTGCTTCTGACTGTGCAGACCAGTGGGGGTTGGGGTGGAGGCAGAAACTGCTGGTCTCTCAGCAGAGTCCACTTGTTTAAAGGGCCCCCATGGTCCTAGAACATCCGCAGACCCACCCACTCTGGAAACGACAGCTAGAGCAACAGCTAGAGGGGCGCCAGTCCGGTGTGGAAGTGGGAGAGGTGCCTGGAAAAGGGGCAAGTGCTGGGCAGGTGGCATTGTTCCCTCTCGGACCCCTCCTCCACATTCTGCACCACAACGTGGTGAAACAGGTCGCCCTATACTGATGAATCCCTAAGACTCTGCCCCTTACAATATAACAGGAGTGACAGTTCTACCTGGGATGCAGAGGCAAACAAACACAAGATCCTGTCGGAATGAGGAGACAGAGAAGTATGGCCCCAAAGAGGGAACGGATCAAGGTTCTAGTGGGAGAATTAAACAATGAGGAGATAGCCAACCTAACAGATGCAGAATTCAAAACACTGTTGATAAAGATGCTCACAGGCTTGACAGATATGCTTGAATATGGCAAACGCATAAGAGAAGTGAAGGCTATGCTAAGTGAAACGAAGGAAAATCCACACAAAACCAATGGTGAAGGGAAGGAAACTGAGGTTCAGATCAGTGACTTGGAACATAAGGAAGAAAAAAACAGTTAACCAGTGCAGAATGAGAAAGCAAGAGTTGAAAAAAATGGGGAAAACTTCCCAAATTTTGTGAAGGAGATGGACATACAGGTCTGGGAAGCACAGAGGATCCCGGGCAAGCTGGACCTAGAGGGGACCACACCAGGACACATCATGACTGAGATGCCAAAGATGAAAGATAAAGACAGAGTCCTGGGGGCAGCAAGAGAGAGGTGGAGAGTTGCCTACAGCGGGGTGCCTATAGGACTATCAGCTGAATTCTCAGAGGATACTTTGCAGGCAGGAAGGGACTGGCAAGCAGTGTTCAATGTGATGAAAGGCAACCTGCAATCAGGACTACTCTACCCAGCAATGAAGGATAGAAGGGCAGAAGAAGTGCTTCCCAGACAAGGTAAAGCTAAAGGAGCTCATCATCACCGAGTCATTATTATATGAAATGTCAAAGGGACTTACTTAAGAAAAAGAAGATCATAACTATGAACACTAAAATGACAACAAATTCACAACTATCAACAACTGAATCTAAAAAATACGAACAAAATCCAACTAAGCAAACCAGAATAGGAACAGAATCATAGGTATGATGATCATTTGGAGGGTTATCAGCTGGGAGTGGGGAGGGGGAGAAATGGGGACATGGTGCAGGGATTAAGAAGCATAACCAATTGGTACAAAATAGACAGGGGGAAGTTAAGAATAATATAGGAAAGGGTGAAGCCAAAGAACTTATATGCATGACCCATGGACATGAACTAAGGGGAGTGGGATTGCTGGAGGGAAGTAGGGTGCTGGGCAGAGGGGAGCAAAGGGGAAAAAAATTGGAACTACTGTAACAACATAATCAATAAAATATACTTTAAAAAAACAGAGGAAGTAGGCATAGTCAAGAGTAGATGCGCTATGGTTTTTTTTCCAAGATGCAGTAGACATGAGCACATTTAAATGGAAAAAAGAAATTAAAAGAGAGAGAGAAATGGAAAATTCTAGGGAAAGAATTTTCCCTAGAATAAGGTTGCAAAATGGCTTGGCGAAAATACAGGAGTCTAGGATTAGAAATCAAATTAGAATTTCTTTGGAAGAAATAAAAAACCCAAGTGTTTGCAGGATTTCCCTACCATAATAGCATTCTTTTCATGTATAACAAAGCTAGCTAGTGAGAGTTTAATTATTATAGTCCAGCTGTGAGTCTGACCATAATACAAAACAAAAGCACAATACAGCAAAAAATGGCAACCTTTACTATTTCACTTTAAAATAACATT
Organism: Furipterus horrens; assembly: GCF_987537825.1. NCBI lineage: Eukaryota > Metazoa > Chordata > Mammalia > Chiroptera > Furipteridae > Furipterus > Furipterus horrens. The sequence goes on along the minus strand of NW_028327172.1, from coordinate 149,083,438 downwards.
GTGCTTAAAAGCCTGGTCTCTAGAATAAGACTGGCGTGAGTTTATATTCTCAACGTTGCCACTTAGTAGCTATGTGCTCTAAGGCAAATGACTTTATCTTTTATACCTAAAATTTCTACATCTCTAAAATAAAGATAATAATAGTGCAGACTTTATTGGACCAATGGGGTTATAAATGAGATAATACAAATACATTGCTTAAAACAATGCCAGCATAAAGATTCAACAATCTTTAGTTATTATTATTCACTCATATCCACCTTATACAATAATTATATCTTAATTGTTTATCCTTGGGGCAGCACTTTGATTTCTTTCAACTCAAAGAGAACATTATTAAAGAAAAATCCCTTGATAATTGTGCCCCAGTTTAAATTCAGATATAATGCAATTGAAAATTGGCAACTGTCTTCATCTGTGCCAATTCCACTTTCGAAATGGAGCAGGGCAGACAACGTTCTCATTTTCTGGGATGAAGACATGCGGAATGAGGAAGCAAGACTGGGTGGAGAGACTGCAGGCAACTCTGCCTTAGGAAACAGGAATGCGAAGGGAGAATGTCCATATCCCCAGGAATCTCTTAGTCCAATTTCCCTGCACTGGACTGAAGAAATAAGCCCCGGTGACCCAGAAATTTATGTAATCCCTGTAGCTTCCCTGAAAGTCCAGCCAGGGCCAAGACCCAGAATCATTGCCACTGGTATTTAACCAGAGGACACAATGGCCTTCAAATGATACCAAATTGTATCTGAGACCAGGAGGGATTTAAATGATGTGGTCAGGCCTGGACCGTCTGGTCCATCAGCTGCACAGGCAAGCCTCATTACTTTATCTATCTTGCACTAACATTGACTCCGTATTTATACTATGGGAACTCTTAAAACCTCTTTTATTATGTTACTGTAGGGTTTTCCTGTACTTTGTCTTCAGAAAGCTGTTCTACATTTATTAATAGTCTCTTACATCTGCTACTTTCATACTCTGGTTTCTCCTCAGATTGTATAAATCTTTTGCCTTTTAAATCTGTTAGTTTTTCTGTCTTTCCTGACTGAACTTTAATTTCCTTGAAGGCAGGGGTCATTTTAATCAAGTTGTGGTGTGTTGTTTTTTTTTTTTTTAATCTCCCACAGTGCTCAGCACAATGCAGTAGAAAATACTTACCATGTTAACACAAGCAGGGGACTCAGGAAGAATTGAGCTTTACCCAACCACTCCATCATCCCCATATCTGCATCAGCCCCTGACCTTGCCCCCTTTTAAACAAACTGTGTCTCTAATCCCCCTTTTTATAGAAACTCTGGAGCAACTTCTCAGTTGGTGCTGAATAAATGTCACTGAAATTTTCTCATGTGACCAGCATGATAGATCTCTTGATTTATGTCCCTTGGGTGTGTCTCTAGCTCCTCTTTATGGAGGGCAAAGACCAAGGTATCTCTAGCAGATAATTCAGCTGGGTCAGTGTCCCATGAGAAAAGGAGCAGAGATCCTGAGACTAATTTAGCTGACCTACAAAAAAAAAAAAGCAAATGCTATTTCATTAGCTAATTGCTAAATGTTATCAAGAGATGAACAGTCTTAAAAAGATGAAACAATATGAAACAGACTGAAAATAAGCTTCTTGGCCAACTCCTTTGAGTTGGGATTATAAAATCCAAATCCCATCCACTCTTTTGTGTGGGTCCTCATAGGCTCCACACAGCTCCCTTCTCACTTCTTCTAGAAAGGCCTTTTTCACCTTTTGGAGGCTATCAAAGGCTTTCAAAGTTGTTCATTCAGACACCAGCCAATGTTTGTTACAGCGGCTTAAATGTTAACAAAGGAGCAGTCTCTCTTCAAGTATTACTCTATCAGAATGAAATGGTTGCCTTCCTCTCACCCTAGCTTATGTCAGTTTAGGTTACCATACTTTAATTCTCTCACCCCACCAATCTGCTCTGTTAGAAGTGGGTTGATAGTGGCAGGAGGCTCCTCCTTTGCAATGTCTTTTATCAATACTACTATAGCACTGCCATCTTCATTTTCTTGTTTACTGGTTCAGAATTGATGCTGCCCAGAATGTACACTCCAAAGAGGGTAATTAGTAAGTAGTTCGTGGTTTTATTCAGCTTTCAGCTTTTCAGTTAAATCAAAAACTCTATTTGTTTATTCATTTGATATCCAGGTGCTGGTTTTAACTTCAGGGAGTTTACAGCATATTTGTGAAAATATAGAAGTAAGCAGATGATGGCTTGTCAGTGCGGTAAGTGCTATGGTGGAAATATTCACAGAGTAAGAAAGTTAAGAAAGGCTTTCTGAAGGACGGTGTGGCTGAGCTGAATTGTGATACTGAGCAGGTAGAAGTGGTGAGAACAGTACTCACAGAAGAAAAACCGTGCACAGAGAGAGGCAAGAGGGAGCAACTCTCGGGACTGGAAAGTAGAGAGGTTGGAGAGTATTGGCTAAAGATCATGTTGGAAAAGCCATACAGAAGAACTGACAGTTTATGGCAAGGAGAATCATAAAAAGATCTTTTAAGCAACATTATGAGACCTTTGATTTAGAAAGTAAATTCCAGAAAGGAGAATGATATCCAATGGTGAATAACTCAAGGCTGAGAGAAATTGTAATATTGACTAAGGACATAGTGGTCAAGATGAGGAGAAGGAGAGGCATTTGAGATCTAATAAAGAGATAGCATGGAAACATCATAGTGACTGATAAGATGGATGCAAGGGTGTCAAAAAATGAAGTTACTAATGATTCATGCATTTCTGGCTGCAGGTAGACGGTAATGTCACTCTCTGACACAGAGAAAATGAAGAATTCAGGAAGTTAGTTGTTAGATGCATTGACTTTGAGGTTTCCATAACACTTCTAAGAAATGTTCAATACACAATTAGATGTATAGGTTTTCAGTTCAAGAAAGAAATTTGGGATCCATTAGCACATCAGTGGGAGCAAAAACCATGACAGTAAATAAGTTTATTCAAATAGCCTATGAAAATTAGAAAAGGGTAGGGAACCAAGAGCAGATTAAACACAGGCAGACCCTACCACTCTACATTAAAAATGCACTCAGAACCAAGGAAAGTCCTATTCCCCCACAACTCTGGGTGGATTTACTTACTCGTCTATAGTCTTGCATGTGTTTTTGAAGTTCATTTTGGAATTTGTTAATTCGTGAACACTACATTTTTTAAATTTAAATTTATCTAAAGAGAAAAGAGCAGGGGTAGGGAGGAGGATGGGGATAGATAGGTCCCCTGATACCAAATGTGGCAGCAGTCATAATAGGTTAGCTGTACTGAAACAGCTAGCCTCAGCCCCAACCTCTGTATCTTAGTACTTCTCATTTGTAAGAGTGAGTAATCATAGTATAAATTTTAATGCTGAGTAAAGAAATTAAGGAAACACATACAGTCTGTAATGAGCACTTTAAGGTAGATGAAAATTCCATATCCTCCTGGGATTCTTTAAACATGCACATGGGCACACCTTCATTCAGTGTCTTATGACTTTTATGAGGTCACCTGTGCCGTCTTGGTCAACACTGGGTCTTGGTGGGCTCCCCTGATCATTATCTGATTCTCAGGACTCTGGGAATTTTTTCCCTGATGCACTTGAACAAGTCACTTGGTTGTGTGCAGAAAGCCTCTTCTCTGTCCCGAAAGATGGTATTCCCAGAAAAAAAAAAAAAAAAAAGGCAAAATAATAGACATCCACCATGTGCTCACAGCAGACTCCTCCCTCAGTTTGCCTCATCCCCTCACAGATCTCCCTGATGTCTTAGATGTCAGGGAAGCAACTCCTTTCTTTGAGCTTATTTCCTTTTGATTCTGCTCAATCACCCCTTAAAGGTCTCATCTGCTCTCAAGCTGACACTCTTCATTGCTTCAAATGTCTTTGCTTCTAGGAACTACTTGTGAAAACAACCTATCTTCTGCTTACCTAAGGAAAGCACAGATGAGATGGGAAGATTTCAGAGAAACAGAATCATTGAAAAGAGAGGATATTTTCACTGCTAATTTCATATTATGGCTTTGCAATTGTACCAGCTTGGAAGCTCAGTGCTTTCAAAGAGGATAAATCTGTCTTTTATTTGTGCTAATTCTGATATTAAAAAAAAAAAAATTTAGAGACATACAGCAATTTAAGAAAGCAGGAAACCAAAGAACCTGACATTCTTGGAACAACAAATAAAAGCCCCCTTAAAAGTTAAGAAGGCAAAGATGAACGTGGATTCTAACATGTGACATTAACAGTAAGCATTTGATCTGGCTCTGCTAGAAATTATTACAGAACAGAGCCAACATGAAAACCACAGTTCCCAGTTAAAGAAACCTAAAATTAGCCACCATGCACTTTGGGTATGAAGTGTTTCTAATGCACCACTGGGCAGATTGGTGATTAACTTTTGTTCTTTGAATATGAGCAAACATAGGACTAATGATTGGCTAGAAGACAGGCTTGGAACACATGACCACCTACACCCAAGACCACTTAAAAAGGTTACATTTGAATACAATAAGTTCTAAACTGTATTAGTCATTTTAGTTCATTAAAATTTTGAGAGCTATTTCTTTGTAATACACATTGAAACCTTCCCCTTCATCAATTATGGTAATTTCTTATAATTTTTATTTTCTTGGTTAAATGGCCTGTATTAGAAGAAACAAAATAAACAAAGAGTTATGCTTTTATAATTTATTTTATAATAGTCAACCTTCTATCAATAAATAAAATTAATTTAAAAACCTGAATATACACAATGGTTATGATTCACTTTACTCAGTTTATTCCCATTAAGTTGGAAACTTAAAGTTTGATATTTTGTAGTATGAGAAATTATATTTCATGGATCACCACTAGATGGCTCAAGTGGATAAAACACTAGTTCAATATAAATATATGAGAAAAAGAAAAAAACCGTTGTTTAAAGATTTATATCTCTTTCTGCAGCTAATGCTTTATATTTTAATTTTCTACAAACTTTTTATTATATATTATTTATAGATTATTACTACAATCCTGTACATGGTAGATAATTAATTACTTTAATGTAGGTCATCATCATGTATGCCATTTTTATGAAGGAGAGGATTAATGCACAAAAATGAATGAGTTATGTTATAGTTTGTCATAAAATGTAATAATAAAATAAATTAAAATCATATCAGCTGACTGAGAACATAGTATTCAATGGGGCCTTACAGGATGGAGTCTTGGGCTGTATTTTATTTTAATTTATCCAGGCATTTTTAGAGATTACCTGCTTTATTTTCCAGCAGTTGCCAATTATTTATGCCTCTTAGAGGCAAGTGACTTGCAGCCAGAGGTGGAACTGTCTGTAGTCCAGGGACCTTGAAAATCAAACCATTCTTCCTCGTAGTGAGTTGTTGAAATGCAGTCCTCTGCAGATACTGAGTCCATTACCTTAGAGGGCTTGGGACCCTCTATTCTTTCTAATACAAATAAAACAAAAGCAGTGAATCATCATTTTCTTTCCAACTTTATTAAGCATCTTATAATCCTATTTGACCGTTCAAGATAGAGTACAGGAGGTGAAAGAAGGAGTTCTCTCAAAGTTGGAAAGAAAAGTCTTAAGCCTTTAGCGTATGTCAAAAAAAAAAAAAAAAAAAAAAAAGAAAGGAAAGAGGAAAGCACAATAGGAACCTTAGAATAACAAGGTCTTGAAGGTTTCCTAAGGAGAAAATCAATATGCCCACCATTTTTCTGAAGATACTTGGTTCCCTGGCTTTTTTAGTACCAACAGAAGCACTGTTCTCTTAGTTCTAAGTTTAGGACCATTGAAACCTTTGGAATTTGTCTTTATCCTTAAATTATATGTGTTTATAATCACCAGCAACTGACTCTTCCACTTTAAAAGATTTTTAATTGGCTCTTCTTTGGGAGAGAAACAAGGTCCTACACTGGAGAAGCTTAAAGGGTGGTTTTTCCAACTATTATGACAAGTAGTATTTTTTTTCCTAATTTTTATCCTCTGTGGAGGTATTTTTAAAATATTTTCTTTGGCCATATATTATTTATCCTTTGGAAGTACATGTAGGAATCCATTTGGCTTAAAAGAAAACTATTGATTCTGCCTAAGGGCGCCATAATTTTAGTTCAGCTGCAGTAACAGCCGGTCCTGATATTTTTATATTTGTATTCAGGCACCTGACATTTAAGTTTTATTTAAATATAGAGTTGCAAATATAGCATGAACTAGTTATCATGTAGTTCTTAAATACTGACATTTAATTAATTCTTTCCAAGCATAACAGCTGTACCTGGTCAAATCTCTAACCAGATAACTTTTGAGAAAGAGATAGAATCTTATCTTTCCAAATTATGGCCATGAATAGTTTCCACCGAGTGGTCAAAAAAAACAACAACTTCAAAGTGGTTTAAACAATCAAAGAGATTTAATGGCTTATATGACTGAATGCTAGAGGTAGGGTTGGTTTCAGGATTGATTCAACTCAGTTGCTCACCAAGATCGGATTTACTTCTGCATCTGCCTGCCCTTAGCAATGTCACCTTCACTTCTGGTGGTGCTAGTTTAGGTGCCCACAAGTGCCTGGGCTATGTTTCCATTCATATCTAAGGAGAGAGAAAAAAAGCTAGTTACCCAAAGGTTTTCCAGAAGAGAGAGAACACTTCTCTCCCAGATATTCCTCAGCAAACATGGTCTACAGGCTTACTGCCCACCCATGATGCAATAGTTCTGGCCAAGAAATGAGAACCTGTCACTGAGGTAGTCCCAAGCTACATGCCCCATTTCAGTAGCCAGATATGAAATCAGTTTCCCCCCAGCAAAAGGGCTGCATGCAGGAGGTGTGGATACATGTGTAAAAATCAGGATTCCTAAGGAAAAGGGAGACAACAGCCATTGTGCGGGGAAGGGAGAGGGAAACAGGTGTACTAGTTCAGACACCTGACAATATATGGGGAATTCTGGGAACACACTTTCTGAATTTGAATCCAGGTCCTGCCACCAGTTAGCTGTATGACCATGGGCAAGTCACTTTACCTCTCTTGTTGAAAACCAAGTAGGTCAATAATTTGCTCAATTGTTTATATCACAAGATTTTTCTAAAATGCATGGCTCAAAACCAAGCATTTATTATATGCTACCTTTGTATCAGGCATGTGGAACTGGAAAGAACGCAAAAGTGAGCAAAATGATATTCTACTTTCTAGGAGCTGGAGATTCAAGGAAAGGAAATAAGAGTTCAAAGATGGTAGGAAAAGACAGTTGGGATAAGTTGCATTTAAAAAATGTGTTCCTCATAGATATAGAAAACAAACTGATAGCTGTTGGGACAGGGGTGTCAGGAGGACTGGGTGAAAAAAGTGAAGGGATTAGCAAAAACAAACAAACCAAGAAAACACCCCATAGACACAGAAAACAGTGATTACCAGAGGGGAAGTGGGGATAAGTGGTGATGGAGAGACTTGACTTTGGGTGATGAACACTCAACACAATATACAGATGATGTATTATAGAATTGTACACCTAAAACCTATTCAGTTTTATTAACCAATGACACCCCAATAAAAATGTTTAAAAAGATGTTTCCTAAAATGACAGCTTTTCTAGTTAAATATTCTTTAATAGCAAGCACATTTCCTAGTGTTTTTTAAATCCTGTATGAAGTTGATTTAATTTTTCTACTTATTAATTAGTGACAAACATCAACAATAATTAAAAAATAGACAATAAAACTACTAAAACAACAACAAAAATGAGTAACCAACCAAATGTCAACTATAAGTGTCTAAAATACAATGTCCTCAGTTATCTAATATTTAAATGTCCTCAGTTATCTAATATTTAAAATAAAGGAGAGGAGTAGAGGTGAGAGCTATTCAAAAATCACTGAAATTTTTCCTTGGGCATATTTTTCTGCATATAGTGAAGTATGTGACCACTGAATATTGTGTGACTTTTATTATCAGGTCACAGAATGAACCACACTGCGGAAACCTAGGAAGTTGTTGTTTGCCAGCCCTCACTCTGGTTCCACTCTCCTGGAGTAAAATTAGACAATTTTCCTTTGTTCTAAAAAAGAGTTTATTCTCTTGGAACAGAGGTGCAGCTAAAATTTTGCTTTTCAAAAATATTTAATGCGTTAACAGTATATCAACCACATACTTCAATAATTCCCAGCCTTAGAGGAAGCCACAGAACCTTAGCTAAGACACCCAAGTTGTGTCCTCCTTTCACCTCAGACAGCACTGGGGGTCCACATAGCTCACTGGGCCTGCTTTCTTTCTAACTCTGAGTACAATGCTTTCTTTTGTTGTTAAATAATGTATCACAGTAACATAACAATTCTGCAAAATGGAAGTAGTCTAACCAAATTAGTGCTAATAGAAAGGGCCTTGACCCATGTAGCTCAGTTGGGCATCACCCCACAAAGGGAAAGGTCACCAGTTTGATTTCCACTTAGGGCACCTGCCTGGGTTACGGGTTTGGTCCCCAGTTCCAGGCATGGGCAAGAGGCAAGCAATTGATGCCTCTCTCTCATGTTGATGTTTCTCTCCCTCTCTTTCTTCCTTCCCCTCTCTCTAAAAATAAGTAAATAAAATCTTTTAAAAAAAATACTGATAGGAGGTACATACTGTCTTTGCACCAAAGAAACAGAAAAAAATTAATCATCATTTGTATTTATAGCTAGTGGTAACTTCCTTATATCCTCTTGGGAAGGCATAAATAGAATCCCCCTGTGGGAGACAGAATTAACGCTCATGAACACTGATGGTCTTTAAAATGGAATCTGCAGCAATGGAGTGAAGTGGCAATTATGCCAAGCTCTGTGAGCCTAAGAGACAGAGCCCTGTTTCTTCTTGTACAGGTCCCAGTGTGTGGCTCAGATTACTACCTCAGTAAATATGTGCTGACTTGATTTTAATTTCTCCAGCAGGTTTGTAAACCAACCCAGATTAGATGTGAATAAGAAAACAATGATATAAAAACTAAAAAAAACAACAGGACTGAGGTGGAGATTGGGTAAGATTTCAACTAAAATATTATCTCAAGAGGAAAAGGAAGTGGCTGGGCAGGGCTCACTTAGAGCTGAAGAAACAACTGGTACTGGAGAAAAGGAATAGTCCAGAGAATTTTAGGGATGATAAAGGTGGAAAAAAACCACTCAGGTCCTCCTGAGTGAACCCCTTTATTTTACAGATGAGAAGAGAGGTCCATAGAGGGAAGTGCAATTTTCAACCGGTGTGATATGAGAATGTTTAAAACACATAGTACCTGACTATTTAGTCAGGGGCACTGACGTCTATTCCCTGAGATTGTCAAATAAAAAATGACAACTGCCAACACAATAATAGTCATCTGGTGTGAATGAATCAAAATTACACCTATACATTTTTTTTTTGTCACATTGGAAAAAAATACATTTTTTGGAGTACCGCAGAATTTTAGTAGTTAGTTTACTAATTACCAAAAAGTTTGAAAATCACTGACCTAGAGGCAAAGGTGAAACAATAAATGATTTCATTCTCCACATGAGCCCCAGCTTCTTTGTACTGAAGGCCACTGTCCTCATCCCAGGTGCCCAGAACAAGCCTGGCTTGTCAAAAGTTTTGCTGATTATTTCCAGGGTTGGAACAAATGGCTTACTCTGCAGTAGAAATGTAATAAAATACAAATTTCTCCAGTGAAGCTCCTTCTACTCACATTTTCCCCTGAGTCACCAAAGTCCTATGTGGGAGATTACATTCCAGAACCCCTTCAAAGAATGGCCAAAAAGGAACACAATTTCTCAAAACTCCTCTTGTACCATTTTGAGGATTCTTGGATCCAGAATATCCAAAAGGCCTAGAGTACTGGAAACACTTTGCTGGTGGGATGCAAGTTCAAATCAGAAGGAATCTGTACAAGGAGAGATGCTGCCATGCACATTTGTAAGATACAACAGAAATGAGGAGTAAAGAAGAAATGGCATTCAGTAGGAATCAGTAATTCTATAAAAATACTTAGCAAAACAAACTACTTAGCCATGCGATTTTCCTCAAATGCAGTTCAAATATATACTTTAAATACTACCTACAAACACCTAAGTTGTACAAGATGGTTATTGTTTAATAGATGCTAAAGCAAATAAATGAGTAGCTACCACTCCTATTCATGGATTCAATAATTCAATCCTGCATTGATCAGATATTGATCAGGTGGCTAGTATATGAGGCCCTGCACATGAAGATGGGCACAAAGATGAACGAACAAGAAACAAGCCTTCCATTGTGGCACTTCAATTCTAGACGTTGGTAGTAGAGAAGAAATTAAATTACTATGTCACAATGAGAAAAGTACCTGGTAGAAGAATGGCATAGGGTTAAGGGCGAATGAAAGAGTGAGGGGATCCTCTCTGATATGTGACAATGTTCATTCAGTTAGACTTCTGATGGCAAAAACTCTTTGTCGGCTCATTCATAAACAGTCATGCAGTTTTCCCTCATTAATGGTAAAACCTGCAACCACATTAATTCCAAATTCCCCTGGGAGAATTAAATTTTGCCGGTCCCTCCCTGATCTTCCACCTCTTTTAATCTAGAAAGGCCCCTACTTTATCTTTTTATAAGAAAATATCCTTATGTTTCATAGAAATGTACACTTGAAACCTATATGATCTTAATCAATGTCACCTGAATAAGTTTAATATAAAAAAGAAAATATCCTGTAAATTAGTAAAATTATCAATTACAGTCTGAAATAGATACCCTTATAATGTCAAGAAACTTGAAATACTTATAGTTCAACTGTTTGTAGGCTAACAGAGGAGTTTTTAAAATGTTTTAATAGATTGAAAAATACATACACTTTTAAAATCATAGAATTTAGAACAAAGGGTGACTTCCATATTTTTAGAAAAATAAACTGAGACCTACACTGATCGAATGAAATAGCCAACCTCATAAAATTAGTATTAAGAAATGCTTGCAACCTCTAATTTGTAGCTGTCAACAGAACTCACAGTCACTGCCTCTAATTCAGTGACTATTTTAAATCCAACTCACTTTCTCTCTACACTACTTCTGTCATAATCCTTGGCATTTCAATGCCTCATATAATAGGAAATACATTCAACTCGTTAGCCCACCAATCTTTAACTCTTCAACAAGGATATTGTTCCACATCTCACCTGAGCCACACCCCTCTGTATGGTCACACCCTTGTCCCCTGTCATTACCAACAGGTGCATCCCATCCAAAATCCCAGTTTCAAGCATCGCACTCTCCTTAATCATCTCACTCCCTCTTATACCCAAGCTCCACCAATGTTTGAGCCTACTGGCACCTCATTTTCATTGTTTATTTCCCCTGCTCAAATCCTCACTTTTCTTCACACTCAGCTCAAATTTCTTGGTCAATACTATAAGCACTCCTTTGCAGACACCCTCAATTCCCTTTTCATCTCTCCTTTAGTCATAACTGCCTGAAAAACTCCAACCTTGACCAAATCTGACTCTCTCTTTATCTCTCCCTCTCTCTGCTCCCCCCACCCCTTGTTCACCTGCACTTGTACAACTAAATGTACCTAGAGGAAAACGCAATCATGCTCACTGGTCATTCTGTGATCATGACCATAAACCACAGGCTCACCCTCATGTTGCCTGTTGTGCACTTTTATCGGGTCTATTCTCCTAACAACTATGTTATACCTTCTCTTTCTCAAACCTCCCAAACCTCTTACTCAAGATCAGATGATTGCTTCTTATTTCAAAGAGAAAAAATAAAATCCCTGTCAACAAATCTGCTAACGTTTTGAACCTGCAGCCATGGGGCTTGTCTTCCCTTTTACAACAAGAAATTTCATCCTTGTCCGTTATTAGATCTCACTTCCTCCTGCATACTCAGCCATTTCAATTCTGCAAGTATCTCCCTTTCTTCTGCATTATGAACTTTTCTCTCTCTACTGAATCGTTTCCATTAACATTTATGCATGCTTCCTTCTTAAAATAGCTCTGTTTTCCTCACATTCTCCTCTAGCTACTATATCATTTCTCTGCTCCCATCAAAGTTACATATGACCCCACATTGTCAAAGCCAATGTTCAATTTTCTTCATTTTACTTATCAGAAGGGTTTGACACATTTGACCTTTGTTTCCTTCTTGAAATATTTCTTCTCTTGGTTTCTGAACAACACACTCTTACTCTCCTCCTTCAATCCTGGCTACTCAGTCTCAGCCTCTGATGAATCCTCTTCTTCCTGCTAACTTATTATTGTTGTAATGTCCCAGGGTTTGGTTCTTGGATCTTTTTACCTACCACTCCTTTGATGATCTCAGCCTGCTGGATTTAAATGCCATCTGTATGCCAATGAATCATTAAGTTATACATCTAGTCCTACCCTGAACCCCAGACACAATATCTAACCTACATTTCTACTTGGATGTTACCTGAAGTTTTCCAAAACAGAACTTTATCCCCTCCCCTAAATAAGCCATGACTTCTCCCCATTTCTTCCTCATCTCAGTAAATACCAACTGAATTCATCCAGTTGTTTGTGCCAAACCTTAGAAATCTTTTTGACTTATTTCTCCTATTGTAGCTCACATCCAATCTATAAGTAAATCTTGTTGATCCTATTTTCAAAACATTTCAAACTCTATCACTCCCTATCAACTCCAACTCTATCCTCTGGAATATATAGAATTGGTCTCTTAACTGTTCTTCTGCTTCCACTCTCACCTTTCTATAGTTTATTTTCCACAGAACAACCAGACTGAGCCATCTAAAATATAAGTTCAATTATACCTTTCTACAATTTATTTTCCACAGATCAACCAGACTGAGCCATTTTTAAAATAGAAGTTGAATTATGTCACTCCTCTGGTTAAATGAACCCTTTCAATTGCTTCCCATATCTCTCAAAGTAAAATAAAAGTCTTTATAATGACCTATAAGCCCCAGTGTGATCTGGTCCACAGCCACCTCTCTGACTTCATCCTGGCTGGCTGTGTCACCCCCAAAATTCATATGTTGACATTCTAATACCTAATGTGATAGTATTAGGAATTCAAGCCTTTGGGAAATACTTAGGTCATGAGGTTAAAAGCTTCATAAATGGGATTAGGGCTCTTATAGCCCTCCCTCCCCTTCTGCCACATGAGGATACAATCAGAAGGCACCACCTATGAACCAGGAAAAAGGATCTCACCAGATAGTGACCATGTTGGTGCCTTGATCATAGGCTTCTAGCCTCCAGAAATGTGAGACATGAATTTCTGTTGTTTATAAGTCACCTAGTCTGTGGTATTTTGTTTTAGCAGCCCAAATTGACTCAGTCCATAATTTTAACAAGTATGGTTTTCTCAAGTCCTATCCAACTGCAATGAATGAAAAGCTGGACCTTTTGCCAGGTGAGGAGAACCGAGGAGCAATGTAACTGAGCTAGTGTGCAGCATGGACCACAGATTCTCAGCAGGGTACAGAAGGACGGAGAAAAGTGGAACTTGAGGTCCCAAAGGGGTCCATGGAATCCCATAGGAAATGAGTTGAACAGATCAATACGATGGCTGAAGAGTGGGGTGCTTAATATGGGAACTTTGGGTGAGACATAATTATTTGTAACAAGGTTAAGATTATGAACAAGGGAAATGTGATGATGGATGGGGCTCAAGGCCACTCCAGGAGGGGAGGTAAAAAACTGGGAAGCCAATGTGTTAAAAGCATCCTCTATGTGAATATTTATATCACAGGAATAATGACGGGACTTGTGTTAGGAAGACTTTAGGAAGCTAAGGTCTTCAAGGAACAGTGGAAATGACCCACTGATCTGCAACAAAAAGAGGGAGTGGAGGCAATGCTTCATGAAAGGAGACTGATTCAGAACTAGGAGTATTAGAGAGAGAAGGAGCAAGGTCTGAAAGTGACAGTGTGTGGAATAGGAAGACACCTATCTGCATCTAAGGGGATAGAGCTTTGTGCAAAAAAAATTTTTTTTAATAAAAATAAATAAAAAAGAGGCCGGCTGGGGAAGAGCTCTGTTTCACTTAGAGCAAGAAGATGAAGGGAAGGATAAGAGAAGAATTTGCAAATATAGAGAAGTGTGATGGTGATGGACTGTGAATTTCAAAAAGCACAGTAGAAGTCTGGGAATCTTCAGGAGGTGGGGGTCTAGGATTTCCAGGATTGGGGAGGGCTTGGTGATTGAAACAGAAAAGGGTATATTACAGCTGAATAGAGATGAGAATCCAGGCAGTAAGGAAGACCTAAGCATCCTGAGTTCTGCACTTCTAAAGGAGCTCAAAGTAGACCGAATGTGATAAATGCTGCGGTGCTTTGCGCCAATCCCCATTCTACTCTCCAGGACTGAAGCTCTGGCCTCTAACTGCTGGGATTTTTGGTTCTGGCAACTTTAAACTGAGCACCACGCCAGGATTGCCCAAGAATAAAGAAAACTCCCTTTCCCAATGTCACACCCTTCCTGGGCTCACCCCACCCCATCCTGTGACTGGTCAACACAGATCTGAATGCTTGGCCCCTTGGCCCACCTCCTCACTCACTCAGAAAGACCACGGGAGCTTCAGAGCTCTCCCTAGCATTGCAGAATCTTGCAGGCCTCTGCTGCACTGCCTGGGCCACAGACTGCTGTCTTCCCTCGCCCCTCTCCCAAGCTGATGACGCTAAGAGAACTCTCCAGGTGAACAACCTGTGCTCATATCTCCTTCTCAGGAAACTGGAACTGGGACACAGGGGAACAAGTGAGATGACTCCTGAGATTCTCTACACAAAAAAGGGGGGGGGCTGTGAGTGCTGAGGAGGGGAAGGGCAAGGTGCGGGTGTCTTGCCAGGGATCCACAAGCTCTAAGAGTCTCTTTTCATCCCCAAAATACCTACAATTCTGAGACTGTACTTAATGTACAATTCTTACTGTTCAATACACTTTAAGGGGAGAGAAGACAAAAATGATTAGCTTTTCTGTCCTGAGACCTTGTAGAAGTGTTACAGAGCAGGGTCTCCAAGGAGATGGGAGGGGTTTTAACCATAGGATGGTGACACAAAGCTTATGCGCCCTACATAAAATTCTACAAGTGGCTGCATTAGTCACCCTGCCCACTACTTCACAGGATGCAGTCAGAGATTTAAAAATAAGGCAGCAGGCATTTTGGCTAGGAGAGTACCACGCGGCTTTGAAAGGGAAGGGAGAACTCCATGCGGTTTACAAGGAAGCTGGAAACTCCACGTGGTTCTGCATTAAGAGCTGGAGGGCACTGAAACACAGGCAAAATCTCCCCAGTCAGGCTCGAATGATTGGGAGCTGCTGGTAAAACTGAATTGTGTCTCAGAAGTAGAAAAACTGTATCTCTGCCTTTTCTAAAACTAGCCTCATTTGGCAGGGGGAGGCAGAACTATGTCTGTAGGTGGTTTTTTGTTTGTTTGTTTGTTTTGTTTTGTTTTTAAAAGATTTAACTGCAGAAATCCACCAATAATCTAAATCTGTATAACCTTTAAATAAATAATTCTTTTTCTTTTCACCAAACTCTGGTATTGAGAGTTATGCTTCTGGCAGCAGGTTCAAAAGGGCCCCTCAAAACTGAACAGCCTGTGAGTTCTGTTTCAATTGAGAAAGAGCATGGGTTCTGTTACAGAAGTTCTCATTTTTATATTCAACCCCTTAACAAAAGCTGAATAATCACTGTGCTAGACTGTACTGCTGTCAGTTTTCTCTGGATTGTCCTAACCAGGCCTCTGCTTCACAGAAGTTCCTGCAGGAGGAATATACTTCCTTCCCCAGATTTGGTCCCCTGACTTGCTTAGTCAATAAAATATGAGTGAAAGTGACATGTGCCACTTCCCAAAAAAGTTTTAAGAGCCATTGCAAGTCCACCTTTTCTCTTTTCTCTTTTGCCTCAATCAGCACTATTACATATGGGTGCTGTTGTGCAAAAGCAAGCATAAGCTATAGATAAACAAATGAGTGTGTTTATGTTTCAATGAAACTTTATTTACAAAAACAAGCAGCTGAGCAGATTTGATTCTCAGTTGGTTAGATACTTCTGAGAAAGTTATTTAAGTATGCTAGCCACTGGCTAAAAATACAGGCAATTACCTAAAATCACTTTTTTGCTCATTTTACTCACACAGTATTATTTTTACAATTTTTGAATTAAAGATGAAAGAGAACATACTTGGTTGTATTAATTCCCCAAGCCCATTTATTTAGTAAGTCTTAAATGGATGAAAAGGCAAAGAATGGCAGATTTACTATTCCTTGACACATAGGAAAAAACAACTAGCAATACCTCTGCTTACACATATCCTTCAAAAGCAACTGGGAAGACATGGAGAAAGAGAATCAGAGAGATAAGATAAATGCCTCAATTAGGGGTAAAAAGAAAAGAAATGGAAACATGAAGAGAAAATAATACACATGTGAGAGAAAATGAAGTGAAGCTAGAACTCCTCTATGTTTTCTTCAGCACCAGGACCAAAAAGTATGCTTATTGCTCTACTGCCACCTGCAGTTCTTTCAGGATCCTGGTTTATCTTTGCAATTTTCACTAATGGGGTTAAACAGCCCAGGATGCATCTCCTAAGAGTGCTTTTCCATTTTTAACTTTAGCTACATCTTGCTGAAATCCACAATGATTCAAAAATGGCAGGACATCAGTAAATGATTTTTGAATGGGGGTGGGGAGAAGAGAACAAGATCAATGACTGAGGATAGATAGGTATAGGGGTCAAAGTTGATGTTGAGGTGAGGGTTCAGGAACAGAGGTAGTTAGGAGGCAAAGCCTAATTCTATAAATTAGAGATCAGAGTTTACATGCACCTCTACAAAGTGATGAGGTAAATTTATAGGCTATTAATATGACTGGGATCTGGAAATACAAAATGCAAGCAACATTGTGGCGTAACAAATAGTTCTGGGGAGATCTGAAATAGTAAATCAGGGACTGATAGTCTCCCCTGCACTTTATCACTCCTGGTCAAGGAATTAGTGGTAATAAGATCACAGGGATATACGGTAATCTGTTCACAATTAGTCAGATCCATCCTATCATTGCATTATGGTTACTTGTTTAAGAGTCTGTCTACATTGTGAGCAATTTGAGGCAGAAATGTCATTTTTATTATTGTAAACCTACCATTCATTTGTGTAGCTGTCCAAAAATTAGCACTCAATAAATTTGTTGAATTAAATTGTTTCCTCATGATGATAAAATGCAATATTTTTCAAAATTTCTTGTGGAAATTTGTTAACTCATTGAAATGGAGATGGAGAACACTTTGTGGTTTCTCAGCAGTGATGTAAAGAGTGCTTATTCTCCAGCTTGCTTCAAGGTCATAGTGACCTTAAAACAAACTTCCTATATTATAAGAAAATATTATAAACAACTATATGTTGGCAAATTGGATAATCTGAAAGAAATGGATAAATTCCTAGAAATATACAATAGTATAAAACTGAATCAAGGAGAAATAGAAAATCTGAGCAGACCAAGTACACAACAGGGAGAAGTTAAAATCATTTTTCTTAAGATCAGGAACAAGACAGGGATATCCACTTTGACCTCTCTTATTCAATATAGTTCTGGAATTCCTAGCCACAGCAATCAGACAAGAAGAAATAAAAAGCATCTTAATTGTAAAGGAAGAAGTAAAACTGTCATTATTTACAGATGAAATGATACTAAATATTCCACCATAAAATTATAGAACCGATAAATGAATTTAGTAAAGTAGCAGGATACAAAATAAATATTTAGAAATCAGTTGCATGTTTATATAACAATAATGAACTATCAAAAAAGGATAGTAAGAAAATAATCCCATTTATAATTGCATCACAAAATAAATAAAATACCTAAGAATAAATTTAACCAAGGAGGTAAAATACTTGTACTTGGAAAATAATAAGACACTAAAGAGAGAAATTAAATAAGATACAAATAAATGGAAGCATATATCATTCTCAAGGATAGAAAGAATTAACATCATTAAAATACCCATACTACCCAAGGTGATCTAGAGATTCACTGTAATTCCCTTCAAAATACCAATGATGTATTTCACAGAACTAAAACAAATAATCAAAAAATTTATATGGAACCACAAAAGACCCAGAATAGCTACAACAACCTTGAGAAAAAAGAACAAAGTCAGAGGTATCATGTTACCTGATCAAATTACACTGTAATGTTGTAGTAATCAAATAGCATGGTACTGGCATGAAAACAGACATAAATCAATGCAACAGAATAGAGAGCCCAGTAATAAAACTGCACCTACATGGTCAATTAATATTTGACAAAAGAAGCAAGAATATACAATGGGGTTAAGACAGTATAATCAATAAATGGTGTTGAGAAAATTGGACAGATACATGCAAAAAATAAAATTAGACCACCTTCTTACACAATACAAAAGAATAAACTTAAAGGGGATTAAAGAATTAAATGCAAGACTCAAAACCATAAAACTCTTAGAAGAAAACATGGCGGTAAAATCTCAGACATTTCTCTTAGCAATATATTTTCTGAAATGTCTCCTCAGGCAAGGGAAACAAAAAATAAAGATAAACAAACAAGACTGTATCTAACTAAAACATTTTTTGCACAGCAAAGGAAACCATCAACAAAATGAAAAGACTACCTCCTGAATGGGAGAAGATATTCACCATTCAACTGATAAGAACTTAATATCCAAAATTTATAAAGAACTTACACAACTCAACACAAAAGAACCCTACAAAAAAAATCCAATTTTAAAATGGGCAGAGAACCTGAATAGACACATTTTCAAACAGGACATAAAGATGGCCAACAGTCTATGAGTAGATGCTCAATGTCACTAATAATCAGAGAAATGCAAATTAAAACCACCATGAAATACCACTTCATCCCTGTCAGAATGGCTATCATCAATAAATCAACAACAGGTGGTGAGGATGTGGAGAAAAGGGAACCAAACCCTCATGCACTTGGAATGCAGATTGGTGCAGCCACTATGAAAAACAGTATGGAGGTTCCTCAAAATTTTAAAAATGTAACTGCCTTATGATCCAGCTCTTCCACTTCTGGGTATATATCTGAAGAAACTCAAAACACTAATTTGAAAACATATATACACTACTATGTTCACTGTAGCATTACTTACAATAGCCAAGAAAAGGTATGGAAGCAACCTAAGTGCTCATGAATAGACAACTGGCTAAAGAGGATATGGTACACATAAACAATGGACTATTTACTCAGCCATAAAAATAAAATAAAATCTTACCATTTGTGACAGAATAGATGGACCTAGAGGGTATTATGCTTAAGTGAAATAAGTTAGTCAGAAAAAGACAAATGTCACATGATTTTTCTTATATGTAAAATCTAAAGAACAGAAGAAACAAAATTGAAACAGACTTATTGATACAAAGAAAAGACTGATGGTTGCCAGAGGGGAAGGGGGTTGGGGAACTGGATGAAGGGATTAAGAACTACAAATTGGTAGTTACAGAATAGTCATGGGGATATGTAGTACAGCATGGGGAATATAGTCAATTATATGGTAATAACTATAAATGCTGTCATGTGGGTACTTAAAATATGGGGGGGGGGGCACTTTGTAAAGTACACAATTGACTAACCACTCTGCTGTAGACCTGAAATTAATACAGAATAATATTAAATGCAAACTATAGTTGAAAACTAAAATTTAGAAAAAAAGGAAAAAAACAGACTTATACTCTCTTTTTGGTTCAAGGAATAGTTAATGTTAACTGATCCTTATACCTAGAGATCCCTTATCCATCTAAGATAAGGACATAGAAACTTTCTGTTATAGTCATAAAATTTTAATTATTTTAAAATTTCTAGTTGTTTTTTCTCAATTGAACACTTTACTTCAAAGTTTATTACAGTAACCTTTCAAGGGAGATGTACCTGAATGAAGGGCACCATACTCTTACCCACCATGCTTTTAATCTCTCTACCAAATCATAGATGCAAAAGAGTGTCCTTATGCATTCTCTTGCCAAGTAAACCAAGCTTGCCAAACTAAAAAAGTTAATTTTCTAGAAGATTGGTACAAATAGCAGGATTTTGTTTCTAACAGAGCAAATGGACATACACACATATATAATTGTAGATATATTTATTGAGTCTTACTGTGAGTCATAATTATTTATAAAAAGAGATAAAATCAGGGGACTCATGGCCAAGATGGAGGAGTAGGTAGGTATGCTGCATCTCCCTCCACAACTAAGAAGGAATACAACTACCTCAAAACTGGATAAAACAAGAAGGTCCAGAAAATTGAGATGCATGGAAATCTAACAAAGATATAAAGAAGAAATACTCATCCAGACAGGTAAGAGGAACGAAGCTGGGGAGAGAGAACATGGTCTGTCAGTGACGATGGCTGGCAGAAAGTGAAGTCCTACATTTTTAAAAGTAAGGAGGGGCACCTAAGGGAGCACTCCGAGCTCCAGATAAGACAGTGCAGCTAACAGTTCCAGCACCAGGGAAAATAAAACCTCACAGTTTCTGACTGTGAAAACCAGTGGGGGTTGAAGTGAAGAAAGAAACTGCTGGACTCTCAGCAGAGTCCATTTGTTTAGAGACCCCCACAGTCCTAGAACGTCCACAAATCCACCCACTCCGGGAACCACAACCAAGGTAACAGCTAGAGGGGCACCAGTCCCATACAAGAAGTGGAAGAAGTACCTGGAAAAGGAGTGAGTGCTGAACAAGAAGCATCATTTTCTCTCAGATCCCTACCCCACATGCAGTGCCACAATGTGATGAAATGGTTGTTCTGAACTGACAAATACCTAAGGCTCCACCCCTTACAACATAACAGGTGCGACAGCTCTACCTAAGACACAGAAGCAAATACAGGAGGCTTTCAAGTTGAAGAGACAGAGAAGTATGGCCCAAAAGAGAAAGCAGATCAAGGTTCCAGTGGGAGAACTAAGTTATGAGGAGATAGTCAACCTAACAGATGCAAAGTACAAAACACTGGTGATAAAGATGCTCACAGAATTGACAGATATGTTTGAGTATGGCAAATGCAGAAGGGAAGAAGTGAAGGCTATGCTAAATGAGATGAAGGAAAATCCACATGAAGCCAATGGCAAAGGGAAGGAACATAAGGAGGAAAAAAACAGTCATCCAGTACAGAATGAAGAAACAGAATTGAAAAAAAAAAAATGCAGAGAGGCTTAAGAACCTCTGGGACAACTTTAAATGTGCCAACATCCAAATCACAGGGGTGCCAGAAGGAGAAGAGGAAAAGCAAGAAATTGAAGACTTATCTGAAAAAAATAATGAAGGATAACTTCCCAAATTTGGCAAAGGAAATAGACATACAACTCCAGGAAGCTCAGAGCATCCCAAACAAGCTAGACCCAGAGAGGACCACACCTAGACACATCATAATTAAAATGCCAAAGGTTAAAGATAAGGAGAGAATCGTAAAAGCAGCAAGAGAAAAGAAGAGAGTTACCTACAAAGAGGTTCCTATAAGACTATCAGCTGATTTCTCAAAAGAAGCTTTGCAGGCTAGAAGGGACCGGCAAGCAGGATTCAATGTGATGAAAAGCAAGGACCTACAACCAAGACTACTCTATCTAGCAAAGCTATCATTTAGAATGGAAGGACAGATAAGGTGCTTCCCAGACAAGGTAAAGCTGAAGGAGTTCATCATCATCAAGCTATTATTACATGAAATGTTAAAGGGACTTGTTTAAGAAAAAGAGGATTGAAACTATGAACATTAAAATGACAATAAACTCACAACTATCAACAACTGAATCTAAAAAACAAAAACAAACTAAGCAAACAACCAGAACAAGAACAGAATCGTAGGTATAGGGATCATTTGGAGAGTTATCAGCTGGGAGGTGCAAGGGGGAGAATGGGGGAAATGGTGCAGGGATTAAAAAGGATATAAAATAGAGAGGGGAAAATTAAGAATAATATAGGAAAGGGTGAAGCCAAAGAACTTACATACATGACCCATGGACATGAACTAAGGGGAGTGGGATTGCTGAAGAAAAGGGTTACTGGGTGGAGGGGGGCAAAGGGAAAAGAAATTAGGACAACTGTAACAGCATAATCAGTAAAAATATATTTAAAAAGAGAGAGAGAGAGAGAGATAAAAATCAGATTCAGACTGTGGGCCCTTTGAGCTCCATTAGGCTGGATGTCCAGTTAAAATAATAATAATAATAATGGGACTAATACTTTTAATGAGCAGCAGTTCATGAACACATTGTCAAAATGCCAGTACCATTTAATTCCTTTTTTATTTGTTTTAAGGACACATTTTTCACATGGAAGTTCTGCACAGCACTGTCATTTTTCCAATTCAAAGATTGGTTAGATTATCTTTTGGCAGAGAGAAATAGGTCAGTAGTCACTACACTGAAACCTGAAATGTACCCTGTTCTGTATGTTCACAAAGTTAGTAGACACCAACTGTTGAAGGAATAAAAATATTTTCAGTGAAGAGGAAGCTATTTTTTCTGAAAATACAGTTTAGCTCAAGCAAAAGCACAATATCAATTTTTGAAGTAAACACATTTACCTTACATGTTGTAATTGTTTCACTCTACTACTGTTTAAATCATTTTCTTTCTAACCCAAGACTCTTCATTATCTGAGTAGCCTAAGCTGTAAGAGTTAAACAGACTTCCTTTTCTGGCAGTTAGGAAGTTGTGAAAACCTGAAGATGCTCCTGCTATAAAATTAAAGAAAATAAGGAAAGAGAAATCTACAGTGACCAAAAATGACTGGTCACTGATACCTTTGCAAACAAAGGTTAGGCTCTTCTCACCACAGGAGTAATGTATAAGTCCTGGAGCCCTTCTGGTAAAAGACATCTAGAACTGAGGCTCCTAAATGAACAAAGTTTCCAGAAGGTTTTTACCTATCTGCAGAAGATATATTGGTGGGAAAAACTGTCACCCCAAAATGGAAGACTTTATTTTTGCCCAGGCTTGGGGTGGAAGAAATCATTATCTCTCAGAAAATGTATCATAATGAGTCTGTTCTGTTGTCCGGAGATGTCTGAGCAAAAGAACAAAAAAAAAAGTCCTGCCAGCAGGGGATTAAAAATTGTTCTTGGAGAACTAGCTAATGAGTCTGGTTACCTGAACATGTTTCTGCAAAAACTGAGAGAGAACTGACAATGGTAAAGCCATGTTAGGAGACTTAAAGACACTGAAGTCATTAAAGTTCCTGAAAACAACTATTAAAAAAATTAAGTGATTAATTTGAATTAAAAATTTTTTTAATAAATAAAAATTGCTCTGGAGATTGTACAAGAATCCCACTAAAAGGTTCCATTTAAGATGAATTTGCAATCCAAAATTTACAAATAAATAAGGCAACCATACTGAAAATCAACTAATTAACAGATAGCAGAATTTCAGATAATAAAATTATCAGAGACAAGAACCAATAATGTTGAAATAAAGACAAAATAAAAATTGAACACATAAAAATGATAAAATAGATTGAAAAACAATAAAATACAAGTTATATAAATAACATATAGTGATTTAAATTAAAACTTAATGGAAATATTAAACAGCATATTAGAAACAGCTAAAGAAAAAAATAGTAAGAGAGAACTTAAATATGAGAAAATTGCACAGAAGGCAAAACAAAGAATAAAGGATGCGAAAATCTGAAAAATAAGTCAAGAAACTTGGAAGGTAGAATTGAAAGATTCAACAATTTCTAATATGAGTTCCACAAAAAGATAATAAAAAGAACGCAGGAAAGAACATTTTCAAAGAGACAATGCCTTAAGTTTTCTAAGAATTGATAATAACCGGATCCCTCAAGAAGCCAAAGAAACCAAAAGAGAAAAATAAAACTTTACCCATTCCCAGCATAGAAAATTCCATTCAATAAGTTTTTACTTATATGAAAAAATAAAATAAATCTAGATACCATTTTCACATGATTTACAAAATTCTATTCAGGATAAATTAAAGGCTGAATGGGAAATTTTAAAAAATTATTTAGGAAATTTTTTTAGAAATAGCGTTATGATTCCAGGGTATGAAAAACTTTATTAAACAAAAAACTTTAAGAACAATTAACAAATTATTTGCTAATTAAATGACAACATTTAAAAAATTTTAAAACAACAGACTGGGAGAAAAATTATTAGTGGCTAAATATTATAAAGAACTCCTATAAATCCCTAAGGAGATAAATGAACAAAAAGATATAACATAATTCTTAGAGCAAGAAACCTGAATGACCAATAAATATATTAAAAATTGCTGGAGTTCAGTAGCAATTTGGGAAATGCTTATTACAACCATAGACTTCTGGTCAAGATGGAGGCATAGGTAAACATTCTTCATCTCCAGCACAACTATAGCAAAAATTACAACTAGACAACAGAACAGATATCACCCAGATTCATCAGAAAATTGAGTAAGTCCGACAACTAAGGATTTAAAGAAGCCACATTCATTCAGATGGGAAGGAGAGGCAGAGATGCGGAGTGGAATGGAGAGGCAGTATAACAGGCAGTTCCACATTCACGTGTGGTGGATGAAAAATGAGAGGGATATCTCAGGAGTGAGCGATTCCAGTCCCAGACTAGACCACTCAGTCCAGGGTTCCAGCACCAGGAAAATAAGTCCCATAACCAGTGGGGGTTGGGGCAGCAGAAGAAATTGTGGGATTCTCAAGAGACTCCTCCTAATGGGCCCACAATGGACTTTGGACTCACACAGACCCACCCCCTTCTGGGAGTCAGCACTAGGGAAACAGCTGGAAGGGCACAGCTGAAAGGGAGAAAGTGAAGGGACTGACAGCAGGGCAAGTGCCAGGAGACAGCTTCTCTCACGCAATTTACAGAGGCCAGGCAGAGGCATTGTTCCCTCTCTGAGCCCTCACCTACACAGAGCCATGAAGTGGTGAAGTGGGTTGCCCCACCCTGGCAATTACCTAAGGATCCACCCCACACAATTTACAGGTGCTTTTTCTACAAAAGGCCACACTACTAAGACAGGGAGTCAAAACAACTCTACCTAAATACATGCATGACCCATGGACATGAACTAAAGGAGGGGATTGCTGAAGGGAATAGGGGTACTAGGCAGAAGGGGCAAAAGGGGAGAAACTGAGACCACTGTAAGAGCATAATCAAAAAATATATTTAAAAAAACAATAAGGTATACTATTTCATGCTCATCAGATTGGTAAAAAGGAAGAATTCTGATAGGTGTTAGTGAGAAAGGGGAGCAATAGGAACACTCTCAGGGAGGAGTGTAAAAGGAACCCTCTGGTACAACCACTTTAAAGGACAATTTGGCCATATCTAATCTTGGCAAATATGTACATACCCTATGACCTAGCACTTTCACTCCTACATATATGTCCCTAAAGAGATTCTTGCATAAGAGATATGGAGAAATGTCAAAGAATGTTTAATGCAGTTTTCTTTAACTAAAAATTTTTGGTTAATCAATAGAACAGCTGAAAGTTTTTTGTTCCATTCATCCAATAAAATACCAAACAAAATAGAACTATATCTGTTAACTTGGTTAAAAGTAAAAAATATATTGTTAAAAAAATAAAAAATATTTTGAAGGAGGATGTCTACAATATGATACAATCTATCTACAAATTAAAGATATGCCAAAAAAATACCCTAATTTTTAAGGCTATATATGTATATAGTAAAAGTATAGCCCTGGCCGGTGCGGCTCAGTTGGTTGGAGCATCATTCCGTAACTGAAAGGTCACCAGTTAGATTCCTGGTCAGGGCACATTTCTAGGTTGCAGGTTCCTTCCCCAGCTGAGGCACATGAGTGAGGCAACCAATCAATGTTTGTCTCTCACATTAATGTTTCTCTCTCTCCAATAAGAATAAAATAAACCTTTTTTTTTAAAGTATAAAAACTGGGAGGGGTGTGCGAGGGGGAGCATGATAGGGATTCATGAGAACTTCAATTGTGTTTGTGATCTTCTTATACCAGGTGACCAGTACATTGAGTATTCATTATACTATCATCTATGTATTATGTAAGTCTATGATATTTCATAATTTAAACAAATAACTAGAAAGAGAAATAAACAACCATACTCTTTAGGATGAAATCTTGAAACGACTTCTGAATATGCTGAGAAATAAGCTGGTTTCCATTCCTGGGCCTTGTTAAGTTCTCAGAAAAAGAGAAAAAGGCACATTTGAGAAGGCTTGGCTTATTAGTAAACAAACCCTTACTGACTTTAAGTCATTTTACATGTATGTGAAATATTTTAGATTTTAAGAACCCCATTAAAGCTCCCTGATAAACCAAGGTGAAGACATTAATTGCAATAAAAAAATTTCTTGTTTTGTGCATTTTGATATGACTTAAATCTCCTAGGTTCCCAAACCAGATTAATAAAACAGAAATAAGACATTTTAAACAAATTTGCTCAAGAGAACCTATAAGCTTCTCCCACAAATAAAGGGACCACATTTTCACTTAAAATATTTATTGAACACAACACAAAATTTATTTATGTATGTAGATATCTCCTCTTTTCATTTCAAAAAGCATTTGAAGCAGCTGAACTTCTATTATTAATATAATGAATTCGGGTACTACACACAAGAACTTTACAAAATAATTTACAAAACCTTTGATCCAAACATTACAGGTTCACATTCTCTACATGTATAATATCCAGACACTTAAGTGGCTGGCTGCTAGAAATATACAGGGAGCAAATCCCATCAGTGTCAAACATAATGTCCATGAGCTGTTTATACTCACCCTATAGTTTCCCTGGCACGATGGGGTCAGCATTAACCTTTCTTGCTGGTCATTTTGTCATCCCTAAGATACATGAGAAATTCAATTTTGCCATTTCACAGCAACATCATAGTCCCATATTGATAATTTTCTTCTCATGCCCTCTCTTCATGGTTGCTAGCCGTCAGAAAAGTGTTATCCTGGTAATGTCTAGAAAATGACCCAGTTCCAAGTATTATTAATGAGCTATTACATCAGCAACTGCCAGTGATAGAAGAGTCCTAGACATACTCTTTTACAACAGCCTCACTTTGGTCAATCTGGTCCTAATGGACTGGAATTAAAACCTTCCAATTCTAAGAAGTTTGTGAGCTCAGAAATTTTTCTGATGAACTAGTTTCAACTTTGAGAGCTCCAGGAAGTGAATAACAACAAAGGTTGCTTCAAGTAAAGTGAAGGTAGGGGAGAACAGACCAGAGGGAATGGAGCTCAAGGTAAAGTCAACTGTAATAGTGACTTCCATGTCCGTAGAGCCAGTATCTTTAAGATTATTTTTGAATGAAAAGGGGTTTCTGTCGAATTGCTTCTGTGACCAGTAAGTAAGAAACATATTAGCAGCCCTAGAGTTAGTCAACTTCTTTGTAACTGGGGTTGCATCAATAAAATGTGACACCACAGCTTGAATGAGTTTAGAGTGGTCCAGCACCCTCATTTTACATAAGAAGGAAATGGAGTCTAGGGAGGCCTGATGACTTGCCCAGTTGTATTAAAATCATAAAGCCATCAACAAGGCTGCTGATGGCTGTCACTGGTTCTTCCCAGATCTCAGTTCCCCCACAGTGCTGGCCCAAACATGGTGTGATACAGCTATTGGACAAGGCTCACCTGAAGGCTGCAAGAGCCAAATGACACTGGCAAACAGGAAACGGTGACCATGGCAACATTTTTATATATAACTCTAGAGGGGCCTTTGTGATTCCTTAATTAGAGAGGTCCGTTAAGAAGTTATTTGGCCCTGGCTGGTGTGGTACAGTGGATTGAGCACCGGCCTGCAAACCAAAGGGTCACTGGTTTGATTCCCAGTCAGGGCACATGCCTGGGTTGCAGGCCAGGTCCCCAGGTGGGAGCACATGAGAGGCAAGCACACATTGATGTTTTTCTCCCTCTCTCCCTCCCTTCTCCTCTCTTTAAAAACAAATAAATAAAATTTAAAAAAAGAAAAGTTATTTGCCCATCCCTGGTCGATATGGCTCAGTGGATTGAGTGCCAGTCTATGAACTGAAAGGTTGCCAGTTCAATTCCTAGTCAGAACATGTGCCTGGGTTGTGGGCAAGGTCCCCAATTTGGGGACGTGCAAGAGGCAACCGATCGATGCATTTCTTACATATCAATGTTTCTCTCCCTTTTTCTCCCTCCTTGCCCTTCTCTCTAAAAATAAATATTATTTTTTAAAGAAAAGTTATCTGTCCATAGATACTTAAAGAAGTAAACAACATACTTATTTTTCTCCCTCTAGAGAAGAGTAGAGAGCAGGAAAGAGAAGGAGAACCCCTAAGTCAAAGGCTGCCCAAGCTGGAACTATGAAAGTAAATACATGGCTCCCATAAAGAGAATTATGAGGATTGCTCCTGCTTATCCTGGCCACCCACTGGGAGACACTGTACCCACCAGTAGGATCCATCTCAGTCATCATGTGCCCCTCCTGGACAGTGTTTTCTGCACAATGCTATCCAGTCTGTCTCCTCACTGCCAAACTTACCTGACTGAATCACCTCTACTTTCTTAAACTTTTTTTTCTTCTTTTATTCTATGCTGTTACCTTCTAGGTAATAAGTGTGTTACTTTAATTGGAGCTTATTCTGTGGCAGGATTAGTTCTAAGGGCTGTACTTGTATTCATATTCAATCCTCATAATAACTCTCTAAGGTGGGTACTATTATTATCCTCATTTTACAGATGAGCAAACTGAGAAACAGCATATTATAGTCACACGTATATATATTTAAATATACATTAGTAGTACATTCAGGTGATCAGGTGGTGTAGTTCACCTGTTCATTGCATAACCCAAAGCAATGTTCTAATATTTGTGATTTCTTTCATGTGACTTAAAAGGAAAAAAATAATGCCACTATTGACCTGTAAAAAAAAACTATGTATTAGAAGCTTCTGATGATTCTCTAATCTTGTGTGGATAGCTATAAAATTTCAACTAACATGGGTTGACTTTGGGGGTAGTTTGAATTCTCATATCACTGAAGAATAAGAAAAGTATGACTTACACAGTCTTTATACTTACACTCAGGGAGAATTCCTAGAAGTTTTAGAAACTTAGTTAGCATACACTTGAGACAAAAGAAACACCCAAAAATTATTTTAAAAACCTATTTCAATTAATAGAAATCATGTGACATCAGCTATATAATTTTCTCCTAGATACTAATTAGTATCTTTATAATATATTAGTTATTTTATTTTCTGCCTGGTTCCAAAAAGTTTGAGTCACGCTAGCTTCATGTTTAATATGCTGTTCATTCTTTTGTCTTTAACTGTTAAATATTTGGGAGTTCAGTAGTAAATCAACTACGAATTTTTTACTCATTCTGTAGAAAAAATCTATAGTAACTTATAAGTTATCTCCATTGTAACTTCAAATCAAAAAATAAAATAGGGAGTTCATAGCAGAAACAAAATAACATTTTATACTACATTTTATATGAACAGACTGACCCATGTTTATCAAGAACTTGATAGTTCATTTACTTTGGGGTAGCTCTCTAAACATTTCAAAAACAAATACAATAGGGTTCATTTCCTTGGTGTTAAGTGTTAAGAACTTTAGCTCATTGGTCCTGAAGCCATTCAAGTAATGCCTTTAACACCACCTTCACCACCCATGTATCACGTACACACAAGCAAAGAGAAGTAGCCCAATCCACCTTGACAAATGAAAGAAAAACCAGTTCTTATGTAACAGACAGTGCATACCTCACCCAGTTACATAATTAAGCATATTTGGCAGGAGAATCCTGTCAAGATAGGAATTCCCTGCTCATTCATTAGTGTTCCAACAGAAGTAGGGGGGGCGATAAAACATCAAGAGACGTCAAGTCAATGTATTCAGAAATCTTGGAGCAACCTTTTAACGGACCATGCCTGAGTAAATAACCCGCCAATTTGCATGGATGCTGTCTCAGCCAGCTTGGCCTTATTTTCTCACAGTTCTGGAGGCTGGAAGTCTGAGATCAGGGTAACAGCATGGTCTGGTTCTAGTGAGAGTCTTCTTCCTAGGTTGTAGGCAGCCACCTTTTCACCGTGTGCTCACATGGCCTTTTCTGGTTGTATGCTTGTGGAGAGAGAATGATCATTTCCTCTTCCTCTTTCTCTTCCTCTTCTTAGAAGGGCACCCATGCCATCATGAGGGTCCCACCTTCATTACCTAAATAAAACTTAATTACCTCCTGAAGGCCTTACTTCTAAATACCATCATGTTGGGATTAGGGCTTCAACATATAAATTTGAATGGACATGTTCAGTCCTTAACAGGTGCCTATATTAGGAAAGGCCTTAATTCTCATGGTATCATTCTTTTGTTTTTTTCCTTTTAAAAGCAATCTTTTTACAAAGTGAATCTTTACTTATTGCCCCTCCTATCTTGCCTCTATAGCTGGGGGACTTACATTCCCAACCAAAATACTAAAGGTTTTCTTTACAGACAGCAAATCTAATTGGCCTTTTCTTAGCTTTCATCTTAGCTGATCCCTTTGCAGTGTATGACACTGTGCATACCTTCCCTTCTCAAACTCTCTCATCCACAGATATAATAGAGAGTTCAGAACAAACCAACTGGGTTCAAATTTGGGCCCTAGACAGTTACAAGCCACTTAAACTTTCTGAATTTCAGTTTCCTTCCTCATCCATAAAAATAAAAATACCATTGCTTTCCCTCAGGAGACTTGTGTGGATCAAATGAAATGAGACAATGAAGGCATCTATCACTAGGTTATCAATAAGTTATTAGCCCTGTTCTTGATCACAATTTCTGTTTGTCTTTAGCACATCTCCACCTGGACTTCTGACTCAATTTGTACAAACCTAAACTAACAAACTGTTCTACTCTTGTTTACTCTCCAACAGCTAACTTAGGGCTAATGGCATCAGCCCTCTCCCCATCACCTGGGCCAAAATTCTAAAGGTCATGAAATTAAATGGAGATATAATATCAAAGGACTTAGAATTGAACCACCGATGATGGGCCCCTATGTGAATCTACTGGCCACAGAAACATTTCAGTATCCAGGCATAACCTTTGAACATCATTTGCCTGGATGATTAAATCAATGGGTCTTCAAGTGGGGTCCCCAGACAAGAAGCATCAACATCATCTAAAAAAATTTTGTTAGAAAGGTGAATTCTTGCCCCTACCCAGATCTATTGAATCAGAAACTCGAGATGGGACCCAGTATCTTCCAGGCAATTAGGATGCAAGCTAAAGTGGGAGATCCAGTGGTATAAACAACCTGCTATCTTGCACCATAGGAGAAGAAAAATATTTAAATGTGAGTATATATAAATATTTAAACATTAGTGTACATTTAATTCAATCCTTATAACACAACTTATAAAATAGAAGTTACCTTGGTGTATTTTGTCCCATTATAAAAAATTCAGACAGAATTTTGGTGCTATAAAAACCAAAAATATTTCATTTCATATCCATGGATGCAAAATACTTAGAAAAAGACTGAAGAGGTACTTAGCTTAACTCTGTGAGAGGAGTATTCGTAAGAAACAAAAAGTAACTTACAGAATGAACTCCCACTTTAATCTGTTCAGCAAGAATAAAATAAAACTAATTTTAGAACTGGAAAAGCTGGATTTGTTTTTATGTTAAGTTGAAACACCTCTTCCCCATGATCTATCTAGCATTGCTATACACAGAGTCAGAGGCTAGGAAATAAAGAGGGAAAACTTAACTATTTAAATACACCATGTTAATTGCTGTCTTCAAAGATATTAGATTAAAATAATCAGTTCATAAAAATACCTTTGAGACTCAGAAAATCTCAGATCTACTTTCCACTAGTTAACAAAAAAACATTCACAAGATAGATTTAAACTGAAGAACTGCAGGTTCCATCAGAACATAATAGATCATACAACAAGCACCAAAGCAAAACCATCACTGGAGGCAATATGGAAATACTGTGTGCGGAGCTACTAGTCACAGGAACTCTCCACTCTACAAAACCTCTGAGGAGCACTCAACAATGAAGAGCCTCAGAACAATGAAATCAAGCAGATAAACATGGCCACCTATTATCTATGAATGTTTGTTTTCTCAAAAGATTATTACCTAGGTAAAAATCAAACACTTAGAGAAGATTTTACCTTTTAAAGATCATTCAGTTAAGTTATTGCCACACAGAGAATTATAAAGCACAAAGTGCAAGTAAATTAAGTCCATACTTCTGAAAAGATGTCCTTGTCTGCTACTCACTTTCTGTACTACTAAATTTAAATTAGTTACCAGATACTGGATATATTCTAATTACATTTACTTACTGGTTATTTTGGCTCTGTCAAGCCTTTCTGGTTATATTTACTAGTCATTCAATTTTGCCTCAATAATGAAATGAACTCTTACCCTTTTCCCCCACCATTCCTCAGGAAGCAGGCTTTAACATCCATGGAGTATCATTTCCATTAGTTTTGGGAATATTGAGAGGGAAATACCACATGCAGAATAACCCAGAATTTCTACTGCTCATAATCAGGGCATGCCTTTGGTCCCTAATAGGACGGCTTGCTCCCAGCATCCTCCATGTAACCATAGCTATTAATTCACTGGAAATGCCCTGGAATTGTGTTCTCCAGAATTTAGATCACAGGAACTTCTGGTGTTAAAAAGAGAAAAACCTCTTACCTCACCTCAGCTTGCTCCAGGATTGACCACTCTTAGAATGACAGACAGCAAGGATATCTATTTCCTTCAGGAGAAACCATAACCTCTGCAAAGATATGTGATTTGTCATATTTTCCTTTAAAATAAAAACAACCAATAATCGATCATCAGCCAATTGTCTCACTTTAACATCAGCACAGTGGATGCCCCATCAATTGCCTGGTGCAGGTCAGATTGCAAATCTTAGTTCAGCTTATTTTCAATCTCACCTGATCAAGGATTCAAAATCCACTAGAGTTCAGCCTTACATATCATTCTGTTATTTGTAAAATTAAAATAGTCTTAAAGAACATATACAAAATTTTTAGTGGTGTGTCATCTGTGAATTACAGTCGTTTTTATGTCTTATTTTTATATAAATGTATTTTCTGATCTTACATTAGTCATTTGAGGGGTAATCAAAAAATTTAAATAAAGTAATATAAAAAAGAAAAAATGTTCTCTTGGCTTTGCATAAGATAGTCTGGAGATATTTGATGCTGGAAACAGGGAAAGTAGAAAAAAAATGGGGACATGCCCTCACTGGTGTGGTTCAGTGGATTGAGCATCCGTCTGTGAATGCAAAGTTTGCCAGTTAGATTCCCCAGCAGGGCATGTGCCCAGACTGCAGGCCAGGTCCCCAGTTAGGGGCATGTAAAACACAAGCAGTCGATCTTTTTTCCCCTCCCTTCCCCTCTCTAAAAATAAATAAACAAAATCTTTCTTAAAAAATGGGGACCTGAACTAAGACAATAGGGATGAAAATATATTTAAGTGGCAAAATTGACAGGAATGGATGACCTATTTGATCATAAAAAATGGTAGCAAATGCTCAAAGATGACATATTAGGGTATAAAAATAATAGTGAATGTTCAACAATGACCCACAAAAGTGGATGGTGCTACTTTAAGTAGGAGATGCAGGGAAAAGTGTGTGATGAAGAGTGATGAGGTCAATTCAGAACATGCAGAGTCTGAGGTACCTGTACCGTATTCAAACAGAGATTACTACTAACAAGCTGGATTTGGAGCCCAGGAGGAATGACTCAGATGAGGAAGTCATTACTAAGGTGATGGCAGAAGTCCTGGGGGTGGATGAGATTGCTGGAGAGAGAATGCAGAAAGAGAATGCAGAGAGAGAACAGAAGAGAGCTGTGGGAAGGAATTCTAGGGGCCACTCAGGTTTAATGTATGAGCAGAAGACACAGAGCCCAAAAGAAGGTTTTCCAAGAAGAAAAGAGCCACCCAAGAGAACAGAGTCATGGACACCTCCTCTAATTTTTTAAAAACAATATCTTTTGTGGAAAGTAGCTTTAATTTATTACTGAAAAGACTGGTCCTGGTAGGTGTGGCTCAGTTGGTTGGAGTGTCATCATGTAAACTGAAAGGGCAAGGGTTCTATTCCCAGTCAGGGCATGTACCTAGGTTGTGGATTGAGTTCCTGTCAGGGCATGTATGAGAGGCAACCAGTCGATGTTTCTCTCTCACACTGATGTTTCTCTCCATCTCGTTCTCCCTCCCTTCCCCTCTCTATAAAATCAATAAGCATGTCCTCAGGTGCAAATAAAAAGAAAAAAAGGTAAGACTAATTGAAAATTTAAATTATAAACAATAATTTTAGAGTTCAAAAGTAATTATTTAAACAACCAAAGAAATATCAAGAGTGCTTGATGTGTCAAGTAAATGCAGGATGTTCAATTTGAACAGAATAGAGGTAATTACTTGCAAATGGATGAACAAGAGAGAACAAGTTAGAAATCACACAACTGTGCAACATAAAAGAAGCCAAGATCTTCAGACTTAGACATCATAGCTATTTTATGGAGAATAATAAAATATGCTGGAAATAAGAAGAATTTAAGGACATAGGTGATCATACCTGGTTTCTTAGACCATGGGATTTCTCCATATTGGCAAATAGCAATGCAAGAAAAAACTCTGAGGCTATTTATATCTTAAGAGATAGACAATTTCAACATAAAAAGATTATGTAGAAAATAAATTTCAGGTTTTTTTTTTTTTTTTTTTTAGACAATAAAGCATTCTAGAGACTTCTGATCAAGATGGCGGCATAGGCAGACATGGCTTGCCTTTTCGCACAACCACATCAAAATTACAACTAAAATATAGGACAACCATCACTCAGAACCATCAGAAATGAAACTGAATGGAAGTCTGACAACTACAAAATTAAAGAAACCACATCCATCTGAACTGGTAGGTTGGGTACAGATGCAGAACAGGCTGGTCTCTCACCCACATGTGGTGGATAAAAATTCCAGAGGGATATCTCAGGAGTGAGGAGTCCAAGCTCCACATCAGGCCCCCCAAGTCCAGGGTTCTAGTGCCAGGAAGATAAGTCCCCACAACTTTTGGCTGCAAAAACCAGTGGGGATTGAGTCAGTAGAAGAAACAGCTAAGCCTCAAGAAGTTCCTCTTAAAGAACCCACACACAGACTCACCTGTTCAAACTCACTCCCTCTGAGCTCCAGCACTGGGGTAGCGGCTTGAAAGACACCAGTGGCATATAGGGAAGAACTAAAGTGTCTGGCATCAAGGCAAGCAGAGGCCATTGTCCCTTCTCTAAACCCTCTCCCCACAGAGCCAACAAGTTGATGCCATATCTGAGACTCATCAACATTGCTAACACTGACCTGCCTTGGAGATCCCCAGTGACTCTGCCCTGCCCAACTTATGGGCCCACCCAAGCTGCTTTTCTATATGAATTGCTGGTCTTGGCTCATGAGTCACAACTTCCTAAATACTATCAAACAAGAAACAGCTGGCCTCAGTGAGCCTCAGGCCTAACAAGAGCAGCAGCCAGCCTAGATTCACAACTTTGCTTCATCAGGGAATCTCCAAGCCCAGAACAAGTAGCAGCCATCTCAGATTGCTTTATAGCTTAGTCAGGGTGTGCCCGGGTAAAACACAAGTGTGGTCTGACCTTACCCTGCACCACCCAGAAAACCTCAGGGCCAGTGAACCCAGTGGACAGCTTCAGACACATTGGAGCACTTCCACCCTGCCCCTGCACAGCTGATCCTCCACGGAGGGCAGAGAGTGAGGATGAGTGGTCACAGCCAATCCTTGCAGCTGACTGGCCTGGGTAAATACCTCCCTTGATATGCCAACAGCGATTAAAGCTCAGCTACAAGAGGAAGTGCACTCAGCCCACACAAAGGGCGCACCTTTAGTACCCAGCTTTGGTGAGAGGGGAGGCTGTGCCACTGGACCCTACAGGACACCTACTACATTAGGCCACACTACCAAGATGTGGTATCAAAGCACCTCTACCTGACACATAGAAACAAACACAGGGAGGTTGCCAAAACTAGGAGACAAAGAAACATGGCTCAAATGAAAGAACAGATCAAAACTCCAGAAAAAGAGCTAAACAAAATGGAGATAAGTAATCTACCAGATGCAGGGCTTGAAACACTGGTTATGAGGATGCTCAGAGAACTTAGTGAGGACCTCAACAGCACAAAAAAGATCTAGTCAGAAACAAAGGATCGTCGTCGTCGGCAGCCGTCCGTCTCGAGAGACGATGGCGTAGCTTCTTGAGAGTCTATCTGCACCGCCGAGAATGGCTGTGCAGTCCGACTCGGGAGTGACAATCCCTACCACACTTGTTACAGGTGAAGGCAGATGGCCGTTGTTGCTGCTGTTGACGCTGCTTCTGCCTCGATCTTTTCTGGACCGCCTCCTCGTTGCGCGCAGCCTCTGCACGTGACGTACCTTGCCTGACCGCGAGCCTCCAGGCTAGGCGGTCGTCTGCTTGAACTTCCCATGTGTTGAGATTGATGGAGCATTGTGTCATGTCTTTTTTGCAGATGTCTTTGAACCGCAGTTTTGGGCGCCCTGTCATCCTCTTGCCTTCTGCTAGCTCGCCGTAGAGGAGGTCTTTGGGGATACGGCCTGCATCCATTCTTTTGACATGGCCGAGCCACCTGAGGCGTCTCTCACTAAGAACTGCATGCAAACTGCTCATGTTGGCTCGCTTCAGCACCTCGGTGTTGGGAACCTTATCCTGCCAGGTGACATGCAGGACGCGTCGCAGGCACCTCATGTGGAAGCTGTTGAGTTTCCTTTCGTGCCTTGCGTAGGTGGTCCACGTCTCGCTGCCATAGAGGAGAGTGCTGAGTACGCAGGCTTGGTAGATGCGCAGTCTGGTTTTCTCAGTGAGGCTGGAATTGTTCCACGCTCGCCGGTTCAGTCTGGCCATAACTGTGGCTGCCCTGGCGATTCTCCGGTTGACCTCCAAGTCGACTGACAGAGAGCTCGAGATGGTGGACCCGAGGTAAGTGAAGTCGTTGACAACCTCCAGGGTGTATCCGTCGATGGTGATGCATGGGGGAGTCCCCGTGCCTTGAGCCATAACATTCGTCTTCGTCAGGCTGATGGCTAGTCCGAACTCCTTGCATGCGTGG
This sequence comes from Furipterus horrens, assembly GCF_987537825.1. Lineage (NCBI taxonomy): Eukaryota > Metazoa > Chordata > Mammalia > Chiroptera > Furipteridae > Furipterus > Furipterus horrens. The sequence continues at coordinate 149,046,350 of NW_028327172.1, read as the reverse complement.
GAAAGGCAAGTGACTAGCTGCTGGAGTCCCTCTTCGGAGTGTGATGTCAAGGCTGCGTCGTCGGCGAAGAGCATCTCACGGATGAGCACCTCTTTGACTTTGGTCTTGGCTCGTAGACGGGCCAGGCTGTAGAGCTTGCCATCGGATCTGGTGTGAATGAAGACACCCTCGCTGCAGTCCTTAAAGGCGTATTGGAGGAGCATGGAGAAGAAGATTCCGAACAGCGTAGGCGTGAGGACGCAGCCCTGCTTTACTCCGCTGCTGACTGGGAAGGCCTCAGAGGTTGCGCCGTTGTAGGACACCGTGCTGTGCATGTTGTCGTGAAAGGACATGACCACAGCAAGCAGATGTGGTGGACAGCCAATCTTCCGTAGCAAGCTGAAGAGTCCACTTCGACTGACCAGATCAAACGCCTTCGTGAGGTCGATAAAGGCGAGGTAGAGTGGTTTATGCTGCTCGTGACACTTCTCCTGCAGCTGGCGTAGGGAGAAGATCATGTCCACTGTTGATCGGCCAGCTCTGAAGCCACACTGGGACTCTGGGTAGACGCGGGAAGCAAGGGTCTGCAGGCGGGCAAGAGCGACCCGGGCGAATTCTTTGCCGACGACGCTGAGGAGAGAGATGCCCCGGTAGTTGTTGCAGTCGCTGCGGTCTCCTTTGTTCTTGTACATGGTGATAATGTTGGCGTCTCTCATATCCTGGGGGATGTAACCCTCCTTCCAGCAGAGACAGAGTAGATGGTGGAGCGGTTGTAGCAGGACTGGTTTCCCGCTCTTTAGGATTTCTGGAGGGATTCCGTCGCTTCCTGGTGCTTTCCCGCAAGCGAGGCGGTCGATGGCTTTGCCGAGCTCTGCCGCAGTAGGTGGGGTGTCTAGCTCCTCCATGACTGGTAGGTCTGGGATGGCGTTAGGAGCAGTGTCTGTTACGGTGTTCCTCGTCGCGTACAGCTCGAGGTAGTGCTTGGTCCACCGCCGCATTTGCTGTTCCTGGTCAGTGATGACCTCACCTGTCTTGGACTTAAGGGGGGTGATCTTGGAGGGGATTGGGCCTGTTGCCTTCTTGATACCCTCATACATTCCTCGTGCGTTGCCTATATCGGCGGCTTCCTGAATGCTTCTGCACAGGTTTAGCCAATAGGTATTGGAACAAAGGATACACTAACTGAAATAAAGAACTATTTACAGGGAAACAACAGTAGAGTGGATGAAGCCAAGAATCAAATCAACGAACATAAGGAAGCAAAAAACAACCAATCAGAACAAGAAGAAGAAAAAATACAAAACATAAGGATAGTATAATCAGCCTCTGAGACAACTTCAAGAGGTCCAACATTCACATCATAGGGGTGCCAGAAGGAGAAGAGAAAGAACAAAAAATTGGGTATCTATTTGAAAAAATAATGAAAGAAAACTTCCCTAATTTGGTGAAGGAAATAGACATGCAAGTCCAGGAAGCACAGAGAGTACCAAACAAGATGGATTCAAAGAGGCCCGTGCCAAAACACATCATAATTAAAATGTCAAGGGTTAAAGATAAAGAAAGAATCTTAAAAGTAGTGAGAGAAAAGAAGCTAGTTACCTACAGGGGAGTTCCCATAAGACTGTCAGCTGATTTCTCACAAGATAGTTTGCAGGCTAGAAGGAACTGGCAAGAAATATTTAAAGTCATGAAAAGCAGGAGTCAACAGACAAAATTGCTCTACCAAACAAAGCTATTATTTAGAATGGAAGGGCAGATAAAGAACTTCCCAGGCAAGAAAAAATTAAAGGAATTCATCATCACCAAACCATTATTACATGAAATGTTAAAAGGACTTATTTAAAAATAAGAAGATCAAAACTATGAATAATAAAATGGCAAAAAACAAAATAAAACAAATCTATCAACAATTGAATCTAAAAAAAAAAACTAAGCAAACAAGAAGAAGAGAGACATAATCATGGGTACGGAGAGCATTTCAATGATTGCCAGATGGGAGGGAGGTGAGGAGGGTAGATGAAGAAGACGTGAGTGGAATAAGAAGTACTCACATGTAGTTAAAAAATAGCTATGGGGATGTACAGTTCAGTATAGAAAATGGAGTAGCCAAAGGATTTACACACATGACCCACAGACATGAACAATGGTTGGGGGATTGCCTGAGAGAGTGTGGGGTGCCAGGTAGAGGGGGAACAAAGGGGGAAAAATTAGGACAACTGTAATAGTATAATGAATAATTTTTTAAAAAGGAAATAAAGCATTATAAATGTAAGTATTGTTATTTTTGGCCAAAAGTACAAAAGCTAAATGCAAGATATTTAATTATCCTGTCACCCTCAAACAGATTTATACCAATTTTGTTGACTACTCTTTATAAGATTGATATTGGTGACTCCAGATTCTCTTAAGAATTATGCAAATAACATATAATTGATTTTATTAATATGATAGGAAGTGACTTAAACATTGAATAGGAATCCTCATTTCCTGGTTCATTTAGTCCCTTCCTGTAAGGAAGTCATATAGATACAAGGCCTATATTGTTCTTTATAGAAATTAAGTTATAGGCCCAGGAATCAATTCCCTAAACAAATGTGAGTGGATCTGTAGCTAATGAAGATACACATCAGCAGGGACAGTGAGGCTTTCAGAAGCTGGGGATACAGAAACACCAAAGAAACTTGATTCCAAGCCTCAATATAGTGTTGTTGGGTTTTTTTCCAAGATTTTTTTTTATTATCAATAAATCAACGAACAAGTGTTGGCGAGGATGTGGAGAAAAGGGAACCCTAGTGCACTGTTGGAACGCAGATTGGTGCAGCCACTGTGGAAAGCAGTATGGAGTTGCCTCAAAAAATTATAAATGGAAGTGCTTTTATGACCCAGCAATTTCACTTCTGGGGATATATCTGAAGAAACTCAGAACACTAATTAGAAAGAAGGCATGCAGCCCTATATTCATTGCAGTGCTTTTTACAATAGACAATATTTGGAAGTAGCCCAAGTGCCCATCAGTAGATGATTGGATAAAAAAGCTGTGGTACATTTACACAATGGAATACTACTTGGCCATATAAGAGAAGGAATCTTACCTTTTGCAACAGCATGAATGGACCTGGAGATTATTATGCTATGTGAAATAAGCCAGTCAGAGAACCACAAGTACTATATGATTTCACTCATACATGGAATCTAATGAACAAAATAAACTAACAAATAGAATAGGAACAGACTTATAGATAGAAAATAGACCGACAGCTGTCAGAGGGGAGTAGGTTGTGGGACTGGATGTAAAAGGTAAAAGGGTTAAGAAAAAAAAAAAAAGTGGTGATTACCAGAGGGAAAAGAGGGTTGGAGGGAGGAAGAAGAGGGTATAGAAGGAATAAGTGGTGATGGAAGGAGATGTGACTTGGGGTGATGAACACACACTATAACATACAGTTGAGATATTAAAAAATTCTATACCTGAAACCTATATCATTTTATTAATCAATGTCACCCCAATAAATTCAATTTTAAAAAAAGATTTTTTTTTCATGGTACAGCTTTTGATACTAAGACTTAAAATAAAGTATTCATTAAACTGAAGAGGTGGATAGTATGCCCTCAAATTATAACTAAATGTTATACTAGATGCAAAATACAGAGAAATGAGACATACAGCAAAACTTGGAACATGATAGCTTATAGGTTAGAAATTATGCAAAGTGTTTTTCTCAATGGGGCCCATAAAACCTGACTGCCTCCCATTTACCTACTTTTCATTTTTGAGAAAAATTTGACCTTGACTTCCATCTAAGGTTTCGGTCTTGCCCCATAGGAATGAGCCTTTCTAGCACCATAGGACCAAAGGTTGGTCATCAGTGCACCCTTCAGTTTGATTTACGACCAAAAAGGGAAGGGGTGGACGTAAAAGCGGTCACATGCTAAACCTGACAAGCTCAGGGAAGGCCTGCATGATGGCCTTCCAAGCTCGGAGACCTAAAGTAACCACATAGGATAATCTGACGTTAAAACTTTCTTGCTAAAAACAGATCATAGCAGGTAGTCATTATCCTAGGCCAGTATCTTCCCTGACAATAGTCAATCTTTACCTTAACTAAACTGGTTTTGTTTTTTTTTTTTTTTTTTTCATCTATGATAACATACCTTTGGAATGTCAGGGTGATTTCCTCCTTAGCCCCATCCACCACTGCTCAATTCCTCAGGGCACAACCAGACCCAACCAGAACAAAGACCACAAATCCTCTCATTATTATTATGATGTTAATTGTTAACTGTTAACTATCCTATACCCGCATGTGTAAAAGATGTACATCCCTATTTGTTTTACTTTTTATCCAATTCCACAGATTTACCGAATTTGCTTTCTGCTGTCTCCCCAATGATTTCTGGTAATCCCCTTACATATTTCCCTTTGATTCTGATATATATAATAAGTGGTAAAACTGTCATATGCCAGAGCATTTTCTCAATCCATTGAGATTTTGCTCCTGGAAATTGTCATCAGTTTGGCTCAAATAAACTGAAGAGAGAGAGAGAGAGAGAGAGAGAGAGAATTCACTGAAAATTAAAAGCAACCTCAAAACAAAGGAGTTTAGAGATGGAAGAATAAGTGACAGTATAAAGTAGTTCAAGTCAAACAGACATGTGTGAGCAAAAGGGCACATACGTGCCAGGAATGTAAACATTTTACATTTCACTGCCACCATTTTGTAACAAAATACTGAGAGAGAGACTTGGCAAGATTTGACAGATTAGATTAGATATGCATGTTTTTCTTCGTGTTGTAAGCTTTACAGTAAAAATAAAAATGGCCTAAGAGCCAAGTTCTATTACAAAATCAAGATGCATTCTTAAGGGAAAATATCACTACAAGGATTCTGAAAAGTGAGGAATTGAAGAGTGGTTCAGTTGAAATCAGTTCTGGACAGTACAGCACAATGAATGCTGCACTTCTAGAATTCTATAACAGTTTTTCTGACTCCAAGATCTATCCTCTGTTGTGTTCTCATTGACTCGCTCTTCTCACACCACAAGACAATTGATTATTTCTAAGGAACTGTTGCCACTCCTCATGCAACTAAAAGAACCCAGGCTCCTTCTGCTCCTAAATGCCTTCTGACAGTACTTTCATGTTATTTTGGCTTAGGAAAGGTGTCATAAGAAAGGTTTTATATTAGTGTGGGAAACCTGTATTACATTATTATTATGAAACCACATGGTAACAAACCTATGTGTTTAATTATAAAAATCATTTCTATTAAGTTCTTAGAGTGAATAAATGCTTCTACCGAAATGAGATGACACCAAATCAAATCCTGCATAAGGTATTCAAGGTATATATAAATTTACAAAAAAGATTAGCTATCAAACTTCCATTAAAGTGACATTTCATCATTTTTTTAATCATTTTTGACATGTTCAGTGCCAATTTTCCCAACTTTTGTTAAATTACTATTTAAAGGTCCACCATTATCTAGTCTTTCAGAATTTTTCTCATCACTATTCGTGGTCTAATTATTGCTTAAATGGTGTTATAATTTATTAACAGTGTCTAACACGGGGTTTCTCTTCCATGAATAAAGTGGCCTCTTTTATATTTATCTAAGCAATAGAGAAAAGCTCGATAAAAGAAAGTAGAAAGTGACCCCAATTTCTGTACTCAGAAACAAAGGGTCTTCACACTTAAAAACTCAATACCATACATTTACTCAAATAAAGTAGATATGTTTCTCTCAATCTGGGGCATTCCTAAGTGCTTCAGTGCAAAGCTCTTAAAATCAATATAGTTTCACTGAATTAAAAACAGGGCAAGCCTCAGTCATATTCTAGTATTTCTCTTATCTCCTGAGTATTTGTTTTACTTAACATTCTGAAAAATGGAATCAGGTGATGGCATATGTTTCACATATCAATTAAGAATTAATTTTAATATAATTTGAGAAGCAAACTATAGCTTCCGGAATGCTGCAGAAGAAAATCATTTTAGAAAGAGAAGGTTTTGAAAACTGATGAAATGTACATACAGAAAAAGATTGGGCAGCCATTTCTGAGAGGGGTCTCCAACATCCTGCAGTCCAGCCAAGAGCTCCGCTAAGTGCCATAGACTTTAGTCAAGATCCCTATTCTGGTAAGCCAAATTTTAAATTTTAGAATAAAATACTGTTGTTCTGGGACATCTTTAGTCCAACGCCTAGTGACCATGATATTCACCAGTTATTTCTTCTTGTTTCTCTAAGAAGAAAAAATGTGTTTAACAGATCATGGTTAACTATTAAGCAACTTACCACAAGGCTTTGCAAGTCTTTTCCCAGAAGATAAATATTGCAACAAGGAAAGACTATGTTATGCTTGCAAAATGCCAGTAAGAATCTTCTCTCAGTCTAACATGCAGGCACCCTTGTTAGTAAGGGTAGCTTTAGAGAAAATCTGCCTGGTGAACTAGCCTCAATTGAGGACAGAGTGATGGCTGAATGTCTTTTCATCAACATCTTCTCTTCAGGAGGAGGTGGAAAGGGGCTAAACACTGCCACCCTTTGCAGTAGAAATGCACTTAGAATCACAGAACCCAGTTCTTTCTGCTGCAAGAAAACTCCTTAGTGTCCACTTATGCCCAAATAAATAAGAGTTCAGGACTGTTCCAAGACTTTACGAAGAAATATCTCATTTGAAGATGCCAAAAAACCAATGATAGTAAAATCTAGATATTGCTTAACATGGTTTAGGTAGAAAACAAAGAGACAGTAGAAAAACCCTTTGACTGATCATTGACTTTTGGTGCCTGAAAATTCCACTCCTTGCTATAACCCTAGAGAGTCAAAGGTAAGCTTTTTAAGAGAAGTCCTTCATCCCTGTTTTTGACAAAGTCCTAAAGCAAATACCTTTTAAGGTCAGAAAATCAGCTTCCAACCTGTTAGATGCATTTATCTTGATCCTACATTCTGTGGTTTTTGAATTATGTTAGTACAAGTTAAATGAAAATAGAAGCCAAAATCATGGCTTGCCAAATACTGTAGAGTTGCATTATACACAAACTAATTTTTGAGAATGTATCAAGGGAATTTAATCATAAGCCTTTAATATGGAGTAAAATGGGAAGAGGACCAAAGAAAGCAGATGGGTAATGAGAGGAAGGAGGATGGGGAGAGGGACAAGGATAGAGGAAAGAATTTAAATAGTGCAAGTGATCATTACCAGTGGCTGCATGAGCGTGTTCCTAGGTCAAGGGCACCTAAGGAGTGAGAACTGGAACCATCTGAAAAAATACTCATGTTCATGAGGACATCCAGGGATTCACAAACAGCTCATTGAAGAAATTATGTTTTCAAAGGTAACTCAGGGCTGCCATTAAAACATGCAAAACATTTTACTATTTAAACTCAGTGATAGTATCTTATACTACTTCCTAAATTGTACCAGTGACAAAAATATATGCTTATTTTATAATTAGAAACCTTTTTGCCACAAGATGATAATAAAAAATGTAAAATACCTTTCAACGTGTATACCATATTTAAAATGCAACTCCTCCTGAAATTATTATTGTATAGACACATACAAATTTCAAAATGTCAAACAGTCAAGAAACAAATTCCTCTGCTCCATGAGGCACACTTATAGGTCACATAGCATACTTGGAGGTATTAATTGGTCCCTTGATTTTTCTTGAATTATTATGGTAGGGGAAGGCAGACAAAAGTTAGTTATAATATCTATTTTCTCTATATACAGATCATGTTCTATTTTAATTGAAACCAAGTTGAGGAACCAAAGGCATATCAATATCTAGCATATTGGACAATCAGAGTACATCATTTTTTAACATTCCTTTATTTTATATGCCAAAAAGGTAATAATCATGCAATAATCAGTGATAATCATTATTTTCTTGGTTTGTTTTTTAGTTTTAAAATATAAAATATATTATTGAAATAAAAAATTTCAGTTTTAAAGATATTATTCAAATTTGGTAAAATATTTCATGTATGAGCTAAAATTTCCACTTACTCAACAAAAATATTGCACCTTGTAATTCCCACTCTTCCACACTTTAAGTTTTAAGCATGCATAGAAACTTCAAGAGATCACAGAGAATGACAGATGTGAAGTAATTCAAGTTGTTTCTTCTCTTCACAATGCCTGTGCTATCATTGTTTATTTCAAGCCTACAAGTCTCAGAAAAGGCCTCCTAAGCTAGCTCCAATGACACCGAACCTCTATGAACTTATTTTGTGAATAAGATGAGTCCATTGTATAACTGGAAGTTCTCTATATTAACTTTCATTACAATACAATGTGTATTAAAGAATGAGTAACTTATATGTGCTCACTTGATGCTTATTCCTGATGGGGATCAGGGCAGGTTTCCCCAGAATGTGCCACTTTGGCACGTGGATCATTTTGAGCTGAAGATATTCACAGCCCAACAGACTCAAGAGCTTTTAACCTCCCCCTTGACTGCCTAAAAGAATTTAGATAAAGGGCATGTACAGAAAGGAAGCTAGTACCAAAGATAGTTTTACATCCGAAGAACTAGCTCCATGGCTTAACAGATATGTTTACCAAACATTTGCTCTTCCCATCGTCTTATGAATGGTCTTCATCTCCTTTCTCCTCATCTCAGGATGGCATAGAAGCTTTAACTGCCCAAGTGTCCAAAAGCCCTCTCATGCCTCTGTAGGGCTCTTGTACAAACAAAATTAATTTTTTTTCCTGTTAATTTGTCTTATGGCAATTTATTGCTTTGGCCAAAAAGTTCATTTGATTTTTCTATAAACTGTCTCTAGTAGCACTTAGTTGTCTCTAACTTCATTCTAAACAACTTTGTTAGATTGTATTGTGACAACTGTCCTATCAGCATGCATTTAAAAAACTTATCAAAATTGGTGAATTTTTGTGTAATCATTTTAATACTGAAGATGGAAGAAAATAAGCAACATCTTTGGCATATTCTGCTTTATTATTTCAAGAAAGGTAAAAATGAAAATAAAAGATTAGTGCAGTTTATGGAGAAGGTGCTGTGACTGATCAAACATGTCAAAAGTGGTTTGCAAAATTTTGTGCTAGAGATTTCTTGCTGCATGATGCTCCACAGTTAAGTAGACCAATTGAAGTTGATAGCAATCAAATAGACATAGGTGAGAACAATCAATGTTCTACCACATGGGAGATAGCTGACATACTCAAAATATCCAAATCAATAAAGTTATTGGTGAAAATAAAAAAATGTGTCTTTTATTTTACGAAAAAAACCTTTGTGACCAACACTATATTAAGCCAGCCAAAGAACCTAGAAAAAACAAAATAAAAAAAAGGAAAGTTTCTTCATCCCCTCCACTCCCTAGTAAACTCAACAGTAACTAGAGCAATTGTTCAGAATTGACTTTTCAGGGGAGGTGTATCTTATCACTAATATTGTTTAGAACTGACAGCACATGATGACTTTTTTTTAAAGCACATTGATTTTTGGTTAATTTGATGATTGTTTTTAAATCCTCTATCTTAATGCATAATGTATTGCCTGCATCAGAGCTGACCACTCTCACATCATCCCCCTTGCTATGCCACTGCAAGGAATGCTTGATATCTGAAAACTTCTTTCACAATACAACAGATAAGTGTTATGACGTTAATAAGCTGAATACAAGGTACCAATGCCTTCTTGCTTTTAAATATAAATAAATATCCCCTAAGAAATATACTATTACTCAGGCCCAACTCCAAACCTACTCATTAAAAATTTCAGCAGGATAAGCATGGGAATTTGAATTTTAAAACTCACTCCTGCCCCCTTTTTCTCTCCTCCCTTCTTCATAATTTTTATATTAAGACCAAGAACCAAAGTTTAGGAATAGTTTACAAGAAGTTAGAGAATCTCTTTAAGGGACATTTATGATCAGTGGGCTAAAGCCCCTTTGCATCATTCCTAGCATCAGAGTAACCCTGGACTCGTAAATATACAGATTCTTCACTCCTGCCCAGGATTGTTAGGGTGGGGTACTCAGGGGACTCTGAAGTATCCAAACCTTGAAAACCATTGCTTTAAGCTTGTATTTTCTTATTTTTCTTTATTGAAGTCTGATTAATATATAACATTATATTAGTTTCAGGTGTACAACATAATCATTTGATATTTGTACATATTGCAAAATGATCACCACAGAAAGTCTAGTTAACATTCATCTCCACACATAGTTGTAACAGAACCCTTGGGCTGCTCCAATTTGAGACAGAACCCACAGGCTGTTTAGTTAGGGGCCCGATTGCCTGCCGCCAGAATTACAACTCTCAGTACTAGAGTTTAGTGAAAAGAAAAAGAACTGTTTATTTAACAGTTATATAGATTTAGGTTATTTGTAGATTTCTGCCGTTAAGTCTTATGTTCTTTAAAACATCCACAAACATATAGTTCTGCCTCCCCCTACCAAACCAGGCTAGTTTTAGAACAGTTAGAGATACCATTTCCCTACTTCCTACACACAGTTCAGCTTTATCGGTAGCTGCCAATCGTTCAATTCTGATTGGGGAGGTCTTTCTGTGTTGTGGTGCCTGCCAGCTTTCAATGGAGAACCGTGCGGATTCTCAGCCTCCTTGTAAACTGCCTTTTCAAAGCTGCATGGTGTTTCCCTCTCAAAACCGCATGGAGAACTCAGCTTCTTTAATCCGCATGGAAAACCTAGCTTCTCAAAGCCACATGGCGAAAGCTCCTTCACCAGGCTGCATGGAGAAGGCAAGAGCTAAAATGTCTGCAGCTGCTTTTTAAATTCCTGACTGCGTCCTCTGACACAGCGGGCATGGCAACCAGTTCTAACCATTCACAGAACCTTACGCAGGCTCTGTAAGCTCTTTCAGTACCATCCCATGGTCCAAGACCCTTCCCATCTTCTTGGGCCTTGGAAGTATCAAAGCCATTTGCATAACAAAGTTACTAGCCACTAGCCCCAGGCATGCAAAGGCATCTTAAAAGCTGCTTCCTTTTCCCCATCTCCCAGCCGCAAGCTCTGGGGGTTTTGAGACACCCCCATTCTGTAACATAGTTACAAAAATTTTTTCCTTGTAGTGAGAACTTTTCAGATATACTCTCTTTGCAACATTTAAATATATAATACAGTATTAGCTATAGTCGCCATGCCTTACATTCCATCCCTGGGGCTTATTTATTACATAACTGGAAGTTTGTATCTTTTGACTAAAGTGGTATTTCTAAACTTGAGAAATCTAAAGAATTCCGAAATATTTGCTTTGCATACAGAATCCACTTTCCCCAACCTTTTCAGGACAATTGAAATGCAATCTTTTGGCAGGGGTTTGGAAATATTTAAATTTAACGAGTCCTTCCAAGTGATTTTTGTCACTAGACAAATTAGGAGACACTGCTTGAAGTCAATGCAAAGCAGCAAAATTTGCCACCCCAAAATATGCCACTTTGGCATATTGATTACATTGAATTAAAGTTATTTGGAAAAGAGTTGGTGCAAAAAGGACACTCTCATCCTCTTCTTTGTCTCCTTGAAAGCAGGAAGTAAAAATCACAAGTTAAAGTTACCCTCCCTGCTGCAGCAGGTAAAGAGATATCTTTATCAGCAGACATAGGAAATTCAGGGCCAAGAAAGCAGTGTAAACTCTTCTTAGTTTCTTCACTAATTAGTACCAAGCTTAAGTTTCTTTGTCCTATCATTTCATCATAAATTTACTTTTTTGTCTAAAAAGTATAAAAGTTGCCTTCTTTGGTAATTTCTTTAGATTCCATATCTATGAGACTTCCATCTATACAAGACTAAACTTGGTTTTCTCCTATTAATACGTGTCATGTTAATTATTAAACCAGCCAAAAGAACCCAGTAGGGCAGAAGGAAAACTTTTTCCTCCCTGACTTCAGTATAGCTTACACTTATTGAATACACATTGTGTGCTGGTTCCTATCTGGTTGATATAAGAATATCCAAAACTGACAACAATTGCTGGAAGCAAGATCTCAAATGCTTTGGAGAATAAGAGTTTTGCAGTTTCTTTTCTGCATTTGAAATTAAGGAAGGAATATAAGCAAGATCACATGAAGGTGGAGAAAGCAAGGTCGGAATAGGGTCACAAGATAGTTGAGATTATGTGCTCTCTTGAGGGTGGTTAGGATTGAAGAGAGGTCTGAAAAGAGGCATTTCAAAGGTGTGTTAACCTAGTAGCATAGAAACAATCGACAGGGCTTACTTAAGGCAAAGATAAATCTTTCACTATAAAGTTATGTGCTTGGGGCATGAGTGGGCCATTACCTACCCAGTTAGGAATTTATGATCAGATCACCCTATGAGGTTATTTTCCATAGAACTCCTTTTTCATCCATGCATTCTAAGTGTTTTTCTGTGTATTTGCTCACTTAATCCTAATAGCAATTCTACACAGTACTGTCTTCATTTTACAGAATAACTGCTTCTCTTTACCAATCCGTTAAAGGTGGATTTTACCATTTAAATCTCAGGGCAATCTCATTTCACTTATCCATAGTCTCTTAGATTAGATTCTGAGCTCTCTAATGTCTTGAGATTAAGCACCAATTTGCCATTCTCTTTATTTTGCAAAGTATACCATAAACTTCTTTGCATAAAATAAGCACTCCATACATATTGTTTCTTCTAAGGAATCAAAGAGTCATTCCGCCTTTTATACAGTGCATTTGGAAATATAAACAAAAGTCAACCTTGATTTTGAAGATGTGGAGACAAGAGTTGGCAGTACAAGCTGCAGCTAAATGCAGATACCTTTCGGGTTACTCTAGCTGGGAGTCAGAGTCCTGCAGAATTTAAACCAGGAAAACAGAAAGATCACCTTGTTTGGCTGGCTCTACTGTTACAGAATGGGGTTGTCCAAAAACCCCCAGAGCTTGCGGCTGGGAGATGGGGAAAAGGAAGCAGCTTTTAAGATGCCTTTGCATGCCTGGGGCTAGTGGCTAGTAACTTTGTTATGCAAATGGCTTTGATACTTCCAAGGCCCAAGAAGATGGGAAGGGTCTTGGATCATGAGATGGTACTGAAAGAGCTTACAGAGCCTGCGTAAGGTTCTGTGAATGGTCAGAACTGGTTACCACACCCACTGTGTCAGAGGACGCAGTCAGGAATTTAAAAAGCAGCTGCAGACATTTTAGCTCTTGCTCTCTCCATGCAGCTTGATGAAGCTAGGTTCTCCATGCGGATTAAAGAAGCTGAGTTCTCCATGCGGTTTTGAGAGGGAAACACCATGCAGCTTTGAGAAGGCAGTTTACAAGGAGGCTGAGAATCCGCACGGTTCTCCATTGAAAGCTGGCAGGCACCACAACACAGAAAGACCTCCCCAATCAGAATTGAATGATTGGCAGCTACCGATAAAGCTGAACTGTGTGTAGGAAGTAGGGAAATGGTATCTCTAACTGTTCTAAAACTAGCCTGGTTTGGTAGGGGGAGGCAGAACTATATGTTTGTGGATGTTTTAAAGAACATAAGACTTAACGGCAGAAATCTACAAATAACCTAAATCTATATAACTGTTAAATAAACAGTTCTTTTTCTTTTCACTAAACTCTAGTACTGAGAGTTGTAATTCTGGCGGCAGGCAATCGGGCCCCTAACTAAACAGCCTGTGGGTTCTGTTTCAAATCGGAGCAGCCCAGGGGTTCTGTTACACTATTAGCCCTGATTCTGGCTAGGGAAGAGAATTTCAGTGCAGAAGAGAAAAGCAATAGATATGTCCAGTTTCCTGTTGCACCCCTTCTCCCACGTGCTCACCCACATTTTCATCAGCCTTCTGGGACTAATCAATTCCAGTTTACTAAAAACCCACACTCACTTTCCCTTTCTAATTCCATTTACACTTGCCCGTACTTTATGATTTGCACATTTTATGCTTTTCTAGTCTCTGATTATTAAATAACAAAGCAAACAACAACAAAAAAAAAACTAAAACAAAAACAATAAGCTAACACTTCCAAGCTTTGTGCCAATTCATCTCCATCCTGGAGACAATCAAAATAAATGAGTATGCTGTTCTGATCAACAATTATTTTAACTCCTCCAACAGTGAGGAAGCTCTGTGACTCAAAATCACTTCATTGAAACTTCAAACACACATTAAGTACCTATTATTGTTCAAGTTTTTCTTTTAAAAAGATGTTTTCCATTCAGGTTTTTTTATTGAATCCTAACAAACAGGGTGGGGGGGTTGGGGGATGGGGCGGTAGGGGATTACCCATATCTCAATTTTTTTTTTTCTCAAATAAAACTAAAAGACTCAGTGAGGTTAATAATTTGCCTAAAATTATGCCTTTGGTAGGAGGAAAAGCAGGATTTGAAGTTATGTCTGGCTTCAAAGTCCGTGTTTTTTCTACCATATTGTGATCCTCAGTGTCGAAGCTCTTTGTTTTAGTTTTGTATGTTTATTTATTGTCTTCTCAAATAAATGAGAAGCATATGCACTGGTGCTGTGCTAAGCACTCTGTAGGAATGTTATAAGAAGAGGTGTACTCAAACCAACCTCGCTAAATCATCTCCTAAGACCTCCAATTCAAAAAATTCCTCAAGTTGACATTTCAGTATTCTTTTACCAGAATCATAAATCATATGCTGATGTCACTGGAATTTAAGACTGCTGCTTAGGCAATGTCAACGTCATTTGTTCTCTTGGCAGCAAAATGGCACCAGGTGTTCCCAGCGAAGTTAGACCGGACCTCAGTTTAGCAACCTTGGTACTTGAGTTTGGCAAAGGAAAAATTCAGAGCCAAGGAACACAAATGAATTGAAGGAGAAAGTTTATTTAGAAAGTCACAGGGGTAGAAAGAAGTGAATCAACTGGGCTGCATGGGCTCAGGAAACAAGTTACAGAGACAAAAGGAGGGCCCTTGGAGCTTAGGGGAAGAAAAGGCTGATATTCTTAGTTAAAATCAATCTAGTACAGATTTGATTATTAATTGATCATTGTGTCAGAGATTTAAAAAAATATTATACAAAAGATTTTATTTTTTTTAAGAATCCTCTTTTGGAAGTTAGGTAGACAACCATTGTTTATCATTTTGCTAAGCTCAATACCCTTTTGATCTGTTTACCAGCAACACCAAATAAAGGCAGTAGCAAGCAGTTAATCAAATTAGATAACTGAGAAAAAAATTGTCAATACGGTCTTGATGTGTGACTAGCTGACAAACATTAGTCAGTTAATGGATTTCAAGTGTTTAATGGACAGATTTAGTAATATGCTGATTACATTCTGCGAATCCTCATTAGAAGATACTGCTTCATCTTCAAGATGTCAAACTTGCTTCAAGTGTTTAAATTATCATGATACAAAAATAAACTGCTCTCAATTTTACTAAAACAAATCCAAGAATAAAGTAACCCATATTGTTACTTAAACATATTTAGAAAGGTAAAAAATTTCAAGTAAGAATATAAAATGAGTTCAAAAGCATGAACTATTTTTCTATATTTTTATTTTCTTACCTATCACTTAACAAATATTTATTTACACTGGGTTAGGCACATGACAGAGCAATCTGGATTCTGGAAGTAGACTCTTGAAATTGTGCATAAAGGCTCAAATTGAGCTCTTACTTAATCAGACCAGCAATATATGTTCATAATCAAGTAAGAGGCATGTTCTACCACATCTGACCTTTATTCTCATTTTGTTTACTAGAGTAGCCCAAATCTTGCTATGTTCAGCCAGAAACTCCACTTTTACATGCAAGTCAGCTAGATTATCTCTCAAAGTCAAATAAAAAATTTTAAAGAAGAAAAAGTAGAGTACTATTTCCTAGACATCTTTAATGGAAGCTGAACATAAAACCAAGTGCTTAAATATTTTAACATAACTTGAAAGGATCATTTAGTTCCTGTCTTTCAAAATAATAATCTTTTAAACCTAGATCTGAATAACTCAAGTGTGTAGAATCAGCAAACATGTGAAGAACAAGAAACAAATTTATATTAACATGTTTATTATATCAAGTGAGATTCATAAGAACTTCACATGCTCTAAAACACCCAGGAAATGCCTAAGAGCCAACAACACCAAGGACAAATTAAAGGAAAGTTCAAAGGTCAGACTTGGTTCATTGACATCTTTGGGAAGGGCTTAATTTCAAGCTAAAAACCTACTTGACTTGAAAATAAATCTTACCATTATTCAAAGGGAATTTAAAGAAATAATCACTAGCATAAGGAAAGATTTTGTTTAAAAAAAAAAACCAAAACACTAAAGCCTAATGCTAAATTAAAAAATAAAAATAAATAAAAAATAAAAAAACTGAGTGAAGAAATAAAAAAATGTAATATATTCTCTAGGCCACAGAAACTTGGCAACAAACTAAGTAGTTCTTATAAACTAAGGCATAGACTACTCACATATAATACTCTCTCATATGGGAGAAAACTGCTCTCCTATATATTTTTACTTCACAGGGTTACAACACAGCTTGGACATAAAGGAGAAAAATGTGTCAGTTAACTTTCATAATGTAACAATTTCTCTTCCACCAAAATCCATTCTATATTATGTTTAAATTTAATATGATGAAATGTAAAGAAAACTGAAAACTTAATCAGTTATACAAAGCAAATTAAGAGAATTTTTCCTTTTCAAATTTAAGTTAGTGAATTTGAAAAAAACAAACAGGAATAAACTAGTTGTACCTAACAAAATTATGTGCTGGCTCCTGCTGTTTTAATGCAAGCCAACATGTTTAATATAATTCTCTATTTTAAATTAACATTATTTTTAAACAAAGCTTATAGATTAAAATATCTTTTGCACAAATTGCTATAAAAAATCTTTTACTAAGAATTATTCCAAATCAAAAGAAAGTAACCCTCAGAGTGAAAAAGGGATTTAGTCACTTTGCTATTTATTTTGTTTTCACTAATACTCACTAACCTAATTAATTTTTCCTTATAAAGTGTTTTCACTTGACAAAAATCCATATTTATACAACAATATATATTTCTCCCATTTCTAGGTTCTGAATAAACCAGAGGCACCCAGAGATTTGGCTAGAAAGCTTCCATACAATCCACTCCTTACTTATGACCAATCCAAAGAAACATGTAATGATCTAGACCACACCTGAGTAGAAAGATCCACTTTGAATTAATTAGAATTGATTTAACTGCAAACATCCCAACCAAAGAAATGTATCCCTGAGCTCTAGAGTATTTCACAACACTGAAATGAGTGTAAACTTCGTAAGCTTCTTAATGTTTCACCTTTATTTTTATCTTAATCTTCAAACTAGAACATTCATATCCCTTAAAAAGCATTATGTACTGCTGGTCATTGGTATGCTGTTAAATGTTTAACAACAGCTCCATAAAAAAGGAGAAGAAAGTAATGGCTCTGATTTGCATCACTGCCAAATACCATGCTGTAAATACTCCCATTAGCTGCTTTCCAGCCCTGAGTGTGACATCAGCAAATGCAGTCAGGAATAGATGCTCAGCAGGACACCCATACATAGTACTTTCACCATATAGATACACTTGACATAAACAAGCTCAGGAGCATATGTAAAAGTAAAAGGAATTAAAATAATTAAGATGTGATGATGAATGTTTACTTTTGATTTTAATAATTTATGTAAGGTAATTTTTAATAATGATTGGGTTTAACAACTTCACCAAATTCCTGAAAATTGGGGGAGCAGCTCTCATGAGCCAGCGAGGGTGGACACCAGTGCACCTCTGCTATCTTGATTCTGTTTTGTTCTTTATTTTAAATTCTCAAGTAGATGACTCACTTATGTCTTTTTTCTTTGTTTATCAAGACCACTAAGGAATTTAATCATGTGAACAATTTTGGCTTCATACCATGGAGATCTTTAAATATTATTGTTAAATTTTCATTTATTTTGTAAATTGTCTGGTTGTATTATTAACTAAATGCTATTTGGAAATGTTTGTGGGTTTTGTCTTTTGAGTGTTTTTTATTTCAATTTGGAGTGTTTTCTTTAAACTTGTTGATTTCTAGTTTTGCTGCAGTGTGATTTGAGAATGTGGCCTATATAATTTCTACTTTTAAAGTTCATTGAGAGTTAGGCAAAGGCACAGTGATCACATGGACCACAGCTCACAGCACTTCTTGAGTCACTGGGGAAATGGAGCCAGTGTTTGGCCTAAGGGCTCTTCAACAGTGAGTTTTCCTACCATTTCAGTGGTGTTTAATACTTCCTCCTTAATCTAAATAAACCAGAAATCATATTCTCTGCACAGAGGAACAAATGTGAGTAAAATCATTAACTTTTCTTTTTAAATCTTTGTGATTACTTACGACAACTGAAAAAATCACTAGCTTTCTGGCCTTACTTTCTCCTCTCTAAACTGAGGGGCAAACAACATGGTCTACCAGATCCCTTCCAGTACAACCAACCAGCAGTTCCAACAATGTGTCATTGTATTTGACACGCATACTGGTGACCACCAGGCATGGAAATATCATTTAATGAGTAAATGCTTTGATTTGTTCAGAAAACACTATGAACTTTTCTCCAAAGATGAGTTGTAGTAAATATTGGATAATTTGATTATGAAAAATATAGTTTCTAAGAGGTGGAAGGATCAAACAAAAGGAAAAAGGACTCATGGACATGGACAACAGTGTGGTGATTGCTGGGGGTTGGGGATATATGGGATATATGATAATAGAAAAAAATAATAAAAAGAAATACAGTTTCTTTGAAGTAAAAATTTTCCTATCCAAAATCATTTTTGTAAAGCTTTTTTTTAATGCAACTTGTGATTATAAATGTTCTTTATTTCAGAATTAAAATATTATAATTCATTAAGATTTTATAATGAAATATTTTTATTAATAAAAAAAACAAACAAAAGTTACAACTTATGAAGTATATGCCAGAAACATATCCCCTTTAATCTTCTAAGAATCTGATATAATAGTGTCTTAGCTCAGAATATCTATGAAACAAAGCTGTGACAAAGCCTCTAAGCAATGATTTGTCAGTGCATGCAAACCAGGGCAGCAAGAGGCGGAAACAAAGAATCAGAAAGGAGCGAAAGCTACCAAGATAGTTACAGGGTCACACAGGGCATCTCCAAGGAGAGCCTGTGGAACCAATGAGCCTCAAAATTGTCCACTGGGGAGAAGGAAGAGAGAAAAATTTGTATGCTAATCTTCCTGTTCTATCTTCTAGTCAGCAAAGTTCACCACAGTAGGCATTAACATTCTGTGGTGGATATTGGCTAAAATGGTCACAATCATTTTTCCCATCCCTGCATAAATGGCCGTTTGAAATGTGACTTTGCAGCAACTTCTATCAAGAGGAGGAGACTATTTCTCTAACCGCCTGAATCTGGGCTTGGCGACTGCACTTCCTTTGGACAATGGGACCTTAGCAAATAAAAAGTGCATATATTGGGGCTTGACCCCTCTTGTTGCTGGGAACTTTCTGCCACCGTGTAACTAGCCCTGGGTTAATCTGCTGGGTGATAAGAGACACTTGCAGTTGTCTCAGCTGACATTAAGCCAACTGCCACACATGAGAACCAACCCCCCCATCCCAGACCATCCAACAAAAACAGACCTATAATTTCATTCTATATCATCCAGCCCCAGATATGCCATCCCAGACAAGAAGAGCTGATCAGCCACCAAGATATTTGTGAGGAATAAGTGTCTGCTATTTAAAAGCATTATATTTTGGGGTATAAAGTAAAAGTCAGCTGATGGACTCTGCCATACTTCTAGCTGCTGGGGAAGCCAGATCCTGTGACCCACACGTTGGTGTTTCCTTGAAGTCCAAGAAAAGTGGGAAAAGCTGCAACTACTGGGGCTTCAATACAATGTCACTAGAATGACCATAGTTCCCACTAGAATGGGTGTGATGGGTGCCATGCTGAAGCCCCACTACAGAGGAGATGGAGCAGTCAGTGGTACAAGGAGATGAGGTGATGTCTGGCATCTCCATCAAGCAAGGACTGAAGCCCAAGTCTGGAGGCTGGCCAAGCAATATGGGATAGTGCATAAACTGTACAGATAGCTAGTATTATCTTCTGTGAACTAAGACTTTCAATTTGTGAGTAATGAAAAATAACTTGAATTAGCTTAAGGAAGAAATGGCTAATATATTACAAGGATGCAAGAAGGTAGCTAGGCCTTTGAAAGGAGTCAATGCTGGAAAATGAAAATCTCACAGGTTTTTCTTTCCACCTATCATCAGATTTTTCAGTATACTTCATTTTCTCTTTCTGAAAACCAGCTACTTCTCCTGCTTCTCCAGGACTGTGGAATAGATTACACATAAGGCCTCTTAAATTCAGATGTTACTATTCTAGGCCCACAAGTATGTCAAATTTCCAAAAGATGATGATTAATCCAGCTTGGTCAGTGTGTACCTCAGTTGCAGTCAGCCACCAGCAGTGGGGGTGTATGGCTTCCTGCTGATTGACCCTTTGAATGGAGGCAAAGGGAAATTTCCAGAGAAAGAGGATGAGAACTGAGAAACTCAAAAGGTGTCTATCACATTTGCCCAATTTAAGAGATGAAAAAGTCAACCAAAATTCAGGGAGAATAGGAACTCTCATCCCATCTAAGGTGAAAGAGACTACTAGTGGCAAGGCCATGCCTTAATTTAGACCTAGTCTCAAACTCTTTCACTTGTAACAGAAATGTCCTATGAGACCATACCAAAAAATATCTAAGGTACTTATATTTTCTATAGTTAGCATGTTCATTCTATATTAAGGAAAACAAAAAAATTATATTTTAAGCCAAGGTACATCAAGAAAAATCACTTGCTTCTTTTAAAAGTTTACCACTTTTAACATATCACATCGAAATTCTCCTTCCTGAATTTAAGGAAAGTGATGAAAGTAAATGATGGAGCTTCTTTTTATAATTGCTGTCAACTGTGGTGTCTGTGCCAAATGTGTTAGTGGAAATGTTTTCTCGGGTAGAGCCCCCAAAGTGGTTTTTGGATATGGATCCTGGCAACATGGCATAATAGCCTGTGCTTTCTCACTCACCAGAAAAGTACATGAACAGCCTGAACAATCTGAGGTCACAAAATTCTTATCTGCTAAAACTATATAGATTCTGCTGTTGACAATTAAGACTATTGATAACACTGATTATAGAATGTAGCTTGGAAATCATTTACCCTCAGAATTTGCAAAGCATTCTGCCATGGTTATGATGTTTCTGATACCATTCTTGTTCCTGAGTTTCTGGATATGACTTACTCTTCCTCTCTGAAAGCTTTGAGGCTATTCTTTTTATCCCTAATAGTCAAATATCTATTTGAAATGCCACAGTGTGGGTCTTTTTGCATTCATTGGGCTGCCACACATAGTTGTACTTTTGTGCATTGCACCACTCTACAGAGCGCTGGTTTCGTCTTAATGCATAGACGCAGCCTGTAAGGCTGTCCACGATGACCCTGTGGACATTATGTGAGACCTTACAACCTGGAGACTACTCCTGAGTTCTGGAAACTTTTGGTATAATCTTTCTTCTCAACCACTGTCTCTGTTCTATCTCTGGAACACCTATTTGTCAAATATTTGGCTTCCTAGACTAATCTCATCATTTTCTTTTTTTGCCTCTATTTTCCATTCTATGTCTCCTTGTTCTACTTTCTGAAAGATTTCCCCTACTTTATCTTCCAAACTTCTACTGAATATTTAACTTCAGGCATGCTATTTTTAATCTACAAGAGTTCTTTTTAAAAATAGCATTCTATTCTCCAGGATCCAAGATCTTCACTTATCTCTCTGAAGATATCAATTATAGATGTATTTACTTTTTCTTATTTTAGGCTTTCTTCCATTCACTGAATTCTGTTTCCTTTCTTTCCGTTTCAGTTGCTATTTCTTTTTCTGTTCTGTTGTCATTTGTTGGTGTCTCTCTTTTGTCTTAGAGATGATGTAAAATGCCTCATGATCCATGGCACTGATACTTCCAATGGAAAAACTGACTGGCATATGTGCGGGGTGGTGTTTCTCAAGCAGTGGCTTCATTCTAGACAACCTGGAATGCCTGTTTTTCTGGAGATCACAACTCAAGAGTCTCTGTGGGTAGGTTTTCTCAGTCTAGTCTACTTCCCCAGAAATCAAAGTCTGATGGTGGGTGTGTGTAGGAGCAGAGGTTTTAAGTCTGGTGACCAGCATTCTCAGATGTAAGTGGAGAGAGAGGCTAGAGTTATGTTCCCAAATGCCCTGTTTTAACCCCACCTGTACTGTGACCATCAGAGGTAACTCCGATTCCTTCTCTCTCTGGGATTCTGTAGAGTAAGGCCGCTTCTGGACTTTCCCAGAGTTTGGCACTGTTTTCAGCTCACTGATCTGCTAAATGATTTACCACCATCCTTCCACTTTTCCACTCTTTTATTATTGTCACCTCCTTTTTCATTTTTGTCTTTATGGGATTATAATTTTTCCTATCATTTTTCCAGAAGTATCTTAAGAGTGAGAAGTGGAAAATATGTTGAAAATGCTATCTTTTAAACCTAGGATTCCCTCTCTACTTTGAAAAACTTACAAAAGGCCAACTATATATTAGGCACTTATCTCTTCTCTTCCTCACTTATAGCTAACAACAATATAGGACCTATTTCCTGGGATTATCCTGAGGAGTATATGAGAAAAAGCCAGGTAAAGCACTGATTATAACTATTATAATTGTGAAAACAATGTGGACCAAGCAATACATGGCAAAGCAGTGTGTGCAAACCCCAGAAGAAAGAAAAAGTTCTTTTCTGGAATTAGTATACAGTACTGTGGTCCTGGGAGCAGCAACACCAGAATCACCTAAAAACTTGTTAGAAATTCAAATGCCGAGTCCCCACTCTACACCTACTGAATTAGACACTGAGGAGGTGGTCCTATACTCTGTCCTTTAAAGAAACAATTCAGGTGATTCTGATGCCCATCAAAGTTTAGGACCCACTGATACAGAGACAAGGAAATGGACTCCCTTTCATTGGAGGTGCTACCTGGGGACCACCTGGATTTGTGTCATGTGCAAAGAAGAGTGAAGCTAATGTTATTATTTTTAAAGATTTTATTTATTTATTTTTAGAGATAGGGAAAAAGAAGGAGAAAGAGAGGGAGAGAAACATCAATGTGTGAGAGAAACATCGATCTGTGTTGCCTCTTGCATGTCCCCAACCAGGGACCAGTCCATAATGCAGGCATGTGCCCTGACCAGGAATCCAACCAGTGACCTTTCACTCAACCAACTGGGCCACACTGGTCAGGGCAAAGCTAACATTTAAATAAAAGCAGAGATTTATGGAGATGAGCCAGAGAAGAGACAGACTTGCACATAAAAGGCTTGATTCCAAACCCTGAGGACCTGGTCCTGCAGCTTCTCTCTTCAACTCCATGCAGTCTGCCAGGATCCTGCTCAGTAACATGGATCAGTGCATCACCCTCCCCCAGTCCCACCTTTGTTTTTCTGAAGCCAGTTTAAATAAAGTTTCTGGCATTTGCAACCCAAAGAATCCTGAATAGCGGAAGACCCTTCCTCTGTAAGAAGCAGAGTGAACCTGATCTTCCCCTGTCCACTGCCTACAGTACCAGAGGACTGGCAAAGGGCAGTTCCCAAAGGAAGCAGCTATGAGAATCTGCCAACCAGCTCTACCATTGACAAGCCCCATCATGCTCTGAGTTCAGTGTCGTCTTTGCTTACATATCGTAGACAAATAGGGTCTGTTTACACATACAAGAATCAAATTCAATTAATTTTCCTCTTGGGATTTCAGGATTTGATGAGCACACCCATGTTCCTCATGTTCATAACGTTTACGGTTATATTCATTTTCATCATACTTCTTTTTATTCTTCATATGTCTCTCCTAGTCCTACTAAATGTCATAGAGCTCACTCACTCAGTGAGATTCACAAGATCTTTCTGCAGTTCAAGGGCTCCTAAACCTTTGCTGATCATCAGAATCACCTACAGAGACTTTTAAATCTATAATGCCCACACTCCACTCCAGACCTACTAAATCTCTCTGGGCCATTTTCTACACACACACACACACACACACACACACACACAAACACACACACACACACACTCAGTAAAGGCATATATACATATGCATACATATACTAAATATACATACACAATCCATCCCCTGGTAAAACTAATGATCTCCATTTTTGTGGCTTTGCATTGCCCTGAAAATTATGTTTTCTTAATACCAAGGATTTCATTGTAACAGTGAAATTTGAAGCATGAGTATTTTTTCTGAGAGTCACAAAATTAAAGCTCAGTTTTCATAGAAAATCATTATAAATGAAGATCTTCTCAACTCTGCAAAGCATCCCTAGAAAAGGCATGTAGACAACATGGTCTAACAACAAACAACAAAAATGTCACATGGTTTGCCACTTCCTTCTGCTTTGTTGAGACTATGGACTCTGCTACCAAGTCTGGGCATGTCTCTTTCAAATACAGGGCTCCTGGCAGCCCCTATCAATCCACTTGGGAAAACACAAATGCTGTAACCTGAAACTTCTGGATTTAAAATAAAGAGGCCTGGGTAGTAGTCCTAACAGTACCACCAGCTATGAAAACTTGACTTCCCTTTGACAATTTCATCTTCTTTAAAACAGATAACCTCTATATTTTCTTCCTATACAAAGGTAATGAGGAAAAAATGAGATTTCTGAATCTAGAAAATTCAAAATGGTGTTCCCCAAATAGAAGATCAAATTTGGTAGATAAGATATTATGCTAAAGATGAGTAAACCAAAGCAAAATACTGGATAAAATGAAAGAAACCCATAGTTGTTTTCTTAAGCACATGAACCAAGATTAATCAAAATCCAATTTGAAATTCCCCAGCCCCCCCAAATTATCCATTTCATAGTTTTGATACTTTTAGGCAAATTAAAGTTAGCATAAAATAGAAAATCTGGATTAAACCTGAAGGCAAAGCTATAAACCAGTTTCAATGCATATATACTAGCTAGTCCTATGATTTTAAAGATAATTATAGCAGTAGCTAACATTTACTGAGTGCTAAGTCTATGGTTGTGACTTTATGTATTATTTTAACTTAATCCTTAAAACAACCTTGTAAAATATATACAAATAACTTTTTATATACAAATGATGAAGCAGGGTAAAAGCAGTTAACTAATGTACTGAAGATTATTCTTACCGTAGTGGTTCAGCTCAGATTTGAACCCCAGTCAACTTGACTACAAAAGCCTCTCATAAACAAAATAATTTGTGAGCAAGATATTATAATAGCCTCCAGTTATTAAAAATCTATTACCATATAGCCTGTGAGTTTACATAGTACCTATCACAGTGCCTACTACTCTCTAGGCAGTCAATATCTTGAATATTTACTTCCTATTTCCATAAAGTATTTTCCTTTATCTTTCTTATCTGTTCAGCATAATAGTGTGGCTTGCCAGGGCACCTCTCCCCATAAATGAAAGTAGGGACACATTGACTAAAGTATTATTCCTTGGCTCCCTTTTCTCTAGGCATCATGGAAACCACCGCCCTTCTCTGTATACACTTCTGTAACAGGATAGACAGATAGACAGACATTTGCATAGATAGGTATTTGGGTCAGTTACTGCTTTCTTTGCATCAATTACTTCTGATTTACTCCTGCTAAGGGTATGCTTATGATACAGCTGCATTGACTCCCTTTTCCTCAACAAGAGCTTTAGTGACCATCTGTTTGCCTGGCCTATCTTTACAGTTGCCTGTTCTGATTCATTTATGATGATTCTTATTAACTAACTTCAGAAGGTAAGCCTCATTTTTAAGTTCTAAATATATGGCCCTTTTTGGTGGAGCCTCTAGCCCACTATGTACCCATTAATGGTATTTCTCCCCTTTTTAAGGGTAGGGTGAGGTTCAGTCATTTTCTTTTAAAGACTTAGTAAATTAGTAAAGATCACCTAATTTTAAGTAGACCAGACCACAAAAACTATTCTAAAAGAAAACCAAGTAGGTTGATTAAAAGAAAAATAATTAGAAAATAAAGAGGGAGAAGTAAAATCAGCAATACCCCAAAATAGCATGTTGTGTAAAAACCTAAAAAAGGACAAAGCTTTCTATATTCTTCTTTCTAAAGAAAATCTGGGCTTGCGGTGAAGGCCAGATTTTCAAAATATTTCTGATATGCTAAAGAACAATGAAGAATGGAAAGGAAATAGAAAAATAGCAGCCTTCTCAAAACATGAACGGCTTTGCATATGTATATATTTAACTTGCAGAAAATACATTGTTCAGGCGCTAATATGGAATCCTAACTATTAATTCTATTTCTTCTATATCTTTGTGATGTGAAGGAAGTTAATGTACATTTTATTCTTTAGTCTCAGATATTTCAATATTATAATTTTCTTTTTCAAATATTTTAATCCCAAACCATTTCTAATAAATAAAAATTTTGAAAAGACTGTTTGTTTGTTCGTTTTGCCAAAATCCATTTACCCTTCTTCTTGGAAACAGTCTGGATGATAGTTGCCTATTCGGTAAGATCATGTTGAGGCAGAATAGTAAGAAGCTAGAAAAATTCCTTTGCAAGTGGAATAGGGAAACTGAGAGGAGATAAATAAACCCAAACAATCTGAACAATTCACAGCCAGCTGGTGAACTGCAAGGCCTATCTTCCCTAACCAAAGACACTTGAGAGCAAACAGTTTATATCTCTCCATCCTAAGCAGAAAATAAACAGCTTAAATCACCCTGGTAAGGGAGCTAGGTAACAGAGACCGAATTAGTGCCATTTGTGCCAACCAAACCCAAAGACTGATGAAGTCAAGGGAACAAGTAACAAAAAACCTGTTAGAGCCAAACAGACCCAAGATAAAAGTAAAGCAGTGAAGAAGCTTGTCCAGAGAATGGTCCCAAACTCCTCTATACACACTCATTTTGATAAATCAGCATATTAAAGGACACACCTGGAAAACTAATGAATATTCCATTAATACCATCCTCCAAGCGCTCCCCTAGGATTCTCACCCACATATGAGAGATAAAAAGCCTCTAGGATAAAGGATACCAGTGCGGGCTCTCTCTGGAGCACACCCGCGGCTTTCTTCCCTCACAGGCATACATCTTTACTTTTCTCTCCCATGAGACTTGCAACTAGGAAAATAGCAAGCAGAAGCAGCTCCTCCTGGGCTAACCCCCTGAACCTGTCTCCAAGGCCCTTTTTCTCTGACTCTCCAGTAAGCTAAAAGCAGCCCCACCTTAGCTGATGTCTGTCACTGTGACTTTCACTTCTTAGTGAATTCATGCAACCCAGTGTGGCTTGCTTCTTTCCCATAACGTTTCTATGGAGCCAAAGCAGCCCTGCCTAAGCTCACTCCTGTTGCTTCTACCCTAAACCCTTCCTTTGTTTCATTGTCCGCAGTTTTAATAAGCATACGTAGTCTCAAAATCACTTGGACTCGTATTGTGAAACCTTTCCTGTACAAAGTTAAGCACCCACACACTACAGGACAGCAGAGGCAGACCCACTCTGGCCCAGTCCCTTTCCAGTGACAATGTGACGAAGTTCTTGTCAACAGATGAGCTTAAGTACATCACCTCAGGCTGTACCCTCTTCCCTTTCTCATCAACTATAATCCAGACATGGTGGTGACTCAGCTCAGATCGTGTACACAGTGCCAGCGTCCTGGGGAATGACTGTGAAGCAGAGCTGCCCTGCCAACCTGGACTGCTCCCTTTGGAACAGTTAGTGAAAGAGAAATAAACTTTTTGTTACAACAGTTTAACTATTATAACAGTATTGTCCATTCTAAATCAGTATAGCCATCTCTGTGCAAATTACCACAATCTGAATAGTGCTATGTTCTGCCTATAGCCACTAACAATAAAAAAAAAAAGTAATGAAAAATCTATCCAAGAATTACTTTGTTGAAAAGTTTAACGTACATTTTAACGTACATCTGAAATCTCTCTCTTCTTTGTACTGAAATTCTGTATAAACAATTACTAAGGTTTCTGTTGCAATCATCTATGTTTGAGACATGAGCATTGTTTAGATTTAAAGTAAAACATGTAATTGCTTACTTGCCCTAATTCTGACACTTTTCAGCAAGATGGCAAAGGCAGTGAAGTGACAGCCAAGAATTTCCAGACCAAATTCTTTCATTTCTTTCATTCCTATTACATCACCAGTATAGCTCATATTTCACTGTAAGAAACAGAAGTGTGAATGTTTCCTGCTTGTCATTAGAACTGAAAACCTTATTTGAGCTTATTTTACAAATTGGCTGCATAGTTGTTACATGACACATTGGTATAAATTCCCTTCACAGTTACCTATTTTGTACACCACCTTTTTGTACCTTGATAAGCTAAGAAATACAACCACATTGTTCAGTCCTAAAATTATTCAAAGAATTTGTAAGTGGGACATTTGTTTAGATACAATTATCACTTCTTGCATACATCACTGAGGCTACTTCTCTCTATATTGCCAATCTACTTGGCCCTAACATTTGCTAAAATCATTCCAGTTTAAAGTATAAAATGCTGGAGGAAGTAGGTTCTACTTTAACTGCTTTAAAATATAAAATGCACATAACCACTGTAATATTTTCAAATTGTATATTTAACAGCATA
The DNA here is from genome assembly GCF_987537825.1 of Furipterus horrens. Taxonomy (NCBI): domain Eukaryota; kingdom Metazoa; phylum Chordata; class Mammalia; order Chiroptera; family Furipteridae; genus Furipterus; species Furipterus horrens. The sequence goes on along the minus strand of NW_028327172.1, from coordinate 149,017,790 downwards.
TTAATGCAGGGTGTCTACTGACTCTATTTAACCATTCTAATCAATATGAGGGGAAAATTATTTTCATGAAAAGGCCAGGATAAGGAAGGCTAACTTATTTACCCAATGTATACATAATACACATTCATTAAAGAAGTATTAGGGAAAAGAAATTCAAAAGAGCAGTCATATTTGTACTGGACCAGTCTATATGCACTGAAATTTGGAGTTTTTAATAAAAACCCAATATTTGAATTACCTCATAATTAGCACGTCTTTGTGGACCAGAAAATTAAATACAAAAAAGTATAAGCAAAAAGAAGACAATAGCAAGCACATAAACACTAAAGGATTGCATATGGCAGGGACGAAGCAAAACATTAACCAGACAATGATAAATCAACTCCAATTTTGACATTGTTTTAATATGCCAATGCACACATTCAGAGGTCCCTTATTCAGACAAATTCAGTATTTCCAGGGTGCAAAAATAACTAACTAACTAAATAAATAGACAAAGATGAAGGCAAAAAACTCTCAAGGTGGCCAAAAACTAAAGCTGAAGAACATTACTCATAGCAGAGCATCCTAGAAACCTATCTCCTATTATCTTAAAATAAATTCTGAGAATATGTTTGTTGATGTAATTCAACATAGGACTTCATAATGCAAATTAGGACTGAAAAGTGACAATGACAAGAAGGAAATCAGAATGTGAGGGAGACAGGAAAGTATAAAACACTGGCAGACTCTCTCTGGAGCACGCCCAAACCTTTCTTTCCTTTCAGGTGTGCACCTTTCCTTTCTCTCCTAAATTCTAAGGGTCCCCACAAGACTTGCAACCAGGAGAGCAACCAGCAGAGGCAGCTCGTCCTGGGCTTACCCCTTGATCCTCTCTCCAAGGCTCCCTTTTCTCTGACTTTTCAGTGAGCTAACAACAGCCACACCATGGCTCTCTTCTTTCCTGTAATATTTCCAGGGCCAAAGCAGAGCATAACCTAGGTTCTCTCCTATCCTCAGCTTTAATAAATGGAAAGGAATGGAGAAAAGGAAAGGAAAGGAAAAGGAAAGGAAAGGAAAGGAAAGGAAAGGAAAGGAAAGGAAAAAGGAAAAGGGAAGGAAAGGGCAAAGGAAAGGGAAAGGGAAAAGGGGCAAGGGAAAATGGAAGGGGAAAGGGAAAGGGAAATGGAAAAGGAGGAGGGAAGAAGGGAGAGAGAGGAGAAAGGAAGGAAAGAAAACACCCAGTTAAAAGTCCTAGCCCTCTGAGATACTTTATTTATTTATTTATTTGGCGGGGATTTGCGGGGTGGGGAGGGCACTCTGTAACAATTCCCTCCTCTCAGACTTACGACCCTTTATAATCTTACAAAGGACAATGGGCGAAGGTCTCGTGTTCCTCTAGGTGCTTCAAGCTGGACGCGGTCGTCATCTTGCCTACCCTTGGGTCCAGAAATCCCTAATAAGAGTAGGGGTGTGGAGGGGAAGGTGGCCTTTCCACATGGGGAAGGATTGTGCAGACTCCAGGTCAGCTGGCTGTCCCCGGGCAATGGCATGCTCAGTTTAACAAGCTGGCATCCTTGTTGTATTCTGGGGGCAATGGATTTGGCAACAGTGTTAAAAGGCATCAAAACCATAACCACTAGTTGACAAAAGGCAGGGATTAATTTTTCAATGTGCCACATTAGGAGAAAAAAGGCTTCTACACCACCTGGGAACTTATTAGAAATACAGGTTATTGGACCCCACCGAGACCTGCTAAATCAGACTCTGAGATACTTTAAAGTACACAGAGGAACTATCACACCTCAGCAATCTGGTAAGGCTTCAGGGCCCTATACCCGTGTCGTCAAAAGAGCCCTAAATCATTAAGGGAAGCTTCAATTATATTCAGTTATTTTACAAAAGCAAATAAGTGTACCATAGATTGCCTTAAATAATTATACCAAATGCAGTTATTTTGCTTTATATACACATAAATGAACTGCTTATTTAGAAATTCACTTGTGAGAAACCAGGCTACAGAAGGTTTTACTACTAATAATCTGATGATAGGGAACTATCTCTCTGATCTTTACTCAGAATTATTGTCACTGACCTAATTTACACTACAGTATTCCCTCACTTATTGCAGGTATTACATTCTAAACACACACACACACACAACCCGCAACAGGTGAAAATCCGCGAAGTAGGAACCTTACATTTATTTTAGTATTTATATATTTTTTAAGGCTTTATAAACCCTTCTCACACACTTATAAACCATTCCCAGTCCCTTATTAACCTTTCCCACTCCCTTATTAACCTTTTCCACACTTTTATAAACACTACTTATGTTCTTAAACATATTCTACACTCTTAAACCTATGTAGCTTTAACAACATACGTACATAATACCGTAAAATTCTTCGATATAGTGAAAAATCCGCAATAAATAATTAAATATAATTTTTTAAAACTCCCACGATACAGTGAGGCCGCAATAAGTGAACTGCGATATAGAGAGGGACTACTGTATAAGGAAATACACGGATTTTTTTCCCCAATAGACTATTTTGATCTAATTCATGCTACTTGCCAAAGCTCACTGATCAACTGTGTAAACATGCAGCCAGTACTATTAAAACACAACAGTCCTAAAACATGCTTAAAACCTAGCCAACATTTTCTTCCCAACCAGGTTACAGAAAGATAACAGCAAAATAGTAGAATGTACTTGGGATGGGTGTAACCACTAAAGCAAGTCAGAGCAAGTCCCTTTGTACAAGGAAACACCTTCAGAATCACTTCAGATTAATGGAAGTACTATTTTTAAATAATTTTTCTTGGTTTAGTCCTTAAGATATTCGGAAGAAGACACAAAGATAAAATCAATAAATTCTAATTTTTGGTTTCAAAACCTAATTTTCTATTATAGAATTCAACACTTTTATGTTTTTTATAACACTATTTCAGTTTAAAGTGCTCCGAATTTCTGTAAATTATAATTTCCAGTAATTTTATAGTCAAATCATTTTTATTTAATTTCATACTCACCAACTAAATATTTTTCCAAAGCTCATATTTTCCTTCAATTCATTTCTTTATTGAACAGATATTTACTGAGCATCTCTCTGCTAGGTACTGGGTTGTCACCCAGGGAGTCAGCAGAGAATATAATACAGCCTATACCTATTGAGCTTAGTTTATTTGGGTAATGAAACAAATTCCATCTAGTTTCTATAATAGGATTGATTACCTGTTGGCATTCTAATTATTATGTCCCCAAGTATACTGTTTCCATCAACTAACTGATTAATTAAGGCTCCTGAGATAGTTATTGACACTCTAGGGAAGTCCAAAAAAATAATATCTGGACTTCTTTCATGTGACAAATAACTGTCTGTTAAAAGTAAACACATTACAAATGTGAAGTATACAGTCTTTAATTTATTCAGTACATTTACCTACCTATCAAATTATCTTATGTTCAAAGGTTTAAAGTCTATTTTTCTTCTCTAATGCTTTTCCTACATATGAGCACCATGGTAAAATTTTAGGGTTTACTTTTCTCATAAAAAGAGAAAAAATACATAAAATAAAGTAGTGGGGTTATTTCAAGATCCTTTGTTTTTTAGTACAAAATTATGATGAAAACATTGCAATAGAAATATTTACCCATGCTGAGGCTAACTCTGATGTTCAAGAGATCTTTTTTAAAAGTATTTTATTTACTTAATTTTAGAGAGAGGGGGAAAGAGGGAGAGAAACATCAATGTGTGAGAGATACACAGACCAGTTGCCTCTTCAGGCTCCCAACCATGGACCCAGCCCACAACACAGGTATGTACCCCGACTGGGAATCAAACAAGTGACCTTTAGGTTTGCAGGCCAGCACTCAATCCACTAAGCCACACCAGCAAGGGCCAAGAGATCTTACGGCATTTCCTCTCTTCTATAAAATGTGGTTTCTTATAAAATACTTTGTGCCTAATGAAAATTTTGCCATACCAAGCATATGAACCACAAGTATAGAAAAATGTAAAGTATCACATGTATATGTCCACTTATCAATTAATGGTTTACTACTCAGTCTAAGTAAACATACTAAAATGACTAATTTATCTTAACTTAGAGAAAAATTTGAGCAGAAAATGAACAAAAGTTTCAAAAAATTAGGTTTTTGTCAAAATGTTCCAAATACTATGCCATTTTAGTTTTTAAATGAACAGTAACAACAACAACAAAAAATCACCTAATACTTATTTGTATCTTAGTTTTTAATCTATGTACCATTTTAATAAAATTTTCATGTTAAAAGCATGATTTTCATACTAATTTATCTGAAATACAACACTTGGGTTTATAGATTTTATCTTCCTCAATCGATATTTATGGGGGAGTGAACTCTTAAACTTGAACTCACAGCATCAATTGTTTCCTTCACTTTTGATCCTTTTGGCCGCTCTACACAAGAGTAGCTAAAAAAATGAACTGTTAACATTTGTTAAAAGTAAATAAAAGTTAACTACACTTCTACCTTTGACTGCTCAAGTCTTCTGTGATCCAAGACTGCTACTGCTAACATAAAAATATTATATATAATATTTACCAGTAGAGAATAAACATTAAGTATGGGTAAGTTGGTTAGAGCATCATCCCATACACCAAGATTGCAGATTCCATCCCAATCAGGGCACATACCTATGTTGCGGGTTCAATCCCCGATAGGTACGTGTATGGGAAGCAACCAATGGGTGTTTCTCTCTCTCTTCTTCCCTCTCTAAAATCAATAAACATATCCTCAGGTGAGAATTAAAAAATAAATAAGTATAAAGGAATGATGCATACTACATTTCTTCTTCAAAAACACTAAGCCGTGGCCCTGGCCTGTGTGGCTCAGTTGGTTGGAGCGTCATACCATAACAAAAGATTGAGAGTTTGATTCCCAGTCAGGGCACATACCTACATTGCAGTCCAATCCCAGGTCCATGCACAAAGGAGAGGCAACCATTCGATGCAAGACTTCTCCCCCTCCCCCTCTCTCTAAAAAAGCAATGAAAAAATGTCTTCAAGTGAGGATTTAAAAAAAAAACTAAGTGATAGAAAGAGGATGGGAAAGAGAAACCTTAGAGGCAAGACAACTAAAAGAATATGCTGCCATGTAATACAACCTCAGGACCCATTTAATTTTGTTTAAAGCATCACCTTGAGAATATAAATCAAGAATGTAGAATCCTACTTTGAAAATAAAAAAATAACACAAAAGAACCTATTTAAAACCTTAATGGGTTTATAGAATGCTCTTTAGGAACTTATACCTAGTCTATCGTTTTTTTGTGTCTATTTTAAGCATCCCCCAATTTTATACAGCTCTAAATAAAGTGGAGAAAAATGTAAGAACCATATTAGCCAGGTGATTTATTAAAAATAACTTTTTTCTGGTAAGCAGCACAGCTGGATCCTCGCCCCCACAGCTCTGGAGCTGCCACTGTGCCTGGGAGCACACGGTGCCCTGCGCTCTTCACACACGTGCCCCTTCCCCACTGCAATAGATCAAGGGAGGGCTGAGGTGAGGAGGAAAGGTCTGGAAGATGAATAGACTTCTCACTTCCCACTGACTGGCAACAATAGCGTTTACTGAAAGAGCCAACAGCAACAGCAACAGTTTGCTATAGGAGGATCCTGTCAAGATGGCAGCATAGGCAGACATGGCTCAGCTCTTCCCACACTCACATCAAAATTACAACTAAAATATAGAACAGAACAACCGTAAGCCAAAACCGTCAGAAATTGAGTTGGAAGTCTGACAACTACAGAATTAAAGAAAACACATCCATCTAGATGGAACCAGCAAGCTGGCGCCATACCTAAGACTCCATCAATGTGGTTAACACTGATTCTCCTTGGAGAACCCCAGAGACTGTCCCACTCAATTTACAGGTCCACTCCAGGTGCTTTTCCATATGAATGGCTGGTCTTGGCTCATGCTTTACAACTCTCTAAATCCTATCAAACAAGGAACAGCTGGCCTCAGTGAGCCTCAGGCCTGGCACTACCAGTTGACAGCTTAGATTCACAGCTTGGATTCACCTCAGAATCTCCAAGCCCAGCACAAGTAGCAGCCACCTCATATTGCTTTATAGCTCATGCAGGGTGGCCCTAGGTAAAACACAGATAGGAGTTGACCTTGGCCTGCACCACCGGGGAAACCCCAGGGCCAGAACACCCCGGTGGACAGCTACAAATCACATTGGAGCACCACCACCCTGCCCCTGCACTGATGATTCTCCACGGAGGGTGGAGGCTGGTGGTCAGTGGTTACTGCCAGTCCTTGCAGCTGACTGGCCTGGGTCAATCCCTCCCATTGATCTGTCAACAACAATCAAGACTCAACTACAAGACGAGGGTGTACTCAGCCCACGTGAAGGATGCACCTTGAGTACCCAGCTTCGGTGGTACGGGAGGCTATGCCACTGAAACCTACAGGACACCTACCAAGACATGGCAAAGCAGCTGTACCTAATACACAGAAACCAACACAGGTAGGCTGCCAAATTGAGAAGGCAAAGAAAAGGGGTCCAAATGTAGGAACAGAACAAAACCCCAGAAAAAAAGAACGAAATGGAAATAGGCAACCTATCAGATGCAAAGTTCAAAACACTGGTGATAATGATGCTCAGAGAAATGATTGAGTACAGCCTCAAAATAAAGGAAGAAGTGAAGGTTATATAAAGTGAAATAAAAAATATACAGGGAACCAAGTGATGTGAAGGAAGCCAGGATTCAAATCAATGATTTGGAAAAAAAGGAGGAAATAAACATTCACCAGGAACAGAAACAAAAATTGGAAAAAAAAAAAAAAAAAAAAAAAACACAAGAAGAGGCTCAGGAACCTCTGGGAGAATTTTAAACATACCAACATCCAAATCATAGGTGTACCAGAAGGAGAGGAGGAAGAGCAAGAAATTGAAAACTCATGTGAAAAATTATGAAAGAAAACTTCCCTAATTCGGTGAAGGCAACAGACATACAAGTCCAGGAAGCACAGAGTCCCAAACAAGCTAGACCCAAAAGAGGACCACACCAAGACACATCATAATTAATAGGACAAAGGTTAGAGGTAAAGAATCTTAAAAGCAGCAAAAGTTACTTACAAAGGAATTCCCATAAGACTGTCAGCTGATTTCTCAAAAGAAACTTTGCAGGAAAGAAGGGACTGGCAAGAAGTATTCAAAGTATTGTAATGAAAAGCAAGGACCTATAATCTAGATTATTCTATCCAACAAAACTATCATTTATAATAGAAGGACAGATAAAGTGCTTCCCAGACAAGGTAAAGCTGAAGGAGTTCATCATCACCAAGCCCTTATTATATGAAATGTTAAAGTGATTTATTTAAGATCAAAACTATGAACATTAAAATGACAACAAACTCACATCAACAACTGATTCTAAAAACTAAACTAAGCATACAACCAGAACAGGAACAAAATTATAGATATGGAGATCATTTGGAGAGTTATCGGCGAAGAGGGGGAAGGGGGAGAAAGGGGGAAAGGGTACAGGGATCAAGAAGCATAATTGAAAGAACAAAATAGACAGGGGGAAGTTAACAATAATATAGGAAAGGGTGAAGCCAAAGATCTTACATGCATGGCCCATAAACATAACAAAGGGGGTAGGGCTTGCTGGAGAGAAGGGGTTACTGGGAGGAGGGGGAAAAAGGGAAAAAAAATTGCAACTGTAACAGCATAATCAATAAAATATACTTAAAAAAAAACTTACCAAGTTACATAATTACTGAAGCCATGAAATAAACTATCTTCTCTAAAATATCCAGAGATGCATGAATACTTTATCATTTAAACCTTCAACAAATTATCTTTCCTTGATAAATGGCATCCTTCCAAAAATGTGGTTAAGCAACGAACTTAAGCTGTATTTAATTGTCTATAACTATGACACCTATACAACTGAAAAGAACCCAAATTTTTTATTCTGCAATAAATAACACATCCAGAATTATGTATACATGTGCCCTTCTCAACTAAATCTGATTATCTTAAAATTTGTAAATTCCCATGGTCTCAAAAGGCCAGACTAAATAAAGATTAGGGCACTGCTTTAGTTACTCTTTAAAACATTAAAACCTATTCTGACTGAATGGACTATGATAATGAAACATTGTGCTGGTTAACAATACTTGTACTTCCCTGTTCATTAGTCAACAGGTATGTTAAATGAGAATGATAATTAGAAATAATATTCTTTAGTTACTCCACCTTTAAACTATCTTATTCTTTGAAATTACCTAATGATTATTCTATCCTGTTCATGTGAGAACTTAAAACCTGTCTCATATCTGTGACAATTTACACATTAAAAAAAAAAAAAAATGCAGAAGCAAAAGGTTCCTGCAGATATCACTCTGTAATTTAAAAACCACGTTAGCCAAACATTTAAGTAAAACTATGCATTTTATTCATTCACTCCATTACTGAGAATTGTTCTATTGTACAAATACAGTATTGTACAAAAAACCCCACAAAATGTTACAAAATAAAAATGTACAAACTTCATTACTTAATAAATAGGACTCAAAGTAGTTAAAGTGGAAATAATCTATTTTAGGTTGGGAACATTGTTTGACCCAGCAAACCATACAAGCTGTTTACAGACACTTTTATTTGTACATAACACAGGGCAATCCTATGTTGTCTTTTGAAAAAATTTAAAAGGAATAGAATATTAAGACAATATTCTCCTGCTATGAAATAACTGCAAATGTTGGTTTGAAGCATCCACCCTATTAAATTTTCAAATCTCAGTTGAATCCAAGAAGTTATATAAAGCAGGAGGCTTATCATAAAGTTTTACATCATGTTAAAATTCCTTTATAACAAAATGAAAATATAAAAACAATTGAGCACCAATCTACTCTAAACATCAATCTGAATACAGAAAAATCACTCTGCCATCAGCAAATATCAGACTTTCATTCAAGTAAGAGGTGGCACTACTCCTTAAAGGGAAAAAAAAAAATCTCCCCACAATCTTCCCTTACATACTTCTCTTTAAAAGGTTGGCCATTTCTAGAAAAATAACGATTTCTAAAGCAAATGTTTCATCAAAATGGAATGGGCCAATCATCTGATAACATGAATATATCAATCTCCATTTGAAATAATATCTAAGAATTGTAAAGTTCAAATTCAACAACATAAAATAACCACTAAATCACAAACTCGGTTCAAAATAAGCTTCATATAAAGCACTTCTCTGGATTTATGCCGGAAAGCTGTCAAAATGGAACACATCATAGATGAAGTTACACCAATTTTTGTAAATGTTGTGCAAAAATACATTTTTATAGAAAATAGATTACCAGGAATGAACAAATATACACTGAAAAATTAGCTTGCAAATCAAGTAGTGCTAACTTTATACAGCAAATTATAAATTGCAGTAGGATCATCCATGGCTATCATGAAACATCATTTAGGTGCCCAGCAACCTTCAGCTCTGAGAAAACATTCAAAATAAAAATAAGGTTAAGGCATTACACCTACAGTAATCTAGAAAGTTTAAAAGTGCTATTACCCTGATCAGAGTTCATATAATTTTCCAAACACAAATGCTGTATGCACTTTTCCCAGGGCGTAGGTTTTCAGACACTTCAAGAGCATGCATTTTGTTCAATATACATTTTGGAGAGGGATATAGCCATGGATTTGGCAAGTTCTTCGTCGCGTTTTCTTTGCACTTGAGTCTGTTTGCACCAATTGTCATACTCTGGGTTAGGATAGGAGTGATCAAACACAGCATCATAGTGTCCATTACTGAGCCAACTGAGCCAAATACTAGGCCTTAGAGAATCCTCTGGACCCAAGTAGTGAATCATAGTCGACACCGTGGGGCTCTCCAACCTCCCTCCAGTAGTTAAGTGTATATTCACATTCAGCATTTGCCCCATGGCCAGCAACTCCGGGTACCCGGCCCATGCCCCGTCCTGAGCGGCAGCGATGATAAACTCCCCCACGTCGCCCTCAATCAAGGGGCTAAAGTGGTCGAGGTGATCGGCGATGTAGTGCACCGTCTGTTCCCTCAGCTCCTGGTGCAGGCTCTGGTCCCCGTACACGGCCTTGCTGATCGCACGGTAGAGGCAGTTGCCGTCGGGAATAATGTGAAATCGGTACTTATTCCTCTGTCGTAGGTACTTATCCTGCCTCTCTACCTCCGCCAGGTACAGGGCCAGCTTCTCGTCTCTGGCATCCGACCTGGAGACGATCGCCGCCTCGGCAGCGCCGCTCTGGGCGGCCTCCACGCTCCGGACCTCGGGTGCCTCAGCCTCCGGGCCAGGCCGCCGCGTCTCGTCCGCGCTGGAGGAGTCGCTGCGGTCGCCGGTCCTCTCCCAGCCCCGGAGGCTCCTCTCCGCCGGGTGCTCCTCGGCCCACGGGCCGGGGCTGGGCTCCGGGCTCCCCGGGGGTGGCGCGGGACCCCGGTGCTTGGCGGCGGCCAGGGCCTGTTGGTGCTCGCTCAGACGCAAGTTTCGGTCAGGGCCCTCCCGGGCCGCGTCTGCCAAGGCCGCGGGATCGGGGCAGTCGGGCCTCAGCAGCTCCTCCAGAAGCCAGGCCGAGGAGCCCCGCCGCGGTGGGACCGGGTCGCCGGGCGCGGGGGCCAGCAGGAGGCAGCGGCCGCGCTGGGCAGCGGGCGACGCGGAGCCGGGCTCGGGCCCGTGCAGCAGAAGCCGGTCGGCGCCCAGGGCCCGCACGGTGATCTGCGCCGTGGACGTGTAGTGAGGCGGCAGCGGCGGTTTGCAGGACCCGCCGGAAGGGCCGGCGGCAACTGCCGAGGAGGGCGCGGCGGCCCCGGACACCATCTCGAAGCAGGAGGAGAAGGCGGGCATCTTGGCGGCGGGGGCGGCAGAGGCTTCCCGAAGCTCGGCGGCCGCGGCGGGCTGGCACTCACCGGTCTCCGGCTCCGGGGCGCCGCTGGCGGGTGCTGGGGGCTGCACAGAAACCTTGAAGGGAGCAGCGGAGGGCGGAGGAGCGGGAGCTGCAGCCGTGGGACCCGGTCCCCCAGCTGGGTAGTGGGTGCAGACGCTGCTGTAGAGCTGCATGTCCCTGCCCGCCGCTTGGCCCCTTATAGGCGCGGCGAGCCCCGGTGAGGGAGACACACCCTCCGGGTCCGCGGGAGGGGGCCGGTCGAACGCGATGACCCAGTGCCCCTAGAATAGAAATGACCCAAGGGTCGCCAGTATCCAGCTCGTGAAGAGCCGCAAATAGCACCCGGGTCCCCGCCAAATTCCTGCTACGCCACAGAGAGCCGTGGGGGCGGGGAGGGAACGCGCGCTCGACCCCTACCGGTGCGCTCGGCCCGTAGACTCCCGGCGCCGCGCCCGCTGCCGCTGCTGCGGATCGCTGCAGCCGCTGGAGACTCTCGTAGGAAGCACCCGCCCCTCTGGAGCGCGTCCCGCCGGCGAAGAACTGTGCAGAGCGAGCGGAGGGGCCGGGAGGCGGGGCCGCGGTTGTTTACCTCAGGCGGCGCGGTCGCATCACGTGGGTCCGCTGGAATGTGCGGCTAGTCGGAGCGCCCATTCAGCCCCGCTGAGTCGCCCCGCCCCCGACCCCACCCCTTTCGGCGGACGTCACGGGCGTGGACAGTGGCGCTGGCGGCTGGCGAGCGGGAACAGGGCGGGAGATAGCGGAGGCTCGGGCGCGTGCGCAGTCAAGGCATTCCTGGCCACTGGCCGCGTGACGCCTGCAGCGGCTTCCTGTTCCTTAGCCACAGGTGTTTGCGCCGCGCCTGTCGGGGCTGCTGCGGGGGATTGTGGCGGGTGGGCGCTGCTTGGGGCAAGCTAGAACCCTTTGAAAGCTTGCTTTTCGAAGGAAGCTTCCGTCCTCCCGGGTGGAAGACGGAGCGCTGCCTTAAAACCTGCATGACTTGCCACTGCCGCCTTTGTTTTATTTCCTTGGATCAAAATGTTAATTAAGGTCGTGTGACGCCACCAGTCGTCCCCTTCACCTTGCTGCCCTGCTAAACCGAATCTTTGCTCCTTTAATCCCTGTCGCCTATCAAGTACATGACTTGGGAGAAAGGAAGCCTTTCAAACATGCTTTAGAAATACCAAATGTCTAACGACCTCCAGCCTTTTGAAAACGTGTGACTGTACTATGTCGTTGGCAGTGTAGAGGCGGTCAGGGGATCGTGCTGCATTCCAAGGCCGGGTAAAATATTAAAAACAGTTCTACCCAATGTATTAATTGTTCCTTACTTGTAAAGGAAAGCCAATCTATTCATATGATCTACCCCGTACTGACTATGTAGTAGGGAGCAGCTTTTGCTATATTCTGAACTGTGATCAAACAGGCCCTAAAGTTCAAATTGAACCTAGAAGCTATCCCACCGTTTTAGAGATGGGGAAATAGCTGTGGATTATGGTATACAGTACACCTTTCTCCACCCTTATGCTGGAGTATATATTCCACGAATATAAAGACCTTGTCTTGTTTCCAATTATAGTTAACATCCCCTAGCACATAGTTGGAGCTAATTAGTATTTACTGAACAAATTAATTGAAGGAAAATTAGTTTCCATGGTTTCTCCAACCGTAGTACAGAAACCAGAATTATGAATCCCAGTCCCCTGATCCTAGTCAGGGCTTTTAATTTGCCGTAGGGATGTGACTGGCAGGATCCCACTAGAATATAAAAAAACACCTGTCTATCCATCTTTTCAACTTCTAGTGACTACTGTATTGCTAGTTTGTAGCCCTCTTGGGTAACTAGATAAGGGAAATTACAGATTTCGTGGCTGCTTTTTGGGGTATCTGTTGTTCTGTAATTAGACACTTACACCAAACTCTACCTTTAGCCTTCCTGTACCTGGTGTTCTGAAACAGAAAATAAGGCAATTAACAATAAAATAGTCCTCAAATAATTTTTACTGAGTACTCATTGTGTGCCTAGCAGAGCTAGCATGACAGGAGCCTGGAGAAAGATAGAGACACTATTAAAATTTTAAACTTAAAGCATTTTGTCAGGTTGGAATCAACACAAGAAAAAAAAATTAACATCTGATACACAGAGGACAGGCTAGGTCTAAGGTGTCAAATAAAGAACACACAACCATAAACAAAGATGTGAAGATTCAAAACTTTTAACAGGTTAAGGCTTTTTTTTCCCCTCTTTAGATTGTGGATGAGTGGTGGATGATGTAAGACTGCATACTTACTATGAAAATCAGTGTCCATTCTATACCTCAATCTAGAAAGTCTTCCTGGAGGAAATGATATTTCAGGAAAAAAAAAAGATGGTATGTCATCATGTCATCACCCTTGTAAATGGGAGTGGTTTTCTGCCCTTGGAGTCTAATAAAAGGAGTGGTTTTCTGCCCTTGGAGTCTAATAGAAGGCAACGCTTTACAAGTGATAGCAAAGAGATTAGAGTGAGAAAGCAAGAGAGAGGCAAATTGGAATTCTTCATACTCCATCTGAAAAGAATTGCTAATGATTCCATCCTGGAAAATCATCTGCCCAGCATATTTTGGTGGTTTGAAGAAAATTGGCAGAAGTTTAGTAAAATAGGATTCTAAACCAAAGTTACAGAGTTATTGAATAAACTAGAAAAACGGGAAATTTACCAATTACCAACCATAAAGTAGCAGCAAGACAATCAATAGGTTAAAACAAAACAAAAAGGACAAGGCATTTAATCTACAAATACTTATCAAGTACCGGCTCTGCTTCCAGCCTGGTGCCAATTACAGAGAATTCAGAAACAGATTCTGTCATGCAGCCAAGGCAGCAGAAACCTAAGGCATTTTTATAAGATAGAACCAATCCCAGTATGTTTTTGAAGGTACATTTACCTAAATACCACTATCTCTTAGTTACCATCCCTTTAAAGATACTAAAATTTCCAACCTACTGCCCTCCCCTCAAAATAATACTTTTAAAATGCAAACATTCATCCATCTATTCACTCATTAAATAATCAACTAATATGAAAAATAATCTTGAAAAAGAAGTATAAAGAACTCATACGTCCCAATTTCAAAACTTACACAAAGCTACAGTCAAGACCATGTGATTCTGGCATATAAACATATAGATCAATGGAATAGAATTGAGAGTCCAGAAATTAAACCACACGTTCATGGTCAACTGACTTTAATAAGGTGCTGAGATCATCAGGGGAAAGAAAAGTCTTTTTAACAAATGGTGCTGGGGCATCTAGATATCTGCATACACACGAATAAAGCAAACCCTTTCTTCACAATAAATACAAAAACTAACTCAAAATGGATCAAATGTAAGAGTTAAAACTATCAAATCCTTAGAGGATTAGACAGTGATTTCTTAGATGTGACACCAAAGCACAAATGACAAAAGAAAAAAATAATAAATTGGATTTCAGAACTAAAAACTTTGTGCTTCAAATGACACCTTAAAGTGAAAAGACAAATTAAAGAATGAGAGACCATATTTAAAAGTCATATATCTGATAAAGAACTTTGAAATTTATAAAGAATATATAAGGAAATCTTACAATTAAATAATAAAAAGACAATCCAATTTATAAAATGGAAAGATAATTTGAACTGGCATTTCTCCAAAGAAGATACATAGATAGTCAATAAGCACATGAAAAGATACTCAACATCATTAGTCATTAGGGAAATGCAAATCAAAACCCACAGTGAGATACAGTTCACATCCCATAGGATGACTGTAATGAAAAAGACAGACTATAGCAAGTGCAGATGAAAATGTAGAGAAATTAAAAGCCTTGGACATTGCTGTGGGACTTTAAAATGGTCCAGATACTTTGGGAAACAATTTGGCAGCTTCCTCAAAAGATTGCACATAGAGTTACCAAATGATCCAGCAAGTCCACTGATAGGTATATAACCAGTAGATATTAAAACACATGTCCACACAAAAACTTATATAATGTGTTCATAGTAGCATTATTCATAGCAGCCAAAAAATAGAAACAAACTGGCTACCCTTCAACTTATGAGTGGATAAACAAAATGTGCTGTATCTACACAATGAAATATTATTCAGCCATAAAAAGAATGAGGTACGGACACAGTCTACATGGGTGAACTTTGAAAACATTATTTATTCTAAGTGAAAATAAAAACAGACACGAGAGGCCACATGTAGGAAACTGCTCCTTGTGGTTTAGGGAATTGTAGCCCCAGCCTGAGCATGACCTGCTACCAGCATTCCGGCTGTGCTTGTCTTTAAGTCTCAACAATGGCTGCGTGGGAGACATACCTGAAAACCATTCAGAGGATTTCCATGGGAGTTGGATTCGAAGAATACTTGTCATGCTTTAGAACTTGCTCTGCTTTCCCTTGTCTCTTAGTTAAGTATAAACAATCTCTAGCAGGGAGTATATGAAGCCTTGTACCTAGTGCCAGTGTGGAGTCAGGATGTTTGATAGACCCTGGCACAGACTATTCATTGTATCCATTGTACTGGGACATGTAATCAGTTATTATAAATTGTAACCTAAGCACCTGAAAACTATTGGTGATTTAAGAATTTTGATCTTGTATCTCCCACACGTATCCTTCTCAATAAAAGGGATAAGGGATGGAGGTCTAGCTACTGTTCTCCCCTAGAGAGAGCAGACACCTTCCCCCAGACATAATGAAGTGTCCTAGGCAAAAGTTTGTTCTGCCATGGTCATGAAGACTCTGCTGGACAGAGCAGCTTCCAACCAAGCCTCAGGTGTGTGAGGCACCTCCACCTCAGCCACATATTGCATAATTCCATTTGTATGAAATGTTCAAAATGGACAAATTCATCCACATAGATTGTGGTTGCCAGAGGCTCAAGAGAAGGAGAAATGGAGAGTGACTACCAATGGGAATGGATTTATTTTTGTGGTGATAAAAATGTTTAAAGTTAAATTATGGAGATGGTTGCACAACTCTGTGAATATACTAAAAACTACTGAATTGATCATTTTAAAAGAAAATTTTCTTTCATGTGAATTATATCTAAATAAAGCTGTTTAATAAAAAACCTCCTGTGTGCAAGGTACTGTGCTCAGTGCTTGATATAAAAACAGGATTATGTGTTACCTATCTTACTCATTAACAATACTTTGTGATATTACTGCATATATCATGAACATTTGATATATCTTAATAACTTTTCTGACAAATTCATACTACTCTGTATGACAGCTTTTGAATGTAATTGCTAAAATAATATAAAGCCTTTGAGGGTTACTGAAACCAAATTATTTATGTCCAGATGAAAGGGGTATTTGAAAAGCTGAGCTAGTGGAATGCTTTAAAAATTTATAATATTTTCTAAAAACTTTTTGTGTTATCATCATGATATAAAAAATAATTTTACATTCTGTTCAACAAACATTTATTGGGCATTGATATGCCAAAAACATATGCAACTGTTTCCCAGCTTAAACATATATAGAACCAACCAAATTTAAATATTTATATAATATGTTGTTGAAAAAGGATTCTGTAAAGATCCTGAGACATAACAGGCTCTCAATAAGTATTTTCTGAATATTATCAAGTGAAAATGGAATATAAGCAATAAAGGCAAGAATCTTGGCAAGTATTGTATGTGTTGATGCATATTTATTTTATTAAACTGACTATTTTAAGTTATAAATAAATAAGGGGCACCACATCATGCAAACAACTCAATATTATTTCTCCAGCACATTTACTACTGCTGACATGTCACTGGCTGGAAGTGAAATTTCCAGGCAGAAGTGAAAGCTCCTCTTAATTATTTACACTTTCCAGGTCTTCTGAAACTGTATTCATTAGTATCACTGAAAATCCTATTATCTAAAGGTCTCTTAATTCCAGGAAATCCAAATCAATTTATGATTACTAGGAAAGTAATCAATGGGATTTCCTTGCTTTTTGTAGGAAAAAAAATAGGACAAAGAATGGAGAAAAGTCTGGGAAATAATGTGTAATCATTGACTCCTAAGTTTAGGCTTAGAAAATGTGCAGATCCTTTTGATAAATAGCCCAACAGTTCCCTTAGTGATTAGCAGTATGGTTCCAGTCCTTGCTCTTGCAATGGCATTTTTCACTTGTGGATTCAAAGAACTATTGAGAGGAAGTTAGAAAAGTCAAGGCTGTTATTCACTGTGAGGTTCAGAAGACATAATTTGAGCAGAATAATCAGTTCCCATGCAGAGTTTTGAATTATTGTAACATGAAGGGCAGGAGCCTGAAAACCTCAGGTGCTCCCTGAATTCTGTTCATAAAATTTGGTATTATATTAGAAAAGGAATGTGGGTAGATCAGAAACATTTTGTGCTCTTATCTGTGTCTGGTTGTCTTAACCAATGTGATGCCCAGATCTACTATAGTAACTAGGCCTGCTCCTTGGAAAGAAGAAATTGAAATATAGCCTACGTCCCCTGATATGATTCGAATGTTTGTGTCTCCCTCAAATTCATACATGGAAATTCTAACCTGCAAAGATGATGGTATTAAGAAGTAGGGACTTTGGGAAGTGCTTAAATCACAATAGGAAGTATTGCCAGCACCTCCCACCATGTGAGAGATCACAAGATATTTGCAACCAAGAAGAGGACTCCCACCAGACCCAACCATACTGGCACCCTGATCTGAAACTTCCAGCCTCCAGAACTGTGAGAAATAAATTTCTGTGGTGTATAAGCTGCCTCGTCTGTGGTATTTTGCCACAGCAGCCATACTGGATGGCCAGCCCGTTTATAAAAGTAGGGAAAACAAAGTACACCACAATGCACAAGAGGTTACTCACACATTAAATAACAACACAATAAATAGAGTAACCTGTTACCATGGGTGGTTCTCACATAAATCAATTGTCTGATTGTATGCCAACATTTTATAATAAATATCCACAATCTTCAAACATTGACATAGTAGTTAAATATCTGTAAATAAGTAAACATAACCCAATGGGGTAGGAGACATTTCACACTCTACTCTCCTTCTGTATGGGTAGAAGGCCTGGCTGAGAGACACACCCTTGGTGACTGAAGAGTCAATTGTAAAAATGCCCAGGCATTATATACACTATTTTGCCAAGACTTAAGAAAACAGAGAGATAAAGAATAGGACAAAGAATGGAGAAAATTGCTTTTTATTTTTAAAATGTGTGTTGTAAAATATTAAAGCAATACAAATGTAAAGATAAAAGTGAAATTTCCTTCCATCCCATCTCCCCATCTCACACTCCAGAAGTAAACACTATTAAAATTTTACTTTATATATATATATAGGACTTTTATAAGCATATATACATGATATATTTCATATGCATATGTGCCTTAAAATTTTTTCATAATAAGATTATACTGTGCGTTCTTTCTTTGCACTATACTTTTTATCTTAACTAGTATATACTAAACAATTTTTGTCACAATATATAGCTCAACCTCATTCTTTCAATTTCCCCAAAAAGTCCAAGGTATGGGTGTTTGATAATATATTTCAATATTTAGATTGGTTTAACTTTGTCACTAGTCAAGCAGTGTCACAGAGAGCATCTTTCTACACATATTTTCACCTTTATGTGAGGGTTCCCAAGACAATTTCTTCTGAACATTTTAAGAAGGTAATCTATGAGAAGGCTTACCAACCTGAGGAAGTTTTGAATGCCAGTGAACCTGAATAGTTTTGGAAATATTGTATTTACAAAGTATATTTAATGTCTTCTAATTTTTTTTTCCTGAACTCGTACCCATTTCCCCACGTACCCATGAAAACCTAGGATCTCTTATATTTGGTGTATGAGTCTTAAAATTTGCTAATCTAAGTTAGAATCAGAAGCTCTGGATTCTACTCTCAACTTCAAAACTAAATGATTGACTTCGAACAAATCTTTACAGCTCCTTTGCCCTTAATTACTTCCTTTATAAAATAAGTGTTTAATGAGATTTTGATTCCTTTCAAAACTTAAAATTATATGGCTTTATGCCATAGGAAAAAAGATGTAGCCTTTAAAAGCCTACAGTATAAATGGGGTAATTAAAATTAGCAATATCCTAGCCTTCCCCCAAAGGCAATTTCTTAGACTATTTCAATAGAAATGCCTGAATAAGAATACCTGGAGGGCGTCAAAGAGTGAGCAGCAAATACATTACAGAATTGGAGACCTCGGGAAATGTCCTTCTTCTATCCACCCAGCCACAATTCCAAAAAAGAAAAGGTGATTAGGTAAGAGTAAGTTTCTCAGATGAAACACAGGAAACATATATAGAAAGAAAGAGCCTGGGATTGAAGAAAACTATGCTAAGAGGTCAAGTGAGAGATTAAAAACTTCACAATTTTGTTGAGAGTGAACCCGATTTAATATCATGGTTGCTGAATAACTTAATACTAGTAAGTTTACTTAAGTTGAGTGAAATATAACATATAATTCTGAGAGTTACTGATCATCGAAGGCAAGTTTATGTTCATCACTGCCCAGAATCTTTTTGAACACCCTTTTCCTACATAAAGAGTCCTTCCTTCCCAGCTAAAAGCCTGGATTCATTCTCTCAGCCTCCCCTGAAATGAGGTCCAGGATTTAACCTAGGCTCCAGACGTGAAACACACCCACAGACACAGAACTTAAATTCTGAAGTGGGTAACAGGAACAAGCAGGTGCATAGTGAAAGCCCTCTTCTGCCAGGGTCCCCAGCATCAGTTGTGCAAGCTGTGGTGTTCGTTGTGAGTGCTGACAGGGGGATTGATATCTTCCCTGGAACAGCTGCCGATACAGTGCACATTACTTCAGCTCAGTTCTGACTCTCCTGGGGTATTCTCTAAGCCTCTGACGGTTAATTAATGTATTTAAAACTACTCAGTGCAGCTCTGACTGGTGTGGCTCAGTTGGTTGGGTGTCTTCCTGTATTCTCGGTCAAGACATATGCCTGGATTGCAGGTTCAGTCCCGGGTTGGGCTGTGTATGAGAGGCAACTGATTGCTGTTTCTCTCCTCTTTCTCCCTCCCTTCACCTCTCTCTAAAAATAAGTAAAATCTTTAAAAACAAAGAAACCACTCAGTGTAAAACACGTTTCTACAATTGAGTTTAAACACTTCAAGGGTCTTAATATTATTTCATTAGAATTCCAGAAGGACACAACTAGAAGAAAATTAAAAATAATAACAATAGTATTTTGGGATGTTGGGAAGAAAAAGGATAGAAAAAAGAAGAATTTTTAGAAAGTCAGATAAAGGCAATTGTGTTGTGCAATCAGAAACTGTGTGTGAAACTATCATGACCAAGCTGATTATTTGACTTTGTTAATAATATGAATCATCAAATGACTCTTTCAATTATATAACTGATGCTTATAATATTACTAGAATACCTGTGTTAAGCATCCCCACAGCCTGGTTTAGTGATCTGATTTACATACTGTCCATGCATGATGACTGTCACTACAGATAGAAAAGATGGAAAGGATACAGGAGAAAGTACATTTTGTATGCAACATTTAATCCATTTGGGTTTCAATCATCTGTCTATATCTATCTATCTATCTATCTACCTATTTAACTATCTTGGCATATGTAACTTTCACAAGTGTTATATTACCAGATATATAGTGAGATTTGTGGGGGGGAGGGGGGAGTAAATGTGAGGAAGTAAAACATGGAAATAAGCATTTTATCCTTGCAACTATTAAAGATGCACCTACAGCTGTTCTCATCGACAAGGCAGGACACACACTATGAATACTTCTGTTTTGCAGCCTGTTACAAAGGTCCTTTCCCTCCCTTTTATAAAAGCAAATTGGGATGAATTAAACAGGATACTTAGATGAATAACTTTGAATCCACTGTAATTTATATTTTAAAAAGAAATAATTCCTAAATTAAAGAAGTGTAATATTAACAGGTAATTGCAATACATTAGTGTGTATCATCTGTCAGCTGAGAACTGCTTTGCACTCCATTCACCCTGATTGAAGAAGCATACTGAAAATGCATAACAAATACAATGAGAGAAGATTTGAGAAAAGTATGCACTACAATTCCAAAAAATATAAAGATTAATAGTATATTGGTTATCTATTGCTATATAACAAATGACCCCAAAACATAATGATTTAAACCAAGAGTACACATTTATTGTTTCTTACAGTGAATATAGATCATACTTGCAGAAATAGCTTGGCTTGGTCCTTCAGGAGGTGAGAGTCAGATGTCATGGAGGATCTGCTTCTCAGCAAGCTCACTTGCTTGAGTGGCAAATTGTTGCTGGCTGTTGCCACATGGGCTTTTCCCAAAAAACTCCTGCATATCTTTTGTGGCATGGTGGCTTGTGTCCCCCAGAACAAGGGATCCAAAAAGGAGCAAAACAAATGCTTCAGTGGCATTTATGATGCAGCCTTGATGTCACACACCATTACTTTTACCCTCTGTGGATCACATGGCTCAGCTCTGACTCAATGTGACAGTAGACTAGAAAGTAAATTCAATGAGGTAATGACTATTGAGGGCCATTTTAGAGTCTACATACTATAAAAGTAAACATGACTAAGAAGGGAACAGTAATTCTCTTTTAACCAGAGGTAAAAGCTATCTTAAGACTGGTGTGTTAAGACTCTTGGGAAGAATGGAGAAATAATTTTAAAGAAAAGGTCTCAGGAACCAAGGACCTATCCCTGCATAGAAAAAAAAAAATGATGGCCCCCAGTAGAGCCTAGCTCCTTGGAATATATTTTAAGACTGTTGAGGAGAAATAGCTGAAGGGAAGCAATGTAAGATTTGTACTAAGTTCTTTCTCAGAGCTTAGAGCTCAAAGGGATCCTTCACATTTCCTAGAGAAGCTTCCTTTAGATAATTAAACTCATTTCATCAAAATACAAAGGGATACAGGGGCTCAAGGAAGATACTATTTAACAGCAAAACTTGTAAACACATCTTCATGGATGTGGCACAAGATGAAGATCAGTAACTGCACTGGCACCACATGGCTGTTCCTTATACCAGGTCTGCATTGTTACCTAGCTGGGTTCTCTATGAACAGGAATTCTGTGAACACTACCTAGGTTACCACTGCATGAAGACAGGGAGGAGAGAAACTGTTGAGGACTTCACAGATGCCAGGCACGAGGCTGGGTGTTTTATACAAACTGATTATTTAATACAATTCTTCACATTTCACAAAAGTGAAACTGAGGCTCAGCATAGTTAAAGGTGGTGGGGTCTGCTAATTTTCCTGAATATCCATTTTTTTCCCTCTTCCCTTTTCCCTTTGAGAAGGGAGAACTTCCATTGTGTTTAGCTGGGTACTTGGCAGACTAACTTGAGGCTATAGTTTTCAGCCTCCCTTGCATCTAGTTACAGCCAAGTGATTCAATAACAGTCAATGGAATGTGACTAAAATTGATGTATGCAACTCATATGCCATGCCTTTTAAAGGAGTGCTTTCCACTTCCCTATATTTTCCCCATTCCTAGCAGGAAGAAACATCAACATAGTGTTGAGTCAGCTTCCACTGTGAAGGTTGGACAACACCTTATGGCACAGCAGAAACCACATCCATAGATGTTCACTGAAGCTACCTACCAGCTTGGACTGCCTTCCAGTCTGAGAGAGAGAGAAATAAAGTAATGTATTTTATTTAAACCATGTTATTTTGATCACTGTTAAAGTGGTGAAGCCAGTGTTCTAATATGTTAACTTGTCAGAGATCATCCAGCTACAAGTGGCAGACTTCAAAAATCCTCACTTTCCAGCTTCTACTCTATCACCTCCTGTCATACACTTTTTAAAAATATATAATTTATTTGTTTGTTTGTTTGTTTATTTATTTATTTTTATTTTTATTTTTATTTTCAGATTTAATGTGTTTTATTGATTAAAATATTACATTTGTGCCAATTTCCCTTCCCTCTGCTCCCCTCCACCCGGTGGCCCCCCTCCCTCCAGTTGTCCCCCCCTTTTAGATTATGTCCATTAGTTGTGCATACAGTTCCTCCCAACCTCTCTCCGTCTATTCCATTCCCTCCTACCATGATCCCCAATTCCTATATCATCTCCCTCCCTCTCCCCACTCCCCCTCCCTGTTGACCTCCCCCCAATATGCTTCCCGTACCCACAGTTCCTTTTCCACTCTCGTTGCCTTTTTAGTTTGCCTTTGTTTCATCTCCCTAGCTTCTGTTTTTTAAACCAGTCCCTTTAACATCTCATATAACAGTGGTTTGGATCTAATGAACTCTTTCAGTTTTATTTTGTCCTGGAAACACTTTCTCTGTCCTTCTATTCTGAATGACAATTTCGCTGGATAGAGTATTCGTGGTTGTAGGTTTTGGATTTTCATTACTTTGAATATTTCTTGCCAGTCCCTTCTTGCCTGTAGGGTTTCCCTTGAGAAGTCTGCTGATAGTCTAATTGGGACCCCTTTGTACATAATTCTTTTCTTCTCTCTTGCTGCTTTTAAGATTCTCTCTTTATCTTTAATTTTTGACATTTTGATTATAATGTGTCTTGGAGTGGTTCTCCCTGGGTCCAGTCTCTTGGGAACTCTCCTTGCTTCCTGGACCTGCAAGTCTATTCCCTTCCCCAAGTCTGGGAAGTTCTCCTTTATTATATTTTCACTCAATTTTTCAAGTTCTAGTTCATCTTCCTCACTCTCTGGCAAACCAATGATTCTTATGTTGGGCCTTTTATAGCTGTCCCAGAGGTTTCTGATCCTCTGATTGTTGCTTCCCATTTCCTCTCTCTGCACTGGTTGACTGCTTGTTCCTTCTCCATATTCCATTTTGTTGAAATGAACTCTGGATTTTTTTTCCTCACCATCTGTCTCATATGTGGTTTTGTTCCTTTCGTTATGAATGTTTTTCGCTTCTTTCTTATCTTTTTCCTGCTCTTTTGTGAATTCTGTAAGCCACCTGATAACAATGGCCCAGAACTGAGCCTCTGACAGGTTTCTTATCTGTTCATCTGTCAGGTTCTCTATCTGTTGCCTGGTGAGCTGTGTCACCGGGATTTCTATAGTTGTCTGCCTCATTTTGACAGATGCGTTTTGTTTTCTTGGGCCGGCTGTATGGGGCAGTGCCTGTGTACGCGTCACAAGTCAGCGACCGGCGCCCGCCTGTCCGCGACCTATTTCGCAGCCCTGTGGTGCTTTCTGTGGGGGCGGGGGTCCAAGATGGATTCACACAGTTATTCAGCTAGGAGACCGGGATCCGTCCTCCCACCCCCCTGGGCCTCACTGTTCAAGGTGATGCGGTGGCTGCTCTCCCCAGCGCTGGGGTCGCGCACCGCCAGGGGCCCGACCGCAGCCGGGATTTCTTGCCGCCCCGCCGCGGTCTCAGGTGCGATCGCAAACAGCGCTGCCCTCTTTAACTCTTACCTGCCCAAATGGCACCGCTGGTTTATAACTTCATATGTTGGGCTTCCGTGTAGTTTTATTTTCTGGAATTTCTAGTTATCCTTTGTTTTGAAGTAGTTGTATTCCTCTCTAGTTGTAGAGGGAGACCTAGCGTGTCCGTCTAAGCCTCCATCTTGGCCGGAAGTCTATTTATTTTTAGAGAGAGGGGAAAGGAGAAAGAGAGGGAGAGAAACATCACTGTGTGGTTGCCTCTCACTCACGCCCCCAACTGGGGACCTGATGTGCAGCCTAGTTATGTGCCTTGACTGGGAAATCGAGCCACCTACACTTGGTTCGCAAGCCGATGCTCAATCTGCTGAGCCAGACCAGCCAGACTGTCATACACTTTTGTGGGGGATCACTTTGTATGGTATCGGGAACTGTAGCCTCGCCACAAGCCAGGCCTTGAAAGAGGCCTATAAGTCTTGACCAGAAAACTGGGAAGTCTAGAAGGCAGGCATGATCCGGTAACTACTTCGAGGGTTCCTGTGGGAATTGGACTTAAAGAATGTGTACTATGCTTTGAAGCTTGCTCTGTTTTTCTTATCAGTTGCTTAACATAAATAGAATGTCCGAGATCAAAGCCCAGAAAACATGAAATTCTGCACCCAGTAGTCATCTGACTCCAGAATGTTCACTGAACCCTTATCTAGAATGTTCACTGTGTTCCTTGCATTCTTATCTATAATTAGTAGTTGTTGATAGTAATCCAAGTGTTTGAAGCTGATTGGTAATTTACATATCATGAATGTATGCTCCCATACATACCTTTTTCAGCAAAAGGCACAGGAAAAGAGAGATCAGGGATTTTCTCCTCTAGAGAGAACTGCTACCTCTCTTCCTCCCAGACAGAAATCAGTGTCCAGATTAACTCATTTCTCCTCATCAGCCATCCTGAAACCTCTGCTGGACAGAGTTTCCATCAAGCAGGAGTGTGCACCCACATACTTTGACAAGGACAATGTCCTTACTAAAGGAGAATGTTACTTTTGCTCTCAATGCTCTTGTGTATTATAAGAGTTCAACAAATATTTGAAAGTGGGAATTCATTCTGACAACTTTGTCCTTATTTAGTGAAGAGCCAAAACTATGTTTCTTCCAATGTTGAGAACAATCTATCTCCATTATGATAAATGTTATACATTTTAGAAGTTGGGTTCTGCTTATGTTGTTTTGGAGTTCTGACTCATTTTCTTTGGAACATATGTCTATTCAAGGGATGTTAAATTTACATTGTTTTCAAATTCAGTGTTCTCTGAGCCCATTATTCCTGTACCTTATACAGATGCCTACCACCTTGCCGTCTTTATATAGCTCTTCCTATTCAGACTAAAACTAGGAACATGTACAGCTAAAATTAAGTCAATACCTACTGGTATGGTCATAATGGTTGGTAATAAAATATTGAACTAGTTCCATATTCCTTGGTAAACAGCTAACAACTTTTGACCCCTGTGGTTTCCCAGTGGCTCTAGCACCTGTGGTCCCTCCTTTAGCATCCCTGCATATCCCCAGCAGACAGGAAACTGCTGAGGAAGTTTCCCCGCTGTGACCTGAGTCCTTTTTTCTTAAAAAATTAATTTGTGCTTGTATCTTTTTGGTTACTAAATATTTTTAATGTTACTTCCAGGAGCATGTCCAGCCTAGGGCTTGCAAAGTAACTTAATGATAGTTTCTATAGCTCTTCATTTCAACAATGCCTTTGAGAAACCTATCAGTATAAATGTGCTATTTTCCTGACAGTTTTATGTCTTCTCAAGAACTTTACTTCCATAATCCAAGGCCCACATTTGTAACATTCTTGTAAGGCCTTTCCACCAAATCTCCACTTACCTCAGTACACACACACACACACACACACACACACGATTATTAAGCTAATACAAAACTGTGCTATGAGGAAATAAACTGAATGTAATTCGAACTTATTCAAAACTACTCTGCAGTTTAACCACTTTCCTAAATAACTCTGTGTTCTCAAAATGAATAGTATTTTGTTTGCTTACACTGTCAAATTATGTTCTCTAAAGCTGGGGTCCACATTTTATATAAAGTTAGCTTTGCACTGGTAAATATGGAACAAAGAAAGTCCTGTTTAAATAAAATAAAATGTTTTTCCTTTCCACTTTCTGACAATTATAACATAATGTATGTAGCTTTTATTGTCAGCTACACTAATCATACTTAAAAATATATAGTGGAAAGTGTACCATATAAAACATTTAGCATACTGCCTGGCATGTTATCAATACAATAAGTATTAGCAATAATTAATATTGCTGTTGTTATCATTGTTATTATAATTCTAAACTGCAAGCCTTCTCCTGTTATTCTCCTCTGCTTAAGATCTTGTGTGGCTCCCCATTGCTTTTCTTAACACAGTTCTTACTGGGCTTGGTGGTCAGGCTCTTGGCTTCCTTTTCAGCCCTCATCTCCCAGCACTCACGACCTGTCTCCCCTTTGTGTTCCAGTCATAAGGAACTACATTAAGTCCCCCAACTGGACTCTTGTCTCTCTAATCTCTAGGCTTGTGCATATACTCCCTTTGCTTGAACATTTCACCTGGGTAACTCTTAGTCATCTGTAAATTCTCAGTTTAGATTATGCTTCTCCCCCGCTCATCTGGGTTCAATACCTCTTGTCTATTCACTTACGGCAGCCTGCGCCCTATCACACTAATGTATGATGTGGTTATCTGTTCATTTCCTGGTTTACAAGCTTTGTGAAGGCAAGGCTTTTTTCCACTGAATTGCCATTTAGACCATTAATACTATAATTATTGAATAAATCAATGTATAAAGAGGAACACGTGCTTTCCTCATAAAAATAACATTCAGTTTGAGGAAGTTCACATTTATCTAAAAAGACTAAAATCAAAACACAACTTTGTATCTATATTTAATTACTATGTATAAATATATACATGTCTCCTACATCTTAGACTTCAGCTTGTGTTTTAATTCCATGGCCTATAAAATGGGGAAAGGATATTTATTGGGGAAAGGATATTTATTCAACCGTAATAACTTTGAGGACTGTGAAACAAAAAACAGATTATAAATACTATGTATTATTATTATTATTATTAATTTTAATGCTAGGATAATAGGCATTTGGTTATATAAATTTTGTGTCCTTTCTCCATTAACCACATCTTCAACAAGTGATTTTGAGATTAAAAAGTGCCCAGAGTACAACTGAATTATATTACTGTTTAAAAAAATAATTCATATATGTTACCTCTTTCCTAAATGTTATGATTATAGTATCCTTAATTAATTTTGTTGTGGGTATTTTTTTAAATCGAAGGAACCTGAAATCAAATTTATCTTGTCATAAAAGAGATAAATACTCATATGTACACTTAGAACTAAAAGGGGCAGGTGAATCATTTTTTAAGTACTTTAGTATTTTATTTGTTTATTTTTCAAGAGAGGGGAAGTGATGGAGAAAGAGAGGGAGAGAAACAGTGATGTGCAAGAGAAACACCGATTCGTTGCCTTTCGCAAGCCTCCAACCAGGGACCTGGCCTCCAACCCAGACATGTATTCTGACCAAGAATCAAACCAGCAACTCTTCTGTTTGCATAATGACACTCAACCTACTGAACCACACCAATCAGGGCATGGATCTTAAACTTTAAAATAAATTATAATAACCAGTATAGTTAAATATATCATATTTAGTTAGGAATCTTCTTTGAATTAACTTATATATACCATACATACCTGGTTAGATTTCTACTCTAGAGTGGTTGCCCTGACCCCTGACTGGTGTGGCTCAGCTGGTTGGGCATTTACTCTAAAGTGGTAAAAATTATTCTGTATTCTTGATGAAAACAGTGTTACAAGCACTCAAATAATGAATAAGCTCAAAGTTAAAGCTTGAAAAGAAGAAGGGGGCCCTCAGCTTTCTAAAAAATTATTTTTTGAACCAAATGTCTGGAACTCTTTCCCAAGCAGAAAGTTGAATAAATCCCTTGTTACAAATAAAGGAGTGTTGTTGCCTTTAGACTATCTTTCACACTGTGATCTGAGATCACATTTTCTGAAGGAAGTCAAGGTTTAAAGCAGGCAAATTCACCAGAACCACTTTCTCTACACCTCTTTTAGGAAAAAAAAAATGTAGAGAAGTGGGAATAGATTATTAAACCATCTGCCTGAAAAAAAAAAAAAGTGAAGGGTTGCAAGTAAAATACTGGAGTTGGAGGAAGGAAGGGGAGTAAGGTCTGTAGATGTAGCCTCAAACTGGACTGAAGACATGAGATTTCTAGGAATAAGATGTGAACAAAAGAACAAGTTACTAAGTATAAAAAAAAAACAGAATGGGAGAAAATATTTACAAATCATATACCCAGAATGTGTGAAGAACTCTTAAACTCAACAATAAAAAAATACCACAATTTTTTAAGTAGGCAAAGGATTTTAACAAACATTTCTCCAAAGGAAATATAGGAGTGGTTAATAAGCACATGAAAAGATACTCAACCCTATTGTTCTTCTGGGAACTGTAAATCAAAACCACAACAGATAAAACTTCTTACTGCTGGACAGTCTTTAATCAAAATAAACACAAATCTATAGAGGAATGAAGAAGTGGGAGTGACTACTAATGAGCACAAGATTTCCTTTGGGGATGATGAAAATGTTCTAAAATTAGATGATAGTAGGGGGTACATAACTCTGTAAATATGTATTTAAACATCAAATGTGTGCTTTAGACTGGTGAACTTCACAATAGGTGAATTTATATCTCAATAAAGCTGCCACAAAAGAATGAATTACTAAGCCTATTACCAACACACAATTTTTATCCTCTTTACCACCTTTTTCAAAATGTGCTCATTTTTTTTAACTATACATATTTCTTGAGTAAAATGTATGCCTCTTGTACCTGAAAAAATTGAGTTAAACATTTTCTATTTTTCTCATAAAAACTGAATAACTAAATTGTCATGTTGCTTCTTCCTCTTTCTGGTGTCAAGGATTACCATTTTAGAATTTCATGTCTAAATGAAGCAATCTCCAGAGAGAAATTTAAGTAATGCTCCAAGTATAGTCCAGTTATTCTTACTATCTGTGCATAAGGCATCCTAATGTACACTGGACTAAATTTGCTTGCACTTCAAAACTTCTGTCGTCATTTTCTAAATCTCTCTAATGTAAAAATTTATCACTTATTAAAATAGCTTCTGGTTAAACATTTTTGGATTACTAAGTCTACTTAAAAAAAAAAAAAAAAAAAGTCTGCTCTACCCATCCCATTTCAGACACTCACACTTCTCCTGAGCTAAGCATAGAAAACAGAACACCAGGATAGGAAAACTGCACAATCTCAAAATAGTTGGTGGAAAATAACAACTTCTCTTTTTCTAGATGGCTTGTCTTAACTGTGCTTTTTCTTTTTATTTCTTTTTTTTTTTTTTCCAGAGAGTAATTTCCTCACACTGGTAATTCACTAGGAACTCTACTCAAAAGGACTATTTCATTCATCTTTCTTTGTACAGTGTTCAGTACATGCCTGGCTGTGGTAGCAAATAAACAGTTATTTAGTGGATGACTACATGTCAACAGAAATTCTGATTGTCTGCTGATGACATTCTAGACATTCTTGGGATTTATTAGTTGGAGCAGATGGTTACCAGAGTGTTGTAACATGCTAGAGATTTAAAAAACCGAGTTTTATCAATCTAACACATAATTGATGTCATGTATAAATACAGAATAACTGCTAAATTTTAGTGAGCAATATGAATAGTGGACAGTGCTGAAGTGTCTGCATATTACTTATATTATTTCTTACCGGTATCAACTAATATTTCTGCTTATTAGTATCAGAACCACGGCACTGATGTGTGTAATTTTTATGTTGTTAACTTTTTGATAATGATTTTTACCTGACAAATGTATATGACTCTATTTGCAAGAGAAAAAAAAAATACAGAACTGAAACAATGTTCTCCTAGTACATTTATTTGAGCAAGATGAACTCATTCAAAGGATTACAATTCATTGGAAAAAATTTAAAAAGGAATTATCAAGAGTAGAAAGGAGGCTTTTGGTGGTGAATAGTAGTAAAAATTTTAGAGTGGAAATAACTATGTAGTTACATATGTATTATAATATATATTATATTTATATTAAATATATCTACAATTAACTATATTTATATTTTTTAAATATTTTTATAAAATGCATATAATATGTAAAATATTTATGCATATAAATACATATATATCTGAGCCTGAAGGTCATAGCTAACTTTCTGAACTGTAAGGTTGTCCACAAGACTTGGACTGAAGCCAGAGAGAGGAAGCACCCACCCATCCACCACCATTCCCATCCCCTCCATGCCTCCACTCCTATTAATTCCACGGCTCTAGTCTAATTGCATACTTGAACCCAGCTTTACCCAGGTTCTCCAGAGTTCATGTGTAAGTATTATAGTAAAGAGAAACCTTGTTTCCTGTGGCCATTATTCAAGGTGGGATGAGCGGAAAAGTGATGGGCTGATCAGCAGGGCAGGACTCTAGCATTCTTGGGTTTTGTTTTTTTTTCACTAAATCCCTTTAAAAATTCCTTTCTTAACCACGTAACATAACATAACTTTATTGCTCTTTAAATATCTAATAACTTAAATATTGACTTTCAATCTCCAAACCATTAGGTGACATAAACTTGAATTAGGGGAAAAGAACCTACTTTGAGCACAGAATATTTTCTTCATTGTATTTGCCTACATTTTCCAAAGTTTCCAAATACCAATTCCTTATACTGAAATAGGCATTGCTTTTGTAATAAGAGGACAATACAATAAAACATTCAAAAGAAAGAGACTATAGAAAGGGGAGTAAACAAATATCTTCACAGAAAATTGTTAGGAACAGCTGAAATCCAAACTTAGGAAGATTTTCATTACCACTAAGAGTGATGTTATGATAAGACAAGTATGGTTTACAGAGTAATTTTACATACATTTTCTAGTGGATGTTAGCAGTTAAGAAAGGCCAAATTCCTCCCACATGTTAGTTACCACCTAAAAGCTGGTTTCCTTGAAATGTAAGAGAGGTGTGAGGAATGCAGGCAGCCAGTCCCAATTTTCCTTCATACTCATAAATTTATTCAACAAATAGTGAGCATCTACAATATTCCAGATAAATACAAGGTATTCTGCATATAATAGAGAACAGACTAGAAATGGTCTCTGACCTCTGGAAACCTACAGTCCAGTTAAGAGATAAGAGAGAAGTGTTTATATAAAATAATTAAAACATTTAATCCATGCTATTAGGGAGTCAAGTCCCTCCAACCAAAAAACACCGGGAATGTACTCTGGTTGAACCAGTTGGTTTATTACTAATTGCAGTGGGGAGAATACACACCATATGCAATTGTAGGCCTCTCAGTGAGAGGGTGTTAAGAAAAGGCTGGTTGGGTGATTTGGGAGAGGACCTAAGGAAGTGGGGGTAGGTTCCATGTTGGATACTGTCAGAGGGAGTGCAATTCTATAATCCAGTACAGAAGCAGCAGTAACTCCTTTATTATGAGATAGAAAAGTTTGGTATTTTGTGGGTTGTACATGGCCTGATTTTTTCTGTGCTTAGACAAAATGATGAAGTGAACTCACTTTGTCTCATTGTATTGTGGTCTCAAGGTGACTTTGCCTGAGTTTTATATTCTGTGAGATTGTTTATGTCTCAGAGCAGAAGAACATGGTCTTGTTGTGATGGCCAGGACAGCTTCTGAATGTCAGTAGCTTCTTGCTCTCTCTCTCTCTCTCTCTCCCTTTCTCAAGGGAAACAAAGAAGGGTCTGCAACAGCAAATAACAGGAGAGAAATCTGTATCTACTGGGGGTGTTCATGGGTTACTATTATCTTCCCCAAAATTGTATCATGAGGAATCTGTAGAAGGGCTTCTAAAAAACCACAGTAGTTGGTGATGCAATCGGTTATCTCTTTATCTCTCGGAGAAAGAGGTGGTCTTGTGTGTGTGCGTGTGTACATGCTTTTGAAGGGTCTAGGCCAAGTGATTTTATTTTATTTTATTTTACTATTTTTTATAAGAGAATGTTTATTTAGAAAGTTACAGAAGTAGAAGTGAGCCATAGAAGAAATGGGCTCAGGAAACAAAGTATAGAGGCAAAAAGAAGAGCTTAGGAGAAAGCAAAGCACACTGGAAAAGAAGATTCAAGTGAGCATGGTCTAGGGAGCAAGCAAGCTGGACTGGGTTATCTTAAAGTCCTTTTAGTTCAGCTTGTCTGTGGCATTCTCTTCTGTGCCCATGATAAAACAACACATGCCTGTTCAGTGACCAAGTGGTTTCCCTCTGTAACTAATCAATAAGTAGTTTTGAGATCATCTATTTATAGCTCACAGTTTAACACAGGCCTACAACATTCCCTTTGAACAGAAGCAATGCCTTAGTATTACTACCTATGACAACTGCTGTAATTAGCACCTGGAGGTTAAGTAATGGCATTGAAGACAGTAAAAAAAAAGAAGTATATCTATCTTTTCAATCCCCTACCCTACTTAAGTTCACTGCTCTCTCAGCTTTCTATTTTTGTTGGAAAAACTATATTAAGAAGATGTTTGTGCGCAGTGAATGCTGTCTCAATTGCCATGGCAACAACATGTTCTTAGTCAAGTGTTTGATGTCTAGATCATACATTTAGAAATATTTTAAATAATGCTTAAAATAATGGGTCTATTTCTAAAGAAATAACTTTAGACACAGAATTCTTGCTCTGAGAGCCACTAAATTAAAAATGAGAGAAGGGTGGGAGATAAGGAAATGAGGATGTTTATGAAGAAAAGCTGTATCTTTCACCAAAAACAGAAGGCTTGCAAACATCTCCTGTTGGCAGATATACTTTCCATCCCACCACACAAGTGCCTAAAGTATACGGACAAAGGGAAAACAACTGGCCTGTCAGTCTGGAAACCCTGGTTCCATACTTTGGCTCAGCTACTAAGTATGTGACTAAGAGCTGTGTGACCCAGCTTCCCTATCTGGAGAGTGAGGAAGTTGGTGTACAGATATCATGGGCTTCATGCTTCAGTGATTAGGGATTTTCCTTCTTCAGATCATGCTCTCAACCCTGTATTTCTTCACAAGTAAAGCACTGTGGTTAATAGTTGAAGCTCAGAATGTAAACAAACCTAAGTCCAAACCCTGGCTCTGCCCACTTGCTACGTGTCCTTGGGAAGGTTCTTTTCATGTGAAATGGATCTTAAAATAGTAACTACCTCATAGGGTTGTTGGGAGAATTGACAAGAGTTTAATGTTAGTATCTACCTCATTTATTGTGTGGATTATATGAGACAATACACATAAAACTTACTTAGTATTGTACTTGACCCATCAAAAACAAATAAATATTAACAAATATCAATAACAACCTTAAAATGCCTCTTTCCATTTAGAGTGCTCTTCATACACAGTCAGCCATGTAGAATTAAAAATACACAAACAAAAGTGCTTCAGGATAAAGTAAGAAAATTTTGACTTACAGAATATTTGCAAAATTGTGGTGTATATTCACATTTCTGAAATTACCTTGAAATAATTTAACATCCATTCCCTAAAGCTAACTGATTCATACCACTAACCCACCATTGGGAGTATTCAGGCCTGGGTTCCAGGGTAAAATGGCTTTCTGCGCAGCCATCTAACGATATTGCTCCATGTGATTGTATCCTACCTAGGTCTAAGCCTTTTCAATCTAATTTGCCTCTGATGAGTGAAGGTTCACTTGCCAGGCTTTCCAGTGTTTACTCTTTATCTTAAACTTGCTCTGTAGTTTTGCAAAAAGCAACTTGATACTTGGATCAGTCTCCTGCACTAAGTTATCTGCACATATGGGTGGAGTCATATTTGTATGTTTTGACCTCAGTTGTATATTGCTTGTCAATCAATTATAATAGCACTCTATGTTAGACTCATGCTAACATCATGATTACTTTTGATCCCTCTGAATTTAATTTAAGTAAACAATTTAAAGATCTACATATGCATATATCATATCACAAAATTACAGGTAATTATTAAAAATGCAAACATCATAGTCCTAATTGTTGTAGCTCAGCTGGTTGGGCATTTGTCCACAAAGCGAAATGTCACCAGTTCCATTCCCGATCAGGGCACATACCTGGGTTGCTGGTTCTGTCACAGGTTGGCGCATGTGCAAGAGGCAACTGATTGATGTTTCTCTCTCTCTCTCTCTAAAAATAAATAAATAAAAACCTTAAAATAAAAAAATTCAAACACTGCAGTGTTAAAGAAAAAGTGATTCATGACATTTGTTAAAGATAAAGCAGAATTTTTTCAAGAGGGGGGCTACTAACATGTGGCTGTGTAGCTGGGGAAACTCCACTCTAACAAGGACAAGTGAGGATTTATATGCAAGTAGGAGGCTAAATGGAAAATTAGTAAGAGGGAATATCAAGGGTAAGAGTGATTCTTACTAGACTAGTAATTTTCAACCACTGTACCATGGCACACTGGTGAGCCCCCCAGAATTTTAAAATGTGCAATGCCTGACTATTCAGTCAGGGGCACTGACCACTTTTCCCTTACATTGTCAAATTTTAAAAAATGAAAATAGTCAATACAACAATAACCATCCAGTGTGGATGAATCAAAATTATACCTATTTCTTTGTTAGATTGGTGTCCCACAGAATTTTAGTAATCAGCTTATGTGTATCATGAGATGAAAAAGATTGAAAATCACCATACTAGACCCAATAGAATTCTGAGTGAAGGTAGGCCAGAATGATAAGATACTGAGGGTGGGGCATGAAGAATTTAATCAGATACTAAGGGTGGGCAATTTTTTAAAAACTGACTTTAGCAGGGTTCTTGCTCAAGCTGGATTCTGCAAGGACACAGGAAAGCCCAAGATCAGACTTAAACTGAAGGCTTAGAGGAGCCTCATTAGAGGTAAGCCAAGGAGAAGAACTTTGTCAGTAGAAGTAAGCATTCTAAAGGGATAGACTCCCATAACCCCACCCAGGGACAAAGTCTCTATTAATGTAGTAGTGTACAGTCTTCTAAATTTGCTCTCTGCCTATACTAACTTTAAAGATTAAACTGCTGTTACAAAGGAATTAGTGACTATTAAAACATAGAGGCTTATTTTACTTTCATTTAAAAATGCTAATGTGAGAAAGGGCTATATAATGCATGACTCCAATTACATGACATTCTCTTTAAATGAGAGGCTTAGGTGTATAGGACTGTAAAGTTTTCAAATGTTATTTGATCTTTGATCCAGCTCAAATATGTATTCATACATATGAGGGGGACCCCCCCAATTGGAATTATTTTGTGGAGTGTGGGCCTTTTGTAGTACAGTTTTCCCCACTAGGTGAGTGTTCTAGGAACCCATCTGTATCAGAGTACTAGCTGGTGTTGTTGTGAGAGGCTGCGTTCAGCTTCAATGAATTGACTGTTTCAATGTGCTTGCCCATTTCATGATGGATGATTTATAAGTGCACTTGCCCACACTGTGCTGAGTGTCTAGCAGTGTTTGACTAAAAATGGCATGGCCCCCATGCCCCATTCTACCTATTTTCCCGATCTCACCCTGAGTGAATTTTTTTTGTTTCCCATGATGAAAAAAGTCCTCAGGGGAAACATTTTGCCAGTGTGGAAGAGGTGAAACAAAAAGTGGCAGAAGAACTAGAAGTCATCTAAATCAGTGAGTTCAAAAACTGTTTTGAACAGTGGAAAAAATATCTCAACAGGTGTATTGCATCAAATGGAGAGCATACTTTGAAGGTGACTGAAGTTTAAACATGTAAGAATAAATACACAATTTTTTATGAATCAATTCTAGGTTTTTGTGAGGTCCTCCCTCATATATGATGTTATTGCAGTTCCTTGATTTTTTTCCCTCAAAAAAAATTAAATATAAATATTTAGTTGCAGATCTCTCTATGCCTTCCCCCTCCCTTGTTCCCCTGGTGTGTTTTTTTTCCCCTTGCCTCTCTTTTCTAAGCTCCAAGAGCCCTCCTTTTGCCTCTGTAACTTGTTTCCTGAACCCATATTTTTCCTGTGGGAAAAATAAAAAATCTAAACACAACTTTTTATTGAAATATAATATTATAGAGAAAATGCACATATCTTAAGTTTTTGGTTCAACAAATTTTCACAAGCTGAATACACTCATGTAATTAGCATCTAGAAAAAAAAACTGAACACTATCAGCATAGCAACTCAAAAGCCCATTAAATAACAGTTTACATTTAATTATGTCAGCAAATTGATGGTATATATAATAGTAATAGTAGTAATATTTTTTCTATTAATATATTTAAAACACATTTTTATATATCTATATATATTATTGTATAGGGGTTCATACTGAAGTTTTCTCCTGAATTTGCTTCATTGTTACACTATGTACTTTAAAGACAGGTCAGTAGAGATAAATAGAAGATTTATCACATCATGCATGGTTAAAATTAAAGCCACTGATTACCCTGCACATTCCTAGAGTGTTCCAGATAGTAAGTGCTAAAAGCCAACCATACAAGTTGCGAAAACAGCTGAGGACTCTATGTGACATGCTGTGACGAAGGACGATTCAGGCCCATGGGCTATTATTAGAGCAAGCAAATGTTAGATGTGTAAACAGATTATTAAATAATCCCCTTGGAAGAGGAAGGAGAAAAGGAAAAGTGAATCCGAGTCCCTGGCGCTTTTTCTCTCCAAACTGTACTAGTCACAATCCAAATGCAGTGTCTGCTGGTATCCTTGTAGCTCTGGTTCTTGGATTCCATGTGTCTGCTACTTGGTGCTTGGGCAGAATTCCTATGGACTGAGTCAAGCTCCATGTGTCTATTATCCCTCTGAGTGAATTCAGGGTCATTGCTCTTCAACTATGATTGCTATCTTTTCAGGCTTTTAAAGAGTGCCAGAATGGTATTTTATGATTTTGTTTGAGTGATAGTTATCTTACATTTGAAGGCCCAAGTATGAAAGATAAGCATCTGTCAGCGATATATGTGGAATCAAAGCAGACACTAATACCACTCTCCAGTAAAAATAAAAGCAATTACGTAACAACAAATTCAGAAGAAGAACTATCCTAAATGTACCAAATTGTTACACATAAATTTATTTTTCATTTGGCAGACCTCATCAACATTCAAACTATCCCAGTAAATTAGGGAAGTTGCTTACTGAATAAAATTTAATAAAATAATATTATATTGAATGAAACCAATATTTAAAGGATAACTTTAAGAAGATAATAACTTCTTGTGACAGCATTTTTCCATACTTTTTTCACTTACTCCATATAATGATGCAATGAATTAGTTACTATTATTGTTGCCATTTTATAATTGAGGGTACTGAGTGTCAAGGAGAGGACTTGCTCTCAATTACATACCTGGTAGGAGATAAGGAGACCAGAACTCAGGTCTGTTTGTCTCCCCAGGTTGTTCTCCTAAATATTATGTTCTAGAAAATGACCTCATATTTCCTGAGCTCAATTATTCTAGTCTTTGAATGGTAGTGTGAACACAGGTCAAAAATAAAAGCTGTGGATTTACAAGTCACTTGTCCCACCACTTTCAATAAGCACCTGTTATATACTAGGCACAAAGCAAAACACTTTTCATGGAAGTTCCTATTTAGTTCTACATAGACCAGTTTCCAGATTAGGCTTATAGGAGTTGAGAAGCTTGCCCAAGGTCAAGCAGGCAAGCGGTGTAACAGTGGGGTATGAACTTGGTCTGTCAGTCTGACTCCAGACTATACTCCCTCTAGAAACGGATTTTTCTGCATCAGAAAGTAGCACACTAACTTTTTTGCCTTTGTTGAAGTGTGACCCTGATGAATCTTGGAGAAGAATGGCTCTCTTCAGTAAAGCCTACCCCTGTTATTTGTGAGCACAGGACACAAGCCCAAATGCAGGCCCACATACCATATGAATAAATATTTAAATATAAGCCAAGCTAATACACTGTTAAACAAATCACGTCCAATCTTTATACTTAGATGATACACCTTTATGATAATCTGGATGGCCAGGTTTCATTTCAGATTCTCTGTCTTCTTTGCATTAGAAGACAGCCAGAGGGTTACAGCGCAGAGCCCATCGCTTGCCCTTCTCTACCCATACAGTGTAAGGTCTATGCTGTGCTTCTGATCCACTGGAGCTCTAAGCTTTGCATCTCCCTCCAGGGCCCTGGGTGCTTACCTGGCTGTACAATGTGCTCTTAGGAAATGGGACCCGAAGCTGAAGCTGGGACAAGTCCTCTAAATCAACCTGGGGCTATTTGGACAGAAAAATCTGGGGTCCCGAGTACTTTGGAGCATGATGTAGGAGGAGGCTTGGGAGTTGCTGGGCACATCTCTGGCCTCATCTCTTCTCCTAGAGGTTATAGCTGGAGGAGATCAGAGCAAAGCCCTTTATGCATAGGACCCTTCCTGCTGGGGCTTCTGGGCAGAGGTATTGCTGGTCTCGGAGGCACTTTCAAAGATGCACCCTTCAAAGATCCACCATGTTCTTTTAGAAAGAATTCCAGCTTTTAACCTTGTCTGAGTTCTAAAACCTTAAAGGTCATCGTGCACAAATCCCAGCAATAATTCTCTAATTCTTTTCTTGCCTTCACAATTTTCTACCACCTCACACTATACCAAAACCCCATCAACCACACATCCCCCCAATAAAGAGAGAAAGACACCCCCAAAGAAAACCCAGCTCCCTTCATCTGTCCTCCCACCCTCACTTTTTCCTCCCCTCTTTCATTTCTCTCCTTCTTGCCTCCTTTTTTCTTTCTCACTTTTCTTTTCACTCCCAGCTGTTTATTATGTGAACTCATTTAGGTTTCTTTAAGAAACATTCCTTCTTTCTTTTCTCACTCAGGTTCTACACATTCTCAGATTTTACATCACAGATGTTTTTAACCAAGAAAGAGAGGACCACTTGGAAGTGGAGATGGGGGTGGGGAGCGGATGTTCAAAAAAAGTGAGTGGACAATCAGCAAATTCCCTGGGGTGGGCAGTAAGTGAGGCACAGAGATATTATGGAAAAAAAGACCAACGTCCTTGGCTAGGACCTGGAAGTGAGACTTGGGTAGGGTTAAAATGAATTGAATATATTTTGTTTTTTCTTTGGGGAAAACCCCTAATGTGTACACTGAAAATCTGATTTACAGTATTAAAATTTAAGGATCATTAAAAA
Organism: Furipterus horrens; assembly: GCF_987537825.1. Taxonomy (NCBI): domain Eukaryota; kingdom Metazoa; phylum Chordata; class Mammalia; order Chiroptera; family Furipteridae; genus Furipterus; species Furipterus horrens. Next base: position 148,978,254 of record NW_028327172.1, on the reverse strand, counting down.
TGTATGATGACTTGCAAGTAATGCTATTTTTTTACAGCTCAACTTGATTTCTTGCCTATTGTGTGTTTTTGTATACATGTTTTCTTTTTAAAATAACATCAGAAGAATCATTTTCTAAAGCCAGATATTCTACTAATTCTTCCAAATGTAACACCTGGGATCAGTGGGCTGAGTGTTGACCTGAGAACCAAAAGGTGGCTAGTTCAATTCTCAGTCAGGGCAAGTGCCTGAGTTGCGGGCCAGGTCCCCAGTTGGGAGTGTATGAGAGGCAACCGATTGATGTATCTCTCACACATCAATGTTTCTTTCCCTCTTTTTCTCCCTCCCCTCCCTTCTCTCTAAAAATAAATAAATGAATAAATTGGGAAGCCCAATAAACATATTACTAGCTATATAATGTTGGGGAGACAGACCACATTTACATAATTTTTATTATAATATATTGTTATAACTATCTATTTTATTATTGCCTATTGTTGTTCATTTCTTACTGTGCCTAATTTATAAATTGAACTTTATCATAGGTATGTAAGTATAGGAAAAAAAAACATAGTACACATCAGGGTTCAGTACTATCTGTGGTTTCAGGCATCCACTGGGGTTCTTGGAACATTCCCTCTGAATATAAGCTGAGACTACTGTACACTGGCTTAAAGAATTTGTTTTATTCTCATTCACATAAGAGTTCCAGGTTTAGGGGCAGGGGAGGAAGGACTCAGCTTCAGTCTTTATGAAGTCATTTAAGGACTTAGGCTGATAGTGGTTCCAACAACTGAATTCCAAGGTCACCTTGAAGTGTGGCCCTCTCAGTCCATCTGAAGAATAAAGAGCTTGGGCAGATCTGTGCATGGGCAGTTGTAGGGCAAATGTCACTTCAGCCCCATTCTACCAGTGAAAACTTAGTCACATGGCCAGAGTTAACTGTAGAAAAGGCTGCTGAATGCAAGCCTAGGACAAAGGGGAGAAGAGATTTGGTCAGTGTATGCCTCTATTGCCATGTCATCACCTAGTGTTCCATGTTATTCTTTCTAAGTGCTGCAGAGCAATAGATTTTAAAGGGTTCTTCTAGGCTGAGAACCCATCTAAAATTACTGGTTCTTTCTTCTGATATTTTATATGTAAATGCTATACATCTTCAGAGAACTTCATTTTAAAATAAAGATGAGTCCTATTTTAGTAAACTATAAGATTACTGAAATTTAATATTTATAAGTCAGTGTAACATAGTAGTTATACTGGGTCAAAAATGCTTGGGTATGAATCCAAACTCTGCCATTCACTAATCTCATGGACTTCAGTTTACTCATCTATAAATTGGCGAAAATAATAATATTCCTTTCACAAACTTGATACCAATCAAAGGAGAAAATATACACAGAGTGCATAATTGACTACCTGGCCCATAATAGGCACTCAATAAACGATAGCTTGGCTAATATTATTCTAAGTGAAAAAGTAACATGTTGTTAGAGTTTACTGAAGAAAGTCCTCAGTTATCCACCAGAAACTTTGGCTGCTATGAAATGCATGACAATGATGCAAAAGCTCAGATAATTGGAATTTCTACAATTTCCCAGGAGATGAATTTATTGTCAAGCCATGATCAGAGTTTGGAGTTATTGTGATGTTTGCTCTCTGGTCATCTTCCTTCTAACTATAAAATACTATAATGTAGTTAATTGAATGAGAGCAGCTGTCATGTTTTTGTTTTTTTTTTTTTAACTCTAGAGAAAGCAGAAATATGAATTTGCATCAGATATTTTGGGCCATAATTTTGCAATAACTAAACCTTAAGATGTGAATACATTGTGGTTCAAATATGAATTATCCTTACACTTCTTTCTAAGCTTTTTCTGCAGTTAGGAGTAACTTTTTCCACTAAAAGTGAGAATAGGTGGGCTTTGAAGTCTTTTGTGCCACTCAAGTGGACCAGTCAAAAGAGTTTTAAAACATGAAAAGAATAATATTCAAGACTACTTGGAATCTTTGTTGTTGTTTTTCTTTTTTCTTTTTGGAAAGTGATAATTTTTTAAACTATTAACAAATTTTAGAGCACAGAATGTAGAAACTATGCAGTAATTGTCTTCTAAACTTTATACTAGTCGTATCTTTCCAAACATTATGTTTAATTCTGGACTTTGTATCTAAAAGGGGACAGAAGACTTGGAGAGAGTTTAAAGGAAAGCCATAAAAATGATTATGTAAAGGTTTAGGAAACAAGGCCCATGAGGAAAGGCTAAAGAGACTTTGTTTATTCTGCCTGCAGGACCAAGCTTAAGCCCAAACTTGAGAAAATATCTCAACTTAAGGACAGCTATTGTATCTAATCTGCCACCTAGGAAAAATTAAGTTAAATGTAAAATAGCCTGACAATAGAAAGAACAAAGAAAGGCAAAAGGACATAGAAAACCACCTTGCAAAGGATTATTACAAATAGGATAGATTTCCAATTGCAGACAGGTGATTTTTGGACTACCTGATGATGAGAAATGTTTACAATGTCCTTTGGAAATTTCTTTCAGCCTCATTATCCTCGGATCATTTCTGTTTCTCTAAGTGAAGAGCCAGTGTTAAGTTACAAATGGTGAGATGCCAACCTTAAAGTTGTGTTTAAGATTTCTCAATCAGACCCTCATGATCTAGATGGAAAATAAACTTGGTAAATCACGAAATGTGACTCAGTAAAATTATAATAACTGAGCGCTTCCGTGGAACAGCGCATGACAGGCCTGCGATGCCACCAGCAGGTGCTGTAGCCGGTGGCCTGTGGCCTGGCGCGGGGCGCGATCACCGTGCTCTTCTTGGCTATGCGGGTGTGGAAGCCCCAGGCCGGCTGGACGCTGAGCCTCGGGTGGTTCAGCCGCTGGCGGGGGCGGGGCCCGTGCACGGGGCGCCTGGGGCCCCACTTGGGACAGGTGCTGGACCTGCGGGTGGAGTGGCCAGAGGCGCAGTGGGTTCTCCCCGGTTGCTTCTCTCGGTCTGAGCTGGCCGGTTTGGCAGAAACACGTGGGTTTCCTGTGGGGTCTCTGCTGTGATGTGGGGCGAACCCCAGCCCAACCCCAGCCCCAGCACCACCACCCCTCCCCCGTCTGTACAGAGAGTTGTTTTGAGGAGCGAATACCTGGAACCGAGAAAGTGGTCATTTCGACCCATGGTCGTTTTCACTTCTAGGTTGTCACCGTTGTTTCCTTCCTTCAGCTTCTCACTCCACGAATTGGATGTGGTGTGTTGATCCCATCCTAACACCTGAGAGGAGTGGGTGTGGGTGCTGAGGAATGACGCCTTGAGGGGCCTCTGTGCTTGAAGGACATTCAGCGACCTTGGGTCAGTCCCTGGCCCCAGCACTTGTCCTTGTTGAGCATTTGAAAAGTGACTCCTGTGATCAGGAAACAATGTTTAATCTCATTTAATGTTAATTCAAAATTTAAAACCAAAGCAGTGCAGATGTTTAAGTATTTATGGCTGATATTATTTATGATGTTGGATTAAAAACAGTGAGTTAAAAATAATTATTATAATAACAAATTGATGAGGTTAAGAATACAGTTCTGTTGATGTTTAGATCAGTTCTCTAATTACAGTAGTCTCCGTCTAAATTGCGGTTCACTTATCGCAGTCTCACTGTATCGCGGGATTTTAAAAAATATATTTAATTATTTATCGTGGATTTTTTACTATATTGTGGGATTTTTGCGGTACTGTATACGTATGTTGTTAAAGTTATGTAGGTTTAAGAGTGTAGAATATGTTTAAGAACATAAGTAGTGTTTATAAAAGTGTGGAAAAGGTTAATAAGGGACTGGGAATGGTTTATAAGTGTGTGGGGAGGATTTATAAAGGCTTAAAATATATATAAATACTAAAATAAATGTAAGGTTCCTGCTTCATGGATTTTCACCTATTTCAGGGGGGTCTAGAATGTAATACCCATGATAAGTGAAGGAATACTATATTAGAAGATTTAGTCTTCCCAATTACAGTGTGGCTTCATTGATAACTCTAGAAATGTGGGGAGAAATCATAGGGAATTGTGTTTATCCTATATTAGGCTTAATTGTGAAGATATAACTCAAATCAGTTACATGGCAGTTTTAACAATAAAGAAAAATTGATTAAGATCAGAAACATACGCAAACATGTACCTTTATCTACAGTTCTTTACTTGATATTTATTTTGACCACAGGCACTCTAAAGAACTTTGTAGACTGATCAAAGTACAGATGATAAGCTGTATAAACATGCCCACCAGAGTTAAGAACGAGGTATAATGAGCATTTGCTTGGTATTAGGAAGTTTTAAAATGAAAGTTTGCGAGACACATACCCTGTCCTCATAAAAACAGAACAAACTAATGAAACATGTATTTGCTAGTAGAATCATGCTATTTATTACTAGAATTTTTTTTTTAAACCAAAGTGGTTTAAAGTATTGATACACCAGAATTTTGGAGGAAGCATAATATCAAGCAAAGACAATTTAAGATTTGATTTTAAATATTGCTTTGCAGCAAAGTAAGTATAATAAACTAGATTAACCTAAATTTAACAATGAAGAAACAAGTAAAGAAAACGGGGACTTCTGGCCAAGATGGAGGCCTAGACTGACACGCTCCATCTCCCTCCACAACTAAGAAGGAATACAAATACCACAAAACCAGAAATAACCAGAAGTTCCAGAAAATAAATGGAAGTCCAAAGTATGAAGCTATAAAGAAGTGGTGCTCATCTGGACAGGTAGGAGGGGCGAAGCCCAGGAGGAGAGTTCAAGCTGTGCTGTCTGCAACAGCAGCAGCAACGGAGGCAGGACAGTGGTAAGCACAGACATCTGTATTTAGGGGGAGGCGAGAAGCATGTGGGGAGCACCCCTGGCTGCAGACCAGACCCATCAGCTTGCGATTCCAAAGCCGGGGAAGGCAGACCTCCATTGCCTTGGACTGTGAGGCTCAGAGGGGGTGGGGATGGAGGAGGAGACTCCTGGTATCTCAGCGGAGTGAATGGCAGGAATCCATCTTGGACCTCCACCCCTGCAGAAAATGCCACAGCGTGGTGAGACAGGTCACCTGGTTGTGATGAGTGCACTGGGCTCCACCCCCTATAGCGTAGGAGGTGTGACAGCCCTGCCCAGGAAGCAAAGGTAAACACAAAACTGTCAGGGTGGCACAGATACCAGTGACACAGCTTACCAGACAGCAAATATCTAATTTAACAAAGCAGCAGATAGGAAATCTTTCTGAGGCACAGTTCAGAGCTTTGCTTATAAAAGTGCTTACAGACCTAACAGCAGATCTTAAACAAGACGGGGAAGGAATAAAGGCTAATCCTGCTGAAATGAACAAAAACACATATGAAACTAGTGGTGAGGGAAAGAAAATAAGGGACCAAATCAACAAATCGAAACACAGGGAAGGAACAAACAGTCAACCAGTGCAGAAAGAAGAAACAAGAAGTGAGGAAAATGAGGAGAGGCTCAGAAACTTATCAGACAGCTATAAGCAGGCCAACATCTGAATCATAGGGCTGTCAGGAGGTGAAGAAGAAGAACTAGAAATTGAAAAATTATGTGAAAAAATGATGAAGCAGGATTTCCCTAACTTGGGGAAGGAATTAGACTTACAGGTCCAGGAAGCACAGAGAGTTCCAAAAAAAAACTGGACCCAGGGAGAACCAAACCAAGACACATTATAATCAAAATGTCAAAAATTAAGGATCAAGAGAGAATCTTAAAAGCAGCAAAGGAGAAGAAGAGAATTACGTACAAAGGGGTCCCAATAAGACTATCAGCTGATTTGTCAAAAGAAACTCTGCAGGCAAGAAGGGATTGGCAACGAATATTCAGAGTAATGAAAAGCAAAAGCCTACAGCCATCATTACTCTATCCAGCAAAGCTGTCATTCAGAGTAGAAGGGCAGAGAAAGTGCTTCCAGGAAAAAGTAAAAATGAAGGAGTTCATCAGATCCAAACCACTGTTATAGGCAATGTTAAAGGGACTTGTTTAGGAGAAGGAGGATCAAAACTATGAACATTAAAATGAAAACTGTATCAAAACAACAAACAACAGAAGCTAGGGAATTGAAACGAAGGCAGATTAAGTAGGCAACAGGAGTGGGAAAAGAATTATAGGTATGGGGAACATTTTGCGGGGAAGTCAGTGGGGAGGGGGGAAGAGGGAAAGGGAGGGAGATAGTACAGGAATTAAGAAGCATAGTAGGAGGGAGTAGGGTAGATAGGAAGATGTTGAGAAGAACTATATGCACAACCAATGGGCACGGACTAAGGTGGGGGACAACTGGAGGAAGGGGGGTCACTGGGTGGAGGGGAACAAAGAGAAAAGAAATTGGGACAACTGTAATAGCATAAACAATAAAGCATATTAATTAAAAAAAGAAAAAGAAAAGAAATCCGGAATGTAGAACTTTGTTCAAGATTCTTTCAGGGAAAGTCATTTTTTTAAAGCAGGGAAATTGTTCTAATTTAAGAACTAAAGAATAACCAAATGCAATGTAAAAATCTTGGTTAGAATGCAGATTAGGAAAACAAAAAGCCCAGCTATGATGCTTTTTTTGGGGGGGGGCATTTGAGGAAATTCAAACATGAATAGCATATTAAATGGCATTATACAATTAATGTTAATTTTCTTAAATGTAATCATTATATTGTGATCGGCTATATAAAAAATTACTCTTTCTTAATTCACTTTTGATTTATTTAATAATATTTATTGAGAATCTGTTAGTTCAAGACACTGTACTTGGTGTTGGGAAATCACAGTGAAATAAACATTTGTGCATGATTTCTGGCATGAAACATTTCTTTTGCATTTACAAACTCTTTTCAGTATGTTTTAAAATTTGTATGAATAGCATGAACTCAGACTCTCAAAGAAGCATTTCAAAAGGCTTGTCTATTACTATGTATTTTGATATTAGTAGTAAATAAATTTTGAACAGTTAGTAACAGGTGGTAACTTCAGTACACAAGGCACATATGATATAGATAGATATTTTAATGCTTGCGATATATTTTAAGAAATCCTTATTCTTATTCAATTCTCCCTCCCTCTCTTTTGCTCCATATGCATAAATGTGTGTATAAGTATGTATAACCATCTGAAGTCTTTTTTTGTTAAACATGGAACAAAGAACTTAATTAGGAAAACAAATAAAAAACATTTCAGATGTTTCATATTTGCATGTATATGTTCATAGATAGGTAGATGAAGCAAATGTGACAAAATAGTATTATTTTTTCTGTGTATTTATTTTTTTCATTTTTTATTGTTGTTCTATTACAGTTGTCCCATTTTCCCCTCATTGCTCTCCCCTGCCTCCTCCCCCTGCCCCCCTCCTACAGTCAATCCCTACCTTGCTGTCAATGTCCATGGGTCATTTGTGACAAAATATTAAAAAGTGGTGAGTTAAGTAGAGAATATGTGTTCATTGCCCCATTCTTTCAACTTTTTTTGTAGCTTGGTTTAAATTATCAAAATAAAAATGGTGTGGAGAGGCATGGAATTGCTTCAGTTAACAGTGCTGTTAACAACCCCAATATATAATAAAGAGCCCATATAGTATTTGAAATAATGAGAGAGAAGTAAACTTTTGGTGGTCGTTATTTTCCTGTAGCCTCTCTTACTCTCAATTTAATAATTGCCATTCAAGAATTGTTTGCTTTAGATACAAAAACTAAGCAATTAAATGCCATAGAAATTATATATGTGAGATCCAAGATGCTGGAGGAGTAAGTAGAAGCTACACTAACCTCCTTCAAAGACCAAACTGGAATTACAATTAAACTGTAGAGAAATCATCTGAAATAACCAACTGAACAATAGCTGGAGAGAAGCCTCATAACCATGGACAGACAGAAGAAACCACTTCACCACAACGTGGCTGGTATGAAGTATAAAGGAGATTTAAGAGGGCTGGCTGGGCTCCCACAGGTGGTGGCTAAAGTGCCAGAGAAAATTCTAGCAGTTGAGGAGTTTGCCCTGAGAAGTGGGATGGGGAGGGTCTAAACCCCAAGCTGGATTCCCCATCCTATAGCACAAGAACTGGAAAGGAACCCAGATAACATCAACTGTGAAAAGTGGTGGGGTTTCTGCCTGCCAGGGAGAGATGGTTGGAGACACAGAGAATCTCTTAAAGGCCCAATGCACAAAATTTTATTTGCAGCCACTTATCCTGGGATCCAGCAAAGGTGGAGATGGTGGTTTCGGGGAGAGAATGGAGGGAACAGCCACCAGGATCCCTGTGCTGAGTCATCACCCATACTGCAAGAGCCATCTTGCTCAGGCAGAGCAGTCCCCTTCATTTGGCAATAGCCTGAGGGGAAGCAATAGCCTCACCCACGGGAATTACTCTGGCATATGAAAAAATGTTCAACATCATTAGCCAGCAGAGAGAAGCAAATAAAAACCACAATGAGATATCACCTCACACTGGTCTGAATTGCCATCATTAACAAATCAACAAACAAGTGCTGGCAAGGATGTGGAGAAAAGGGAACCTTAATGCACTGTTGGTGGGAATGCAGACTGGTGTAGCCACTCTGGAAAACAGTATGGAATTTTCTCAAAAAACTAAAAATAGAACTGCCTTTTGATCCAGCAATTCCACTGCTGGGATTATACCCTAAGAATCCTGAAACACCAACTCAAAAGAACCTATGCGCCCCTATGTTCATAGCAGTGTTATTTACAATAGCCAAGTGCTGGAAACAGCCTAAGTACCCATCAGTAAATGAGTGGATTAAAAAACTGTGGTACATTTACACAGTGGAATACTATGCAGCAGAAAGAAAGAAGGAATTTCAACTTTTTGCAACAACATGGATGGAATTGGAGAATATTATGCTAAGTGAAAGACAAAACCTATAAGAGGAATCTAATGAACAAAATAAAGAAATGGGCAAAACAGAACTGGAGGCATGGAAACAAGGAACAGACTGACAGAAGAAAGGAGGGAGGAGGAGGATAAGGGGGAACAAAGGGGAAGGGTCTAGTTAAGGAACAGGTATAAATTACCCATGGACATGGACAAGAGGGTGGTGATTGATTCTGGGAACAGGGGTGGGCAGGGCAGGGGAGAACAACAGGGGAAAATTAGGACAACTGTAATAAAACAATAAAATAAATAATTAAATACAAAACAATAAGTACTAAATTGTTTTATAATACATGTATGTCGTCTTTATGCAGTTTATCTTAAATTTATACAGGTCAATTATATCTCAATAAAATTGGAAAAAATAAGTACTATAGAAATTAAAATGTATAGCCATTGTGTTATGTCACAATTCTCTTTATCCCTGGGCTATCAGAAATCCCATCTGTGTTTGTCTTCATAATCATTTCTAATAGTGAAAAAGAGTGAATAACAGGACATAATTATAAAAATGTTTTGAGTTTGTATTCCTCAAGATGTCAAACTATAGACCATAGGCTATACTTTTCTTAATAACCTTAATGGTGCATGAAGTTTATTTAAGCAGATTGTCCACTATGTTGATTCCATTAATCCAAGCTGTCACAATTTTAAAGTATTTTTATGTTCTGATTTTGTGAAGTGTAAATAATTGATGGAAATGTAGCAAATTCAATTTAATTTGCCAGCATTAGCCTTTCTATTGCCTTGGTCTATCACAATACTGCTCCCTACGTTCATTTAAGATCTGCCAGATTAGTTGTAACTTGCATATTTGATGTATAACTGAGGGAATCTTTCTGGAATGCTACAGACATGTTTTGCTTTGTTGATAGAATTATTTGCAATATCTTGCAAAAAAAGGATTCAGCTGGATCATAAAGGGCTACACCCAGTAAATGCTTCAGAAACACAGATTGGACAGAGCATTTGTTTTCTGTTCAGTAGTTGCCTGAGTCATCAGATGACTTGTTGGATCTTGAGATCCTGCTTAAGTAAAACAAGCTTGAGGCATAAATCAGAGCAACTGTGGTGTGCTTATTTCACATCGGGTTCAATAAATGGTCTGCTGACTTTTTCCTTGTAATATTCACGTTACAAGTTTTCTGAAACAGTTATTATTGAAACAATATTTGAATTCTTCTGTGTTATCATATAGGCGTTAAACATTTTGGGACATGCAACCTGTTCTTGCAACAAGAGGCACAACATTCCAAAGTGACATGGAAGTGTTCTATGTTTTGTGCAAAGCAAGTTTAAAGGTCTCAGATTAATAAACAAAGAGAAACCTAGTAATTATGATGTAGTTATTTCTTTCTGGGTAAAATCAAGATTTGTGCCATGAATACATTTGTAGCTAATCATTTGTTACATAACATATGTAATATATGGTAATATATGATAATACATATAATAAATGATATGGATCAGAACTGAGGAATAACAATTTTGCACAGAAATGTGTTCAGAAAGGTCCATCCTCGCCCACATCAGGCTTTGTTATTGCATTGAAAGTTTGCAGAGATTCGGTTCATTTCCCCCCCAACAGTCAATCTGACAGTAGTGGATTAAGAACAACTCAGGAGTCATGGTACACGTACTTTCCCAAATGAAGTGTACATCCCCTTGTCATGTTTTATTCAACATTGTCTATCAGAGTATTTTATACACTGTCTTGTATGTGGGAATGCCTCAATAAATTTTTATTGATTATTATTTGATTGGGAAGAGAAAGAATGAAAGAGTGAAGAACAGTTAAATTCCAAGTAAAATATGTTGCCTGAATGGCTGAGACAAAGATAGAGCAGGTTAAAATCACTCTGCTACCCCTCAGAGCAGCTTTCATTTCATTTTGATTGTTTATGAACATGTAAAATGCCCCTTCCTCCTCTTGCTCCCTTCACTTTTGAGCTCTGTATTCTGTGGAAGTAGTTGGCTACTGAATTTCTGAGGCTGCAGGAAATGCTCAAAACTGACTCAGTTGTAATCCAAAGGGCCCACTGGAAGGCCTCTGGGAAAAAAAATACTTCTTAAAATCTACTTTTTATACAATGGGTTATTTTCTATTTAATCATAATTTTAAACTATGTTTTGAAAAAATTCTAAGCTGGATTCCTAAGATAAAAACCTGCTAAAGATATTGCCACCAACTTGAGCCCCCTGTTCCTGAGGGGTTTTCTGAGTGTCAGTCCTGGCCCCTCTGCCTAGTTTCTGTGTGGAGTTCAGGGATGACTCCAGAAAGATATAAATGATCAGAAAGCTGCCTTCTTCTCTTCCTACATATTCCTCCACCCTCCATGTGGTTTTGCAAGAGACCTTTTTCTGTGTCCCCAGAAAGTCCCCCAGCACTACCATTACTAGCCCCAAACAATCTACTAAAACTTCAAGTAACCAGACACATTTTAAATTTTTCTTTTTTTTTAATACCTGCCATTTGGACTAACTTCATGAGATCAGAGGTCAACATTTCACACATGAACATAATTCATCAAGTTCCCAGAGCACCTCCAGATAATTATTAGAACAGTGTTTCTTCTCTCCTATTCTAGGACCATTCAGAGAATAAAAAGAATTCCATTTTGTTTAAAAAATGTGTCATTTCCAAGCACGGGGGTCTAGTGGATACTGTGGTATCCTGCTTAGATCCTGCCCATCATTTCAGGACTGAGGGTCTCATTCCATTAGCTGCTGGGAATGGTGGTGCTTACAACTCCCACCTGAGTCCCTTTCTGGTGGAAGAGAGAGAGACCTAGCCCAAATGCCATCTGCCTCCAATTCTGGAATTCTCTGGAGGAGCCAAGTTTGGGATGCTTGCCCAGCTCCCAACAATGCCCTTTCTCTGGAAACTGGCAGAACCTTTATCCATAGCATGTGTTCCTGAGCCATGTTTGTACCAGGTGACTTTGAACCTGGCCAGATCATTCCTTGGGTATTCATGTTTCTTAGTCTTCTACAATACCTGTGTTGGAAGCAAATTCTTGTTCTGGGATAGTGTGGTTTTTCAATGTTGTCAGTCCTCTTGCTTACTCAGTCCTAGAGGTCACATGCTGTTAGTCTCACTAAACTCCCATATGTTGTGGATTTATTGAAATTCTGTGCTTATGGAGACCCCAAGCATTATATGTGAACTGGGGTGTGGAGGAGTGGACCAGAATTCATAGTGGATGTGCATATTGTGTGTATCTCCTCTGATTCACCCATATGCTCCATTGTCCCATTGGATTTTACTTAACAGAACACAAGTAGGAGATACAATGATTAAAACTGCAGAGGATTAATGCAGGCATGTGGCCTTCCTAAGCCTGGAGCCACATGCTTGCAGCAGGTCTCACATCCATAAAGCCTCCCAGTGTCTGAAACAGAGAAAGAAATGTGTTATTTTCCAGACCATATTTCCAAGTCCTCACCCTGGTGAGGCACACAACATTCCTCCCTATCAATCCCGAGAGATACCTCTTCCATGGGACATATTAAAGGTAGAGTAAGCTGGTGTAGGAGCTTTCACTCAAAAATATGAATGAATATAATAATGTTCACTAGTAGAAAACTTTGTTTTTCCAAATAAAGAGTCTGAATCATGATAGTCTGTGCTTACATTGGAAGGCCTTTTGATATTGCGAATGCTTTTCAATGCTGTAACTTCTCTAGCGTCACTTTATTTTTCTTTAGGTGCTGTGAATGTAGAAGCACATTGAATGCTAGGCCAAGTGCATCTAGATTAAATGCAGCAACAAAAGAGATGTCCTTTATGCTATTCCATTTACTCTTCTACAAGTTATAGAAACCAAGAGCTCAGGTTCTTGTGCCAGGTGGTCTGGATTTGAATCCCATTTCCACCATTTTTTTACACAACTGTGTGCCTCAGTTTCCTCATCTATAAAATGAGAATACTAATAGTCTTTACCACACAGGGTTGTTGTGAGAAGTAAGAATCTTTACAGGTAGAGCACTTAGAATCTTGTTTAGTAACATTGTTTGCCACTTTTATTTCCCCCCCTCAAAATGTAAAGATCTTTATATTTTTGTAGCTTTTTAAAAAAGCAAATACTAAGTATTTTAACTAAAAATTTGGAAAAGAAATTACCCATAATCCTACAGATGACTGTCACTAAATTCCACTCTTTTTTTCTTTCCTATGCATACAAATGGTCCTGTTCTCTTTTTCCAAAACTGAAATTAAATATACATATTACTATGCAGTCTCATTTAGTTTAACTATATGCTATAAGTGTTTTCTCACTGTTACAAAATTATTTTAATGCCTACATGTTATTTCATGGATTAGAGGTGCAATACAATTTTATCTTTGAGAGATTTTATTTATTTTATTTTTAGAGAACAGGTAAAGGAAGGAGAAAGAGAGGGAGAGAAACACCAATGTGAGAAAGAAACAAAAATTGAAACCCAGGCATGTGCCCTGACCAGGAATCAAAGTGGCAAATTTTCACTTTGCAGGATGATGCCCAACCAATTGAGCCACACCAGCCAAGGCTGCAATTTAATTTTTAAAACAATTGGGATTTCAGTTTTTCAATCTTATAAACAATATGTATGTGAACATCCACTTGTGTATGTATTTCTATAGGATATGTTTTTCTTTATATTCTATAATATAGAGAATATTTTTTTTATATTTTTGATAATGTTTAGTTCTTCTGCCAGGTTTTATCTGATAGCTCAAAATTTGCCAATTTATAGATTTAGTTTGGATTATTTTTCTCTAATTATATTACTCTAATTTATTAAGATTATTTGCCCTAAATAAAACTGCAATGTCACTTTTCTGCCTACAAATGTAGCCTTGAAATTTCCTTCCTGCATTGATTTGTTAATTCTCTGCTTAATGAGTTTACTATGTTTACAAACTCAGAGATCATGGTATACTTACTCTTTCAAATCCATTACAACACTATTAAAGTTTTTAGCTAAAGAATTGAAGCTGTAGATTATTTTCTATGGCCTCTCTTAAATGCTTTCCAAAACACACTATTCTCTGTGATGAATACTACAACTATAAAGCATTAGAGCTTCAGGAATTCTTAAAATCTTATCAAAGCTCCTTACCAGAGGCCGCTGGGATTCAAACAAAAGATAAGTTATTGTGGAGAGCAGGACCAATAAAATGGCATTGGTCCAGTCAAGATAGCATAAAGTATATAAAACAAAGTGGAGTCACTCATGTCAACCAAAATGGCTGTCAATCAGCCATGACATTTTGGTTCAAGAGGGAAACTACCTAAGTCAGAGCAGACACATCTAGCAAGGAGACACACCTAAGATATCTGCACATGTGATCGGAGCAGACATATCTGGCAAGGAGACACACCTAAGATATCTGCACACATGATTAGAGGAGACATATCTGACAAGGAGACACACCCTAGATATCTACATACATGATCAGAATAGCCATGCCTGCAGTGAAGGACCACCCATAGATAGGCTCCTGAGGAAATTCCCCACTTTCCATCAGTGGTGCCAAGACAATTATCAAAAGGCCCATAAGCATGGAGTACACCACTTTCAAGGTATAACTGAGGCAGGCTCCAGGCCACTGCTGAGGCAGCTGAGCTCCACACACCAGAGTGTTGCTCCATGCCACACTGATCTCCCTTGGTATCGGCCACCAGAAGCCCTGCCTTGCTGGACTAAGGACTTGATCTGCCCTGCTGCCCACCTGGCTCCAGAGATCCTTCCTTGCAAGACGCTGACAACTCCCTTGCCCATCGTGCTGTCTGCCGGACCTGTAGACTGAGATGCTGGGATATGGGTTTGTTATTCCCCACTGATTGCTGTGTGTGTGTGCTATATTCCTCTTAGATTGTTAGAGTGTGAGTAGGATATTAATGTATATTGATTTTCTACTTTGAGTGAACCTGCAGTCAATAAAAGCGGAGTTACCTTGTGTTACTCTTGTCTATTCCCTGGTGCCGGGCTGCTCAGCAAGCAGCTAGCCAAGTAGTAGCCCAGCTGACTTATAAGAAAGACTATATAATAAACATTCACTCATGACAATTATCTCTATCATTTCCCCTTTGTCCATACTTACTTATCATATGAAAGAATTGCTTTAAATTTTTAAGATCTTATTTTCCCCTTACCTTTGCTTCAAGACAATAAATACCCCTTGCCCATTTCAGAAATTGGAGAGTTATCTGAGGATGTGACTGTGTGTGTGTGTGTGTGTGTGTGTGATGTAAGAAGTAGGATAAAGCATTTGTATTTCTTAAATAATTGGAAATTCATATTTTAAATGCCAAAAAATTAATATGCCCTGATGTTGTTACATAAGCTAGCTCCAAACTAAAAGGTCAGGTAGACTAGTTCCTCTTCCAGTTTTTCTACTTCTGAGAAGCTTGGACTAGTTCTGTTCCCTGGGTCATAGAGGAGCTGATAAAACAAAACACAAAGCTGTGAGTGATTCAGTATTAGGGAGGGTGTATCAGAATGTGTTTCTTCATACAAACAATGAATTGCTGCTACTGGGAATTTGGGCCATTGGCCAGAATAGGAGGTATTTCCAAGTTTCACATCAGTCATTAATTCAATAAGCATTTCTTGATGACCTCCTATGGCTAGACACTGTAGTAACTGTTAGGGATACCCAGAAACCCTTGCATTCAAGGAGCAGATGTGATTTAGTAGGGAAGACAGCAAAAACACAATTATAATACATTATAATGGAATAAGAGCAGGTAAAAAGATGTGCCTAAGATATAGAATTTCATGAGAAAATAAACTCAAGAAATTATGTTTGCCCAACATCCTCAACACCTATTTCACTTTGTGTAGCAGTCGTAAGTCAGAAGGTTGATCTTAGATGTAGGGATAAGCCCTGAGGAATCTAAGTCCCTTAGGGATCACAAACCTCTGAACACTGGACATCCCCCAGGACACTGGACTGGCTCAGGTATTTCCATTCAGGGCACTTATAGGTGTTCTGAGAACTTTTGGAAAAGAAATGTTTATACCCATTTTCTTCTTAATCGAGATTTAATTCTCACACCATAATATTCACCCTTTTAAAGTGGACAATTCAATGGTTTTAACATTGGTTTGTGCAACCATCTCTACTATGTAATTCCAGAACATTCTCATTATTTCCAAAAGAAATCTGGTATTCACACTTTTCTCTCTGCAACCCCTGGCAACTATTAATCTACTCACTTCCTTTTTTGCCTGTCCTGCATATTTCACACCAATGAAATTATACAATAGTGACTTTTTGTGGCTGATTTATTTTATT
Source organism: Furipterus horrens (assembly GCF_987537825.1). Classification (NCBI taxonomy): domain Eukaryota; kingdom Metazoa; phylum Chordata; class Mammalia; order Chiroptera; family Furipteridae; genus Furipterus; species Furipterus horrens. Next base: position 148,962,087 of record NW_028327172.1, on the reverse strand, counting down.
TAGTAAGATGCATTCAAGGTTGATCCATGTTGCAATGTGTATCAGTAGTTAATTTCTTTTTACAGTGGAACAATATTCCATTTTGATACACCACAATTTGTTTATCCATTTATCAATTGACAGATTTTGGGTTGTTTTCCCTTTTTGCTTACTATGAATAAAGCTGTTGTGAGCACTTGTGCAAAGTTTTTATGTATGTATATGTTTTCAATTCTCTTAGATAAACACCTATGAGTAGAATCGCTGGGTCATATGGTAAATCTATATTTAACTATTTGAGGAACTGCCAGACTGGTTTTTCAAAGAGGCTGTACCATTTTACATCCCCTCCAGCAGTGTACAGGAGTTCTAATGTCTCCACATTCTCAACAACACTTATTATTTGTCTTTTTAAATATAACTATCCTAGTGTGCATGAAGTGATATCTCCTTGTGGTTTTAATTTGCATTTCCCTAATGTCTAATGATGCTGAGCATCTTTTTATATGCCTGTTGGCCATCTGTATATCTTTGGATAAATGTCTATTCAAATCTTTTTCTTACTTTTTAAATTGGGCTATTTGTCTTTTAACTGTTGAGTTGTGAGAGTTCTTTATATATTTTGGATACTGACCCATGATTTGAAAATATTCTCTCCCTTCTGTGGGTTATCTGTTTTTGTTCTTATGAAAGAACTCTTGCTTGTGACCACCTCACCCTCTGCATGTTGATGCAACTGAGGTCAGCATGGCTGTGGCCATCTTGCCACTGGCTTGAGAAAGAGCTGAGAAAACTGTGGAGACATGGAGTTGGAGCTACTGAATAAGGAGAGTCCTTGGGAGAACTTTTTTCTTACCTCTTGATTCCCAAGTTTATGAGCCAATTCATGTATTTGTTATTTAACTGTGAAGTTCAGTTACCTGCTACTGAAAGTTTCCTAAATGACATAGCTACTAAATCCAGCAGAAGTCTTAACAATTTTCTTCTCCTCTAATCAAACCATAGACTTTAAGAACTAATCTTTAGCAATGTCAGTACCAATATCTGCCACAAATGTCTCTACAGTTTACTTGTGTATATCCACAGAATAAAACAACTAAAAAGATATATACTGAATAATAACAATTGAAAAGAAGGAAGTAAAATTGTCACTACTTGCAGATGGCATGAAAGTGTATATAGAAAATTCTATAGACTCCACAAAAAAAATACTACTTTACCTAATAAGTGAATTTGGCAAAATAGTGAGATACAAAGTCAACATTTAAAAGTCAAAGGTATTTTCATATGCCAACAATGAAATATCAGAAACAGAAACTAGGGGGAAAAAATCTCATTTACTATGGCAACAAGAAAATAAAATAACCAAGGAATAAACTAACCAAGGAGGTGAAAAATCTGTACTCAGAAAACTACAGGACACTAAAGAATGAAATTAAGGAAGATACAAGTAAATTGAAGCATTTACCATGTTCATGGATTAGAAGAATTAACATCATTAAAATGTCCATACTACCCAAAGCTATCTATAGATTCAATGCAATCCCTATTAAAATACCAATGACATGTTTCACAGACTTAGAACAAATATTTCAAAATATTATATGGAACCAAAAATGATCCCAAATAGCCTCAAAAATCTTCAGAAAGAAGAACAAAGAAGGATCACAATACCTGATATCAAACTATATTACAAGACCACTGTAATCAAGACAGTCTGGTTACTGCCATAAGAACAGATATATAGATCAATGAAAAAGAATAGAGCCCAGAAATAAACCCAGGTCTCTGTGGTCAATTACTATTTGACAAAGGGGTCAGGAGCATAAAATGGAGTAAAAATAGTCTCTTCAACAAATGGTGTTGGGCGAATTGGAATGGTACATGCAAAAAAATGAAGCTAGATAACCAACTTACATCAATCATACACCAGAATAAAGTTAAAATAGATAAAAGACTTTAACATAAGCCGTGACACCATAAAAGTCCTAGAGGCAAACATAGGCAGTAAAATTTCAGATATCTCACACAGCAATATTTTTGGCAATATATCCTCTAAGGCAAAGGAAATAAAGGAAAGACTAAACAAATGGGACTACATCAAATTAAAAAGCTTCTACACAGCTAAAGAAAACATCATCAAAATGAAAAGGGAACAGTCAGTATGGGGAAATATATTTGCCAATGGTACCTTGGACAAGGGTTTGATTTCCAAAATATATAAAAAACTCATATGACTCAATACCAGGAAGACAAGGCCCTGAAAAGACGCTTCTCCAAAGAGGACACACACAGGACCTATAGGTATATGAAAGGATGCTCAACATCACTAGTCATCAGAGAGGTGCAAATCAAAACCACAATGAGATACCACCTTACACCAGTCAGGATGGCCATCATCAACAAATCAACAAACAACAAGTGATGGCAAGTATGTGGAGAAATGAGAACCCTAGTGCAGTGTTGGTGGGAATGCAGACTGGTGCAGCCACTATGGAAAACAGTATGGAATTTCCTCAAAAAGCTAAAAATGGAACTGCCTTTTGAACCAGCAATTTCACTGCTAGGATTATACTCAAAGAATCCTGAAACCCCAATTCAAAAGAACTTATGCACCCCTATGTTCACAGCAGTGCTATTTACACTAGCCAAGTGTTGGAAATGGCCTAAGTGCCCATCTGTAGATGAGTGGATTAAAAACTGTGGTACATTTACACAATGGAATACTATGCAGCAGAAAAAAGGGAGGAACTCCTACCATTTGTGATAACATGGATAAAACTAGAGAGAATTATGCTTAGCGAAATAAGTCAGGCAACAAAAGAAAAATACCATATGATATCACCTAATACAGGAGACTAAGGAACAACACAAACAAATGAACAAAATTGAACCAGAGGCATGTAAACAAGGAACAGAGTAACAGTTAACAGGGGGGAAAGGGGAAATGAGAGAAGGGGGATAAGTAGGGGAAAGGTTTAGTAAAGGAACTAGTATAAATAACCCATGGACATGGACAACGGGGTGGGGATTGACTGTGGGAGAAGGGGTGGGCTGGGTTGGGGAGAAGCAATGGGGGGAAAAGTGGGAGAACTGTAATAGAAAAACAATAAAAATAAAATTTAAAAATACTGGTACATTTACACAATGGAATACTAAGAGGCAGAAAGAAAGAAAGAACTCCTACCTTTTGTGACAGCATGGATGGAACTGGAGAGTATTACACTAAGTGAAACAAGGCAGTCAGCAAAAGACAAATACCATATGTTCTCACCTATAAAAGGAAACTAATGAACAAAATAAACAAATGAGCAAAATAGAACCAGAGGCGTAGAAACAAGAAACAGACTGACAGCAACCAGAGGGGCGGTGGGAGGGGGATAATGGTGGAAAGAAGGGGAAGGGTCTAGTTAAGGAACAGGTACAAATTACCATGGACATGGACAACAGGTTGGGGACTGACTGTGGGAGCAGGGGAGTGGGTGAGTCAGGGGGGAGCAATGAGGGGAAATTGGGGTAACAGTAATAGAACAACAATAAAAAAAATTTAATGAAGGAGAAAAAAATGAAATGGTGTGTTAGAAGAGTGTTATTTAAAAAAAAAACCAGAAAAGAAATACAAATGGCCAGAAAACATTTAAGGGAAAATATTCAATTTCATTAATAAATAAAATTAGGGAAAAAAACTAATACACTTAATGAAGCTACATTCACACACACATACATAGCCAAGGACATATATGAAACACATTAGGGTCAGTGTCTGTGGGAGGGAGAGGACAGTGAGTGAGGATTAGGAATGGAAAGGGAAAAAATAAAAGAAGGACCTTTCATAGACCAACAATAATAAAAAATAATGAACAGAGGACAGTTATCTCAAATATTAGCACCTGAACTTAGGAAACAAAGTCTTCTGCCAAAACAATAAAGTGCTTCCCAGACAAGGTAAAGCTAAAGGAGTTCATCATTACCAAGCCCTTATTATATGAAATATTAAAGAGTCTTATTTAAGAAAAAGAAAATTAAAACTATGAACAGTAAAATGACAACCTCACAATTATCAACAACTGAATCTAAAAAAACAAAACAAAGTAAGCAAACTAGAACAGAAACAGAATCATAGATATGGAGATCATATGGAGGGTTACCAATGGGGAGGGAAAATGTTAAGAATGACCAAGGAAATGGAGAAGCCAAAGAACTTAGATCCATGAACCATGGACATGAACTAAGGAGGAGAGATTGCTGGAAGGAAGCTGGGTACCAGGAGTGGGACAAAGGAAAAAAATATTGGGTCAACTATAATAGCATGATCAATAAAATATGCTTGAAAAATAAAAAACAAAGTCTTCTGCCAAAACAGTGGCAAGGACAACCAAGTAACAGGGAGAACATGTCAGTATTTTTCAAATGTCATGAGTATTTTCAAAATAGTATCACACTACCATAACTTTCATTTATTGATATCTACTTATTTTGGGGGGGGGGCATTGTAAAATTCTCCATTTTCCCCATTTCCTGGACTTTCTAATGAGTTTCAGATCAATTTTATAGTGATTTTGCTTACGTTTAAAGATACTGGATAGTGAGTTTAAAATGGCTGTGTTTCAAGATTTAACTTTGTGTCAGTTGTTAGAACTCAAGAGCATTTTCCTAGTATAATATTATACTTGGACCCGGCAACCGACTTTCGTGCCTTCCTCCCATCAGATCCTTACGTGAGCGGCACATCAGCTATTTGAGGCTCCTTGCTGGCCAGATCACCGATGACTTCAGAAAGGGTAGATTCTGATCCGTGTGCTTATTATGCTGTGCAACTACTCATTTTCTAACAATTCAGAAGGCCATCTAACCAAGATGATTGAAGCAGACTGTGTGCCCTTGCTGAGGAGATGAAACTGCAAGCAACGAGGAGATTCTTCCACCAGAATGAGCTGTGCAGCAGAGATAATTCAATCTCAGTCAGGCATCCTGGTTCTCAGGATTCTAGTCACTAGGATCCAAGCTCTCAGTGCAATATACCTGGCATTGGTCTGTATAGGGCACACCAGAGAAGGAAAACTCTGACTCCAAAAAACCTCCGCTGCCTTGCGGCATACCTCTTCAGGGGAAAGGCTAAGGAGAAGGGAAACTCTGACTCCAAACCTCCGCTGCCTTGCGGCATACCTCCTCGGGGGAAAGGCTAGGGGAGTAAACCCCGACAGAAAATCCGGAGCCGGAGTCCCTAAGGCGGTTTGACATTGTAGTCAACACCGGCAACTCCTGCGGAGCACCTGAAGCCAAGCTGTATTGACTCCGTCTTTCCCCTTGGATCCTTCAGCTGCGAAGAGAGGGGGGGTCTGCTGCATGGGCAACAGCTGGCCCTCCATATCACCCTGCCCAGGCTTTGTAACTTCACTGGAGAGGACACTCCAGCATCATCGCAAGATGTCGACTTAACACAGGAGGAGACAGTTACCGGTTATAAGCTCATCCGATTGGTGAAGGAAACAAGCGCCAGGGGTCTCCTCTGACGGTGGGAGAGGTCATCGCACCTCACTGGACAGCTACCGCCCGCCTCAAGCTGGGCAGCCCCCAGCCAATTAGGTGCTGTCTCGCCATGGCTCGCCTGCCCCACTGGGTGCGTGGGGATCAGAGAGGCGTCTCTCGAAAAGTGGGCCACAAAACACTCGCACCAGGCAATTCCAAGCAAACATCAAGAAAGAAGCCTCCAGCTCTTCACCTCGCTAGCTGGAACATCAGGACCATGTGTCCCGGACTTACTGCAGACCTTCCGTGGATCAATGATGCCAGGAAAACCGCCGTCATCGACAGGGAACTGGCACGACTAAACATCAACATTGTGGCTCTACAGGAGACCCGGTTGGCCGACAACGGAACTATCAGAGAAACCAACTACACCTTCTACTGGCAAGGGAAGTCTCTGGACCAACCAAGACAGCACGGTGTTGGGTTCGCTGTGAAGAACACGCTTGTTAACTCCATAGAGCCACCCACAGGAGGCACAGAGAGATTACTTACCCTCCGATTGTCAACAACTTTCGGCCCAGTCAGCATTCTTAGCGCGTACGCCCCAACCCTCTGCGCCACCACCGAAGAGAAAGAACAGTTCTACCATGCACTGGACGAAGCGTTATCCAAGATCCCCAGAAGTAATGCTCTTTATCTCCTTGGAGACTTCAACGCAAGAGTAGGAGCCGACCACATGGCCTGGCCCACCTGCCTCGGAAACTTTGGGAGAGGAAAGATCAATGAGAATGGTCAGCGACTGCTTGAGCTTTCGTGTCACCACGGCCTGTGCGTGACAAACACATTCTTCAAGTGCAAAGAGATCCACCAGGTGTCACGGAGGCACCCCCGCTCCCACCACTGGCACCAGCTTGACCTCGTCATCACCAGAAGAACGGATATTGGCAGCACCCTCCTCACCCGCAGCTACCACAGTGCAGACTGCGACACGGACCATGCCCTCGTGGTAAGCAAGGTGCGCATAATGCCGAAGAGGTTGCACCACTCCAAGATGAAGGGTCGCCCACGCATCAACACCAGTTGTGCCAGCAACCCAGTTAAGACCCAGCAATTCATCAACAGGATGGAAGATGCACTCGGCGAGGGAATGGCGGCAGATGACATTATCGAATCCAATTGGCCACGTCTCCGCGACGCCATATACAACTCTGCCATTATTGCTTACGGGAAGAAAGAGCGGAAGAACGCTGACTGGTACGAGGCTCACTGGGAAGAAATGGAACCCGTGATCGAGGCTAAGAGGAAGGCCCTACTGGCTTACAAGGCCACGCCCACTCCCAGTACACTTCAAGCTCTACGGGCTGCCAGGAACAAAGTCCAGAAGACCGCCCGCCACTGTGCCAACACCTATTGGCTAAACCTGTGCAGAAGCATCCAGGAAGCCGCCGATATAGGCAATGCACGAGGAATGTATGAGGGTATCAAGAAGGCAACAGGCCCAATCCCCTCCAAGATCGCCCCCCTTAAGTCCAAGACAGGTGAGGTCATCACTGACCAGGAACAGCAAATGCGGCGGTGGACCGAGCACTACCTCGAGCTGTACGCGACGAGGAACACCGTAACAGACACTGCTCTTAACGCCATCCCAGACCTACCAGTCATGGAGGAGCTAGACACCCCACCTACTGCGGCAGAGCTCGGCAAAGCCATCGACCGCCTCGCTTGCGGGAAAGCACCAGGAAGCGACGGAATCCCTCCAGAAATCCTAAAGAGCGGGAAACCAGTCCTGCTACAGCCGCTCCACCATCTACTCTGTCTCTGCTGGAAGGAGGGTTACATCCCCCAGGATATGAGAGACGCCAACATTATCACCATGTACAAGAACAAAGGAGACCGCAGCGACTGCAACAACTACCGGGGCATCTCTCTCCTCAGCATCGTCGGCAAAGTATTCGCCCGGGTCGCTCTTGCCCGCCTGCAGACCCTTGCTTCCCGCGTCTACCCAGAGTCCCAGTGTGGCTTCAGAGCTGGCCGATCAACAGTGGACATGATCTTCTCCCTACGCCAGCTGCAGGAGAAGTGTCACGAGCAGCATAAACCACTCTACCTCGCCTTTATCGACCTCACGAAGGCGTTTGATCTGGTCAGTCGAAGTGGACTCTTCAGCTTGCTACGGAAGATTGGCTGTCCACCACATCTGCTTGCTGTGGTCATGTCCTTTCACGACAACATGCACAGCACGGTGTCCTACAACGGCGCAACCTCTGAGGCCTTCCCAGTCAGCAGCGGAGTAAAGCAGGGCTGCGTCCTCGCGCCTACGCTGTTCGGAATCTTCTTCTCCATGCTCCTCCAATACGCCTTTAAGGACTGCAGCGAGGGTGTCTTCATTCACACCAGATCCGATGGCAAGCTCTACAACCTGGCCCATCTACGAGCCAAGACCAAAGTCAAAGAGGTGCTCATCCGTGAGATACTCTTCGCCGACGACGCAGCCTTGACATCACACTCCGAAGAGGGACTCCAGCAGCTAGTCACTTGCCTTTCCCACGCATGCAAGGAGTTCGGACTAGCCATCAACCTGACGAAGACGAACGTTATGGCTCAAGGCACGGGGACTCCCGCATGCATCACCATCGACGGATACACCCTGGAGGTTGTCAACGACTTCACTTACCTCGGGTCCACCATCTCGAGCTCTCTGTCAGTTGACTTGGAGGTCAACCGGAGAATCGCCAGGGCAGCCACAGTTATGGCCAGACTGAACCGGCGAGTGTGGAACAATTCCAGCCTCACTGAGAAAACCAGACTGCGCATCTACCAAGCCTGCGTACTCAGCACTCTCCTCTATGGCAGCGAGATGTGGACCACCTACGCAAGGCACGAAAGGAAACTCAACAGCTTCCACATGAGGTGCCTGCGACGCGTCCTGCATGTCGCCTGGCAGGATAAGGTTCCCAACACTGAGGTGCTGAAGCAAGCCAACATGAGCAGTTTGCATGCAGTTCTTAGTGAGAGATGCCTCAGGTGGCTCGGCCATGTCAAAAGAATGGATGCAGGCCGTATTCCCAAAGACCTCCTCTACGGCGAGCTAGCAGAAGGCCAGAGGATGACAGGGCGCCCAAAACTGCGGTTCAAAGACATCTGCAAAAAGGACATGACACAATGCTCCATCAATCTCAACACATGGGAAGTTCAAGCAGACGACCGCCTAGCCTGGAGGCTCGCGGTCAGGCAAGGCACGTCACGTACAGAGGCTGCGCGCAACGAGGAGGCGGCCCAGAAAAGATCGAGGCGGAAGCAGCGTCAACAGCAGCAACAACAGCCATCTGCCTTCACCTGTAACAAGTGCGGCAGGGATTGTCACTCCCTAGTCGGACTGCACAGCCATTCTCGGCGGTGCAGATAGACTCTCAAGAAGCTACGCCATCGTCTCTCGAGACGGACGGCTGCCGATGACGATGATGAATATTATAAATGTTAGTAAAAGGAGGTACCAGTGTGTCACATGTGAAAATAAATACATGGATATGACTCAATGCATGAAGATTGAAGAAAGTTTACATTATGTATTTTATTTTTAATATGTCATATTCAATAATTTACATATCTGTTCTTCTCCATGAAACGTAAAGGTTCTTTACAACTGAAGCTATGTATTTTTTTTTTTAATTGTAGTGCCCACCACTGTACTTAGAAAATTGATTCTGCTCAGAAGAGGCTCTCAATAAATGTTTTTTGGATGATGAGGAAAAAAGAATACTGTTGTTATATTCGGTTGGTAAAATAATGGGTGATTTTTATATTCTTTCTTGAACTTTTCTATATTTCACAAATTTTCTATGATAAAAACATGTCACTATTGTCATCAAAATGTTTATTTATAAATGTTCTATTAAATTTGATGAAAGAAACCAGAAAAAATAAAACAACATCAGGGAATTTATCCAAAAATTACAAGAGTTGTAAGTAGTATCACCTCAAAGACAGGCAAACGAAGATGTCTTTTCAGAGGAAGTGGTTTTAGATGTTATGGCTGACTTGCTAATTAAATGTTAGTTTAATAAACTTTTATCTCTGCATCCAGTTTTCTGAGATATAATCTATATTTTAATGGTCTTTGAGCAGATCAATAGGGGAAAGACTGAATGGGTAATTTACCTCCCCAGTCAGGAAATCATTCTGATTGAATGGGCTTCTTAAAAAAGCACAGTGTCCTGGCCAATCTCTACTTCCTCTCCTTTGGCACAAAGGAAATGTTCGGCTGTTTTGTTTTCAAAAACCTCAAGGTGGTATCAGTTAACCAGCCATCCTGAATGTGTCTTTGCTCGTTTGTGTGCTGCTACTGAATGAATTACCAAAGGAAAAAAAGAAAGAGTATGCCAAAAAAAAAAGGCAAATCAAAAAAAGGAAAGGCTTGGAGAGAAGTGATCATAGTAAAGGGATCCAAAGCACCAATGGATGGTGCATTTCACTCTTATTTAGAAACTCTAGTGACAGAAGAGGCCACTCAACACCTACTTGATTTTTTTTTTTTTTTTCCTTAAAAGAGAACACCTTTGCCTTAGGAATCAAAACACCTATTCGGTCTCACTAAAACGGTGTGCTCAATGTATCTCTCTCAGTCCTTTTCTCACAAGGATTAAGTAACAAAAGTTCCGGTTAGATATCGCGTTCCCAAGACTCTACTCTTAGACATATTGAGTCAGGTGATCTAAGTGCTTAACCTACCCCTTGAGCAGTAATAGAACCTCTGAGGGAAATGCATGCATACATCCTTCAGGCAAAGTGTTCCACTCCCTCGGTGGGCCTTGGCACAGACACTAAAAAATAAAATAAAATAATATAAAATAAAAATTAATTTAAAATCTTTTCAAAAGCATATTTCTTGCTAAGTCACCGGGAAGAAAGTGCATGAGTTGATCTGTGTATACATAAAATATTATATTCTATTTTTTAAAATGACTCACTGGCACACTTAGATAGTGACACTGTGTACTTTAGTAAGTGCTATTTCCCACTAGGAGCCTGCCCAGGGCCATGCAGCAGGGGCCACTCCAGAAAACAGAGCAGGGGTACTTCCAGGCTAACTTACCTCAATGAGCCCAGAGTCTAGAACAACTACCACTATGCTTTGTAAAATGACCTCCCAGGGTCTTCTGCAGTCTTCTCCAGGCCCAGGCTTGTAGGAACCTTTAATAAATTTTTGCTTTGAATTTTATCTGCTCATATTCTTTTAATTGAATCATTTATTAATGGGAAAACATTTTTCAAATTGTCTACAAATCCTCTGTTTGACTTAATCCTCAAGTGTTGAAAGTTGCTTTTCTAGAGAACCTTTCTTGACCACACTATCAGAAATAGCATCAACTTGCCTTCATCCTCCATTTTCCTATCCTGCTTCATTTTTGTCATAAGCACATATTACCACCTGACATACTGTATGCATTCATTCGTTGATTGTCTATGTCATATGCAGGCACATACACAATAATATAAGCTGTATGAAAGACAGGAATTGTTCTGTCTTCACCTTACTCCAAATGCTTAGAAAAGTAAATGGATAATAACTTTTTTACAGGATAAGTAATTCGATGAACCTGCCTTTTTATTTATTGATTTGTTTATTTAAAATAGCATGCACACAGTTTAGAAGCATGCACTCAGGATACAGACTGGTTGAATAACAGTCCTTCCACTTAGAAGCTGTGTGACTTTGAGCAATCACACAATCTCTCTGTGCCTAAGTTTTTATATCGGGTGACCGGAACAATAACAATATACATCTCACAAAGTTGTTATAAGTATTAAATGAGATATTATACACAAAGCACTGAGAACATTTGAAACATACATAGCACATAAGCACCATGCCTGTAAAATCTCATGTGCTCAATAAATGTTAACAGTCATTGCTCATTTATTCAGAAAATATTTATAGAACATTTACTACAGGCCAGGAGCTGTGCTAGGTGCTAGAAATAAGATGGTAAACAAAACCATAAATGGACCCTGACCTTATGGAAATTATAATGTAATGGGAGAGAAAGTTATTCATCCAAGTCACTACAAAAATTAATGTAGCATCAAAACTACCTTAAATGTTAAAAACAAGTGACAGGGCAAGAGTATATGTACAGGGGCATTTAATCTGGTCAGAGCCAGAGGGGAAAGATTTCTGAGGGAAGTTAAGTATGTGTGATGGGGTGAAAACAGATATAACATCTAATTTCAAGTTGTTTTCTGTTATATGCTCTTCTGTGTCCCCCTTTTTTTCTTAAAAGAGTCAACAAGAATGAGTTAATAGTAATTTTTGCATCGAAGGAGAAGAGGCTGGCCTTTAATCAGGGGTAAACTGTACTGAGAACAGACTTCAGCCACAGGCACATGGGCAAACAGAGATGGACAGGACAATCGAGTGTCCTCTCCCCACATCCACCCTGGGAAACTTTTTTTTAATCATAGGAAAATATTGAGATGTATAATTAAAACATTTTATTTGGACATAAAATTAAAGTCAGAATGTTGAAGTCTAGAGGAGTTTCAAACATCCAGTTTACCTATAACAATAATATTCAGAGAGATTTAAAGAAAAGAATCAATTTGTTCATAATCCTGCCTCTGTAAAACATAATCATTTTTCCTTTTTTGATTTTATTTTGTTTTTCCCTTTATGCTCATGCTATTATAACTGCAATCATATATGGTTGTATTCACGTTGCTTTCAGTATTTAGCTAGAAAAGGGGAACACAAGGAACTTGTCATTGAGCTTAATAAACTGGGGAGCGTAAGCCTGCTTGCTAGCTAGGTGAAAACAAGGAAGGGAGGCACATATGCAGTTGAAGTCAAAATGGTGCAGGGGAAGGTGCTGGACCATCAAGGACTGTCAGTCTAGCCAGGGGAAGGAGGGATTGGTTAGGAGGTGGACCCAGCCAAAGCCCTCAAAAGTTTGGGAAATTGATTGGTCATTTTGAGAAAGTACGTAGTCCATCCAAAGCCCAAGTTAATGTAATCTCAGGTTAACAAAGAAGTTCTATCTCTTGCTTCCCCACACAGTGATTCATTCACCCCATTTGTTCATGTGCTCTTTCGCCAGGGAACATACAACTACATGGTCTAGCAGCTAATGGGGCCCACAGCAGACCATGTAGACTCCAGAAGGAACAATGGACTGCAGCTGGAAACACATGCTAAGCTAGCCAGATGCTGGACTGGATTGGACTTCAACATGGAGCATAAACTCTGGGCAGTGGCCTTCATCCTGACCCTACTGAAGACAAGATTGGACTTTCTCCATGGTGAGCTGGATAGAGATGGGACATTGGAAAATCAGGAAGGAACCTCTTAATTTTACATCATCAGCAAACCATACCATGGTGCCACATCCTCCCATGTGGGTCTCAGGAAAGTCTTCTCCTTTCAATACCACAAGGACTCCGCTTCCACCAGTAAGACTCCTAGGACACAAGTAATTTTATGTGGAGGTACACAGTCTTTGTAATTATGCATATAAAGCATCATTCTGTGTTTATAAGGAGAGAAATTAGCCTTTGAACCTTAAAACTTTGCTAATTGCCATTCTCAACAAATTATAGTCAAGCACTACATAACAACATTTCAGTCAATGACAGACCACATATAAAATGGTGGTCCCATGAGATTATGATGGAGGTGAATTTCCTGTAAAAACTGGAAATATATGTGGTTCAAAAGGATTTTTTTTTCCTATGACTGGAACATTACTTGTGTGTTTGGCAGTAGATAACCTCTCTCTCCTAGCACCTCAATTTTGAGTACAAAGATTACATCCCAGTCAGTCAGTCACTGACTTGTTTCAGCGCAGAGGAGCCTGTCTGCAGCATTACATATTCAGAGGCTGTGCAGCCCTCCAAGCTTGATGGTGTTCAGAGTACCTTGTTGTAAATTCTTTGTTTAGCTAAGATCCTGTACATGAACACAGGTCCACAGGAGGTACCTTAACCACTATTAAGTGCCACTGTCACTTCAGTAAAAGCTTTCTGTGGTAGTGTGGAGCTGGCCTGTCCCTGTACTTTGGAAATATTTTTTACTGTAATGATGTACAGCATAGATAAGTTCTATTTTTTCCAGAAACTTGGCTTATTATTTCACTGCCAAAGAGAATCCTTTGTGCCAGATAAGGTCAAAAGAACCAAAACCAAATTTCCAAAGTCAGTTCTACCTTCTCCATGCCAAACACCCTCCTTTTTAATAAATACCACAAAATCCCTTAATCTGACCACTTCTCCAACATCTTATAGCCAAAGCCATATTACCATGACAATCCCCTATATTCCTTTATCTCTCCACCTTGATTTCTTCATCCTATTGATCCTCAGGCCTCCTTTCACTCCCTCCTGACAGCCACTATCATGATGATCTACTCCTGACGCCAAAAGTTTCTTCTCGGTATTTCCAGTCAATCCAGCCCACGTCCCTGTTCATGGAGCAACACTGACAGTTTCGATGTTGTATTTCTGACCCTGTCAGGAGGAAGCAGGGGGAGAGCTTATGGGACAATGTGTAGAAAGTCTACCTTAATGTACAGTGATTTCCTGAAATTTTACATTCACTCACCACTTACTCACTGACTCACCTAAAGCAATTTCCAGTCCTGCACACTCCATTCACAGTAAGTGCCCTATAGAAATGCACCATTTCTTATCTTTTAACTGTATTTCTAGTGCACCTTTTCTGTTTAGATATGTTTAGATACAAAAATATGGGATGGGGAAAATATAGGTTTACAGTTTTCATATGAAAAATAATACAATAATTAATAAATAATAATACAAGAATAACCCGTGTTTCACATATTCACAACTGTAAAACTACTTTTGCTCCACTTTGTACTTATCATTGTGTTACAGTTGCCTGCAGTATTCAGTACAGTAACATGCTGTACTGGCTTGTAGCCTAGGAAAAATATACTATACCATATAGCCCAGGTGTCCAGTAGGCTACACCTTCTAGGTTTCTGTAAGTGCACTCCATGAGTTTCACACAACAGAATCCTCTAAGAACACATGACTCAGAATGTATCCCCATCATTAAGCAACAGATGACTATAAAGGCTAATGGCCCTTTGTCAGGAAAGCAAGTCCTTGTAGTTGCACTTCATCACTTCAACTAACCCAGCACTTCGGCCACAATGAGGCAGGACAGAAAGAAGTTAGGGGAAAACCCCAACAACTGCAATCAAGAACTAAGAGCTGACACCCTCTCACCAGAGCCCCCACCTCTGACCATGATCAAAGGGAAACAGATAATGGCAGGAAACCCCATGGTGGCTGTAGAAGTCACAACAATAAGACCCCCTCCCAACCAGAAGGCAGAGTCAGAATTTTGCATCACAAAGCTTGGAGACAATCTCCCCAGCCTTGGAAATACACAAAATCCCAAGGACTAAGGAGCGTGCAGCTCACTCTCAGGTTGGTCAGTGCCACTGGATGCGTACTTCTGGCTTCTTTCACAACGCTGCCCACAACCTGACCTCTTTCTTTTTCTCTGTGCAAATAGCTTGCTTCATTCTCAATCTGATTTGTCCCTGAAATCTTTCCTAGGTGAGTCAAGGACCTAGAGGTCAGCTGACATGTGAAAGGTTCCAGACCATGCCAGGACAAGGCCAGCCCCCGAGCGGAAGTAGTCCAGTAACAACATGATTATATACGTACATTTGGAGATGGGGTCTAGGAGGTCAATAGGAAAAACACACTGCTGTGGGTCTCCTCTACTCTCAAAACTATCCCAATAGTAATTTACTTCTGACATAAGATGTGTGAGTTTTCTACATATCAAGCCATTCCGCAACACCAGCTGGGTGTTCTTTCAATACATTTTATTTCAATTCTGACACTATCCCCCTGGAGATGGTGAAACAGAACCCCCAGGCTGTTCAGTTATGAGGGGCTTGATTTCCTGCTGCCAAAAAAAAGCATAACTCCGAACACTACAGTTTGGTGAGAAGGAAAGCAATTGTTTATTTAAGGTTTTACAGATTTAGATTAATAGTGGAACTCTGCCATTAAGTCCCACTCCCTTTAAAACACCCACAAGCATATAGTCCTGCCTTCCCCTGCCAAATCGGGCCAGTTTCAGAACAGAAAAGTCAGAGGTACCATCTCTCTCCAGGAAAATAGAAGTCCGTGGGTCTGTATTTACCAGACAATGTATGTGCAGCTGCCCACCAGCTCCCATTCACCCATGCTTGACTGGGGAGGTCCTGCCTGTGTCTCGGTGTTCTCCAGCTCTTAATCTAGAACCACATAGCACCTTCTTACACACCAGACTTCCTGGTGGACTGGTGCAGTGCTTCTACATCCTTTCAAACTGTGTGGCTCCCAGCCACCCAAGTGACTGCTGCCTTATTTTAAAACCGTGACCTTGGCCTGTGATGCAGTCTGTGTGGTGACCGGTCTTGGCCATTCACAGAATCTCACCAGGCCCAGTAAGCTTTTTCGTTACCATTAAGCCCCTCCCATCTCCTTGGCACGTGGAGCAGCCATAGTCATATGCATATCTAAGAAACTAGGTATCTTTCAGGAAAATGACTGTGCTCCACTGAGTATCATCCCCCAAATTCGGAGGCTTCTGGTCACTCTCTTACAATAGCATCAGAGTCCATAGGTTAAGGGCTCACCCTTACAGGACTACTTCCCTTTGTTACTGTAGGTGGTTAAGTAGTTATTAATAAGAAAGAGAACAACAGGAATTAGACATTGAGCTTAATAAACTGGGGGAGCATAAGGCTGCTCGCTTAGTCATAAAGCTATAGCATTTACAGACTCATTCACACACTCCAGAGGACTGCCTTTTAGGAGACTTAATCCTAGGAGCACAAAAAATCTTCCCAGGAGCACTGTCCACCCTCCAATATCAGATTTTGGGGGGCATGGGAGGAGATGCTTGACCATAGAGGCCTGTCAGTCTACGTAGGGATTATGGACCCATCAGAAGCCTTGGGAAGTTGATCAGTTATTTTGCATTCTAGTTATTACCCCAGGAGAACAAAAAAGATTCCCTCTCTCTGTGTCTCCCTTGCTTGCTCAGTGATCCACACTCGCCCCGTATGTTCATGCATTTTCTCTTGCCTGGGAGCACATGACCATATGGGTGTAGCAACTACTAGGGCTCGTGGCAGACTGCACAGGCTCCAAAGAACTAAGCTTTTCTATGAACAGAAGCTCTGAACCTTGGTTTTTGTTTGGGTCTTGCTAAAGACATGGTTGGACTTTTTCTATGTGGGATGGATAGAGATAGGACATTGGAAACCCAGAGACAGATTTTCACCAAATAAATTTTGCCACAGCACACTCTCCCACATGTGGTTCCTTGGAATGCTTTCTTCACAATCCCATGGAAGGGCCTGATTTCCACTGGTGGCACTTTCAGAAGCCTATCTCAAGATCACATTGTCACTTGTGTTTCTGACCAACCAGTTAATCAGAGGTTCCTACACCCCTCAATTAATTTGTTGAAGCAGTACACAGAACAGTTTACTTACTAGATTTCTGGTTTATTATAAAAGGTTATGATAGCCAGATAGAATAGATACATAGGACAAGGTATTGGGAGAGGGGCTGTGGAGACCCCCTGTGCTGTCTTCACATACACTATCCTCCCAGCATCTTCGCGGATTCACTGATGCAGATGCTCTACAAACCTTTCTTTTCTGGCTGTTAATAGTATAACAAAAAATAACAAGGAATCATGTTCATTTGTTACTTGAGTACTTACTTGGTATAGTACAGGCCTTCTATTATAGTCTGAATCTTTCATAGTCACCTAGGAAAAAGAACATTGGGAATGTAATCTTTGATTTTAAAACTAATTAATAACAAACAAGTTCAAGAAAAGTGTGGAGCCCACGTGAATCCTTTTTTCCCTACTATTCTAAGCAAAAGTTTTAAACTATATCAATTAAGCAGGTTTGAGCACCTCTTCTGTGCCAAATGCAATGCCTGCTCCACTTATACAAAGAAAAATAAGGCCCTTTCCTCAAGATGATTATGATCTGGTAGGATACACAGACACAACTAAGGATCAGGCAACCTGGCATGCCACAACCAGGGGGAGGCACTTTACCAGGAACACAACACATCCAGCCTTTGTTCAAGCTGTTTCTAAAACTGACTCCTCTTTTCTCCACCTATCCAGATTACATTCAGACTTCTAATCCTGGCTCTTACACCAGCTTTTGTAGGAAATATTCACTGAGTATTTCTCCTTCAGTTGTCTGCCCTTTCTTTCTTTTCTTCACATTTCCCACATCATTTGGAATTTTCATTATAGAAAATGACACTTTATGATAGACTGTTTTGTAAGAACCTGTTTCACTTTACATGCATTTGTTTCGTCTTCTTGATTAATGTTATGAATTTCTAGAAGATTAAACCTTTCATCTGTCTTCTTTCTTGTGCCCAATTTAATGCTAAACACTTGTGTGATTGGGTCTGCCATTCTTACTTGTTTACCTTTGATACTAAAATCCTAATTAAGTTTTCCCTTAGATCAAAAAGGGTCAATTTATCTCACAATTATAATTTATTTTGTCACAGCTCAGTTTCATGAATTTATGCCTTAAATTTCTAGCCTAGATGTGATATTTCAAATCTAATAGTGTCATTACATAGCACCTATGACATTCTATTAAGAACATGTGGTTTTTATATTAATACAGTTGACATAAGAAATGTCCAAACCTATAGAGAATTTTTATACCAATTTATCTGAGCTAAACTGATGACATATACTGGGGAGCAAGATCTCAAATACTCTGCAGAATAACAGTTTTGCAACTTGTTTTATGCATTTGAAATTAAGGAATAATTACGTGGAGGTGGGAAAAAGCAAGGTGAAGACAAGGATAGTTAACAAGGTGTGCTTTCTTAAAAGTGGTTATTTCAAAGGTGTGTTAACCTAGATGCACAGAAACAATGAACAGGGCTTACTTAAGGCAAAGATAAACCTTCTACTAAAAAGTTAAATACCTGGGATGTGACTACCCACCATGACCTGCCCAGTTAGAAATTTATGATCAGATCACCCTGTACGTTTACTTTCCATAGAACCCCTATTATTTTCCATCCACAATAAAATAAATATTAAGTATCTATAGTTACCTGCCAAATACATGTTGTTGTAAAATAAGGGGTGAATTTGGTTATAAGTAAGGAATCATAATTAGAAACTAGTTACACTCTTTACTTTGTTTAACCCTTGTGCTTTAAAGCACTTTTGCAGTGAATTCTGAAAACAGCTTTCTCATGCTGGCCTGTTCCTGGATTAGATTCCTATCACACTTTTCTCTTCAGCTCTGACTAGACTTTCAGTATCCCATATCCTAGCAGAGGGATGAGTGG
This sequence comes from Furipterus horrens, assembly GCF_987537825.1. Classification (NCBI taxonomy): domain Eukaryota; kingdom Metazoa; phylum Chordata; class Mammalia; order Chiroptera; family Furipteridae; genus Furipterus; species Furipterus horrens. Next base: position 148,943,262 of record NW_028327172.1, on the reverse strand, counting down.
TAACTGACTTAGAAGACATGAAAATGCTAAATCTCAAACCAGTAGTGGGAAAAAAACAGAGAAGCAAAATGATTGGGATGCAAGGTCTTCACAGGGCTCAGGAATTGGCAATGAAGTGGAAGTGGGAGTGAAGAGTACAATGTTGAACATTCATTTCAGAAGCAGTTAGACCTCCAGATCCTTTCTGCTAGTCCATACAGATGGGACATTGCCACTTCAATAGTTGGTCAGAAACTAGAGATTAAGTCCTGGGGAGGGTAAAAAAATGTCTGAACCAGGGGACTCCAGGCATAGTTGGAGGTGGTTCTTGCACTAAAAGGAGCAGGGGGCTGTCTACACATTTACTGTATATACTGAATGAATGTCTACACAGTAAAATTTGGCATCTCCAGTACTGCTCTTTAGCTTGGATTGGAGAATACAGGCAGCCCGGCTTATAGATACTTGTTTGTATTATCCTAAGCAAATCTCTCCATTTGACTGAACTTTGCTTGAGCTTAATTTTCTCATATGAAAAAGTAAAATAATACTATTGTACAAGGTTGAGTTAATAATATACATAAGAGAAGCATTTTCTGGACCTTAAGGACCTATGCAGATTTTAGATAGCATCAGCAGCAGCAGCAGCATCAGGACCATCATTTTTATTATTGCTATCCCTGTCTTGTAATTTATGAAGTTGTTTCAGAAGAACGATATGAAGGAAAGAATAGACTTTTCAGCTTCTTTTGCAAGTGGTGAAGCTATGTGACTCTTTCTGATCAATGGAGTGGTGGAAAGAACCAGCATATTTAATTAAGAGTGATAATTCTTTCTCCTTCTTCATCTTGATAAAGTGGTGCAAGAGGCCTTTTGCTGCTGTGATAAGACAAAGCCTCTATCAGGTAGATGCCTAAGTAGTTGTGTGGAGGAGAACTTCCTGCCAACAATGTGGGACTTAGAGTGTGAGTGAGAAATAACTTTTGTTGTATTGACTCAATTGTAACAGAACCTCTGGGCCGCACTGATTGAAAGAGAACCCACAGGCCATTTAGTTAGGGGCCTGATTGCCCGCCACCAGAATTACAACTCTCAATACTAGAGTTTAGTGAAAAGAAAAAGAACTGTTTATTTAACAGTTAAATAGATTTAGATTATTTGCGGATTTCTGCTGTTGATTCTTATGTTCTTATGTTCTTTAAAATACCCACAAACACATAGTTCTGTCTCCCCCTACCAAACCAGGCCACCCTTAGAAAAGTCGGAAACACCGTTTTCCTACTTCTTAGGCACAGTTCAGCTTTACCAGTAGCTGCCAATCACTCAAATCTGATTGGGGAGGTCCTTTCTGTGCTGTGGTGCCCTCCAGCTCTCAATGCAGAACCGCTTGAATTCTCAGCCTCCTTGTAAACTGCCTTCTTCCTGCAAACCGCATGGATCTCCTCTCCTTCTCAAAACTGCACAGCGAGAGCCTCTTAAAGCAGCCTGGAGAGCCCTCTCAAAACCGCATGGGGAACTCAGCTTCTTTAATCCGCATGGAGAAGGCCCCTTCACCAAACCGCATGGAGAGGGTGAGAGAGAGAGCGCGAGACTGAGAGAGCCAGAGAGAGTGTGAGACCCGGCTAAAATGTCCACAGCTGCTTATATATCCCTGACTGCGTCCTCTGACTCAGTGGGTGTTGCAACCAGTTCTGACCATTCACAGAACCCTACGCAGGCTCTGTAGGCTCCTTCTGTACCATCCCACAGTTCAAGACTCCTCCCATCTTCTTGGGCCTTGGAAGTACCAAAGCCATTTTGCATAACAAAGACACTAACAACTAGCCCCAGGCATGCAAAGGCGTCTTAAAAGCTGATTCCTTTTCCCCATTCCCCCAGCCGCAAACTCTGGGGTTTGTTTTTGGACACCCCTATTTCTATAACACACTGAGATTTGGACTGTCGATTACTTGCAGAATAACATAGGTTAACATGACTAATACACTGTGTATCCTAGCTCTAGCAATGGCCTAAACACATATATATCCTTGAGTGGATGAACTAAAGGATACCATCTCTAAGGTCTCTTCAGTTTTAAAAACTCTTATGTTACAACACAAAGAAATCCCATTCAAGTGACAAATTATACTTTGTTTAAGGCGTGAAATAAAATTTCAGCTACATCAAACCACTTTAGAGAATGAATCAGGCTAGCATAACTTTTAGAATCGAGACTATATTTACAAATTGTTTTATACATACACTTGCCATTTAAAGACAATCTGTTAAACACGTTGCATTAAATATAATCAATAGCTCATGGTCATTATTATGAAATTTAGTTATTTTACAGTGATGTCCTCAGGGCCAATCATGAGTGAAAGTCTATTAGCTCTTCCAAATGGCCTAACTTTTTGTATTGGATTTTTAGTTTTTCTATGCTCTTGTGACAATTTTTCATTGCTATTGATGTGCTGCTCATCATCAGAAGTATATCTTCCCATTTTTATTGGCTCTAGGGAAAGAAAGCAGACTTTAAACTCTGTAAGAATGATAAATAATGGTTAGGATATACAGGATCAGAGTGAGAGGTCAAGAAACTTTTCAAAGCCCTGGCTAAGTAACTCAGTTGGTAGAGGATTGTCCTAGTATCTAATATGCCAAGATTTTATCCCCGGTCAGGGACCATACAATTATCAACCAATGACTGCATCAATAAGTTGAACAACAAATAAATATTTCTCTCTCTCTCTCTTTCTCTGCCTTCCCTTCTCTCTCTTTAAAATAGTAAAAAAAAGAATTATTAAGTTAAAAAAAAGAATTAGCCAATGACTATATCAATAAAAGGAACAAGAAATTGATGTTTCTCTCTCTTTTCCTCTTTTCTCTCTAAAATTAACTTTAAAAAGGAAAGAAAAGAGTACTTTCAGTCAATATGGCAGCATAGGTAAACATGGCTCACCTCATCGCACCACAACATAAAAATTACAACTAAAAAGCAACCATTACTCAGAAGTGTCAGAAGTCAAGTTTGACAACTATGGAATTAAAGAAATCATGTCCATCCGGACTGGTAGGAGGAGCAGAGATGCAGAACGGGTTGGTCCCATATCCACGTGTGGTGGATAAAAATTCAAGAGCGATATCTCAGGAGCAAGGTGTTCTAGCTGCAGATCAGGCCCCCCATTTCAGGGTCCCAGCACCAGGAAGACAAGTCCTAGCAGTGACTGAGTGGTAGAAGAAACTTCTAGAGTCTCAAGCAGTTCACCTTAAAGAACCCACACATGGACTTACTCAGACTCACTCCCTCTAAGCTCCAGCACTGGGGTAGCACCTTTAAAGGCACCAGAGGCATATGGGGAAGAAACGTAAGGTCTGGCATCAAGGTGAGAGCTGGGGGACAGCTTTCTCAAAGACGGAAAGGCAGGCAGAGGCCACTGTCCCTTTTCTGAACCTTCCCCCATTGAGCCACAGAGCTAGCATGGGGTGCCATACCTGAGACTCAATTACCTTGGCTAATACAGTTTTCCCTGCCCTAGAGATCCCCTGAGGCTCCTTCCCACCCAACTTACAACTTTTAACAGTGGCTTTTCCATATGAATGGCCAGTCTTGGCCCATGCCTTCATACCTCTTCAATCCTCTCAAACAAGCAACAGCTGGCCTCAGTGAAGCCCTGGCCCCTCATACCTCTTGTAAAGTGAACCCAGGCCCTGCAATAGAAAAAAGCATCCTATATTAACAGCTTGGAATATCCTAGAAATATCCAATCCCAGCACAAATAGCAGCCATCTCATATTGCCTTATAGCTCAGGCAGGGTAACCCAGGCAAAAAACAGGTGGGGGCTGACCTTGGCCTGCACCACCTGGGAAATCCCAGGGCCTATGCACCCAGTGGACAGCTGCAGACCACGTAGGAGCACCACCACCCTACCCCTGCACAGCTGATCCTCCTTGGAGGGCAGAGGATGGTGGTAAGTGGTCATAGCCAATCTTTGCAGCTGACTGGCTGGGGTAAATCCCTCTATTAGACCTGCCAACAACAACCAAGGTCCAACTACAAGAGGAGGGTGTACTCAGCCCACAGAAAAGGTAGACCCTGAGTACCCAGCTTGGGTGATAAGGGAAGCTGTGCCACCAGACCCTACAAGACACCTACTACATTAGGCCACACTACCAAGACAGCAAGTCATAGCAGCTCTACCTAATACATAGAAACAAACACAGGGAGGCTGCAAAAATGAGTACACAAAGAAATGTGTCCTGAATGAAAGGACAGATCAAAACTCCAGAAAAGAACTAAAGAAAATGGAAATAAGCAGTCTATCAGATACAGAGTGCAAATCATTGGTTATAAAAAACTTGTGAAGACCTCAACAGCATATAAAAGATCCAGTCAGAAATGAAGAGTACACTAATTGAAATAAAAGATAATTTATAGAGAAACACAGTAGAGTGGATGAAGCCAAGAACCAAATCAATGATTTGAAACATAAGAAAGCAAAAAACAACTTATCAGAACAAGAAGAAAAAAGATTCCAAAAATATGAGGATAGCATACGCAGCCTCTGGGACAACTTCAAGCATTCCAACATTCATATCACAGGAGTGCCAGAAGGAGAAGAGAAAGTGTAAGAAATTGAAAATTTATTTGGAAAAATAATAAAAGAAAAGTTTCCAAAGTTGGTGAAGGAAATAAACGTACAAGTCCAGGAAGCACAGAAGATCCCAAACAAGATAGACCCAAAGAGGCCCATACCAAATCACTTCATAATTAAAATGCCAAAGGTTAAAGATAAAGAGAGAATCTTAAAAGCAGCAAGAGAAAAGCAGAGAGCTACCTACAAAGGTGTGCCTATAAGAATGTCAGCTGATTTCTCAAAAGATACTTTGCAGGCAAGAAGGGACTGGCAAGTATTCAATGTGATGAAAAGCAAGGACCTACAACCATAATTACTCTATCCAGCAAAGCTATCATTTAGAATAGAAGGACATATAAAGTGCTTCCCAGACAGGGCAAAGCTAAAGGAGTTCATCACCACCAAGCCATTATTATATGAAATGTTAAAGGAACTTATTTTAAAAAATAAACAAAGGACTTCCAGCAAAGATGGAGGCGTGGACAGACATGCTACATCTTCCTCCACAACTAAGAAGGAATACAACTACCTCACAACTAGAGACAACCAGAAGTTCCAGGAAACTGAGCTGCATGGAAGTCCAACAAACAAAGATATGAAAAAGACATACTCATCCAGACAAGTAGGAGGAGCAGATCCGGGACACAGAGGACATGGTGTGGTGGCAGCAGCAGCAGGCTGGTGGAAAGCACAGTCACACATTTTAAAAAGTCAGGAGGGGCACCTGGGGAGCACTCTCAGCACCAGACCAGATCACGAAATTCATGTTTCCAGCACTAGGGAAAATAAAGCCTCATTGCTTCTGACTGTGCAAACCAGTGGGGGTTGGGGCAAAGGAAGAAACTGCTGGTCTCTTAGCAGAGTCTGCTTGTTTAAAGGGCCCCCATGTTCCTAGAATGTCTGCAGACCCACCCACTCTGGGCACAACAGCCAGGGAAACAGCTAGAGAGGTACCAGTTCCATACAAAGTGGGAGACATGCCTGGAAAAGGGGCGAGTGTTGAGCAAGAGGCATTGTTCCCTCTCAGACCCCTCCCGCACAGACAGCGCGACAAGGTGGTGAAACAGGTCGCCCTATAGTGATGAATACCTAAGGCCCCGCCCCTTACAACATAATAAGAGTGACAGCTCTGCCTAAGACACAGAGGCAAACAAACACAGAAGCCTCTCAAGATGAGGAAACAGAGAAGTATGATCCAAAAGGGGGAACGGATCAAGGTTCCAGTGGGAGAACTAAGCAACGAGGAGATAGCCAACCTAACAGATGAAGAGTTCAAAACACTGGTGATAAAGATGCTCACAGGTTTGAGAGATGTGCTTAAGTATGCCAGGCACATAAAGGAAGAAGTGAAGGCTATGCTAAATGAAATGAAGGAAAATCCACACAAAACCAATGGTGAAGGGAAGGAAACCAGGGTTCAAATCAATGATTTGGAACATAAGAAAGAAAAAAAACAGTCAACCAGTATAGAATGAGGAAACGAGAATTTAAAAAAGAAAAATGAGGAGAGGCTTAGGAACCTCATGGACAACTTTAAATGTGCCAACGTCCAAACCATAGGGGTGTCAGAAGGAAAAGAGTAAGAGCAAGAAATTGAAAACTTATGAGAGGAAATAATGAAGGAAAACTCCCCAAATATGGCAAAGAAAGTAGACATACAAGTCCAGGAAGCACAGAGAGTTAAAACAAGCTAGATCCAAAAAGGACGACACCAAGATACATCATAATTAAAATGCCAAACATTAAAGATAAAGAGAGAATCTTAAAAGCAAGAGAAAAGCAGAGTTACATACAAAGGGGTGCCTATAAGACTATCAGGTGATTTCTCAAAAGAAACTTTGCATGTAGGAAGGGACTGGCAAGATGTATTCAAGGTAATGAAAAGCAAAGACTTACAACCAAGATTACTCTATCCAGCAAAGCTATCATTTAGAATGGAAGGACAGATAAAGTGTTTCCCAGACAAGGTAAAGCTAAAGGAGCCCATCATCTCCAAGCTATTATTATATGAAATGTCAAAGGGACTTACTTGAAAAAAAGAAGAGCAAAATTATGAACATTAAAATGACAACAAACTCACAACTATCAACAACTGAATCTAAAAAATAAAAACAAAATCCAACTAAGCAAACCAGAATAAACAGAATCATAGGCATGGGGATCATTTGGCGGGTTATCAGCTGGGAGGGGGAAGGAGGAGAAATGGGGAAATGGGGTAGGGATTAAGAAGCATAATTGGTTGGTACAAAATAGACAGGAGGAAGTTAAGAATAATATAGGAAAGGGTGAAGCCAAAGAGCTTATATGCACAACTCATGAACATGAACTAAAGGGGGTGGGATTGCTGGAGGAAAGAAAGGTACCGGACAGAGGGGAGGAAAGGGAAAAAACTGGAACTACTGTAACAACATAATCAATAAAATATACTTTAAGAAAAAGAAAAAGAAAAGGGAAGTCCCACAATTTGTTTTCTGCAAACTGAGGGCCCAAAAACTTACCCTTCATCCACCTTTTTGTTTTATACAGGCTCTCCACAGGTTATATGATGCCTACCCACATTGGTGAGATCTTCCTTATTCAGGCCACCCACTCAAATGCTAATCTCTTCCAGAAATACCCTCACAAACACACACAGAATAAGTAATGTTTTACCAGCTATCTGAGTATCCCTTAGGCTGGCAAAGTTGACATATAAAATTAACCATCTTATTTACTATTATTGATAATATAACAAGATCTATTGGTCACTGTTTTTGTGAAGGTTGGCCACAGAAATAGAACCAATAGGATGATTTTAGATAGATAGATGAGAGATAGATTCATTTTAAGGATTGTATTCAGTTGATTATGGAGGCTGACCAGTCCCAAAACTGCAGGATGGGTGGGCAAGCTGAGATCCAAGAAAGAGCTGATGCTGCAGTTCTAATCTGAAGGTCACCAGGCTAAAGACACAGGAGAGAGTAAAAGTTTCAGTTTAAGTCTGAAGCCCATCTGCTGCAGAGTTCTTCTTGCTTGAGTGAGGACAGTCTTTAATTTTCCATCAGTACCTTGCTCTTAGCATAACCAATGAAATACATTCATGCACCACACACTGATGCATATACAGGAAGATAATGCCATAAGATTATAATGGAGCTGAAAAAGTTCTATGGTCTAATAATGTAGCTGTTGTAACAGCATAACACAAAGGTTGCAAAAGTCAGCAACAATGGTTGAAATGATAAGCAACTTTAACCTGGGTGACACTGAGAATGAATGAGAATGACACTGAGGAGCACTTAGAAGTGGTTGCTGAAGAATTGACTACTGGGCCAGGAATGCATAGCTGAAGAAAAGGCAAGAGGAAAGGAGACTGCAGGATAAGAAAAAAGAAGAATCCTCAAGAAAATGCACTGTGAAGGATTTAGTAGCAGCTTTAAAGACCTTAACAAGCTCTTTAAAAATTTTGAGAACATGGACCCCCTCAAACAGGTTTTCACTGATAGGAATATTCATGGTGCATTATCTTCTTACAAGCAAATCTATGATTAAAAACTAAATGAGTAAAAAAGAAAGAAACATATCAAGCAAATGACCATGGACATATTTCTGAAAAGAGTGACCACTCCTCAAGAAGAGCCTCAGGCAGCTTCTTTAGGAGGTCTTCCAGAAGAAGGCCTTGTTATTAGAGGAGGTGAGAGCTTCATGAGTGTTACTGCCCCTGAAGACTTTACAGGAGGAAAAAATAAAAATGCAAAAAAAACAGTGATATTAATGACTCTCACCCTGAGAAGGCCAAGGCTAATGTGTGTGTTTTTGTCTTCACTTTTAACAAAAAATGTTTAGAAAGTAAAAACAGTTTTTTAGATAGGAAAGGAGCTTATAGAATAAGACTATAAAGAAAGAAAATATTTCTGTACAGTCTTACAAGGTATTTGTATTTTAAGATAAGTGGTATTATAAAAGTCTAAAAGTTTTAAAAAATCAAAAACTTTATAAAGTTAAAAAATTATAGTAAGCTAATGTTAATTTATTATTGAAGAAAGAATATTTTTTATAAATTTTGTGTAGCCTAAGTGTCAGTGTGTATAAAATTTACAGTAGTGAAAGCAAATCTCAGACATTTATTTTAAGAAGCACTCATTAGTACCCTGACTGAATAGAATAGGTCAGTTAGTTAGAACATCATCCCAATGCACCAAGGTTGTGGGTTTGATCCCTGATCAGGACATATACAAGAGTCAACTAATGACTGCATTAATAAGTGGAACAACAAATCTCTCTCTCTCTCTCTCTCTCTCTCTCTCTCCGTCCCACCCCCCTATTTCTAAAATAAAAAATTTTTGAGCTTTTTGGCTCCTTCTTGAACCTCTGTCTGGTTTGGCCTTCTTGCCTCCACTCCAGCCTCCACCATGTCCACAAGGATGACCCAGAAGACCACCTACAAAGTGTCCACCTCTGGCCCCCGGGCCTTCAGCAGCCGCTCATACTCGAGTGGGCCCAGCATCAGCTCTTCGGCCTTTTCCCGGGTGGGCAGCGCCTACCGGGTCGGCTTGGGCGCCAACATGAATCTGGCTGGAGGTTTCGGCGGAGCGGGGAGTATAGGGTCCATCAAAGCCGTCCAAGTAAACCAGAGCCTGCTCAGCCCCCTGAAGCTGGAGGTGGACCCCAACATCCAGGCCGTGCGCAACCAGGAGAAGGAGCAGATCAAGACCCTCAACAACAAGTTTGTTTCCTTTATCGATAAGGTGCGGAGCCTGGAGCAGCAGAATAAGATTCTGGAGACCAAGTGGACTCTTCTGCAGCAGCAGAAGGCGACTCGCAGTAACATGGACAATATTTTCGAGAACTACATCAACAACCTTAGGCGGCAGCTGGAAACACTATCCCAGGAGAAACTGAGATTGGAGGCGGAGTTTGGCAACATGCAGGGCATGGTGGAGGACTTGAAGAATAAGTATGAGGTTGAGATCAACAAGCGCACAGAGATGGAGAATGAATTTGTCCTCATCAAGAAGGATGTGGATGTAGCTTACATGAACAAGGTAGAGCTGGAGTCCTGCCTGGAAGGACTGACTGATGAGATCAACTTCTACAGGCAGCTGTATGAAGAGGAGATTCGCGAGCTGCAGTCCCAGATCTCCGACACGTCCGTGGTGCTGTCCATGGACAACAGCCGCTCCCTGGACCTGGACAGCATTATTGCCGAGGTCAAGGCCCAGTACAAGGAGATTGCCAACCGCAGCTGGGCTGAGGCTGAGACCATGTACCAGATCAAGTATGAAGAGCTGCAGACATTGGCTGGGAAGCATGGGGATGACCTGCGTCGCACCAAGACGGAGATTTCTGAGATGAATCGGAGCATCAGCCGCATCCAGGCTGAGATTGATGGCCTCAAAGGCCAGAGGGCTGCCCTGGAGGCCTCCATCGCTGACGCCGAGCAGCGTGGTGAGCTGGCCGTCAAGGATGCTCAGGCCAAGGTGGCTGAGCTGGAAGCTGCTCTGAGAACCGCGAAGCAGGACATGGCCCGGCAGCTGCGTGAATACCAGGAGCTCATGAACGTCAAGCTGGCCCTGGACGTGGAGATTGCCACCTACCGCAAGCTGCTGGAGGGCGAGGAGAGCCGGCTGGAGTCTGGGATGCAGAACATGAGTATCCATACCAAGACCACCAGTGGCTACTCAGGTGCGCTGAGCCCAGTTTATAGCAACCTCAACTATGGCATGGGCTTCCAGGCCAGCTTGGGCTCTGGCGGAAGCTCTGGCTCCTTCAGCCGCACCAGCTCCAGCTCCTCCAAGACGGTGGTTGTGAAGAAGATTGAGACCCGCGATGGGAAGCTGGTGTCTGAGTCATCTGATGTCCTGCCCAAGTGAATGACTGCTGCTGAAGGCTCCGAGCTGCTGCGCAGGGGGGCGGAAGGCACAGGAGGCCCACCTGAAGCTCAGCCCCACCCAGTCCTCAGCTCGCCCTTGGGGTGGGGGAGTTTACTGCCTTTTCCCCATGTCCCTGACTAGAAGCCAAATCAAGTGTTTTCCTTTTTCCCCAAAATAAAGTCTCACCTGGCTCTGCCAAAAAAAAATTTAAATAAATAAATAAATAAATAAATATTTTTTCTTAAAAGAAACACTCATTAGAAAGTAGGCCCCAGTTTATGCAACCTATTCAGGAAGGTCCACAAAATCCCACTTCTCTATCTTTTCAGGTGTTCTCACCACCTCCAGGGTGAATGGTTCTTTCTTTTTAATGTTTTAGTTTTATATTATGGGAAGTTTTCAACCATGCATAAAAAGAGATCACAGCACAACATGCTTTTGTGTACCCATCAGCCCAGTTTCAGCACATCATCATTACACAGAATAGTATAATATGCTATTATTTTATGTATGCAGGAGCTAGCACTGCTGAATTTTCTCAAATGCTGTGGTTTAAGAGTTTGGAGTTTAATATTTGCCAATGATACCTCAGACAAGGGTTTGATCTCCAAAATATATCAAGAATTTATACGACTCAACATCAAGAAAACAGGCAGTACAATTAAAAAGTGGGCAAATGACATGAACAGACAATTCTCCAAGGAGGACATACAGAGGGCCCATAGGCATATGAAAGAATGCTAAACATCACTAGCCATCAGAGAAATGAAAATTAAAATCACAATGAAATACCACCTCACACCAGTCAGAATGAGCATCATCAACAAATCAACAAACAAGTACTTGCAAGGATGTGGAGAAAAGGGAACCCTAGTGCACTGTTGGGAATGTAGACTTATGCAGCCACTATGGAAAACAGTATGGAATTTCCTCCAAAAACTGAAAATGGAATTGCTGTTTGATCCAGCAATTCCACTAATGCAATTATACCCTAAGAATCCTGAAACCCCAATTCAAAAGAACCTACACACCCCTATGTTCATAGCAGCACTATTTACAATAACCAAACACTGGAAATAGCCTAAGTGCCCATCGGTGGATGAATATGTCAAAAAATCTGTGGTACATTTATTAATCTGTGGAATACTATGCAGCAGAAAGAAAGAAGCAACTCTTACCTTTTGCGACAAAATGGACGGAACTGGAGAGTATTATGCTAAGCGAAATAAGCCAGCAGTGAAAGACAAATACCATTCGATCTCACCTAATACAGGAACCTAATGAACAAAACAAATGAACAAAATAGAACCAGAGGCACGGAAACAAGGAACAGACTGACAGTGACCAGAGGGGAGGGAGGGGGGGGGGGAGGGGGGGGAAGAAGAGGAAGGGTCTAGTCAAGGAACTAGTATAGATGACCCATGTACATGGGCAACAGGGTGGGGACTGACTGTGGGAAAGGGGGTGGATGGGCGGGGCAGGGGAGAACAATAGGAGAAAAAACGGAACAACTGTAATAGAAAGACAATGTTTTAAAGTTTGGAGTTTAAATTGCTTGTAAATATAAGAGCAATGATAGTTATGTTAAATTTGCAAACCATGTAAAATTTAAAACTAGTATATCAAAATATTAAAAGTTAAAAGGCAAACAATAAACTGTGGTATTTATTTACCATGGATGTGACATTTAAAAATATTTTTTTACTTATTGTTCTATCACAGTTGTCCTAATTTTTACCTGTTGCTCTCCCCTTCCCTGCCTACTCCCATTCCCACAGTCAATCCCCACTCTGTTGTCTCATGGGTCACTTATACCTGTTCCTTCAATAGATTCCTCCCTTTCTTTCTCCCCTTACCTCCCTCACCCCTCCCCTCTGGTTCCTTTCAGTCTGTTCCTTGTTTCCATGCCTTCCGCTCTGTTTTGTTCATTTTTGTTGTTGTTATTCATTAGGTTCCTTTTATAAGTGAGATCATATGGTATTTGCCTTTCACTGCCTGGCTCATTTCACTTTGCATAATATTGTACAGTTCCATCCATGCTGTTGCAAAAGGTAGCAGTTCCTTCTTTCTTTCAGCTACATAGTATTCCATTGTGTAAATGTACCAGTTTTTTGATCTACTCATATACAGATGGGCACTTAGGCTGTTTCCAGCACTTGGCTATTGTAAATAGCACTGCTATGACCATAGGGGTGCATAGGTTCTTTTGAGTTGGTGTTTCAGGATTCTTAGGGTATAATCCCAGCAGTAGAATTGCTGGATGAAAAGGCAGTTCCAGTTTTAACCTTTTGAGGTAATTCTATACTGTTTTCCAAAGTGACTACACCAGTCTACATTCTCACCAACAGTGCCCTAGGGTTCCCTTTTCTCTACACTTTCACCAGCACTTGTTGATTGTTGATATGTTAATGGAAGCCATTCTGACTGGTGTGAGGTGGTATCTCATCGTGGTTTTAATTTGGATCTCTCTGATGGCTAGTAATGTTGAGCCTCCTTTCATATGCCTATGGGCCCTCTGTATGTCCTCCTTGGAGAAGTGTCTGTTTGGGTCCTCTGTCCATTTTTTAACTAGATTTTTTGTCTTCTTGGTGTTGAGTTGTACGAGTTCTTTATATATTTTAGAGATCAAACACTATGTTTTCCATTATGGTTGGTTCCCTTTTCATTTTGCTGATGTTTTGTTTAGCTGTGCAGAAGCTTTTTAGTTTGATGTAGTCTCATTTGTTTATTCTGTTCTTTATTTCCCTTGCCCTTAGGATTTTCAGCAAAAATAGTGCTGCATGGATATCTGAAATTTTACTGCCTATGTTTTCCTCAAGGACTTTTATGGTATCATGGCTTATGATTAAGTCTTTTATCCATTTTGAGTTGATTTTGGTGTATGGTGTATGTTGGTGGCCTAATTTAATTTTTTTGTATGTACCATTCCAGTTTTCCCAACACCATTTGTTGAAGAGATTATTTTTACTCCATTGTATGCTCCTGTCCCCTTTGTCAAATAGTAATTGACCGTAAAGACATGGGTTTATTTCTGGGCTCTCTATTCTGTTTCATTGATCTATATGTCTGTTCTTATGCCAGTGCCAGACTATCTTGATTACAGTGACCTTGTAATATAGTTTAATATCAGGTATTGTGATCCGCCCTACTTCTTTCTTTTTTCTCAAGATTGCTGAGGCTATTCAGGGTCATTTTTGGTTCCATATGGATTTTTGAAATATTAGTTCTAAATCTATGAAATATGTCATTGGTATTTTAATAGGGATTACGTTGAATCTATAGATTGCTTTAGGTAGTATGGGCATTTTAATGATGTTAATTCTTCCAGTCCATGAACATGGAATATGGTTCCATTTATTTGTATCTTCCTTAATTTCTTTCTTCAGTGTTCTCTAGTTTTCTGAATATAGATCTTTACCACTTTGGCTAAGTTTATTCCTAGGTACTTTATTTTTCTTGTTGCTAAAGTAAATGGAATATTTTTCCCAGTTTCTGTTTCTGATATTTCATTGTTGGTGTACAAAAGTGCTTTTGATTTTTGAATGTTGACTTTGTATCCCATTATTTTGCCAAATTCACTTAGTAGGTTTAATAGTTTTTTGGTAGAATCTGCAGGGTTTTCTATGTACATTATCATGCCATCTACAAATAAAGACAGTTTTACTTCCTCCTTTCCAATTTTGATGACTTTTATTTCTTTTTCTTGTCTGATTGCTGTGGCTAGAACTTCCAATACTATATTGAATAACAGTGGTGAAGGTGGACACCCTTGTCTTTTTCCTGAACTTAAGGGGGAAAATTTTAATTTTTGCCTATAGAGTATGATGTTGGCTATAGGTTTCTCATATGTGGCCTTTATTATGTTGAGTTGGTTCCCTCTATTCTCACTTTGCTAGGCATTTTTATCGTAAAAAGATGCTGTGCCTTATCAAATATTTTTTCAGCATCTATTGATATGATCATGTGATTTGTGTCTTTCACTTCATTTATGTGGTGTATTATGTTTATTGATTTGTGAATATTATCCATCGTTGCATTCCTTGGATGAATCCCACTTGATCATAGTGTATAATCTATTTAATATATTGCTGAATCTGGTTTGCCAATATTTTGTTGAGGATTTTAGTGTCTATATTCATCAGTGATATTGGCATGTAGTTTTATTTCTTTGTTGTGTCTTTACCTGGTTTCTTGGAATTAGGATAATACTGGCCTCATAAAAGAGTTTGGAGTCTTCCCTCTTCTTGGACTTTTTGGAATAGTTTCAGAAGGACAGGAGTTAGTTTTTCCCTAAATGTATAGTAAAATTCACCTAAGAAGTTGTCCAGTCCAGGGCTTATGTGTACCAGGAGTTTTTTTTATTACTGCTTCAATTTCATTAGTTGTTATTTGTTTATTCAGGCTTTCTGCTTCTTCTTGATTCAGTTTTGGAGGATTATATGTTTCCAGTAATTTTTTCATTTTGCCCAGGTTGTCAGATTTCTTGGCATATAGTTGTTTGTACTAATTTCTTACAGTGCTTTGTATTTCTGTGGTATCAGTTGTGACTTCTCCTCTTTTGTTTCTGACTTTATTTATTTGGGGCCTCTCTCTTTTTTTCTTGATGAATCTGGTTAAATATTTGTTAGTTTTGTTTCTTTTCAAAGAACCAGCTCCTGGATTTATTGATCCTTTGAATTGTTCTTTTAGTTTCTATGTCATTTAATTCTGCTCTGATCTTGATTATTTCCTTCCTTCTACTCATTCTGGACTTTGTTTGTTGTTGTTCCTCTAGTTCTTATAGTTGTAGGGTTAGGCTGTTTATATAAGATTTTCTGTCTTTTTTAGGTAGGCCTGTATTGCTATGAACTTTCCTCTCAGGACTGCCTTTGCTGTGTCCCATAGGTTTTGTGCTGGTTTGTCATTAATTTTCATTTGTTTCCAGAAATATTCTGATATCTTTCTCTTTTTTTTATAATTTATTTGTTTGTTTTTTGTTTGTTTGTTTTATTTGTAGAGATAAGGGAAAGGAGAAAGAGAGGAAGAGAAACATCACCGTGTGGTTGCCTCTCACTCACACCCCCAACTGGGCACCTGATGTGCAACCTAGTCATGTGCCCTGACTCGGAGTTGAACCAGTGACACTTGGCTCGCAGGCCGACGCTCAATCCACTGAGCCACAGCACCCAGGGCCTGATATCTTTCTTGAACACATTGTTAATCCATTCATTATTTGAAGCATGTTATTCATTCTCCATGAGTTTGAATGTTTTTGAGTTTTTTCCTTGAGGTTGATTTCCAGTTTCAAGCCATTGTGATCTGAGAAGATGCTTGACATGATTTCAGTTTTCTTGAATTTGTTGAGACTTGTATTGTGTCCTACCATGTGGTCTATCTTTGAAAATGTTCCATATGCACTTGAAAAAAATGTATATTTTGCTTCTTTGGGGTGAAAAGTTCTAATATCAATTAAGTCCATTTGATCTGAAGTGTTGTTCAATGCCTCATATCCTTGGTGTTTCTTTGCTTTGAAGATCTGTCCATTGTTGACACTATGAGTGTGTTGCTGTCAATATATTTCTTGAAGTCCTTCAAGATTTTCCTTATATATTTGGGTGCTCCTATATTGGGTGCATATATGTTTACAAGGGTTATATCTTCTTGATGGATTATTACCTTTGTATTATAAAGTGTCCTTATTTGTCCCTTTTTATGACCTTTGTTTTGAAATCTATTTTGTCTGATATAGGCATTGCTACCTTAACTTTTTTTTCATGTCTGTTTGCTTAGTATATTTGTTTGCATCCCTTTACTTTCAGTCCATATAGATCTTTTGTTCTGAGGTGGGTCTCTTGTAGACTACATATACGTGGGTCATGTTTTCTTATCTATTCAGCTACCCTTTGTCTTTTGATTAGAACATTTAACCCACTTACATTGAGGGTAATTTTGGATAGGTACTTATTTATTGCCATTTTTCCCTTTGTACCTGTGTTCCTCTCTCTCTTTTTCTTCATCTTCTTAAAGCAGCCTCTTTAGCATCTCTTGCAATACTGGTTTGGTGGAGACGTATTATATTAGCTATTTTTGTTTTGGGGGTTTTTTGTCTGGGAAACTCCTTATTTCACCTTCCATTTTAAATGAGAGATTTGCTGGGTAGAATAGTCCTTGTTGGAGGCCTTTGCTTTTCATTACCAGGAATTTTTTTGCCATTCCCTTCTGGCTTGTAGTGTTTCTGTTGAGTAATCAGCTGATAGCCTTATCGGAGCTCCCTTGTATGCCACTAGCTGTTTCTCCCTTGCTGCCTTTAAGATTCTCTGTCTTTAAACTTTTCCATTTAATTATGATGTGTTTGGAGTAGGCTTTTGGGGTCATCTTTATTGGGACACTCTGTGTTTCCTGGATTGCATAACTTTTACTCTCATCAAGTTAGGGAAGTTTTCTGTTATTACTTTTTCAAACATGTTTTCTATTCCTTGCTTCTCTTCTTCTCCTTCTGGTATCCCTACAATACAAATATTACATTTCATATTCACCTGCAGCTCCATTATATCCTCTTCATTTTTTTTTTTTTTTGAGTCTTTTTTTGTTTTGTTGCTCTGTCAGGGATTTTTTTTCTCCCTCATCCTCCAGCTCACTGATATGATCCTCTGCTTTACCTAGCCTGTATTTAACTTCTTCTACTATGTTCTTCATTTCAGATATTGTATTTTTCACTTCCCCCTGGCTCTTAATAATACTTTTTATGTCCTTTTTCATGCTGATGTAGTTTTCAGTAAGTTCTTTGTGGCTTCCCTAAAGTTTTTTGTAGTCCTCATTGAGCTCATTGAGCTTGTTGAGCATCCTTATAACTGTTACTTTGAACTCATTGATACTTTGCTTGCTTCTATTTTGTTTAGCACTCTTTCTAGGTATTCCTCCTTTTCTTTTGGTTGGGGGTTGATTCTTTGTCTCCCCATTTTAGGTGTCTCTTCTTGTTTGTTTCTGCTTCATAGATTGATCTGCTTTGACTTCCTGTCTTCATGGTGTGATTTTCTGTGGTAGAAGACGTGTGGGATTAAGTGGGCAGTCTCCTTGATATTCTGAATTTAATGTGCTTGGGATGCCCTTTATGCCATTTATGTGGGCTCTCTGGTTATAATTGGATTTTGGTTATTGATAGATCATTCTTTGGTGAGTCTTTTCCTTTGGCCGACTGACTGAGAATCATTCCACTCACCACCTTGTTTATGCTGTTGTGTGGGTGCACTGTCTTCTCTTTCTGGATCTGCCCGTGGTGATGTCAGATTATATCCCAGTCTGGCTCTAGACAGCCTGTTTAAGACTATCAGCAATACAGTCTGTATCTATCTCCTTCAGTTGTTAGTCTAGTCAATATGTAATCAGCAGTCAGGCTTAAGCACCACAAGGTGGGGCACAGTGGTTCCTGTGGGCAGGCTATTGCTTCCCCTGAGGCTGTTGCCAATTGAAGGGGACTACTCTGCTTGAGCAAAATGGCTCTTGCAGTATGGGCAATGACTCAGCACAGGTATCCTGGTAGCTGCTCCCTCAGTTCCCTCCCCAAAACCACCATCTCCACCTTTGCTGGATCCCAGAATAAGTGGCTGCAAACAAAATTTTGTATATTGGCCCTTTAAGAGGCTCTCCGTGTCTCCAGCCATCTCTCCCTGGCGGAAAGACAGCGGCCACTTTTCACAGCTGCATGTTTTCTGGCTTTTTTCCAGTTCTGGTGGGGGGCTCCAGCTTTGGGTTTAGATCCCATACTTCTCAGGGGGAACCCCCCAGCAGCTAAAATTTCCCTTTGATACTTGAGCTGCCACACATGGTAGCTCAGCCAGCCCTCTCATGACTCCTCCACACTTCATACCAATCACGTTGTGGTGAAGTTTTTTTCTGTCTGTCCGTGGTTATAAGGCTTCTCTTCAGCTATTGTTCAGTTGGTTATTCCAGATGATTTCTCTACAATTTAGTTGTAATTCCAGACTGGTTCTGGGAGGAGGTTATTGTAGCTTCCACTTACTCCTCCACCATCTTGGATCTCCCTGAATGGTTTTTTTTTTTTAAGCAGATATAATAACATTTCAGAATAAAGATCATAGGCCCTTTCCATTGGCATCAGGTGACAATAAAGCAAAGGTTGAACAGAGGACCATTAGGGGATCAAGGCCTAAACCCCATCCCTCAGGGTTTAAATTACAGCTTTCATAGAGTTTTACATACTGTTTCTGCAACAGAGGGAGGATTTCTGAGCTATTTTAGTTCACCTACATATCTGCAATGTCTTTAAATGCTCTCATTTGAGCTCACTTCTAAATTTTAGTCAATAGTCTAGTCAATAAGCCACTACATTCACCAATAAAACCTCATTGTTAATACTCAACATTTTAACTGGCACAGTGTGGCTTGTTGATCTAGAACCATTAGCAGCAGAGCCTGGAGTAGTCTCTTCTGTGTTTGGGCTTCGTATTTTGAGCAATGGTGGGTGGACCATCCCGGGTCTCTGTACTCCTGATCAGAATCTTGGATATATGCTTGGTTATAGCATAATCTATGTAACATACACATAATCATTTTAAGTGTACATGGAAGTATTACCAAATAAATAAAGAGATATCATAAAAACAACAAACTTGGGTTTCACATTATTATATTCTCCTACATCCAACATCCCCCATTAGTTCTCAAAATTGCTAGAAGTAGAATTTTCTTGTATCACATATCCTGGATAGGGTTTGAAGCTGAAGGACAATGAAAAGTGTCTAATATTACAGCTATGGGATGTTAACGAGAGATCTGAGGTGACTGTCCAGGCAAAGCTTAGCTTGGTAGTTCTTTGTGGGGAATACCTTCCCTCTAAGTTTAATCCTCATGCAGGCAGGTCCAAATGCTGTTTTATCAGTTCATTTAGGTTAGGCTACAGGAGAATTCTCACACCAACCAAAATCACACAACTGCTGTCTAGGTCAAGTCTTACTTGGGAATCAACAAGATAAACCTGAAAATCTGAGTTTGTTATTGACAAACTGTCTTGTGACACTGGAAAAAGAACAAAGAGAATTAGATGGTCCTATGTGGGTACTTTGTCCAAGTTATGGAAAAGCTTGATGAGTGTTCCATTTCTTATGAGAATAGCCATCTCTATGGTCTGATGAAATGGAACCCCTCTGAAAAGGTATTTGTCTGATAAATTCTTATTATCTACCTTATTTCACTGATTCTAATGTTCATATTTTAAATATTTTTGGATGAAATCTTAGATCATATGAAATATGGTTATTCCCCTTTTATTGCTCTTCATTCATGCTTCTACTTTTCCACCTCACTGTACATGGAGATGTATGTGTGATGGATTCCCTAGGTTATGTTCCACATATGAAGATCCACTCTGCTCACTTGACCAGACCTGGAAAGTCCCCAAATTTCCCTCAACAGCAGGTTCACAAATCTTCTCTACCATTTTCTTCACATTTTACTTATTTCCCTTCTAAAGATCTAAATTTAGTTCCAGACAGAGGAAATCCCCTACTATAGCATTCAACAACATTTGGCAGGAAGGTCCAAATTCCATACCAGTGATGCTCAGGCCCAAACTCCCTGTTATGCTTCTCATCTTGGTTTTCAGCATTAGCCATGTGCGAAACACTTATTGATGGACTTTGTTTTTTACAAGAGTGGATATGTTATCTCATTGTGTCAAAATTTAAGATGTTAAAATGATCTCATCTCAGAAGTTTTTCCATAAAAGATTTAGTAATATAATATTGTCCTGGCTAAGGGTCTTGCTATCTCCTTTCCCAGTTTTTTGTTTAAGAACTTTGGTTATGGATGAAGCAGAACACAAAACAAGTTTACATAACAGAGCCTGTGTCACATAATTATAGATTATAGCTGGTGATAAAAGAAAAATAAGCACTTTACATATGATGACTCTTTAAAAGGAATTTAAATTACAAACTTAAACTGAATCCTCTTAGCTTTTATTAGACTATAGAACTGATAATATCCAACTGGAATATATAAATTACTATGTTTAGAGTCAGCACTTGACTCTTAATCAAACCCTCATGCTATTTAATCCATGATGTTATCACTTTTAATAATTGGTAGGTGATATTTTCATATAAACACACACTATATTTATACGTGTGTTTTAGAGAAGCACTTGAAATTTTAAAATTGTGCCCTAAGTCCTATTAATTTACCAAGTAAAAATTACTTTAGCATCTGAAATATTCAAATTAAAAAAAATAGAAAACTTTCAACAATGTATTCCTTAGTTGAGGTTTAGAAGGAAAGAACAGAGTCCCATGAAGGCCTGATTAGTATTGTCTTAGTGTACTACATGTTTTTCTCACTTTATAGCCTACTCCTCCCAACCTGAAAGGTTCATTGTCCAGTTTTTACTGGTGAGAAAAGAAAGGCTCAGGGGTGTTTTCCCAATGTTCTAAAGCAGTGATTTTGAATCGGTGTGTTGCAAGAATTTTTAAAACATGCAATACCTATCTCTTTAGTCAGGCACTGACCTCTTTCCCATAGATTATCAAATTTAAAAAATGACAGCAGTCAATACAACAATAGCCACACAGAGTGAATGAGTCAAAATTATATTTTTACTTTCAGATCAACAAATATATATATTTTTTGTTGTGCTACAGAATTGTAGTAATTAGATTATGTGTGCCATGAGAGAAAAAAGGTTAAAAATCACTCTTCTAAAGCAGGTAAGTTTCAGAACCAGTGGTGTTTTTTAAAAAAATATTTACTTTAGAGTTCCTGAGATTTCCACTGAAAACCATCTATGAATTCAACATGTGATACAAAAAGCTTGGATTTACTCTGACGAATGCTTTGACAATGCCACCCCTAGTTCTTAAAGGCGAGAATAGGATCTGAAATGAACAATTTAATAAGGAATACACCTGAGAGATAAATGTAGGCAACTGACAAGAAGAGAAGAATTATGGAGTTAATAGTTTCAAAAACTGAACCTGTGCTCTCTCCTTCCCTCTCTCTTTCTCTCTTTCACTCTCTCTCTTCTCTCTCTCTCTTGCATACCAGTGTCTTTCTTCCCCACCTTCCCCCAGATGTGTTTACCTTGTGTTTCTTTCTCCTAAACTCTAAGGACCCTTCTTTTGTCTCTGTAACTTATTTCCTGAGCCCACGAAGCCCAGCTGGCTCACTTTTTCCATGGCTCACTTCTTCTACCTCTGTGACTTTCTAAATAAACTTTTGAAAAAAAGCAATCATCATTACATGATCTCCTAGACACTGAAACCTGAACCTTCCTGATATGCTATGCAAGATTTCAAACAAAGAGGTATTGTTCAGTACCTGTTTTTGTGTGATGGTGTAACTATGCAGTCCATACCAGTCAACAATGCTGACCAATGACTCATGAAATCTACTGTGAGATCTCCCTCCTCAGTTTCAAAATATTCATTTAGAATTGCATTAGTAAAATAGCCAACGGCTTATCACATTCTTTTCACTATCTTGGCCTGGTTCTAAACAGATCAGATTTTTAAACTTAACTTGGAATTTAACTCTTTATATTTAACAATTTACATGCATTGTATTATAAAAATCACTTAATAAAAGGCAATTTATTATAAGTATATACATTTCTATTTTTAGAATACATTTTGATTACATAATAAAATTTTTCTAAGTAAGCTTAGAAGTTAGATTTCAAAAATAAAAATCTTTGTAAAATAAAAGTAACTTTTTCTCCTCTGTTTATCTCTCCAAAGGAAAATATGCCTTCAGAGAACATTATTTAGGCATTGGTTATAATTTTTGTTTGCCATTTGGCACTTTTTCTCTTTGTGTTTAAATATAAGAGTAGTGATAATTGTTACAGTTATTTCCTTTCTCTGTTTTGGGCTCCTAAAATCAAAATAACTTCTTTTTCACATAATTATAAGGAAGAGAAGAAAATATTTTGTTTTTCTGTAGACAATATACAGAAATGGAAATGTAGTATACTTAGTGCTAAAACCAGGCAGTGACATTGATATTAGGATAGGTGTCTCCTATCAATTGTTAGTAAGTACATTTAAAACAGAGGATGAGCTATAGTTTCACGATTTAAAATGTTCTCTTATTATTGTAGAAACTTAGGAAAAAGTGAATTCCACACTACACGGCCTGAAGTCTTAGCTCCGACCTTCAGGTTAAATAAGATTGTAGGCCTGTTTAATATGGCATTGCTCTGAGAGCTCAGGGCTCATTCTGTCATGAGCATTATTACTAGATCGGCGCACTATTTTTCATCCTTTCTGAGCGTGATCTGTAGCGTAGGGCAGAGGGTTAGCAAAGAGGACAACCGAACTAAGGGTTGCAGAAATAAAGCAGGAATCCGCCTGGCTGCTGTGGCTCAGTGGATTGAGCGACAGCCTGCGAGCAAAGTGTCGTTGGTTCGATTCCCAGTCAGTCAGGACACATGACTAGGTTGCACGTCAGGTTGGGGGCACGAGTGAAAGGCAACCACACAGTGATGTTTCTGTCTCTCTCATTCTCCTTTCCCCTCTCTCTAAAATAAATAAAAAGCAGGAATCCACACACTTCCCCAAGTGTCCCAAGTGTGCAGGCCTTGCAAAAGGCTGCACTCAGATCCTTAGGTAAAAAGAGCAAGAGGAGCAAGAGGAGTTAGAAGTGGTGGGATGTCGCAGGATTATCTACAGGGGTCCAGCATTCTGGGGAACATTTCAGCGACGCCTTGTCGGGAAGCCGAGTGTGGTGGGCAGAGGAAGCCGCACGGAGGCGACACGAGAGCCCAGCCAGCGGTCTTCTCCTACTCCGCTGCTCCCCCTAGCTGCGGATTCCCTTGAGACGCCTGTTCCCTAGGAGTTGCCGTGGCAACGGACGCAGATTCTCGACTCCCACGCCCTCCAGACAGAATCTTGGCAGAAGGCGGCGCACCGCCCAGCCCCTAAACCCCCCAGCTCCGATGGAGAGCTGGGACTGCATGCCTGAAAGCGAGGAGTGCAGGAAGATCATCGAGAACCTCGAGTCCGCTATTGAACAATTCGAGATCGGGCCCAGGTGACGGTGCAGGCTGTAGCGCAACGCGGGGCGCCAGCTTCCCTTCCTCCGGTTGTCCCACCGCGCCCCGCGCCGCTTTCCCGCAGCCACGTAGCCGGCGCTCCACGGCTTCTCCGGCCCCTCGCGCCAGGCCACAGGGCTGCTATTTTAATTTCTTAGATCTATTATTGCACACTAAGAGTATAGACTCTGGAGCTAGACTGCCTGGGTTCAATCCTGAGTACCCTCTGTTGCCTCAGTCATCCCACTGGAAAACAGCGACGATGATTATAAATACTGCCAACATCATAGTTCATAGTGAACATTTAATGAATTAACCTTGTTAACATGTTCAGAAGAGTGCCATATATATAGTACCATCTGTTATTTGATCCCTTTTTTAGTTTTTGTCCTTCGCAGTCTTTCTTTGCCCCCCTCCTCCAGTGCTGTTTATTTGAATAAGGCAGAGCTGATATTGCTGGAAAATATTTTTTTATTTTTTAAACCCTTTAAAATCGGTAGGTAGCCAGCAATAGATCAGCCTCTATGCGAGCACTTACAGTTCTCTAAGAAAAGGTCCACATGGTGCCAGATGGCCTAGCTTAGAGGCAAGAACCTCTCCTCACTAATGCAAGAGAGAAGAGAGGAGAGAAGAGGAGAGGGGAGGAGAGGAAAAGGTAGGGGGGAGGGGAGGGGGAGGGGAGGGGAGGGGAGGGGGAGGACAACAGAGGGGAGGAGAGGGGAGGAAGCTATAGGGACCCAGACATGGGGTCTGATCCAGTACTGTGCTGACAAGCTCAATCTCCCCAGTTCAACTCTATAAAGTGGCTGCGCTTGTTAAAACCAACCAGGGTACACACAGGACCTAGTTTATTGGTGGTTTTGGAAGGCACACATAGGCCATAGAGCGTGGTAAACACCATAGGCACCCAGTGTCTAACCTGTTCTGGTTGTTTACTAATAGGAAATGACTTCCTGCCCTGGATTCCTTGGCATTCCGTGGTGGGTAGTTCTCCAACAAAATGCACCCGCTGAACTCGGTGGACAAACTGACAATGCCAGGTGCTCAGTAGAGGGCATGTTGTCTGAACAAAGGAACCACTGATACCTATGTTCATTTCTCATACCCATGTTCATTTCTCTTCACCCACAGTGCTCAGGGGAATGTGTTGGTGTCCTGGTATAAGTGTGTGAGTGGGAGAGGCTCCAGAACTATCTACAATCCTGGGATCAAGGCAGAGTTAGGCACTGGGGAGACAGCAGTCTACCAACGGACAAAAGCCCTGCCTTTGTGAAGTTTACATTCCAGTCAGTAAACCAACGACGAACAAGCAAACTATATAATAAATAAGTTAGATAATAGTGGTAAGTGCCAGAGAAGAAACAGAGCAGAAGAGAGCAGAGGGAATCCTGTGTAGAGTATAATATTAGATTAGATACCATGGTCAAGGAAGGCTTGGCCAAGATGGCACTGGGGTGAAGATTGCTGGATTGAGAGAGAGCCATGCAAATATACAGGGACAGAGTGTTCCAGGCAGAGAACAGGAAATGGAAAGGAGTGGGCCTCGGAGTTCTAGGACCATCAAGGAAGCCAGTGTGGCTGGGGTAAGTGAGAGGAGAAAACAGAGATGAGGTCAAAGGTAAGAGGTGGGTGCCAGATGGTGTGGGATCTAGATCACTGTAAGGCCTTCAGCTTTGACTTTAAATTAGATGATACAATGTGGTTTTTTGTTGTTGTTTTTTTAACAGTACCAAGCAGTTCTCCATATTCTTAGTGGATGCTGACTGGGTTTCTACAGTTTAACTCAATTCTGACACTGTCTACCTAGAGATAGCATCAGACCCCACAGGTTAAGGGCTCAGTCTCGCAGGACTGCCCCCCTTCTTTCCCTTCAGGTGCCAAATGCCAGTCCAGATTGTCACCTGTGCTTCTGACCACCAGTTTTAAATTGGAGTTATAAACCTTCCACAGGTTTGATCAACTTGCTAGAACAGCTCACAAGACTCAGAAAACCAGTTCTCTTATTAGGTTATTTGTTTACTACAAAGAATATTAAAGGATGCATATGAACAGCCAGATGAATAGACACATAGGGTGAGGCCCAGAAGGGACTGGAGCACAGGAGCTTCTGTCCCTGTGGTGAGTGAGGTGTATTACCGTCTCTGCACAGGGGTACGCTCTTGTTCCGTCGTCGTCGGCGGCGGCAGCCGTCCGTCTCGAGAGACGATGGTGTAGCTTCTTAAGAGTCTATCTGCACCGCCGAGAATGGCTGTGCAGTCCGACTCGGGAGTGACATGGTATCTGTCTCCTCCCATGTTGAATCGACATCTTGTGATGATGCTGAAGCTACAGAGCCTGGGCAGGGTAATATGGAGGGTCTGCTGTTGCCCATGCAGCAGACCCCCCCTCTCTTCGCAGCTGAAGGGTCCAAGGGAAAGACGGAGTCGATACAGCTTGGGTTCAGGTGTGCCGCAGGAGTTGCCGGTGTTGACTACAACGTCAAACCGCCTTAGGGACTCCGGCTCCGGATTTTCTGTCGGGGTTTACTCCCTTAGCCTTTCCCCTGAAGAGGTATGCCGCAAGGCAGCGGAGGTTTTTTGGAGTCAGAGTTTTCCTTCTCTGATGTACCCTGACTGGAAGATCGAACCAGCGACACTTAGCTCGCAGGCCGACGCTCAATCCACTGAGCTAAACCAGCCAGGGCAAATGCACACATGTAATAAATGCATATATTATGCACATATATATGAACTTGGATAGGTCTCAAAACATAGTAAGTGAAAGTACGATACTGTAATATATCATTTATGTAAAATTTCATAGTATGTACAAAACAATATTTACCATACATACCCATGAACAATATATATAAGAGTATTAAAAGTGTACTAAAAAGTTACACTTTAAATTCATGGGAGCTTCTGTCCTTGAGAGGCAGAACAATGATGTCAACTTTATATATAATTTGTTTTATTAAAAAAATAACAAATAATATAACACTGACAGCTGTCAATTCTGAGTGAGTTAGGTGGTTATTTTTTCTATTATTCTGGATACATTAGTCAATTTTCTGGATTGTAAAAAAAAAAAAACTAATAAAAATTACCAATAATCTTAATTCAACTGTTTAAATACTGAAAAAATAATAGAATTCATCTTGCTAAGAATACAAGATAAGCAAATGAAGTAAATTCCAGGTCAAGTAATTATGCTGACAGAGCTTACAAAAAGTAGAATAAAATATGAGGTAAAGAATTTTGCCCTTAAACATCTTCCATATAATCGGTAGTGAGTTCTCTTTAATTTCCATATTTCCAATCTGATAGCTATCACTAAAATTTGCATCTAAGCCCTGAAACAATAAGTAGAAGTCCAAAAATAAACGAACTCACAGTAGAAAAATAGAAGTTTAATAATATATATACCTCCCATATACATGAAAGATACCTAGGAAAACTAAGTAAATCCCTGAAAAAGCTGAAGCCACCACCTTAATAGCCTCTCCAGCTACAGACAAAGAATGTTATGGAAGGTTACCAGGGAAAGCATAATAAACTAAGGGAAGATTTATCATGCCCATTTTAAGTCGGTGCCTTCTCCATTGATAAGATCCTCTTCCTGTGATGCACTCATCCTTCTCTTCCTGGTACAGAGAAGGAGATCCTTAAAATGGAGATTTTCTTTATAAATGTAAATTTCTCTTACAAAAGAGCAATCTCTACTGTTTTCAGAGCTTCTCCTGAGTTTCTCAAAATAATTAGTTCAAAATAATCTTTATGCCAAAGAGGCGTTTTGGGGAGTGCCATAACCTATTACCCTTCTAGTGTGAAGTTTAATACAGAGGTCTAGGCTGGCTATATTGAAACTGGGTACAGAGCAGGGGAGAGCTCCCCAAAGTCCCCACAGCCCATGACTGGGGTGTGGGGGGAGGAAATAATTCAGCTTTTAAGGTACTTTGCATATCCATGGCAAGATGGTAGCTAGATAATAGCTGTGCTCCTTCCCCAGGGCAAAAGGTGTGGTGACTTTCAGGATTTAAAAGGAAGGGAAGGCAGCCTTGAAAGAAGGAACTGTTGAGGAAGTGTGATGGAAGTGTGCTGTGGAGGAGGGGCATGTTGTAACAGCCATGTGGGAAACAGCAAGCTGCTATGCAGTTTGTAGTCAGGATTTGGCCTAGTGACCTGGGCTGATAAGAAAGCAGGCATGATACTGCTTTTATCATGCTGGGTCTAGCTGACTCTGAAGCCAGCAAGGACTCTACTTTGCAGACCTGGACTCTATCTGGACTCTTGGAACTCAGGACATATGGAGAGGACACTCTTAGGACTCATGTCTTTCCTGGACTTCACCATGATCCAGTGTAACATGGCACATGCTTTCCTGGACTATTATACGGAGGCTGAAGACAACATAGGCCAGATCCTGAAGGAGAGAGCTGACAGATAAGGGATGGGGAACTGCTGGGTTTGGTTTTGGTTTATAGCTTTTTAGAGAGCAAGGGAAGTGCTGGGTTTCATGGGAGAACAGGGCTCCTATCAGAAGTTCTCCCAGCCATCCCCATCACCACCACCTCGCCCCTCGTAAGGTTAGAATATTGTAAATAAAGACCTGTTTTTCTCAACACTAATCATTGGTTCATACACCAAAGTGCCACCTGAATGAACCCTGATTTGCTTGGTAACAGTATTAACTTGGGAGTAATTGCCACAAAGATGGATCTAGAGCTGGGAGACTTAGTGAGATAACCTAGGAAGTGAACATACAAAGAAAAGTCTCATTGGGCCTCAGGGCACATCAAAATTGTGTGGTATTTAGAGGGGGAAAAAAGGGCAATATTTTCTTTATTTAAAATTGAATAGTACACCACAGTGAAAGTTTAGCACACCTAATGTTACGAAACCCACGTGCCTGACTCTTCAAAAGGCCAAACTCAAAACATCAGAGCATGGAGTAAGGAAAGATTTATTGATCAACAAGGTGCCAACTGAGAAGATGGGAGACTTAGTAGTGTTTCAAATCCATCTTGCTTGTTAGAGGAGGTTAAGGGCTTCTAAGGGATTGGGAAAATGCATATGCAGCAGTGCTGGTGAGGCAAGTTTTAATTAAAGGACCTTGGAACTGTGCCATTTATGTTAAAGGAGCAAACAGCAACACTGGCTCTTCCTGGACAATGGGGCCTTCACTTCTGATAGGGTTCCAGTGTTCAAGTTTCAGTTTGTCCCGTCCTTTGGTTTTGGGGAAAGGTGGGAATGAGGCTGGTTCCTGGTGCCCCAGTTGGAGGTCAAAGTTCTGTGCTCTGCACAAGTTTGGGCTGCATGACTTGTGATTTCTATCTATTGTCTCTGAAAAGCAATTCAGTATCTTGTTAAACATGATAGGACCGTTTTGAACTGGTTACACTAATGTCATTTTCCTTGACTCATTCATTAATGAGTATTTATTAGAATAAACTATTCTAGGATGCAGTGAGAAGTGCCATTTTATTCTATTAGCAAATATTCATTTATCTGTTTTGTATAATTAACACATTAATTTTGTATCTAGTTTGTTAAAAACTATAATTGTTATCTTTCCAAGACTGTATTTTATGCATAATAGCCAAGCTATTATTCAGAAATCAAATTGTTGAGACTATAAATAAGAACTGTGTAGGAATCACTTAGCTAAATTTGTTGTGATGTGGGTTTCCATTCTAAGAAGTGGGGTTTTCATCTATAATTAGAGACAATGGGATTTAACAGGAAATTGAAGAATGAACCTTCAGGTTTCTCTTGGATTCTGAGGGGGCCGTAATTTTCTGACTCAGTCCTACAGTAAATTAGGACATGAGGAACCTTAGAGCCACAGTCCTGCTCTCACTAGGGATGGAAAATAGAAACCTGTCACTCCGGGCCTATGATGTTAGATGAGTTATTTACATTTTCTGAACTCAGTTTCCACATCTTCAAAACAAGAAAGTTAATATCTCTCTTAAGAGATTATTGGGAGGATAACCTGAGGAGAAAATGTGTGTGTTGATGCATATGTCTTAACAAAGCACATGGGACAAGTTAAGTACTCAATAAATAGGCACTAATCATTTTTAGATACTTTAGAGGGGTTATCTGTAAATGTTTTGAACTTGGTTTAAAAATATTATATTGTAGTATTTTAGTATTATGACGCCAGAGGAATAACTGAAAACAGTATTCCATATTTTAAAATCATACCCTGAAAATATTTTTTATATTTTTGTATTTTTCTTTTCAAGCTTTTTTGAGATATAATTGACATAGAACATTATATATTTTTAACATTAACTACCCACAGTACATATACCTACCACCCACAATAGATTTTTTGCTTATAAAGAAAAGAAAAGAAAAAACACAGGTCAAGCTTAATAAAAAATGAAGTTTAATAGTAAAAAGGAGGGCTTGGCACTGAGGAGGTTGAGGACTGCACTCATGGACTGGAAGGGTGAATCACAGAGCTCTGTCAAACGTGCAGCATTGTAGATTAAAGGAAGCAGGTCACATTTAGGTGGCAGTTTCTATTTATTATATTGATGTAGCAGCACTCAGGATCCAGAGAGAAGGCAGAAACCTCACCAGTTTTTGAACAGGGAATATTTTCTTTTCTTTATTAAACATGAACAAGGATTTTTAACTAGTAAAGGGCAATAAAGTGGTAAAAGACTTAAGCAGTATTGTAGTTGCAAATACATGCAGTAGTTGTGACTCCCAAAGGCTGAAATTAAGTCCTCTCTCAGACATGGCTAGTGGCAGAGAAACTTGCCAGAGCTCAGAGACCCCAATCTTCATTCCCATCAGTACTGAGTTCTCAAAGTCTTGCTTAATTTTTTTGTAGGGGAAGAGATGTAATTTTCCTTTTACTCTTCTGAGTGCTTGGCTGAGACCCCCTTGTAATAAAACACAAGTTAACAAGAGAAAAACAGAAGTTTAATAACACATATACCTCCTATAATTTGAGAAAAACAAACAAACACATATATATTTCCTATATACAAGGGCAATGCCCAGGTAAACTAACTCCTGTAAATGGTCCAAGCCACCACCTTAAGTATTATTTACAGCTAAAAACTAAAGAAGATGTTGGGGGGAGTGGAGGGAAAACCAGTTATGGGAGGTAATCAAGCAAAGCACTGTATGATCATCATACAAATTTAAGCCTGAGCCTTCTCTACTGATGAGTTTCTAGAGATTGAATTAACCTTCTCTTCCTGGTCCAGGGAGACAACCTTACAAATGGAAATTCCTTTATAAATGCAAATTTCCCTTACAAAGGGGCAACTTTACTCAGTTTGGGGAGTTTCTCCTGCACTTGCTGTTTATTAAAAATAAAGAGCTCAAGGTAATACTTATGCCAAAGAGACATATTTTGGGGTGGCAAATTCTGCTCCCCTTCAGCATGGAAATGCTAAGAGGCATCCCAGAGACTCTCCTGGGTTCCAAACATAGTTTCCCTGATTCCACTATATACCAATAACTCAATGAGAAGCAGTCACTTCAGCCCTTAGAGGAGTGACCACTTTCTCTACCTTTGGTTAAGTGTTTCTGAGGAGGAAGCATTCTCTCCTGGAAATTAAGACCTCCAAGCTAGCAGGTCATGAAAACGTTGGGACAGGAAGAAATTTCAGAGTGTGTGATTAGGTATATTAGCATGAGAAGCCAATTCCACATCTACCTTTTGATTCCTGGACCTATAGCATGGAAGACAGAGCACCACTACTGACTCAGGGTGTATACTGCATCTTGTAAGACAGGATCACCTCCTTTCATGGATTGGTCTCTTAACTGCCATAACTGAATCTTCAATAAGCTATTCTACCTTTCCATTAGGCAGCCACTACTGGGTGATGGGACGTGATAAAACCAGTCAGTTCCATGGGCATGAGCCCATTGCTGTACTTCTTTTGCTGTCAAATGGGTACCTTGAGCAGGAGTGATGCTATGCATGACATCATGATGGTGCATCAAGCATTCTGTAGTGCTTTATCAAAGGATGGTGGTTCTGGCAGATGCGTTATGGTCAAGGAATACAAATTGGTATATAGAATATATGTCTGTCTCAGAGGGTCAATGTTATCCACTTGCCACCAAGTGGCTGACTATCCTGCTTGTTGGTTAATATTTCCATATTAGGGACTCAATATTGATCTTTGCTATTGATTATGTAACAGAGTAGGGGAAGGATCCCCAAAGTCCCCACAGCCCATGGTTTGGGGGATGGGGGAAGGAGATAATTCAGCTTTTAAGGTACTTTGCATAACTATGGCAAGATGATAGCTAGATAATAGCTGTGCTACTGACTCAAGGCAAAAGGTGTCTGTGATTTTCAGGATTTAAAAGGAAGGGCAGGCAGCCTTGAAAGAAGGAACATTTTGAGGAAACACGATGGAAGTGTGAAATGAAGGAGGATGTAGTAGTAGCCATGTGGGAACTTCCATGCTTGGCTTAGTGAAACTTAGCTGAATTCTCATTCAATCTGCCATGCAGTCACATACCCTGCAGCCTCTGGAAAACTCCACTGACCACTTATGAAAGAATTAAAGTGGAAAACGCAAACAAAATCTTAATATTATTTTGAAAATAATTTTGACCTCGTGGGTTCCCTGAGTGTCTTGGAGCCCCCAGGGTCCTCAGACCACACTTTGAGAACCACTACCTTGAACTACTTTTGCTTGATATGCCTGTGCATAATTTATAATGGTTTCAAGTGGTAGCACACATAAAATAGCAGATAAGATATTTAAAGGAGGATTATAAGTCGATCATATTTCAGAAAATGGAAATGAGTATCAGTGGAGCAAAATGTCACAGTCCAGGGAATTGGATAATCCATCAGAGTTCTGGTGAAAATCCCAAATTATCAGCAGGTAATTCGGAGGTTTCCTCACTTTACCAATTCCTCTTTAAAATATAATATGATTTACTCAAAAATAAACTCAGTAACATATATTTTAAGGAAATATCTACTACATAAAACACATTTAATCTTTTTTTTTAGACTTAACATATCAGATGATTTGAAAGTTGGCTTTTTTAGCACAGACCATGCTACTCAAACAGATTCCAGTGAAATTTTGCCATTAAAAGAGTTAAGCTCATCTACACAAAAGCTAGTGCAGGTAAATCTAGATTAACTTGAAAGTTCTGAGATAATTTTTTAAAGTATTAATTGCCTTTATGTATCTTTTCTTGACAGAACTGAAATGATTTAAAAAATTTGAAATATTATCATCTTTTACAAACTGAACTAGATGTTTTTAAAAGTTATAAATAAGTCCCTGGCCAAGTGACTCAGTTGGTTGGAGTGTTGTCCTGTACACTAAAGAGGTTATGGATTTAATGCCCACTCAGGGCACATACCTAGGCTGTGGGTTCGATCCCCGGTCAGGGTGTGTTCATGAAGAACCAATTAATGTTTCTCTCATCCGTCCTCCCCTTTCCCTTCTCCCTCTCTCTAAAATCAATGAACATATCCTCAGGTGAAGATTTTTAAAATTATCAATATGAACCACTTCTTATATTTACATCATATTTAAGTTGTGCTTATATATGTTGTTTAATGAGGTGTTTTGCTACTCTTTGGAATTCAACATCTGTAAACATTTTCTGTGTATGCTACTTTTTAAAAATAGTAGAATGTAGAGAATAATATATATAACAAATAACTGTGTTACCTAACATGTAACTTTGTCAAAGAGTTCCTTTGGACCTTTTTTGACTGTAAAGAAAGAGAACATTTCATATATATCAGACATCAAGAGTTATTATAAAATTTCCCAGTTAATAAAATTGTCATATGGGGTAGCATCCTACTACTATAAATACTCTTGTGTACTTTGTTTCTGTTTTTTTCACTTAACAATAGAACTTGGAAATCATTCCATAATAAGGTTTCCTCGTTTATTTCACAAGTACATCATATCACAAAAATGTGCATATTTATTTAACTATCCCCCTATTGATGGACATTTTGGTCATTTCAGTTTTTTCCTGTGATAATTCTGTACATATTCATATGCCAGTAAATCTGTGGTGTAAATTCTTAAAAGTGAAATTTCTGAGTCAGAGAATGTATGCATTAGTCATTTTGAAGGATATTGCCACACTGCCCTGCGTAGAGATTGTACTCCCACTAGTAACCTCTGAGGCTGTCTCTTTTCCTACATACTTTCGAATTTGCTGTCTTTTTAACTGCCTTCAGGAAAGTTTTATAACTGTATTCCCTTGCAGCTAAGGATGTCCAAATGACTAAGTTCTGGTCAACAGAATTTAGATGGAAATGTTACATGGCAGCTTTTGGGAACCTTCTTAAAGACACAGTTCACATGCAATTTCTATGACTTTATTTTCCTCCTCCTCTCCCTCCTCCCACTCCCTCCCTCTTTTCTTTCCTTTTTATTCTCCACATATTCAAGCTGTTGCTTGTATTTTGGTCATATTAGATCTAGAGTTTATAATATATATGGGAGTCTTGTGGTCCAGCAGAAGTTTGACCACACCAGGATACTTATGCCTCCCTTCTTCAGAACAAGCAGTCTGTATAGGGCTGGTTCTTCTAACGGCAAAGTCATTTTACTTGTTCCTGCAATTTAAGGGGTTTCTTAAGACCTTTCTTGCTCTAGGATATATTTTTAAATAATTTCTTAATGTAGTACCTCTATATAAAGAGAAAGGAATATGAGTCAGTGTCTGTTCAAATCTGGGCTTTCCTCTTACTGAACCCATAATGTTAGACTAATTAGTCACTTAACCTCTCAAAGTTTTGTTATCCTCATCTGTAAGATAAAGCCTTGCAGAGAGCATGGGGATACTAAAATGAGATTCTTCCCAGGATGCTGGTATACCAGGCATCAAATTCTAAAGTGGGTGTGAGTTAGAGCCTATTTGTAGAATTTGGAAAGGGAATGTTGCAAATCAGACCAGTGACTCTTAGCTCTTAAATCAGATCAAGGGCAATAAAAGGGGGGATCAAGAAGTGAAGAGGAAAAAAAATGGCTGGAGCAGTTTCTTTAGAAAGCACTATTGCCATGCTCTTTGTGGGGGATGGAGCAGCAGAAGTGATCTTCCTCAGCTAACAGCTAGTAAGGCAGGCTTCTATGGAACTTGAAATGTTTGCTGTTATTGGAAGACACAGAGGACTAGTGCTTGATCCATGTGTAAGGAAGCTAAAGTGGGTTGTAACAAGAAAACAGAGTGGCTAAATTGGGATTAGTCTACACTTCAGAGTGATTGTTTTCCATGGGCCGGATGTAATCTATGAGGGAGGGGAGAGAAGGAGAGGAGAGAGGAGGGAAGGTGAAAGGAGGAGAGGAGAGGAGGGGAGGGGAGGGGAGGAGAATGCTAGCCAGTGTGGGGTAATTCTGGGTCCTTTCTAGGAGAGTGATCTAGAAGGACAGAGGACCCACAAAAGCAGGGAGAGGAAAAAGAACTCCAGATTCACAGAAACTGAGGAAGAAGCGGCAATGATCACCACAGTAAAGAAGCATCTGCTTGGGTCACTATGCATCCACAGGAGACAGGGTCCTGGCAGGGAAGAGGGTCCCAGCAATGGGAATCTCTAGAGAAGCTATGTCAGTGCCCAAGGGAAGAAGAGTTAGTTCTCTTGACCTGTCAGTCTTGAGTGAAGCCACCCCACCAGGTCAGAACCACCATGCTCCTTTATCCCCTCTGCTTTGTCCATGTAGGAGACACAGCAGCTAGAGTGTGAAAGGAGAGGTGAGACAGGAGAGAGTTCAAGAGTAAATAACACTTTTTTCCTTAAAGACAGGCAGCTGCCAACTACTGCCCTTAGCGTTTGGTGTACAGGAAGAAGTCTCACTGGTGAATGAAGTTGGAAGTGGTCATATTAACTCAGAGTGGTCATATTCCAAATGATATTTTGAGGCTGTGATTTGAGTGATGGTAGGATTTTCTTTTCTCAAGAATGAACAAAAGTCATGGAATTGGCCTAGAGTTTTCATTCTGGCCAGGGGCAGATTAACTAGCAATACACTTTAAATGGATGGTGGGTAACAAAAATACATTGTGTTTTAATGATCACAAATACTAATAATCAACACATTGGTTATACATTTAAGTGGTTAACTAATAGACTCATAACAAATAGCTACTTTACCCATCTCTTTTGACCCAAAATTCACATCTTTAAAACTGTACCTTTTGAGGTATGAAAAAGGATCATTGTTAGCATAGGCATTTTATTCTCTATGAGAGTAAATTGCTAGTAACCTCTTCTCTTTTCCTATTAGCTTATATTCCTTCAGCATATTAACTGGACTTCCCAATACTGTATACAGTATTTGACAGGTAATCTTAAAAGGCAGTCCTGGCTGGGTAGCTAAATTGGTTAGAGATTTCTCTCAATACTTTAAGGTTTTGAGTTTGATCCCCAGTCAGGGCGCATGCAAGAATCCACCAATGAATGCATAAATAAGTGGAACAACAAATCAATGCTTCTCTTTCCTTTCCTCTCTCTCTAAAAAAAAAAAAAAAAAAAAAAAAAAATCAATTAAAAAAATAAAAATAAAAAAGACAAGACAGTTCCCTGATCAAGTATCAGGTACCCAAGTTATATGCCCAAAACCAGGCGTGGTGTTACAGTCTTAACACAGAGAACCCTTACTCTGTACAATAATGTATGTTTTTCTATTTTTAGATGATTAAATCCCTTCAGGTAGATTTTGGGTTCCTGAAACAATTACTTCAATTGAAGTTTGAGGACCGTCTTAAAGAGGAGGCTTTCAATCTCTTTACTGCTCTACATGACAGGATCCTAATAATTGAAAAACATTATCAACAGGTAGAAGTACTCTCACTTATATATGTGTGTGTGTGTGTTGGATTGATCTTGTGCTTAGATATGTATGTACTACAGTTTTGAACTTAGTAACTTTTGAGGACAGGTAATTTGCATGTTCGTATCCGATGTAATAGTTACATAGAGCTACATACAGCTTTACTATGTGTCAGGAAATTTTCTAAGTATTCTGTATATGAATTTATTTAATCCTCACACTAACTTTATGAAGTAGTACCATTATTATCCCTCTTTTATAGATGAGGAAACTGAGGCACAGAAAGGTCAATTAACTTGCTCAAGATCACCAGTTTAAAACTGCTGAGTTTAGGTTCCAGGCCAGGCAGCTTGTTGCTTCAGATCTGGCTCTTAGCCCCAATTTTATGTGCTCTTATTTGTGCTTCAGTGGCTTTTGGGGAGCCAAAGACATGAAAACTCTGCTGCTTTGAGGAGTTTCTTAAAATCTTTGCCCATATTAGCATACTTATCTGTTATTATGAATAGGCATCACTCTTATTTCTTTGTTATAAAACAAAAAATCCATCTCCATTCTACGTAGCATTCTAAGTACCATGCTAAGCCTTTTAAATCAATTCCCTCTTCAGGTCCCTTAACAATCCTAAAATGGAAATGCTATTATCCCTGTTCTACAAATACAGAAACTGAGCTGTCAAGGTGAAGTAACTTGCTTGAGGGCAGACAGATAGTAAATGGCACAATGATATTGAAATCTGATTCTCTCTGACTCTAAACCTTGTTGTTGTTTACAGTCCATGCTGGAATCAGTGTTGGAATCAGAATCAAGGGTATTTTCCTAAATGTATTATCCTTCATTGCTTTCCTGAACGCCTATGGTCAAATGATTTGATTAATCAGAAAATAAGTAGTTTATGGATCAGTGCCTCTAGATTTCTTTTCATGAGCATAATCCTATTCAAAAAATAGAAGGACCAGAAGAGGATATGAACTGCAAATAGATTTTGCTACTTTTAATAGCAGTTCTAGAAAGACACTAAAAAGACTTTGATATGTAAAATGAAATAAAATCTTCAAATTATCGGTATTTATTTTATCCATGTGGACTCTATTGCTTTCAGTTAAGTAAAAAAAATGGAATGTATTATAATAGCTATAGCATTGGAGAAGTAGTTGCAACATTAAGTTTTTAGAGGTTGTGATGATATGAATGGTTTTATACCAAGTTCCTCCATAGTAGACATGAGAGTTGTTTTCATTATGGTGCTCACTGTATTTATTTTTGATTGCAGAATGAGGATAACATAAGAAAATGCTACAATCAGCAGTTGGCAGATGCCATAGCTGTTATCAGAGGAATGTACAAGGTGAGTTTTTAGTGCTGCACTGGGCAAGGCCAGCTTTATATCTTGCAGGTGAACAGTGTAGGGCTCACCACGACTGTTATATCAACATAAAAGAACTCAAACCTGTAGATAATTTTTATGAGTTTATTTGAGAAAAACTGATGACATATGCCAGGGACCAAGATCTCAAATGCTCTTCAGAATAACAGTTTTGCAGCTTATTTTATGCATTTAAAATTAAAGGGGAAATGTAAGGAATATCTTGTGAAGGTGGGAGAAAGCAAGGTGGCAATTGGATTACAGGCTAGTTAACAAGATTATGTGTTCTCTTGAGGGTGATTACAGTTTATTTCAAAGGTGTTAACCTAGGTGCACAGAAACAATGGATGGGGCTTGCTTAAGGCAAAGATAAACCTTTTATTAAAAAGTTATATGCCTGGGTGTGACTACCCACCATAATCTCTTAGGAATTTATGATCAGATTGCCCTGTAAGATTACTTTACATAGAGCCCTGTTAGTCATCTACAGTTTTTACCTGTTTTTTCAATTTTCAAGTTTCTTAATAGGAATCAGGCCTAGGATTGTTCACGCTCCCATTAAATAAAACAAAAGAACACTTTAGGGTGGTGGATATAACTTTCCAGAGACTGGAGGATTCCAGTCTGGTATCCAAAGTGCTGGGCAGGGCAGGTGATGAAGTAATCCAGCTTGCTTGGTGAACATGCCGTTCAATAGAAGAAGGTCAGACAGTCTTAAGAGAGAGTTCATCCGGTCCATAGTAAATCCCAGTGAACTGACTCTGACTCTTGATGGAGTAACTTTTCTAATGATGAGGACACTTCTATCTGCCAGATTGGAGCTTCACTTCCCTACATAATGGAAAAACTCATAGTTTTCAATGATCACTTTTTAGGCTTAGTAAAGACCTTGTACTTCTTTTTAGTAGTTATTGGTCCTTCATTTCAATATATGCCCATAAAGAAATATATTTTCATTACAGCAAATTGTGCATTGATTGCATACTTCTTTTCATAACACTTAACACGTTTGTGTTTAATTATGTAATTGCTTGTTACATGTCTCTGTTCTGTGCCAGACTGTAAGCCTTATCAGGGCCCAGGATGTTGACTGTTATTCACTGTTCTGTCTTGCCTCACTTAGCACTGTGCCTGGTATGTAATTAACAATCAGCTAAAAACTACAAAATGAATAGAAGTTTGCCTATTCTTATGGCAGATACTGGTCACTCAACAGTCATTCTCCCTCCTCCTTTTTTATTTTTTTTTAAACTAGCAGAAGCCCTTCTTACTCTACAAGCCAAAAATGTTAGACCCTTTCTTTCCCAAGTACCTTTTTAGCTATGACATAAGCATGGGCTAGGTCAAATCCCTGACCAATGGGACCTGAACATAAGTTGACTATGACATTTGGGGAACAGGTTGTTCTCACTAATTAACTGAGACTCATGGGAGGAAATGCCCTTCTTTCTCTTTCTCTCCTCCTGATGCTTGGAATTGCTGCAGCCATCCTAAACCAAAGACTGAGACACTTTGGATATGCTAAGCATGGCAGAGTGGAAAGGTAGAAAGCACTGGGGTCGCTGATGACATCACTGAGCATCTGAAGTAACTCTGGACTTGCCCTGCCTCTGACCCTTTTCTTTCATGAGTTAATAACCCCCTGAGTGTTTAAGCCACTGTCAGCTGGCCGTTTGTTCTGTTACTTGCAGCTGAAAATATCTATCTCAGGACCATTGCTCTGTCAACAATCTCTGAGTCTGTGCCCAATTGTGTTTCCAAAGGTGGCCTTGACAGTATCCCCACACACCTTCTCCTTGACCGTATTACCTTGCTCCTCCCCAACCAGAGGTAGAGCATAATCTCCCTCCGCTGAAATCAGGGCTGGACCCCACAACTTGCTCATAAGCACCAAATGTGGAAGAAGTGATGCTGCATGACTTTGGAGGCCAGGTCAAAAGAAGCCTTGCAGCTATATCCTTATATTTCTGCAATGTTTGTCTTCTGGATTCTCCTCTCTGAGTCCAGCTGCCATGGTGTGAGAATCCCCAGCTATTTTGGGGGTCTACATGGGGTACTGGGCCTTTAGCCCCAATTGAGCCCAGCCTTCAAGTCATCCAGTCTCCACCTATTCATTTTTCCCATCCAGACGTTATGGAGCAGAGATAAGCCATCTGCTGTGCCTGTCCTAATTCCCTGACCCACAGAGTTCATGAACATAATAAGTCGTTGTTTTATGCTGATAGGTTTGAGGAAATGCAACAATAAATAAATAGCTGGAACAGTATCCTTACACTCACATCAATAAGCAATTTCTCGAATACCTTTTTTGGATAGATTACAGTAGTCCCTCTCTATGTCACAGTTCACTTATTGTGGCCTCACTGTATTGCGGAATTTTAAAAAATATTATATTTAATTATTTATCATGAATTTTTTGCTATATCGCGGGATTTTGCGGTACTGTATACGTATGTTGTTAAAGTTACATAGGTTTAAGAGTGTAGAATATGTTTAAGAACATAAGTAGTGTTTATAAAAGTGTGGAAAAGGTTAATAAGGGACTGGGAATGGTTTATAAGTGTGTGGGAAGGGTTTATAAAGCCTTAAAATATATATAAATACTAAAATAAATGTAAGGTTCCTACTTCACAGATTTTCACCTGTTGCGGGGGCATCTAGAACACAATACCCGCAATAAGTGAGGAAATACTGTATTTCTCTAGTGGTTCTGGAAGCACAGTATAGCATTGTGGTTGAGAGTTAGCATAATGTATGTTTTTTAAAAAAAAGACTCTGGAGTCTGACTACTGGGGTTTAAATCCTGACCCTGCCACTTAATTGCTATGTGACCTCAGGCAAAATACTGAATCTCTGCCTCAGTTTCCTTGTTTGTCAAATGAGGATCACAGAAGTACCCAACTCAGGCCTGTTCTGAGGATTAAATGAAGTGATCTTTGTGAAGCACTTAAAGGGTGCCAGGCACATGATATGTGCAATATTAGCACTTGTTAAATAAACAAACACTTTCATATTTTCATGGCACCCCCTGGTATTTATTTTGTGTCCCTTAATTATCCTAACTTAGTATTTAGGTATGTAGCTTTCTGTCTCTTGATTGCAGAGTTCAGATATGATAAAGTGCCTTTAAGATATTTATAATCATTATCAATTTTTATTATGTTGAATCATATGAAATTGATATTTTTGGAGTCAAAAAGGTCAAATATCAACAATTTTATAAAATGGTGACAGCAAACATACTTATTTTATATCTAATCTTAAAGGGAATTAATACAATGTTTTGTTTTTTTTTTCAGTGTTTCAATATTATGCGTAATACTTGCTGTAGATACTCTCAGGCTATTTCTTTTGCTAAGAGACTTTTAAAAAATCATTAATGCATTTCAATTTTATAAAATGTGAATTTTATGCATCTACTGAGAGGCTATGTGATTTTTCCCTTAACCTATTTATAATTAATAATGTAGTAAAATTAATTGAATTTTTAATGTTAAATCAAACTTTCTTTGTATAAGCCCAACTTGGTTATGATACATCTTTTAAAAAATTGTTTTTAGTGTATTAATATTTTGTGGCGCACCTGAAGCCAAGCTGTATTGACTCCGTCTTTCCCTTGGACCCTTCAGCTGCGAAGAGAGGGGGGGTCTGCTGCATGGGCAACAGCAGACCCTCCATATCACCCTGCCCAGGCTCTGTAGCTTCAGCTTCACTGGAGAGGACACTCCAGCGTCATCGCAAGATGTCGATTCAACACGGGAGGAGACAGATACCGTGTCACTCCCGAGTCGGACTGCACAGCCATTCTCGGCGGTGCAGATAGACTCTTAAGAAGCTACACCATCGTCTCTCGAGACAGACGGCTGCTGATGATTTTGCTTAGGATATTTTAAATCACATTTATCAGTGAGGTGACCTGTACTCTTCTTCTTGTTTTTTATTTTTATTTTTTGGCTGTCCTTGTTAGGTTTAGTATCAGGGCTTTGGCAGCTTCACAAAATGAGTTAGGACTGATATGCCCAGTTTGTTCCCAAGGAGCACCTGTGTAAGATTGGAAATTTATCTTTCTTGAATACTTAGAACTGCCAGAAGAGCCAACTGGGCCTGGAGAGATTGATAGATTGACATATTTTGGACTCATCCAATTTTCTTAAAGATTATAAGACTATTCTGGTTTTCTATTCCTTTTAAGTCAGATATAATGAGATATTTGTCCAGGGCGTGTCTACTTCATTTAAACTCAAAAATCTGTTGGAATAAAGGCTTAATAATATATGCCTTATTTCTGTTCTATATTTTAAACCCCACTACATATTATTGTTACTATTTTATCAATTTTCACTGAGTTTTTAAATATCACATGGTTTTTATGACTAGGAATTTTATTTGACACTCTATACTAGGTTATTTAGTTTTTGTTTTTATGGCTCTTGCTCTTTGCTAATAATTTCAGTGTGGTTATTTTTATAAACATATTTAAATATTCTTGACTTATATTCTATGTTTCACAGTTTCCATAACTTCCATCTTTGATTATCTGATAAGGGCTAGCTGTGTCACTCATGATGTGTCTTTTACTTTTGGGTTTCATGATTTTTGTGAACTCATATTTTTGTGGGACTTCTTTGAGGTCTGAAACAGAAGTGAGTTATAGTAGAGAATATTTATATTTGTCTTTGTGAAACTCCTGGATCTGTGACCACTATAATCTAATTCTCAGCCACGTGTATGACTTTGGGCCACAAAACTGTGTGGGCCATCTTATGCTTATAAAAGATTTTTTCTCTCCCAATAGTTGGAACCAAGTTTCCAGACACAGGCAATTTCACTTTCAGTGGGGTAAGAGGTACAGAGTTCAAGGTGGATACTTCTAGTCTGTTCTTACACTGAAGAGGTGGCCCTTAGGTGTCTCACCCTTACTTAGAATTGCCATGTTGAGGAAGACCTAGGTGATGTCTCTTCTGGTGCCTTGTAAAGAGGTGTAAATCAAGGTTCAAATTTACCTGGTTTACCAATGTGCTGGAGTGAAGGCCAGCTTCAGTCTGGACACTTCATTGTTGTTTTGGCCTCAGTATCCCCTACTGTGTCAGTTTATAGGTATATTTTACCTATATTATCCAGAATTTTTGCTGTTTATAGTGGGAGGGTAATTCAGAATTCCATGAGTTTTTTGAACATGATTTCATAGCACTTTCCATCTTCAACAACCTCTGGGACACTGATATACTTCTAATGTGTATCAGATGTTCTAAAAATGTGGCTGACTATTGTTCTTTATATATACTATTTGTACTTCTAGGAGTAGGAAGTCCTAAAATGGTTAAGTGCTTTACAGTCATCAGTTTTTCATAAACACGTGTTGGTTAACTATCCTTAGCCAACAGTATATTAATTGTGGTTAGTTGGTTTAACTAATTTAAGAATTATTTAAATGATACAAAAGTGATTATTTGCATCTTTGCTATGGCGTTTTGGTATGACCTCAGAAAGTCTTCCTAAGCGTGACCACCCAGTTTGTAAAACAGGGCTTAGTCATAGGAAAGAACAGAACAGTAGTGAAAAAACAACCCAAGTGTACACTTTTGGTTAAGATGTAATTTTTGATTGTGTAAATTACTCTCTGCTGCCACCTGGAGTCCAGTTAATGATAAAGGTACAAGTATTTTTTCAGCTTTGGGGCACGTGTCTAAATCCATTTAACTTGAAAAACATTTTCTTGTGTGTTACGATAATATGTACATTTCAAGGTAAAACAAAATATTTTTCTAAAAATGTATTAGCTCAGATTCAGATAAGAAAATAGAAAATACTCCAGGTATTTCAAACAAGGATTTAATAAAAGGATTTGAGAGCTTACAAAAAGCTCTCGCTAAGACTAGAGGAGTAAAAATTAGGGAAAATGTCACTAGCTTTCAAATTAATAAACAATTTTCCAAAGACATTTATTGAATATATTTTCCTTTTCTATTACGTTATGATGTTATCTCCATGTTTAAAGATAAATTGAGTTGGGGATATCAAAAGTTTTAAGAGTCTATTGAGCACAAATCTATCTGAATCGGGCAATGCCCAACCGGAAGTGGTTAGGGGTGCTTCGTCAATAGAAGGGGTCCACTAAACGGATTGTTCCACTGATAGGACTTATATAGAGAAAAGGTGGGGGCAAAGCAAGGACTCTGGCTATAACTTAAGCATTTGCCTTATTTGGAAAGAGCTAGTTGGCTGTTTGCAATTGGTTGTCCTTAGGTTTTTATTTCTTAACCTTGAGGCATCTGCTAGTTTTAGTTTGTTCAGGCTGCTAAGGTTTTAGAACCACCTCAGTCTAATGGCTTTCTTGTTTAACACTCATCATATATCAACAATAAGGTTTA
Organism: Furipterus horrens; assembly: GCF_987537825.1. Taxonomy (NCBI): domain Eukaryota; kingdom Metazoa; phylum Chordata; class Mammalia; order Chiroptera; family Furipteridae; genus Furipterus; species Furipterus horrens. The sequence goes on along the minus strand of NW_028327172.1, from coordinate 148,899,272 downwards.
TATCAAAGTTACTTATACTATTTTGTTCCTCAATGTTAACATTACCTATGCAGCGTTGTGGCCCTCCATGGCTTTTTTAGTATTAAATAGTTTTAGAATTACAATATGTTTTAATATTTGTTAAGTTTAGATCTTTTTTTATTGAGTCCCTCAAAAATGTCTTAGCTTATTTATTCTTCCAGATACACTTTATTTATTTATTTATTTTACTTTCACTCCAAAAAAGCTTCCTTCAACATTTTATTAAAATTGAACTGGTTAGAAATTTATTCAGGCCCTGGCAGGGTGGCTCAGTTGGTCAAAACATCATCCTGATACACCAACGTTGCAGGTTTGATCCTTTGTCAGGGCACATACAAGAATCAACCAATGAATGCATAAATAAGTGGAACAATAAACCAGTGTTTCTCCCTCTCTTTCTCTCTCTCTCTCTTCCCCTCCCTCTCCCTTCCTCTTCCTCTAAAACCATCAATTTTTAAAAAAGAAATTTACTCATAAATTTTGGAAGAAACATGAATTATTTATAATATTCAGTCTATCAAGATTATTTCTTGATTCATATAAGTGAATTTTATTTTATATATTTCAATAAAGTTTTATGATATTACTTATGTAGGTTGTGTATCTTTTTTATACAATTAAGTTATTCCTAAGCATTTCATTTTGGTATTTAGAGGGGATTGAACTTTCTGGACTCCAACTTATGAAACCAAGAGGGGCTTACACCTAACACAGGGGGCATCTCCTTGGATCATGAGGAATTTCCTTCCCTTGAGCCTTATAAATAGCTTTTGGTTGAAAAGAGGGTGAGGGAAAAAAAAAACTGGTTAGATGAAATGGCAAAAAACTAAAGTCTATGTAAGAAAAAAATTATAAGCCACCCCAAACTCATCATGACTCAGTTATACACGGTGGCTTCCCCTTTAACTCTGTCCTTTCTCCTGAGTCTTCTGACCTTAGTTGGTGACACCACAATTCAGTCAGTTTCCCCACCTAGGAAGCTAGGAGTCACATCTTGTGTGGTCGTTTCCCTTGTCTCCTAGAGTGTGAGTGGAACATGGGACTTGCTTCTAATCAATAATATACAGCAAAGGTGTGCAATGATTATGTGAGGGGAGAGTATAGCTCCAGTCTTGCAGCTTCTCCTTTGTTGGCTTCGAGAAAGCAAGAGTCCATGTCTAAGAGTTCCGACTTTTGGGAGGACAAAGAACTGTAGACAGCCTCTGGAGCTCAGGGCAATCTTTGGCTGACAACAAGAAATGGAAGCCCTTACTCCTACAGCCAGAAGGATGTGAATTCTTCCAACAACTGGGTGAGCACAGAAGTACGTCCTTTCCAGCTGAACCTCCATTGAGAACATAGCCCCGAAGAACACTTTGGCAGGCATAAAGCCCTTCAGCAGAGGACTCACCTTAGCCATGCTTGGATTCCTGACCCAGAGAAACTGTGAGATAATACATGTATTTGTTTTAAACCACTAAGTTAGTGGTAAAGCTGTGGCATGGCATAGATAACGAATACACCCTTATGTTTTTTGATGAGCCATCATTTCCTGCCAGTTTTGTACCTCTGAAATCCATCCTCTTTCTCTTACCACTGAACTAGCTCAGGCAGTCAATATGGCTTGCCTGCCCAGTAGTTATCATCTTCTGGTCTCCTGAAGTCCATTGTCTGCCCAGGCAAGTGAGTGGTTTTTCAAAACACAGATTCCATCATATCATCACCTTGTTAAAACCTTTCAGTATCTCCTTCATACCTGTAGGATGACATCTAGACCCTTAGCATGGTCCAGAGGCCCTTATATCTCTCCTCCCTTATTTCTTTCCACTTCTTGGCAAAAACTTCACCATCTAGCAGTATGAACTACATGCAGTCACCTGCGTCCTTCTGCACACCTCAGGTTATTAGTCACCTCCCTGGAATTTTCACATAATGGCCCCTCTTGCTGGAGTGTTTATTTTCCTGGATCACTGACACACTGAATTGTACCACAGTTACCTATTTATGGATTGGTCTTTACACTAAACTTTTTGTTCCTAGGACCATGGACTTAGTTGTATTCATCCTGGCACTCTGCTCCTTGAGTACCTGATACACACATAGGTATTCAGCAAATGATTATTGAACAAAGGGCTGAATACCAAGAAAGGTGTTAAGAGAACTTGACCTATACAACGGTACTGGATAGATCATGAGTTTCTAGTAAAACCTTCCTAGGACAAAGACAATGCCTAAGACTGAGGGCTTTAACTAATCTTTCCCTCAATTGTTGATTCATCCATTCATTGGCGGATTTTGTAGCAGAGACAAAAGCAGTCCTGACACTCAAATTGTTCATAATCTGTGGTCATGAGAGATAAGAATCTTGGCAATTGCCCTGATTGGTGTGGTTCAGTTTGTTGGGCATCATCCTGCAAAGTGAAAAGTCACTGGTTCAATTCCTGGTCAGGGCACATGCCAGGGATGCAAGTTCGGTCCCTGGTTGAGGCACACGCAAGAGGCAAAAAATTGATGTTTCCCTCTCGCATCAATGTTTCTTTCCTTCTCTTTCTCCCTCCCTTCCCCTCTCTCTAAAGAGAAATAAATAAAATATTAAAAAACAAAACAAGAATCTGGGCAATTGCAGGAAGACTTTCAAGAGGAAGTGATTCTTGAGTTAAGCCTTGAAGAATGACAGATGATGAATATTTGGTGAGCTGAGGGAAGACAGGGGAAAGATAAGGAGGTGTCCTATTTGACCTTGTAGAGGCCTGAAGGTTCAAGGCCAGGCAGGGAGGTGCGAGTGGCGGGGTATATCTGGAAGACGGGAGGGCTGGAGAAAGTGGTGGGAAATGACAGGGAAGTGAAACTAAGGAATTAATATTTTATCTTGGAGACATCGAAGAATTCTAAGCAGTCTGCCTGACATGCTCAGATTTGCAACCTTGAAAGATAAATATTTTGGGAGTGTTGATGAGGCTTGACTAATAATAACCCACTTTTCCACCCAGGTTCTGGACTGTTCAAAAATAAAGTCAGGGGGTGCGCAAAGAGAGATCATCTGTTTTACTGATATAACAGGCTGCCTAGTGCCAAACTCCAGAACTGAGCAGACTTAACTCCCATCACAGGAGCAGCGGCTGGGCAGGTCTCTTCCTGCCAGGGCCCAGCATGTGCTCCTGCAGTGCTTACCCCAGAGAGCAAGGGGAAAGGATGGGGATGGCCAAGCTTGACCCACCTTTTTCTTCTAAAATCATAATCAAATCACTGAGTGGAGGAAACAGTATTCCTACATTTTTCTTTTTCTCTTAATTTTAATGCATTGAATTTAACCATTTAGTCTATCGTCAACTAAGTGCATGTGTGAGCCCTGGAGGAGAGGAAATCCCTGCCTGCACCTTCATGATGCAGTCCTCAAAACTAACCGCTGCTCCTCTGGCGATCCTGAGACTGCTAGTACCGCAGAAGACTCAGCATGGGGTTAAAAGAGCACATTCTTTACATTGAACTCCAACATCACTTTGTATTCAATATTGAGAATTTACTTCCTAGTCTGTTTTTCACCCCATATTATATCCAGCTATGTTGTCTGATATTGTCTATCAAGAGATTTTGCCCATGATATCAAATGACATCACAAAATTATTTTAATAATAATAAGCTAACAGTTATTCCCCAGATAGTAATATTAACCTTTCATATTTTCAAATGCCAAAGGAAAAATTAAAATATAAATATTAATTCTTCTTGCAGAACCAAAGGGATTAAAATCCAGAACAAATGTTCCTGCCGTGGTGAATCAAAAGACCAAAGACATGCTTGTGCCTCTGTAACAATGGGGAATTGTAACACCTCCCCACTTCTTTTGACATTGCTTCTGTAAATGCTGACTCTGGCTAATATGTAGCTTGTAGATAAACAGCTTCCAGTCAGGGCACGTCAGAGAAGGAAAACTCTGATTCCAAAAAACCTCCGCTGCCTTGCGGCATACCTCTTCAGGGGAAAGGCTAAGGGAGTAAACCCCGACAGAAAATCCGGAGCCGGAGTCCCTAAGGCGGTTTGACGTTGTAGTCAACACCGGCAACGGCGCACCTGAAGCCAAGCTGTATTGACTCCGTCTTTCCCTTGGACCCTTCAGCTGCGAAGAGGGGGGGGGTCTGCTGCATGGGCAACAGCAGACCCTCCATATCACCCTGCCCAGGCTCTGTAGCTTCAGCTTCACTGGAGAGGACACCCCAGCGTCATCGCAAGATGTCGATTCAACACGGGAGGAGACAGATACCGTGTCACTCCCGAGTCGGACTGCACAACCATTCTCGGCGGTGCAGATAGACTCTTAAGAAGCTACACCATCGTCTCTAGAGACGGACGGCTGCCGACGACAACGACGACGACGATTCTATTGTCACTCTTCTTAAGTCTTCTGCATATTCATATACTGATTTTTTAAATTAGTGCTGTGTGGACTATATTAGTGTTATGTTCCTGTCTAGACTATTAATTCACCTCAACATATTATTCTTCTCAGTCTACTGGTATTCATTATATAATGTGGAGCAATTTTAGTTCATAAATCTAACATTTTGAAATATAATATTAAATCTATTAGCAGATATGATTAGGTTTCACTTTATTTCTTGTACGTGCATTTGCCCAAATGTATTAGAAATGAACCTATGATTAAAATAAAATAATTATTCTGTTATTCCCCCAAGAGTATAAAATGGATATTACGGTTTTGAATGTCGGTGTTGAAAATAAAATTTTTATATGCTGGAAGTCAATAATGGCATTTAGTTTGCAAGCATTTCTTACCTGTTTTGGTTTTATGATATAATTCTCCAGAGTAATGACCACAAATAGGGAAGCACCTGAATGCTTTAAAAAGGCTGTCAAGAAATGGTACTTATACTTTAACCAATCAAAATAGTAGAACTAATTAATAAAACTGGTTAATATATGGATCAAAGAAAGGTCTAAAAATATTTTCAGTTCTTACTAAATTGGTACATAATTAGACTCGAGTATTTTCAGAATGTAAAACATAAAAACAGTATCACATAAAAAATCACCTTGAATGCTGATCAAAACATGCTGATTAAACAAAAACAAAATGCTATATTTACACATTGTCACAGGAAAGCTTTTAAAAATAACAATGTAGGGAGTGTAGTAAGACAAATATCCTCATCCTCAAGGTAGAATATATATTAAACAATCTTTTGAAAAAGAACTTTATAAAATGAATCAAGGCCATTAAAACATTCATATGCATTGGCTGGGAATTCTACTTCTAGGAATCCATATGCAAAGAGAAAATCAGAATTGTGGACAGAGATTTATGTATAAAGATTAAGTATAATGGAAAACTTAAAAATATATAATCATATAAATTATGGTATTTCTATAAAGCAGAATGTTATGCAACCATCAATAATAAAATTTATGTAAAATGTTAATGATATGGGAAATGCTCAAGATATAAGCTCAGATGAACTAAAATAGGGGCAATGCTATATGTGACATACGGTATCAACTAATATCGGAATTTATTTCAAACTAATTCAAGAGTGGACTTTTAAAAAGTTAATCTCTATTTGATTTGAGTTATCAAAAAACAGTTTGTTAGATTTTTAAGAGAAACAGACATAGAGCTATCTTTTTTTTTATGCAGAGAGAAAAGAAATGGATGATATGTTAGAATTATATAATTTTAGAATAGTTATGCATATGGACTCTGAAGATTATTTTCTTATGCCTAATGGTTCTTTAGCCACAGCGTTGCATTAAAAAACAAACAACCAAAAATACCTTCTATTTTGCTCTGGATGGGTGGCTCAGTTGGTTGGAGCATTGTCCTGCCCCTGCACACCAAAAGGTTGCAGGCACGTGTGTGGGAGGCAACTGATGGGCGTTTCTCTCTCACCTTTTATTATTATTATTATTTGTTTGTTTTATTTAGAGAGAGGGGAAAGGAGAAAGAGAGGGAGAGAAATATCACTGTATGGTTGCCTCTCACTCGCGCCCCCAACTGGGGACCTGATGTGCAACATAGTTATGTGCCTTGACTGGGAATCAAACCAGCAACACTTAGCTCACAGGCAGATGCTCAATCCACAGAGCCACAGCAGCCAGGGTCTCTCACCTTGATGTACTGATGTTTCTCTCTCTCTCTCTCTCTCTCTCTCTCTCTCTCTCTCTCTCTACCCCTCCCCCCTCCATTCCTCTCTCTAAAATCAATAAAACATATCCTCAGGTGAGGATTAAAAAAAAAAAAAAAACCAACACCTCTATTTTAACGTACATTCCTCTATTCTTGTCTCAGTTTCTTAGGTTTCCAAATGAAGCAGAGTTTGTCTAGATTAAAGGTCATCAAACCATTTCTGTGGGGAAAAAAGAAAGAAAAAGAAACAGTACTTCTTTCTTTCCACATCTCTATTCCAAACCACTGAGGAAATTACCATATTTTTTGCTCCTTAAGATGCAATTTTTTTCCACCAAAAGTGGGGGGGGCGGTGTCTGTGCATCTTATGGAGCGAATATTGCATCACAGACCGTGGTGTGTATTACCTGACCTGCTAGCAGTGGAGACAGCTCTTAGGAGAGGAAGCGGTGGGCCCATGCGAAACCCCTGGGGATGCTTAAATGTTCCACTTTACTGCTGAATTTCATGGTTTCTGGTCAGTTACCATCCACCTCTGCCCATCATTTGGGACCTGGGAGAGTGCAGAGAGTCATCTGACACTCCCAGCTACAACCGCTGACCTGTCGAATCAGCTGAGCCTAATAATGGGTATGAGGCACAGGGCCAATTGCCAATTGTCTTTGACATTGGGTCTGTGTCAGTAGAACCGCCTCCAATCACCAATCACTGTGTCTTAAGCTCTGCAAATCACGATAGGCAGATGGGTGGAGCTGAAGTAACATGTTCTCAGCTGGCTACTGGCTCTGTTAGATGCTACAGCTGTCTTGTCTACTTCCATACTGTTTCCAGTGCATACCAGATTTCCGTGTGAGGAGGCCAGCAGTAACTGAGCAGCCATAAATGCTGAAGTTTATAGTATATAAGGAAGTTATGGTGAGGTCACTATTCTAGTAGTAACACAGGCACTGAGGGGATTTAGGGGTATCACTAGCCATAACACGCACTGGGAGTAGTCCACCAGAACCTGTAACTAGGATTTTCGTATTCTCAGTGACTGTTACAACTAGTGATACCTCTTAACTCCCTCAATGCCTGTTATTAAAGGCCCCCATAAATTCTGACACTAGCAATGATGAGTTCTTGGGCTTCCCAGAAAACTAGAAGAGTACTTGAACCTTAAATTCTCCCTCATTTGTTAATGACAGTGATGATGGTTCTTAATACCACTGTTGACTGCTGTTCACTTTACATGGTTGAAATATTATTCTGTTATATTTTATTAAATACTTTAGTACACCATTTGGTTCAGAATATTTTTTTCTTGTTTTCCTCCTCTAAACCTAGGTGTGTCTTATCATCAGGTGCATCTTATAGTGCAAAAAATACAGTAGTTTACTTCCTTTTTTACATATTCAAGTATTTGCTGTCTTTTTTTAGAGGAAGATTGAAGTAGGACATTCACAATCATCATGTGAATTTACTGTTAAAGTTTACTATTATTATTTGCAGGGCTGATGCAATTAGAGTAAGACATCATACTTTGTTTTCTATTTTATAGGGTAATACTGTGCTATAGGCCGTGATACTTCAGCATATCATTCAATATATTGGTAAATATATTTACTAAAAATTGTGTGCAAGTTACAAAAATAAAATAACTTACAATACAGGAGCTTAAATAAAGCATAAAATAATTTCTGGTGGTGCTTGCCAACAGTGTCTGATTTTTAATACTGCTCCTCCTACTCATTGCCCCCACTCCAGGAATTCTGTGAGGTGGAAGAAGAGACGACTTCTCTGCATGACTCAGCTACTGCCAAAATAAATATTTTGTTAAAAAAACTGAAGGACAAGGAAGAATTGATTAAGGAATTAAGAGAAGAATTAGAACAATATGAAGAATTTGGATTTCAAAAAATTGTAAGTTTTAAAGCAAGATCAATTAGTTTTAATGCATGTAAATAAAATTATAACTATCTAAAATCTTGGATTAAGAATAAAGGAAATACAAGTAATGTATCTTGGAGCATCTCTCCATAACATAAGCCAGTCCAACACTTTTCTGCTTAATGGCACATTCTAGAAAACACATAATAATTATAAATAGGAGCAATATAATTTTTATCTTTCTTTTTATAATGGCAATAAATAACCTCTCTCCCACTACAAAAATGTTTTCATTCCAGAGTAGCATGTGAATAGGCTTTTGTTTTAATTCTGAAGATTCCCACCCTTTTTTTGCAGTCAGGATAGTTTGAAAGACACCAAACTATCTCCCCAAGTCAGAAGCTTCCATGAAGCCGCTTGAAATAGGATTGACTTTAAGGAGAAATATCAAGAAGGAAAATTCTCAGAGGGTTTTCCTCCAGTTCTCTCTACTGAAATGGGAGCCAGGAGCTGCTTCACTGCTCAAAAAACTGATGGCAACAAAAATGGAAAAAGAGAGAGCAAAAAAGGACAGCCTAAACTCCTATTGGAGAAGAATTTTAAGGGCTGTTGGAAGTGTGGACCCTGAGAGTGAATTCGTTTTCATCCCAAGTCAACTCTGAGCCGTTGGGCTATCCTGGCCCAATCACAGTCCACAGCCATGGAGGGGTTTTATTCTTAGGTTCTGAGAGCAAGAAGCTCATCGTGTGAGTAGGAGAGGCTTGCAGAGAGGCCGGGGGAACAAAAATCCATTAACTATTAACTAACAGGTTCCAGATGCCTCCTCAGTGTTACCTCTTCTTATCTCACAGCTCAGTTTACAGATGAGGAAACAGAAGCAAGATAGCTAAGTACTTCTCCCTATGCACACAGCTACTGAATGGTAAGGATGGCATGTAAACCTGAGGTCCAGCTGAATACACAGCCCACTTAAGGAAGCGGAGTTCTGTGCTCCACAATAAGAATTAAAGGTTGTTTTATATATACATGCATATGATTATATTATTATAATGCCCATATTATATTTAATATCTATTACATATATATATAAAAGTTCTGTCCAGAAAGTATCCAGCCACGCACTATGAAAAATAGAGACATTTCTTGAAGAAGATACAAGATACAACATTGTACACAGGACAATGACACTTCGGTACTTTTCAAAGTAGGCACCTTGGGACTTCACACAGTTCTCCCAACATCTCCACTGTTCAAAACACTTTACAAAAGTCTTTCTTGGGATTGCCATCAGCTGCCTTGTCATATTTTCCTGAATCTCATTGATGGTCTGAAATCTCTTCCCTTTCAAAGGTGATTTTAGTTTTGGGAAAAGTCAGAAATCACAGGGCGCCAAATCTGGGCTGTACGGGGGCTGAGCCACTTGGGTGATTTGATGTTTTGCCAAAAAATTCTGCATGAGACACGATGCATGATCAGGCACATTGTCCTGATGAAGCTGCCAACCACCAGCTGCCCATAGCTGCAGCCATCTGAATCATCCAAATAGTTTCTAAAGAGGAATGTTCAAGCTTAAAGCACAATTTGAGGCAGATTCGTTGCTCTATTTGCTCAGTCATTTTGAATGTGACGGCTACACAGTACGCATGCTCACTCAATGGTGTCTACTGCCCCCACTGACTAGTATAGTGAAGTCATCATTGTTCACACATGTGCATTCCAGTCCACACTTCTTGGCTGCGAGGTTACATCAATGTTGTGCAAACTGTTCTCATTGTATTAACAATGGCTGCACTCTTTCCAGACAGACCTCATATATACATGTAAATATTGACACGTGCATAAAAATTTGAGATGTTATAAGTCAAATTGTTAACACTAGGAGGAAACACTTGTGGGTTGCTGGTCCTTTCAAGTGCAATCTGTGGTTTATCTAGATTCCACACTTAAAACTTCAACATTATCTTGAAGAGACAAGGAATTGAAAATGCACCATTCTAAAGGACTTTGTTTACTAACTGCTGAAGCAGTGTTTGCATTGTTTAATCTATTTGAATTATTTATGTTCTAAAAACAGAAAATTAAGCATCTTCTAAGCAATGTAATATTAAGTATTATTAACATAGATCTAGTGTAATTGAATATTGAGTCTTTTTATGTATTCTGATTGCCTTGGATGAGAAGGCATATCCAGTTTTGTTATTTACTTTCTTTGAACACTTTCCTGTGTCCATATTTATTCTTAATTTTTGAGAAAAATAATTTAATGTAAAAGGCTAAGAAACTGCCTTAGTTTTGGCTGTTAATTGTGCTTTGGCCAAAGAAACTCAGCATAAATTGGTAAAGCCATTTTGATCCATTTATTTTCCATTTTCAAACTGGAAAGTGAGACCTACCTGGCCAAGAGAGAGTTATGAGAAGGATACCTGTAGTACTGGATGTGAATTGCTTTGAGTTCTTTGAAGAAAGATAAGCACATAGATTCTAGTTATCATTATGAGGAACTACATAATTTTTTATGACCATCTGGTTTACATTCCATGAAATGCACTGGAAAGGCCTCTAGACTATTGATAACTTCCTGATTCGGTAATGAAGCTCATTACACTAAAACATGAGGTCTTACTTGCAATGTTTACCTCTCTAAATGTTCTCAACCTGTTAAATGGTCTGTCTGCATGTCCTGGATAAGGATGGGTGGTGGCTTTGTGAGGAAGACAGAGTGGCATCCCAGAGACCCTGGTTATTCCTCTGTAATTTGTTCCCAAAGAAACCACATCAATTTTTCTGTCAATCTTTAAAGATTTGAGGAAGGTGAGATGCATCTGATTAACTGAGTCTGTATGTTTCTCCCAGCTTCTTAGGACCCCAGCTAAACATATGACCCTGGTCTCCCGCCTTGACTGAAGGCAGCACACTGTACCAGTATTGCATGCATTTCAGGAACACGAACTAAACGCCGCAAAAGCAGATCACGTATTATAGAAAATAAATCTCTGAAAAAATACCTTTCTTTAATCCTCTAAAAACAAACTCCTAAAACTCCGCGCCACTTAAGTTCTAGATCAGGGGTCCCCAGCTCCCAGTCCAAGGCCTGTTAGAGACCAGGCTGAGGGAAGTTTACCGTAGCTCCGCCTCCTGCCTTAAGCTCCGCCTCCTGTCATCGTGGAGGCCCCCCACCCCCACCCCAGCTCACACAAAGCAGTCCCTGGTGCCAAAAATGTTGGGGAGCGCTGTTCTAGATGATATATCAGCTTTTTTTATTTAAAAATTCATCTTATACACCTGCTCCCTCTAGTGGTATAAAAACGTGTGAGACACCAAGTATCTGAAAAAAGATTTGGAAAACAGGATATAGAGAACCAATTAGAAAAGTTCTAAAGTTGCAATGGAAGTAACTTGAAAAAAAAACTTGAAACAGACAATTGAATAAACAATAGGGAAACACTCTAGTGTGCTCTTACTGATAATCAGATCACCTAAGTAGCTTTACAGTTAATAAGTAGTCCTACTATCTCTCCAGGGCTGTTTTTGAGAGAAATCTGACAAGAATGTGATAAAAACGCGAAAGTTTAATAAACAACTAGTATAGGTTATATTATAACAAAATGGAAATCAGAAAAGGAAACTTCAAGTTACAGAATGCTCATCTCTCTGCTTCAGACACCCTTAATGTTGAGTTTTTCTGAGAGCAACTTCATTCAAGGACTGAGTTTCTTTTCATGTTTAGTTCTGTAGGAAACCATTGTGACTTCACTGCATGCCACTGTAGTTATCAGGTTGTTGTGTTGTTGATTAATCCCCTAGAGAACTGCTGAAACAGGCTAGTGTGTAAGAGTATGTGTCCATGTGTGTGTGCATGTGTTTTAATTGTAGTTGTTCTTTTGAAAAGAACTTTTTTTCTTACTCCAACACATATGAGCTGTACAACCATCTTTCATGCACCCCCCCCCCCCGCCATAGGTGAACATAACTGCTCTTTGCTGACAGTTCTGAAACAGAGCTGTCATTCAAGAGTGGCAGCTCTGCAGGGCTTCACTGTCCCAGCATGCCACTTTCCTGGTTGTCATTCATTGGGAAAGCACCTGCTCACTCTGTGACTGTCATGCAGCCTGGGCCTGCATCCGAACCCTACCCCACCCCCGGCATCAAATTGAGATGTCCAAGTAGTGTACATGGAGCTGCAGAATTGAGATGCCAATGTGGCAGGAGGGACACTGCTGAGAAGGCACATGCAGTGCTCTAAACAGAACGTACTTCTCAGACTTAATTGTGGATATAGATCACCTGCAGCAATTGTTAAGCTACAGCTTCTGATATTAGGGCTGCACGGGGGCTGAGATTCTGCATTTCCAATAAGCCCACAGGTGATTCTTCAGCTCCGAGTCCATGGACCACATTTTGAGGAGCAAGGCTCTAGTCTAAAGTTTTCAGAAACAACTCTTTCAAGAACAGTTTGAAATTCAAACACCTGGCAACAGTGAAACTGCACGTCTTGTGGCTGTTCGCAAGAGAAACAGCACATAAGCTACCACCTGAAGTCCTAGTTTTCATGTGACAGAAAAACTTTAAAATGGAAAGTTTCTTTATAAACTTAAAATTACAGGATGATCATGAGTCACACAATTTCTCATTGACTGTAATGTGGCTTTAAATTAGCTACACCTAGTTAACTTTTTAATGATATTCCTAACTTTGGTTTATTAATGTAGTATATTTTAAAGAAGTCTCATGATTTAAGTAAGTCAAAACTAGTGGTGTGGGCAGATGGTAGAAGGAACACCATCACAAAACCTGCCACTCAGTGTAACAGATGACCGTAGCAGCCCAGAACTATCCCTTTGTTCATTTTGCTAATGAGTGTCCTCATTGCTTTGGAAGTCTGCATAGTTAATTACTTGCAGTTCCTACTGTTGACAGATGGTGGGGACAGAGCTAAAGATTAACCTCACAAGAACTGGAGCTATGGGGTGGCTCTGTGGAGAAAAAAAAATCTTTAAGTGTGCTTTCCTTGTTTCCTGCTTTTATACAAGATTTTAAAAAAGGAATTTAGGTATTAGCTGCTACCAGTTAAAAATTTACACTTCACCTGATTAATTAAAATAGTTCTTGGTTAGTTTATGGTAATGGGTGCTCTTGTAATCCACTGTGGATGTTCAAATGCTGCCCCTGTTAGGAAATGTATGCCTATTAAGGCAAATATTGCTTGTTTGTTTGTTATTTAAAAGCCTTCTTAGTTTATGAATACATTCTGTGATGATCTCAAATTTAACCATATGGGACAATAAATTAATGACTGGATTCCCCTCTAGTAAAAGAACAGTGTTATTTATTAACTATTAGATATTTTAATTAAGAATGAATTGAACTCAAGTAATTTAAATGAACTGGTAAATCATACTCATGAAAACATGTAACTGGGCTTAGTACAAAATTTAATAACATTTTAAATATTAACTCTGATATAACTACATTACTAAGTTGTTTGTTTTTAAAGGAGTTATTAATGTAATACAAAACATTGTAGCCACTTGTTTTTCTTTTCAACCATATAACTGCAGAGGAAAATATTTTAATAATTTACTTTCAGATATCTATAAAGTTAAATAAAAGTACAATTTCAAAAGAAAAGCAGCATATTGGGAGGAATAATTTTGTTTTTGAGGGGAAACCTTATTCTTGTGTATTTGCAACTGTGGCATTGCTATAAAAAGAATAGGTTATAATTCATTTGAAGATTACTTTAAAGTTCAAAAGTATTCCCAGTGTCTCTCAATTTTGAAGCAAGGCATGTAGAGCCTTCTATCTCTTTTAGCCTAATATAATGACTTTTAAAGATACTCAAATTTTTTGAGATGACATACTCTGTATAATATTTTACCCTAATGAAGCATAAAGTTTTGCAACAGCTTCCCCAATCCAGTACATCTTAATTTTTAAAATAATGTGTGGCAGTAAAATGTAGACAGCCATACACGAGCATATTCAGATGTTTTCAATAGCTTTGAAACAGACAAGAAGAAGAAGAAGAAAAGAAGAGTAGCTGTCCCAATAAACTTCCATTGCGTAAGAAAAAGCCTCTCCCATAATGGACATGGCAAGATTTAAACAAAAGACTCACATAATAAAAATGTAAATGAGTTTGCTTTACTAAAACTATAACTTTAAAGTCTTTTGTTGTAAGTTATCCTCAAACCTTCTTACAAGGTAATCACTGTTTGCATAGAGATTTAAACCGAAGTCTTCAATAGCATTCAACGCCTGCACAGCCCCAGTGTGACAGGCATGCAAAGCCATGTTAATGTTCAGAATATGAATTGCCTCTGGGTGGCTCCTCCACCAAGCAGAAAACCAACTGTGTGGATATCCGTGTGCCTGATGGACTCCATGCGGCTCCCAGCCTGAAAACGTCACCACTTTGACATGTGATGTGCTCCTCATGACACTGGCAGCGCTGACACTGAGAAATGCCACAAAGGCAACAAGCCCCCCTCCTTAACCATGCAGTTTGCCACCTCCTGGCGCTGCCCGTCCATGGTCTCCCCAGCCTGCCTAGTTACGGGCGGACAGCACTTCAGACACACACAGGAGGAAGTGTGGGTGGAGTGGCCCAGCTGCCTCCCCGGACACAGCCCCCATAATGAATTGACCTGAATGATGAGGGCACACAAACAGTATGATATGCATTATTCCTGTCAATAAAATGTCCCCATGTGCTGTGGTCTTTGTACAGAATGTACTGCAGCCTTTCTTCCAGCAAGCTCTATTTAATTCCTTTCCTTTTTACTATTCATATTATAAGTGTGTAATAGAATTCAGAAAATTATATGATAGCTCTTCTGTATCTGTATTGTCTTGTGTTGCATATTTAAATTCTTGGCTCCCAGCTTAGAAATATGGAATCCCCCGTCTTTCAGAACTCTTTGGCCATAGAGAGCAGCCCTGCAAAATCAACCGTAGAAAAGGAATATTTGGACTACAAAGTGGAAAATGAGAGACTGCTTCAAGTCATTTCAGAACTCGAAGAAGAAATCCAACTCAGTCTAAAAGAAAATTCAGTATTAGGTAACATTTTAAAGCCATTTTTTAGGAAAATCTATACATTGGGCACTTCATAAAATTCATAGCTATGTTCATCTTTTCCAAGCATACATTTGTCTGGTTATTTACACTTAAAAGATCAGTTTGATAGCCATCTTTGATTTTATTTAAAATGGCATTCCTTGTTTGGAATAGGCAATATATTTTACATATAAATATTATAATTATACTCTGGAGCCATGTCATTTTAACTCAGGGCATTTTTTAAAATTTTATTTTCAAGCTAAGCTTTGACCTTTGAAAAAAAATGTGCTAATCAATGCTCTGTTTCACTTAGAAATATTATAGACAGATAAAAACTTTTACCAATTTCTGTTTTATATGCTTAATCATGTAAAATTTTATAACATTTAAATACTTATAAATACATATCAGGGTACGCTTTATGGAGAAAAGGAGTTAGCCCTTCAGGAAAACATGCTTCAACTTACTATTTCATTATCTTCAATTTTTGATAGGTTTTAAGTACAAATTTTTATTTGTGTACTTCTGCCCTTTTTTACATACCATAAACATCGGTAAAAGTTGCGTTTTTATTAACCAAATTTAGATTGCTTTAAGTATTTTTCACTTACTGTTACCTTTGTATCTGTTAATTATATAATGTTACCCTTAATCTGCAGTATGAAAAACGATCAGTAAGCAATAAAAAATTCACAAAATAGCGATAAAATCACTTATATTACAATATCCCTTGAATATACAATTATACTGTGCCAGCGTAGTTTTGCTTCTCTTCTGAGGTGGTATAATAGTGCTTTTTTAGGTTTTGCTAGTTTGAGTCAGAAAGTGCCACCTGCTGCAACACTTTGTATAGGCTGTGACTAACAGCAAAAGTGTCCCTTGCTAGTACTGATGAAAAGCTTTCAACCCTCAGCCACACTTGGATCTTGAACTTAGTCCTTAATCTCTATCTGACCAGCCATCTAAACAGCAGGAAGAAGGCTGTGAATGTCAAGGGAAGTAGTGAAGGTCACAGTCCTGCTAGGACTTGCGTCCACCATGCCTGCCATTGGTGTACTGCCTGCCTGGAAGCAGGCAGTTTGAATACAGGGCATAAGCTTGTAATTTCATGGTTGGTCTCTCTCTCCTTTTGTTTACAGAAGATGAAATTATAAATCTGAAAGAGAAGGCAGAACAGGATCATAAAACCATTCAAAAGGTATTGTAACTTTTTTACATTGATGAATAACTCTTTTAAATTGAAATACCAGCCCAGTTGGTGAAATAACACTGTGTCCCACTTGTCCTGTGATATAAAGTCAATTTCCATATTTCTTGTCTCTTGTTATTTGGGTAAGGTCTCTAGTTATGAATAAGGATTCCATCTTGATATTGACTTAATGTATAGATACTTCTTTTATTTGAGATAACTGAGTGTCTACCTTGTTGATTGTGAGGAATTGAAAAATTACATAACACAAGGAGGACAAAGACGTGTTTGTGGAAAAATTATATTGTTAAGAGTGAGCAGTCGTATTCTCAGGGCAGCTCTTGGTTTATGTTCATTTTTCTGTATATGAGTGAACTGGGCTTATGTTATCCAGGAAATTTGCATGTAGAACAGGGAGTTCTTTTGGTGTGAAGATCAAGATTTCCTAGTGCATTAAGTGTAGCAGGACCCAGCAGTTCCTGCCCTGCCTGCGCAGGTCAGGAGCTCCTGCTTTGTGCTTTCTTAGCTCAATGTACTAACCCCACTGCAGCTCTCAAAACACTTTTGTGTGGGGGTCAGTCTTCCCTGCAGTACTGTAAGCCTCACAAGTGCAGAAACTGCTGTCTCAGTCTCTGGTATAGTCCCAGTGCTGAGCACAGTGCATGGCACACTTCAAAATACTCTTTGAGTCATTCCTAGGATGAGAATGTGTTTAGAATTCATAAAATTTGCAGAACTTATGTATGAAAAAGTGGATTTACCTCCCTGAATTATTCCAGATAAACATACATGCTTTCTACAAACTGAATCAAGTACCAGTTTTTCAATTAAAATTAGATAAAATTTAAAATTCAGTTCTTCAGTCACAATAGCTGCATTTCCAGAGCTCAGTCGCCATATGGGTTTAAGTTTAGGTTCAGATTTCAACCTGATTTAACAATTTAGGGTATTCTTATGTTGTAGGTAAAATTACTTTCAAGAACTATATTTTAAAGTCATGGTTATCTTGATGCATCAGATTTCGGAGATGTTTTCTATGATAACTGAATCTGTCATAATACTTCACAAAGTGATTTCCCTTTCTCGAGCTTCTCCCATTTGCAGTGATGGCAGTGCAAATTTCATTCTTATAGAGACTACAGAGTCTATAAACAGACACATTTAACTTTTTGGCATCAAACTCTTAGGTTAAAACAAAATCTCAGCTTTCTAGTTTTTTTTTTTTTTTTTTTTTTCATTTAAGAACCTACAAGGGAACCACCTCCATTTATTTAAATGTTCCTAAAGCTCTTCAGTCTATCTGTCACTTGTAGAGGTGAGTTGTGTGAGCTTTCTCTTCTCTCCGAGGAGCATAAGAAATTAAAGTTTAAAAAAAATCTCACCATACAGCCACCCTGGGAGTGGCTGGTTATACCTATGTGAGCTTAAGTATTTCTATTAATTATTACCCAGTGGTAGCCACTAGGCACATGTGGCTACAGAACACTTGAATTGTATCTAGTGTAACTGAGAAACTGAATTTTTAATTCTATTTTATTTTAATTTTTTGAAATTGAAATTTAAAAACTAATACTTGTTTCAGTTATTGGAAAGTCTTTATGTCTATTTTGAATAACTTGGGTATGTGAATTTACATTTTCATCTGTAAATCTTATGAGTTTTATGAACTTACAGTGTGGATAGAATGAGAAATGTATGTGAAAGTGCTTTGTCAACTGGAAAGCACTTCAAGAGTTGCTGAGCAAATGAGAGCTCACATTTACTGGTTTATTTGCAATATCCCTCACTAAATCAATTCATTTATCAGTGTTTATCAAGTGCCTTTTAGTGCCATGTGTTACTGCCAAGAAAATATGTATATGATAGGATATATATATATATATATATATATATATATATATATATATATATCACGTCATCGTCGTCGGCAGCCGTCCTTCTCAAGAGACGATGGTGTAGCTTCTTAAGTGCCTATCTGCACCGCCGAGAATGGTTGTGCAGTCCGACTCGGGAGTGACACGGTATCTGTCTCCTCCCGTGTTGAATCGACATCTTGCGATGACGCTGGAGTGTCCTCTCCAGTGAAGCTGAAGCTACAGAGCCTGGGCAGGGTGATATGGAGGGTCTGCTGTTGCCCATGCAGCAGACCCCCCCTCTCTTCGCAGCTGAGGGATCCAAGGGAAAGACGGAGTCAATACAGCTTGGCTTCAGGTGCGCCGCAGGAGTTGCCGGTGTTGATTACAACGTCAAACCACCTTAGGGACTCCGGCTCCGGATTTTCTGTCGGGGTTTACTCCCTTAGCCTTTCCCCTGAGGAGGTATGCCGCAAGGCAGCGGAGGTTTGGAGTCAGAGTTTCCCTTCTCCTTAGCCTTTCCCCTGAAGAGGTATGCCGCAAGGCAGCGGAGGTTTTTTGGAATCAGAGTTTTCCTTCTCTGATGTGCCCTGACTGGAAGATCGAACCAGCGACACTTAGCTCACAGGCCGACGCTCAATCCACTGAGCCAAACCAGCCAGGGCAATATATATATATATAGTGTATTTTTACACACACACACACACACACACACACACAGAGGGCCCTGCTGTGGAGGAAACCAAGTCTAGAAGGAGAGATTAAACTATAGAGCAATGTGATAAGGACTATAATAAAAGTATGCATGTAGAGAAGAGATGCCTGGCTTTACCTGGAAGGTTCTATGAGGGTTCACAAAGAGTTCCACACTTACTTCACACTCTTATTTGAGCTGATTTTTCCAAATAGGTAAGAGATGGGTATGAATGTGAATATATAATGTGTGACATACATTTGTGGACCTGCTTGTGATTTAGTATGGCTAGAGTATGAAGCAGGAATCTGGTGAAACCATGTGCTGAGTATTTATGTTGGGAAGAGGGGAAATCTGGGGTATGTGGAAGAGGTAAACAGGAAATGGAAGAATGGAAAGGGGAGCTCAGAATAAGTCACAAGTTCCTTTTTTAGCTGTGAATGCAATTAAAAGTAAGTTGAAAAGAAGACTGAATTTAGGAAGGCTGACCTCTTGGCATCTGTCTGGCCTAAGAACTATAAATTATGAGGTTCAGTAGGTTTTTTGTTTTAATTCCAATAATCTAATAAAAGCTGAATCTGTATTCCAGTTGTGGTCACAATAAGAATTTCTTTCTGGGAGGGAGACAGAGCAGTATTCAGAGATTACAGCCCAGGGCATGATCAGCTTCAGGATGCAGACATCAGATAGTACCACAGCGGGGCTCGCCCAGCCTGGGGTGCGAGGGATCAGTGAAGGTTGGAGGACACTGAGCTCACTCCTGGAACAGAGGGTAGAGTTCCAGGAAAGGATGAGAGGAATGTGGCACACATGAAAGGGAAGTAAGTGCCTGTGATTTGCAATAGCTAAAAGGCATGTGAGAATAAGCAGCGGTGTTGAGAAGCAGGACACATGGCAGAGAATTATTATTCATTCCAAGAGGTTTGGAATGACCTTCTGAGTGCACTGGTGAGACCTGAACATTGGGGCAGGATTTGATTTGTGTTGTCTAAAGAAAACAAATGGGAGGGAGGAAAATCTGGAGCGAGAGAGGCCAGTTAAGAAGTTACTTGGATAAACCATTGAAACTATCAAGTCCTGAAACCGAATGAGGACAGTGACATTGGGGATGTTGGGAAGGGATGCACTCAAGAGATGCTTAGGCAGCAACAGCTGTGGTCATGGGTAAGGTTGGAGGCCTGAGAGATTAAGGAGAGAGAGAAGTTAAACTGGTTAGCATTCAGGTGAAAATGAGAACCGGATGGTAGAGCAGAGGGAGAAGCAGGAGAGGGCATTTCAGAAGCCATCAGGAAAGAGTCTCAAAAAGGAAGGAAACACAGATATCAAATGCTGCCTGCAGGCTAGGTGTGCTAAAGACCAAAAAGGGATGATCAGACAATTTAGCTGTGGTAACAAAATGACCTGTCATGTCAATGAGAGTGATTTTATTGGGATGGTGGAAGAAGCTGAGAAGAGTGGTCAGTGCAGAAGTGGAGGCAGTGAGCACGCACGCTCTCTAGCAGGTCAGCTGTGGATGGCCTGGGGGAGGTAGGGAGCAGTTGGACGGTGAAATGGGGTTGAAGGTGTATTTTTAAATGATGTTGATGGAAAAAAGAATGAGGGTAAAAGAACAACAGAGAGAGGACAATACTGATGAGAGATCTAAGGAGGCAGGCAGGATTGGGGCTAATGACCTTGGTATTTGCTGGTAATTGACCCCCACTGGAAACTTGGTGACATTTCTTTTCAGACCAAGGTATGATGACGCCACACAAAATCTTTTCCTTTCCTTCTACTCATCTCATTTCTTTATTTTTGGTGACTCTGCTCTCAACTTCCCACATCTTCAACTACACTCCTCACCCCACACTTCTGAGGCTCTCATCTAGCCAATTCTCCAGCCCTGCTCGGGGACTACCCTGTGCTACTGGAGACAACCCAGTCCTTGTCTTTTGGTGACATTGCAAACATATTGGGTTTTAACCCAGAGTAGCTGGGCCCTCCCTCTGCCCATTATTTCACATGGATCTAATAATACCCTTTCTTACTGCCTGCCACAGCCCTTCCAATCTTCACTGCTTTTCTCAATTCCAGTGCTCCATTCCTCTGCACTACGTGCTCCCTAATTCACAGAGAATATCATGGACACTTGGATTTTTTTTTCCTCCTTGGTACTTTCTTACTCTGTCACTTAGCTTATCTTAACTGCTTGTCATCAGAAGAGGAGACATTCTTCTTTGCCCTGACTCCTCTTTCCACCTGCTCGCCTGACTCCATCTCTTCCTTATTCTCTTCTGGGACATTTCTTCATCAGCCTTTTACTCTCTTGCGCCTTTCAAAGCCATTGTGCCCTTCACTGTTCTTCAAATATCATTTAAAAGAAAAACAGCCCCTATTTTACTCTCCTGCTGCTAGTTTTTCCTGTTGATCAGGTCACAATGAGGTTCATATTGCCCTTAATCTTTTTCCTTCTGGAATTTTCTGCTGTACATGACAGAACTATGCCCTATATCACAGGTGCCTTCTACAGCAATGCCTACGTCTGATCTTTGACACACTTCTTCATCCCTTCCTAAGCAGCATCTGCCAGTGGCTTCCACTCCTCCATCTTCCCCTGAAAGACAATTCTTGGGGATTCTTGGTCTTCCTTTTTTTTGTGGCTGACCTCAGACTCTCCCATAACTGGCACACCTGTTTACCAGTGACTTTTAAACCTTTCTCTCCCACTTAAGGTTTTCTCTAAACACGACCTCCTTAATTTCAACTCTGTCTTCATTTTCAATTTGAATATTAGTTGTACAGGGAAGACTTCTTTGATAGACCCCATCAATCCCCTGTGGAAATTAGGGACCCCTCTGCTCTCCCACATTCTTGGGACTATTTCCTCCCTTCAAGTCAGGAACTAAGTCTTCTTTTTGCTTATATTCTAATCAGCCCTCAAAAATATTTGCTGAAAAATGTCAAAACTTGAACTCATCATCCCTCAAATCTGGATTCTGCTGTGCTCCTCATTTAAATTAATGACATTGCCATCTATCCAGAGCAGATGACAAATCTAGAGTCATTATCTACTCTCTCCTTCATATCTCATGTCTAATTGGTAACCAGGTCTATAGACTTTCCTTCCGACATTTGTCTCAAATCCCCTTTCTCTGCAACAGCATTGTACAGGTTTGGCTGAGGCCCTCATCACTTGCACAGTTTTCATGTTCTCATCTCCATTCTTCTTCCTTTTCATGTCTAGCTTCCATGCTGCCTCCATGGTTATCGCATCCCCTGATCTAATATGCTGAAACCTTCGGTGGTCCCCCATTGCCTTCGGTATCAAATCAGGCTACCCCAACATGTACTGAGTGATTTTTAAATGTCATGAACAGCTAAACACTTTTTATTTGCTGTCTCAAATTCTTTCCACAATAATTCTTTAGTATCCTAATTTTACAGATGAGAAAACTAAAGCTTGAAGCATAGAAGTAACTTATCCACACAGCTAGTAAGCGGCAGAGCTTTGATTTGAACAGAATCATTGCTTCATTCTGCCTTCCCTTCCTAACTGTGGCGAGCACTACACCTCATAATATTACTTAATATTATTCCGTTCTCCCTTCATTTCCAGCCATTTCTGTGTGTAAGCACCCTGGGTCTCACAACACCAAAGATTTCCCAATTCTTCCATTCCATGCTTGTCTGTGGTTTATTTGTTGGCTGTTTTCTCCACCTTCCTCCTTCTCCAACTTATTGAATTTCTACTTATTCTTCAAGACCCTTGTCAATGACTATTTATGTGAAGTTAACACCAGGAATAGCATATCTTATTATAATTATTGTTTCTATGTTATGTGGATTTTTATGCTTTTTGACTACCCAAACATTTGATTTCACATTTGTTCTGTGTTTTACAGTTGTTTCACATTGCTCTCCCACCATACTGCCAATGCTTCCAGGGAAGGGATCTGCTCTAGTTCATTTTCATACTTCCATAGTGAACAAAATGCCTGGCATCTAAAGGGTGTTTCCTACATGTTAATTAAATTAATGAATATAATAATTGATTGAAGGGATGTCAACACCCAGGGTTGAATTTTATCAGTATATACCATACACGAATTTAAAATACTGAGGCAAGTCAGAAGCACAGTGGCCCTTGCAGTATATGACTTATGGCTGTTTTCAATTGCATGAAATATGGCTTGCTATGGCATATGAATATAGCACAGAAACCCAAAATAAGAAATGGGTTCTATAAAGAATAAGTTTTTCTTTATGTCAAACTAGGACTTGCTTTATTATGTATTGATATCACATGTTTGGAGGTGAGGTGGGAAAGCTTGTAAATAAGTTGGTGTTTTCTGTGTATATTTTGCTTGCTAATATGACAAAAATATAATAATTATATGGTATTATATTATCATTACATGGTAATCTGTAGACATTTAATTTTTTTTCTTTAATCATATTGGGATCCATTTTTCTCATATTCAGAATCAAAATATATTTCAATAAAATTTTTTCAAGGGTAAATTCAGCTGTTCTGTGTTTTAATCAAAATTTAATGTTCTCTTTCAGTTAACTGATGGTAGAGACAAATTAAGATTTGAGCTTGATGCTGAAAAATCATTAGTTCAAGAAATGGTAAGATGATTTACATTATTTCCTAATAAATTTGAATTCAAGAATTTAATTTAATCACAAGAGTTTTATAAACTGTATTTGTAACTGTTTATTGTGATCTATTCCTTTCCTTTCATCAATAATCTAAGTGCATGTGTAATTTTAAACATTTTAAAATGATCATTTGAGTAGTACTATGATGAATATACTTACTATGTAGAAGAGTCTTACATAAATAGTATTATAATTTAAAACAGTGCACAAAATTTTTGAATTTCAATAT
This sequence comes from Furipterus horrens, assembly GCF_987537825.1. NCBI lineage: Eukaryota > Metazoa > Chordata > Mammalia > Chiroptera > Furipteridae > Furipterus > Furipterus horrens. The sequence goes on along the minus strand of NW_028327172.1, from coordinate 148,875,590 downwards.
GAAGAAGAAAAACACAAATATGAGAGCCCAGTATTTCGAAGGATTTGCTATTTTTAGTTACAAATTGCCATAAGTGACAACAAAAAAAGAGCCCAGTTACCCAGTTAGATATTTTGGCATTCTGTGTTAGTCTCATAAGAAAACACTGCCTTTTTATGTTCTTTTAAGAGAACTTTCCAGACGGCTGGTCTTTTATTTTATCAGTTGACTACCCGCCCCCCAGACCCCTCCCCACTCAACCCCCTACCCAGTTTATGGGGTTGTACTTTGGCTTTCAACTGATTATGACTAGTATGTCTTTGTTACAGTAAACTGACTGTGTTTATTATAATCAAAAATAAAACACAGCTTGACTTGCGTTCTAAATGTGCTTGAAAAGAATATGATACTGTTTAGAAGAGAAAAGGTTGTTCATAGGAAATCAACACCACTTCAGATATTGAAACATTCCCCTTTTTACAGCTTGTCACACTTTGTGCCAAGTCATGACTGTTTTTCTAACTCTGTTTTGTTACTCTCGGCACCATGTGTTTTGGGTTCCTTGTCATAGAAATTAATGCAAAACAATGCTCCTGGACTACAATGAGGCCTTCTATGAAACCAACTTGTGAATGCAGGCAAGGAAAAAAATGATGGTTAGCTAGTCACAGAAACCATGTGTTAACAAATATGTTATTCTGAGCCCTTTACTTTTAAAGACCTGGCATATAAAATTCAGCTTCATTATTTGCGTATACGTGGTGGATCAGTTCTGTCCCACCCTACCCTGTTCTTTCCAAAGTCCAGGAGTTACTTCTGAAAACAACTAAATGTACATGTTGTCATTAAACTGGAAAGTGCTATTATAGAGTGGGAAGCAAATGTTATATGGTCAGTTTCTTAGCAATGTTAGACACAAAGTTAAACTACATAATCCGGAAGTTTGTGCCTATACCAGAAACAGAGGCCATAAATTTTGAATCACTTTTTCTCTTTATTTGAACTGTAAGCAGTTAACTGGTGCTATCCTATTGCCCACAGGGGAATCGACCACCTTTTATTTTGTTGTTTAGGAGTTTGTTGAACCCGCTTGTTGCCAAGCAGCAAGATCTTTCATCACAAACCCCACAACAGCACAAGAGCCTCAGTACCTCAGAACTAGTTTGGGGATCCATGTTTTCAGTGGAGGAAGTAAGCTTATGAGCAAGGTTTCCATGGCATACCTTGGGGCCCAGCAAGGTCACTATTTGATGCCTATTATCCCCCACAGCCAAGACATTTTGTTATTCACTGGGATGGAGGCTGGCTTTGTGGCTACTTGGACTTCCTTTGTTTCTTGCCAGAGTGCTTTATTCTAGAAATGAAGATTTGTGATTTTGCCTAGATGGAGGTATGGGAAAAGGTAGAGTAACCAGAGTCATTTTGTAAAAATTAAAATCTGTCTCACTGAAGGACTTCTGTTCCATGCTTGCTTATATAGTTTAGTTTCTGGACTATTAAAAGCCTAGTTTAAAAGTCATAGAGCTGGTAGTAAAAAGGTTTGATCAATAAGTATAGGTAAGCAATAAAACATTTTAAGATTGGCTTTGAGGGAAGCATGTGGAATAATTTTATATTTTCCTGTGATTCCTACATTTAGTGGCTTATGACATTGTATTAATTTTAAGTATATAACAAAATGATTATATATACATATATATATACATACATACATATATATATATGTTGCAAAATGTTACCATGATAAGTTTAGTTAACATCAACTGCCACACATAGTTAAAAAGGCTTTTTGTGATGAGAACTATTAAGATTTATTTTCTTTTTTTTTTTTTTTTTAATTTTTTTATTTTGGTTTTTCAATTACAGTTGTCCCCTTTTCCCCCAATTTCTCTCCCCCACGCAACCCACCCCCTCTCCCACAATCATATCCCTCCCCGTTGTCCATGTCCATGAGTCTTTCATACAGGCTCTTTAATTAAACCCTTCCCTTACTTATCTCCCTTCTCTCCCTCTCCCCTCCCCCCTATTGACTGCTATTCTGCTCTTTGTTCTATTTAGTTCCTTTGTTTGTGTTGTTCTTTAGTTTCCTGTATTAGGTGATATCATATGGTATTTTTCTTTCTTTGCCTGGCTTATTTCACTAAGCATAATTCTCTCTAGTTCCATCCATGTTGTTGCAAATGGCAGGAGTTCCTTCTTTCTTTCTGCTACATAGTATTCCACTGTGTAAATGTACCACAGTTTTTTGATCCACTCATCTACAGATGGGCACTTAGGTTGTTTCCAGCACTTAGCTATTGTAAACAGTGCTGCAATGAACATAGGGGTGCATAAGTTCTTTTGAATTGGGGTTTCAAGATTCTTCGGGTATAATCCTAGTAGTGGAGTCATTGGTTCAAAAGGCAGTTCCATTTTTAATCTTTTGAGGTAATTCCATACTGTTCTCCATAGTGGCTGCACCAGTCTGCATTCCCACCAACAGTGCAGTAGGGTTCCCGTTTCTCCACATCCTCGCCAGCACTTGTTGCTTGTTGATTTGTTGATGATGGCCATTCTGACTGGTGTAAAATGGTATCTCATTGTGGTTTTTATTTGCATCTCCCTGATGGCTAATGATGTTGAGCATTTTTTCATGTGTCTATGGACCTTCTGTATGTCCTCTTCGGAGAAGTGTTTGTTCAGGTCCCTTGCCCATTTTTTAATTGGGTTGTTTGTTTTCTTGATGTTGAGTCGTATCAGCTCTTTATATATTTTGGAAATCAGTCCCCTGTCTGTGATGTCATTGGCAAATATGTTTTCCCATATGGTTGGTTTCCTTTTCATCTTGCTGATGTTTTCTTTTGCTGAGCAGAAACTCTTCAGTTTGATGTAATCCCATTTATTTATTTTTTCCTTTATTTCTCTTGCTTTAGGAGATGTATCCGTGAAGAGATTGTTACGTGAGATATCTGATATTTTCTTGCCTATGTTTTCCTCTAGGACTTTTATGGTGTCACGGCTTACATTTAAGTCTTTGATCCATCTTGAGTTTATTCTCGTGTGTGGTGTAAGTTGGTGGTCTAGTTTCATTTTTTTGCAGGTCCCTATCCAGTTCTCCCAGCACCATTTGTTAAAGAGGCTCTTCTCACTCCATTTTATGTTCCTTCCTCCTTTATCAAAGATTTGTTGACCATAGAGGCCTGGGTTTATTTCTGGACTCTCTATTCTGTTCCACTGATCTATATGTCTGTTCTTATGCCAGTACCATACTGTTTTGATTACAGTGGCTTTGTAGTATTGTTTGATATCTGGTGTTGTGATTCCTCCTGCTGTGTTCTTCTGTCTCAAGATTGCTTTTGCTATTCGGGGTCTTTTTTGGTTCCATATGAATTTATGGAGTATTTGTTCTAGGTCTGTGAAATATGTCATTGGTATTTTAATAGGGATTGCATTGAATTTGTAAATTGCTTTGGGTACTATGGCCATTTTGATGATGTTGATTCTTCCCATCCAAGAACATGGTATTTGCTTCCATTTATTTGTTTCTTCCTTAATTTCTTTCTTCAATGTTATGTAATTTTCAGAGTACAGGTCTTTTATCTCTTTGGTTAAGTTTACTCCTAGGTACTTTATTTTTCTTGTTGCTATAGTAAATGGTATTTTCTTTTTTGTCTCTGTCTCTGCTATTTTATTGTTGGTGTACAGAAATGCCTTAGATTTCTGTATATTTATTTTGTACCCTGCGATTTTGCCAAATTCACTTATTATATTGAGTAGTCTTTTAGTGGAGTTTATAGGATTTTCTAGGTATACTATCATGTCATCTGCATATAATGAAAGTTTCACTTCCTCTTTCCCAATTTGGATGCCTTTTATTTCTTTTTCTTGTCTGATTGCTGTGGCTAGGACTTCCAACACTATGTTGAAAAGGAGTGGAGAGAGTGGACAAACTTGTCTAGTTCCTGAGTTCAGGGGGAATGCTTTCAGTTTTTGTCCATTGAGTATGATGTTGGCCTCAGGCTTCTCATATATAGCCTTAATTATGTTAAGATATGCTCCCTTTATTCCCATTTTGCTGAGTGTTTTCATCATAAATGGGTGTTGTACTTTATCAAATGCTTTTTCTGCATCTATTGATATGATCATGTGATTTTTGTCTTTCATTCTGTTTAGGTGATGTATTATATTTATTGATTTGTGAATATTAAACCATCCTTGCATCCCTGGAATGAAGCCCACTTGATCATGATGTATGATCTTTTTGATGTATTGCTGGATCCTGTTTGCCAATATTTTATTGAGGATTTTAGCATTGATGTTCATCAGTGATATTGGCCTGTAGTTTTCTTTCTTTGTTGTGTCTTGACCTGGTTTGGGGATTAGGATAATACTGGCTTCATAGAAAGAGTTTGGGATTTTCCCCTCTTCTTGGATTTTTTGGAACAGTTTGAGGAGGATAGGAGTTAGTTCTTCCCTGAATGTTTTGTAGAATTCGCCTGTGAAGCCATCCGGTCCAGGGCTTTTGTGTGCCGGGAGATTTTGGATTATTGTTTCAATTTCCTTTTTTGTTATTGGTTTGTTGAGACTTTCCACTTCTTCTTGATTTAGTTTTGGGAGGTTGTATGTTTCTAGAAATTTGTCCATTTCTTCTAGATTGTCAAATTTCTTGTCATACAGTTGTCTGAAGTAATTTCTAACTATCATTTGTATTTCTGAGGTATCAGTCGTGATTTCTCCTCTTTCATTTCTGATTTTGTTTATTTGTGTCTTCTCTCTTTTTTTCTTGATTAGACTGGCTAGTGGCTTGTCGATTTTGTTGATTTTTTCGAAGAACCAGCTCCTAGTTTTGTTGATCTTTTGGATTGTTTGTTTAGTCTCTATGTCATTTAGTTCTGCTCTGATCTTGATGATTTCATTCCTTCTTCTTGCCCTAGGCTTTGTTTGTTGTTGTTGTTCTAGTTCTTGTAGCATTGTGGTTAGGTTTTTTATTTGAGATTCTTCTAGCCTTTTCAGATATGCCTGTATTGCTATAAACTTCCCTCTCAGGACTGCTTTTGCTGTGTCCCACAGGTTTTGGGTTGTTGTGTGCTCATTATCATTAGTTTCTAGAAATTTCTTGATTTCTTCTTTGATGTCATTGTTAACCCATTCATTATTTAATAACATGTTATTCAATCTCCATGAGTTTGGGTGTCTTTGATTTTTTTTTCTGAGGTTGATTTCTAGTTTCAGGGCATTGTGATCTGAAAAGATGCTTGATATGATTTCAATTTTCTTGAATTTGTTGAGGCTTGTTTTGTGACCTATCATGTGGTCTATCTTTGAAAATGTCCCATGTGCACTTGAAAAGAATGTATATTTTGCTTCTTTGGGGTGAAAAGTTCTATATATATCAGTTAGATCCATGTGGTTTAGTGTGTTGTTCAATGCCTGTATATCCTTGGTGTTTCTTTGCTTTGATGATCTGTCTATTGTTGATAATGGAGTGTTGAAGTCCCCTACTATGAGTGTGTTGTTGTTGATATCCTTTTTGTGGTCTTCTAGTATTTGCTTTATGTATTTGGGTGCTCCTATGTTGGGTGCATATATGTTTATCAAAGTCATATCTTCTTGATGGATTGTTCCTTTAAGTATTATGAAGTGTCCTTCTTTGTCTCTTTTTATTGTCCTTGCTTTGAAATCCATTTTGTCTGATATGAGAACTGCTACCCCGGCTTTTTTTTCCGGTCCGTTTGCTTGGAATATTTTTTTATATCCCTTTACTTTCAGTCTGTGTAAATCTTTTGTTTTGAGGTGTGTTTCTTGTAGACAGCAAATATGTGGGTCCTGTTTTCTTATCCATTCCGTTACCCTATGTCTTTTAATTGGAGCATTTAATCCATTTACATTTAAGGTTATTATTGACGTGTATTTATTCATTTCCCTTTGTACCTCTGTTCCTCTCCTCTCTTGTTTTTTCCTTCTTTTTTTCTTAGAACAGTCCCTTTAGCATCTCTTGCAATGCTGGTTTGGTGGAGATGTATTCTTTCAGTCTTCCTTTGTCTGAGAAACTCCTTATTTCACCTTCTATTTTGAATGAGAGCCTTGCTGGGTAGAGTATTCTTGGTTGTAGGCCTTTGTTTTTCATTTCTTGAAATATTTTTGACCATTCCCTTCTGGCTTGTAATGTTTCTGTTGAGAAATCAGTTGATAGCCTTATCAGAGCTCCCTTGTATGTTATTTGCTGCTTTTCTCTTGCTGCTTTTAGGATTCTCTCTTTGTCTTGGAATGTTGCCATTTTAACTATGATGTGCCTTGGAGTGGGTTTTTGGGGGTTCCTCTTGATTGGAACTCTCAGTGCTTCTTGGACTTGCATAGCTTTTCCTCTCATCAGGTTCGGAAAATTTTCTGTCACTATTTCTCCTATCAGATTTTCAATTCCATGTTCCTTTTCTTCTCCCTCTCGTATTCCGATGATTCTTAAATTATTTTTCCTAATGCTATCCTGTAATTCCCTTACATCTTGTTCATATTTTTTCAATCGTTTTTAATTTTGCTGTATTGTCTGGGAGTTTTTCTCTACATTATCTTCTAACTCACTAATCCGATCCTCTGCTTCGTTAAGTCTGCTTTTGACTGATTCTACTGTGTTTTTCAGTTCAGAGATTGTATTCTTAAGTTCTTCCTGGTTCCTGTTAACAATTTCTATGTCTTTTTTTATGCTGGTGTAGTTCTCTGCCAGTTCCCTGTAATTTTCTTGGAGCTGCTGGTAACTTCCTTGAAGGTTGTCATAGTTGATTTTAAGGATGTCGAGTATATTGAGCTTCTTTACCACCATTGTTTTGAATTCCATGTCTGACATTTGGGCTATGTCTATTTCGTCTATCTCTCTTTCTGAGGATTCCTCTTTTCTTTTCATTGAGGGGTTATTTTTGCGTCTTACCATGTTGGATTCTTTTTGTTTTTATTTATTTATTTATTTATTTGGGGGGGGTAGTCTGCTTTGACTTTCCTCCTTTGTGGTGTAATATTCTTTATCGAAGGTCTGGGAGTTTCAGTGGTGCAGTCTCTTTGATATCCTGAGCCTGATGTTCTTGAGTTACCCTTTATGTCGTTTGTTTATGCTGTTCGGTTATATTTCAGATGTTCTTTGATAGGATCTTCCTTCTGGCTACTTGGTTGAGAGTCACTCTATCTGCTTTGTCTTGAGTTCTTTTGTGGATATGCTGTTAAAGACATAAACACACAGCCCAGGCAGGAGACCCACACCCTCAGAAAGTATACCCCACTCTATCCTGCTATCGTTAGCCAACTAGCCCATACTAATATTAATGTAAAGAGATTTGAGCTTTTATACTATAAGAAGAATAGATAAGAGTTGATTTGGGGGAGGAAAAATATAATTTTTGATAGAGGGGTTGATAGATTAATAATAGTTGAGACTGTGCAAGCCAGTTAGTAATATTTACATTGTATGTTAATAAAAATAGAAGAAAAGGATAGAAAAATACATAGTATAGTAAGAAAGTGGGATTGTATTGTATTTGGGTTTATATAGTAATTATATTATATTATTTAGAGTGATAGGGGGCTAAGCTAGACACACAAACGAATAAACCACGATTAAAGAGAAAGGATGAGAAGGAGAGGTTATATGCAACACGTTAGAGATAAAGTTTGTTATTATTGGAAGAGGTGAAGGAAAAACACCCCCCCAAAAAAATCCCCAAGAAAATAGAAGAAAGAAGAGAGAAAGAGAAGAAAATAAAAAATTTACCACAAAACCCCCCTTAAAAAAAAACCCCAAAAGGGAAGAAAGAAAGGAACAAAGAAAGATTGAAAAGAAAGAATAAAGAAGAAAGAAAGAAAAAAGAGAGAAAAAAAATTAAAAAAAAATATATATATATATATACCCCCCCAAAAACCCCCAAAAAAACCCCAGGAAAAGAATAAAGAAAGAAGGAAAGAAAAGAAATAATTAAGAAGAAAGAAAGAACAAGGGAGAAAAAATTTGGGAGAAAAAATTTGGACAAAAAAAAAAAAAAATCGATGTTTTTACTCCGTTTTAGCCTTGGTGTGTTGCCTTCTTTTTCTGGGTCTGCAGCTGGTCTAGTGTGGCAAGTCAGAGGTTCTTGTTTTTTGCAGGACTGGTGTGCGCCCCCGGTTGCCGCTATGGTGCGCGCCCGCGGTTGCCGGCACGGCGCGCTCCCTTGCTGCTTGCTGGAGCCAGTTGAGGTGCCCTTGCGCGCAAGCCCCTGTGCTCTCGGGCGGCCCGAGAGTTTGCCCCGCGGTTGGAGCCCACTGCTGCCGGGCCGCGGCGGTTCCCAGTTCGCGCCGAGGTGTCCCTGCCCGCGCGGGCGGCCCGAGCGCTTTCCCCGGGATTGGCTCCTGCTTTCGCTGGGCCGCGGCGGTTCCCCGTTCGCGCCGAGGTGTCCCTGCCCACGCGGGCGGCCCGAGAGCTTTCCCCGGGATTGGCGCCAACTGCCCCCGGGCTGAGGTGCTTTTGCGCTCGCGCGCCGCCCCGTGCGCCGCCCCGTGCCCTCAGTCCCGCTGAGCCGAGCTCCGGGAGTTGGTCTCTCGCCTCTTAGGGCAGGGCCAGGGACACTTGTGCTCAGTGGAATCGAGCATCCGTGGGTCGCCGCCTCCCGCTGTTCCCGTGCTGCAGCTGCCCACCTTCCCTCACCCGTCTGGGTGGGCACAAACAGAGCCTGCGCTAGTGGTCTGCTTTCCGGCCTGGGGCCCTGCACCCACGGGAGCTGTCTAGGGGTGTCTGTGCACGGTTCTCTGCCTGTTCAGTGGGCCCTCCCTGTGCCCGTTGGGGCACTGATCTTATGTCCGTTGGGGAGTGTCCGAGGGACGCCTGGACTCACGGCCCCGCGCACCTGGGCCAGTGAATGAGAGCACTTCCCTATGTGCGCCCCCGTGACCCAATGGTAGGGTTGAGGAGTGGATGAGCGGGCCTCTGCGCCTGGGCTCCTCCAGAACGGCCTACCACCCCCAAACTTTCCTCCCCTCTCCACCGTCCACTAGAGAAAAATATAAAGGAGAATTATGTTCTCACTTGCCCGGCAGCACGCTGTCTCCTGTCCTTCAGCGCCAATGCCACTTGGTCGAGTCCCCTCTCTGCCAGCGGGCAGAGATCCGCTCTCCGCCTGACTCCTCTCTGGGGTAGCCTGTGGTCGCCAAAAATCCTTTGTGTGCTTCCCACCACAGCTCGGGCAGCCGCCCCAGTCAGGAATCCCGTTTCGTCCCCTTTTTCTCCGCTATCCTCACTAAACAGGTTGTTCCCAGATGGATTTTCTCTAATCCAGCAGTGCCTTGGCTCAACTCACGCCAATGTCCAGCTACTCACTGAGATGTTCTGTCTGCAATTAGACCAAACTGCAGACGGGTCTCCGGAGCCTAAAACCGCAACCTCTCCTCACTCCTCCGCCATCTTACCTCTCCCAGATTTATTTTCTTAACAACTTTTCAAATATACAATACATATTATTAACTATGGTCACCATGCTGTACATTACAACCTTAGGACTTATTTGTTTTATAATTGGAAGTTTGTGCCTATTGACTACCCTCACCCATTTTGCCCTTCCTTCCCTTGCCCCTAATAACCATCAATCTTCTCCTTGTATCTATGATTTTTTAAAAAGATTTCATTATAAGTAAGATGATAAGGGATTTGTCTTTCTCTGACTTATTTCACTCAGCATAATGCTTTTAAGGTTCATCCATGTTGTCACGATGGTAAACTTTCATTCCTTTTTATGGCTGGGTAATATTCCATTTTATATATGTATCATATCATCTTTATCCATTCATCTATTGATAGACACTTAGGTTGTTTCCATGTCCTAGCTATTGAAACTAATGCTGCAATGAACACGGGAGTGCATATATCTTTTCAAGTTAGTGGTTTTTAATTCCTTTGGATAAATGCCCAGAAATAAAATTGCTAGAATATATGGTAGTTTTAGTTTTAATTTTTGGGGGATCTCCATAGTGTTTTCCACAATGGTTGCACCAGTTTACATTCCCTCCAACAGTACACAATGGTTCTCTTTCCCCCACATCTTTGTCAATCCTAGTTACCTCTTGTCTTCTTGATGATGGCCATTCTAACAAGCATGAGGTAATACCTCATTGTGGTATTGACTTGTAATTCTCTGATGATTTGTGACATTGAGAACCTGCTGACCATTTGAATATCTTCTTTGAAAAAAAAATGTCTACTCAGATCATCTGCCTATTTCATAATTTGGTTACTTGGGTTTTTTTGCTATTGAGTTGTGTATTTTGAGTATTAATCCTTTATCAGATATATGATTTCCAAATATTTTCTCCTATTCAATAGGTGCATTTTTATTTTGTTGATTGTTTCTTTTGCTGTGAAGATGCTTTTTAGTTTGATGTAGTCCCACTTGTTTATTTTTGCTTTTGCTGTGCTTTGAGCATCAGTTCCAAAAATTATTGCCTAGACCCATGTCAAGAATATTTTTCTCTGTTTTCTTCTAGGAGTTTTATGGTTTCTGGTCTTCCATTTAAGTCTTTAATTATTTAGATTTAATTTTATTAGTGGTTTAAGGTAGAGGGTCTAGTTTCATTCTCTTACAGAAATCTAATTTTTCCAGCACCATTTATTAAAGTGTATTTTCTCCACTGAGTATTCTTGGTTTCCTTGTCAAATGTTAGTTGACCACATATGTATGGGTTTATTTCTGGGTTCTTGATTCTTTTCTACTGGTCTATATGTCTGTTTTTATGCTAGCACCATACTGTTTTGATTACTATGCTCTATAATATAGTTGGTCATCAAGAAATGTAATACCTTCAGCTTTGTATTTTTTCCCCTTAGGATTGTGTAAACTTCTGGGGGTCTTTTGTGGTTTTATACAAATTTTAGGACTGTTTTTTCTACTTTAAAAAGTTCCATTGGAATCTTGATAAAGATTGTATTGAATCTATAGATGGTTTTGAGTAATATTGACATTTTAACAACATTAATTCTTCTAACCCATTAACATGGGATATCTTTCCATTTATTTGTATCTTCGTTAATTTCTTTCATCAGTGTCTTGTTTTCATTGTAGAGACTATTCATCTCCTTGGTAAAATTTATTCCTAAATATGTTATTGTTTTTGATGCTATTATATATGGGGCCATTTTCTTTATTCCTTTTCAGATAATTAATTGTTAGTGTATAGCAATGCCACTTGTTTTTATATGTGAATATTATATCCTGTTCTCTCATTTATCTTTAAGCTAACAAAAAGAATCCTTATCAGGAAAATATCATAACTGAACTCTTATCCTTAACTGATTTTTTATCTGTGTCTTCCCCATGCACATTATTTCTAGGAACAATCCAGACTTGAGATAGAAGGAGTTACAAAGATTGCTCTAGCCTCTCATTCTGGGGACACAACTCTTATCACTACAATTGGCCTTGAGTCCCCAAACTGGGCTCTTTGTTGCCTGAATTCCCCGAGTCATGCTGAAAGACTTCCCAGTCCTGTTACATGTAACATGGCAGTTTTGGGCCACTAAGCATGAAAACTGACATTTGGTAACCAAGACATTTCTCTAAAAAATATATGACTAAATTCATCTGCTTAAGAACCATCACATATTTCCAATGGGAACAGATAAACCCAAGACCCAAGGGTAGGGTCTTTAGTAGTTACCCTGTCTTCCACCATGGAATGTTAGCTTTGGGATCCAGATAACTTGTGTCTGTAGTTACTGATCTTCAGATCAAGGTAGATGAAGCAGATCAAGCTTCATCTGCACCTGGACTTGACTAAGATAATGAGATCCAGAATCAAGCTGATGCTATAATATGATGAGATTTTTGGAGGCCTACGATGAAGGTGGATATGTTTTGCATACAGGAAAAATGTAAAATGTTGGAACCAGATGATAAATAGATGTAGAAAAGCATCTGAGAAAGTCCAATACATATTTATTTACTTATTTATTTTTTATTTTTTCAATTACAGTTGACATACAATATTATATTAGTTTCAGGTATACACCTCAGTGATTAGACATTGTGTAATCACTGAAGTGTACCCATCTGACACCATACATAGTTATTAGAATATTATTGGCTATATTCCCTGTGCTGTACTTTATGTCCCCATGACTATTCTATAACAACCAATTTGTAATTCTTAATCCCTCCACCTTTTTCATCTATTCTCCCAACTCCCCTTCCATATGGCCACCATGAAAATGTTTTCTCTATGAGTCTGTCTTCTGTTCTGCCTGTTTATTTTGTTTCTTAGATTCAGTTGTTGATAGACATTTATTATTGCCATTTTGTTCTTTTTTTTTCTTCTTCTTCTTCTTCTTACAAAGGACCCTTTAACATTTCATATAAACTGTTTTGTGATGGTGAACTCCTTTAGCTTCTTCCTGTCTGGGAAGCTCTTTTTCTGTCTTCAATTCTAAATTATAGCTTTGCTGGACAGTGTAATCTTGGTTGTAAGTCCTTGCTTTTCATCATTTTGAATATTTCTTGACACTCCCTTCTGACCTACTTAGTTTCTGTTGAGAAACCAGTGGACAATCTTATGGGAACTCCCTTGTAGGTAACAAAATGCTTTTCTCTTTTAGTTTTTTAGATCTTTTCTTCCTCTCTCTCTCTCTCTCTCTCTCTCTCTCTCTCTCTCTCTCACACCTTTTACATTTCAATTATGATGAATCTTGGTGTGTACTTCTTTGGTTTTATTTTGTTTTGGACTCTCTGTGCTTCCTAGACTTGTATGTCTATTTTCTTCACCAGGTTAGAGAAGTTTTCTGTCATCTTTTTCAAATAGCTTTTTAATTTCTTGCTTTCTCTCTCCTCCTTCTAGCACCCAAATTATGCAAATGTTGTTACACTTGAAGTTCTCCCAGAGGCTACTTACATTATCTTCATTTCTTAGTTTCTATTTTCTTTTTGCTATCCTGATTGAGTGTCTTCTGCTCCCTTATCTTCCAAATTGCTGATTTGATCTTCTGCTTCATCTATACTTCTCTTGATTCACTGTAATGTATTCTTCACTTCAGTTAGTGTATTCTTCATTTCTGACTGGTTCTTTTTTATGGTTTCCATGCCCTTCTTTATGTTGTTGAAGTTCTCATTAAGTTCCTTGAGCATCCTCATAACCATTGTTTTGAATTCTGTATCTGGTAGTTTGCGTGCCACCATTTCATTTAGTTCTTTTTCTGGAGATTTTTTCTGTTCTTTCATTTGTGACCTTTTTCTTTATTTCCTCATATTGGCTGCTTCCCTGTGTTTGCTCCTATGTATTAGGTAGAGTTGCCACATCTCCTGCATAGTCTTGTTTAGTAGGTGTCCTGTAGGGCCCATGGTGCAGCCTCCCCAGTCACCTGAGCTGGGTACTCCAGGTACACCTTTGTGTTGGCTGTGTGCACTGTCCTCTTGTAGTTGAGCCTTAATTGCTGTTGGTGTTCAGGGATTGACCTCCATACATATTGGCTGTGAGGACTTGCTGCAACTACAGTGGAAGAACTGCAGTGCAGGAGTTGACCCAATGGAGCAGGACTTACCTCAGTAGGGCTTTGGTGCTCACTAAGTCTGCCCCTTTGGGTGTGTCACTTGTGGAGGTGGTAGGGTTGAAATCTGGCAGTAGAGTTGTAATATGGTGGTAGGGTTTTGGTCTGAAGCCATCCACTGGTGCACTGGCTCTGGGGCCTCCTGAGAGGTATAAGGTCAGCCACCACCTGTGCCCTGCCTGGGTCCACCTGGCATGAGCTACAGAGTGATATACAGATACCTCCTACTTGTGCTGGGATTGGAGGTGCCCAGGAAAAATTAAGGCACGCTGCTGCTACTGTTGGGTCTGGGGCCACTTAGCAAGAGGTATGGAGTACATAGAGGTCAGATGCTGCTTATTTGAGAGATGTTAAGAAAGTCCAAAGCTTGAGGCAAGAAAAGCCATTTTTATGGGGAAGCTACTAGAAATTACTTGGGTGGACTGGTGTGGTGAAGAGTGTGAACCAGGTTGATGGAGACTCAGATATGATACATACCTGCCAGCTCTGTGGAAGAAGTCTCAGAAAAAGAACAATGGCATGTTCTAGCACTTTTGTCTGGCAGAAAGCTGCTCTCCTCCAGCTCTCACCCTGAAGCAAGATAATTCAGTTCTTCCCCATATGTCCCTGGTTCCTTTCAAGCTGCTACCCCAGCTCTGGAGCTCAGAGGGCATAAATTCAATTAAGTTTGTGCATGGGCCCTTTAAGAGGAACTGTGTGGGCCTCCAGAAGCCCTCCATCTCTCTCAGTCACAATCCCCACTGGTTTTTACAACCAGAAGTTATGGGGACTTCTGCTGGCTCTGAAACCTTGGCTGCAAGACCTGGTGTGGGGCTAGAACCCCTCACATGTCATGGAGGACCTTTGCAGCCAAAATATTCCTTCCTGTATTTATCCATAATACTTAGGTGTGGGACTAACCCTTTCTGCCCCTCTGCCCCTCCTACCATTCTCAATGTAGCTTCTTTAAATCCCTAGGCATAGGACTTCCATTCAGCTAGATTTCAGGGGATTCTGAATGATGGTTGTTCTGTAGTTTAATTGTAATTTTGATGTGATTGTGGGAGGATTCGAGCACTGCATTTACATACACCACCACCTGAACTGGAAGTCCCAATATATATTTATGATAAAAACTCTCAGTCAACTCGGAATAGAAGGGAACCTGCCAAAGCTGATAATAAGTATCTACAAAACACTTACAACTAATATGTTTCATGATGAGAGAGTGAATGTTTTAAGTCTAAGGTTAGAAAAGGACAGTAATTTTTGCTCAATTTCTATTCAGCATTAGGTCCTAGCCAGTAGAGTAATGCAAGAAAAGAAATAAATGGCATTTAGGTTGGAAAAAAAAGAACTATTTTTATTTTGAGATGACATGATCATCTATATAGAAAATCCTAAGGAGTCTACAAAATGACCTTCTAGAAATAATAAATAAATTCAGCAAATTTACAAAGATCAAGATACAAAAATAATGTGTTTCTTCTAAATACTACTAGCAATGAAAAATCAAGATTGAAAATTTAAAAAACAGTTGAAATGGCATAAAAAATGTGCCATTCTTATGGATAAATTTTACAATATATGTACAAATTATGCAAAACACTGCTGAGAGAAATTAAAGACTTGACCAGATGGACAAACTGTGTTCATGATTCATAAGATGCATGTTAGTAAGCTGTCAGTTATGTCCAAATTGATTTATAGATTCAACACAATCCTTATCAAAATCCTAGTAGGGATTTTTAAAATTAACATGAAATTTATATGAAAATTCATATAACTTGTAAAATTTATATGGAAATTCATGGACCTTGAATAGCTGAAACAATTGTGAAAAAGAACAAAGCTGGAGGACTCACAATTTGATTTCAAGACTTACTATCAAGGCACAGTAGTCAAGGTAAAGCAATATTGGCATAAGGATAAACATGTAGACAAAGCCCAGAAATAGACCCTGTGAATCATATATGGTAAATAAATTTCTGACAAAGGCACCAAGGCAATTCAAATAAAAAAGGATAATTTTTTCATCAAATGGTCTTGGAACAACTGGACAATCATAAATGGACCTCAACCCTTACCTCACACCTCATATGAAAATTAACTTGAAATGGCTCATAAACTTACATGTAATAGCTAGAACCACATTCACAACATTTCTGGAATAAGGTACAAAGGGAGATTTTAGTGGCCTCAGGTTTGACCAAGACTTCCTTAAATAGTGTAAATTGCACCTTATCAAAATTAAATTTTTTTACTCTTCAAAATATTAAGAGAATACTGAAAAGGCAAACCACAGGGTTGGTGAAAATGTTTTCAATACATATCTAATAAAGGATTTGTATATGGAATATACAAAGAATTCTTTAAGTTCAATAACATGGTGAACAGTCCATTTTCAAAAATGGGCAAACAATTTGAATTGACAGTTCACAAAAGAAGTTATATGGATGGCAAACTATGACATGAGCAGATGCTCAACATCATTAGACTATAGGGAAATGTAAATAAAATCTCAATAAGATTCTACTATGTAGTCATTAAAAAGACTACAGTGTAAAAGTCTGACAATACTAAGTGTTATCAAGGATGAAGAGCAACTAGAACTCTCATTCACTGCTGATGGGAATGTAAAACATAGAACCAATTGGAAAAATACTTCGACAGTTTAAAAAACTGTAAATCTATACCTATTGTATGATCTGTAAGTTCCACTTATAGGTATTTATCCAAGATAAATAAATGCATATACTCACACAAAGACTTGTACATAAATGTTTATAGAAGTTTTATTAGTAAAAACCAAAAACTAGAAAAAGACCTGATGTCTATTAATAAATGAATGGATAAATAAGTTATTTTATAGTAAAGGAATGTATTATTCTTATGAACAGCAACAAGGATGAATCTCAAAATTATGTACAGTGAAAAAAAAACAGACAAAATTAAAAATACATCTGTATGGTCCAATTTATTTGAAATTCTCAAAAATGCAAACTAATGTTTGGTGACCAAAAGTAGCTCAGTGGTTGCCTGGTGATGGAGCAGGAGAATGTAGAGGTTTGCCTTACAAGAAAGCATAAGGAACTTCTGGAAATGGCAGATTTGTTCATTATCTGGATTACAATGATGACTTCACAAGTCACAAAGTTGACAAAGTATGAGTATCCAAAAAATATAAATGCCTTCTAAAAATCAATTTTATAAAAGACATATCCAATAGAAAGATAGGCAGAGTTGAAAAGTGGTAACTCAGGTGAGGAATGTAAAAAAATATATCTAACATCATTAATAATCGGTGAAACAAATTTAAACCATGAAGAAATATTATTACCCACACCAAACTGATTGCTTTAAAAAATTAAAGTCTTACAGTATTAAGTGTTGGCAAAGTTGTGAAGCAATGGAAATTTTCATATGGTGATGGTGGAAGTAAAAGTCAGTAAAATTGATTTTGACAATTGTTTGGAAAATTATCTGTTAATGTTTTAGTGGTGTTATTTAAAAAATTGTTGTTATCTCTTTCTTAAATGTTGCTAAATTTCACCAGTGAAACTATCTGGGCCTACAGTTTTCTTTATGTGAATCTTTTTGATAATGGATTTATTTTTAATAGTAATTTTCTATTTCATATTATGTCAGTTTTGTTAGGTTGTATTATTTAATTTGTTCATTTAATTTAATTATAAATTTGTTGCTATGAGGTTTTCCATAATGTTCCTTTATTCTCCTTCTAATATCTATAGAATCTAAAATAATAAATTCTTTTCATTCTGATACTAGTAGATTATAATATTTTTTGCTGTTCTTTTTTAAGATATTAATTTTGGCTGTATTTCCTCTATTGTTTTTTATTTCATTGATATTTGCTCTGAGCCCCTGGCTGGTTTGGCTCAGTGGATTGAGCGTCGGCCTGCGAGCTAAGTGTCGCTGGTTCGATCTTCCAGTCAGGGCACATCAGAGAAGGAAAACTCTGACTCCAAAAAACCTCCGCTGCCTTGCGGCATACCTCTTCAGGGGAAAGGCTAAGGGAGTAAACCCCGACAGAAAATCCAGAGCCGGAGTCCCTAAGGCGGTTTGACGTTGCAGTCAACACCGGCAACTCCTGCGGCGCACCTGAAGCCAAGCTGTATTGACTCCGTCTTTCCCTTGGGCCCTTCAGCTGCGAAGAGAGGGGGGGTCTGCTGCATGGGCAACAGCAGACCCTCCATATCACCCTGCCCAGGCTCTGTAGCTTCAGCTTCACTGGAGAGGACACTCCAGCGTCATCGCAAGATGTGGATTCAACACGGGAGGAGACAGATACCGTGTCACTCCCGAGTCGGACTGCACAGCCATTCTCGGCGGTGCAGATAGACTCTTAAGAAGCTACACCATCGTCTCTCGAAACCGACGGCTGCTGCCAATTTGCTCTGATCTTTATCCTTTTTTCTCCTTCTATGTACTTACTTTTTGTTTACTTGCCTTTTTTCTACCTTTTTAGTGTGGAAACTTAATTTGGCCACTGATTTCAGACTTTTTATTAATTTTTATTATGAGCTCTTAACTATTAATTTCCCTCTTTGTACTCACCAGCATCACACAGATTTTGATATTGTGTGATTTCATTTAGTTTGGAATATTTTCTAATTTCTGATTTTTCTTATGATTTAAAACTATGTTAATTTATAAATATTAATGATTTTCAACCTCTCTGTGTATTTATAGTTAAATGCTTCTATTTATAGGCAATAAATAGTTGGGTCTTACTTTTTTATACATTCTGGTTATTTCTGCATTTTAACTAGATTGTTTAGTCCATCAACATTCAATGTTATTATTGATAGGGTTGAATTTATGTCTACCATTTCACTCTGTTTTCTCTATGTTCCTTCTGGGTTTGCTGTTGTTCCATTCTTCCTCTTTGTCTTTCTTTTACCATATTAGAATTTTATTTTAATTTATCGATTACCATTTTGACTTTTTGCTTATCTTTTAGTGATTGCTCTAACAATTATGATTTACACTCTTAAGTTTTTACAACCCACTTACAGTTACCGTTGAGAAATTTCATGTAAAATTTAGAAACTTTGAAAATATATAAATTTGTTGATATAGATTTATTTATTTCTCTACTCTTCAAGTTAGAGTTGTCATATCAATTATATTCACATCAAATTAAAATTATTGCTTTAAACAGTCTTATGTATTGAAAGAAATTAAGGAAAAATAGTCATATGTTTGCCATTTCCGATGCCCTTTATTCCTTTCAAAACTTTAGAGGTTCAATGTAGGTTTCCCTTCAGTCTGAAGAACTTCCATTAACTTTTCTTGTAGGTCTGATCTGCTGGTGATGCAATCCCTTTCTTTTTAATTTATTTAAAAATATCTTTCTTTTGCTTTTAGTCTTGAAAGATACTTTCTTTCAATATAGAATTCTGAGATAACAGTGTTTCTTTTTTTTAAAGTATATTTTATTGATTATGTTGTTACAGTAGTCCCAGTTTTTTCCCTATGCTCCCCTCCACCCAGTACCCCCTTTTCCTCCAGAAGTCCCACTCCTCTTAGTTCATGTTCATAGGTTGTGCATATAAGTTCTTCGGCTTCACCCTTTCCTATATTATTCTTAACTTCCCCCTGTCTACTTTTTACCAACCAGTTATGCTTCTTAGTCCCTGCACCATTTCCCCATTTCTCCTCCTTCCCCCTCCCAGCTGATAACCCACCAAATGATCCCCATGCCTATGATTCTGTTCCTATTCTGGTTTGCTTAGTTGAATTTTGTTTTTAATTTCTAGATTCAGTTGTTGATAGTTATAAGTTTGTTGTCATTTTAATGTTCATAGTGTTGATCTTTTTCTTAAATATGTCCCTTTAACATTTCATATAATAATGGCTTGATGATGATGAACTCCTTTAGCTTTACCTTGTCTGGGAAGCACTTTATCTGCCCTTGCATTCTAAATGATAGCTTTGCTGGATAGAGTAATCTTGGTTGCAAGTCCTTACTTTTCATCACCTTGAATACTTCTTGCCAGTCCCTTCTTGCCTGCAAAGTTTCTTTTGAGAAATCACCTGATCATCTTATAGGCACCTCTTTGTAGGTAACTCTCTGCTTTTCTCTTGCTGCTTTTAAGATTCTCTCTTTATCTTGAACCTTTGAAATTTTAATTATGATATGTCTTGGTGTGGTCCTCCTTGGGTCTAGCTTGTTTGGCACATTTAAAGTTGTCCCAGAGTTTCCTAAGCCTCTCTTCATTTTTTTCAATCCTTGTTTCCTCATTCTGTACTGGTCGACTGTTTTTTTCTTCCTTATGTTCCAAACCATTGATTTGAACCCCAGTTTCCTTCCCTTCACCATTGTTTTTGTGTGGATTTTCCTTTGTTTCATTTAGCCTTGCCTTCACTTCTTCCCTTATGCATTTGCCATACTTAAACATATCTGTGAAGCCTATGAACATCTTTATCACCAGTGTTTTGAACTCTATGAGATATCTCCTCGTCTTTTAGGTTGGCTATCTCCTCATCACTTAGTTCTCCCATTGGAACCTTAATCTATTCACTCTTTTGGGCCATACTTCTCTGTCTCCTCATCTTGATAGGCTCCTGTGTTTGTTTGCCTCTGTGTCTTAGGTAGAGCTGTTGCACCTGTTACATTGTGAGGAGCAAGCCTTAGATATTCATCAGTATGGGTGACCTGTTTCATCATGTTGTGGCATTGTGTGTCAGGAAGGGGACTGGAGAGGAAACAATGCTGCTTACTCAGCACTCACTCCTTTTCCAGGCACTTCTCCCACTTTCCATATAGGACTGGCACCCCTGTAGCTGTTGCCCTGGCCATTGTTCCCAGAGTGGGTGGGTATGCAGATATTCTAGGACCATGGGGGCCCTTTAAACAAGCTGACTCTGCTGATATACTAGCAGTTTCTTCCTCCACCCCAATCCCCACTGGTTTGCACAATCAGAAACAATGAGGCTTGATTTTCCCTGGTGCTAGAACTGTGAGCTGTGTGGTCTTGTCTGGTGCTGGAAGTGTTCCCCAGGTGTCCTTCCTTACTTTTTAAAACATGTGACTATGCTTTCCACCAGTCTGCCACTGCTGCCACCACAAACTGTGTCCTCTCCACTCCAACTCCACCCCTCCTACCTGTCTGTATGAGTATTTCTTCTTTATATCTTTGTTTGTTGGACTTACATGCAGCTCAATTTTTTGGAACTTCTGGTTGTCTCTAGTTTTGAGGTAGTTGTATTCCTTCTTAGTTGTGGAGGGAGATGCTTCCTTCTTGGCCAGAAGTCCAACAGTATTTCTTTCTTGCAGCACTTTGGAGATCTTATTTCACTACCTCTGAGCTGCCATCTCATTGTCAGTCTGTGAATAGTCCTTTCACAGTGAAATAGGTCAAATATTCTTACATATTTTTATGTTGAGAATTTTGGATTTTATGGGCATTATGAGTGTTCTGTGTTATTTTTTTTAAATCAGGTAATTTATTTGGTTGCACCTCTTTTGCAAGCTCTGTAGTACCTGCAGTGGAAGGCAGCGCAAATCTCAATTCAATCATTGAGCCTTAGCTTGGCTGTGAGCCTGGTCCAGGCTTCAGCCCGAGATTTGGACAGAGTTTATGTATGGAATTTGTGGGTCCCCAGTCGGGCTCTCCTTGGGGTTTCCATGAACTCTATCTTCAGCAATCCTGCAAAGCTGCCAGTTTTCTACCATTGTTTTAGGCTCTCTTCCTAGCACAGAATAGGTACTACCAAGTTAAAACCCATTAAAATGGGAAATTCCATTTTTTGAAGTTCTAACTACCCTCCAAAATCTGTCTGCTTTTGATCTCTTTCTATTGCTTTCAGGTAGTTGTCTTTTTAAACACATTTTTTCCAAAGTTTACAGTTTTCATCTGTGGGAGGGTCAACTTGATAACAGCTACTTGGCCATGACCAGACACATAACTCCCCGGAATGATGTCTTCATAATATAAATACTATCATGTCATGCCCCACACTTAAAATTATTAAATGGTATCCTACTACATTTAAAATAAAATTCAAACTTTGCACCTTCTCTTTAATCTTAGCACATGCTCCCAGCTATTCCCTCCTCTGGGGCCATGGCATATGCTCTTTCTTCTGCTTCCAATGCTCTTCTTTCCACTTTTTTAAAAAACAGACTTTCTGTTTTAGAGTAGTTTTAGGTTCACAGCAAAATCAAGGGGAAGGTATATTGACTTCCAATATACCTCCTGCCTCTATTTCTTCTCACTTCTCATATGGTTACTTTGTTTCATTCTTTTGATCTCAGCCAAAATGTCATTTCCTCAGTAGAGGTCTTTTATGACCACTTCATCTATATTAGTCCCACCTTTATGGTCTTACTTTATTGTCTGCTTTGCTTATCACTGTACTTTCAAACCTAGGATAGCATCTGGCATACAGTGTGTACTTAATAACTACTTTTTTAATGAATGAGGTATGGTTTATTCACTATTTCTAAAAATTTTTTATAGTAATGTGGAGAAAATTATTCTTAAACCATTATAATGGAAGTGAATTATAACATTACCCTTGAATTAAACCCATAGAGATCACCTAAACATAGTCCTTAATGAACATCAGTTACGGTCCTCTCAGATCCCAAGATTTCATGAGACAAGAGCTGTGTTCTATTGAATTCTGATCTGTCAGTAGAGAAGAGATATTTTTGAAAATACATTATAGTTGATGTTCAGACACCAATGAGATTAATGGTTACATGTATTTCCTATCATTGTTTAACTTCATAATAAGATAACCTAGAATTAGATCACTGGCATTACTTATAAATTCATATTATTAAAAATCTTAATAATATTGAAGCATACAATAATAATATATTTTTGCCATTTTTGACAATATGAATGGACTTGGAGGAAATTATGTGAAGTAAAGTAAGTCAGATAGAGGAAGACAAATATTACAAGATCTCAGTTTGGATGGAATCTAAAACAAAAACAGAAACCAAAAAACCACTTGGATTGGTATGGCTCAGTTGATTGAAGTTTCAACCAGTGTCTGGAAAGTTGCAGGTTTAATTCCCAGTCAGGACACATGCCTGGGTTACGGGTTTATCCCTGGTCTGGGTGCACGTGGGATGCAACGGATCAATGCTTTTCTCTTGTATAGATGTTTCTCTCTCTCCCTTCCTCTTTCCCTTCCTCTCTCTCTAAAAGGAAAAGCAATGAAAAATGTCCTTGAGTGAGGATTAAAAAAAACCTCATAATACAAAAAACAGATTGGTGGTTGCCAGAGGTGGGAGGTAAGCATGGGTGAAATGGGTGATGGTCAAAGGCATGAACTTCCATTTACAAGATAAATAAGTCATAGAGATGTACAGTAAGATAACTATAGTTAATGATACTGTATTACATATTTGAAAGTTGCTAAGAGAGTACATCTTAAAAGTTCTCACAGAAAAAAATTGTAACTGTGTGGTGATGGATATTAACTAGACTTTTTGTGGTGACCATTTTGCAATATATACAAGTATTGAATCATTATGTTGTTCACCTAGAATTAATACAATGTTATATGTCAATTACATCTCAAATTTTTGACAA
This sequence comes from Furipterus horrens, assembly GCF_987537825.1. Classification (NCBI taxonomy): domain Eukaryota; kingdom Metazoa; phylum Chordata; class Mammalia; order Chiroptera; family Furipteridae; genus Furipterus; species Furipterus horrens. The sequence goes on along the minus strand of NW_028327172.1, from coordinate 148,852,535 downwards.
AATGTGTTTTATTTATGGAAATCATAATTGACTTCACTAAATTATTTAATTCATTACACTACTGAAATTTGACTATTAAATTATCTGAATTTTCTCCTAAGAATATCTTATAATGCCTGAGTTTTAGAGTCATTTTAGTAATACATGAAATAAATGATCACCACATTAGTAACATTAGTAAACAATGCATGTTTCTCTATGATTTCTATTATGCTTAAAGCCATGAATGAGTGCTAATGACTTTAAATATTTCCAACTTTGTCTATTCCTGTTTACTTCTTTAAATGCTTTTTTTCTAGGTACACATTTATTTTTCTAATTCATATTCAACATTATAACTTATTTTTCCATGAGGGTTTTGTCAATCTAATGGTTTAAAATGCTACTGTTTCATTGCTTAAGAAAGTTTTACAGAAAATTCTCCTTTTTTCCTTTTTAATCTTTGCAAACAATAACAAATGATATGGGCCTTTAATTTCACAGATTAATAAACATAAAGAAGAAATGGAAATGAGAAAAAAATTAGACAGTCTAAGTGTCAAGGTTTGTATTTAAGTTCTTTTCTTTCTTTCTTTCTTTTTTTCTGTGCTTCTCTTGTTTTGGCATCCGGTTGAAGAATCTATACATAGCATATGGAATTTGCTATGTATAGCAAACATGAGTTTGAGAGAGAAGATGCTTAACAGTGAGGCAAGAAGTGTGGGTGGGAGACTAAGAGACTGATGCAAGAACAATGAGAAGGAAAGAGTGAGTGTAAGCAGCCAAGAAAGCCAGCCTGGCATAAAGAGAGTGACAGTGTCAGCCTTGTGTACTGATGCTCAGGCTCAATGCCTTTTCTCCAGATTCCTGTCCCTTCCCTCCTATCTTCTATTCTCCGCCCCTGCCTTCTTACAAATAAGATACAAAAACCTCAAGCTACCACATCACCCCACTCCACTTTTCCAGGTGCTTCCAGAAAACGTTGATCTGATGGTATATTCCACCAATGGGAGAAATGGGGGCAGGGAGCTCAACTGGCAAATTAAATCAGGTCAAGGGGGATTGTGGGACTGGGAGCAAGAATAGATCTGGGTTTTGGGGGACTGAAAGCTCAGGTCAAGGGAGGAAACGAAAGGGACACAAATCTGAAACATGAAATAAGAGTAACAAAGTTTATTCTTTTTATGTGCCAGAGCCCAAGATCAGCCAAAGGAAAAGAGGCCACTTTGTCACCATGGCCCTCACAACCCAGGATTCCATCCAGGAGTGGTACCATTTTGAGACCACATTCTGTCTCAGTCAGTTCAATGCATGATAAGACCAAAAGAGATAAGAGTCCAAAAAAGTCTTCAAAACAAGAGCTCCAAGGGGTAAGAACCACTCACATGGCCACACCCTGTGACACCCTTATCTGCACAGGGACCCCTGTTCTGTTAGCAATATTGCAACCTCACATCATACGTCACGTCCAGCATCAACAAGGTTGACAGTCCCTACTCTCTGCACCCATCTGGGCGGGGTCTCTGGCTGCTCTTCTCTGCACCAGTATGTCCTTGTCACTAACCTAAGAGAATGCCACTGCTATCCCCAGCTCAGTGATTTATTTAGCTTAGTCACTAAACCATAGTAGATCTCTATTAAATAAGCAGGATAGAGAAGCCATATTCCAACCACTTTCTAGAGTATATAATCTCTAACTCATTACTGCACAATATCTATCAAAAGCTTACCGAAGTTTCCCTGAAGGACGTGCAGGTATACAGAACATTTGCTTATAGTATTCTAAATAGACACCTGGATTAACTCATACTATCAGAGCCATGCATGCAGGAATTATCTGCTATTGCTGTCTCTATTCACCTTCCTCCCAAATAATCAAAGTTGCTGTCGCTGGATCTGCAGCGGTACCATTGATCTACGTGAGGGGCATATCAAGAAGTAGCTTGGTGATGTTCAATTCAGCGTTGGCTTGTTGTGTGGATGTTGTTGAGGCACTGCTCATGGCATTACACAATGCATCCCTTTATGATGGTCCAGTGGGGAATTTTCTTCTGCCCTTAGTTATGGGAATAGTTGTATTTCCCTGAGTAATTGACCTTTCCTGTTGGCACTGTGAATTGTGTAACCAGTCAAGACTCCTTTTCTACACTGACTTTCAGAAAGGTTAGAAGCCAATTGGTGACGTTTCTAGCCAACACATAACACTTCATAGAAGGAGCCTCTCCACCTGCCCGTTTTGATTTTGCATACTCAGTCTTGTTTCTACATGTTCCCACGTTGATTCTCCTTCTCCTACAGGGAGCAGAATCTGCCTCCCTAACACCCAGGCTGTGGAGGAGCAGACCAGAACCAGTCTCCTTCATCATCCTTGCTCTAAAGAGACACAGAAAGATCTAAGCCTCCCATGCCAACTCCCCAGGAAGATGGTTCATTGCTCATTCAACAGGTAGATAGTGGACAGGGTATTATATTAGTGGAAGTCACTCCCCAGGAGTTGAGAAAAATCATTGTCCTTTAAAAACATTTCCATTTGCAGGAAGTTAGGAAGTATAGACAACTGGAAACCAATGTAATTCCTCAAAGAAGAGAATGGCATTTGGAGGGAAAGTTGACACATGAATGGCCAGTGCTTGGATTCTAGAAATAAGATTTTTAGAATCCAGGTCTTGGAAAGTTTTTTATTTTTAATTTTTGAAATGAATTAATTTATTTCTTTGACTCACACATAGACATACACAAAAGAACAACAAAACAAAACAAAAGCAAAGGAACAAACAAAAAAGAAAAGAACCCTGCCCAAACAATGCTACCGACTGAATGGGCAGGGAGACCAGCCATACTGGGTGAGGGGCTCTAGTCCAAGCCTTGGACTTAGTAAACCTGTGGTCGAGGCAGTATTCTGCTCCAAAAGGCTCTGCCAGCTGCCAGAAATTCAGTTCCTGTGCTCCAAGGCTCTATGATGAATGGGGCCAGGGCTGCCCAGCTGAGTTAGCAACTGGGACAGAGCGACGGGTCCTCCAAGCCTGAAATAGCAGCAGCAGGGGGAGTTGCCCCCATCCTTACAGCAAACCCAAGGCTGTAACTAAATTCTAGAATTCCAGTTTAGAGACTCCAGTGTCCTCAATTTACAGATCAAAATTAAGTTTCCAAAATTACAGTCACAAGGGACAGAAATACTGCCTGTTCTCACCCACAGAAAATGCACAGTAAGGAGAGAGAAAGGCAGACAGGATCTCTGAGAAGATGCCATTTCAATAGAATTTTCTCTTAGTGTAACAGTTTTTCCTTCTGATTGTGGTGATGGTTATCTTGCTGTTTCCAAAACATGGCAGTATAGACTCGGAAGTTAATGTGTAACAGTAGGTAAAAATTGGACGGGGGGAAGGGAGACATGACATAAGCTGATGTTTACATTTTTATGTTAATTAACTTGATTTTACAATGTAGTGTAGTTTCTAATTCATCATTATTACTAGTATATACACTTTTGTTTTTAATAATAATTCTGTTATTATAGGGACTCCCTTATAGCACCTTCCATGTGGTCTATTCTTCACTATAGATTAAATACACACACACACACACACACACACACACACTGGTTATAATTTTTTTGTTTCTCTCTTTTAAATACTTTATTATATTGAGGTAGCTGGACATCTTAAAAATTATCTTTAAAGGTTTTATAATACTTACCATGAGTAAATGTCCAAACAGAGAGCTTGCTGCAGGAACTTTTAAATCAGTCATTTAACTTATCCAATTAATCATACTTATTTTTTGAAATCTGTGTCATTCGGTGGGAACAGCACACATGCTTCACTCAGTGGAGTACACAGTGATAAACGGAGTGTTTAGCCAGTCTGACGAATGCGATATGAACATTGCTGTCTGATTTCTATTTATGAACGATTTCACAACTTAAAATTTGTATTTGTACAGTGTTGCTGTGCAAAGTTTATTTTTTGATATCTGTAAAACATTTCAAATACTAAGGTTTCACAAAACAAGGTTAAATTGGATTTTCAGGTTCTCCCTACCCCACCCCCCAGCCAGGGTAATTTGTTAATTAAGGTTGCACCCAATGAAAGCTTCCCTGGAAGATTTCTGACCTTCCATGAAGTATCCTGGTGTATGCTGATGGAACATATGGTGTGTGCTTAGATCTGCAGAAAGCATCAGGACCCTTCTGTGTGGGAAATGGGACATGGGACAAAGTCATTTGTGTTCCCCTTCTTAAAGTTAATGCAATACAAAGCAATTCGTAAATTATACAAGACTATAATAAAAACTCTACAGCACTTTTCTTTTCATTCAAGAGTTATTAGATGAAATATTTTTGCAATAGTTTTGCAATTATAACTATAGTCACCTGCAAGCTAGTAATTTTTAAAAAATTATTCTTATAGGATATAGAATTATTATTATAGGTATATAATATTATAGATTAGGTGGGGAAGGAAGAATCTTTCCTTTTGAAACTTCTCATTCCTCTCCTTTACAACCTTTTCATTTGACTAAATTGCACATGAAGTTTAAAATAAATGCCATCAGAGAAAAAAAATGATATAATTTGTTCATTGTTTTATTATTTCATTCATTTTTGCCCCTGGCTTGCTTTGATAAAGTAGACAGTTGATAGTTCTGCAGAGCATTTTGGAAAGTCAGCATTTTGCTCATTGTTAATCTGGTCATGGGCTCAGGGTGGGGGGGGTAGTGCAGAAATACAGAGATAGGACATCTGGACACATGCATGGTCTTCAGAGGTTGACAAAAAATATTTACTGTATTTTGATAGATTGTGTTGACATGAAAGGATTTTCCTTATACTGAATCTTTTTCTCATAATGTGAATAGCTTTAAACTATATAGATAACTGCAAATATATATTACAATTACTTGTTTTTTTTAAATCACGGTTTTAATTTACCATAAAAATGAATTCATCTTTAGATTCTGCCCTCAGAGAATTGAAATTGAAAAATCTAAGTCATATCCCCCTTAAAATTCAGCTGAAAGGTGACTATTACTTTCTACAGTATTTCATACTGAGTAGTTTGATGATAGATTGAATACTTTCAGTATATTTGGAACTGAAAATATTTTAGTGAAAATAATATTTACTATTTGCTCAATGAGAAATTTTATTTGCAAAATCACTTAGGGGTTTATGCTTTGTCTCTTGTTTATTCTGTTGGAGGATGATTATAACATTTTATTTGGAGGACTTACAATATTTCAGTATCATTTAACTTAAGTACCTAAGATATTATGATGAAAATCAGGAAAACTGAATTTGAGATTTGTATCAATTTTGATTTTTCCATAGACATTTTCAGTCATGAGGGCAGATGCTAGGTCCTCACCATATGTAATATCACCATGGTGACAGCAGAAGAAATGTCATCCTTGACTTTTGGGAACACACAAAACAGCCATCTTACCCTCCACTGCATGGTGTTGCTTTATTGCATCTGCCGGAGTTTCAGCTGTGGGTTTCTCTCCACTTCCCATTGGGTGTTGAAGCTAGTCTTGAATAGCAGGTCATTTGGCCAGAGCCTTGACACTACCCAGATGTGGGTCTTACCCCCCCCCCCCCCAAGAAGACTGAACAATTTGACATGTTGACACTCATCCTAATTGCCATTATGGCAGACATCAATTCTGTTGCTTGGTGCTATGAGTTCTATTATAGAACTGCTTCACACTGATGCTCAAGGCCAGAATTAAGCCCAAGGTAGCCACACCCTTTGGACACTGACATTGGACTCTTGGCTACCCTCTTTGGATCTAGCACTACCAATTTGTCAATTTCTCAAGCCCTGATTTATTCAGGCTTGGAGTCTCCAGGTTACAACTTTCTCTTCAAACCCTAAGAGTATGTTTCTGTAAGTTACGGCACATATCAGGTTTTTTTTAGAAATGTATTTTTATGGATGGTGGTATTTAAACTTTTCTTCATTTAATATTCTTTGTTTTCTTTTTCTAAGTGTAATCTCTTCTTGTTCATCAATAAAACTTGAACTTGTAGCCATGGTTGGTGTTGCTCAGTGGGTTGAGTGACAGCCTGTTTACTGAAAGGTTGCTGTTTTGATTCCTGGACAGGGCTCATTCTTGAGTTGTGGGGCCCTCTCGCCAGTTGGGGGAATGTGTGAGAAGCAACCAAGTGATGCTTCTCTTGCTGCTACTCATCAATATTTCTCTCCCCTTCTATCTCTCCCCCTTTACCTTCTCTCTAAAAATAAATAAAATCTTAAAAAAAAGAAAACCTGAACTTTTAAAGAAAAGTTATTTGTTTTCCCATATTTATTCATGTATTATATATTAAACTTGCGTATCTGATCAAATTTAGATAATCAGTGATATCTCACTGAATTGATTTAATGCTAACCAAATCTAAAGAGCTCTTAAGTTTTATTAGCCTGTGCAACTCTATTACAGAATTAAGGTACACTTTTATTTAGGCTTTTAAAAATTTTGGAAATAGCTTGAGAATCTCTTTACCAATCTCAAGTGGAATTTATTTCTTCGTTGACTATATAAGTATACATAAATATTAGGAATAGAAAAATGAGTTATCTACAACTAATGTCCTGAACTGTTATGGAATCAAGTTAATCTAATGGTTGGAATTATATGGTGAACACGTATTTGGTTCATGCCACTGGAATTGGTGAACATGTTTCTAAGCAACCTAGAATATAATTCTAGTGGTCTTTTCTCTAGTTGAGAGTATGCAAATGGATTCTGAGTAAGATACATAGCATTCTCATCTCGTTTACATTAAATAAGTCATTAGCATATTTTAAAGGTAATTTTTATATTAAAATTAGAAAAATTTCAATAAACAACTTTAGGTTCTTATACCACCATTGGAGGAGTTAAGAAAATAAGTATTAGGAAAGCAACAAAAAGAGATTTCAGACTAAGGCACCCAGACAACTGGTTGATAAGAGATAATAAGAAGTCAGTGCAATTGGTAGGTACCTTTGGAAATTTCCCACCAAATAGCTTTGTCTCAGTGGTAAAGAGAGTGTTCTTTGAATGCTTTCCAGGAAGTCATTATGTAACTCATAGAAACAAATTCATTGGTCTTGCCTTTAATGCCTTTGCATAATCTTTCCAATGTTTTCAACAAAAGTATAGTTCTTTGGAATTCCTGACATATTGTTATCTTCAAAAATCTTAAAACTTAATACAGATGTTTTCCTGTAACAGTAACTGATATAACTTATCACAACAAGATTTGCATTTGACACCTTCATTTATACAATTTCTGGAGCTTTCATTTATTTATGTAGATCAGAGTTTCTGTCCAGTATCATATTCCCTCTTCCTGAAAAACTTTTTATGTACTTATTTATTTATTTTTGCAGTTATTATAGTACAGATCTGCTGGCAATTAATTCTCTCAGTTTTTGTTTGTCTGAAAAAAAATCTTTATTTTGTCTTCATTTTTTAAAAGATTTTATTTATTTATTTTTAGGGAGATGGGAAGGGAGGGAGAAAGAGAAACACTGATATGTGAGAGAAACATCGACCTGTTGCCTCTCACATGCCCCCAGCTAGGGACTTCGCCCACAAACCAGGCATGTGCCCTGATCGGGAATTGAACCAGGTACCTTTTGGTTCACAGGCCAGCATTCAATCCACTGAGCCACACCAGCCAGGGCTGTTTTCATTTTTGACAGAAATTTTCTGAGTGTAGATGTCTGGGTCAACTGTTATATTTTAGTGCTTTGAAGGTCTCATTGCACTGTTTTTTTATCTTGCATAGTTTTGGACAAAGCATCTACTGTAAATTTTCACTTTGTTTCTCTAATGTGTCTTTTACTTTGGAATGCCTTTAAGAGTTTATCTTTGCTTTTCAACAGTTAGATTATAATGTTCTTAAATTATAGTGTTTGTTGGTTTTCTCTCTCTCGATTGAACTTATGGAATTTGTGCTTTGATGTCTTTTATTAGCCTTTGACCATTATTTAAATTTTCTCTTTTGCCCCATTCTCTCTCCCTTCTCCTTCTGAGACTCCAGACTGTTTGATATTGTCCCACAACTCTTGGATGTTCTGCTTAGTAATTTTGAACCATTTTCCTCTTTGTTTTAGTGTGGGGAATTTCTTTTGACCTACCTTCATATTCACTGACCGTTTTCCTCAGGTGTATTGAATCTACTGATGTGTCCAGAAAAGAAATTTTTTCATCTTTGGTATTGTCTTTTTCATTTCTAGTATTTTTATTTGACTTTTTTATATTTTCCATCTCTGTGCTGAAATTCCTTCTCTGTTATGTATTATGCATGTTGTTTACATTTTGTCCTAGGTTCTTTAACATTTGAGTTATAGTTATTTTAAAGTCACCATCTGATAGTTCCAAGACCTGGGTCATCTTTGAATCTGGTTTTGTTGATTGCTTTGTCTCCTAACAATAGGTTCTTCTCTCCTTACCCTTTTGTGTGTCTCATAATTTTTGACTGAATGCCAGACATCATGTGTAGTCTAGTAGAGATTGAAGCAGTGTTCATACCTGGAAATAGCATGTTTTTTCTTATATTGCACAACAGTCCAATATGGCTCTAAGGGGTGAGCCGATATAGCCAGAAGTTGTAATAAGTTGAGTTGGGTTGTTGCTATGGTTCCTTTTAGTGGGTCACAGCCTAGGTATTTTTTTCCATGGTAAGTGTGTGCTTAGAGTAGGAGGGAGAATAATGGAGCACTTTCCCTGTGTGCTGTTCCACCCTTAGCTTTCAGCAGGACCTGTCCACCTGTGTCAGAGAGGGTCTCTCTTTATGTATTTAAATCTCCTTTGGTAATAGACTGCTATTGCCTGGCACTTCATAAGTGAGAGTAGAGATGGGTCCCCCTTGTTCTAATCAAAACTCAGTCTCTGGAAAGTGCTGTGTGCATGCTCCTCAAAGGTGATCTTTTTCAGAATTTTTGCCCCTCCTCCCTGTGATGGTCTACCTCTGCCTTATATCTGAAGTCAATCTTGGTTTAGTGTTTCCTATCCCTCCTACAATACTAGGAAACACCACTTGGTATTAGTACAGTCTCTAAGGCCTAAGAATATCACCAACCCCTCACCCAGAGGAGGAGAATGTTGCTTTTATTTTCCCCTTGCCATAATATGTCTTCATCTATGACTTGTAAGCAAGAGCTTTGCTACCTTCCCTAGCCCTTTGTGAGGTCGATAGGGCTTGGTGCCTAACACTTCTCCACAGATCACCTTCTTTGAGTCTGACTGACCAGAGAGTTTGCTTCTCCTGTTCCAGGGGCTTAAGACTTTTGTTTCCCAGTATAGAAGGGCTTAGGAAGGGTAATTTTCTCCTAGCAGCAGCTGGTCCCCTTCCCAAGCCTGCACCATCGTAAGTCTTCTTCCCTGCCCTCAGTTTTTCTCATTAGCATCTGGTAGGAGACAGTGAAAAAGTTGTGAGCATGAACTCTTTCAACATGTGGCCCCAACTACTTCAGACCACTCTGCTAACCCATACGTGCCCTTCCATGGTTCTTTGTATGTCAGCTTATTTTTCTTACTTGCTTGTGTTGCAACTGGCAATGTGCTGCTTCTGCTGTAGGTGAGGCTGCTCATGTGTCATAACTCTCCTTGGAGAGGCTCGCTTCTCTGGAATTCAGTTTACCTGCCTGTGACTTCAGTTGTCTGATAGGTTCTAGAAAAGTTGCTGTTTTGTAGTGTATCTGGATTTTTCTTGTTGTTAGTCTCAGAATAGCATTTTTTGCATACTATGTGGGAGCCAGAGGTCTGAATTTCTTGTATAAAACAGATTTATACTGATACAAACTTTGCTCAATAAAGAAATGTCAGAAGAAGAAAGTAAAAAAGAATCTTGCCACACAGAAATAATCACTGGAAACCTTTTGTGACCATCCTTTCAGGTAAGTCTTGATACAGATTCGCACACACCAGAAGATTTGGGGAACTTCATTCAATGCCATTGAATATATATAATCACTCATGTGCAGTATGTCACTCCACAGAAGTAGCATGATTTAGTTAACCAATTTTTATCAATTTACTGCTGTCTTCCCGAGATATTGTTTCTCTTCTTTTGCTGTTATAAACAATGACTTCATCATCTATAATAGAAACATTTCCATCATGAAAGAGTTTTGATCACAAATTTTTTAGATTGGATAATTCTGCTACTTCTATATACCTGACTCCCTGCTGCGAATATAAAGTCTAGGATGAGCTGAAAGAAGGTGAAGAGGCCAAGCCCACATCAAATTTGGGGAGCTTCCAGGCCTTTCAGAAGACATGCTTGAGATGTACATATGGCCTGGATCAGGTTGGATTCCATAGGGCTTCGTAGCCCAGTCATCTGCCAAAATGTTTCAGAGGCCCTGGGGAGACATGGAGGGCACTCTTGAGGGGCACATCAAATGAGGAAAGTCTTGTCTTATTTTTGAAATAATTCTGTAGCTTAATGATTTTGTTAGAAGCAAATTCATTAGTTCTATATGTAGATAGATGTTTTGTTTTGACTTTTGGCTGACACAATGATTAGTGCTTGATTGCATACAGACTTATGTTTTAGTCTCAGTGTTCCCACTTCTCAAGTCTCTTCTCTCCAAATTACAAAAGCATGAGACTTATTTTCCTCGCTTCATATGGTTTTGTCACTCCCTTCCCCAACCATCCATCACACGCTGACACATTACTGGTGTTCAAAGAGTCGTTTGCTCAGGAGGGCAAAAGAAAAAATATTAATATAAAAGTAAAGATTAATGAAGTTTTAGGGACAGAAGATCATCTTACTTCAGGATGAGTTAAAAAGATTGTTTTGATAGTAATATAGTTGATGGGTTAAAGCAGAAAGAAGCAAGGAGGCATTAACGCCAGAAAGAATGGTCAAGGTTTCAGAAGAATTATGTTTGTAGAAACTAGTAGAAATGGAAGGATATAATGCCTCCTTCACTGACAAGAAAAAATAAAAAGACATGATGGAGAATATGATTGCTTTACTATAGTTAATAAAGATAATTGTACTTCTGTTATTACAAAGTTTGGCTGTTGATTCCTAATTTAGAAGATCATATATTTATTAGATTTTTTAAAAAACATTTTAAGTGCTTAAAATAGGGAGCAAATTTAAGAATTATAACTTCTGTTATAAAAAAACCTTATTTCTCCTTATTTCTTAATTTTATAAATTTTCAGTTATAAATATATACACAAATTTGGAAGAAAATGAAAAATATTTGTAAGAAATTATTTCTAATCACAACTTTTGGTTATCTTTATAATTGTCAATTTGCATTTTCCTGCTTAGGAAGCTATCTACTTTTATATTAATATTACCATGTATTTTTACCTCTAACTATTGTTTAGCAGTCTAATATTTGCACCTGTCAATGAAGTAGCCACAAAAAGACCAGCATGTGTATTCCAGAGAAAGTGGAATGTCAACAGCTGATAAAACAAAATGACAGTTTAACGTAGGCAGAACCAGGATTCAATATAACATGCTATAGCCAAGTTGAAAGTTCAACTCAAACTGGAGAGTAAACACTTTAGTCCACTGTGGTCCTTTTTTTTTACTGAAACTATCAGTAAAAAGAAGCTATCTTTGTCATTGTCAGAGTATTGTCCTTTGGAAAGATTGAACAATTATTTGCTTTACAGAAAATATGCTTTAGCACAGTCTTATCTTTATTAGAGTCGGTCATTTTATGAATGTCAAAAAATGGGAATCTTCAAAATTAGAACTAATTTTTACTGTATATGAATTTAAGCACACTTTTTTTAAGAATAAATTTTCAATTACTGATAAGACTTTGGATGTGGTGAAATAAATAAATATAAATGTTTTTCTACATGGAAGCTCATTTTGTTTCACCGGTTTGTTTTTCTAACTTTCTATGGATTAATTTTTAAAATTTTGGTTACTTTTTTTTTTCCTGTTAGCGTACTGGCAAATGCCCTCCAAATCTTATGGCTCTTACCTCAGTGATTTCCTAAGTCCATGTTAACTAAATGGCAGTGAGTTCACTCTGAACTCCTTGTGCCCTGGGCAGAGAGGCATTTCAAGTGGATCATGCCTTTTGAGGAAAAATAGGTGCAAGGATCCCAAAAGTGCATGGCTTCAGTCACATTGATGAAACCTACTTTTTTGAAGCCAAAGAAGGCTAGTGATAACAAAGAGTTTTCATTTTTTTTATTAAATTTGTGGTGCTGTGCTTTAGGCTTTTTCTTTGACTAGCTTCCTATATTGTGAGCCTTGGGAAGACTGAGTCACAGCGCTGGAGGTGCTAGGTGGTAGTTCCTTCTAGGAAGTTTGAGATACAGTATAGACAACTAAGGATACAATTATTTGGATAGATCTAGAACCACCAAAGTGCTCTTCAGTACTGTGGGGATGGATGGAGTAGAAGTTAGAGTTTAGAGAACTAAATAAGAATGATGTGTTAGGGCCCAGGTTCAGGATTAAGTCCATTCTGAGAATTCTCCTATCAGCTGTGGGTAAATCAGAACAATAGGTCAGCCATGCCTAGGCCCAGCCTTCAATCCCTGACCTTATGCTCATCTGTTTCTGAAAATTTCATGAATGGCCTTGTTCAAGTTTTCAGCCATCTGATGACTTCAAATTCTATCTCTTGAATTGACCCCACTTCCAAATTCCAGACTCTTGTCCAAATTGTGTGATTGTGCCATGGGTAGCTAAAACTCGGTGTCTGAAACAGCATTTACCAAATTCTTCCTCAGAAAGAAAAGAAAGAAAGAAAGACAGAAAGAAAGACAGCAAGAAAGAAAGAAAGGAAGGAAGGAAGGAAGGAAGGAAGGAAGGAAGGAAGGAAGGAAGGAAGGAAGGAAGGAAAGAAGGAAGGAAGGAAGGAAGGAAGGAAGGAAGGAAGGAAGAAAGAAAGAGAGAGAGAGAGAGAAAGAAAGAAAGAAAGAAAGAAAGAAAGAAAGAAAGAAAGAAAGAAAGAAAGAAAGGAAGAAAGAAAGAGAGAAAGAAGGGAAAGGAAAGGAAAGGAAAGAAACTAGCATATAAAATTGTCCATATTTCTATTATTTTTTCTTATCATAGTGAATGGTACCATTCTCCAACTAGTTGCTTAAGTAAGAAACTATAGGCAGTTCTATTATCACTCAAAAACTGCCCTAAATTCTACCTCTTTCATAATTCTTCTCAAATCTATCTTCTCTGCTTCAGCTCTGTTTTATTTTTTGTTGTATCTTTAATGCTTAGAACGTTTCCTGGCACATAGGACAAATTCAGCAAATATTTAGCAAATGAAAGAACAAAGAAAACAAACAAAGCCATTGGCCCTGTAGGACACAGTTAATTTGGGAAACAGACACAGATCTTAAGAGATATTTTTTAAATAAATATATTTTGGAAAACATTCAAGACAAACTTTTACCCAGTAAGCAGGCTGCTATGAAAAAGAAACATCCTGAGAAAAAGAACAATTTCTTGGAAATAACAAATTTTAAAAATGGCAATGAGCAGGTTGAAAAATAAAATTGATTGACACAGCTGAAGATCTAATAATTTGGAAGACAAAGAGAAAACAAAAACTTTTAGAAGTAGTGCAAAACAGCAAACAGAAATTATGAGAAAAGTTAAAAGATATAAAGCAGTGTGTTCAAAAGGAAAAAAGAAAAACATTTAAACCCTAATTCTTATATCCAAGTAAAGTCTTAATTAAGTATACAAAAAAAATAAATAATAAGATATATGTGATGATATGGATACAATAGAAAGGAGAAACTAGGTATGACTCAAAAGTGAGGAAAGCTAGAAAAAAATTAAAAGTGGAAAATAAATGCTGGAAAGAGAGTTCTTTCAGTGACAAAGTTTAGTAACAAGTTTACACATCCTTCTTTATGGATACTTCTATAACTTGGTCCTATGGTAAATAATATTTACATAAACACATTGTTAATGTTATTTACTAGATTTGTTTTTAGAATTAATGTGTGGATAAAGCATGGAGTACTTAATTATAGTTAGAGAACAATTCTATAGACATTGACAATGTAAAAATAACATTCCTTCTAAAAACTGGGAAGTTAAGTGAGTGAAGATGTTGGAAAACATACAAAACTAAATAAATTTTTCATTTTTCACCCTGACCGGTCTGGCTCAGGTGGTTGGACATTGTCCCACAAAGCAAAAGGTCACCAGTTTGATTCCCGCTCAGGTGACATGCCTGGGTTACAGGTTTGGTCCTTGGTCAGGGAGTATTAGAGAGGCAACCGATCAACATCTCTCTCTCCCTCTCTTACTTCCTTTCCTCTCTTTCTCCCTCCCTTCCCCGTCTTTAAAAATAAATAAATAAAGTCTTTTTTTAAATTTCTATTTTGCACAGCAAAAAGTTAATATATAAAGTATACAAGTTTACATATATTGAAATCATAATAAAAGCAACAACATTTGTAAATAAAAAATCAGGCATGTGAGGGGTCACAGAGAGGATGGAAGGTAATGTGAATACTCTAAAATTTTAATGTCTATTTGTGGGGAGCCCAAAATCATTATTTATTCATAATGATAACAATCAGAAAAATTAAAAACCAAAAATAAACAAACAAAAACCACCTTTGCTTCTAAGAAGTAAGAGTTTTATGTTCATGCACACTAGTCTTTTTTGTTCTGTTTGTTTTTTTTTTTTGAGAAAATAACATGTTTTAATTAAAGTCTTTTGCATGTCAGTTTAGATATAAAAAGAATTTCTTCAAAGAATTTTCTAGGTGTCAGAAGCATCCTGTTGTCAGTAACATAATGTGCTGAAGCCCTTTGAATAAAATCATGGAGTAATTTTTAGAAATATTATAAATTTATAATTATTGCAAATCAAATTATTCAATAGTTTTTAGCACATCAATGAAGTGAAATAGAGATAAAGGACAGTCCACGTTCATATTTTCAAGATAAATTTACTTTAGAAGTCATGTTCTGAGTAGAGACATTGTGATAAGACCTAAAGATGTAAGCTGATGTTTGATTCACACTTAGTGCAAGGAGAGAGGTACCAGAGATTCCACATCCCCCAGTGCAGGAAGTATTAATGTCTGCCACTTCCAGCAAGATGGTAAACTAGGTCCTTAGAAGACAGTTCTGTTTTCTGGTTTAAATGACTGCTCAAAAAATAAACTTTCGCTTAATGATTCCTTTATTCTTTTTTCTTCTTCTTCTTCCTTTTGCTGCTCTCTTGCAGAAAGGAGAAGAGTAGTTACAACCTCTTTCCTTCCTAAAGCCTTCCTCTGGTTTTGCATGGAAACTTGGAGACCAAACTTGTCTATTACATCATAGTGACAAGATCAAACATATCTATATTACAAATTGTAATATCCACATGAAACTGAGGTTTTGCTGCACCTGCAGCATCAATGACAACCTACTTATTTGTAGTACTACACAAAACTTTGAACCTGAAGGCAAACTCATGAGGATTATATAGAGTTAACACTTGTTTATGCATTGATTGGTCATCTACATAAAATATTAGCTCCATGGGAAACACAAAACAAGGAAGATTTTCTTCCACTGACTCTAGCTGTCATTTTTGTTGATGCATTGGCACTGAATCCCCATTGCTGCAGCTTCTGTTTTTAGTGTCAAATCTATTTTTGGACTTTTCTCAAAGTCAGCTTAAAATTGCAAAGAATTTTGGCAATCTTGGCAACACCAGTTCCCAGAAAGCAGCTGCACCTGCCTCCTCAGTCCTTTGTTAGCATCTCTAGGCTGCAATCTATACTATTCTGTTTGCAGTTTATTTTTTGAATACTTGCCTATATTATACATCATTTAAAAATCAAAGGTAATATGAATGAAGAAATCAATAGGTCAGTGTATAGAAATAAACAGTAATATATGTGAAGTGTCTGACAGAGTAGGCACTCAATTAATTATAGTTTTTATGGATGTTATTACAAAGTTTGTTCTTTTTATATGTGGTAGCTGATGTCAGCTGGGTTCCCTCTGCCCCTTCGGGTCAAAACAATTTTGTGCTTTGCGGCAGCCTAGAGTGTGTCCCACAGTTTCCTGCAGATGCCATGGCATCTTCTGGTGACAGTCACTGTGAATAGGCTCTTCTTCGACTGCCCTAAGTCAGTTTCTGAGTCTCATTGTAGTCTGTTTGCCATCCCAGTTCACATTTTGTTTAATCGGATGCTGAATTCAGTCTAGTTCTGTGAGTTCTACTAAAAACACCCACTCATGTGACACCTTTGCATCTGTAAGTTTAAGGAGATTGAAGAAGGTTAATTGACAGGAACAGTTTACATCACCAAGGTGCCATTTCAAATTGAATATTGAACATCACCCTGGCCGCTGGTCAGCCGCGGCTGGACTACACAGTAGCTAGCACCTCTAGCCTGTAGTCTTGCCTTGCCATTTTCTCCTTCTCTATCTCCCTTCCCAGGCCCCACTTCTGATTGATTGGGGGAACTTGAGGTCCCATTTATTTTATTCTGCAGGACTCTCTGTCTCCTATTCTCAGACCTGGCTCCAGACCCTCCTTGGCAGAGCCCACTCCACGAAGAAAGGCTACAGATCAAGGGTCTTTTGGGTCACAGATCCACTAGAGAAGGTAGTGGTGGCAATAAGGAGCTTTTTTTTTTTCTGTCCATCTTTAGGAATATATCAATAGCTAACCAAGAAGATTTTTATATTCATTATATTTTCTCACTGCCATCTACTCTCCTCATCATCAGAAAGGTAAAGTAGCAAAAATTCCTCTGGAGCATAATTAAAAATAAAAGATTTTTTAAAGCTTGTGTCTTCACAGGTAATAACTGCCTGTTTAACTTTTTTAAGTATAATGGTAAAATTTGACCAATATACAATTACAGAGTAATGCATTTCAAAAAACAGTAATGGGAAAGTTGGTTTTAATAGGCTGTAATTGTCCAATTGCAAATGCAATATATAAACACTGAGCTTTATAAATTGGATAAATCAGAGAAGACCCCTGTGGGACTATGACTGCCACATTTTAAGACTCAGTTGCCTTTCTTTAAGCAGCTGAGAGACCACATCTTTATGTATTAATTTGAAATGTTATACAGGTATAGCAAAAGTAGGTTTACAGTTGTCCATATGGGAAATAATACAATAATTAATAAATAATAACAGAAATAAACTCTGGTTTTATGTACTCACAACTCTAAACTTACTTTTGTCACACGCTGTATTTACCTTGGTTTATTTCTTTGCCAGATTCGACCTGAAACACCCGTTGAGACACATGAAGAAAAGACAATGAAAATAGCAGAGGTTAAGGTATAATAATGACTAATATGAGTATTATTATTAACCTAATTATTATTCATGTTGATGCTGACTATTCTTATAAAGTAACAATGACATTAATGGAGAATTATTCTTATAAAGAGACAGAGGACATGATTACCTCCATAGTATGATCTGGGATACATCCCTGTCACACTCAAAGAAATTTCTCTCATTCTTGAAATGCCTAAAATTCCACTGTTAGAGTTGTTTTTCTTTTTGTTTTTGCTAGAACACTTTCCCTTGTAAAACATAAATAATACTGAAAAATAATATAAAGCTCTTATATGATCCTTTCCTGAGAACAGTTTTAATAGAAAGAGAAAATAGACTAACTTAAAGCAGCTGCTGCTTATGATGAAGAGCTGGAGAGGTCACAATAAGTGAGGGAAGACAAGAGTTAGAAAAAGAGATACCTGGTAGGGGGAGAGGTGTTGGAGATAAATTTGGTTGCTTCTTAATGTTGTCTAGAGCTGGCTGCCTTTCAGTGAATCATTTACAGGCAATGGAGATGTGGGACCTTAAATTCTTCTAACTTATGGGAATTTGAAAGTAAATGTAACTCATTATTCCCTCAAATTATTTTCGATAATTAGAATGTGCATGCTATGTATTAGAAATAGCCATTCAGATTTATGGAGAAACATGTATTGTTCATGTAATTAACTTTGTGATGTATTTTCTATTGAAAGGTTGAAGACAAACATGTTTTGGAGAAGCAAATAGAAATATTAAAGGCTGATTTAGAGAATGAGAGAAAGAAGGCAGAAAGGTACTGGAAACAATGATTTGTAACTATTCATGTGTAGCTAATACAAAATTTAACCATCTATAAATTTATTACAGGTTTAAAAGGGAATCAGAACGGATAAGCAAAATCTGGGAAAAGAAATTCTTTATTCTCAGGAACAGGTATAGTGTGTGATATATACAAATTCTAGTTATAAAAATGTGAATAATCATCTTTTAAGGAAATGAGGGGGAATTTTTCTGTAAATATTAATTAATATAAAATGCCCTCATACACTTTTAACAAGAAATGCAAATAACTGGCCTAAAATAGAGGAGTAGTCAAAGTCACTTCAAAGAAAAAATAATTTAAAAGTCTGTTTCATTCCCAGCCTCAATGTTTCAACTATTAAAGTCTCAACAGGACACACAGTGCCTATTGATACTTGCTTTAATCAGACCTACACTGTCATCTTCCTTCATAGGGATGTTAAAATGTTTTCCTGCTCATTTGCACATAATCATATTTAATTGGTTTATATGTTCCTTGTAAAATTGCTTGATATACTAGATCCCCTTCCATTTTTCAGACAAAACCACACCAGCTCCTTAATTCTGAGATCTAATTTTCATTCACATAGTTGTTTTAATTTATTTGTCCTATGTCATCTTTATATTTCTAAAGATAGAGAGAGTTAAAAAAATGGAGAAAGTGACACTGTAAAATTCTAAAAAAGCTAAAAACAATGCCAAAGTAGAAAAAAAATGTTCTTTTTTCTTGTCCTAACATGTTAACATTAAAACTCTATATTCTGTTCTCTTGGTTCCTGCCATATTTTCCTGTAGATTCTCTCTCTCCTTTTTTAAAATCACATATTGTTCATTTCTTTGCAAGATTTTCTCAGAGTTGGGCATCAAGACAGGATAGATTTGATGTTGGTCTGATGTCCTAGGTCACACCTGAGGCTCACACCTGACTTCATGGGGTGATGATGCCCTATATTTGCACTATGTTTCATAAGCATACAATATGTGTGTGTATGTAATTCTATACATTGCTGTATATATTACACTAAAATAATCCCAGGTGACACATTGAGAATCTCCAAAACAGAAACACCACCAGATGATGAGTAAAGGATCTCCTTGTGGTAAAATGTTCTTTCCACTCCTGCTTGTGTTTCACTTCTGCGCTGATAGCTACTCTGAGCTCAGAAAAAAATGTGCATATTAATACTCGCCCTGACACCTCACAGAGTTATTTTAAAGATAGCATATAGATACAGGTGAAACGTGATTGAGAACAAAGGAAAGCTTGAACACACGCTTAACTTTATTTCCTAGCACATGCACTTTGGGCTATCTCTGAAACTGAGCAGAATGTCTTTCCCTTACTTATTTCTGTAGGATTTACTTTCATCCTTAAGATTTACCTTGTATCAGTCCCTATGGGATTCATCCAATACTCAGGGACCATTTATAAGAATGTCTCAGTTTTATTTCAAATTGATTTTCTGTTAACCAAGATGTTGACAATCATATCCATCATTTTGGTCTCTGCAGACTTTATGTTGATATCTAAATATTTAGGATAGCATGTTTTCTTTTTAAAAATTTTTATTGTATTTTTCCATTGCCATTTAGTCCCCTCATACCTCTTTGTCCCCTGTAATCACCACACTGTTGTCCATATTCATGAGTCCTTTCTCCTTTTTGCTCAATTCCTCCATCTCTAACACCCCCCTTCATTCAATTGAGTAAATATAGCATATGTCAGGACATAATATATTTTGTCCCTCTGTCTTGGTTGCATCACAAAGTGTTAATTCAAGGTGATACATGCAAAACATAGGAAGTGTATATATCCAGGGTGTCATGGTGTGATATGGAGATTAATTGTACAATTGCAGACTTGTGTGTGCTAAAGTGGTTACTTCATTTTACAGTAAAAGATTATAAATCAGGAGCAATCATTTTTGTTTAATAAAACTTCATCTTAGCCAGTCAAGATAACAATTTAATCTCATGATTTCTCAGCCAATTTATGATTTATAGTCAGACCCAGTCAAATTCAGAGCTTCTTTTCAAAGCTTCTTCTTTTTTTTTTTTTTTTCATTTCTGCTGAGTTCGCTCTATTTCCAAGAACAGAGGTAGAATCATGCATACAGAGAACATTCTGATGGTTGCCAGATGGGAGGGCGGTTTTGGGGAATGGGTGAAGAGGTGAGAGGATGAAGAAGTACAAATAGATAGTTACAGAATAGCCATGGAGATATAAAATACAGTATAGGAAGTGGAATAACCAAAGAACCTACATATGACCCATGGACATCAACTAAGGAGGGGATTGTGTGAGGGAATGGGGGCTACTGGGTGAAGGGGGACAAACAGGGAAAATTGGGTCAACTATATCATAATTAATAAAATATATTTTTAAGAAAGAAGTATTGACTAATAAAAGGTGGTTAACTACTAAAGGAAGTAAAGATAACTCTAAAAAATAGAGGAGTAACATAATGTATGAAGAAATGTCTACCTCTAGGGCTGAAGAAAAGTGTTCTCCCCAAAAGGCTGAGATTCAGACCTTGTGGCAAGTATATCTGTGACCCATATAAGCCTGGTGAGCAGGAAATTATCAGCTGAGATACCAGCAAAACTCACTGGAGAGCAAGCACCACCATACATCCCTGGCAACTGAACATTTCCTAGGGTAAGAAGGAAAAAAATCCACCAGACCCAGGAAGTGAAGCCCCTTCCTTACTGTGGGCTAGCACCTAGCTGAATAACAGACATATGGACAGAGCAAAGAGTACTCTGTACTTTCCGCTACCCAGCTCACCTATGCCCATTTCCAGCATCCAGAGCAGGCCAAAGTGGAATACATTGTGGGTGGACGTGAGTGTCCTCAGTTGTGGGCACTGAGGGCAGTAGGGACTGAAAGGGGGAGCAAGCTTAATGAGAACATGTTCAAGACAAGACAAGTGCAAATAAGAATCCAGGCCAGGATCACCACAGCCTCTGTCTTCATACTGAACATCCAGGACAGTTAATTTATCCTTTCAATTATTCATTCATTTAACAAATATTTATTAAGCATTTACTAGTTGGATTTCTAGCAGCAGGAAAAGTCAGCAATTGGTTACTGCTACTGTAATGCTGACCCTTCAAGGTATCAGCTGGTCGATTCATTTCTTCAGTTAAAGAAATCACCGATTTCTCTTCAAGACTGGGGAGATTCTCACCTTTTCTTGCTGGGAGAAAAGACAAAGTGAGTTTGCCATTTGGTGCACTCAAAATGGCAATGGCTAACTGTGTGTTAGTAGTGTGTTATGTGTGTTGAATATATACAGTTGATGTTTTACTTTCTAGACAGGTGCCAGGACAACCTTAGTCAATTTACGTGCATCAGAACTTCACTATAACTGTAGATAGTCATTAATATTGTGAACTCCATGAAGAAAGTAAAGGTCAAAGAAGATGAGTAATAAGTCAGAATTCATACTAAAAGGCAGCAGATATCAGATGTGTACATAGGTCTCTAGCACTAAAAGCCATATTACTCATACTTTTTTTCCTAGTACTTTTTAAAAATGCATTTTATCCAACATGTATGAAAGAATACTTAGGATATACTAGTGCAGTATAAAGAATAACCAAAAAGTGAACAGCTGTGAATTCACTACAAGGTAGAGAAAGAGTATCAACAACAGCTTTGTAGCCCATGCAGTGCCTATTGCCTCTCCTTCCAGGGTAGTAACTATCCTGATTTAATCTTTTTCATTCCCCTGTGGAAAGTTTTAAATAATATTCATTTTGTTAAATAGATATTGAGTTGAGCTATTCAGATTTCCCATTCTAATGATTTTCATAATTTATGTTGTCTTTTTAAAGGTATTTCTCTTTCCACCAAATTATCAAATTTATTGACCTAAAGTTGTTCACAATGTCTTCATATTATACGCTTAAATTATCTATAAGATCTAGTAATATTCCCTTTTTTACTTCTGATATTGATAATTTGTGTTTCCTTCTTTTATATTGATCAATCTTTCTAAGAATTAGTTTATCAGTTTTACTGTTTATCTCAAAGAAATAATTTGGTCTTTGTTGAGTTTCTGTCATGTATTTGTGATTTTTTCATTAACTTCTGTTATCTTTATTATTCTCCTCTTTCTACTTTATGTAGGATTTGCTGTCCTTTTACAGACTTGTTGAGAAGAAAGCTTAGATCACTGATTTTCAGATTTTTTTCTCTAATATATACACTTAAAACTATATATATTCTTCTAAGCACTGCTTGAGCTACATCCCACATATTGTGACAGGTTCTGTATTTATTATCACTCAGTATAAAATGTTTTCTAAATTCTATTTTATTTCATCTTTTAATCACATGTTAATTAGAAGTGAAACATTTTATTTCCAGGTTGTTAAAGATTTTCTAGTTATATTTCTAGTTTAATACTATTGTGTCCCAAGAAGTGAATTATTTGAATCTGCTAAAATTCTTTGATGCTTATTTCATGGCTCAACATAAGGTTTATTTTGAATAATGTTCAGTGTACACTTAAAAAGCATATAAATTCTATCATTGTTGGGTGAAGTGACCTTATTTACTGTGTTGTTCATATCTTTTACATACTTACTGATTTTTTTTGCTGCAGTTACAATTATTGAGAGAGGAGTATTAAATTTTCCATTATGCTTATAGATTTATTTATTTCTCCCTTTAGTTCTGTCAATTTTTGCTCTAAATAATTTATACCTATGTTGCTGGATACCTACAAATGTAGAATTCTGCTATCTTCCTGTGAAGTTATCTTTCATATGCATCATTATGAGATATTTCTCTTTATCTCTAATAATGCTTCTTGGCTTAATTTCTTCTTCCTCTAATATTAAATAACTATATCGCTCTCTTTTGGTTAAGGTTGCATGGTGCATTTTTTCCAGATTTTTTTCTGTTTAACCTATCTTATTTTTATACTTAAATATGTCTCTTGTAAGCTGCATAGTTAAATTGTAAATCTATTTTTCCAGTCTTATTTATTTTATTGTCATACTGCATTCATTTAATTTTAGTGAAATTATTGATATTGTTAGGTTTACATCTACCAGTTAATACATTATGTTCTATTTAGCCAAACTGATTCTATTTCTCTTCTTTTCACCTTCTTTTGGACCATCAACTTATTCTTATTCCATATTTTTCTATTAATTTGTTAGTTATTTATTCTTTTCTCTTTTTGAAATTTCAACCCACCTCCTTCACATATTACAGCCTTATATTTCCATTTGATACCACTTCCCCAAGAATTTTAGAACTTTAAACTATTTTAATTTCATTTAACTACCTCTCATATTTTCATTTTAATTCCATATAAATTTTTATTTATATGTTTGCCATAGTCAATACTCACTTATATTTACCCGTATTTTTACTCTTTGCTGAGCTCTCCATTTTTTCCTGCTTTTAATGTGTTTTCATATAATATCATTTCCCTCCACTCTGAACAGCTCTCTTTAGTTCTTCTGTTAATATACTTTTGCTGGAAAATAATTCTGTCAGCTTTACTTTATAGGAAGATGTTTTTGTTTCACTTTCATTGTTCAAGAATATTTTCTCTGAATGTAGACTTCTGTGTTGGCAGTTATTTGCATGGCATGTTAATGATGCCATGCGTGGAGTACTGACCCCCATTGTTGATGATGAGAAGTCAGCAGTCAGTCTTGTTGCTCTTTTGAAGGTAATGTGTCTTTTCCATGTCTGTGTGCTTTAATATTTTCCCTTTTGTCTTTGATTTTCATTGGTTTTATTAGGAGGTGCCTAAGTATAGTTCCTTTTATTTATCTTCTCTGGCTCTTGAATGTATGGGTTAATGTCTTTCCTCAGTTTTGGAATATTCCTGGCTATTATCTTCTCATACATTACTTCTGCTTCATTCTCTCCTTTTCTAGGATTCTAATTATATATATATTTCTAGAATTCTAATATATATATATATTGTTCCTGTGTCTTATGCACTTGTCTTTTTTTTTTTCGTTTCTTTCCCTCATGGACTTCATTTTGTATATTTTCATTGTTCATCTTTTGAGATTAATAATCCTGTGTTCTACTATATCGATTCTGCTATTTAGCCTATCTATGGAGTACTTAATAGCATATATGGTATTTTCAGTACTGAGATGGCAACTTAAGAAAATACACTCAATTACTCTGCTGAAATTCTTCATCTTTTTGCTTATTTTTATCAATATTTTCCTCCATTTTCTCTTAAATCTTTATTATAATGATATCAAGGTCCTTGTTTGTTACTCTACTTTTTTCTTTATTCATAGGGTTCCATTTTTTAGCATACATAGTAACTTACTGTATAACAACTTTATTGACATATAGTTTGCATACCATAAAATCATCCTTTTAAAGTGTGGTTTTTAGTGTATTCACAGAGTTGGATAACCATTACCACTCTCTAAATCAGAATTTCTTCATCAACCCATAAAGGAATCGCATACCCTTTAGCAGTTGCCTCCCATTCTTTTAGCTCTTAATGACTAACAACCACTAATTTACTTTCTGTTGCTAAGGATTTGCCTTTCTTGGACGTTTCATATGAGTGGAATCATACAATATGTGATCTTTTGTGACTGGCTTCTTTCCTGGACATGTTTTCAAGTTTGGTTATGTTGTAGAATACATCAGTACTTTGCTACTTTTGACTGCCAGATAATATTTCATTGTATAACTACACCACACGTTTACCCATTCTTTACTTATTAGACATTTGAATTACTTCCACATTTTTGCTACTATGAATAATGCTGCTATTAACATTCATGTACAAGTTTTAATGTGAGCATATGTTTTAAATTCTTTTATGCATACACATAGGAAGAAATTGCTGGGTCATATGATAATTCTTTGTTTACCATTTTGAGGAATTGCCAAACTATTTTCCAAAGGAGCTACACCATTTTACAATTCTGCAGTGAATGAGGGTTCCAACTTTTCTCTGTCTTTTTCAACATTGGTTCTTGTCTGTCTTTTTGGTTTTAGTCATCCTTGTAGATTTGTAGTGCTACCTCATTATGGTTTCAATCCATGAGACATATACCTAATATCTTCTAAGAACCCCCTGTATGATTGAATACTGTGATTGTTATGTTTCTTCCTACGTCCTAGACAAAGGTTGTCCATCATCTCTTAGCTTTCTCTGCAGAGCATACTTTCCTGATAGTGAATCTTCTAATTTTATCATTATTTGCAATATAGATAGACTGAGAATTTCCCAAAATTTTAATATTTGTTGTGCTTTGATACATTGTAATCTTTATTTTTTATGCTTAATTTCTCCGATCTTACAGTTAGTTGGAGCTTTTTAAAATTGACTACTGTGTTCTTTTGACATAACCTTTGATGACTCCCTTAACGACAGAATGCCCCAGGCTTATCTTGTATATTTATTGTTTTAGTTCCAGAAACAGCCATTTTTGAAATATGCCCTGGTTAATTTTAGGGAGAAATGTTTTCAAACCACAATCGTGTTGCCATTGCTTCTGTGCCTTTCAGGGGTGGAAAATATGTAATTTTAAAAATGAAAGAAGAAATAAGTTTATATTCATATTTTAATTTTTTTTACTTGTATTTCTTTTCTCTTACACTGGAAATTCTAGTTCCTAACCATATGAACATCATACTGATTGCCTTTATCCTATGATTTCTATACATTCAAATTTCACTGTTGCTTTTATTTTAGCTTTCATGTTCTTAAGAATGAGATGTTTACCAGGCACACATTGTATCGTCAGTTTGCAGTGCTTCCTGATACATCCTTCAATTATGTTGTAAGTATATATGATGTTTAGATATTGTTTCTTTGATATCTGCACATGTCTTTCTGTTCTTATTTAACATTTATTGAACACCTGTCCTTACAGGCTCTGGAGATAGTACATGACAGTCACTCTGATAAATAATGAGGGCACAAGATGAGTGCCTGAACCCAGGTAGCTCAATCTGGTGTGAGATACAGATGCATAAACAAATTGTGACAATGCTATATGGTTGAGCTATAGTAGAGGCAAGTGAAAATTTCAGAGGAGGGATGACTCATTCTAGCTGGGAGGTAACTATAAGTCTCTTATCATTTGTGAACATGGATGGAATATTAAGAAATATGAAAGCTCAAGAAACTAGTCATTTCCAAAGGGAAAAAAGGAGATTAAAGAATCTGTCCCTATTACCATGCCATTCATTTTCATACTAGAAGTCTCTTGTAGATACAGTCCAATTCTAGAATGGACTTTTTTTAAACCTGTTAACTTAATTATTTCATTTGGGGGTTGTAAGTGTAATGATAAATGGTGCCCAGTGTAGAAGCATATTCAATAAATTTCAAATAATAACTAAGTTACCGTGTTATTAATGCCATTGAGCATCTGCTATTATGCTAAGTGTTCTGGGGACAAGTCAAGTTTCTGGGAAATGATAAAAAATATATAAAATATAGTCTCTTGCTTCAAGAGACTTACAATCTAAAATCACTTTTTTTATGGTATATTTTATTCATTACGCTATTACAGTTGTTGCAATTTTTCCCCCTTTGGTCCTCTCTGCTTGGTACCCCCTTTCTCTCATGTCCATGGTCCTTTGGCTTCTCCATTTCCTTTACTATTCTTAGCATCCCCCTGTTTATTTTGTATACCTATCAATTATGCTTCTTGATCCCTGTACTTTTTCCCCCCATTCTCTGCCTTCCCCCTCCACTGATAACCCTTCATAAGATCTCCATATCTATGATTCTGATCCTGTTGTAGTTGTCTGCTTAGTTTGTTTTTGTTTGTTGTTGAGGTTCAGTTGTTTATAGTTGTGAGTTTGTTGTCATTTTACTGTTCATAGTTTTGATCTTGTTTTGCTTAAATAAGTCTCCTTTTACATTTCATATAATAAGGACTTAGTGATGATGAACTCCTTTAGCTTTACCTTGTCTGGGAAGCACTTTACCTGCCCTTCCATTCTAAATGATAGCTTTGCAGGATAGAGTAGTCATGGTTATAGGTCATTGCTTTTCATTACTTTGAATACTTCTTGTCAGTCCCTTCCTGCCTGCAAAGATTCTTTTGAGAAATCATCTGATAGTTTTATGGGAACTCCTTTGTAGGTATCTCTCTTCTTTTCTCTTACTGCTTTTAAGATTCTCTCTTTATTTTTAGCCTTTGGCATTTTAATCATGATGTATATTGATGTGGTCCTCTTCAGGTTCAAGTTGTTCAGGACTCTGTGTTTCCTGGACTTGCATGTCTATTTCCTCCATTATTTTTTCAAATTACATTTCTCTTGATTCACTGTAACATATTTTTCATTTATGACTAGTTCTTTTTTATGGTTTCCATGTCCTTTTTTATGCTATTGAAGTTCTAAGTTATTTTAGCATCCTTATAACCATTGTTTTGAACTCTATCTGGCAATTTGCTTGCCTCCATTTCATTTAGTTCTTTTTTTTTTTTCCTGGATATTTTTTCTGTCCTTTCGTTTGTGACCTGTTTCTTTGTCTTCTCATTTTGGCTGCTTTCCTGTGGTTGTTTCTAGATATTGGGTAGAACTGCTACATCTTCCAAGCTTGGTAGAGTGGCCTTATGTAGTAGGTGTCCTGTAGGGCCCATGGCACAATCTCCCCAGTCACCTGAGCTGGGCACTCCAGTTGCATCCCCACCCTGGCTTCCTTTGTGGACTATGTGCACTGTCCTGCTATAGTTGAGCCTTGATTACTGTTAGCACATCACTAGTAAGGATGAGCCACAGACCAGTCAGCTACAAGGACTGGCTTTGAATACAGCGCATGAACTGTTGGGCAGCAGCTGACCCCAGGTCTTGCTTCACGGGGGTTTTGGTGCCCGCTGAATCTGCCCCTTGCATGTGTCACTTGTGGAGGTGGCTGGGTTGTAATTTGGTGTTGTGTGAAGCTGTCTACTAGTTGTAGTGGCTCTGGGGCTTCCCTGGAGGTACAGGCCAAAGTCAGCCATAGCCTTTGCCCTGCCCAGGGCCACCTGGTATGAGCTGCAGAGCAATCTGCAGATTGCTGCTACTTGTACTGGGCTTGAAGGTACATGGGAGAGGCCAAGCTATGAAACAGGGCTGGCTCCCTCTCATGCCACACCTGGGGTACTTAACAAGAGGTATGGGGTATGCAAAGGCCGGATGCTGCTTGTTTGAGAGATTTTAGGAAAGTCCAAAGCATGAGCCAATAGAGGGCATTTGTATGGAAAAGCCAATGGATATGGCTAGAATTGTCCCACAACTTAGGTGCAGTGAGGTCTCAGGGAATCACCAGGGCAGTATGAACCATGTTAGTCAGGTTTATGAAGAATCAGATGTGGTGCTGGCTCTGTTGGGGTGGTGGAGAGGGCTCAGCAAAGAAACAATGGCCTCTGCCAGAACTTCTGTCTGGGAGTAAGCTGCCCCTCCAGCCCTTTTCCTGAAGCCAGACAATTCAGTTCCTCCCCATATGTCCCTGGTGCCTTTTGAGCTGCTGCCCCAGTGCTGGAGTTCAGAGGGAATAAGTCTAAGTAGGTCTGTGCATGGGCCCTTTAAGAGGAACGGCCTGGACTCCAGAAGCCCTCTCTCTCTCTCAAATACAGTCTCTGCTGGTTTTTACAGCTAGAAGTTATGGGACCTTCTCAGCTTTGGAATACTGACTGGAGGAGGTGTCTGGGGGGAGGGGGTCAGGAACCCTTGCTTTTCAGGGGGTGCCTCCAAAACTGAGATATCCCTCTCAATTTTTACCTAGTACATGTAGGTATAGGACCAGCTCGTTACTTTTTCTTTATATCCTAAGTTATAGGACTTCTGTTCAGCTAGATTTTAGGTAGTTCTAAATGATGGTTGTTCTGTTGTTTAGTTTTATTTTTTATGTGGTTGTGGTAGGTTCTGAATACCACATGTACCTTGCTGCCATTAATTCTAGTTTTTAAATAACTTTATATAGTAATCTGAACTTTGCTGAGGATTTTATTAATTGACTCCCCTGAAGTGTTCCAAGACTGGTCTACATAGATAGTAATGCATATAGTCTCCTCTCTTCCCCTTTTGGTTTTCCATTTTTCACCTGAAACTTTTAAGTAAGTAATCCTTAGTTTAGATATTTAATCAGCTGGGTAAGTAAATATCAGACTTCTTTTAGGATTGCCCAATAAATTTTTCTCATCCAAATTTCAGTTGCCCAGGTTTTATGAAATAAACATCTAAAAATCTCAAAATTATGCCATGGGGATTTAAAGAACAGCAGAGGGAGTATAGTTAATACTATTATAATAACTATGCATGGTGCCAGGTGAGTGCTAGGAATATCAGGAGAAACACTTTGTAAAGTACATGATTGTCTAACCACTATGTTCTACACAGAAAACTAATGCAAAATAATATTGAATATAAATTGTAACTTTAAAAAAATGTTAACTATCAAAATTATGCCAGTCCAAGCACATTAATAGATCCAGTCTTTCTTTTGAGAAACATCTTGATTCTGCCCTTGGATATTTATACAATCTGTCTTCCTATGGAGGTGGAATGGTTCTCTACCTGCTTTAGAATATATCTATGTGTCACTGCTTATCAGAGATTCTAGGCTCCTGAATCCTTACCTATACATCCACACAGTATGTAGGCACTTGAGACATTCATCAGAGCTGACAGCAAATATTTAAGAAAAACAAGGAGGAAAAGGAAAGAGAAAGAGTGATGAATTAGTGAATGAGTTTTGGGTACACTAAGATTTTCCCTTTGTTTCCTGCACTCTAGTCACTCATCCACTTCACAAATATTTATTGGATACAAGCACCATGTTCTGTGCTGGGAATGAGGTAGTGTGCATGACACATATAGATCCTTCCTTTATAGACTATAATATAAATCCCATGAGATTATGGACTGGTCTGTCTTATAAATTGTTTTACTCATGGAGGTTAGGATAGTACCTGATCTACAGTGTCAAGAAGATAGACATTAATAAGGAAACATTGAACTTTAAATTACATGTTGGAATAAATGCTATGAAAAAATGTATTTTCTTAATATTGACGTACATTTTGTATATGATAAAGTGAACAAATATTAAGTATATTATTTGGGGTGCTTTTACCTGTGTAACCATCACATAAATGAAAGCACAGAATATTTTCATCATTACCAAAAGTCTCCTCATGTCCCTTTTCAGACAATAGCTTACCCAGGTTCTCATGTCAAACAAACATTGTTCTAATTTTTATCACTACAGGTTTGTTTTGCCTGTTCTTCAATTTTATGTAGATATAATCATACAGTACATATTCTTTTATGCCTGGTTTATTTTACTCAGCATAATGTTTTAAAGATATATCCATGCTATTGTGCACATCTGTAGCAATTGTTTCTTTGTATTGCTCAATAGTGTTCTAGAATGAATAAACCATAATTTGTTTATCCATTTTCCTGAATTGTTTCTAGTTAGGGGCTATTTTGAAAAATAAAAGCTGCTATAAACATTCTTGTACAAGTCGTTTGGGGAAATATTTTTTTGTAACTCCTAGGCTGAAACATAAGAGTGTGTATGTTTAACTTTATTAGAAATTGTCAACATTACAAAGTAATTGTATAATTTTACTCTCCCACCAGCAATGTTTGATCGTTCCTATTGCTCTATGTCAGTACCAACTTGATACTGTCGGTTTTTAAATTTTAGCCATGCTAAAATACTATTTCGCTGAAGTTTCACCTTGTATTTCACTGACAATGGATGATGTTGGGCATCTTTTCATGTGCTTGCTGGCCATTCTTAGATCTTCTTTCATAAAGGGACTACCCAAGACTTTTTTTTTAATGTAGTAAAATACATATAGCATAAAATTTACCATCTTAACTATTTTTAGATGTACAGTTCAATAATTTTAAGAACATTCACATTGTTGTGAAACAAATCACCAGAACCCCCTTTTTTTTTTTCCTTACAAAACTGAAACTCTGTGCCCATTAAACAACCCTTCTCTCTCCTGAGTTTCAAGGGCCCGTCCTTTGGCTCTGTTCTAAACAAGCTTTCTATTATAGTTTGAAAAAAAATCCCATCTCACCCCCCACCAATTTGTCTGTTTTTAGCTATTTTTGAATTTTTTAAATCTTTCTTGAATTTTCTCTCAAAGTAGCCTGCATAAGAGAAAGGTGGATTCCATGGGCTTAAAGGAAAGGATTTCCCCAGCCATATTTGAACAAATAAGTTTTCATATCTTGGTTAACTAAGGGCTGAAAAATATTCTACATTTATTTAATTTGATAATTATTTCTCCTTGACAACACAGTACATAACTTTTGTGTCTTTCAGAAACTAAAACCTTTATTTGTGCAATCCAAAATGACCTTGGTGACAGATTCTACCTCTGGGAGCGATACTTACGCATCTGCGGTAGGTAGATTATTTTTTCCCCTATTAAACACTTAATCAGTCAGTGTTATTCAGCCTCAGTAATGAAACTTTTTGGTTTAATCTACAGATAAGCAACAAGTACCTGGACATAATCAGTGATCAGAAATCCCTTCTGCCTTCATCAAAAGGTAACAATATTTATTGTTGGAAAAAAGGTTTGCACCGAGAATGAACGGGTATTTAGTCTAGAAGAGCATTGCTTTTCTTTGTTTTCCTGAGTGTCTGGTATTCTGAGTGAATGTATGACCTTTTTCAGACAATTTATAAGACTAGTACATATATATGTGTATATATATATATATATATACACATATATATGCTGAATAAAAGAATGCTAATATGTATTTCAGAGTATTGATTGCTGCTAACTAAAAATAAATTTAGTCATATTTCAAAATTAGAAACTATCTCAATTGGAATCCTTTCTGTTTTCTACTAGTTAAACTGCCCCACCCCCACCCCCCACATGGTGCTCCTGTTAAATTCCTATTTTTCCAACTTAATAATTAGAAAAAAAAGTATGACTATTTCTAGCATACTTTATCTCCCCTCGGTACTTACAGTGCTTTAAATTTGAGTGCTTTGAAACTGGAACTATGTTCTGTCCATAAATTTCTATAAGTCTTTGGGGGCACAACCACACTTCCTTTTATTTAAACTTCAAAGCCAAAATACAAACCCTACTTAGCGCCTCTTTCTTTGTTATAAGCAGTCCAGCTGAGCATGTTGAGTGGCAGGGTTATTAAGTAAAGTTAAAGAAATATATCATTTAAAGCTATTAGTGAGATCTACTAAACAAGTTGGATTAACAAAATATGATATTAGGCTGTATTATTATTATTAATGATAACCAAAGAGTGTCAGTAATTTTTATTTTTCATGTCTGGGAATGATTAGAAGTCTTATATAGTACATCTTTATTCAAGGAAGAAGTATGTGATACGAATTTAAATCCTAGACCCTAATTTTACAATCTTTTGCTCTTTGAAAGCTAGATTGATCTTCAGCAGAGAGAAATCTCTCTGCTGGGCTTCCATGCAATGGAGAGGCTCTTTCTGTAGTGCTGACGTGTATCAGCAGTATCTGTTGCTGAGGTGCCTGCTCTTGGTACAGAGAGCTCATTCAGCAGTAATAATGCTGGTTACCTCCTGGGTTGGCATTTAGATTACAGTAAGGCTCAGAGTGGTCTCAATAGCACTCAGCTTCAGCCTTTTAAAAGTATCAGCCTTTAAGTGAGTGATAAGATCTGCTGAGCTGTTGGAAATTCCAATCCATACACTAAATTATTTCTAAAACATTGTAATGTCCTAGAAGAAGAGAGATCTTCATTATTTATCATAAAAATACAGTTTATTTATCTGGAATCTGTGGTTGGTCAGAAATTTTAATTAACAGAAGCACTTCATCCCCCCAAATTTAAATTAAAGAATTTGCATCCAAAACATATTTTCCTCAGCCAAGCAAACTATTTTTCAAAGGTCCACTTGAGATAGTACAAATGGACCACTGAAACAAAAGTCACTCCCTTTCCTCGGTCCTGAAAATGCAAAATGTACATATATTTCCACCCTGTCTACTCAAAATCCTCCTAAAATTCATTAATCCAGTTTTTCAACTTACTGATTTAACTGAATGTAAATCTTTCTTTTATGAGCCATAATTTTGCAGTATGCCACAAAGCTCCATATTCTGACTATAAATCTGCATTGCAGAGGAGACATGGGTGACAATGTTCATACCAAATGCCTCTGAAGATAGCCCTGAAGTTTCTTTCTACTAAATCTCAAATACAACTTTAACAGGCCTCGTTCTTACCTCTGAAGTTAGAGCAAATAACCCAGTTAACAAAAGTTTCTGGTTAATTGGGTTCCAGATAATCCAAAGTCTACTAGAAATAAATTTTAAATGAATGTCAGAAGACATTTTTATCACAAATTGATTAATTTGGGGAGTAAATGAATCTTTTAGTGGTTATGACTACTGAATGGTAGTCACACTAGATATTCAAAGAGCCAAATTGTAAGCTTCTCAGATATTTCAAAGGTTGAGTACCTCCCTTTCTTCAGGCCTTTAAAGAATAGTTTAATATGTTACTCAAACACTAATTCAGAAATACATTATTAAAGAGGTGTTTAGTTACTTGACTTATACACAAATCTTCATTATTTTCTATAACATGGCAGGGGGATTGGTTTACTATAACCCATTTGGTGACAGAAGCCAATCTGAGATCTTTGAAATTACTGTTACATTGAGTTCCATTTCTTAGAATATTAAGAAGAATATTAATATTTTAAGTACCCTGTTGAATATTTATCTTTCCTGTTACAGCACCCTCAGTGTCACATCAAAGATTGAGGTTCTTAAGTTGCACTTTCACATCAGGAGATATTTTTAAAAGTTGTATATAGCTAGAGGGAAAAGGGGGTAAGTGGAGGTGAGCAAAAGGGAAAAGGTGGGAAATGGGGATGGAAAGAGACTTTGCTGGGGGTGATGGTGCACAATGCAGTGTGCAGATGAGGTTTTATTGAGTTGTACACCTGAATCCTATATGGTTTTGTGAAGCAATGTCACCCCCTAAATAAAGCAGTCTAAAAGTTTTAAAAATTGTGTATAGCTAACATTTAGTGGGTGTAGGTCCTATTCAAAATGTCCTTCAGGTTGTGACTTCAATCCTCACAAAACTCTAAGAGGTCAGCACTCTTGCTTCTCCCCAATTTACAAAGGAGATAATTGGATGAAAGGGGGTTTAGTAAGATGCCAGGGTTACACCACAAATAAGTGGAGGAGCATAAATTCAGCCCCAGAGAGTGTGTGGCCTCAGAGCCCAAGCTTGTCATCACTCAGTTATACTGACTTGCCCCAAGACTCATGCACCATGTGTTATCCTATTTTCAACAACACAATGGGAAAACACGTGATGTAACAGAAAGGTTTTGGAGGCAGACAGACTTTGATTTCCCTCTCAGTTCCAGCCACTTACTCACTGAGTGACTTCATCTCAATTTTCTCTGCTATGTAAAATGGAGATGGTGACCCTACCTCATAGCTTTGTGATGAGGATGAAGTGAGATAACACATCATGTGCCTAGCTAACCCCTAACCCTACCTCTCCTTCTGAGCTGTTGATAATAGAATTCCCAGTCCCCAAAATAAAGTCTACCTTTTAACTGTCACATGACAGCCATAATGATCTAAGCAGTAGGCTAATGATTTATAAGAGCTACTCTCTCCATTAGTTCTTTAGTAACCAATTTTCTACTAAGCATAAGTATAAAAATAAAATCTATCATTAGTATTAAAATATACAGTAGCTGTTTTGCAAAGAGTGAAATGAAACATAAAATATATTTTAAAACAATGTCATATCAAGTAATATATCTTTCCTAAGCAGATTAAAAATAATTTTTTATTATATTGCAAGTTTAATCCAATAAAACTTTGAAGAGAACAACAGAGAGTCATGCAACATA
The DNA here is from genome assembly GCF_987537825.1 of Furipterus horrens. Lineage (NCBI taxonomy): Eukaryota > Metazoa > Chordata > Mammalia > Chiroptera > Furipteridae > Furipterus > Furipterus horrens. The sequence continues at coordinate 148,817,646 of NW_028327172.1, read as the reverse complement.
GAAAAAGAGATAAAATGATAACTAAATCTTCGTTAATTGAAGGGAATAAAAAATGAGGTACTATACTATCTACAGAATTTCAAAGCAGTTTTTTACTCAGTCCTAATTATCCCAAGAGAGCCCAGGTAACATTATTAATTTGTTTGCTACTTAAGTGCGATAAAATTTGGGATCTGAGCTGCCCATTGTGTACTGCGCACTGCCACAGATTTTATGTACTCAAGAAGACCTTTCTCACAGTCCAGAAATTAGTTGCTATTGACATTGTAATCTTTGTAAATGTCCTTAATGAGCCCCAAAGACACGGATCTCATAGATAAAACCTCAAAGTAACAGTGATTCTTTAAGTGGCTTGTCGGTAAGGGAAAGCTCAAACATAAATATCTTAAACACAGGAGGAACCCTAATTTAAACCTAGATTACATTGTGTTGTTAATTCTCTGAGATTTAAGGAAAGAATCATTGAAGAGGTGATTTAAAGTCTTTTAAAGAATAGTAGAAAAATCTCAATATATTTGAAAATTTTTTAAATTCTTTCTTTTCATTCTCTGCAACTTTGGACCTGAAAAATTCTTTTTTTTACTAAGTGTAGTTAAAATTCTATAAAAATAAATATTACTTGAAAGTAGAGTGCATGTGCTTCTTTTTTGTTTTAAATGCAAAAATAATTTTTACAGCCACAAAAATTGGAACTTGGCAGATAAAAAGAAAAAATTTTAGGTACAAGTGTTAACATTTTATATATTGTTTCTAGACTTCAACTATAATTAATATAATATAGTAAGGTTTTCAAATTCATAGTCAAATGCATATTTACTAATATTGCTACATATACTGCATATATACATAAATAATATGTAACATCATTTAGCATGCAGTTGATGGTATAAAAATGCTAGAAGAAGAAATAAGTAAATTATGAGTTACATACCAGGACTAACCTAACTTACTAAATATAATGTATTAAGAGGTGTGTAAATGTTAATGATATTACTTCCACCAACTTGTCAACTACATTTTTATTGTCACCAATTACTTATTATTCAAATAGTATATTTCTCAGTTATATATGTCATTCTTGTTTTTGAGATTTGGGATGATTCTCAACTACCTTTTCTTAAGAATCTTCCTTGTTCTTTATACCTATATTCTAAAAATATTTCCTTTTTAAAATACTTTCTAATATTCAATTATGAATTATAAAAATTAAATTTATTAGGGTGACATTGGTTAATAATATTATATGCTTCAAGTATATAATTCTATAATGCATCATCTGTATATTGTATTGTGTGCTCACCACCCAAAATCTAGTCTCCTGTCACCATATATTTGACCTCTTTATTCCCTGGTAACCACCATATTATTGGCTGTGTCTATGAGTTTGTTTTGTTGCTTTCTGTTGTATATTCCACAGATGAATGGAATCACATGGTTTTCATCTTTTTCCATCTGACTTATTTTGTTTAGCATGATACTCTCAAGACCCATCCATATTGTTGCAAATGGCAATATTTCATTCTTCCTTATGGCTGAGTAGTGTTCCATTGTATATATGTACCATGTCTCCTTTATCCAACCATCCATCGAAGGACACTTAGACTGTTTCCATGTCTTGGCTACCATGAATAATGCTGCAGGGAATGTAGGGGTGCATATATCTCTAAAGATATTTTCTACTTAAGCCATGGGATTTATATTAGAAGATAAAGCCTGGAAGATCAGCAGCGTATCTCTTAATATACCTTTCCAAATACAGGAAACCCTCAATGGCATAGAAAAGAGTCAGCATCACCAATTGAGTTAGGGAATTAATCACAAAAATTAGAAGTTCTCTGTGTAACTGAAGCTCTGTCCAGGTCAGGTAGGGGATGAAAAATGTGAAAGATGAGAATGAAAGATAGTCCATGCTTTGAAAATACAGTATTAATCTTTGAAATAAGTAAGCAGGAAAATCACTTTGAATTTGTAATATTGTAAACATTTAGTGGTAAAAATGCCAAGACTAACAGATATTAAGAATGTATTTTATTAGTTTGATGGACTGTCTTGTATTAATTCAGTCTAATAATGCTTTTAAGTATATGTAGACAATGTTTCATTTAATAAATGCTACTAAGCACATTATTAATTGTGCCCAAAACTGGTACTTGGAGCTGTCCTACGCATGAAGTATGAAACAAAAATGTTTTCTAGTGCATATTGTTAGTCAGTGGATCGGCCATGAGTTGGATTCCAGCAGCCTCTCTGGATCCTGTGGCCACTGATTTCATCCCAAATATCAGCTGACCTGTTGCTGCCCACCCATTTAAGAGGCATTATAAGCCATATAAGCCTTTAAAGTGATATCAAAATATTGAGAAAGTGTTTAATTTGTGTAGAAGCAAGTAGGTATTAATTTTTAAATTTAGGAATATTTTTATAGAAATGGCAGGATCTTATAACTTATCAGGTATGAATTCATGCAAATTCATGGACACATCAAGTGCACCCTTAACTAAGCTGGAAATGATATGAAAGATACCACATGAATATTTCTTTCAACTAGAGGAAACCCCAACTTTGGAAATTGAGGGCATAAATTGAGGTTAGAAAAGCCAATATTTATAAATGTCAGTGTACAGAAATGCATTTTCCCAGAAGCGGGATCACTGGGTCAAAAGGAATATCCATTTTTAATTTATTGATGTATCTCCATACTGCTTTCCACAGTGGCTGCACCAGTCTGCATTCCCACAAACAGTGCAAAAGGGTTCCCCTTTCTCCACATCCTCACCAGTACTTGTTGTTTGTTGATTTATTGATGATTGCCATTCTGACAGGTGTGAGATGATATCTCATTGTGGTTTTCATTTGCATTTTCATGATGATTAGTGACATTGAGCATCCTTTCATATGTCTGTTGGCCATCTGTGTGTTCTGTTCTCTTTGGAAAAGTGTCTATTCAGGTCCTTGGCCCATTTTTTAATTGGGTTGTTTGGGGTTTTGGTGTTGAGTTTTGTAAGTTCTTTATAAACTTTAGATATTAACCCCTTACCAGATGTATTGGCACATATGTTCTCCCATTCTGTGGGTTGTCTTTTTATTTTATTGATGTTTTCCTTTGCTGTGCAAAATATTTTTTAGTTTTATGTAGTCCCATTTGTTTACTTTTTCATTTCCCTTGCCTGAGGAGATATATCTGATAAAATATTGCTACCAGCAATGTCCAAGATTTTGCTGCCTATGGTTTTTTTTTAGGATTTTTAGGATCTTTGATCTGCTTTGAATTTATTCTTGTGTGTGGTGTAAGAAGATGGTCTCATTTCGTTTTTCTGCACATATCTGTCCAATTTTTCCAACACCATTTATTGAATAAACTGTCTTTAGCCCATTGTATGTGCTTGCTTCCTCCGTCAAATACTAATTGACTACAAAGGTATGTATTTATTAGTTCAACTTCTTTAGTGTAAGTTTCTCATCTTAAAAGAAATAATTACATGGAAAAAAGTAGGTAATTGGAAGAAGAATGTTGTCTACTATTAAATTTTACACAAATGTAAGCTAAATGTGACAAAAAAATAATTTCATTATTTTTGTTTTTATTCAGTAATAAAGAATTGAGAAAGGCTTAATTTTCTTATAGGCATTAATATAGAAACTATTTTTATTACAAAATATTTCAAATATTCAGAAAATGCATAATTAAATGTTGAACACCACCTGGCTCTGTTAGATTTTTGTTATGCATGATTCATAAAAGAAATAAAACAGTGAAGGTACAGTTGAAGCTTTCTGATAACCATTTTCATCCCTCCCCCAGAGGTAACCACTGCTCTGATTTTGGCGTTTGTCAATTTTGCATATTTTATATTTCTACAAACACACACACTATATATAAATACGTGTAATTATGCTATATAACACATATACAATATTATTTGGCATATTTTCAAGCATTATATAAATAATGGAATGGAATGTATATATATTTTTCCCCATAAATATTACATTTTTGAAAATTAATTGCAGTATTTTGCTGTAAGTAGCTGGAGTTCCCTTATTTTACCTGTTGTGTAGTATATTCCATTGTATGAATATACTACAGTATATTCATTCTCCTGTTGATGAGAGATTAGAATATTTTTAATTTCTTGCAGTCATAAACACAGCTGTTATAAACATTCCTGTATGTTTCTCATAGTCATATGTGCAAGGGTTTCACTAATAAATACCTAAAAATGGAATTGCTGAGTTGAACAGTACATACAGCTATTTAACTTTACTAGATACTGTCAAATTGTGCTATAAAATGTTACACTAATCTACACTCTTACTAGTAGTTTCTGAATTTGTGTTGTTCTATATTCTTACCAACACTTGAGGTTGCCATACTTTTATATTTGTATAATCTTATGGGCATGAAATTATATCTCATTTTTTATTTGAAATTTCTTGATAACTAGTGAGAATAATTGTTTATGTTTATTGATCATTTTGGTTTCCTCTTCTGTGAGTAGCTTGTTATTATCAGATGACTATTTTCATATTATTTGGTTGTTTTTTAATTAATTTGTAGAATTTTTTTATAAATTCAGAATATTAATCCTTTGTCCATTATACATTTCACAGATACCTTCCCACTGTCTGTGGTGTGTCTTTTAACTTTGCTTTTGATGTCTTTTGTTGAACCAAGGTTTTTAAATTTTTTTATTTAGTTATATTTTTAATCTCTTAATTTGTGAATTGCTATTTTATTATCTTTTTAGATAAATTTTCCTACTCTAAGTTTATAAATATATTTCTACATTGTCTCCTAAAAATATTACCAGTTTGATTTTCACATTTACCTGCTTTGTAAAAGCATCAGAATTTAGTTTTGTAATAGATGGTATGATTTTGGAGCCTAATTTTTTTCCCCAATAAGACAGCAATCACCTTATCACCATTAATATCTCCTTCCTCCTGATTTAACATGCTACTTCTGACATGTGTCAAGTTTCCATGCAAATGTGAATTTTTTTCTAAGTTCTCCATTCTGTGCAATTAATCTATTTGTTGTTTCTGCTCTAACACCAGAGTTACTTTGGTTTTAAAATGAAACTTGATGGCCAACAGACAAATGAAAAGGCATTAAACATCACTAATCTTAAGGGTAATGCAAATCAAAACTACAATGAGATATTGCCTCACACCTGTCAGAATGGCTAGTATCAAAAAGATAACATAGAATAAGTGTTGCCAATGATGTAGAGAAAAAAGAACTTGTGCACTGTTGGTGAGATTGTAAACTGCTACAGCCACTATGGAAAACAGAATGGAAACTTCTCAAAAAATTAAAAACAGAACTAGCATATTACCCAACAATCCCACTTCTGGGTATTTATCTGAAGAAATTGAAAACACAGGAGTATTATTTACAATAGCCAAGATTTGGAAACACCCTAAGTGTCCATCAATAGACAAATGGTTAAAGAAGTAGTGCATATATACAATGGAAGACTACTCCACCATATAAAAGAATAAAATATTGCCATTTGAGGTGGCCCTAGAGAGTATTATACTAAGTAAAATAAGTCAGACAGAAAAAGACAAATACCTTATGATTTCACTTATATGTGGAATCTAAAGACAAAACACAGATAAAAACTGGTGGTTACTAGGTGGAAGGGAATGGGAAGATGGGTGAAAAATGTGGAGGGGACTAAGAAGTACAAACTGTCAGTTATATTAGAATAAATCATGAGAATGTAATGTACAGCACAGAGAATACAGTTAATAATATCGTAATAACAATGTATGGTATTACATAGTTACTAGATTTATTGTGACCACTTCATAAGGTATATAAATGTCTAATCACTATATTGTACTACTAAAATGAATATATTGTATGTCAATTATAATTTAAAAATAAAATAAACTGGTATCTGGTAGAGTAAGTCCCTGTTGGTTCTTTACATTTTCATATGAATTCTAGATTTACCATTTCAAGACTCATGGAAAAAAACCGTTGGTGTTTTAATTTAAAGATTATTCTGGAAAGAATTAACATTTTTATGGCATTGAGTTTTTGTTATTATTAAGAATGGAATTTTTTCTATGTCATATTCTAAATATTACTGTTGAATATTGGATTCTGTATTTTGATCTTAGTTTCAACAAAGTTGCTAAACTCTATTGGTTCCAATAACTTGTCTGAAAAGTTTCTTATCATTTCTTTGTGCATCATTTATAATTTAAAAACTTGTCTTTCAGTCTTTATGTACTGCTTATTTTACTTTTCTTGTGGCACTAACTACAGTTGTCAGTATACTGCTGAACAGAGCAGTCAGTGGCACTCCTGTCTTGTTTCTTTCTTAATAAGATAGTTTCTAAAATGTCACCATTAAGAACGATGTATGTTTGACATAGCTATTCTTTATCAAGTCAACAAAGGTATACCGTACTTGCAAATATGAATTCTAAAATCTCTGCAATTATTTCCTCTTGTCTGATCACAACATTATTTTATATATTTACCATTTGTTGTTCTTAATCCAGCTAAAATTTTCATAAATGTTAGTTTTTCTAGAGTACTAACTTCTGGTTTGTTGATTTGCTGTATTTTCTGTTTTAATTTATATATTTTATCTATTATTTCCTTCTGCATTAAAAGAATTTTGTTTTTTTCTCTATTTTACTCATTTTTTTCGTTTTCGCAACATTTTAATAAGTGCATTTATGACTCTACAAAGTGTTCTAGTTTTATATCATAAATTTTGACATATAGTACTTTAATTGTTGCTTAATTCTAAATATTTTGTTACCATCATGATTGCCTCTTCAACATGTGAGTCTTAACATGCTTTGCTGAGGAGATTGCTTTACATTTTTTGTAATGTATTTTATTTTATTTATCTTTCATTGAATTTTTTGGGGTGATATTGGTTAATAAAATTATATAGAGGTTTCGAGTGAATAGTTCTATAAAACATCAACCTTATAAGTATTGTGTGTTCACCACACCCATTCATTATCATTTATTCTCTTTTTACCCTCTTCTTCCTTCCCTCCACCCCGTATTTCCCTCTGGCAATCATAATATTGTTGTCTGTGTCTATGAGGGTTTTTTTGTTTTGTTTTGTTTTTTTTTTTTTTGCTTAGTTCCTTCACCTTTTCCACCAAGTCCCACAAACATCTCCCCTCTCACAGCTGTCAGTCTGTTCTCTGCCTCTATGAGTCTATTTTCATTTCTTTGTTGGCTTATTTTGTTCATTAGATTCCACATATAAGCGAAATCATATGGTACTCATCTTTCTCTTACCTGCTTACTTTACTTAACTTAATCCTCTCCAGGTCCATCCAATTGCTTTACTTTTTTTTTCTTTTAAATTATATTTTATTGTTTATGCTTTTACAGTTGTCCCAATTATAGAGCCCTTTGCACTGCCCCCACCCCCAGCACTCCTCACTCCCTCAGGCCACCTCCGCCACTTTGTTCATGTCCATGGGTCATGCACATAAGTTTCTTAATTACTCCATTTCCTATACTGTACTTTACATCCCCATGGCTATTCTGTGGCTACCAATTCGTTTTTCTTAATCCCCTCACCTCTTCACCCATTCTCCCACACACCCCTCCCATCTAGTAGCCATCAAAATGCTCTCTGTATCCATAATTCTATCTCTGTTCTTTTTGTTTGCTTAGTTTGTTGTTTAGATTAAATTGTTGATAGAAATGTATTTATTTTATTGTTCATTATTTTTATCTTCTTTTTCTTAAATAAGTCCCTTTAACATTTTATATAATAGTGATCTGGTGATGATGAACTCTTTTAGCTTTTTCTTGTCTGGGAAGCTCTTTATCTGCCTTTAATTCTCAATGATAGCTTTGTTGGATAGAGCAATCTTGGCTGTAGGTCCTTGCTTTTCATGACTTTGAGTATTTCTTGCCAATCACTTCTAGCCTGCAAAGTTTCTTTTGGGAAATCAGCAGACAGTCTTATGGAAACTCCCCTGTAGGTAACTAACTTCTTTTCTCTTGCTACTTTTAAAATTCTCTCTAACTTTATCTTTAACATTTGGCATTTTAATTATGATGCGTCTTAGTGTGGGCCTCTTTGTGTCTATCTTGTTTGGGATTCTCCATGCTTCCTTGACTTGCATGTCTATTTCCTTCACCAAGTTAGTGAAGTTGTTTTCATTCTTTTTTCTAATAATGAATGTTGGTACACCTAAAATTGTCCCAGAGGCTTCTTACACTATCCTTGTTTTTTTTTTTTGGATTCTTCCTGTGTTTTGCCCGAGGCCACCCAGCATGAACTACAAAGAAATCTGCAAATGGTTGCTACTTGTGCTGGGTTTGGAGGTTCCCAAGCAAGGTCAAACTGTGACTCAAAGCTGGCTGCTGCTAGTGCCAGGAGTGCAGTCACTTAGCCAGAGGTATGAGTGCTGGGGGCTCACTGATGCTGGTTGTTGCTTATTTGAGAAGATTTAGGAAGTTGTGAAGCATGAGCAAGATCAGTCATTCATATGGAAAAGCCACTGTTAACAGCTTTTGTACATGTTAGGTTGTGTGGGGTGAAGTCCCAGGGGTTCACTGGAATGGAGGTAACCATGTGAGCCAGGATGATGGAGCCTCAGATACAGCCATGCCTGCCAGCTCTGTGGCTCTGTGGGGGTAGAGCTCAGAAAATGAACAATGGCCTCTGCTTACCATTCTGTCTTGGAGAAAGCTGTCCCCCAGCTCTGGCTCTGGTGCTAGACACTTCAGTTCCTCTTCCTATGCTTCTGGTGCCTTTCAAACTGCTATTGTAGTGCTGCAGCTCAGAGGGAATGAATCTGAATAAGCCTGTATTCAGGCTCTTTAAGATGCACTGCTTGGGAATCTAGTAGTTCCTTTCACTGACTCAAACCCTGCTGGTTTTTACAGCCAGAAGCTATGGGAGCTTATCTTACATGCACTGGAACCCTGGGCTAGAGGACGTGGTGTGGGACTAGGACCCCTCATTTCCAAGATATCTCTTCCAAATTTTTATCCACCTTGTGTGGGTATGAAACCAGGCTATTCCACGTCTCCCACCAGTCTGGATGGATGTGGTTTCTTTAGTTCCATAGTTGTTGGACTTCCATTAAACTCAATTTCTGACAATTCTGATTGATGGTTATTCTGTAGTTTAGTTGTAATTTTGATGTGGTTATGTGAGGAGGTGAGCCAGGTTTACATACCTCTCCATCCTGACCAGAAGTCTGATTGCTTTACTTTTAATGACTTTTGATTTAATTATATTTAAGTCAGAGAATGTGGTTTCTGTGTCATTGATTCTTGAAAATTTGTACAGACTTCCTTTGTGAAGTACTTTGTAACTATTTCATATTACCTTGAAAATTGTTTTTATTTTCCATTTTTGAGTGCATATTTTCATATTTATTAGGTTGTCCTATTAATCTGAATGTTTTCTATTCTTCTAACCTAATTTGTGTTTAATATCTTATTTTCTGAAAGAATATAAAAATATTTCACTATCGCCCTGACTGGTGTGGCTCAGTGAGTTGGACATCATCCTGTAAAACAAAAGGTTACTGGTTTGATTCACAGTCAGGGCAGATACCTGGATTATGTACCAAGGTCCCAGTTGGGGGCATGCGAGAGGCAACCAATCAGTGTTTCTCTTGAATATGGATACTTCTCTCTCTCTCTCTTTTCCCTCCCTTCCCCTCTCTCTAAAATTAAATAAATAAAATTAAGAAACAATATCTCACTACGTCTAAGAATGTATCAGTTTCTCTTAGTAACTGTTAATTTTTGTTTTACGTATTTCAAGGTTATATTAAATGCATCCTAATTTATCATATTTTTCTTGGTGAATCATTGCATGCAGTATTCTTTATTTATAGTAATTCCTTGATGTTTTAAACACTTTTGTGTTCGCTATAAGCAACACTATAATAGCTTTCTTTTTATTAGTATGTGCATTATAACTTTTTCCATCCTTTTCTTTTCAATCTTTTTATGATTCTTTACTTTTGCTTTCTTTCTCTCTATTTTTATACTCACCAGAGCATACATTCATTGATTTCAGGAGAGAGGAAGAGAGAGAGAGAGAGAGAGAGAGAGAGAGAGAAACATTGGTTGCCCTATGTGCCTGGGTCCAGGACCAAACTCATAACATAGGCATGTCTCCTGACCAGAATCAAACCCATGACCTTTCAGTGTACAGGATGACATTTCAAACACTGAGCCTAACGAGCCAGGGCTGCTTTTTCTCCTTTAAGTAACTTAAAACTAGATCTTTTCTTTTTAGTTCTCTATAATAAGATCTACTTTTTAACAGATGAATTTTTTCTATTTACAAAAATTATAATTATTGATAAATTTAGACTTCTTTCTACCACCTTTTTTATTTTCTGATATTTTGCTTTACTTTTTATTGTTTTCTTTTGGATTGATAGTTCTATATTTTTTTGTTTTCCCCTCTGCTGGTTTGAAAGCTACAGGCTCTTTTTTTTTTTTTTTTTTTTTTTTAGTGTGTATGTGTTAGTATATGTGTATATTTTAGTATATATGTATTTTTAAAAATATTGTATTATTACTTTGATAATTTGCTTAGGGCCAATCGTTGGTAAATTGTTTGTCTTAATTTTTACCTTACTTTTTATGGTAGTTTAGTAAGATATGAAATTCTAGGTTGGCAATTATTTTTTCCTCCCCATTTTGCTATTCTACCATTAAGTGAGCCTCTGCTTAAGGTTATGCGAAGTCTGTTGTCAATCACTTGCAGTCACTTTGTTTTTTTATAGCTATTAGAGTAGTATTAATTTAGTTTTTATTCTTGATGGCCTATAGTTTTAGTACAGTATATTCAGTGGTGTATCGATATTTATTAATATTCAGAGTATAATTTGCATCCTATGATTCTTATCTTTCTTTACTTCTAAAAGTTTCCCTGCTACTGTCTTTTGTAGTTACAGATATTGCTTGTGCAACATTCTTTGCATTATTTTATTTCTTGTCAATTTCTTCTCCATGCCTCTAATCTAAATTTTCTAATTCTTAAAGTATTTTTTTATCTATTTTTTTAGAGAAAGGGAGAGAGAGAGAAAGAGAGGATGAGAAACATCAGTATGATAGAGACACATTAATCAGTTGCCACTGATCCTGGACCAAACCTGCGACCCAAATATGTACCCTGACCAGGAATCAAACTGGTGACCTTTTGCTTTGGGGGACGATGTCCAAACAACTAAGCCACACCAATCAGGGCTAAATTTTCTAATTTTTAAGTTCACTACTGTGCATATTAGTAGATTCCTTAGTACTACCTTCCAATTCTCTAACTTTTTTCTTCAGCTGTACAGTTTATCCCCTGTTTTAGTGTTTCATTTTAGTAACTTTTTTAGTTGGTACTTTTTTACAACCATTAGTCCTTGTTTTATACTTGCTTGTTTTGTATAATAATTTATTTTTATTTTTTTAATGGATGCTAGCAATTATTTCTTTGAGCATACTAAACACAAACATTTCAAAATCTTAGACGATTTCACCAACTAGAATTTATTTGGAGTGAATTCATGTTCTAATGGCTTTTCTTGCTGTTGTGTTTCCAAGCTTTCTAGTATTTTGTTTATACCAAAACTCTGTTTTTCAGGCACAAATTTCTCTCATTATCTCTCTCTCTCCCCCTCTCTCTTTATCTGAATACAGTTATGTGACCACTTGTACTTGTGCCAGTCTCACTCCCAGTCCACAACCCATTCTTTAAAAAAAAAATGTTTATTGTATTTTTTCCATTACCATTTACTTCCTTTTTACTCCCCTCTCCCTGCAATCACTGCACTGTTGTCTATATCCATGACTCTTTTTTTCCTTTTTTCAATCTCTTCAGCCCCTAGCCACCCTCCCAATAGCTGTCATCCTGCTCCCTATCTATGGGTCTATCTCTATTTTGCTTGTTAGTTCAATTTGTTCATTAGATCCACATATAAGTGAAATCATATAGTATTTGTCTTTCTCTGACTGGTTACATCACTTAGCATAATGTTCTCCAAGTCCATTCATGCTATCACAAAGGGTAAATTTTTCTTCTTTTTTATGGCCGAGTAGTATTCCATTGTGTAAATGTCCAATAGTCGTTTTATCCACTCATCTACTGATGGACACTTAGGCTGTGTAACCCATTCTTAAACATTTGGAGGTGCCTGTTCTGCTATGACTCAGGGGCCTTGAAGTCTCCAAGCGACCAGGTGGCTTATCTCAGTTCCTATGTGTGAAGTAAGTTTTTGCCCTAGAACCTCCTTAGACCCACAGCTTTTTATAAGCCATAGACTGCAATTTCTTTTAATTTCAGCTTCTGGATAAAGGACTGAGTTTGTTCTTTACCCAACATGAAGCACACTTATCTTCTGTTACCAGAAAGAAACTATCAGTATGAATTTCTGCAACTGGAACCAAAGAGCCTTGTGGTTTCAGCCCATGTATTGATTTCCTAGAGCTGCCATAACAGAGTACAGCAAACTGAGTGACAAATCACAGAAATGTATTGTCTCACTGCTCTGGAGGCTACAACTTTGAGTTGGCAGGGTTGGTTCCTTCTGACAGCTAGCTGTGAGGCAGAATCTGTTTCCTGCCTCTCTTCAAGCTTCTGGTAGCTCTGAGGACTCCTGTGCTTGTAGATGGTGTTCTCCCTGTACCTTCACATCACCTTTCTTCTGTGTAAAATTTCTCCTTTTTATGAGGACAAAGACGTACTAGAACAAGGACCACCCTAATGACCTCATCTTAACTTCATCATCCGTAAGGACCCTATTTCCAAATAAAGTCACATTCACAAGTACTAAGAATTAGAACATCAACATCTTTTAGGGGACACATTCAGTCTAATATCTTGATTCATTGATTTACATTTCTTTACCAGAGAAACATTTATCTTGTTTTGCCCAATATGCCTTTTTATTTTTCTTTTTAACTTGCATTTATCACATTCATGCAGTGTGCTAAATCATAGACTCACCATACCATTGTACTCCACCCTTGCCCACCAAAACATTATATATTCAAACCAGTTTTCTTCATGTTTATAGACCAAAGATTCTTCATTTGATTTTAACCTTATCTTACATATTTTATGTGTTCTAAGAATATTTTACATTGTGAACAATGTATCAAAAGCATGCATTAAATAGCTACCTTTTTTTTTTTTTTAAGAATATCTGAAAAGTCTTTGTTGCATCTTTAATTCTTTTCCACTGGTGTACCATTGGTGAAATAGGCAATAAGTTATATTTTGCAGAAAAGAATGTATTATATGCTGAACTTTGTCTCCGCCTACCAGCCCCCTACCCCCAACAAAGATATGTTAAAACTCTAACCTCTGGTCCCTGTGAATGTGACCTAATTTGTAACATAGGGTCTTGACAAGTGTAATCAAGATAAGATAAGGTCAATAGAATGGACCTTAATCCAATATGACTGGTGTCCTTATAAGAAGAGGGAAACTGGACAGAGAGACACACAAGGAAGAGCGTCATGGTATGACAGAGACAGAGATGGGAGGGATGCAGGGGCAGCTCAAGGAACACTGAGGACCTATGGCCACCACTGTGGGTTTGGAAGGAGCAAGGAAGGTTTCTGAGAGAGAGCATGGTCCTGTCAACACCTTGATTTGGAACTTGGAGCCTCTAGAACTGTGAGAGAATAAATGTATGTTGTTTTAAGCTATCTCTGTGGCCCCAGAGCTCCCGTTCCATCAGCCAAGCCAAGTCTCATGACCAAGACCAGAATCAATGTGGGAGGGAATTGCAAAGCCCATGGATATCAAGGGGGCCTTAATACTTAACCTTCTAGGTTTCACCTTCTCTTTAGTAATCCATCCATTCATTGAAGAGACTATGAACACCTACTAGAAGCAGAGCCCAGCTCAAGGCACTGAAGATAGAGAGACTTCTCAGAAGCTGGAAATTATTTTCTGAGACTGACACTCGAAGATTAGAACATTCAATAAAAGTAATACCAGAATTTACAGAGGTCCCATGAGGTAGGGCAGGCCTGAGACCTCTCTGTGTTCTTCACCATTGCTACAGAAATTGATACCTCATTACTCAGGATTATCTTTTAATAGCCTCGTCCCCAGAAGAAGGTGGAGTAATTGGATGAATGTGCTCAAAAGATACAAACTTCTAGTCGTAAGTAATGTTACATACAACATGAAGACTACAGGTAACTGCTGTATGGTATATTTAAAAGTTGTTAAGAGAGTAAATATTGAGTTCTTACCACCAGAGAAAAAGTCTTTTCTTTCTTCTTTTTTTTTTTTTTGTATCTACATGATATGATGGATATTAACTAAATTTATTGTGGCAATCATGTCACAATATATGAAATCAAGTTACTTTGTTTTATACCTTAAACTTACACATTGCTGCATGCCAATCATAGCTCAATAAAACTGGGAGAAAAGAATAATAAAAAATGAAAGTATAGAAACAAAAATTTTTAATGTTTTCCGTGTGTATTTTAAAAATCGTAACTGAAAAATTACTGTATTTCTTTGATAACATGTAAATTCAAGCATGAAATTATATAAAAACAGCATCTCTACAAAAATATCCAAATGTCAAAGACAGTTCACAGGAGCAGTTAAAACTTTAATCCTTAGGACACACGTTGTTTACTTGCCTATAAGAATATATAGCTGCTGTAACTTCAAATGAAAATCCCTTTAAAAATAACTATTTGAAGTTCCCATATTAAGTATATTTATTTTTCCCCTAGGATTAAAACAGATTGCATTAGGAACCCAGTCTTTCATAAAGAGGGGGGTGGGGAATAGAGTTGGGCCTTCATTTTCTCACAAAAGGCACAATGTGAAATGCATCTGTGAACATTGCATAATTTGTTATGTTCTGCAAAGAGGTGGGTTTTTGTTAAACACATACCAAAGCTATTTGGTACTGTTTCACCAATGATCTCTATTCAGGTGCAGAAAAGAAATTGGCCTCAGAAGAGTGAAAGAGAGTAAATTTTTCTTTAAAATTAGATACAGATTATCACTTCAAAATGTGGGAGGAAATTTTACAAGTGACAGTGCACTGATTAGCTTTCCAATGGACATCCAGTCCTTTATGAAACACATACTAGCTGTGGTCAGCTGTGACCAATGTGGTTTATTACTCTCTAGAAGAGCTGAACTGAGATTACCCATCTAATTTAATTGAGAAATGTTGGGTGAACTTGAACTATTTCATGGACATGAATGACCAGAGAATTTATTTGATAAGACATTAAAGGCTGAATGTGGTAACTATCTCTTTGATGGTTTGATACAGACATTTCTTTAGTTCATTAGCATATCTTTCATATTTTTGTGTTATTACTCTTGTGGTAATTACATCACCAGCTTAAATAAAAAAGGGGAAAATTTTTTATATAACATCATTATGAAAAATTGTATGCATTACTTTTCTTGGTAAATATTCATGACAGTTTTTATGTTCTGCAGCAATCTTTAAAAAGTAACTTAAGTCTTCAGGTAAAGTAACCTAACAATAATTAAACTGTTGGAAAACTAATAAGTCCACTGTTTTTTCATGTAAGAGTCCCTAAATTGTTAATATATTGTTTTCTGATTTCATTTAGAAAAAAATGTCAGGAAGATGACATATTATTCACCAATCTCTGTTGCATTTCTTTGTAAACTGGGCAGTGCGAGCTATCATTACAGTCACTTTATCGATAGTATGGCACACAAGGTGGCATCACATGATAAAGTGCTTTCTCTTTATATGTCTGCTAACATTTAAGGTAGAGTCTGCTGAATCACAAGTGACTAGTGCTAATGTATAATTTTGATATTTGCATCTTTCCTTACTGTATTTAAATATTATACCTTTTAAACCCTTCACAGAAATGCAGCGACAGAAACTCTAAGAATAAATTATAAAATCACACTTCATGTACTAGTGACTCTTTAAATGGAATTTTTCATTGAAACTTTGTCATTAAAATAGAAAGGCCTTTTGGTTGTGCCCATACAAGCATAATAAATTGTATATGTTTGTGATACTGAATGACTCTTGCCCATATGCTGCACTGCAAAGCTACATGAATGAGGCATTTACCAAATCAGGCCCACCACATTAAACAGAAAAACAATCTTTATTCATGGTAACTTATCAGTTTCAATTAATCAACCTTAACAATGGAAATTCTGATGTGTTCAAGCAACTTGAAAGCAATAGGTCATCTCCAGGGCAGCCATGTTGTGTCTTTGTGCCTAAGGTTTCAAACAAAGCTACATTTCCAACGAATAGACATACATATACATACATACATGTGCATATATATACATGCTAGTGGATGGCTATAGCTATGCCATGTGGTGTCAGTAAAAACGTATGTTTATTGTTGATTTTTATCATAGCAAAAGTAATTGTTTTCCCTCAAGTATTACTTTTTGAGCTCTGCAAGTTTAAACAAAAGGAAAGAAATTTCCATTGGATGACCATCCTTTCAGTTTCTGTGCTGCTATGTGAATAGCATTGTGCAAACCATTCCAATGGTTTTGAAAAGGGGTAACCATTGGTTTGATTTGGTTACACGGTTTAGTAAAGAGCTCCCTCCCACTGCCTTAGGGTCTGTGAAAGGTCTGTGACCTGTTTAGAACTGCCAAGTGAAATGTCATGTCGCCCCTCCCAAATGGGAGTATCTGCATTCATTTGATCAGTATAAAAAATGATTGGGGATGGCGAGATCAGTGCTTTTGAATCGCAATTTATAGCAGTTTACAAAAATGCACATTGTTGGAAAAGAAAACATGGAAGTGTTTCGTTCTAAATTGCATTACCTGTGAAATGTCATTAGTCTTTTAAGGATATTTACATCCTTTTTTAAAAATTATTTAGGAGACTTATTTCAACTGAGGAAAACCAGAATTTTATCATTAAGATTTTGTAACTTGTATTTTGGTTTTAATAGCAAAGTTTAAAGAGAACAATGTGTTTGAGTTCTTAGGATAAACATAATTTATCATTTCCATCTATTAATTCTTTAAGATAGTCTTTGCTAATCAGTTGCATTAGCTAGGATTCCCAATTATCCTTCCTAGATTATAAGGAGTTTCATTTGTTGGTAAATGCCTTGACTGCTGATTTCTAACGGTGAGTCTGAAATCACAGGCATACTTAACTCTACCAGGTTCCCATTATTCCTTCAATAGTTTATTACTTCTTTGTCAGATGAATACTTTCTAAATTATGGTACCATTAGACTCATCTACATGGACACGTAGTTTCATAAAAGAAAAAGGCTATTTCTTTTTCACTTAATGTGTAAATAATGCATGGACTTTATCCAAAAAGTTGAGGCAGGCTGTTCAAGTTCATAAAGGCTTAATGCAGTCACTTGGGTCTCTGGGGTACAGAAAACAATACCCTTTTCTCTATATTCAGGAATCTTGGAAGCTCCATCCCCTCACCTTAGGCATTGGGTGGAACTGGACCTCATTTTAAGGAATTCTTCTTTTAGTAAGAAATGTTACCTTGAGAAAAGGCCTTCAGAGCATCCTTGGTTGAGCCTTGACTAGAAAAAGAAAGGTCCTGCTTCAGAAAAGACTTGACTCAGATAGTCTCCCTAGCATTCCACTTTGAACCTCCCTACCATTGAAAGCTGAGGTTGTCACGTTTTTATCTTTGTTCATGTTAAGCTTTGGAATGACAGCCTGGCTCTGTGTTCCCCTCTCCTACTACCCGGGCTGTAAGTGTCCACATTGACACCTACCGGTGACCGCAGGCTGCAATTCTTTGTTGCCTTCTCCACGCCTCTGGCTTTCACTGGGATTAGCTCGAGGCCTTTGTTCCCCTTCAAAGCTGGAACATCACATCCCATGTTTTGACTTTCCTGTCTCAGACCCCCAAAGCTTTCCTCACAATTTACACACCAGGTGAATGTCCCTCCCTACAGAGCAGAGAGCTCAGCCGGTGGGGGTGGGGGGAGGGCAAAGCCTCCCTATTTCCACGTTCAGAACTGTGTCAAACTGTTTTCTTTCCTTCTCATTCAAAATGTTCCATTGCATATGGAGGGAAGATGGAATACACAAATGGGTACTTAAATCTTAGATCCCTGGACCCCAACACAAGTCAACACTTCTCCTTTAAAAAAAAAAAATCTCTTACAGTGGCTTCCAATTTTAGAGAGGAAACTGTCAGCAAGACATTTATAGGCACCTGAGACCATTTCCAGTCTGGGACAGCGGGAAAACTGTCTCAAGAGACAACCCGCCTAAGTGATGCACTCACAGTGTTGCACAGAGCTAAGGGTGAGGAGTGGTTTATGTATAGTAATTAAAACAAATTTCACATCTCTTCATCTTTCCATATTTTCAGTGAGGTTATTACCGAAAGAAGAGCCTTTGGAAATGCCATCCATACACCAGAACACCCCGGTGAACGATATGGATGTTACTGAGTAATGCAGCAGACCACTGGGCTGCTCAGAGCGGGACCACAGAAAGAGGGTCCTCACCATCCTGGCCTAAAGGCTGACTCCCTGGCAAAGGATTCTATCTCAGCGACGTTTCTAAGATAACTGTTCCTTCTCGGGATTACTATACCGACTCGAGCACCGCACTGGAAGAGAACGCGAAGTGTTGCCGCTGTGCGCACCTTTCCAAGCCCTTAAGGAAACCAGTCGCTGGTGTTGGGTGAGGGGGGCAGACAAAGCTGAGGGACTGCCAAATCCTTTTGGTGGTTGCTGGGCTCTGCGGATTGCCCCAGTGCCTTGGGGTGGGAAGGAACAAACATCAATTAAAAAGTTCAGGGCACTAAACTCTCCGGTCTCTCCAGTCTCCCTATTAACACAAGTCAAACTGATTTGCTGCCTCCTCGACTGCCTGCCCACTGATCCCCAAGAAGGTGAACTGTAAAGCCTGGAAGGGGATTTCAATTTTTCTCTGGAGAGGACTACTCTTGTCTTAGGTGGAACAGGGCTCCTTGCTTGTTTGAAAAGCCATAAACAATTCGTGAGCAAGTTTTGCTTTCTGGTAAATTTCAAGATCAGGATTCAGGTATCTACTCTTTCTGGAATGCCAGGAACCATTTACTGAAAGGTGGGTTTGCTTTCTTCTGTACTTAATGTTTAACTTGGTGAAGTTCCCCTAACTACAAGTTAGGCCCTGTCTGTGGCCCAGCTTCACAATCATAGGTCCTAGATTACAGTTTTCTAAAGCTATTTATTAAATCCCAAGAAAAATATTTGTAGCTGTCACATAAAATTGTTATGCTCTGGTGCAAAAGAAAGCTGGAGAGGCGATTTATTTGTGTGTGAAAGGCACAAGATTTAATTGGTGGGCAATGTGTTATATTCAACGCAAGTACATGGGGTGGCATGGCACCCTGGAGCATTATTCGAGCTTCATCTACTATGCACTATATGCCACCGTCTCTAAAGGAGTGTTGCCCTAGAAACTTGTTTTAAATCTGCTGCTATATATCAACACCTTGTTTTAGCAGTCCTTGGCTGAATTACAGTTACACAGTTTGGCTCTTCTTTCAAATTTCCTCCCATCAGTTTGGCTAAAGAAAGGAATTTTTCTCCTTTAGAAATGAATTGGCTTAATTAGTAAGTAGATTAATGGCAATTGCTGGTGAGTTGGTTTCCAGCAGAGTTTCACCAGAGAGGGTTAATCGGAGTCAGGTCTGGAATCTTTCCCAGAACTGGCTGCCAGCCATTTCCACCAACCAATCAACCCTATAAGAAATGGAGGAAATGAAATAGAATTTATATTCTCTGTGCTATTATCCTAGACAGAAATTCCTTGGAAGCAGCCTCCTGGTTGGCCGCAGGACAGACTGTTTCATTTCGAAAATTTCACACAAACCTTGAAAGTTTTCACCTTCAAGATTTCTCTGGGTACCAAAACAGAATTTCAAATGGCACGAGTGTCACCACAAAACACTTAGGGTGCCTTGGAAATGCCTGATGTTTTTAGTCAATTTCAGGTTTTAGAGAAGTTGTGAAAATCTTCCAAGTTCCTCACTAAATCTACCAGGAGCCTTTAAAAAGTGCAGTTGAGTTTTGCAGCCTTTTCACTCATTTTTTTCCATAGTGATAAAAATGCATTCATAGTTTAACTTGCAGCTGCATTAGGCTTGCAAAAGAGGAAAAAAGAAAAAAAAAAGTCCCTGCTGAGAAATGCATATAATAGGAAAAAACAGATCGGCTGGACAGCAGTGTAATTAATGCCAGAAAGGGCTGAGGCCGGTTTCATAGTTTGTCTTTTGAGGATATCAAGACGAGACCTGGTGAAAAATGACGCATGCTTTAGCATTTCAGAAAGCTGGCAACTGGCAGTGCTTTTCCTTTTTCCTTTGACTTTCTGCCTCAGAACAAAGAGGTCGGCAGACCTAGCTAGGTTGTAATGAGTTCTATGTCCCTAGCACATTAAGTGCATCATGGAAACATATTGTATCGAAATAGTTTGGAGGAGAATACTGGGGATGAAAGAGAATGGGTGCTTTGATCAGCTCCCTGGGGTCCTGAGCACGCACAGACTGACTTGCAAGGAGTTATTCAGTTCCAGCTAGACACACTTACAACACCATTCAAAGGAATTTGCATATCTGTAATTTATCACATTGGTCCAGAACGTTTTTGCAAGGTAAATAAAAGTTGGCTGAATAAAAAAAAAAAAAATCAATCATCGCAGATATAGAGGAAATTGTGAAGCTAGTCTTTCCATTAAAAACATAAATTATATGTCCAGAAAACATGATGACTTAGAGGCTAACCTTATTTTATAAAGTTATTGGAGCAACAGGTTAAAAGCACTCACTGACAAAGACAAGAGTGACCACTATTTCTTTGTACTTCTGCTTTAGGGGAGTGTCTTTGCAGCTTTCCACTGGAATAAAGGCAGAAAGTTGAATGAGATGCATGTGGTTATAACTAGCCTGTGACATGCAGAAAAAAGTATACACTTCGAGGAGATGTGAAAGATGACTTAATCTCCTTGATGTCTGCAGGTGCTAAGATTAAATATCATTTCTTCTCATGTGGATTTCATTGCCAAGCCCTGGTTGCTGAAGCTCAAGAAGATGAAATGCCCTCATACCCAGTCAATAGAAAAAATTGCTTTCCAATGTCCCATGAGAACAAGTGAAAATTCAACAGGCAGGCATTGTTCAAAGTTTTTAAACAACCCAGTTAAACAGCAAACAAGAATCTTCAACTTGACCTTGGAAAAGGCTGTGTGCCTGCAGATAATCTATCAAACAACTCTGGATGACAATGATATATTTCAAAGTATTGTCAGATGAAAAGATTGATAAATTTGCTGCTGCAAAGAGAGAACTTTGGAAACAGGCAACAGGCAATTCAGCACACTTTGCCTCTGATGCCTTCTCTGTCCTTGCTGCCCCATCCCTACCCCTCCTCCCTCAGCCTTGGAGCCAGCTCAGTAGAAGAGGGCCAGTAAATCAGCTCTGTAATATTTCTTAAGGGGCACAGAAAAGCTGTGAACAGTACTTCTCATATTAAACGCAATATTTCTTTGCTTTC